>NW_027256885.1:51126443-52388943 GCF_029215685.1 Pituophis catenifer annectens
GCAGACCCAAAGAAAAGAGAGAATCAGTCTGGGCTGTTGATCCAAGAGGCCGCAGGCCAAGGCGCAGCCCTTCCCCCCTCCACAGCAGGAGGAGGAGTGGCCCAACGACGCATCCATGGGTCCCCCCCACTCCAAGCAAGCAGCGAAGCCTAGATGAGGCAGCACCTCCCTACCCCAGGATGAGAGACGAGGCAGAGGACTATCAACACCAAGGCCGGCCCTACAGAGCTCAGCACAGAGAGGAGAGGGTAGAGAGAGACGAACCACCCCAGTTCAGAGGGAAGTTCGATGGTGACCCAGACAACCTTGCCCAATTCCTCGAGTCAGCTGAGATATACATAGAGTGTTTTGGACACCTCTATCCTTTTCCCAGAACCCTAGTGAATGCTATCTCAGAAGGGCTGGAGGGAGAAGCAAAGAGGTGGTCAGCATCCCTCTACAAAAACAGGGCCCCCCAGCTGCAAGATGCGGATGGGTTCTTGCAACTATTGAGAGCCCGTTATGAGGAGGAAGAGGAGGACCCCTATGTGGAAGACGAGCTAAGAAACCTAATGCAGAAGGGGATATCCGTGAATTCAGGAGAGTTATTGGGACACTGCCTCCCCTACCAGAGCGATTGCTGGTGTACTTTTTTAGAACAAGCCTAGATAAGAGAATTTCCCAAGTGACTGCTTATCGAGACATCCCAAACTGACTCTCTGAATGGTTCCGGGTAGCAATAAAAGTTGACAGAGGGCTGCGGGCGAGCGACATGCCGAAAACCACCAGATGGAAAGGAGAGCGGTCGGCCGAGCCAGGGGCAACTCAACAGACGAGAAACCCCAACATCACAGCCCACCCAGAGGCCAGTTGCCCCACGGAGCCCACTGAAATGCTACAGATGTGGGGGAAGCGGCCACATAGCAGCAAGATGTGGAACCCCTAGGCCGGGACCAGCTCCACCGCCCAAAGCACGACCGGAACGAGGGCCCAAGCGCGCCACCCACGTACCGCAGAAAGCTCCCCAAATCCCGGAGTTTTTCACTCACCTGACCAAAACCAGAGGAATCCCAGATGAGGGAGATCAGTCCTCCGAACCCTATGACACGGAGGACGAAGGCGAGGACGACCCGATGGTGAGTGCACCCGTCCATCCTTTTCTTTTCCCCATATGCCTAACAGCCCCCAAAACAGGGGCCCAAGGGACTTTCCAAGCCCTAATAGACTCTGGTAGCACAAGGTGCCTGATTAACCTATCCACAGTTCTAAAGTTGGGAATCCGAGCTAAAAAGCTCAAACAACCAATTCGCTTTGAGCAAGTTGATGGGTCCCTAGTGGGAGGAGCGTACGCCACACACTTGACGGAACCCGTGAGACTGGAACTGGCAGATCACTGGGAAATGATCCGTTTCATAATAGCCCCCAAGATGACAGACCCAGTCATATTGGGACTCTCGTGGCTGGACAAATGGGGCCCAATCATTTGGTGACAAGAGGGGACCCGCAGACTGAGGATAGCAAAGGGCCCCCAACCCCTGCCATCCCGACCCGAAGAATTCCCTCCCACACTGAGACCCCAAAGCAGGCCGCCACTGCAGAAGAAAACACCACCAACACAAGGGTCCCTCCCAGAAGGTACAGCGAAGCAATTGGCAGCTGCACCCACCAACGCTCGTAATGCAGATCAGATCCCAGGGGAGTACCAAGACCTTGCAGAGCTATTCAGCGAGGCTGAATGTGACATTCTGCCTCCCCACTGCGAGACCGATTGTGCCATCGAGATTATCCCGGGAGCGAAACTACCCAAACCTAAAATGTATGCCATGACGCCCCGTGAAATGCAGGAAATGAGGGACTACATAGACAAGAACTTACAAAGGGGATTTATTGAACCAGTAAAACCAAGGGTAGCGGCACCGGTCCTGTTTAAAGAGAAAAAGGACGGCTCTATGAGACTGGTAGTCGATTTTCGAAGTATCAATGCCGTTTGCATACAAAACTTATACCCCCTCCCCCTCATGAAGGACATGCTAGCCCACCTAGCTAAAGGAAAAGTTTTCACCAAACTAGACCTTCGAGAAGCTTACTACTGAGTACGCATCAAAGCAGGGGATGAATGGAAAATAGCATTCAACTGCCCCCTGGGTAGTTTCCAATTCAAGGTAATGCCCTTTGGATTGCAAGGAGCCCCAGCAGTGTTCATGCAGTTGATAAATAAAGTCCTACATGAGCACCTATACAAAGGGGTCCTCGTCTACCTGGATGATATTCTCATCTACACGGAGACCATAGACGAACACATACCCCTCGTCCGCCAAGTACTGAAAAAACTGCTGAGGGCGAACCTGTATGTCAAACTGTCAAAATGCGATTTCCATCAATCACGGCTAGACTACCTAGGCTACCGAGTATCAAATGAAGGGATAGAAATGGACCCAGCCAAGGTCCAATCAGTTCTACAATGGCAGCCCCCTCGCACCCGCAGACAACTGCAAAGCTTCCTGGGCTTTGCGAACTTTTACAGACAGTTCATCCCCTCGTTCGCAAAAATTGCCAAACCTTTGATGGACCTCCTAAAGACAGGAAGCCCAGCGATGAAACCCCGCCCGGGACAACCCCTGCAGTGGGACCTGACCTGCCAACAAGCATTCGAGACACTAAAGGGAATGTTTGTGATAGAACCTGTCTTAAAACACCCTGATCCTGAACAACCTTTCGTCATCCAAGCAGACACAAGTGATGTGGCAGTAGGAGCCGTGTTACTCCAAAAGAACAGTCAAGGTGATCTACAGCCCTGCGCCTACACCTCCTGCAAGCTCACCGACACAGAGAGATGATGGGCGGCATGGGAGAAGGAAGCGTTCGCAGTAAGGTGGGCGTTGTTGACCTGGCGGCACCTGTTAGAGGGAGGCCAGAAACCGTTTGAAGTCTGGACTGATCATAAAAACCTGGAGGCCCTAAAAACCCCACGGAAACTGTCGCCCAGGCAAGTCCGGTGGGCTCAATACTTCAATCGCTTCAATTTCGAGCTTAAGCACATCCCAGGAGGGAGGAATTTCCTGGCTGATGCCCTCTCCCGAATGCCCCAATACAACAGTGAGCGGGAGCAAGTAGTGAATGCCATCATCCCCTCCACCCAAGCAGCGGCTCAAGTGATCACCAGACGGCAACGACGTGACCAGCAGGGCCAACTTGCAAGTGACTTAACTGCAAAATTAAAAAATGAAACACTGACAGACCCCTGGTTCCGAGACAATCAACATCTCTTGACAAGAAGAGATGACCTAGCATGGAAAGGGACAAAGCTCTATGTCCCACAGACTTTACGCACCCTGATCCTCAAGAGGAGTCACGATGTTAAACCCGCAGGACACTTTGGGTTTCTAAATACTCTGCACCTAGTACGAAGGCAGTTCTGGTGGCCCCACATGTGAAAGGACGTAGACAGTTATGTAAAAAGCTGCACCATTTGTGCCACGATGAAAACAAGACCAGGTTGCCCGCCTGGACTGTTGCAACCAGTAGCTGAGCCAAAAAGACCATGGGAGGAGATTGCGATGGACTTCATAGTAGACCTACCGAGGAGCAGTGGGAATACAGTGATCTGGACTGTAATAGACTTATTCTCCAAACAGGCACACTTCATTCCTTGTACCGGACTGCCCTCGGCCCGCCAGTTATCCAAACTGTTCCTAAAACACATCTACCGCCTGCATGGAGTCCCCAGGAGAATCATCTCCGACCGAGGGGTCCAGTTCACAGCAAAGTTCTGGAGGGAGTTTCTACGATCCATAGGGTCATCCCAAGGGCTCAGCTCAGCATTTCACCCGAGCACCAATGGGGGGGCAGAAAGACTGAATGCTATGATAGAACAGTATTTAAGATGCTACGTCAACTACCAGCAGTCCAATTGGGCAGACCTCCTATCTTTTGCGGAGGTCGCATATAATAATGCTGTCCACAGCAGCACGGGGCTAACCCCGTTCAAAGTAGTGAGTGGCATGGACTTTGTCCCCATGCCAGAGTACCCGAGGGAGCCCCCTTCCTCAGTCAGCTTGACCAACTGGATGGCAACGTTGAGAGAAACTTGGGAGAATGTCAAGAGGGCGTTGGCCAAGGCGGCTCAATCTTATAAGAAACAAGCAGACAAGCACCAAACTCCCCAAAGACCATTTCAGTTGGGAGAGAAAGTCTACCTTTCCACCAAGTACTTGAGACTTAGACTCCCGAGTAAGAAATTAGGCCCGAAATTTATAGGACCGTTACCTATAGTAAAAATAATCAACCCCGTTACAGTACAACTACAGTTGCCATGACTCTTGGGGAAGATTCACCCTGTTTTTCACAGTAGCCTTCTGAAACCTGTAGTGGGGTCTACCTTAAGGCCGATGCCACGTGCGCCCCCTGGGCCCCTGGTTGTTGGGGGCCAAACTCACTATGAAGTGCAGTGAATTCTTGACTCAAGATGGCACAGGGGGCGCCTCCAATACTTAATTAAATGGAAGGGCTACCCGTTATCAGAGGCTTCCTGGGTGAAGAGTTCAAACATCCAAGCTGACCGCCTTATAGCAAAATTCCATGCAGACCACCCGGGAAAGACGGGAGGGGGGGGATTCGCAGCAAAGAAGGGGATAATGATAATTATCTTGTTGTGTTTTTCCTATGGGGCAGGTTACGTCGGAGAAGTGAAGGGAGAGGGGCCAGATGTCAGCATTCCAAATTATGATCTCTTTCAGCGCTGACATGAAATCATGAAGGACACAGAAAGACCTGCTTTAATGCTGGGATGAACTTTCACCTAGTTCCTGGCTCTTCAGCAGATAGCGTTACTTGGGAAACAGAGGGAGGGGTGAAATTCCTGTGAAAAGGAAGTGCATGGGATGAAGAGATGGATCTGCATGGTGGCCAATGAGACATTGGGGTTGAAGGACAGAAAGGGAGGGGTTTGGAAGGAGGTGCCAATCTTGGCTTTAAAAGAGTTCAGGCATGTCGTTTTTTCTATCCTTAAATAAAGAAAAAAGATTCATTAGAGACTTTGCGTTTGAGAATGAAGTTTATTTAAGATAGCAACGAAACCTGACACACACTTTGTGGTGTGCCACAGGATTCCTTCAGCCTGATTCTTAGCTAGGATATTCATGCAGCACATATACCAGCTGCATGGTGTCCCAAAATGCATCATTTCAGATTGGGGAGTGCAATTCACATCAAAGTTTTGGTGCAAATTTCTGGGCTTGATAGGGTCTTCCCAGGGACTTAGCTCCGCCCACCATCCTCAAAGTAATGGGGCCTGTGAATGCGCAAACTCAGTCTTGGAGCAGTACCTTCGATGTTATGTCAACTACCAGCAAACCAACTGGCCTGAACTTTTACCTTTCACAGAAGTGGCATAAAACAATTCTGTACACAGTAGCACTGGTTTTACCCTATTCCACATAGCCACTGGGATGGAATTTGTGCCCATGCAAGAACTTCCTCAAGAGAGATCCTCATCAGCCTCATTGGCTGGGTGGATTGATGCTTTGAAAGCCATCTAGTGTCAGCGTTCCAGAAAACCCCCAACTCCAAGTAAAACTCTGAAGCAAGCATTTTTCAAAGTTCTATTTACTAGAATAGGTAAACTGGCACATCTGGGAAAACCTGAATCTGAGAGGTCCGGATTCTCCCTCAGTAAATCAAACCCCCCAAAACCATCCCCTCACTCCTCAGACGATCACATGCTCCAATCACCATCCATCCCAACTCGAGACATCACTCCAACCACTCCTTCTCCAGATGTAGGATCGGCCTGACCTTGACCGACAGGAAGAATGCTAAAGACACAGCTCTTTTTAGAAGAGCATATGACGGCCGTGGCCAGGGGGGCTTTTTACCAGGTTTGCCTGATACGCCAGTTGCGTCCCTTTCTGGATTGGGACTCCTTACGCATGGTCACTCAAGCACTCGTCACTTCCCGCCTGGACTACTGCAATGCTCTCTACATGGGGCTCCCCTTGAGGTGCACCCGGAGGCTCCAACTGGTCCAGAATGCAGCTGTGCGGGGGATTATGGGAGCGACGGGGTGCTCCCATGTGACACCCCTCCTGCACGAGCTGCACTGGCTTCTGGTGGTCTTCCGGGTGTGCTTCAAGGTGTTGGTGACTACCTTTAAAGCGCTCCATGGCTTAGGGCTTGGGTATCTACGAGACCGCCTTCTGCCGCCAATAGCCTCCCACCGGCCAATACGCTCACACAGAGAGGGGCTCCTCAGGGTGCCATCGGCCAGACAATGTCGGCTGGCGACCCCCAGGGGGAGAGCCTTCTCTGTGGTGGCACCCGCCCTCTGGAACGACCTACCCCCAGAGAAACGTATGATCCCGGACTTCCGGACTTTTCGTCGGGCCCTTAAAACTCACTTATTTCATCTAGCTGGGCTGGCTTGATCCCATCTTTCAGTTTTAATTTGAAATTGATTTTATTGGGGTGTTTTTAAATTGTGGGCCAAAATTATTTAATATCTTTTTAAATTGATTTAAATTTTGTATGCAATGTTTTATCTTGGCTGTTCACCGCCCTGAGTCCTGCTGGAGAAGGGCGGTATAAAAATCAAATCAAATAAATAAAAATAAATAAATTATGTCTAAAGACAATCCCTCTACTAAATCCCCCCTCCTACTTTCCCACACATGAGAAGGTGGCAGCATGGAAGCTTCTGGCCTAATATGGCTTCCAAAACTGACACCTGGGTCATAGTGCGCAAGGCATTAGAGAAGGCGAGGGAAGTGCAAAAGAGGCAAGCAGATAAGAAGAGAGCACCCCAGGTACTTCCAGTGCCTATGGAAGCGAGGACTGTGAGCTCCACGGCCCCATTCTGAGCTCTCCCCATTGGAGAGCTCCAATTGGAGCCATAGCCACCCTGGAGGGGTGGTGACGTAAAGGGGGACCGCCTTGCAGGTTGAGGAAAGCCCCCTCATCCAAAGAGGAGGAGCAGCGGCAGCAAAAATGGCTGCCATGAAGCTGGGGACAGTCAGAAAACCTAAGACAGTGCAGGAGCGAAGAGAGTAGTGAACAGAGATTGTGTTGCTGGGTGAGATGATTCTCTTTTTTTATAAACTACCCCAAGGACAAAAGAAAGCCCTAGAGAAGAGACTCTAAAAATATAACTGTTTAAGCAGCAAAAGAAAATATTTTTAAAAGAGATTTATGCTGAAAAGTAAATCAAGAGCGCCATACAGTAATGAAAGGAAAAGTGACTCCCAGACTCTTAAAATACTTGACATTAGGTGGCTGTGATTTTTAGGTGTTTGTTGTCTTATGCTCACTAGAGGTAGAAATAAGAAATAAACTTTATAAAAGAGACGTTGGGAAGCTATAACAAAAGATTAAAACCACAGAGTACATTTAAAGAATTTGGAGAACATCTTGGACTATCAAAACATTGAATAAATGCTGAAATGGGTTTATTTAAACAATCGCCCCTGTTTTGAAAGAATTGGAGATTGAGTGAAATAAATATCTGCTGGAAAAAAGGCAGTATGGAAATTGGAGAGGAGAGTGCCATTTAACAAACTATACTTTTAGGGGTTTGGAACCTTTGAATTTGATTGAGGTGTGATTGTTTATTTATTTATTTATTTTTTAAATTTGATTTATATGCTGCCCTTCTCCAGAGACTCAGGGCGGCTTACAATGCGTTAAGCAATAGCCTTCATACTTTTGTATATTTATACAAAGTCAGTTTATTGCCCCCACAAACTGGGTCCTCATTTAACCTACCTTAGAAAGGATGGAACGCTGAGTCAACCTTGAGCCTGGTGAGATTCGAACTTACAGTAATTGCAGACAGCTGGTGTTAATCACAATGCTTTTAGTCTGCTGAGCCACCAGACTTTATTCTACTTGTATTGTTATTATGACTGGAGTTGAAGGAACAGCTGTGGAAATGAGAGGATTTCTCAATGAGATGACCTTGTTGTTTCAAGATATTATGAACTTAGTCGATGGTATGGATCAGAAAATGGAAAACATTCTGCAAAGAACATGGAACAAAGACCAAACTGCCCACGAACTGTTGGAAGCAACAGAAAGAATGGATGAAATGGATTATTTAAACCAACAAATGAAACATGAACAGGGAAAAAATATGGATCAGAAAAATCAGCAAATAAAGCAACAGCTCGACGAAGAGGAGTAACAGATAAATGATAAGCAAAAGGAGTGGAAAGAACAGAGGGATTGGTTAGATCAACAAATGAATCAAGGACTGGAACAAAAAATAGGATTGACAAATCAGCTGACAAAGGAAGAAAGATTGAAGAAAATAAAACAGATAAATCAACAATTGGAGAGACAGGAAGATACCTTTGATAAGGAGATTGGGATATGGGCAGATAACTGGGAGAACTGGCAATACAAGATTGTACTGGGAAGAAAGTTTAGATTGAATAAAAAAGAGATGAAGGTAGAGATAAAGATGAGGAGTGTGGGAGGCGAATTAAAAAATGGATAAGAATTGAAGCACTAAAGAAGAGAAGAGATGATGGATAGAAAAATTGCCCTTTAAATATTAAAGTAGCCTGAGTGTAAGCTAGGAGGCAGAAATAAAATTAGATAGAGGAAATATTAGAACATAAATTGTTTATACAATTTCTACAATTTCTATAGAGGAATTATTGAGTCTGTCATCTGCACCTCTATAACTGTCTGGTTTGGTTCTGCAACCCAACAAGACAGACACAGACTTCAGAGGATAATTAGAACTGCAGAAAAAATAATTACTACCAACCTGACTTCCATTGAGGACCTGTATACTGCACGAGTCAAAAAGAGGGCTGTGAAAATATTTACAGATCCCTCGCATCCTGGACATAAACTGTTTCAACTCCTACCCTCAAAACGACGCTATAGAGCATTGCACACCAGAACAACTAGACACAAGAACAGTTTTTTCCTGAACGCCATCACTCTGCTAAACAAATAATTCCCTCAACTCTGTCAAACTAGTTACTAAGTCTGCATTACTATTAAACTTCTCATCGTTCCTAGCACCCATCTCCTCCCACTTATGACTGTATGACTGTAACCTTGTTGCTGATATCCTTAAGATTTATATTGACTGTTTCCCTATGACTATCATTAAGTGTTGTACCTTATGATTCTTGACGAATGTATGTATCTTTTTTTTTATGTACACCGAGAGCGTATGCACCAAGACAAATTCCTTGTGTGTCCAATCACACTTGGCCAATAAAGAATTCTATTCTATTCTATTCTATTCTATTCTATTCTATTCTATTCTATTCTATTCTATTCTATTCTATTCTATTCTATTCTATTCTATTCTATTCTATTATGAATAAAAATAATAGAAAGATTAGAAGTTTACAGATGTTAGACATTTTTCTTTTATGTTTAAATAATATAATGAGGATTACTATTTGATGTGATCATTAACAAAGCTAACGAGAACTGGATCAATATAAATGATATCTAGTCAAATTTGTTCATATATAATAGAGAAATGTTTAGATTGAACAAGAAAGATACAGATGAAGATAGAGACAAAGATGAGGAGTTAGGCTATTCTTGTTTATGTATATTTGAACAATATAATGAAGATTACTTACATTTGGATAAATATGATAGAAATTACTAATACTATTATTGTGAATTGGATTAATATAACAAAATAGATAAATTAAGCACAAAAGAGGAAAAGGGATGACATTAGACATTTTCCTTTTACGTATGTTTAAATAATATAATGAGGATTATATAAATTTGATAAATGCGATAGAGACTATTAACAATGTTAGCGTGAATTGGATCAATATGAATGATACCTAGTGAAATTTGTTTGTATATAATAGAGAAATGTCTAGACTGAACAAGAGAGACTTAGATGAAGATTGAGATAAAGATGAGGAGTTAGGCATTTCTTATTTATGTATGTTTGAACAATATAATGAGGATTACTTAAATTTGATAAATGGGATAGAGATTACTAATACTGTTATTGTGAATTGGACTAATATGAATGATACTCAGAACCAACTCTGTTCACACACAATATGGATGTATGTTTTTACAAAAATAATAAAAAATATATTTAAAAAAGAAGAAGAAGAGGAGAACACCCCAGAAGGAGTTTAGAGTAGGAGACAAGGTGTATCTTTCCACAAACATTCCTGAACCTGAGGCAGCCCTGCAAAAAGCTAGGAGCTAAGTAGAGATGCCAGAGAATTTTTTATAAGTCATTTGAACCCTTTAGAAGCGGAGGTGGGAGAAGAGTCAGAGGGGAAGAGTGGGGAAGAATTACTAGAGGAGGAAGAGAGTGGGGAACCAGAACAGCCAGGTGGGAGAAAGAAAGGAAAAGGACAGACGCAGACACAGGCAGAAATAGGAGCCGAGGGACTAAACCAGAGAGAAACAAGACAAACAAAAAAGAAACTTCAAGTAGAAGGCAAGTAAGGGCAACAGAAGGGAGAAGGGATGGGGGAGGAAATTCGACTATTGTCAGTTAACATTAATGGGCTGAATAGCCCGAACAAGAGAAAAAAGATCTTTAATAAATTAATAAAAGCACGTTTGAATATTATATGCCTTCAAGAAGTACACGTGAAAAGAGATCATCTTTATTTACTGAATTATACCAAATTGGGTCAATTATATACATCTCTAGCAGAAACTAAAAAAAGAGGAGTAGCGATTTATGTTCAAAAGCATATAAACTCGAGACTAATTTTTGCAGATGAAGAAAGGAGACTTTTGATAATTGAAGTAGAAATTTGTGGTAAAAAAAGCATATTGGTTTGTATTTATGCACCTAATGGGAATCAAAAAGTTTTTTTTCAGAATCTTTATAGTAAATTGGTAGAACTTGATTACTCACATATTTGTGTAGTGGGGGATCTCAATGCCATAGATGATAAGGATAAAGATTATATATCTGGAAATAAGAATCAGGAGGGAAAAAAGAGATCAGCAAAGAAAAGATTGCCTACTATTTGCCATCAAATACAAGAGGAATTTGGACTTAGAGATATTTGGAGGGAAAAACACCCGGAAGATAGACAGTACACATATTTCTCCGCCAGGCACTCATCTTGGTCGCGGATAGATGCGGTTTGGATGTCGGGGGAACTGAGGCAGGGAACACAGAAAGTAGAAATAGGCATTAATGAGTGGGCAGACCATAATCCACAATGGATAACATGGGGAGGCTTGAAAACAAGGCCCAGGTGGAGAATGGATGTAAGGGTCCTCAAAGATGAACAATTCTTAAGTTATTTAAAGAAGGAGATGGGTTTTTTCTTTCAGGAAAATAATAAGGAAGATGCGAACTTTTTAAATGTTTGGGAAACAGCTAAAGCAGTGTTTCGGGGTTTAGTGATTAATTATATAGCTGGGAAACGGAAGAAGGAGAGGGCTAAACGAGATAAATTATTAGAAGACTTGACCAAAAGTGAGGCTATGCTGCAACAGGACCCAAACAATAGAGAACTCAATATGAATTTGAAATTAGTACGACATCAAATTAACTTATTAGACCAAGAGGACTTGGAAAAAAAAAATAGGTGGATGAAACAACGGCAATTTGAAAATGCAAACAAACAGGGAAGATGGCTTACATACCGATTAAAAAAAGAAAAGGAAAGGAGTAGACTTCATAACTTGAGAGATGGGAATGGTGAATGGATTACAGGGGAAGAAGGGAAGAAAAGAATAGCGCAGGAATTTTATTCCGATCTATATAGAAAAGAGGATAAATCTGAGCAGGAAATAAAGAAATATTTAGAAGAATCTGATCTACCCAAAATATCAGACATGTCTAGGGAAATACTGGACAGGGAGATAACTGAAGGGGAAATTGAAAGGGTTATGGGAAAACAAAAAACAGGAAAGACTCCTGGTACAGATGGCCTCCCAATAGAATACTACAAGGCACTTTGGGAAGTCTTAAGTCCTTATATGACAGACCTATTTAATGGGATAATCCGGGAGGGACAGATTCCGAATTCCTGGTCAGAAGCATTAATAACCCTCTTGCCGAAGGAAAGCAGTGACCTATCCCTGATCCAGAATTATAGACCTATTTCGCTTCTTAATGCAGATTACAAATTATTTGTGGCAGTGCTAGCAGAAAGGCTAAAAGGTTTCCTAAATCACTTTATACATGAAGATCAAAATGGTTTCCTTCCTTGTAGGCAGATTAGAGATAACGTGAGAATAATTATGAACGTCTTGGAACATTATGAAACCCATATTGATAAACAATTGGCTTTGGTCTTTGTGGATGCGCAAAAGGCCTTTGATCGAGTGAGTTGGAGTTTTTTAGTGGGTTTATTACAATATATGCAATTCGGGGAAAGGTTTATTCAGGCAATTCGTTCAATTTATTCGAAACAGTCTGCTAAGATTCTAATTAATGGAGATGTTTCTGAACAAATCTGCATTGAGAAAGGAACTAGACAGGGGTGCCCGCTTTCTCCGTTGCTATTTATTGTAACATTAGAACCTTTATTGAGGGAAATTAGGCGTAATTCGGGGATAAAAGGATTGCATATTAAAAACCAACAATATAAGGTACAAGCATACGCTGATGACCTAGTATTTATATTGGAAGACCCCATTTTATCGGGTCCAAATTTGATTAATGAATTAGGAAAATATGGAAATGTAGCGGGTTTAAAAATAAATAAGGAAAAAACTAAGGTTATTACTAAAAATTTGACAATAATGCAGGGGAAGGAATTAGAAGCGAATTTGGGATTCCAAATTGTCAATAAATTACGATACCTAGGTATTATATTATCAGCTAAATGCACAACAATTAAAGAAGATAATTATTTGAAATTACTCCAGCGAACAGAACAGGATTTAGAGAAATGGAAGAACCTTCAGACGTCTTTACTAGGTAGGATCGCGATTATAAAATCCTATATCCTCCCAAAATGGACATATTTATTTTATACAGCACCAGCTAGATTAGACAATATTTTTTTCAAAAAGTTAAATCAATGTGTTCTCAAATTTATCTGGCAAAATAAAAAGCCCAGAATTAAACTTAAAATGCTTCAAGAGGTGAAAGAAAGAGGGGGATTTGGCTTACCAAAATGGGAATATTATTATCAGGCTGCAAATTTAGTTTGGGTAAGGGAATGGATTCTACTGAGAATGAGCCAGGCTAAGATTCGATATTGGGATAAAACTCAAATATTAGAAATCCAAATCTTTGGTCAAGACAGAAGTGCCTCTTCCGTGCCAAGGTGCTGAGATGACAAACGATATTTGACATAGGTACAGAATTGTAAAAGGGGCAAACTGACCCTAAACAGATACATCCTGTTGTTTAATGTTTATTACACCCCAAATGTCATGTAGATTCTAGAGAAGAAATACTGCTTCCCTTACTGTCCTCTTTACTGCTCGTGAGGCGCCTTTGTGCCCCTTATCTCCTTTTATTATGTCTTGCGCTCCAGAGCTGAGAACCTGAGCCTGTGGGAAAAGGGCTGTTATGTCTTTCCTAGAGATAGATTAAAGGGTAACTTCTACGTGTGAAATGTTGCACTCTTCGTAATAACTTTGCCTTTATACTGTATAAATATCTGGTCAAAATCAGCCATCTTTGTTCAGACCCTTCGCTGTCTTTGGACTGTTTGAACCTTGCGCAATAAACTCTTTCCTGCATTGAAGAGCTTGACCTAGTCTGTCATTTTTCCTATAACAGCTGGCGACACCGCCGGGACTAGGTGCAAGGCGATATTTCGCTGAGGACTGTTTCGACCCCTCAGGACCATCGGGAAGTCGCTCCTGAACATTCTCCAGGCGCCATGGGGATAAAATCTCCGGGAGACAGCAGCGATAGCCCTATGGGACCGACGGAGCTCTGATCAAGTCCAAGAACCGTGCGGTGCAGGAAAGGTGGTCTGAACAAATTCCTGGCCAGGAATCTACGGGGTGGGAGCGTTTTTAAGTGAGTATATTGTAAAAGAATTGTACCTGCCTCATTTGAAGGCAGACAGAGGGACCTGATCACTCCCTCGGACTCGGGGTGGCTACCCTAACGAAGTCCATGTCAGGTTGTGTGGGTGGTTAAGCCGTTGCATTTCTCATTAGTGGCCGTGAGTTTCCGGGGCTACGAGTCGGCGGCAGTGTGATAGAATGGGAGGGGCTCAGAGTGTGCCAAATACTCCGTTGGCTTGCATGTTAAAAGGTTTTGACAAGTATTTTAGCAACCCTTCCTATCCAAAAGGATCAAAGGATCAATTAAAATTCTTATGTAAACATGTGTGGCCACAAAGGGAGATGGGCTAACCCCTCCCCCCCCCAAGGGATGGTTAAGGGAAGAAACAGTGGATAAGTTGTAGGGAGTGATTGTAGTGAATCAGGATAAATATCCTGATCAATTTTAATATATTGATCAATGGGTGAGAGCCCTGTTGAAAAAAGCTGAGGATTTATTGTAATGTAGGGCTGAAACAGTCGGGTTATGTGTATCTGAGCAGGCAGGAAAAGTAAGGGGGCTGCTGGAGGGAGCGGAGGAGGAAATCAGAGGCGTATGAGTGATCCTGGCGTGAAGTCAAAAGTCAAGGGGAGTCATTCGCCTAGAGGTAGCAGTCAGAGTGAGGGAGAGGGGGATGATGATGATGATGATTTGGAGGCTGTGGGGGCTGTAGGTGGAGAAGAAAGAGCAGGAGGCACGGATGAATAAAAAGGCTGGTTTGTTGGCAGGGGCACTGCGAAGTGGGATGCAAGGGTTTTTTTCTCTCCCCCCCTTCCTTTGGAGGGGAGAAACAGGAAAAGAGATGCTTTTTGTTCTTTTAAAACTTTTTTTTTCCTTTCTCTCACCCCCCACCCCTCCTCCTCTTTCTGTGAAGCCTCTTTCATTAACATATGAAAGCTATGCAGATACATTCTCCTTTCTGCTCTGAATACATTTTGATTTTATTTTTTCTTTTCTGGAAATTTTTGGAGGTTTAACAACGCTTAATTAAACCTGTACTCAAAATCCTGTTGTTCCGTCAGGCTGGGTTAGCAACATAATTTTACATTGGATGTTTTAAATTTCTGGGGTTTTAAATTGAGCCGAATCCATTTAATATTTTTAATTATTTTAAATTGGTGTTTGTCTTGTTTTTTTAAACAAAATAGGCTGTACACCACCCTGAGTCCTTCGGGAGAAGGTATAGAAATAAAATTATTTGGGAAAAGGAATTACTTGGGAAAAGGAATGCCCAAGACAGATGGTGAGAAGTAGAGGGATGAGAAGAGCGGATTTTGGGTCAGGGATGAGGGGGCAGTTTGCAGGGAGAAGGGGAGAATGAGGACAGAGGAGAGGTTTGAGTAGAAGGTTGGACAGACAAGTTCAGGTTGGGGTTTTGGTAGAGGATTTGGAGAGGGTGCAGGGCAGCAGAAAGCGGAAAGTATTGGATTGGCAGACATGACTTGGTCAGATTGAGGGGGACCAGGCTTGGAAGAACCCCCGCCTGAGCCATTAGTTACAATGAAAATAGGGGGTCAGTACAGAACTGTTATGTCCTTATAAGGACATCCGCCCTGATTGGCTGCCAGCCATCGGGCGGGAGATTTGAATCCCTGTCCAGGGGTGGTGCCTTACTTCGATGATGTGCTCATCTCCGGTGACTCGAGACCCCAACTCCTTGAAAGGCTCAGGCTTGTCCTGCAGCGGTTCAGGGACAAGGGTTTGAGGGTCAGGCGGGACAAGTGCATCATAGGAGTACAGGAAGTCGAGTTCCTGGGCTTCCTCATTGATAGCACAGGCATACACCCCACCAAATCAAAAGTGGAAGCAATCCATGAAGCTCCAAGCCCAAAAAACAAAACGGAGCTTCAGGCTTTCCTTGGGTTGCTCAACTTCTACGCCATTTTCTTAAAACAGAAAGCCACAGTTGCTGAGCCACTCCACCGCCTGCTGGGGAAATCGGCTTCCTGGAAGTGGGGCCAGGAAGAGGAAGCAGCATTCCGGGCCATCAAGGGACTATTGACGTCCAAAAGCGTCCTCATCCAATACAGCGAGACGCTCCCCATCAGACTGACCTGCGACGCGTCGCCCTACGGGGTGGGGGCAGTCCTCAGCCACGAACTGCCCAATGGCTCGGAAGCCCCAATCGCGTACTTCTCAAAGACAATGTCCGGTGCAGAACGAAACTATAGCCAGCTGGACAAAGAAGCCCTGGCCATCGTGGCTGGAGTGAAGCGCTTCCACGAATACCTTTACGGAAGACGTTTCACCATAGTCACAGACCACAAGCCGCTTCTGGGACTCCTCGCAGGCGACCAACCAACCCCGACCTTCATGTCCCCAAGAATGACGAGATGGGCCATCTTCCTAGCTGGCTACTCCTATCGGCTCGTGCACCAGCCAGGCACAGCCATAGGGAACGCTGATGCCCTCAGCAGATGCCCATCGAAGAAGCCGGTCGAAGACCCAGCCCCCACGCTCCACCTACTCCACATTGATGACGACGCCAGCTGCCCGGTGTCGTCCGCAGATGTGGCCGTCCACACTCAAAAGGACCCCACACTCCGCCAAGTGAAGTCCTGGATCCTCAGAGGGTGGCCAGCGGAAAAGCCAGAGGAAAGGTTCAGCCCGTTCGCCAGGAAACAGGAGGAGCTGTCCACCATAAAAGGCTGCCTGCTATGGGGAGACAGGGTGCTGATTCCAAGCACTCTGCAACGGCGGACGTTGGAAACCCTGCACAAGGGGCATCCGGGCATCGTCCGCATGAAGGCCCTGGCACGGAGTTACGTCTGGTGGCCCTCCATGGACAGAGACATTGAACAATGGGTCTCCAGATGTGACCCGTGCCAAGAAGTTCGCCCAGCGCCGCCGCAATCCGAAGTCGCGAAGTGGGAGACCCCCAGCAACCCCTGGTCGAGGATCCACATTGACTTCGCGGGTCCGATGCAAGGGCGACACCTCCTCATGTGGTAGATGCCTTCTCCAAATGGCTCGAGGTGGTGCCCATGGCATCTACCACAACGGAAGCAACCATCCGAGCCCTGCGCCGCCTTTTTGCCACACATGGCCTACCGGACGTGCTGGTCTCAGACAACGGCCCCCAGCTCACATCCCTGGCCATGGAGTCCTTCCTGGCAGGACTGGGCATCCGCCACGCCCTGTCCGCCCCTTACAGGCCGGCCGGAAACGGACAAGCCGAACGCATGGTCCGACTGACCAAAGAGGCCCTCACCAAGATGGGCCCGGGGGACTGGCAAGAGCGCATAGACAATTTCCTCCTCACCCAGCACATCACGCCACACGCCACCACCCACAAGAGTCCGGCCGAACTGTTGATGGGCAGAAGGTTGAGGTCACCCTTGGACCGGCTGCACCCCCAATACAGCCCGGAAGTGACCGCAACCGCCAGCCGCCCGCTTCGCGCCTTCAGCAAAGGAGATTCAATCTTCGCGCTGAATTTCAGCGGCTCTCCTAAGTGGCTGAAGGGGAAAATTGCCAGCACAACCGGGCCCAAATCCTACATCGTTGAGTTGGAAGATGGACAGTTCACGAGACGCCACATCGACCAACTCCGAAAAAGGTGGGGGGGGGCACATGAAAACCAGCCCGACGAGGGAGGCCTACAACACCCCGATGAGGTAGGCCTCCAACACCCCGGCGAGGTAGGCCTACCACACCCAGACCAGGTAGGCCTACAACACCCAGACGAGGTAGGCCTACAACACCCTGACGAGGTAGGCCTACCACACCCCTGCGGGGCAGAGCAGCACCACCCCGACAAGGTTGGCCCAGCCCACTACCAAATGCTGTCACATCGGCAGCCCAGCGAGGTAGACCGGGGCCAACCGCACGGGGGATGGCAACACCAACCCAGCCAGGTGGGCACCGGGCACGGCAAGGCCAGGGACCACCAACCCAGCCCGCAGGTAGACCGGGACCTGCCCAGAGGAGGAGCAGCGCACCCCACCAGTTACAGCAGCCCATGCCAGCCCAGCCAGGGAGACTGCAGTTCCAGGCGAGTAGACCGGGACCCAGCCAAGATGGGCACCCCACGACCCACGGGCGAGGGTGGCACACGAATCACCGACGTGGGGGACCCCCGCCCATCACAGAAGACAGCCAACAAACGACACCCCGACCCGGATGACCCCAGGCACCACCCGACGGTAGACCAGGGACTAGGGGGAAGGGAGAGCCGACAACAACCCGGCCAGGTAGACCTGCACCACCCCGGCAGGGGAGACCTCCGCCGCCCCGCAGAGGTAGTGCCGCAACAACAGCCCGAACAGGTCGACCACCACCGACCAGACGAGGTAGACCAGCGCCAGCCCGACCTAGCAGACCAACGCCACCCCTGCGAGGTCGGACAACGCGACACGGGCCAGCACCACCCGCAGCCGGCGGGCCGGTCCAGAGGGCACCAAACAGAACCACCACCCACCCGGCACCAGGCCGAACCGCAACCGAACCGCAGCGCCCGGGAGACCAGGGAGGAGCAAACGATGGACTTACCGAGTCTCAGACGCTCTTCCCGGGTCGGAACCGAGCCACCGAGACGAGGCGACAGATCCACAGGCCAGGAAGAAGACCATCAGAACCAGCCATCCAAGGTCTGCGGTCCGGCCGGAGGCGCTGGGGGTGACCCCGCTCACTCGACAGCCGAACCAAGCCCGGTTCCGGAGAGGGAGCCCGGAGACGACAGAGCCCCGTCCACCCAGGTCGGAGACGGAGAACAAGTGAGACTGCACAGGTCAGCTAGGGTGCCGAGGCGTCCTACGTACCTGCGTGATTACGTGACTTTTGTGGACGAGATTTGACAGTCCAGACTAAGGGGGGAGGAGTGTTATGTCCTTATAAGGACATCCGCCCTGATTGGCTGCCAGCCATCGGGCGGGAGATTTGAATCCCTGTCTAGGGGCGGTGCGTCTGCCGGGAGTGAATATAAGGAGAGCTCCGGCAGCGCGCCAGCAGTCTTCTTTTACTTGTTACACTGTAAATAAAGTTGTTACATGTATCGAGCTGGTCACGTCTTCTGTTCCTGCGCCTGATCTAACAAGAACGTTTCTGGTAAATATGGGAGCAGGAAGATTAGTTTTAAATAAGCAGATTGCAGCCCCCCGGATCCCATAAAATTCAGGTCCAGGGGGTATCAGGGCAAGCTATGGGGCAGCAGGTCTTGAAACCAGAGATGTGTGATTTTAAGGAAGCTGAAATCCAGCATGAATTCTTGTATATCCCTGAATGCCCTATTCCGTTGTTAGGCAGGGATCTGCTGAGTAAATTAGGGGCAACAATTTCTTTTGATGAAGATAGTCAGAGAATGACCATAAGGCATTCGCTGGAGGAGATTTGGAGGTTGATGATAGGGAGACAGGTTGAAGAGGGAGGAGGAGGAGAAGTGGAGGTTGTTTGATGTGCCTGAGGATAACCTGCCGGGTTTTGCAGCTCACCACCCTCCAGTGGTGGTGGAACTAAAACCTGGAGTGGTGTCTGTGAGTATAAGGCAGCGTCCCGTTTCTTGGGAAGCTATTTGTGCTATTTATGAAAGCATTCAGAGATTTGGAAGCGGGGTTTTTGGTGCCTATTTAGTCCTCCTGGAATACTCCAATTATCCCAATTAAACAGTTAGATGGGTCTTACAGCCCGGGGCACGGTAACTTTACACCCGGCCGTGTCAAATCCATATACCCTGTTAAGTTTAATTCCATCCCGGGCTGAATGGTTTTCTGTTATTGATTTAAGGGATGCATTCTTTACAATTCCCATTCACCCCGTAAGCCAGCCACTGTTTGCATTTTGAGTGGGAGAATCCTTATACAGGAATGAAAATGCAATATACTGGGACTTGGCTGCCTTAGGGATTTAAGACCTCCCCCACATTGTTTGGAATAGCGGTAGCTAGAGACTTACAGTATTATGTGCCTCAACAACCAGGAGACACAATATTGTAATATGTTGATGATGTTTGGATCAACAGGACTGACAGAGGATTTATGATGGGAGAATACTAAGATGAATGCACAATAATGTTAGATTTGTTATTAGAGTGTGGTTATTGGGTATCAAGAAAGAAAGCTCAATTGGTGAAAAGGAAAGTTAGATATTTGGGATACGATATAAGGGTCATCGAGCTTTAGGACCAGAGCGGAAAAGGGCGGTCCTAATGCTGGCAGGACCCCGAACAAAAAGACAACTGAGAAGCTTTTTAGGATTAGCTGGCTTTTGCCGTAATTGGATTCCTAACTTTGCTTTGATGGCAGCACTTTTGTATGCAGCCACCAAAGGAGCCAATGTGGAATCCCTTGAGTGGAAAGGGGGCGGGGGGGGGGACAGGAAAAGCTCTGGCTTTATCGAACTTGCCTTTGAATTTGTATGTAAACACTGATAGAAATATTGCTGGGTACTTACCCAGCCTTTGGGAAGTTGGCAACAATCTGGAGCCTATTTGTCAAAACAATTGGATGGAGGTGGGGGGGCTAAAAAGCTGGCCCCACTGTTTGAAGGTGCTGGCTGCAAGTGCAGAATTGATTCAGAATTGTAATAAACTTACTTTTTCTTGTCCTATACTCATGCACTCCCCTCATGAGGTGCAGTCTGTGTTGGATACTAAGGGACATTTGTGGATTAGTGGGCAAAGGTTGACAAAATATCAGGCAGTTATGAGTGAGAATCCACAGGTATATATGTATGTTAGGTGGCCTGATTTAGGTCATAAAGGGGGGGTTTGGAATATGGAGATGGTACAAGAACTTAATAAGCAAATTGAGAGATTCCAACGATATGTGATGGAACAAGTACCCCCTAGATTAGTAACTTAATGTCACTCATTTGAACCTGGGGACCAAGTGGAAGATGGAAGGGATCTTTTATTGGTATTATGACTTCTCCACTTGCTATTAAGATTGCAGAATCAAAATCATGGATCCATCGGACACGAGTCAAGGCAGCAGCTGACACTGGCTGGAAAGTGTCCGTGGACAAACAACATCCAACAAAACTGACATTTGAATGTGCTTAAAGAAAGCTTTTGTATTTTATATATAGGTTACCTTGATGTATATCTGCCGATGTAACCCGCTGTAAGCTAAAAAAAGAGGATGGAGCACCTGCTCTCTTGAATTAGTCCGGAACTTGGATCCTGACGAAAGATTGAAGATCATTGCGGATTCATGTGGGAGGAAAATTGGGTGTGGGCACTTTGAGTAATTGGGGTAGTAGCTTTATTGATTATTGTGTTTTACAGATATAAGCAATGGTTTTGTGGACAACCAGGGCCCATTTGATTTCTCAGTCGTTCCGATCCCTAATATTTCCCCAACCGGCTGCGGAGTGTGAACCTCTTACAGATGAAAGAAGTCCCTGCTTAGGACACCCTGGAAGCTGCCTTTTGATGCAAAAGAACAGAAAAGAGAATTTTCTTTAAATGTGTTGGTTTTGTAATTGTGGGTGTGAGTGTTGTTGTTGCACTCACTGTATTGATTGTGTTTTATGTATAAGCTGTAAGGTAGAGCTAACTAGCTACGCATGCGCGAGATGGTGGTTCCCCGAAGTGCCGGCTGAGATCGGGATGAAAGAGTTGCGACAGGAAACCGGGGGAAGGCCGTTTTTCCACTCATCGGCTCCCTGCCCGATATGCTGAGCCTTTGACAGTTCAAATGAGCCGTCTCCGACAGAAGACGGCTCTCGGATGACCCAGGGACGGCGATGAGAGGATTGCATCAGCTGGGCGCCACTGGGAGGGAGGTGTCGGCCCCTGCAATCGCGCTGAGGCCGTTGGAGTTTTACCGGCCAGATCGGCGCTATTAAACGCTGCAGACACTCGGCGATTTTACATCTAATCGGGGGAGGCTACAGGCGCTATGGCTGCTTTAAGATCGTTAGCCCCCCCCGACGAATCTGCTGAGATTAAGGCAGCGGGTATTGTGGCAGCCTTGTTGATGGTGGTGAATGTCACACTGGAGATGAGAGGCCGGGAAGATCTGGGCTGTAACTGCCCAGCGAGGACAGGCTATGACTGCGGGGCGGGTGGTCCTGAAGAAGATCTGGGGGGCGGGGAGTTGGCTGGAGGGGAAGTGATAATTATCCATCCATCTTGCTCTTCCCTGGGGTCTCTCCCTCCCCCATTTTTTGTCGCCCCCCCCCGGACTGTTGCCTGCCTGGTTCGGCCTGTTTGTTTTACTCATCTTCAGTTGTCTGTTGGGACTTTTGTCATCTCCCCTATTTGAACTGCTATCTGACTCCTGGCTCCTCTCACACCGTAAAGTGTTACATCTTATCTTTTCACCCCTATTACTGCCTTATTGGTCTCGTTGTATTGGACAGAGTTATGGAGTTACAGACTGATGAACTATGAATCCTGGTGGACTGCTGCTGCATCATGTTCCTAGGAACTGCCCTATGACTCCGCCAGTGGATGTTCCCCACCTAGTCACTGTGAGAGGGTGGCTGCGGCTGGCTCCGCGGGACTCATTCGTTGCAGCCTTGGATTCTCCACTGCTGTGAGAGAGCGGTTGGTTATGCTGGCCTGGGTTGACTCCTATTTTACCATCATTATCCCTCTTGTTTCTCATCTCGGTTTCCTGTTGCTATTTTCCATCCACTTCTCATATTTATTATGGCTTACACTTCGGCGACCCTCCTTGCTTTGCAAGATGCCCCCCTCTCGCAGACATGGCCTTTGAATTTATCGAAGGCCTACCTCAAGGACGGGTTTTGGAACCCCGAGTGGTGGCATGCTTCTAAGCGTGGTTTGAGGGGTTTTTTAATTAATGTTTTTAATCAAATTTTAAGGGGACCCGGGAGGCGGGTGGTAAGGGTTGAGCCGGGGGCGGCTCCTACGGTTCAGCAATTGGGCCCGTCGGATGGTTGTGGGGGGAGGGAGGGAGGAGGAGGGAACAAAGAGGCTCAGCGGAGAGAGGGTCTTCCAATCCTTGTGACAGTTGGGAGACGCAGAGGTTGGGAGAGGGGGGGGGCTAGGAGGGCGCCGCCGCTTCGTTCAAGTGGTGGCGCCCTCCTGCCCCCTCAGCTCATCCTGCTCCCCCGACGGCGACAGAGTGCGGAGCCCTGGACTCCGACTGGTGTACTTAAATGCCAGGTCTGTGGTGAACAAGACATTCCTCATCCGAGATCTTATAGACGAGGAGGACGCGGACCTGGCTTGTATCACTGAGACCTGGCTGGGGCCGGAGGGCGGTGTCCCTCTCGTGGATTTGTGTCCCCCAGGTTTCCGGATACTACACCAGCCACGACTCCAGGGGAGGGGCAGAGGAGTGGCGGTAGTTATTAAGGAAAGTCTTAGGCCTAGGGAGGTCACTGTTCCTCAGGTTGGCGGGTGTGAATCCCTCCTTTTGAAATGGGACCCTGGAGTTCAGTCTGGGCTGTTGATCACGTACCTCTCCCCCAGCTGCGTGACCTCAGCCCTGCCCGCACTACTAGATGTCTTAGCCAAATTGACGGTGGAACTCCCCAACCTTTTGGTTGTGGGAGATTTCAATCTGCCATCGGCCGGTGAGTCATCTGAGTTGGTGCAGGAGTTCATGACCTCCATGACGGCCATGGACCTGACTCAGATTGTACAGGGCCCAACTTATATTGGAGGACACACACTCGACCTTATTTTTCTCTCTGGACAGTGGATAAATGATCGTGGGGAGGGAACTCTATCTATTGACCCTCTGTCATGGACCGATCATTCCCTCCTTAGACTCGACTTTTCCTCCGCCATCCCCCGTCGCAGGGGTGTGGAACCAGTAAGATGGTTCCGCCCCAGGCGCCTGATGGAACCCGAAAGTTTCCTGATGGAGCTTGGGTCATTTCCCTCCTCCTTAGCCCACGATTCATCTGAGACCCTTGTCGCGGCCTGGGAACAGGCTGCGGTGGGGGCCCTGGATCGAATCGCGCCTTTGCGGCCTCTGATCCGACGCAGATCCCGGGCGGCTCCTTGGTTTACCGCGGAGCTCAGGGAAATGAAGCGTCGGAAAAGACGCCTGGAGGGTGGTTGGAGATCCTCCCAATCCGAGTCCGACCGAACACAACTAAGAACCCATATTAGGTCTTATCTTGTGGCGATGGAAGTAGCGAAACGTAACTATTTCGCCACTCTCATTGCATCTGCAGAAAATCACCCAGCAGCCCTGTTTAGAGTGACCCGCTCCCTCCTTAATCAGGGAGCGAGGGAGGATCCCTTACAGGGCCGTGCTGAGGACTTTGCACAGTTTCTGCAAGATAAAATCACTCAGATTCGGACCGGGTTGGACTCCGACTGGACAAAGTCCGTTGAGGTGACAGGGCCTAGTCTCGGTGGAGACATCTGGGTTGAGTTTGAGCCTGTTTCATTGGATGACGTGGACAGGATTATAGGTAGGCTGGGGTCTTCCACATGTTTACTGGACCCTTGTCCCTCCTGGCTTGTTTCGGCAGCCCGGGAGGTGACTGGAGACTGGATCCAGGCTATTGTCAACGCTTCACTAAAGGAAGGGGTCTTTCCCACTGCGCTTAAAGAGGCGGTGGTTCGACCCCTCCTTAAGAAGCCTAACCTGGATCCTGATGTACTTAACAACTACCGTCCAGTCTCCAACCTTCGCTTTTTAGCGAAGGTTGTTGAGTCCGTGGTGGCACAGCAATTCCCTCAATTCCTGGAGGAAACTGACTACCTGGATCCTTACCAATCTGGTTTCAGGCGTGGCCACAGCACGGAAACGGCATTGGTCGCCCTAGTAAATGATCTCTGGCGGGCCAGGGATGGGGGTTGCTCCTCCATCCTGGTCCTTCTTGACCTCTCAGCGGCATTCGATACCATCGACCATGGTATCCTGCTGCAGCGGCTCAGGGGGATAGGGTTAGGAGGCACTGTTTTACAGTGGTTCTCCTCCTATCTCTCGGGCCGTCTGCAGTCTGTTTGGGCGGGGGGTCAGGGATCCTCCCAGAGGCCTCTCACTTGTGGGGTGCCTCAGGGCTCGGTTCTCTCTCCTCTGCTCTTTAATATCTATATGAAACTGCTGGGTGAGATCATCCTGTCCCAAATGGATTGAGTACAAAGAGCACAAAAAGCAGTTTTCAAGCTATACATTTTATATTCCTAACCAATGCACACCACGCCTAATAAGCCCCCCCATCTCCCCTTTATTCTCCTAAATCATTCTCCAAGTTATTTTACATTTTAAAGGGTCTTCTTGACAATTTCCATCTAACAGCCATTATCTTATCTTGCTTACTTGTTATTTTCACCTTGGGCAGATGTTCCTCTTTTACTGATAGTTGTTTTGCCCAGAGCATAGGTTCCTGTCTCCTGGGGAGTGTTTAGCAAGTCATAATACCGTGCCTTTACTGATTACAATGTGTCGTCACTTTGCATTCAGACAGAGAATCTCACACCTCGGTATTACATTTAATACAATTTATAAAAGAATAACCTTTTTTTATTTCCTTTCATTCCACCCTTTTTCTCTTCTACCTGAATTATTCTTTTATACTTTTAATAATTCATAATTCCCTATATTTTCTTTTGGTTCTTGTGGAAGCAAGTTTTTATATTCTGAATCTTCTTTCCCCAACCTCTGTTTTCCTACCTTCATTATTAGCATTGTTTCTTTCTTCCCACTTTCTATTGAAGTTGTTATTAAAGTCATGCTCTTTGTTGTGGCTCTGTTGCCTGAGCCTGGGCTATCGACAGATGCAGACTCTGAGAGTGAGGGGGAGGAGTTGGCAAGGCCTCCCTCTCCAGGACCCTCCTCTCTGGCAATGCCTCCGGAGGACACCGAAGGCCAAACGATAGGCTCAGAGCCAAGCACGTCCCCGCAGCCACAGGTGGACAGCGACGAGGAAAATAAGTGCTGGCTGGACCCTCGCCAGAGGCGCAGGGAGAAGCGTGCGCAGCAGAGGGGAAGGCGTGCCAGAGATTAGCTGAGTCACTGGACCACACCCCACAGGCTATAAAAGGGAGTGTGGTGGCCATTCGGACTCTGTGACGGACAAAGCTAATCTCTGGTGAGGCACTTTGCACCTTCGGACACAACACCTATTTGCTGTGGATTTAATTACAAACTGGACTATTCAAACTGTGTGTATTTTTGTCTGTGTTATCGGAGTAAAAGTTCTTGGCAGGCAGCCACGGAGTTGCTGCCAAGTTCCTTATCACTGACGTTGAGTGTTTGAAGAGTTTATTTAACCCTCGGCTGGCTGGTTGGGTGTGTGCGTGGTACGGGGACAGAACACTCTTCTTTGTTTGTTTTATTAGCATTTGTATGAGAGGAATCAAACATGGTAAAAACATAATAGCCAGGAATCCTAATATTGCAAATTTTGCTAGTACTTTCCAATTTGCAAACCATCCTCCGAATCAGTTATTTACCCCATCTAAAGTCAATTCCTTCCAGGTTTGGACTGGGACATGAGCTAATTTTATCATCTTGTTTGTAATTTCCTTTACTACTTTACCACTCTCATCTACTTCAATGCAGCAATTACTCAAATTAAATTTTCCACACACACCTTCTTCTTAGGCTAATAAGTAGTCTAAGGCTAACTGGTTCTGCATGATGTAGGTTTGAGACTTTACTCTCTCCTTAGCTAAATGTGTCATAGTACTTACAGTGTCATTGGTAATTACTTCGAGCACTGCTTGCAGCCAAATTACCCTGTTTAAAATATAGATGGGCTCTCTGGCACCTAAGGTGCCATCTTCCACCCATGTAGCAGGTCCATAATAGTTGATGATCTTCTCTGGAGTCCAATCATCACCCTTCCAACTACCGATTTTTATCTCGCTTGGTTGTATAGCTCTTTTTGCTCAGACCTTATCTGATAAATCATCATATACAGTTAGTCCCAGCTATTGTTTCTGTTCGATGGGGAGGAGGAAAAAACTTGGCTTTATTATTCCTAAAATGCAAGATCCGTACCACCCCTTGGGTAGATACCCATAGGCATATTTTCCACATATCCAATACATACCCTCCGGGGCTACCCAGTTCAGGGTGTTGCTTTCAGGATCCTTTAAATAAGCCATCTCAGTTATTTCACTTAATGTCTCCTCCTTTGATATTCCACTTCCTCCCCACCAACTGCCATTGTTCCATACAGTCAAGCAAATCATGTCTCCTACTGCTACTCTTATTCTTCCTTTTTCTTTCATAACATACTTTCCCTACTAAATTTGTAGTTAATGCCCAAGTTCCCTCTTTTCCCTTTGTGAACTTGAGAGTTTTATTTTTCCACATCTCCACCACTATATCATGTTTCAATTCTTGAGCTTCCCATGGCCACTGTTCCCCCATATTTGTTTCTCCGCACACAAAACAATTGCTGACTATAAGAGTCTTAGCAATTTCTTCAGCCAATTGCACAAACATATTTACTGCTTTCTTAGGAAATTCAGGTAATTCTAATTTCTTGAATTCCTGGTAGTATGACCAAAATATACTTTTGCATATTGGTTTTACCCTGGTTGTTTCTAATTTTAATACTAGCAACCCCACGGGTCTTTTCCGGTCCCGTCTATTCCTATTCCAAATTCTTTATATTGTATTCCTTTTTCCAGTGACTGATTTGTATATATGCAAATGGGGTTACATTTTCCTTGAGTGCAATCAGTTTTGGTGCTACCCATACTAATGTTCATTTCTTTTGGTCCTATACTCCTCTCATTTGGGACTGTAGTAGTGTACCAGTAATCATAGCTCAGAGCAAAAGACACCTGTCCTGTACTTAATGTAGACGCTTTCTGGAGTAGGTACTTTCGTTCTTTCATATAACTTCTTTCCCACTCCAAGTTTCCACATTTAACCCCAAACGAGTTATCAGGTCCTTGTCCTTTACCAATAGCTTGACATGCATCAAAACACACACCCACACTAGTTTCACCCCTAGTTTCATTATGGGCTATGTAACCTTGTCTGATTTGGCTTAATAAATAAATAAATAAATGAGAACATCTGAAATGCATTTCCCCCTCCTTTATAAGCATATACCCACATTCTTGTGGTTACTGGTCCTATTGCTTTTGGATCATAACATTCTACCCCTGTGCTGGCGTTGCAGCGTTTGTATTGAGTTTCATTCTGAATGCAGTCTCTCAAGTCAGTCTGTAAACAATCAGGAATCATAGTGTGATATATCATTGTGTTCTCAATCTTCCCCTCTCTCTTTGTCATTTTTATGCATTGCGTACACAGCTTTAATGGTTGGGCAGATCTTAAGAGTATAATAAGAAGGTTCCCCCACATGTACCACCTCGTAATGTTCCAATACATCTTCTATGATCTTAATGTCACACTCTATCTTACACCCAGTACACAAAACACAATCTATACAGTGAGAACAACAACAACACCCACAAAGACACCTACAAAACCAGCACATCCGGGAGGTATTGCAATTGGATTTTCTCAGTCTTGGTTTTCTTTGGTTGAGGGAGAAGCCTAGACAACCACTCAGTTCTAGATAGGAAAAACCACAAAATTAGTCCTTATGCCACTATTACCCCTCCAACTGACAGGAAGATTGATCACCAGTCCATTAAGTCCTTCGAAACTTTAGCTTCAGTGGGTCTCCTTGGTGAGACCCCACGTTCCACCTCTCTGGAGCTGGCACGGGTCCTTTCACCCAGGAGTAATGAGTCCAACCTTTTTCAGCCATCCGGATAGCTGTTTCAGTAGTTAACAAAACGATGTAAGGTCCTTCCCAAGTTGGAGTTAATTTTTTATCTCTCCAGGCTTTTATCAACACCCACTGTCCTGCCTTGTATTGGTGTACTGCAAAGTCCAAGGTTGGAGTTTGAGCAAGAATGCTTTTCTGTCGCAAGAGAGAAAAACATCTGGACAGTTCGTGTACATATTTTCTAATTATTTTATCTTTTAATTCAATTCTTGGCAATCCCTCCTTCCCCATATAAGGTATTCCAAACATGAGTTCAAATGATGACAATCCAATATCTTTACGTGGTTGCGTTCATATCCTTAATAAGTCCAAGGGGAGGCATTTATTCCAGGGTAAATTTGTTTCTTCCATTAATTTAATCAAAGTTTGTTTTAATTTTTGATTCATGCATTCCATGACCCCAGAACTACTGGCGTGTCACGCGGTGTGATAATCCCACTTAATTCCCACAGCCTCATTAATTAATTTGACTATCCTTGCCGTAAAATGCGTCCCCTGGTCACTGTCTATTACTTCAGGAAGACCATACCTAGGTATTATATTTTCTAGCAATATTCGGCCCATGGTGTTAGTGTTTGCATTCACACATGGAAATGCCTCCACCCATCGAGTTAAATGATTCACAATGACCAGCAAATATTTCATTCTCCCTGCTTTTGGTAATTCGGTATAGTCAATCTGAATTATTTGAAAAGTTCGTATCGCCAACTCTCTTCCTCCCATTGGTTGTTTTCTTAGTGCTGCTTTGTTTGTTTTCAGACAGACCATACATTTTCTAACCATTTGTAAGGCCAGGCTATATATTCCTTTAAATACATATTTTCTTTGTATCAAGTCTATTAAAGCCTGTGCCCCCCAGTGTGTCTCTTCATGTAACCTCTCAATCAGATTTCTCATGATTGGTTTATTTAACATCTTTCTCCCATCTGGCAATATCCATTCCCCATCTGTATTTTGAACTATCCCCCCTTTCTTCATTGCCTCTTCCTCTTCCTTGGAGAACTTTGGTATCCCTTGCTCTTCTATTTCAGGTATCATTATAAAAACCTTTTCTTTTTCCTTTTCCATGAGTCCTGCCTCTTTAGCTCTTTCATCTGCTAAATTGTTGCCATAGATTTCAAATCCCTCTCCCTTTTGGTGTGCTTCTATATGTATTATGGCTAATGCCTGAGGTACAGTTATTAAATTTAAAATGTCAATGACTAATTCTTCTTTTGCTAATCCCTTTCCTTTACTATTCACCAACCCTCTTTCTTTCCATATCTTTCCAAAAGTGTGTGCTATTCCAAAAGCATACATAGAATCTGTGTATATATTACCACCTTCCTTTCCCAATTCCTTCAGAGCCATTTTTAATTTATATAGTTCACAGGTTTGAGCAGACCACTGACTTGGTAATCTCTCAGCTAACAGTTTTCCATGATTCCCCTTCTACAATGGCATAGGCGCTTCTTCGCTCCCCCTCTATTACCCTGGAGCTCCCATCTATAAACAAAGTCCTTAGTCCTCCTATTCAAGTTTCTTTCAGATCATCTCTCACCTTGGTCTGATAGTTAATTGCTTCTAAGCAATCATGTTCTATTTCTTGTGAATCTTTTTCTCCACCTAGAAACTGAGCTGGGTTTACATTAGCTTCAGTCACGATCACTAGGCTTGGATCTTCTAGTAAAATGCTTTCATATTTCATTAGTCTAGAGTTTGTCATCCACTTTTGAGCTTGCTGGTTCAAAATATTCCTTACTTGGTGTGGGCTACTCACTACAATTGCCCCTCCAAAAGTTATCTTCCGGCTTTCTTGAACTAGCAAGGCAGTGGCCGAGATGGCTTGTATACAAACCAGCCACCCCTTTATTACTGGATCCATTAATTTTGATAAAAATGCTACGGGTTTCTTCAATCGTCCCCACTTCTGGGCTAGAATTTAATTTAATTTAATATTTAAATTTATATACCGCCCTTCTCCCGAAGGACTCAGGGCGGTGAACAGCCAGAAGTAAAAAACATCAAATACAAAATTTAAAAATAATTTAAAAATAAATTAAACAATTTGGCCCGACAGTTAAAATCCCCCATTAAAAATCCAAATTAAAATACACAATTGGAGAGATTAGGCCAGCCCGACTTGATGAAATAAAAAGGTTTTGAGGGCCTGACGGAAAGTACGTAAGTCCGGAATTGTCCGTATCTCCGGGGGGAGCTCATTCCAGAGGGCAGGTGCTCCCACAGAGAAAGCTCTCCCCCTGGGAGCCACCAGTCGGCATTGTTTGGCCGACGGCACCCAGAGGAGCCCCTCTCTGTGGGAGCGTACTGGCTGGTGGGAGGCTCTCAGTGGCAGAAGGCGGTCCCGTAAATATCCAGGCCCTAAGCCATGGAGCGCTCTAAAGGTGGTCACCAACACCTTGAATCGCACCCGGAGGACCACCGGGAGCAAGTGCAGCTCACGCAGGAGAGGTGTTACATGGGAGCGTCATGATGCTCCCATAATCACCCACGTGGCCACATTCTGTACCAGTTGGAGCCTCCGGGTGCTCTTCAAGGGGAGCCCCATGTAGAGAGCATTGCAGTAGTCCAGGCGGGAAGTGACGAGGGCATGAGTGACCGTGCATAAGGAGTCCCGATCCAGAAAGGGACGCAACTGGCGAATCAGGTGAACCTGATAAAAAGCCCCCCTGGCCACGGCTGTCACATGCTCTTCTAAAGACAGCCGGGCATCCAGGAGGACACCCAAGTTGTGAGCCCTCTCTGTGGGGGCCAACGACTCGCCCCCAATAGTCAGAGATGGCACCAACTGACTATATCGGGATGCCGGAAGCCACAGCCACTCGGTCTTGGATGGGTTGAGCTTGAGCCTGTTTCTCCCCATCCAGATCCATACGGCCTCCAGACACGGGGACATCACGTCAAGGGCATCATTGGGGTGGTCCAGGGTGGAGATGTACAGCTGAGTGTCATCAGCGTACTGATGGTACTTCACTCCGAAACCACGGATGATCTCACCCAGCGGCTTCACATAAATGTTGAACAGAAGGGGCGAGAGGACCGACCCCTGTGGCACCCCACATACAAGGCGCCTCGGGGTCGATATCTGGCCCCCCGTCAACACAAACTGTGACCGGTCAGAGGGGAAGGAGGAGAACCACCACAACATGGTGCCCCCCACCCCTAACCCCTCCAACCGGCGCAGCATGATACCATGGTCGATGGTATCAAAAGCCGCTGAGAGATCTAACAGGACCAGGACAGAGGAACAGCCCCTGTCCCGAGCCCTCCAGAGATCATCAACCAATGTGACCAATGCCACTTCCGTGCTGTGCCTAGGCCTGAAGCCCGACTGGAACAGATCCAGAACCCCTTTAGCTACACCATTCTCTACAGCAACAAAAAGGTGAAATGTTTTTTCTAAATCTGGTAACGATAGAACGGGTGCTTTTTCTAATTTTTCCTTTAGTTCCTGGAATTTCCCTTTCTCTTCCTCTGACCACTCAATTACCCATGGTTCAGTGTCTATCAGCTTTGAGTACAATGGTTTAGTTGTTTCTGCATAATTTACAATCCATTGTCTACAATACCCTACCAATCCCAAAAATTTTCTAAGGGCCTTTTTATCTTTTGGCAGTGGTTGTGTTATTATACCCTCTATTCTAGAGGGAGTCATTTTTCTGCTGCCTTTGCTGATCAAATTCCCTAAATATTTTACTTCTCTTTCCACATACTGGAGTTTGTTTTTAGATACTCTTGGCTGCACCCAGAAAGAGAAGGGCAAGAGGGGCCAGTGGGCTGCAGAGGCAAAGGCAAGCTCTGGGGTGGCAGCGGCGCTCCGGGAGAGAGGGTGGATGTCCCGGGGCTGCACATACAGTGCCGCCACCACCGCCTCTCTTGGCCCCATCACATGCGCACAGGCTCAAAAACCCAGGTTACTTCCTGGTTAAAACCAGGAAGTAATGACTTCTGGGCGGGTGGGCGGAACCTCGAGCTGCCATCGCTACCAGTTCTCCAAACTACCAGCCTTCATCGCTACCAGATCGGCCAATCCGGTCCAAGCCAGGAGCATTTCACCCCTGATGAGAAGGGGACAGAAAGAGAGATGGAGAAGAGGACAGGCTTCTTTGAGACAAGCAGAGGGAGAGAAGGGGATAGATTAATGTCAGTGCAAAGATTAACGTCAGAGAAACAGGCACACGTTTCCCATTAAAAGTGTGGTAAGTAGGTGTACAAATAGTCCTCAACCTACGACCACAATTGAGCCCAAAATTTATGTTGCTAAGTGAGAAATTTGTTAAATGAGTTTTGTCCCATTTTACGACTTTTCTTGCCACATTTGTTAAGTGAATCACTGCAGTTGTTAAATTGGTAACATAGTTGTCAAGTGAATCTGGTTTCCCCATTGACTTTGCTTGTCAGAAGGTTGCAAAAGGGGATCACATGACCCTGAAACACTGTGACCATCATAAATATGAATCAGTTGCCAAACATCCGAATGTAAATCATGTGACCCTGGAGATGCTGCAATGGTCATAAGTCACTTTTTTCAGTGCCGTTGTAACTTCAAACAGTCACTAAGCAAACTGTTGTAAGTCGAGGACTAACCTGTACTTTATCACTTTTTTCCTTTTTTTGGTCAACAAGTTTTTGACACCTTGCTAAGTGATTGGTGGTACTCGAATATTGCCATATTCTAAAAGTGGTACAATCTGTGAAAAGGTTGAAAAGCACTGTGCTACACTATGTATTGTTAGCTGCAAGGCTTTGTATAGAGAGGTGTGTGCCTTTCCAAATCATGTGCAATCAATTTACCACAGATTGACTCCAATCAAGGTGTAGAAACATGCCAGCAACGATCAAGAGAAATGGGGATGTCAGCTTCCAAGCTGCCATAAGGAAGAGAGGAGAGGCTTTAACTTTCACCTACTTTTTCCCCTGAAGCACTGTCTCCACGGAGATGGGATGGGAGGGGGGCATTCCTGTGAAATGACAGAGATGGGATGAGTAGAGTGGCTTGGAAGATGGCCAATGAGACGCAGAGAATTGGGAACCGGAAAGAGAGGTTTTGGGGGGCCAAAGTTCAGTGCTAACTACACATTGAGTCAGGGTCAGTTCATTATGCTCAATAAAGAGAAAAATTTCCTCAAAGATCAGGCGTTTGGAAATTCATTTATTTGGAGATAACAACGAAGCTTGACAGATAGTTAGCACTCAACTTTCAAAGCCAAACTGGCAAACCTCCAGCCCTCCAGCTCCCTGCCAGATGTTTGGACGCCAAGGTTCCGAAGCCATGGCAGAAAGCCAACTCTCTACTGTAAGCTTACTTCAAGCAGCTGGGAACCAGCCCCCCCCCTCCTCCAGCACTGCCGCAACATTACGAAGGTCAGACAATCGTGCTCCAAGCCAAGAAAAAAAAATGAACCTTGGTGGACTTTGCAAAAAGCTGCAGAAGCTGAGTTCCCTTTTCCGGACGTGAAAGGTAAGGGAAAGCCCCTGAGTGAATTGGGGAGGGCAGATTGGCTTTGGGACTGGCAACAAGCCAGGCAGCAAAAAGCTTCAAAGCTGCCACTCGAGAGCCCCATGGAAAAATTGAAGGATGATTTTGACCGTGCCATCCGACTGGGGGAGGGGCCATCCTGCCGGCCCAAGGACAGGGGGAGGCCAGCCAAGCCTGCTGAACTGAGTCACCATAGACGGGAGCGCAGCCCTCCCCCCTCCCACACCAGAAGGAGAGATGGTCCCAGTGTGCATCCATGGGTTCCCCCCTCCCCAGCAAGCACACCAGCCTGGGCAGGACATCACCCCCCCGCCCCAGAATGAGAGATGAGGAAGAAGCCCAATGGCGCCCTAGGCAGGCTCAGAGAGCCCCGCAATGGGAGGAGGGAGCACCGAGAGCGGAGCCACCTTGGTTCAGAGGGAAGTTCGATGGGGATCCAGACCAGGTAGCGCAATTCCTTGACGCAGCTGAGATCTACATCGAGAGCTATGGACACCTCTACCCATTCCCCAGAGCCCTAGTCAGTGCCATTGCAGAAGGGCTGGAGGGAGAAGCAAGGAGCTGGTCAGCAACCCTCTACAAGAATAGGGACCCCCAACTGCAAGATGCAGATGGTTTCTTGCAACTACTACGAGCCAGGTTCGATGAGGCAGGGGAGGACCCCTATGTGGAAGATGAGCTCAGAAACCTAATGCAGAAAGGGAAGCCCATCAGGGAGCACATTCATGAATTCAGAAGAGTCATTGGCACCTTACCTCCCCTACCAGAGTGACTACTGGTGTATTTCTTCAGAACAAGCCTAGACAAGCGAATCGCCCAAGTGACCGCTTATCGGGACATCCCGAACCGACTCTCCGAATGGTTCCGGGTAGCGATGCAAATTGAGAGGGGGCCGTGCGCCAACGACATGCTAGAGCAACCAGATGTCAAGGAGAGGTACCAATCGGACCCAAGACCACATAGCAGATGCGGAAACACGGCACTATGGCCCATCCAAAGGCCTTTCGTTCCATGGAGCCCGCTGAGGTGCTACAGATGTGGGGGAACAGGCCATCTGGCAGCAGTGTGTGGAACCCCAGGGCCGAGGCCAAACCTACCACCGAGGGCACGACCGGAGCAAGGGCCCCAAGCGCGCCACCGATGCACCACGAAAATTCCCCCCAGGTATAGAGGTCTTCGCCCACCTGACTGAAGCAAGGAGAGTCCCAGATAATAGAGATCAATTCCCCGACTCGTATGACAGCGAGGACGATGGTGAAGACGACCCAATGGTGAGTGGACCCATCCACCCTTTTCTCTTCCCCATATGCCTAACAGCCCCTAAAACAGGAACCCAAGGGACTTTCCAAGCCCTAATTGATTTGGGCTGCACGAGGTGCCTGATTAACCTACCTACAGTCCTGAAATTGGGGATCTGAGCTAAGAAGCTCAACCACCCAATTCGATTTGAGCAAGTGGACGGGACCCTCGTAGGCGGGGCTTACACTACACACCTGACCAAGCCAGTGAAGCTGGAGCTAGGAGATCACTGGGAGACAATTCGGTTCATAATAGCCCCCAAAATGACCGATCCAGTCATACTGGGACTCTCTTGGCTAGACAAGTGGGGCCCAATCATCTGGTGGCAAGAGCGAACCCGCAGATTAAGGATAGCAAAGGGGCCCCAACCCTTACTGCTCCAACCAGGAGATACACCCCACCCACAAGAGCCCCAACCTTCCCCGCCTGAACAAAAGAAGATGGTGCCGACACGAGAGCCCGTCCCGAAGGGTATGGCAAAGCAGTTAGGGGCCACATCCAAAAGCCCCCACGAGACAGAACAGATCCCAAGAGAGTACCAAGACCTTGTGGAGGTATTTAGCGAGGCCAAGTGTGATGTTTTACCACCCCACCGCGAACCCGATTGCTCCATCAAAATCATCCCTGGGGCGAAACTACCAAAACCTAAATTGTATGCCATGACGCCCCGTGAAATGCAAGAAATGCGAAACTACATAGACAAAAACCTACAAAGGGGTTTCATTGAGCCAACCAAACCGCGGGTCGCGGCACCAGTCCTCTTCAGAGAGAAGAAGGACGGCTCGATGCGCCTAGTGGTCGATTTTCGTTATATCAACGCTGTCTGCGTACGCAACTTATATCCCCTTCCCTTCATGAAAGACATGCTAGCCCACCTGGCCAAGGGGAAGGTTTTCACCAAACTAGACCTCCGCGAAGCCTACTACCGAATACGCATCAGGGAAGGAGACGAGTGGAAGACAGCGTTCAACTGCCCCCTGGGGAGTTTCCAATTCAAGGTGATGCCATTTGGGCTACAGGGAGCCCCAGCGGTGTTCATGCAATTGATAAATAAAGTTCTGCATGACCACCTCTATAAGGGGGTCCTCGTCTACCTAGATGACATTCTCATTTACACGGAGACCATAGACGAACACATACCCCTCGTCCGCAAAGTGCTGGAAAAACTGCTGAAAGCGAACCTCTATGTCAAACTGTCAAAATGAGAGTTCCACCAATCGCGGCTAGACTACTTAGGTTACCGAGTGTCAAACGAGGGGATAGAAATGGACCCGGCCAAAGTACAATCAGTCCTAGACTGGCGACCCCCTCGCACCCGCAGACAACTACAAAGCTCCCTGGGGTTCGCAAACTTCTACAGGCAATTCATCCCCTCCTTTGCAAGAATTGCCAAACCTCTGATGGACCTCCTAAAAACAGGGAGTCCGACAACAAAACCCCACCCGGGACAACCTCTACAGTGGGACCCAGCCTGCCAACAGGCATTTGAAACACTAAAACAAATGTTTGCAAAAGAACCGGTCTTGAAGCATCCTGACCCCGAACAACCCTGCGTCATCCAAGCAGATGCCAGCGATGTGGCAGTGGGGGCAGTCCTACTCCAAAAGAACAGCCAGGGGGACCTACAACCTTGTGCCTACACATCCCGCAAACTCACCGACACAGAGACACGCTGGGCAGCGTGGGAAAAGGAGCCTGGTTTAGCTCAACAGACAGAAGCACTGTAATTTAACACCAGCTGTCTGCAATTAAAGTAAGATCGAATCTTGCCAGGCTCAAGGTTGACTCAGCCTTCCATCCTTTCTAAGGTAGGTAAATTGAGGACCCAGTTTGTGGGGGCAATAAGCTGACTTTGTATAAAATATACAAAAGTATGAAGGCTATTGCTTAATGCACTGTAAGCCGCCCTGAGACTCCGGAGAAGGGCGGCATATAAATCAAATTTTTTTTAAAAAAAAGGAAGCGTTCGCAGTGAGGTGGGCGCTGTTAACCTGGCGACATCTGCTAGAAGGAGGCCAAACACCGTTCGAGGTTTGGACTGACCATAAAAACCTGGAGGCCCTCAAGACCCCACGGAAGTTATCGCCCAGGCAAGTCCGATGGGCCCAATACTTCAATCGTTTCAACTTCAAGCTGAAGCACATCCCAGGGGGGAAGAACTTTCTGGCCGATGCCCTCTCCCGAATGCCCCAATACAACAGTGAACGGGAGCAGGTGGTGAATGCCATCATCCCCTCTGCCCAAGGAGTGGGTCAGGTAACCACCAGACGGCAGCATCGCGACCAGCAGGGGTAACCAGCAAGTGACCTGACGACGAGGCTCAAGGCAGAAACATTGGCGGACCCCTGGTTCTGAGACAATCAACATCTCTTGACAAAGAGGGATGGCCTAGCATGGAGAGGGATGAAACTTTATGTCCCAGAGACTCTACGCACCCTGGTCCTCAAGAGGAGTCATGACATTAAACCAGCGGGGCATTTCGGTTTCCTAAAGACTGCATTTAGCACAGAGACAGTTTTGGTGGCCCCACATGAGAAAAGATGTAGACAGCTATGTAAAAAGTTGTACCATCTGTGCCACGATGAAAACCCGACGAGGAAGACCTCCTGGGCTGCTGCAGCCAGTAGCTGAACCGTCAAGGCCATGGGAGGAGATTGCTATGGACTTCATAGTCGAACTGCCAAGGAGCAGTGGAAGCACAGTGATCTGGACTGTAATAGACTTATTCTCCAAACAGGCACATTTCATACCCTGCAGCGGACTACCCTCAGCCCGCCAATTGTCCAAACTGTTCGTGAAACACATCTACCGTCTGCACGGATTACCCAGAAGAATCATCTCCAATCGAGGTGTCCAGTTTACAGCGAAATTCTGGAGGGAATTCCTTCGATCCATAGGATCATCCCAAGGCCTCAGCTCAGCGTTTCACCTGAGCACCAATGGGGGGGCGAAGAGATTGAATGCCATGATAGAGCAGTACCTGAGGTGCTACGTTGACTACCAACAATCGAACTGGGCGGACCTCTTATTGTTTGCGGAGGTCGCATATAACAATGCTGTCCACAGTAGCACAGGACTAACCCCATTTAAGATAGTGAGCGGCATGGATTTCGTCCCCATGCCAGAGTACCCAAGGGAACCTCCTTCCTCAGTTAGCTTGACCGACTGGATGGCAATGCTGAGAAACCTGGGAGAACGTCAAGAAGGCATTAGACAAGGAGGCACGGTCTTATAAGAAATAAGCAGATAAGCACCGAGCCCCCCAAAGGCCGTTCCGAGTAGGGGAGAAGGTCTACCTCTCCACCAAGTATTTAAGACTCAGACTCCCGACCAGGAAACTGGGCCTGAAACTTATAGGACCATTTCCGATAGTAAAAATAATCAACCCGGTTACAGTACAATTGCAGTTGCCCCAGTTACTAGGGAGGATACACCCTGTTTTTCACAGTAGCCTCCTGAAGCCTGTGGTCAGGTCAACTTTAAGGCCGGTGCCACGTGATCCCACAGGGCCCTTGATTATTGGAGGCCACACTCACTATGAAGTACAGCGGATTCTTGATTCAAGGTGGCACAGGGGGTGCCTCCAATACTTAATTAAGTGGAAGGGTTGTTCCTCTGTTCTGGTCCTATTAGATCTCTCAGTGGCTTTTGATACCATCGACCATGGTATCATGCTGCACCGGCTGGAAGAGTTGGGGGTGGGAGGCACTGTGTTGCGGTGGTTCTCCTCCTTTCTCTCCGACCGGTCGCAGTTTGTGTTGGCAGGGGGGCAGAGGTCGACCTCGAGGCCTCTCATCTTTGGAGTGCCACAGGGATCGGTCCTCTCGCCCCTTCTGTTCAACATTTATGTGAAGCCGCTGGGTGAGATCATCCGTGGCTTTGGGGTGAGATACCATCAGTACGCTGATGACACCCAGCTGTACATCTCCACCCCAGGCCACCCCAATGATGCCCTTGAAGTGATGTCCCAGTGCCTGGAGGCTGTACGGATCTGGATGGGGAGGAACAGGCTCAGGCTTAACCCTTCCAAGACTGAGTGGCTGTGGCTCCCGGCATCCCGATATAGTCAGTTGACTCCATCACTGACTATTGGGGGCGAGTCTTTGGCCCCCACTGAAAGGGCTCTCAATCTGGGAGTCCTCCTGGATAGGCAGCTGTCTTTGGAGGAACATCTGACGGCTGTTACCAGGGGGACCTTTTATCAGGTTCGCCTGATTCGCCAGTTGCGGCCCTTTCTCGATCGGGATTCCTTGTGCACAGTCACTCACGCCCTCGTCACCTCTCACCTTGACTACTGCAATGCTCTCTACATGGGGCTCCCCTTGAAGAGCACCCGGAGGCTCCAGCTGGTCCAGAATGCAGCAGCGCAGGTAGTGATGGGAGCAACATGGCGCTCCCATGTAACACCGCTCCTGCGCGAGCTGCACTGGCTCCCGGTGGTCTTCCGGGTGTGCTTCAAGGTGTTGGTTATCACCTTTAAAGCGCTCCATGGCATAGGGCCTAGCTATCTGCGAGACCGCCTGCTGCTACCGACGACCTCCCATCGACCCGTGCGCTCCCACAGAGAGGGCCTCCTCAGGGTGCCATCAGCCAAACAATGTAGGCTGGTGAACCCCAGGGGGAGGGCCTTCTCGGTGGGGGCTCCCACCCTCTGGAATCAGTTGCCCCCGGAGATAAGGAGAATCCATGACCTCAATGCCTTCCGTCGTTCCCTTAAAACCCATCTTTTCCAGCAAGCCGGGTTGGCTTAAGAAGAAATTTTTAAATTCTTTTAATCAGTCTGTGATTTCTTAACTTTTGGGCCAAAATTTATATATATTTTTAAATGTTTTTTAATATTTGTATTCTATGTTTTTTATCTTGGCTGTACACCGCCCTGAGTCCTCAGGGAGAAGGGCGGTATATAAATTGGAAATTAAATTAAATTAAATTAAATTTGTCAGAAGCTTCCTGGGTGAAGAGCACAAACATCCAAGCTGACCGCCTTATAGCTAAATTCCATGCAGATCACCCGGACAAGCCGGGAGGGGGTGGGACACACCCTCGGATGGGGTAAAGGTACTAAACTTGTTGTGTGTCTTGCGCAGGCCTCACTGAGAGAATGAAGGAAGAGGGGCCGGATGTCAGCTTCCAAGCTGCCATAAGGAAGAGAGGAGAGGCTTGAATTTTCACCTACTTTTTCCCCTGAAGAACTGTCTCCAGAGATGGGATGGGAGGGGGGCATTCCTGTGAAATGACAGAGATGGGATGAGTAGAGTGGCTTGGAAGATGGCCAATGAGACGCAGAGAATTGGGAACCGGAAAGAGAGGTTTGGGGGGGGGCAAAGTTCAGTGCTAACTACGCATTGAGTCAGGGTCAGTTCGTTATGCTCAATAAAGAGAAAAATTTCCTCAAAGATCGGGCGTTTGGAAATTCATTTATTTGGAGATAACAACGAAGCTTGACAGGGAGGCACTGGAGCTAAATTTCAAGTGCTGTAGCAAAGGGTCTGAATCAGTGGTGGGTTGCTACCGGTTCTCCCCAGATCGGGCAAACCGGTAGCGGCGGCGGGAGGTTCTGCCCCCCCGCCTGGACGTCTCTGTGCATGCACAGAAGTATCATGCATGCACGCGAGCGCACCCACAGGCAAACCGGTAGTGGCCAAAATTGAAACCCACTACTGGTCTGAATACTTATGCCAATGTGATATTTCAGTTTTTTCTTTTTAATAAACGTATATGTCAGGTTTCGTTGCTATCTTAAATAAACTTCATTCTCAAACGCAAAGTCTCTAATGAATCTTTTTTTTATTGAAGAATAGAAAAAATGACATGCCTGAACTCTGATGCAGCCAAGATTGGCACCTCCTTCCAAACCCCTCCCTTTCCGTTCTTCAACCCCAATGTCTCATTGGCCACCATGCAGATCCATCTCTTCGTCCCATGCACTTTCTTTTCACAGGAATTTCCCCCCTCCCTCTGTTGCCCAAGTAACGCTATCTGCTGAAGAGCCAGGAACTAGGTGAAAGTTCATCCCAGCATTAAAGCAAGTCTTTCTGTGTCTTTCATTGATTTCATGTCAGCGCTGAAAGAGATCATAATTTGGAATGCTGACATTATAGACATTTCTAAAATTCTGTTTTCACTTTGTCATTATGGGGTACTGAGTGTAGATTAATGAGAAAAAACATGAATTTCAACAACTGTAGAATCAGGCTGCAGCATAACAAAATTGACAAAAGTGAAGGGGGTCTGAATACTTTCTGAATGCACTGTAAATGAGACATTTGTTAAGTGAGTTTTGCCCCATTTTATGACCTTTCTTGCCACAGTTGTTAAGTTAGTAAAACAGTTGTTAAGTGAATCTGGCTCCGCCATTGACTTTGCTTGTCGGAAGGTTACAAATGTGATCACATGACCCCAGGACACTGCAACCCTCATCAATATGAGTCAGTAGCCAAACGTGTGAAAAACAGTCATAAGTCACTTTTTTCAGTGTCCTTGTAACTTTGGTCACTAAATGAACTGTTTTAAGTTGAAGACTACCTGTACAGTGTTGCTATTCATAAAACTGGATCGTGATTCAGAAAAATATACAATGGAACAGACGATCTCTGAAAGGCTGGGCCAACTACACAAATAATCAGAATAGACTGAAGCTGATCACCCAAGCCAGAACCAGATTAGAAAGACAATATTTATGTCCCTGCTTCACACATCCACAACATATGACTACAAAAACCATATACACAACAAAAGGGAACTTGCGGGTATAGAAAACAGCCATTAAAATATCACCTCTAGTCACAACAGTACACACACACAATTTCTTCACACACTTAACACAAGGGGCTTAAAAACCTATAAAATATGTCCAATGTACTATCCAATTGCTAGCTGCCCCCAAGAACAAACCTCTTTGTTATTGGGAAAATAAAGAAGACCAACCTCATTTCCAAAGCAGCCTGTCTTGTATCTTAATTGTTGCAATATTTTCAGGATCAGACTCAATAAAATTAGTGAGAGTAAAAGGTTTAAATATACTTCCTTTTATTTACAATAGGCATTCTATATTCACTGAATATTCACAGATAGAAGCAAGGAAAAGGGTGTAGGTGGCTCCTTATATATACAATGGGTGGAGCTATAAGTGGGAGTGGTAAATTATGAATACATTAAGAAGTGAAGAATAAGTTAACCCCTGATACCCCATTCATATACTATTTACACATTAGAGAATAAGGCATTTACATCTGACAAATCCCCCTCTAAATGCCGATTCGTTATACAACACCAATTACATTCTGATTCAGGACAATACAAGACATACAATTTAGATGTTAAATATTTGTGTTGCTTAGAAGGTAAAGGCTTTGTCAATATGTCAGCTAATTGTTCTGAAGTATCACAATGCACTGCTTTAATAAATCCATCCTGAGATAATTGCCTCACATGTTTAAATTTTATATCTATATGCCTGGACCTTTGTCCAATGGCATCAGATCTAGATATTTCAATGGCCGCTTTATTGTCTTCATGCATAACAAAAGGCAAAGCAGGTTTTTTCCAAACATCTGAAATTAAATCATTAAACCATACAAGGTTATTTGCAGCTTTGGATAAACAAACATATTCCGCTTCTGTCGTTGAAGTGGCTACTAGTTCTTGTTTACCAGTATACCAGTAAACTGGTCAGTCATTTAAGAGAAAAATATAACCAGATGTACTTTTTCTGCATGATGTGTCTCCAGCCCAGTCCGCATCTGCATAACATGCAAGCTTTGGTTCTTTATTATCACTAGGTTCTAATACTAAGCAAAAATCTAGTGTACTTTTCAGATATCTTAAAATTCTTTTAACAGCTTCCCAGTGATACATTGTTGGTTTGCTGACGTGTCTGGATAATAAATTGAGTGGTAAGGTGATATCTGGTCTAGTCCAATTAGATATATAAAGAAGTGAACCTATGATTGATCTATAAAACGTGTTATCCTTGAATTCAGGGGAAGATTCATCAGTATTTCTAAGAAAATCAGTTTGCATAGGAGTATCACAGGGTTTGGCATTGTTTAAATTGCATTTATTTAAAAGTTCTATAATCTTATCTCTCTGAGTAAGTTTGAATCCCCTTCTAGTCTTATTAATTTGAACACCAAGATATTTGTTCACTTTACCTAGAGATTTCAACGAGAAATGTTCATTTAACTTATTTACAAAAGTTTCTCTTCTCTCTTTGTGTTTTCCTATATATAAAATGTCATCTACATAAATCAACACAAATTCAATGTAATCATCACCCTTTTTGACAAAGAAACAGTTATCAGCAGTGGTAGCGTTGAAATCCATGGTCTTAAGTACTTTTACTAAACAATCATACCATCTTTTACCAGATTGTTTTAATCCGTATAAACTCTTGTTCAACAGCCAAATTTCATTTTTGTTGGTGTATTGACTGTGAGGTGCTCTTACGTATATTTCCTTATCTAGTTTTGCGTGTAGATACGCAGTCTGTATGTCATATTGAAATACATCAAGATTGAGTGCTGATGCTACCACTAGAGCTGTTTTGACACTCTGTTCTTACAGTGGGGGAATACGTGTCAGTATAGTCCTCCGGATATTTCTGTGCGTAACCTTGTGCAACTAATCTAGCTTTATATAGAGTATTGCCTCCTTCTAAGTTCTTAATTTTATATATCCACCTGGTACCAATAATTGTTTTATCTTTAGGTGCAATTGCAGGTGTAAATACATTTAATCCTTGTAAACTTTCCATCTCCTTTTTCATAGCTAATTCCCATTTTTCTTTTTCTTCACGAGGGAGTTTTAACACTTCCTCATAAGTATTAGGTGTTATTGGCTCACCATCCATATGCATTATGTAATCTCTGTATTTATTTGGCATTTGATTTCTGTTGTTTCTAATGACTCTTTCAGGTTTGCTATTGTTATCATGCAAATATCTTGCTTCTTTTTTTGTTAGAGTGTCTGTCTTTATTTTGTGTTGGCTATTTGTCCAAGTTTTGGTTTTGCTTTTATATTTGTTGATATTCTGTTTTTCTATGGTTCCTTTCTCATGAGATTTTGTATCTTTACATTTATTTGGAAATATTTCATTAAGATGTAATTTAGACCAGTTGGCCTGTTCATGGAACACAGCTGTTCTGGAAACTATAAATTTGTTATTATTATCAATGAATCTGTACCCTTTGGTGCCAGTTTCATATCCCATAAATCGGAGTCTTCTGGATACGTTTTCTCCCTTTCTTCTCAACTGCTTAGGTATGTGTACGTCTGCAGTGACTCCAAATATGTGCATGTGTGCTAATTTTGGTTTCCTATTATACATTACTTCATATGGTGTCTTATTTACAATACTGGACCAGGTTCTATTTTGTGTGTAATTTGAATAATGTAAGGCTTCTGACCAAAATTGTTTGCTTAAGCCAGCATCCTCCAATGTGCATCTAATCATGGTTTGTAATGTGGAATTCTTTCTCTCTGCAATCCCGTTCTGAAACGCAGAAAATGGACTAGACGTGTAATGTAGCATTCCTCTATCCTTTAACCATTGGGAGAATTCTTTAGACATGAATTCACATCCCCTATCTGTCATAATTTGTTTTATTCTGATATTGTGTTGTGTTTCTATGCGTTTGTAAAATTCCTTAAATTTTTGAAAGGTTTCATCTTTGTGTTTTAATGTATAAACAAACCCATAACGGCTATAATCGTCTACTATTGTCAGGAAGTAACGTTTTCTATAGGTGATTGATGGAGTTAATGGGCCAACTAAGTCCATGTGTACTAAGTCAAAAATTTTGTTAGTTGATCTAGTAGATTTTCTTGGCCTGGGACTAGTTTTTAGTTTTGTAGATTTACATACTGAGCATTCCAAATAGTTTTCACAATTTTTTATTTTGACACCTTCTGCGTGTTCAGTCATTTTTTGTACTACAGGAAAACTGGCATGTCCTAACTTCCTATGTAAGATGTGAGCACACTCATCATGAATTGGTTTACCTATTTTTGGTTTTTTTTCATTGTGTGCATCTGCGTGATCATGAGATATTTTACATTCATCATTGTCACTGTTACTAATATTTTCATCATCTGCTTCAATACAATCTTCCATATTTGAATCAATGTTATGCAACCATTTTTCCTTCGTTATCAGATAAGGTAGGCCTCCTTTAATCATCACAGTGCCTATATTTATTTTATTCTTCTCCAAAGTCGCTTTTCCCTTTGAGAAAACTATATTAATGTCAGAATCTCTACTTAGTTTTATGGCACTTAGTATGTTATGAGATATTTCAGGTATTAACAATACCCCCTCTATTTTTCCTAGACCAGGCAAGGTTACATTTCCTCTGCCTAATACTTGAACCTTTTCTTGGTTAGCTACCTTTATTACAAATTTATCTTCTGTAAATGAAGACAATATATTTTTGTTATTAGTGGTGTGATTAGTTGCTCCAGAATCAATAAGCCAATTATTGTTCTCATTTTGCTGTATTTTAGTGTTGTCTTGTTTATTTAATCCATTCAGTGAACCAGATTTTCTATCCTTTGAATTATCTCTGCCCCCTCTATTCTCTTTGTAATTTGGTGGGCTTCTATATCTATGTCTATCTATGGAAGACTGTCTATAATTGTATTTGTTCCTATATTCTGACCTATGTCTTTCCTTTGAAATTTTGGGACAATCTCTTCTATTGTGTTCCCTGGATCCACAATTGTGACATTTGAATGTTTCATTATATTTTTCTTGGAAAGCTACTTTCCTATAAGGTTTGTGTTCTGTGTGATTGCTAGAACGATTTCTTCTTGAATTGTCTTCTGCTATCAATTTATTGGATAGACTTTCTATGGATAAATATCCTAGATTGATAGTGTCTAAATGTGACATAAAACTGTCCCATGATGAATCAAGTGAGTTGATAATAACACTTTTCATTGTTTGGTCTGAAATCACCTCCCCCCTCAAATGCAGCTCAGCTCTTATTTTGTTTAAAGATATTAAATGCTCACTTATGGAAACCCCTGGTTTCACTCTAGATGAAAAGAAATCCTTAGACATTCTTGTGGTGGTAGCCACACTATCGCTGTGAAACAAATTAAACATGCATTGAATAATTTCTGAAACAGTCAGATTAGGTTTGATGCTATGATACATTGCAGGAGACACACTAGATATTATTAAGAAAAATGCTCTATGGTGTAAACAATCTATTTTTAAAGTCCAAGGTCTTTTTGGGGGACTAGTGATAAAAAATAGTAAATTTTCCTTCATAAAGACAACCTGGAGCTGTTGATACCATTCTTGCAAATTAATGCCATCAACCCTTAGTTTTGGGAAGTCACTGGGTAAATTTCCGACATTATTTTGTCCATTACTTACGACCTGAGGTAATCCGTGGTCTCGCAAGTGTAGAAAATTGCAAAACGGCATGGGGATGCTCGCAACGAGTCTGCGTGGTTCTCTCGCCAGTTCATGTCTTCCCGGACCGTCTGCGTAGTTTCGCGCATGCGCGTTGTCCATTTCTTCTTTGGAGTCGTCGTGGAAGGTTCTCTCCATTGCGGCTCGCTCGCTCTGCTCTGCTTCAGACGAGTCGGTCTCTGGTTCGACCTTGTGAGTTCTGACGACGGCGGCTGCTCTTCTTTTTCTTTTGGGGGCGTTGGCACTTGCTTCGGTCTGTGGTGTAGGGCGGAATTGACAAGGCTCTCTGGGTTCGGGCGTCGTCGCTCTTGAAGTCAGGATGGGAGCGGGCAGGTCCTGAGGCATCGGCTTGCTCGCTCGCTTCTTCGGTGGCTCTTTGGTAATTTTTAGTTTTGGCCCAAATGCAGCAAAAAGTGTTTTCATTGCTGATTTTATTTGAGATTTTGTTGAGTCATCTTCACTTTCTGATTCTGATTCTTCTGAGGAGTTCGAATCTTCTTTTTCATTTTCGTTGTCTGATAACGTTTTTCGCGCCAGAAATTTTGAATTGAGCATTTTGATTGGCTCTGCTTCGCTCACCTTGGAGGCCTGTTGAAACCAAGATGGCTGCCATTCAAAATTTCGCGCGGGATCACTGTTTTTCTTCTTCGTAATGACTTTCTCTGCAGTCATATCACTCACTGTTTTTGGGTCTTTAGACTTCTCATTAGTGATGTTTTTCTCTCTCGCTGCTCCGCTGTTCTTCAGCATTTCTTGGAGGTTCGCGATGAGGCTTTCATCATTCTTCTGGCTTTTTAATAGTTTTAATATCTCTGACCTGAGTTCGTTATTCTCTATTTCGATTTCCTCCTGGTCATCATTTTCATCTATTATTTCTTCGTCTTCAGTGGTGTATTCTTCGGATTCTCTCGAAATTGCGTTTGTGGATTCGTTGATTATTTCTTGTTCTGTTTCCATTTCTTTGCTGTAGGCCCTGGTGTTGGGCCTATCTTTCTTAGACATTTTTTAAGTTTTTTTATTGAGTCAATTAACCATCCTCTGCTACCAGCTTGTTGCAATATTTTCAGGATCAGACTCAATAAAATTAGTGAGAGTAAAAGGTTTAAATATACTTCCTTTTATTTACAATAGGCATTCTATATTCACTGAATATTCACAGATAGAAGCAAGGAAAAGGGTGTAGGTGGCTCCTTATATATACAATGGGTGGAGCTATAAGTGGGAGTGGTAAATTATGAATACATTAAGAAGTGAAGAATAAGTTAACCCCTGATACCCCATTCATATACTATTTACACATTAGAGAATAAGGCATTTACATCTGACATTAATTGCCTGTGCTTTCTCCCAGCTCAGAAGAAGGGATCCTGGAAAAAAATCTTTCCACACTCCTTTTGCACTGGGACATCAAAGTTCGCCCAACTTACCCACTGATTGTAAGAGGAGGAGGAGTTAAAAGTGCTCCCGATCATGTACAGAAAGCATTGTGTTCAATCACAGCCCACCCACTGTGCACATCAAAGTCATTGAACTCTGTGATGGGAATCTAATGATACCCCAAATGCACTGGAAACTGATGTTGGGAGGAAAATGCTCCCTGATTAGGATTCTTCCCGCCGGGACACAACGATCAGCACTTTGAAGAAATAATTGAATAACGAAGCATAGCTGCCGAAAAGAAGCTTTTAATGACAAGGAACCAAGATGAGTGACATTCAGCAAGGATTCTTGGCTAGCTAGAAAGATGGATATTCAAACGGGATCTTATATACCCTTTCTGAGTTTTGGTCTAAAACTGGTTTTTGGTGAAGTTTAATTCTGTGCTTGGTGACTTTTTATATATATATATAATTTTTATTTTTATTTTTATTGTAAACACATTAAAACAAGACACAAACATACAACATTTATATACATACACTTTTTTTTTTACAGCTCTTTCGAAGTGGTCCTTTCTTACTATTTACACATATTTTAACTTTATCCTACTCCACATTGTTATCTTCCCTTATTTCGTCTACATTTTACCTTGATCTTTAACATTTTTTTTCTCTCTCCTTTATTCCTCTTTCTCGTTTTTCCTATTCTCCAACCATTCATACCATCTACACCACACTTTATAATATTCTGTATCCTCTTTCTCCTTGAGTTCTTTTGTTAGTTTGTCCATCTCTGTGCACTCTAAAATTTTTTTAATTAAATCTTCTTCTGTTGGTGAGTTTTCCTTCTTCCAATTTTGCGCATAGACTATGCGGGCTGCTGTTAGTATGTGTAATGTTAAATATTGTATTTCTTTTGTGTAATTTTCTATGGGAATCCCTAGTAAGAATTGCTCTGGTTCTCCCTTTATTGATTTCTGTGTTATCTCCTCTAACCACTTTTTGACTTTGGCCCAGAATTTCTTTGCCACTGGGCAAATCCACCAGGGATGGTAATATGTTCCATAGTTACTCTTACATTTCCAGCATTTCGGTGAATTACTAGGGAACATCTTTGCTATTCTAGCTGGCGGTAGATGCCATCTATGAAACATTTTCATCTGGTTTTCCTTGTATGCCGTTGATATTGTCAATTTCATATTTATTCTCCACATCTATTCCCACTTCTCTAATTCTACCGTGTGGTTGAAATTCCTTGCCCATTTAATCATAGTATCTTTCACTATTTCCTCTTCCATTTTATACCGTAATAAGAATTTATATATTTTACTAATTAATTTTTGTTCCCTCCCATATACAATTTTATCCAATTCGTTTTGCTCCAATTGTACCTCATTTGTCTTTATATCTTCTGTATATTTTGATCTTATTTGTAAATACGTCCACCATTCAACTTCCCTATTCAAATCTTGTTCCAATTCTTGTTTTTTTTTTAAATTTCCCCAAATCGTTTAATATATCCCTGTATCTAATTATTTTGGTCCAGTCTATTAAATTTGGATGCATTAATGTTTCATTGAGCGAAATCCAAAACGGTATTCTCATATAATGTTGCTTTTTGATTTTGTTCCAAATTATTAATAATGAGTTCCTAATTATATGTCTTCTAAAATACCCATGGGTTTTATGCTTTTCACCCCATAGGAATGAATGCCATCCTATCTGTAAATCATGACCTTCAATTGTTAACATTCTTTTATTTCCCAACTCCATCCATTCCTTTAACCATGTTAGGCATGCTGCTTGATAATAAATCTCCCAATCCAGAAGGGCTCCTCCTCCTCTGTCCCTGGTATCTTGTAAGGTTTTTAATCTAATTCTAGGCTTTCTCCCTTGCCATATAAATTTTGAGATCAATCTTTTTAATAAATCAAAAAAAGTTTTTTTTTTATTCTTATCGGTATAACCTGGAAGAGGAACAGAATTTTGGGCAGGATATTCATTTTTATTGCCGCCACTCTTCCCATCTGTGAAATTTGTAGATTTTTCCAATTTTCCAGATCTTTCCCAATTTGCAGTATTAATTTATTATAATTGTCCTTTTTGATTGAGGAACCTCTTGCTGTTAGCCAAATCCCTAGGTATTTTATTTTTTTTTTGTTATCTGAATATTCATACTGTTTTCTAATTCTATCTCTTGTTTTTTTGTAAAGTTTTTAGTTAGCAATTTAGATTTATTTTTATTAATTTTTAGACCTGCCACTACGCCAAATTCTTCTATTTTTTTTTTATCAATTTGGGGCCAGATTTTAGAGGTTCCTCAATTATGAAAACCATATCATCTGCAAAGGCTTGCAATTTATACTCTTCATTTTTTATCTTCAATCCTTTTATCTCTCGATCTTCCCTAATTTTTTTTAAGAGTGGCTCCAATGATAGCATAAAGAGAAGTGGGGAAAGTGGGCATCCTTGTCTCACACCTTTTGTTATCTCAAATCTATCTGTCATATCTGGATTAATAATTACCCTTACAGTTTGTTTTGAATATATTTTTTCAATCATTTTTTCAAATTTTGACCCAAATTTCATTTTTTTTATTTGTTGTATCATAAATCTCCAATTCAAATTATTGAAGGCTTTTTGGGCATCAAGGAAAACCAGTGAAACTTGTTTCTCTGGGTGCACTTCATAAAACTCTAATATATCAATTATGGTTCGTGTGTTGTTTTTAATTTGTTGACCTGGCAAGAAACCATTTTGATTCGAATGTATATGTTTGTCTAAGATTGTTTTTAACCTTTCCGCAATAATTGACATGTATATTTTGTAATCAGAATTTAATAAAGAGATAGGCCTGTAGTTTTGTACTAATTGCTGTTCTGAACCTTCCTTGTATATGAGTGTGATTAATGCTTCTGTCCATGTTTTGGGTATGTTTGTTTGCTGTAGTGCTTCATTAAATATTTCCAGCATTAATCCTCCTATCTGTTCTATATATCTGTCCTATCTGTTCCTATATAACTCAACTGGTATTCCATCTGGTCTTGGCGTTTTATTGTTTTTTTGCCTTTTTATTGCAATTCCAAATTCTGTTTCAGAGATTGGTTGGTTTAATACTTCTTTCTGTTCCTCCGTAAGTTTACATACATTTGTTTCTTCTAGATACTTTTTAATTTCTGCTTCTATCATTTCTTCCTGTGTATATAATTTGGAGAAAAATGTATGTATAATTCGTTTCTTATCTTCTCTTTTATATTGGATTTTCCCTTCCTCATCTTTCAAATGTTGTATCGTTCTTTTATCCTTTTCCTTTTTTAATTTATAAGCTAACCATCTGCTCACCTTGTTTGCGTGCTCAAAATAGTTTTGTTTTGCCATCTTTATTTTCAATGCCACTTCTTCTTGGGTTATCAAATTTAGTTTATGTTTAATTATTCTCCTTTCCTCTTTTACTTTTTTATTTTGGGGGTCTTTCCGTAGGTCTTCTTCTAATTTTTTAAGCTCTTCCTGTAGTTTATTTTGCTGATACCTTTTCTCTTTTCTTTTCTTTGCCATATATGCGATCGTCACCCCTCTAATATATGCTTTTAATGTATCCCAAAGGTTTTGAGTCGACGTGTCTTCTTTTTTGTTTACACTTAGGAAAATCTTTAGCTCTTTTTCCCACAATTGTTTATATTCTTTCTCTTTACATATGTTTTGATTTAACGTCCATCTTTTGTATCTTTTTTGTCCTTTCCAATGGATAATTATCGGGTTATGGTCAGCCCATTCATTTATTCCTATGTCTATTTTTTCTAATTCTAATTGTAATTGTGCTGTCATCCAGGCCATATCAATCCTGGACCAAGATTGATGCGGATGAGAATAGTACGTACAGTATATTGCTTTTCTTCTTTATAAATTTCTCTCCATGTGTCTCTTAAACTTAATTCTGATACCATGTTCAAGAATTATTTAGGTAATATTTCCTTCTTTTTTTTATTTTTCTTATTACTGTAATAATCTTTTTTACTATCAGCTATGGCATTGTAATCTCCTACTATGCATACGTTTTCTATTTCTTGTTCTATTATTCTATTATGTAATTTTTTTGAAATATTCCTGTTGGTTTTTATTTGGGGCATATACCACTACTAATAAAATGTGTTTATGTTTCGTATCTAATTTTATCATCAAAATTCTACCCTCATCATCTGCATAGACTAATTCTGAATTTATTCTTTCTTTTACATACACTGCAATTCCTCTTTTTTTCTGTTGTGATAATGATACATGTAATCTTCCTAATTTCTTGTTTTCTAATAATTTTTGAAATCCTTTTTTTATATGAACCTCTTGCAGGCAAATCACATATATATCTAATTTTTTAAATTTTGTAAATATTTGTGTTCTCTTTTTCTGTGCATTTAGACCATTAATGTTCATGGAGAATAAAGATATTGTCTCTTCCATCTCCTACTGTATTTGTTTCTTGGTGTTTCTTGTCTCCCTTTTTACTCTTCCTCTTGCTCCTTCTCTTTCTTCTCATTCTTTTTCTTGAATTTTCCTTAGCTCTCTCTCTCTTTCTATCTCCTCTTGTTGATCCTCCTCTTGACTTTTACTTTCTGATTCGTCTTTACTTTCTTGTTCTTCTTCAAGGTAGTTTTTATAGAATTCTTGAGCTTTTTCTGTCAAATCCACTTTAAATTTCCTATCCTGCCATGTGATGAGAATACCTTCGGGGATAATCCATCTGAACATTACTTTGTATTTTAAGAGGTGTGACGTTAAGAATTGATACTGTTGCCTTTGCTCTCGGATTCTACGTGGAATTTGTTTTAGAATTATGATCTCTTTCCCTTTGTATGTTACAGTCTCTTCTCTTGATTTTTTATAGATTTCATCTCTTATTGTTTTTTTTATAAATCTTATATGCACTTCCCATGCTAAACGGTGTCTTCTTATGTAATTATTATGTACTCGGTAAATTTCATCTATGGTATCTTTTATTTCCGACTTATCTCTCTGTGTTATCTCTGCTATTATTTCGACCATTTTTTCCCCCAGGTCTTCTTCTTTCTCCTCCATGACATTCTGGAAACACAGGAAATATGAGGCTTTCTCCATTTCCAAGAAAATGATTGAGTTTGACAATTCTTTGTTTGATTGTAATACCTTCTGCTCCGCCATTTCTAGCTTGAGGTCTAATTGGTTTACCTTGGTTTCTATTTTTTTAACTTTTTGCTCATTTTCTGCAATTGTTTGCTTTATATTTTCCATCTTTTCCTTCATATTTTTAAAATCTTCCTTTACTTCTCCTATCTCATGTTTGATTTCTTGATGGTGTTTTCTAGCCTCTTCTTGATTATCTGCCATTCTTTCTTGTGACTTCATCAATGTCTCTTGGATCATTTGGAGCATATTTTGCATACTGTTCATTGTCGGCTCTGTTATATCTTTTTCCTTCCCTAACATATTTTCAATTGACCATTGAGTTGTAGGAGAAGCCATGGATGTTGGATTACAAATAGGCTTTTTTCTGGTTTTCGTTACTGTTGCTGTGGTTGACATTGTTAGATTTCTTGTAAAGTTCTTCCACGGTATCATAAAAGTATAGTATTCTATTTAATTTAGAACGTTCTTCTATATTTACTACTTTCTGATTTAATTGTTTAGTTTTTTACAAACTTAATTTAAGTATTATCACTCTTATTTACTTTGGACTACTAGTAATATTCAATATATATATCTCGATTGAACTTATATATGTGTGTCTATGTATACCTCTATATATATATATGTACTTTGTTCTCAGATTGTAACTACAATTTTCTATATCAATATTCTATATTTACCTTTTACCACTAGTTCTTATATATCAATCCCTTTAATTTATTCACCACCACTCAAATCAAGTTTTACCATTCAATTACTCTTTAACAATCGTCCCCCCTTTTCCCCAAAAAAACAAATTAATTAATTAATTAATTAAGTTTTATAATCTTTTTCAAATATTTTCACTGTAATTATTATAAAATATCAAGTAGTCAAGATATATCTTCCCCTTTAATTCTTTCAACACCTATCCAAACAGTTCTTTAACATTAAATTTTTCTTAGCAGTATAGTCTATAACCTCTCCTTTTTCAAATGTTATCAACAAAACAATTTTTTTCTCCCCCCTCAAGTTACAATTTCTATAAGTATATTAAATTCCAACCAGACTTTTCCTTTTTTGAGTTCTTATTTGATTTTCTTCTTTCCAATGCTTATTGCATCAGATTTTTTCTATCACCTTAGATTTTTTCTATCAAGCATAGTCACTTTCTATTCCAGCACACAGTCTTTACGTCCTCCCAGTCTCTCTCTTTGTAGTTTGTTTTCTTCTATATCTTTTCTTCCCCCCTCCCCTTTTTCCAGTACTCTACTTTCTTCTTAATATTTATAAATCCACAATTGTCTATCTAGAAATCTCTTTCCAAATTACCTCCTCCTCAGTCCACCAGGTCCACCAAGTCCGCCAATTAAAGGAAGGAAATTCCTTTAATTTTTAGTTTATATATAATTTAAGTTTATATATACCTTCACTGTTTCTTCCTTCTCGTGGTGTATTTACACCTTTTTTTTTCTCCCCCGGAATAAATCCTTGACTCAAATCCAAATATTTCAGTTAGTTACTTTGTATCTTCTTTGTTGATTAACTCCTTCTGCTACTTCTGTTACACTGTTGTCTTCGTTTGATCGTCTCCCTTTAAGCGTTCTCTTTCTCAATCGCTGCTCTCTTTACCCTCTGCGACTCTCTTGCTCGTGACTGCTTATTGAAAATCTCACTTTTCTTTTTTTTCCTGATCCTTCATGACCACCGATGCTGAATCCACTTTTGCTTCCTCACTATGTGGCCGCCATCGCTCTCGATCTACCTTAAAGACAGATTTTTTCCTGCCGGATTTAAGGGGTCCGGCTTTTATTTTCCTGGACACTAGCATCTTGTCCGGAGCTTAAAGCCTTCCCCTTTAGTATTCTGAACCCTCTGGGTTCGGAAATGCCCTTAAAGGGCTCCTTTTCAGGAATTAATTGGGCTTTCGGGAGCTATAAATCGCACCCTCACCCACTCCGCTCTGACGTCACCGCCGGAAGTCCTCTGTGCTTGATGACTTTTAATCCTGTGTTAATTGCTGGGATAATTTTCCCTATTCAGCTTTGTTTGGAAGGAAAAATGTTAATCTCTGTTCCTGAAAAGAAGCAGGGTTCAGAAATCTGGCCAGTTCCTGTGTCTATTTGTTCTGGTAATTGGTTTAACAAGCAACAGCTACTGTGTTTGCTCTTTTGCTACATTCTAACACTAATTGCTTTCTTTGTAGTTAGGCTTATCTCAAGTATTTACACTTGAGCTTGCCTGGGGTGTGAGCTCTGGCAATGAGCTTTTCTTCCCTTGTGTAAATGGTTGTGATTTAATTATTTGTATTGTGTTTGGATTATTTGCTGCCTCATGGTTTCTTCTTCCATCTTGGGAGGGGGGTCTTCCTTCACTGAGGAGCATGAGCATGTGCAAAGTGCACACCATCTCCCTCTCCTCTTGAGTCCCTGAGGCGCGTGCAAAGGAAAAATTCCTGCAGTTCAGCCAATCCAGAGCACTTCCCTTTCAGGGCTGGCCAATTGTCCCCTTCAGGTGGGGATTATGAGAAGCAATTAGCACATAGGAGCGTGTAGGGGCCTCAATTCTTCAGTTTACTAGAGAAAAGAAGATGGTGAAAAGACATGATAGCCCTGTTTAGGTACAGAAAAGAGCACCATGAGGAATGTGATCTGGATCCCACCACCACCACCACCACAGAAACTAGGACCAGAAATAATGAGTTTGCTTACCGTTAGCATGCTGAAATGTGTCTGTACCTACAAATATCAGAATTGTGCAGGCCATGGTCTTCCCTGGGACCCTCAATGGAAGCAAAAGTTGAAGTTTAAAGAAGCAGGAGAGGAAAAGTATTGATGCCTTTGAACTTTGGAGTTGGAGAAGACCCCTGAGAATACCATGGAAAGCCAAGAAAACAAAGGAATGGATCATTGAACAAATCAACCCAGAGTTCTCACTGGAGGCACAAATGACCAGGATCAAATTATTCTACTTTGGACACATTATACCAAGACCCACCTCTCTGAAGAAGGGTTCAATGCTGGGGAAGAGAGAAGGAAAGAGAAGAGGATGGCTGCCATTACAGAGGTGATGGGGGCTTCATTGGAAGTGCTGAAGGACCAAGTTGGGGACAGATTCTCCTGAAGAAGACTTATCCATGTGGTCACTAAAAGTCAAAAATGACTTGAAGGCACATAATCGATCAATCAATTGCCCAGCTCCATTGAAAAGTCCATAATACTGGAAAATGTGGAAGGAAGAAGAGAATGACCAGCATCAACAGGGATGGTCTGAGTTACATTGCTGATGGGGGCACCATTGGAAGACCTGAAGGACCCCATTGGAGATGTCATGGAGAAAATCTGTCTATATCATCACTAAGAATTGTTTCGGATATGCTTTTATTAACCAAGTAAAACTGACTAACAACGCTTATAAAGCGTCTTCAAAGGCAACACCCAGGAACCGGAAACACCTCAAAGAGGCACATAGAGATAAAGATTAAAAGCAAACACAACCCCATAACATCTCCCCTTTTCTAATAACAGCAACACTTTCTACAAATTGAGTCTATCAGGGCGTGAACATCTACCACTCCAAGTAACGACCGGCTCGGGTGTAACTATGAATGGTTTCGATTGATCAGGATGTTGTAGTACGGGTGCCTCAGCAAAACAACGTTTCAGGGTTTCAAAAGCTGTCTGGCACTCCATCGTCCAATCCAAGCGCCGTCCAGGTCGCGGAGGCCCCTCCCCTTTTGTGCGTAGCAGGTTTGTTAACGGCAGAGCAATATGTGCGAATGTTGGGATGAACTGACGATAGAAGTTAGCGAACCCAAGGAAGCTTTGTAACTGTTTCCCTGTTGTAGGGCCAGCCATTCCAACACAGTATTTACTTTTGTTGGATCCATCGCTATACCGTCCTTGGATATCCTATATCCGAGATAGTCTAGTTCTGTGCGATGGAATTCGCACTTGGACACCTTAACATACAGGCGGGCTTTTAACAACCGTTCCAGTACCTGACGGACTAAACTAATATGTTCCTCCATAGCTGGCTCCACACCTGACTCTCTCACGCAGGCCGGATCTCTTTGCTCGCCATTTTCTGAGGCCTCGGATGTTTGGCTATCACCAGACACACCCACTTGCTCAGGACTGTCATCAATGTCAGACGAGCATTCTTTATTATCCTTAAGTAGGTTTGGCTTGGCAACTGGCTCTGACCCACCCACTGGATATGAGGAGTCTGGTTGCTCAGCCACACGCAAGTCCACATGGTTCCGCCGATATCGGGTTCCTCCAACCTCCACCAAATAGGAGCGAGGTGCCACTTGTTGTAAACAGGTACCCCTTTCCCAACGGCCAATCCGATCTCCAGGCAGTGGTCTCATCCGAATTCGTTCTCCCACCTTTAACTCTGGCAAGTCTCTTGCAGATCTATCATATTTGGCCTTTGCCATTTGCCTCTTCTGCCGTAGCCTTTCCGGGACCCCTTGTATCACTACAGGCTCAAGCAACTTATTTGCCACGGGTAAGGACGTCTTTAATCTCTGTGACATTAATCTTTGTGCTGGGCTACTGTCCATACCTTCGGTTGGAGTATTCCTCCAATGTAAAATAGCCTTCCACGGATCGCTACATTCGCCATGTGCTTTCCTACATAAGTTCTTAGCAATCTTTACAGCTGATTCGGCTTTTCCATTCGCTTGCGGATAATGTGGCGATGAAGTAATATGATCAAACTCCCATTCAGCAGCAAATTTCTTGAATTGCAGACTTACAAATTGAGGACCATGATCTGTAATCACTATATTTGGTTGCCCGTAATGTGCAAACTGAGACTTACATCTCTTGATGGTGGTCTCAGCTGAAAGGTCTGGAAGGAGGTCAATTTCCCAAAAATCCGAATAATGGTCCACTATTATCAAGTGCTCTTTCCCTGCATAATTAAACAAGTCCATACTAATGATCTGCCAGGGTCGAGATGGTATCTCGTGTGACATCATAGTTTCTTTCTGTTGCCGATATGCATATTCATTACAGATAGTACAATTACTGACAAAATCCTCAATTTCGCCTCGCATAGTTGGCCAGTACAATGTGTCACGGGCTTGTCTATAGCATGCCTCCCCACCAATATGGCTTGAATGGATGTGCAATAACATTTCCGGTCTCAATAACTTTGGCACTATAACTCTTGGACCCTTATACAGAATGCCATCTTGTACAGCGATCTCATCTCTGAAGGACCAGTATTCCCTTACAATCATGGGAACTGCCTCTTTCACATCTGGCCACCCACTCAGCACGATATTCTTTAGTGTCTGTAGGGCCACGTCAGCGTCCATATGTTGCCTCAACTGCTGTAACCGCTGATTCGTAACATTAAGATAATCTGCTTGGTTAATTTCAGCAAAACATATTTGTTCCTGTCGCAGCCAACAAACCGTCTGATATTCATGTTCTCCTCCCATAGCTGTCTGATCTACTGTGGCTCTACTCAGAGTATCGCTGATATACATTTCACGTCCTGGCTTAAAAATGACATCAAGATTATAATGCTGTAAACTGAGCATCATGCTTTGCAAACGCTTAGGGGCACACAGAAGAGGCTTTTTGAATATAGTTATTAACGGTTTGTGATCAGTTTCAACTGTAATTATATCTCTACCATAAAGGTAATAATGGAAATGCTGGCAAGCAAATACGATACTTAAACATTCTTTCTCGATCTGAGCATAGTTTAACTCTGCTGGCGAAAGCGCTCTGGACGCGTATGCAACTGGCTGACCTTCTTGTAACAGACAGCATCCCAGACCGTTCTTACTCTAGTCGCTTTGAATAGTAACCGTCTTTGTGACATCATAGTATTTTAATACTGGAGCAGTAGTAACCAAGCGTTTTATCTCTTGCACTGCCTGGTCATGTTTAGGGAGCCAGTGCCAAACTGCGTCTTTATCCAACAGACGTCTCAATGGCTGGCACACCTCAGATAAGTGTGGCAAGAATTTTGCTAGATATGTGACAAAGCCAATTAATCTCTGCACTGCTTTAGCATTAGTAGGTGGTGGCATGTTCACAATAGCTCTGATCTTGTCTGGGTCCGCTTTTAACCCCTGTGATGTTAAAATATGTCCATGAAAGCAGACTTCTCGCACCTTAAACTGCAGCTTCTTTATACTGAGCCTCAGCTTCACCTGTTTACACCGCTCCAATAGTGCCATTAATTTCCCGTCATGATCATGCTCCACTTCATCATCAGTGTCGCCACACCCAACTATAAGAATATCATCAGCTATAGGCTCAATTCCGCTGAGGACACTCAATAATTCATGCTTCTTCCTTTGATACGTCTCTGGTGCTACGGAGACACCAAAGGGCAGTTTAAGCCACCCCTTTCTGCCCCAAGGAGTCCAAAACTGTCAGGGCATTGATTAATCCCATGTTTGGCTCTGGGACAAATCACCCTGATTTAATTAGAGGATGGATCGAGGCCTCTCCAAGTTGCAATATTCTGAAAAGAAACGCGAAGAAAAGGCTCTGAGGAAGAAGACAATATGGCGCTTTTTGAAAATCTTAAGTCATGAGATTCTCCCTTATCTTGCTCAAGCATAGATATAGCCATTTTTGCCTGGGATAGCTCCTGTTCATAGAATTTTATACGGTCACGATAGGCTTTCATAGCCAGCTCATCCAGGGTGAGCTTAGAGCTTCGAGGAGAATAATGAATTGTTTCTCTCTCTGCGTGGGAGTAATTTTGCTCGGCAGTTTGCTTTGGCCTTGCACCGAGCGTTACAAATTGAGAAGGTTCTGGGAGGACTTTTTGAGAGCATGCATATTCAGAAGAAGATGTCACTGACCTCAGTTCCAGTACGTTATCTTCAAAAGCAATTTGTCTGTTATCTCCCTTCGTTCCTTCTCCCACGGCTTCTTCTTGTTCCAGGCGTGTGGCTGTAGTAAGGGGCTGGAAATCTGAAAAACTCCTTTCTGCCACCTTCTCAGCAAAATACATTTTGTATTTGTTTTTCTTCTGTTTCGGCATCTTAGCAAAATAATTAGCGTACCTCAGTAGCTAAAAACTAATTGCCTATGCGCTCTTATCAGAAATAACAAACAAGGAAAAAGCCATAAATCAACCGTCCGAGGCTACCAGATGTCAGGGCATTGATTAATCCCATGTTTGGCTCTGGGACAAATCACCCTGATTTAATTAGAGGATGGATCGAGGCCTCTCCAAGTTGCAATATTCTGAAAAGAAACGCGAAGAAAAGTTCTCTAATAAAACTCATTTATTTGTTATAAAGAAAATAAAACACCTCACTAACTAAGAAAGATAAATTGTTACATTTTGGCAAGCGAGATCTCCTGCCGGTCCAGCCGGACCTCTCTGGCAGGAGAACAAAGGAAAAAAGTGTGTGAAGGAATGTGAAAGAATGCGGACATGCGTAGTAAAATACTGATAAGGAACTTGGCAAACTACAGTAAGTCTATTAGTCCAAAAATAATGAAGCTCAGCTGGGAAATAAAAAAACGCAGTGACAAAAACGTAGTCATATAACTGCTCTCTTCGTCCAGTTTACACTGTAAGAAGGCATCCCTGGCATCAACAAGTGTAAAAACCCGTGCCTTAGGCAGTTTGTGCAAAACATCCTCTAACGTTGGCATTGGGTAATGCGATCGTTTCAAGGCCATATTCAAAAACTTAGGATCGATACAAATTCGGATCTTTTCCAACTTCCTAATCACCACCATATTACTTATCCAGTCTGTTGGCTCGGCTACTGAAACAATATGTCCCTCTGCTTCATATTTATCCAACTGTGCTTTAACCTGTGCCTTAATGGCTATAGGGACATTGCGCGGGGCACTTTGTACTGGAGGGACAACGGGATCAAGTTGAAAATGGACCTCTCCTGGAACAGATGCAATAGGGCCCTCAAACACCTCCCTATAAACTTGGAGGACTTGGTGCTTTATCAATGGTCTCCCTAAGGCTTTGGAGGAATAGGTTTCAACATTATGCAACTCCCTCGGAATGGTGAATCGCATCAGTCCCAAACGCTCACACGTTGAGCCTGACAGTAACGGCTTTTGATCTACATCCACAATTTCAAATTCCAATTTGTGAGTAACCCCACGTATGTTACACTCTGTATAAAATAAGCCTAGTGACTCCATCAGTTCCCCCGAATATAACTTTAATGTGGCACTACTAGGCTGAAGGGGTGTCTCAGGTGCCAATTTCCTTTTGTCCTTTAGGCTCATCACATCGCATGTTGCCCCCGAGTCCAACTGACAAGATTGAATTATATCATTAAATTTAAGATTAACAAACCACTTTTTGCCTTTTGAATGTACTGCACCAATGCATTCTTTCGTATAGATCGCATCAGTGGTAAACAGCGATACATCCTCTAAGTCCGGCGTTTGCTCGACCATATGCAACTTCCTTGCTGCCAGACACACCCCAGCGAAATGGTTCAGCCTCCCACACACCCTACAGATTTTACCATATGCTGGACACCGATCTTTCCCACGTGCATGCACATTGTCACAGTATTTACACGATGTGTGGTTGTCTGCTGACAAATTGCGAGGCTTCTGTTTGAACTGCTGTTGTTGCTGACGATTCCTCACATTTGGCTGGTGCTTGGAAGCTACATTAACACAGTTGGTCTGTTTATCTTGCTCCAACGCCATCAGCCGTTTATCTGTAAGTTCAATAGTCCGGCATATTTCTATGGCTAATTGCAAGGTTAAACCATGTTCCCTTAATAAACGGCGGCTTGTACTTTCCTTGGCAACACCCAAAACTATTTTGTCTCGGATGAGTTCGTCTCTCAGGGAACCGTAATCACAACTTGCCGCCCTTTCCTTTAAGCATGTTACAAAGGCGTCTATCGTCTCTCCTTCCTGCGTGCAGCTGCCAAAAAGATATCTTTCATATATAACATTCTTATGCGGTCTGAAGAAAGCTTCCAAAGCATCCAAAATAGCCTTAGTATCAGTCCTCTGCTCTTCTGTAAGAGTTAAACTATGCTTATAAATATGAAGGCATTCTGCACCCATTAATCTTCTTAATGTGGCAGCTTGTACTGCTGCCGGCTTATCATTTAAGCCTGTAGCCAAAGAGTAATCTTCAAACTCTGCCCTAAAATTTTCCCAATTAGTGCTAGAGTCCTCACTTACTCTCATGGGTTGCGGCAGTGGTATATTATCTGCCATGGTGCTATATTTCTTACTTCAAACGCTCCACTTTCAGGGCCGAACCACTTCTGACACCATGTTTTGGATATGCTTTTATTAACCAAGTAAAACTGACTAACAACGCTTATAAAGCGTCTTCAAAGGCAACACCCAGGAACCGGAAACACCTCATAGAGGCACATAGAGATAAAGATTAAAAGCAAACACAACCCCATAACAAGAATCAACATTGATCCCCATAATCATTGTCTGCAAAAATGTCATGATGATCACATCTGTGCAACATTAGAACAGACTTCTTAGGGAGGCTGCAGGTTCTCCATTTTTGCAGCCTCTTCCAGAGCCCCTGGACAGATGATTTAATTGGTTTTCCAGCACACTACAGAGCATTGAAATAGATCAGTGTTTCTCAATCTCAATTTTTTTAAAGATGTGTAGACTTCAACTCCTAGAAATCCCCCAAGCAACATGAGTGAATTTCAACACCTAGAATCTCCCAGTCATCAGTTCTGGGAGTTGTAATACGGGTAGTCCTCAACTTATGACTGGTCACTTAGCAACAGGACCCAAAAATGGTACAACCCAGATTTGAAGTTCTGATGGGTGTTCCCCTCCCCTGTGGTCACATGATCATATTTTGGGTGCTTGGGAACTGGCCTGCATTTGTGGCTGTTTGCAGCATCCCACAATCACATGACTGCAAGTTAATGATGTAACTGGGGTTTACTTCTGGTTTTTGACAAAAAGCACCCATTGTGGACAATGGGTTTAACAACTGTGTTTGTTTAGTGACTGTAGATTTACTTAACAATCATGGTGATTTGCTTAATGACAGCCACAAAAACTGTAGTAAAATTGGTCAGTCACATGATGTCCCACTTAGCAACCGGCATGACTTACAACCGTAATTCCCGGCTCAGTTACAGTCATAAGTTGAGGACTACTTGTACCCAATAAAGACAGGGTCAAACTTTTGCAGTTATCAAATATAGGGGAAAGAGATGTGCGGGATGATTGTACAGGGGAAAACATTTTCTGGGCTGGTGGCAGTTTCAAGTAAGGCAGTGGTGAAATCCAATTTTTTTTACTACCAGTTCCAGGGGTGGGTTCTACTTACCTTTACTACCAGTTCGCATCGTGCCCACATGCACACTCTTCTGCGCATGCGCAGAAGCTTCTGTGCATGCACAGATCACTTATGATGACGTCCAGGTCAGTGGGCGGAGCCTCCCACCGGTTTTACTACCGGTTCTTGAGAACCGGTCCAAACCGGGGGCAACCCACCACTGACAAGTTCTGTGGGCATGGCTTGGTGGGCATGGCAAGGGAAGGATACTGCAAAATCTCCATTCCCACCCCACTCTGGGGCCAGCCAGAGGTGGTATTTGCTGGTTCTCTGAACTGCTCAAAATTTTCCACTACCAGTTCTCCAGAACCTGTCAGAACCTGCTGGATTTCCCCCCTGAAGTAAGGGCAGTAAACACCTCCACCTCGTAACTTCTCATTCATCCCCAGCTCACCTGGCCCATCACAATGCTCTAATTTCTAGCACAATACCAATGAGGAAGAAAAATAACAGGTCTCAAAAGAAACCAGCATAGCTGCATAATGAACTCTCTGATATATTGAAAAACAAAAAGGACAAGTATAAAAAGTGGACAGAGGGGCACATAACTAAGGCAGAATATCAGCAAATAGCCGGAGCCTGCAAAGGCTCAAAATGAACTAAGACATGTAAAAAGCAAGAATAAAGTCAAGGAAATGATTGGTCCACTAGTGGGAGAAAGTGGCAAGAAGGTAACAAGGAAGAAGGAGAAAGCAGAACTGCTTAACTCATTTTTTGCATCTGTCCTTACACAAAAGGAAAAAACAGTCCAACCTATCAAAAACAGTACCATAAAGAACAGATTAGGAATACAAATTAAAATAGGGAAGAAAATGGTAAGAGAGCACCTGTCTACCCTAGACAAGTTCAAATCACCAGGACCAGATGGATTATACCCCAAGGTTCTGAAGGAACTGGCAGACGTGATCTCTGAACCACTGAACTATATCTTTTAAAGTTCCTGGAGCACCGGGGAACTGCCAGAGGACTGGAAAAGAGCTGATGTAGTTCCCACCTTCAAAAAAGAAAAAAAATTAAATCCAGGAAACTACAGACTTGTCAGCCTGACCTCAATACCTGGGAAGATTCTGGAAAAGATAATTAAGCAATGAAACTGCGAACACCTAAAGGCAAACAAAGTCATAACCAAGAGCCAACATGGGTTTGTCAAAAACAGATCATACCAGACAAATCTTATTGCATTCTTTGACAAAGTAACAAAATTAATGGACCAGAGAAATGCTGTGGATATAATTTACTTGGATTTCAGTAAGGCATCTGATAAACTAGACCACAACCTACTACTTGATAAGGTAGAAAAATGTGGGTTAGACAGCATCACCACCAGATGGTTTGTAACTGGCTGACCAACCGTATTCAACATGTAGTCCTCAATGGAATTGCATCTACATGGAGGGAAGTATGCAGTGGAGTACCCCAGGGCTCTGTTTTAGGCCCAGTACTCTTCAACATCTTCATCAATGATTGGATGAGGGGATAGATATGGACTCATCAAATTTGCAGACAACACCAAGCTGGCAGGAATAGCCAACACTCCAGAAGATAGGCTCAAGATACAGAAGGATATTGACAGACTTGAACATTGGGCGCTATCTAACAAAATGAAATTCAATGGTGGAAAAAGTAAGGTTCTACATTTAGGCAAGAAAAACAAAATGCACAGGTACAGTATATGTGGTACCTTGCTCAATAGTAGTAACTGTGAGAGGTATGCTGGAGTCCTACTGGACAATCACTTAAATATGAGCCAGCAGTGTGCTGCAGCTGCCAAAAAAGCCAACACAGTTCTAGGCTGCATTAACAGAGGAATAGAATCAAGATCACATAAAGTGTTAATACCACTTTATAATGCCTTGGTAAGACCACACTTGGAATACTGCATTCAGTTTTGGTCGCCACAATGTAAAAAAGATTTTGACACTCTAGAAAGAGTGCAGAGAAGAACAACAAAGATGATTAGGGGACTGGAGGCTAAAACATATAAAGAACAGTTGCTGGAATTGGAAATGTCTAGTTGAATGAAAAGAAGGACTGGGGTGACATGATAGCATTGTTCCAATATCTCAGGGGTTGCCACAAAGAAGAGGGAGTCAAGCTATTCTCCAAAGCACCTTGTCAGGTGAAATGTCTAACTTGCTTGTATATCTATTCCATACTACCCTGCAAGGGTTAACCCAACCACACAACCCATTATCCCCATAGTCCCACCTTACCTCAAAGCTCCTCCCTCTGAGTACAAAAGGCCACTCCCACGTGGTCATCCAGCAGTTCCAGTTCCACATCTGTAAGGAAAGGACATAGGTCAGATACAGATGTAAAAGTAAGCTAATTCTATATTTGAATATTTAATAAATAAGCTATTAGAAATACTACATTGTGTCTGGAGTTATTTGGGCTAGATCCATCAACCTAGCAGAATGGTAGCAGAGGATGGTTGCCCATAACTCTGAATAATGACTGAACAAGCTGCTTATTCTGAAAAGAAGAACAGAATAAACACCAGAGCTTTTACCAGGCAAATGGCTGCACAACTGACGCCCGGAGGTGCCATACCAAGAACCACACTGACTGAGAGTGAGCAGGACATCGATCTGGACTCATTACCCAGGGACGAGAGACAACAGGAAACGGCAATCAATCAAAAAAGGGACCCTTCGCAAGAAAGAGATGAACTCAGGCTATCCATATTAAAAATGATGGCAGCGCCTGCCAGCAACGAAGAGCTCATTGCGAAACTCCAAGGTCTTCTAGAGAACCGTGGAGCAGCGATGGAAGCCCAGGAACAAGTCCAAGAGACCACCACTCCGGTAAGAGAGGGGCTCTTTCAACCAGACACACCGGACCTAGCTGAATCCATTTTCGCGCCTTCTTCCCGGCGGCCATCTTTGAATGGCCAGCAACCAATGGGAAGCCTGGATTTAAATCCAGTGGTGCGAACTAGCAAGAACCCCCCAAAAAACGGAGGATATTCCAAAAATGACAATGAAGAACAAATCCAAAACACCAGGAGCTCGCCTACCGAGCTCGAGATAGAAAAAGCCATTGAAACTCTAGCGGCAGTGTTCGGCTCCATTTTCAAGCCTTCCGCGCCAACCACAAACTGCGAAGAGACTCCAGAGATCCGGAGAGCTAACAGAGTGACCCCCGACAACGAAACATCGAACTCGTCCCATCCGAGGGAGACGACTCTCGCCGGCAACGACCACCGATCGACGGCGGAAACCACACCGGCCCCACAACGAACCCCAAATGCGCCGCACTACCTGCTACCGGCACGAGACCCGAGGGAAGAAGAACAAACCAGGTACTCACCTACCCTGCGACCTCCACCGGGCTTCCCAGCTCGCTTTGCGACCAACGCCTGTGGATCCGCCGCCGAGCCGCCGGACTCCTGGAGACCTCGCCCAGCGACCGCAGAGTTCCTGAGCTTCCCGCCGACGTCCAACGAAGACCTGGTCATCCAGGAGCAGCTCCGGACATCCAACACCCAGTCCAGGTACTCCAGGGGTGAGTCCGACCCTCCACTGGCAGGCCTGGGCCTAGACCCTGGAGCCGCGGCCGCGAGCTCCTCACCCGGCGACTTCCAGTAGCAAATGAGCTTCGTGCATGCTCAGTATTCACCTGCTGAGAGAGAAGAAAAAAAAGTGACTGCCTGTTTTTTTTAACCTAACCTCAAGCATACCAATACCCTATTGTGAATTCACTCACATCCAGGACCATGGACAACTACCCTCTGTAAGTAATAATTCACACAATTCTGGGACATTGCCAATTAATTTTCCTAAACTCCAAATAGATGGGAAAAATCTTTTAGAGTGGAGCCAACAATTACAAATAATATTTATGAGAGAAAATGTACTTTTTCTAATTTCCAAACCACCCAAGAAACCTTGGTCATTTGAAATTGATTGTATCCACCACAAGGCATTTTGTTTATTGTTAACTAACATTTCACCTGCAATGTACCCTAGCATAGGTAATCAACTGACGGTATACGAGGTTATGCAAAATCTTTATGGTCTTTTCTACAGCAGGAGTAGAGCCACCACTACAAGGATATCTAGGGACTTTCACTCTGCCAGACTCAGGCCAGGAGTCACCATGAGTGAGCATTTGTTAAAGCTCAATGCTACCAGGGCTGAATTGCTTCAGAGAGGGGAAGCAATTACAGAGGAAAGCATGATGAGCATAATCATAAATTCATTAGACCCTAGCTGGGACAATTTTGTGACACAACTAGACAGTCTCAGTATAGAACACATATCTTTAGACACGCTCACCAACCGTTTAATTGCAGAGGATAACTTAAGGAGGGATCGCCACCTATCTAGAAAGGACCCCAGACCAGCCAAAAGGGTTGAGTTCCAGGACAGAATAAACAGTATCCCAGAATGTTTTTCCTGCGGCTCCAGGAACCACTTAAAAAGAGATTGCCCCAGAAATAACAGGGACGGGGGTACAGTGATCGTAGAGAGAGACCTGAACCAGGAAGGAGGTACCAGGGGAGACGTTCACCGGACCGCAGGCCCTTCAAAGAATGAGGATGTGGGTGGTCCCCTAACCCCAGACGAGCTAGCGAGCATAGAGACAGCTCCCGGGACAGTAACACAGGATCTATATATGGCTTTAGATACGGGGAACCAACCCTTAGCCAAAAGGAAAGACAGACTATATGGCTCATAGACTCAGGGGCCACCAACCACACAACATATAATGAAAAATTATTCATCTCCTTCATTGAGATGAATTTTGTGATAAAGGTGGCCAACCAAAGTAGCGCCAGAGTTATGGGAAAGGGAAACATACACATCCCAGGAATAGGGGAAATAGAGGGGGTATTATTTGTACCAGAGATTCCATATAATGTATTAGCCACCACAAGGCTAACCCAAGACACAGACACCGAGGTGTTATTCAAGGGAGGCAGGGCATACATATCCAGCAAAGGGGAAAACGTTGGGGGAATAACAATACATGGTGGACTACCATACTTCATACCAAGCAAGAATGATCAGAGGTGCGTAAACGTCAACACTGCTAATGAGGGAACAGGAAATAGAGAAGCAGAGGGGGTCAACCAGGAAACCACCAAATGTAAATCACCTGGTAGAGACACAATATACATAGGAAAGCCCATTCACGACAATTGTGCTCACCTCCTACATAGAAGACTAGGCCACATAGGATTTCCAGTTGTTAAGAAAATGTTAGAGTGTACCAAGGGCTTAAAAGTAAAAAATTGTGAAAACTATCTTGAGTGTTCTGTCTGTAAGTGTTCAAAGATCAAAGTCAAGCCAAGGCCAAAGAAATCAGGGCGAACCACTGACTCCACCTTTCAATTAGTACACATGGACCTGGTAGGCCCAATGAAGCCATCCATCAGGTACAGGGAGAGGTTTTTTCTGACCATTGTGGATGATTATAGCCGCTATGGTTTTGTGTATACACTTAGACACAAGAACGAAGCATTCCAAAGGTTCAAGGAATTCTATAAGAGGGTGGAGGTCCAACATAACACTAAGGTCAAACAGATAATGACGGACCGCGGTTCTGAATTCATGGCCAGAGACTTTTCAAAGTGGCTGAAAGAACGTGGCATATTACACTTCACCTCTTCGCCTTTTTCTGCCTTCCGAAACGGAGTGGTAGAGCATAAAAACGGAGTGCTTCAAACCATGATGATGTGTGCCCTAGAGGATGCAGGAATGAGTCAAGCGTTCTGGTCAGAGGCACTACACTATTCAAACTACACATTGAACAGACTTTGGTCTAGCTCAATAGATAAGACCCCATATGAAATAATGCATAAGAGGAAGCCTAATCTAGCCCACCTGCATGTATTTGGTGTCCCAGCAGACGTTCACATACCAAAACAATTAAGGAGGAAAGGAGACAAGATCTCCAAGAGACTGAGATTCATGGGGTATGAGCTGGGGACAAAAGGCTTCAGATTTATAGACAGCAACAATAAATTTATAGTGTCACAATTAGCGGATTTCCATGAACATTCTAACTGGTCAAAACTACACTCCAATGACATTTTCCTTGGTGGAAATAAACACGAACACAGACTAGAGGAAGTAGACCAGGCCACTGAAAGAACGACAGAAACCAGAACACACAAACCCAAGCACCACGAACTCAAGGCTGAGGAATGGAAGGAAGGGCACCCCGCACTAAGTTTGGACAGTCTCACAGACAAAGAAGCCCAGTGCCTACATGAGACGAATACGCCACCTGACAGACCAGTCAGGACAAACAGAAACAAAACGCCAAAAAGATTTGAGGACTACGTCATGTCCATGCAAACCAACAACACCACACCCAGCTCCTATGAAGAAATACTCGATCTTCCCCAAGAAGAAAGAGAAAAATGGGAACAAGCCATGGAAAAGGAGATGGAGAGCCTCAAAGACCTACAAGTATACACACAAGCCAAAACACCGGAAAATAAAAAACCAATCGGAACCAAGTGGGTATACAGGATCAAAACACTTGAAGACAACAAAGTACTATACAAAGCAAGACTGGTTGCGCAAGGCTTCGCTCAAAAATACCTAGAGGACTATACAGAAACCTACTCGCCTACGGTTAGGCCCGAGAGTGTCAAGAGCGCCCTAGTGATAGCCACAATCCTAGGGCTGGAAGTATTCCAATTTGACATACAAACCGCTTACCTACATGCTGAATTAGACAAAGAAATCTATGTCAAGGCTCCACCCAGATTTAATGAAGGAAAGGACAGCACATGGCTCCTGAACAAAAGTTTATATGGCCTCGGGCTTCCGGTTTGGCTTCCGTCATCGCCAGACGGTCTTTTGGGACCGCCAGCCCCGCCGCCCATAAAGAGCCGCCCTTACAGCTGAGAGGTGGCTCGAAAAACTCCGTTTCTTTAAGGAAATGTGAGGAGAGCTGGCGAGAACAGGTAGAGCCCTCTGCGAAGTCCCCAGAGTTTTTTTTTTACTCTTGGGGAGGAAGCAGGATGAGGCTCCCTATCCAGCTCACCACTGCTCCAGGCTTCGGGGGAACTCTGCGCTTTACAGAGCTAGACGATGTGACCAACCTAATCAGCGAAAACTAACAGATTGCTTTAATAAGCAGGATGAAATCCGGATTTGGGACTCTAAATTGCAAGTATTTGTAACAACCCTATGATTGATTTTAAGAATGAAGAAAGAGTGAAAGGGGAAAAAAAAGTTTAAAATGGCGGCTGGCTGAGGCTTGAGAAGAAAGCTGAAAGCGAAAGTCTTTCCGTTTGAATGGTTTAATATGCTACAAAGTATTTGAAGCAATAGTGCTGGCTAGAAGAGAAGAGAAAAATTTCTGTTTCATGCTTCTTCCTTCTTAGAGACTTGATATTGATATTGTGTGGAGAGAAGACTTTTTCTTTAAAAAGAGTCTGTTTGTGTGGCAGGATGGCGTTAAAACTGACAAAGCCAGACAACCAAGCTGTGGGGGGGGGGGGGGGGCTCCCCCATTTATAAATCACAAGAGCAATTCTTGAGCTTGCAGATGCAGAAGAATGGTTTTAAAGACTTAAAGGAATTTGTTGTGGAGGAATTGGCAAGACATAATGAGATTATGAACCAGAATCTTGAAAAATTTAGACAGGAAATTAAAGAGTTGGTTCAACAAAAGTATGATAACCTGAAGCGCTATATTGTAACAGCTTTGAAAAGCTTTTCAGAAGTAATTATAAAGATGGATAAAGATATCAATTTAGAAATAGAGTCTAAAATAAAGGAAGCTGATTATAAGATTCATAATCTGGATAATAAAATACAAAGAATTGAAAATGATTTGACAATGATTCAAGAAAATAGCTCAGAAGTAGTCTAAAATGAAGGAAGCTGATCACAAGACTTACAATGTAGATAATATAAAGCAAAGGATTGAAAATGAAGTTACAATGATGCAATTTAGACCCATGGAATTTGCGATCAGAATGAGGGGAATACAGGAAAATAACAGGGAGGATTTGAGAAAGATGTCTGCTGAAGTTCTGGCTGTGATTTTAAAGGTTAGTTTTGAAGAGGTATTGTGTAAGATTGATAAGGTCTACAGAGTAAATTCTTGGGTGGCAAAGCAAAGACAATTGCCTAGAGATGTGGTGATTTATTTTACTGATAAAGGAATAAGAAATGATATTGTGCAAAAGTCTTTTAACTCCACTCTAGAAATGAATGGAATGAAGATCTGGATATATAAAGAGCTGCCGTCCAAGATGTTAAAAGATAGAAAGGACTTTGGATTTTTGGTGACTGAGCTAAAGAAACAAAACATCCCATTTAGGTGGGATGCTCCAGTTGGAATAATATTGAGATATCAAGGAGAAAGATATCAATTAAACACTGTTGAAAAAGCGAAAGAATTTTACTACAAGGTTTTTAAAATGGGCCCAACATATCCACGTATGTTATCAGTGTCAGGAATACAGGAGGGGGATAAAGAAAAGCAAAATGAACAAGAGATTGAAACTCAGGCTAAGCAGATGGAGATGGAGGTAATGGAAAAATGACAAGTTATAGAGGGCTTTTTGGATGAGCCGCTTTTGGATTCTCCTTTAGAGGCTATAGATGGATCACCTATAAATATAAGAGAGGCGGCTTTGGATCACGATTTGATGTCTTATCAAGTTAAAGACCAGCATGTAATTCAATCAGATGATATACAAGTCCTAGAAAGGCAACCAGGGTGGAGATCTAAACCACAACAAATTAAGAAAAGAAGAAGCAGGTTCTACAAAACTAAAAAAAATTAAATTAAACAATTCTTTTTTAGCCAACAGATTAATGCCAGTTATTTAAGTATAATAATCGGGACTTATAGAAGGCAGAGACATGAAAACATAACGGAGGCAAATTACAGACTTATACTATTTTGAGAAGAATAACAGATCTCTGCAGTGCTGGTGTCTTTGGGATGTGGAAGATGGCCTGTGATTGAGTGGACTGGAACTTTCTATTATGGACTCTATGAAAGATGGACTACGCATATGTTGAGCTACAAGGCAAGAGAACTATGGAATAGGGGCATGCAGATGATCTGGTTGTTACCCTAATGTGGTTGTTGGAATTAATAATCTAGACAAAAGACATTACAGAAGATACCATATGGAATATAAATATAAAGTCACTTGGGGTTTTTTTTTATATATAGAAATATCTATCAATGATGGGGGCAGATGGTAATTGAAGATATTAAATACACTGTTGGAAGCAGGATTTGATGTTACCCGAACATGGTCGATGGAATTAACAATTTAGTTGAAAGACATTACAGAAGATACTATATGGAATACACATTTAAAGTCATTTGAGGATTTTATTTACATATGGAAATATTTTTTAGTGATATGGGCAGAAGAATAAAGATATTAAATATATTATGTATGGTAGACCTGCAGGAAAGTGGGTGAAATAAAATTGATATGGTACAAGGAGATAGGTTAGGTTACTGATTGCTTTGTTTAGGAAAACGGATGTTATGTTTAGATATTAATATACTTAAAAGATTTGAATTAAGAGATATACGTATGGGGGTGGAGGAAATGGGTAGATTATGAGTAGAATAAATGCCAAATTAGGATCTATTATATAGTTTTATAGCCAAATGTTGTTTTGAAATGTATAGTATACCGGGGATATAATAATAATGTTAGAAAGAAATGTTCAGCACATAGGGGGTGGTGTAAAAGGGTGGTAAAGTATTATATAATGTGATATCAATTTGGATTTCATCTTGGAGAAGCCATGGGGGGAGGGGAGGGGGAGGGGAGGTTAGGGAGGGGGGGGAAAGGGGGAAAAATCTGTATTTGAAAAACTTTTTCAATAAAAAAAAAAGTTTATACGGCCTCAAACAATCCGGCAAAAGGTGGTATGACTGTTTGGCCAAGGCCCTCAAATCTATGGGCTATACAGCCACCTCAGCTGACAAATGTTTCTTCACAAAAAGAGAAGAGGACTCCATTGAAGGTGTCCTCGTCTACGTGGATGACATATTGTACATAGGGAGACAAAAATCGAAATGTGATATATTTGCCACTGAACTAAGAAAACACTTTTCATTGAAGTCACTGGGAACAATAGACAAGTACTTAGGAGTCCAGGTAACCAAAACAGACAAAGGTTTTCGACTCTCCCAAAAAGAAAAAATCACAGAACTACTGCAAAAGCGGTGCGGGTTTGGATGGGGAGGAACGGACTTAGACTCAACCCTTCCAAGACTGAGTGGCTGTGGATGCCGGCATCCCAGGATCTGGAGGTTCCATCTCTAACGATCGGGGGAGAAACTCTTGCTACCTCTGATAGGGTCCGCAACTTGGGTGTCCTCCTGGATTCTCGGCTGTCCTTAGAGGACCATCTGACAGCCATAACCAGGGGGGCCTTCGCACAGGTGCGTCTTGTGCGCCAGTTGCGCCCTTTTCTAGACCGGGATGCCCTCGCCACGGTCACTCATGCCCTCGTTACCTCTAGGTTGGACTACTGTAACACCCTCTACATGGGGCTGCCCTTGGGATGCGTCCGGAGGCTCCAGCTAGTCCAGAACGCAGCTGCGCGGGTTGTTACGGGGGCGTCTAGATACTCCCGTGTAACACCTCTCCTGCGTGAGCTGCACTGGCTGCCGGTGGCGCTCCAGATACATTTCAAGGTGCTGGTGCTCACCTATAAAGCCCTTCATGGCTTAGGCCCAGGATACTTGCAGGACCATCTCTAGCCACTCTCCCACTGTCCTGTGCGCTCTCACAGAGTCGGCCTCCTCAGGGTGCCATCAGCCAAACAATGTCGGCTGACAGCCCCCAGGAGGAGGGTGTTCTCTGTGGGAGCCCCGACCCTCTGGAATGGATTGCCCACCGAGCTCAGGATAGCCCCCGACCTTCTTTCCTTCCGTCGCAAGCTGAAGACGTGGCTCTTTCGTCAACTCAACTGATCCGTTTGGGGATACACTGTTATAATTTTAAACTGTTTTAATTAGGGTTATTGATTTTAATTTTTTTCATTGTGATTTGTATTGGAATTTGTCATTTTGTAAGCCGCCTTGAGTCCCTAGGGAGAAAGGCGGCATATAAATCGCAATAATAAATAATAAATAAATAAATAAATAAAAGTGCAACATGTCAGAAGCCAAACCCAGTGAAACTCCCATGCAACCAGACTTCTTAAAAAACTTGTATAACGATACGGAACCTTTCACAGATAACAGATTGTACAGGTCCACCATAGGCTTACTACTGTACATAGCCAATTGGACAAAGCCGGACATTGCCTTAGCAGTCAACCTATTATCCAGGCACGTCAGCCAACCTTCAACCTTCCACTGGAACGCCATTAAAAGAATACTCAGATATTTAAAATACAGTATTGATGCCCACTTGTGCCTTGAACCCAACCCATCTACAAAACCAAAACTGTCTTGTTACGCAGATGCCGATTGGGCAGGAGACATCAAGAGCAGGAAGAGCACTTCTGGTTACATCTTCTTCCTTAACGACAGCCCGATACATTGGTACACAGGCAAACAAAAACTAGTAGCAACCTCCACCACGGAGGCAGAATTTGTTTGTATGTCTAAAGCTGCCAATAACCTAATTTGGTTCGATGATTTACTCAACGACATCTGGACAGAACCGTCATACCCCATAATCATTCACGAGGACAATAAGGCAGCCATTGAGATATCAAAAGCCGATGCCGTGGGTCAAAGGTCATGACACATAGACATAAAGTATAAGCATGTTAGGCAATTATCAGAGATCGGGTTCATTAAGGCTATACATTGTGTCACAGAGGAGCAAACAGCAGACATACTCACAAAACCATTGCCACACAAACAGCACGCATATTTCATGTCAAAAGTATGTGTATATATGTAATTTGCATGTGTATTTGTATGTAGATATATATGTATATATGGGTATCGTAAATATGTCACCAGTTAGACATTTAGAGGGGGTTTTGTCAGGTGAAATGTCTAACTTGCTTGTATATCTATTCCATACTACCCTGCAAGGGTTAACCCAACCACACAACCCATTATCCCCATAGTCCCACCTTACCTCAAAGCTCCTCCCTCTGAGTACAAAAGGCCGCTCCCACGTGGTCATCCAGCAGTTCCAGTTCCACATCTGTAAGGAAAGGACATAGGTCAGATACAGATGTAAAAATAAGCTAATTCTATATTTGAATATTTAATAAATAAGCTATTAGAAATACTACATTGTGTCTGGAGTTATTTGGGCTAGATCCATCAACCTAACACACCTGAAGGCAGGACAAGATGCAATGGGTGGAAACTAATCAAGGAGAGAAGCAACCTAGAACTAAGGAGAAATTTCCTGACAGTTAGAACAATCAGTGGAACAACTTGCCTGCAGAAGTTGTGAATGCTCCAACACTGGAAGTTTTTCAAAGGGGCAGGAAGATCCACAGGGAGGTCAAAACAGTCAATATGATGGCTACAACCATGCAATTATAGTAATGGCCTCCCCTTTTTTACATGTTTTGTAATCTTTTAACCCCTCAGCAATGTCAGCCCTTTGAGGTAGTCCAGACAAGAAGTGCAATAATGAATACTAATCTTTATTGTAATCTTACATTAACAGAGTCTTACAAGTCTGAATTTATTTCTCTCCTTTCCTTTTACTCTCCAGAAAACTAGGGAGTGTCTCTGCAGTGCTTCCCACACCCTCCCTCCTCCTGTCAGCTGAGAGACATCTTTTACACACCTGTTGTCCAGTCTGCAGCTCTTCCTCCTGTCTCTCAACAGCATTTTCAAACCCCAGATATCAACAGATTTTATATGCCAAGCTAGAAGAAAGCTTCACCAAGTCCTCTTTCAAAGCCCTTTAGCTCTTACAAAGGTGAAAAGATCTCTCTCTAGGCTTACTCACTCCCATCATATTCTATATATACTGTATTTATATTTTTGAAAAAATGCACAGCACTGTTTTTATTTAATGCTGAGCTATGAAGGCCAAGGCAATAGGGCTGGAAGTTCACCTCTGTATTTTTAGTGATGAAACTTATTCCAAATGCTTTGGGTGCTGGTATGTCAAGGGAAAAAAAACACAGCACCAAAAAGTTTCCCCGACGTATCACTTTGCCTCCTGACTTGCATATACTGTAGATTTGAAAGAGATTTACAATGCTGTCAGTCTATGCATCCTTATTTATTTGTTATTTATACCCTGCCTTTAGTATTTTTTATAAATAACTCAAGGCACTGAACATACAAAGCCACCCAGCCAGTTTTCATAACTAAGGCAGGACTAGAACTCGTCATCTCCTGGTGATTGGCCCAAAGCCACCCAGCCGGCTTTCATGCCTAAAGTGGGAATATAACTCACTGTTTTCTGGTTTCTAGCCTGGTGCCTTAACCACTAGAGCAAACTGGCTCTCTCTTTACTTGATATTCCAGCAGGCACTGGCATTTATAACAGGGGTGAAATCTAAAAATTTTCGCTACCGGTTCTGTGGGCGTGGCTTAATTAGTGGGTGGGGCTTGTTGGTCAGGTGACTGAGTGGGCGTGGCTTGTTGGTCAGGTGGGCGTGGCCAAGTCGACGTCACTTCGTTGCCCTTTTTTAACCTACAAAACACAACACAACACAACTGTCTCACCCACAATGTAAAAGCAGCTGTGCTAGACCCAAAATGGCCCCTGCAACAAGCAGGAACCTCACACAGCCACAAAAAGCCCCAAAAAACAACTTTCACACTTTACACACACACAACACAACACAACACAACTGGCTCACCCACAATGTAAAAGCAGCTGTGCTAGACCCAAAATGGTCCCTGCAGCAAGCAGGAACCTCACACAGCCACAAAAAGCCCAAAAAACCAACTTTCACACTTCACACACACAAAATTCCACATACAGCTTTGTGAGATTTTGTCTGTTTGTGTAGTTAGAGTGAAACACTACAGAAACACACAAAATCTCAGAAAGCTGCACAAATATTATTTTATTTTATTTTTATTTTTATATAAAAGCAGCTAAATTTAAAACTTCCTAAACTTTAAATGGCTAGGTCTAAAAAAAGAACAACTAAAAAAAACCCCAATTAACTATTTTTTTAAAGCTCCCAAAGGGGAAAAAAACTTACAGGCAGGCAGGCAGGCAGGCAGAAAGAGCTGCTCACCAATGAGCTTGATTGCAGGCAGGGAGATTCAGTTGCTTGCTGATGCAATTGATTGCAGGGATTATAGCAAGCGAAGCAAGGCAGGCGTGCGAAGGTAAGCAAGCTGGAGGCTGGGGGGGAAGGGATTTTTGCTACTGGTTCTCCAAACTGCCCACCGCCATTGCTACCTACTCGCCCGACCCGGTCCGAATCGGGAGCATTTCACCTCTGATTTATAAGTATAATCACATTTTTACTTTTGAGGGGTGATGTGTAACTCTTTTGTCTTTCTTTCTTTCTTTCTTTCTTTCTTTCTTTCTTTCTTTCTTTCTTTCTTTCTTTCTTTCTTTCTTTCTTTCTTTCTTTCTTCTTTCTTTCTTTCTTTCTTTCTTTAATTTATTGGCCGCCCATCTTTGTTGTTGTTAGTCGCAAGGTCGTGTCCGACCCATTGTGACCCCATGGACAACGTTCCTCCAGGCCTTCCTGTCCTCTACCATCCTCTGGAGTCCATTTAATCTCACGCCGACTGCTTCAGTGATTCCATCCAGCTACCTCATTCTCTGTCGTCCCCTTCTTCTTTTGCCCTCAATCTTTCCCAGCGTTAGGCTCTTCTCTAGTGAGTCCTTCCTTCTCATTAGGTGGCCAAAATATTTGAATTTCATCTTCAGGATCTGGCCTTCTAAAGAGCAGTCAGGGTTGATCTCCTCTAGGACTGACCGGTTTGATCGCCTTGCAGTCCAAGGGACTCGCAGGAGTCTTCTCCAGCACCATAGTTCAAAGGCCTCAATTCTTTGGCACTCAGCCTTTCTTATGGTCTAACTTTCACAGCCATACATTGCAACTGGGAAAATCATAGCCTTGACTATACGCACTTTTCTTGGCAGGGTGATGTCTCTGCTTTTTACTATGCTGTCCAGATTTGCCATAGCTTTCCTCCCCAGGAGCAAGCGTCTTTTAATTTCTTGGCTGCAGTCCCCATCTGCGGTGATCTTGGAGACCAGGAAAATAAAATCTGTCACTACCTCCATTTCTTCCCCATCTATTTGCCAGGAATTCAGAGGGCCGGATGCCATGATCTTAGTTTTCTTAATGTTGAGTTTCAAGCCAACTTTTGCGCTCTCCTTCTTCACCCGCATCAAGAGGCTCTTTAGTTCCTCTTCACTTTCTGCCATTAGAGTGGTATCATCTGCATAGCTGAGGTTGTTGATATTTCTCCCGGCAATCTTAATTCCAACTTTTGATTCATCTAGCCCCGCCTTTCTCATGATGTGCTCTGCATATAAGTTAAATAGGCAGGGCAACAGTATACAGCCTTGCCGGTCTCCTTTCCCAATTTTGAACCAATCAGTGGTTCCGTGTCCAGTTCTCACCGTTTCTTTTTGACCCGCATATAGGTTTCTCAAGAGACAAATAAGATGGTCTGGTACTCCCATCTCTTTAAGAACTTGCCACAATTTGTTGTGATCCACACAATCAAAGGCTTTAGCATAGTCAATGAAGCAGAAGTAGATGTTTTTCTGGAACTCCCTAGCTTTCTCCGTGATCCAGCGTATGTTGGCAATTTGATCTCTAGTTCCTCTGCCTCTTTGAAATCCTGCCTGTACTTCTGGTAGTTCTCAATCCACATACTGCTGGAGCCTAGCTTGTAGGATTTTAAGCATAACCTTACTAGCATGTGAAATGAGTGCAATGGTGCGGTAGTTTGAACATTCTTTGGCATTGCCTTTCTTTGGAATTGGAATGTCCATATGTAGAGTTGTCTCTTGGGTTGTTAGAAAAGAGTGTTTGCTATGACCATCGTATTATCTTGACAGAATTCTATCAGCCTGTGCCCTGCTTCATTTTGTACTCCAAGGCCAAACTTGCCTGTTATTACTGTGATATTGAATGGTTTGCCTTGGATTCGAACTGAGATCATTCTGTCATTTTGGGGATTGTATCCCAGTATTGCTTTTCCTACTCTTTTATTGACTATGAAGGCTACTCCATTTCTTCTGAGGGATTCTTGCCCGCAGTAGTATACCTGATGGTCATCTGAATTAAATTCACCCATTCCTGTCCATTTTAGTTCGCTGATTCCAAAGATGTCGATGTTCAGTCTTGTCATCTCTTGTTTGACCACGTCCAGTTTGCCTTGATTCATGGATCTTACATTCCAGGTTCCTATGGAGAAAAGATTTTTGCAGCATCAGACTTTCCTTTCACCACCAGATACATCCACAGCTGAGCGTCCTTTAAGCTTTGGCCCAGTCACTTCACTCTTTCTGGCACTACTAGTACTAGCCCTCTGCTCTTCCCCAGTAGCATATTGGACACCTTCCGACCTGAGGGGCTCATCTTCCGGCGTCATATCTTTTTTTCCTTTTGGTACTGTCCATGGGGTTTTCATGGCAAAGATACTGGAGTGGGTTGCCATTTCCTTCTCCAGTGGATCACGTTTTGTCAGAACTCTCTGTTATGACCTGTCCATCTTGGGTGTCCCTGCATGGCATAGCTCATAGCTTCATTGAGCTATGCAAGCCCCTTCGCCACGACAAGGCAGTAATCCATGAAGGGGAGGCAGTAATCCATGAAGGGGGCCGCCCATTTTACCATAGGGTAACTCTGGGCATCTTAAAGTTACATATACAGTTAAAACATAAACAGACATTAAAACCAAGGACACATGGGGAGGGTGGGGTCCGTTATTAATCAACCACCTCCATTGCGCTTTCCCCCACTGGGGCCCCAAGCCAACTGGCACAGCCATGTCTTTATGCCCTTACAAAAAGATAGGGTTGGGGCCAACCTCACACTGGGGGGCAAGATGTTCCAGAGCAGGGGTCCCCAACCTTTTGGACCTCAGGGACCACCAAGTTCATAATTTTAAATCCCGCAGACCACTAATATGAATCCAGTGTGCCGTTTGCTGAAGCGCCTGGACTCCCAATGCTGGGATGGGGTCCTTCAGGTACTCTCCCTCCTCTCTCTTTCTCTCTCTCTCCCCCTCTCTTTCCCTCTCATTCTCTCTCTCTCTCATTCTGATTCTCTCTTTCATTCTGTCTCTCTGATTCTCTCTCTGATTCTCTCTCTTTCATTCTCTGTCTCTCTGTCTCTCATTCTCTCTCATTCTGATTCTCTCTCTCACTCTCTCTCACTCTCTCATTCTCTCTCTGATTCTCTCTCTGTCTCTTTCTCTCACTCTCATTCTCTCTCTTTCATTCTCTCTTTCTCTTTCATTCTCTGTCTCTTTCTCTCTGTGTCTCTTTCTGTCTCTCTCTCTGATTCTCTCTCTTTCATTCTCTTTCTGATTCTCTCTCTCTCTCATTCTCTTTCTCTCTCTCATCTCATGGGCCAGCCAGTGTCTTGGGGCTGAGAGGAAGTCAAGCATCTCCCTGAGAGACCGAGGTGCACGGAGCACCAACAAGGGCCGGAAGAAGTGCGGGAGCGAAGCACTACTTGAACTTGCGTGGCATCAGCATTCCGCCTCAGTATATTTGCACCAGCCAGTGGCGCAAAGCAGCCCTCATCTCCTGCCACTTGGGACTCAGAGTGGTAAATGGCGACTGGTCTGGGGAGCAGTCGGATTTTGCTTTCCATTACGGACACCAGATCGGCCCCCTGCAAGCTCTCGTCTCTTGAGTGCTTGCTGAAGCGGCGTGGGAAACTTTGGCTGGGCTCCTCGAGAGACGAGATCTTGCAGTGGGCCAATCTGGTATCTGCAATGGAGAGCAAAATCCAGCTGTTCCCCAGACCAGTCGCCATTTACCATTCCGGGTCCCAAGCGGCAGGAGACGAGGGCTGGTTTGCGCCACCGGCTGGCACAAATATACCAAGGCGGAATGCTGATGCCGTGCAAGTGCAAGTAGTGCTTCGCTCCCACAGCTTCCAGCCATCGCAATCACTGCTTCGGCCCGCTTGCACCACCCCCTCCCCCGCCATGGCAACAGCACCATTATTTCATTCCATACGGAGAGGGCTGCGCTCCTTTTTGCATATTGCACCACCTGCAAAGTTGCGCATTGCATGTGCCACCCCAGGGCAGAGATTTCCAGCCCCGTCCCAGCCGGTCCCATATTCCAGAGCTGTAGTAGTTACACTCACAGGACTGGCCCATTGGTCATCCCGGAGCAGCTCCTCCACCAGGGTGCACCGGCAAAAATACGAAGATTTCTCCACAGACCACCAAAATTTTCTCGCGGACCACCAGTGCTCCGCGGACCACCGATTGGTGACCACTGTTTCAGAGGGCAGGAGCAACAGCAGAGAAGGTTCTCCTCCAGAACTCCACCAGCCAGATTAATTGGGATGACAGGACCCACAGCATGCCTCATCTGCCAGCACGAGTGGTATCAGCCAATCCCAGTGGGGTGAAATGGTCCCTCAAGTAATCTGGGCCCATGCCATGAAGGGCTTTAAAGGTGATCACCAACACCTTGAATTGCACCCAGAAGCAGACTGGCAACCAATGCAGCTCGTAGAGCAGTGGTGTTACAGGGGCCATTCTTGGGGGGCCCTTAACTACCCACGCTGCCGTACTCTGTACCAGCTGTAGCTTCCAAATGCTCTTCAAGGGTAGTCCCATGTAGAGCACATTACAATAGTCCAGCCATGAGATAACTAGGAACTGAACGACTGAGTGCAGGGAATCCTGATCCAGGAAAGGCCACAACTGGCACACAACACAAAGTTGTGCAAAGACTCTCCTAGATGCGATTGCCACCTGCTCCTCGAACAGGAGTCGCGAGTCCAGGAGAACCCCCAAGTTGCAGACTGGGTCTTTCTGGGGCAGTGCCACCCCATCCAGAGTCAAAGATGACAAAGTTGTGGCTCCCGGAGCACCTCATACCCAAAGCTTTTCAGTCTTACCAGGGTTCAGTTGAAGCCTGTTGTCCCCCATCCAGGCCCTGACAGTCTCCAGGCCCCGCGAGAGGGCTGCCACAGCATCACTTGAGTCATCAAGAGTGGAAATATAGAGTTGGGTGTCATCAGCATACAATATATACCGCAGCCCGTGGTGACAGATGATCTCACCCAGCGGTTTCATCGGAACAGAGGCAGAGGACTGGACTTCTCACTCCCTATCAATACTGATTGGGACCTGCCACAGAGAAAGGAGCCAAATCAGCACCGAACTGTGCCACCCAGCCCCAGCCCCCCGCAGCTGGCCCAAAAGGATACCATGGTCGATGGTATCAAAAGCCACTGAGAGGTCAAGGAGAGCAAGAATGGTTGCACTGCCCCCATCTTGCTTTTGCCAGAAATCATCAACAAACGTGACCAATGCCATTTCCATCCCATAACCAGGCCTGAATCTTGACTGAAAGGGGTTCAGATAATCCTTTTTATCCAGGACCTTCTGCAACTACCAGGCCACCACCTTTTCCACAACCATCCCTTAAGAACAGGAGGTTGGAAACTGGATGAAAATTGTCCAGGCAGGTGGGATCCAGTGATGATTTTTTAAGGAGGGGGCGAACCAGGGCTTGCTTAAAACCATCTGGAAATGTCCCCTCCTCTAGTGATGTATTAATTACTGTCTGGACCCATCTGCTATTCACCATCCTGGAGGCTTTCACCATCTAGGAGGGACAAGGATCTAACTGACAGGTGGTGGCACTGACAGCATCAAGGGCCGTGTCCATTACATCAGAGCCAACCGGATCAAACTGTTCCCAGATAACAGGGCAAGACCTCTCCCTGGGCAACTCACATGGACTATCTCCATGCAAGGGGGGGTCCATCTGGGAATGAATCCGAGTGACTTGGTCCATCAGGTGCTGAACAAACTCCTTTGCCTGACCTTGCAAAAGATTACCCGAGCCCCTCTGACCTAGGAGGGAACAGGTGACCCAAAAAAGGGCCTCTGGGTGGCACTCTAACAATGCAATAAGAATCGGAATCAGAATACAGCTGGAAGGGATCTTGGAGGTTTTCTAGTCCAACCCCCTGCTCAAGTAGGAGACCCTTTACCATTTCAGACAGGTGGCTGTGCAGTATTTTCTTAAAACCCCCCAGTGATGAAGCACCTACAACTTCTGAAGGTAAGCTGTTCCTAGTTAATTGTTCTCACTGGTAGGAAGTTTCTCCTTGATTCCAGGTTGCTTCTCTCCTTGATTAGTTTCCATTCATTGTTTCTTGTCTTGCCTTCTGGTGATTTGGAAAATAAGTTGACCCCCCTCTTCTTTGTGGCAGCCCCTCAAATACTGGAATACTGCTATCATGTCACCCCAGTCCTTCTTTTCTCTAGACTAGCCATACCCAATTCCTGCAGCTGTTCTTCATAGGCTTTTGTCTCCAGGCCCTTAATCATCTTAGTTGCTCTTCTTTGCACTTTTTCCCAAAGTCTCAACATCTTTTTTGTAATGTGGTGACTGGATGCAGTATTCCAGGTATGGTCTTACTAAGGATTTATAAAGTGGTACTAATACTTCACGTGATTTTGATTCTATGCCTCTGTTTATACAACCAAGGATTGTATTACCTTTTTTGGCTGCTGCTGTGATCATCCACTAGGACTCCAAGGTCCCTGTTACGTTGGGCAAATGATGAGGCAGAAACAAGGTCTTCAGTAACAACAGCTCTTTAATTCACAGTGTGAATCCAGCAAAGCATACAGTAAAACAGCTCCCTTTATATACTTCTCCGGCCAGGGATTTAGCCAATCACCAATGTTCTATTGTTCTTTTAAGCTTCCCGCCAAAACTATATACATTACAGTCCCTCTCACAGTTACAGTTTTTGAGCTAGGTTTCGCCTAATCTGTACTGTACTTTGGTTTTTCCTGCATAGGTATAAAACCATGTTTTCTCCACATTAAATTTCATATTGTTGAATAGGGCCCATTGTTCAAGTCTGTCAAGATCTTTTTGGATCCTGAGCTTGGCTTCTGGGGTGTTAGCTATTCCTGCCAGCTTAGTGTCATCTGCAAATTTCATGAGTTCCCCTTCTATTCCCTCATCTAAGTCATTTATGAAGATATTGAAGAGTACTGGGCTTACTTCCCTACATTTAGATGTAATACCATTAATGACTACTTGTTAAGGACTACTCGTTGAGTACGGTTTGTCAGTCAGTTACAAATCATCTGGGTCTGGTTTTTTCCCCTTTTTTGAAGATGGGAACTACATCAGCTCTTTTCCAGTCCTGTGGTAGTTCCCCAGTACTCCAGGATCTATGAAACATGGTTCAGTCTCGTCCCGTGCTCTTCCCGCTGCTGCTCGGCTTCCTCGACGCATGGAGGCAGGAGGCGGTGGTTTCTTTCGCTGCCTGCAATCTGCTGCCTGCCTCTAATCTGCAGTTTACTCGTGAGCATGGTGCTCACGAGTAAACTGCAGATTACAGGAAGCTGGCAGATCGTTGGTTTACTCACTCTGCTGCTCGCCTGGCAGAGCGCAGACTGGCAGCTCCAGGTCATCTTTCAGCTGTTGTGTGCAGGGACCTTTGCAGGGACCTTGCAAAGTAAAGAAAAACTTATCCTGGGTGCGAGAAGTTAGTTGCCTTGCACTCCCTGTACGCAACAGCTGAGAGACGAACCGGAGCTGCCACTCTCCGGTAAAATGCGCATCTCGCAGTAGGGCACAATTTGGGGTGGCAGGTGGGGCAGGGGATGGGGGGGCTCGGCAAGCTTTGCAGCTGTGTGGCTACAAAGGTTGCTGTGCCGGCTCCCTTCTCCCTGCCGGCTAGCACCTCCCAAAGCCATCGGCGTTGCATGCAGCCGCTGCGCTAGGACCAATAGGGGCAGCAGCAGCCCTCTCCTGTCTTTCTCCAGCTGGGCAGGAAAAAAAGGAGGGGGACTTCACAAACAAAAGAGAATTCTCTCTTTTGGCACCAGAGCCAAAGCTAAAAGAAACTGGTGGGGAGAAAAAGAGGGAGGGTAGGAACAGGGGAAGGGATTTTTTTGTTGTTGTTTTAACTCTGTAGCAATATCTTTGGAGGGGGGGAGAAGGATCCGGGAGTGGGAAGGGATTGGGAAGAATGAGAACGAGGAGAGCTTCCCGGCTCAGGGAAGGCTCAAAGTCCGGAATCCAGAGCGCGCCTTTTCCCTTTTCTCTTGCTGCACTTTTATTTCCAAAGCCCCCCCCCCCCCCCAGTCCACTCTCTTTCCCTAAAAACGGAGCTCTTGGACCAAAGCGGACAGTGTGTAATGAAAGCAAGATTTAAAGGAAACAAAGTTGAGCTAGTTTGTAAGGAAAACAAGTACTGTCAAGGTTCAGTGCAAGCCATACTAGTATTCCAAACTAATGAGTCTTAATGTCTGGTTAAAATGGGTAGTACTTCCCCTTGAAAATATTTTTCGAGATTAACAATAAAGAGCAAACATCCCTTCAAAACCTGTGGGACACGGCAAAAGCCTATATAAGAGGTCTGACAATAGCATATTTGGCAAAGAAAAACAAAGAAAAACAACAGAAAAGAGACAACTTGCTGAAGGAACTCAAAGAGTATGAATCTGAGTTACAGAATGAACCCCAAAATAAAAGGATCAAAGAACAAATAAATCTGATAAAACATAAAATAAATCTGATTACACAAACAGAAATAGCCAGGAAAATTAAACTAGTGAAACAAAATCACTTCGAATACACAAATAAGACAGGACGATGGCTGGCGTATAAACTGAAGAAAGAAAAAGAGAGAAGGACAATACATCAACTACAGGATGATGCAGGAGAGATACATTACAGGAACGAGGATAAAAAGAACATAGCAAGAACATTTTTCCAAAAACTATATAAACAGGAAGAGTCCTTAGAAGAAGATATTAGACAATATCTAAACGAAGCCAATATCAAAGAGTTAGAAGAAGCACATAGAGACTTATTGGATAGGCCAATCACAATAACAGAAGTAATAGAGGTGAGGAAAAAACAGAAAATAAATAAAACCCCGGGACCGGACAGAATACCTGCAGAGTTTTATAAAAATTGCCAACACACAATACATGAAATCCTACTTGGAGTATTTAATGATGCAATTCTGGAAGCCACAATCCCTAATTCTTGGACAGAAGCCATTATTACATTGATGCCAAAAGAAGAGACTGACCATATACATATTAAAAACTATAGACCGATATCACTTTTAAACGTGGATTACAAATTATTTACATCAATTATCACAGAAAGAATTAAGAAAATAATTAATGAGTACATTCATTTGGACCAAAATGGCTTTATCCCAAAGAGACAGATAAGAAACAATATGAGATTAATAATTGACGTATTAGAATATTACGAAATGAATGTAGATAAACAATCGGCCTTAATTTTCTTAGATGCGCAGAAGGCCTTCGATAACCTAAACTGGAAATTTCTCACACAACCAGCATTAAATTATTAGACCAAATAGAAAAATATGGGAGAGTAGCCAGACTCAAAATCAATAAACAAAAAACAAAAATACTAACCAAAAACCTTACTAGCCAACAAGAAAAGGAATTAGAAGACGAATTAGGCATACAGATGACAAAGAAAGTAAAATACTTAGGAATATGGCTCACTAATAAAAGTTCATCAATTAGAGAAGATAACTATGACAAATTAACAAGACAAATTAAAAAAGATTTAGAAACTTGGAAAAAGCTACAATTGTCATTCTTGGGAAAGATTGCCTCAATTAAAATGAATGTTCTACCTCGAATTCTATACCTATTCCAAGTGATCCCAATAAAACCGGGGAAGAATTTCTTCAAGGATTTCAATAAATTAATATCAGGTTACATTTGGCAAGGGAAGAAAGCAAGAATTAAAATAAAACACTTACAGGATACAAGAGAAAGAGGAGGACTGGCACTACCGGATTGGGAATCATATTATAAAGCATCAGCACTAATTTGGATCAAAGAATGGATGGAACTCAAAAATAAAAGATTACTGAATTTGGAAGGATTTGACCTAGAACGAGGATGGCATGCATTCCTATGGGAGGGCACCGATAGACGACATGGATATTTCCAGAGGCACATGGTTAGACACACACTATATCAGACTTGGCAGGGCATCAAAAAAATACACTACAATAAAATTCCGGAATGGTTATCGACCATGGAAGCTCAGATCTACCCAAACGCCATGGACAACACCAAAATGAAAATTTACAAAGACTTGCTAAACAATCAGGGGGAACTAAGAACGAGACAAGAATTGAAGGATATGGGTACAGACATTGACTGGTGGCCATACTTACAAATAAAATCGAGGTATAAGAAAGATTTGACACAATTTGGATTCCAAAAAGGCCAATACGAATTAGATAAAATTTTACAAGGATCACAAGACAAATTGATTAAATAAGTTTATAATTATTTACCAGGATATAAATTGGAAGAAGAGGTGGTTAAGGAAAACAGATAATCTGTGTTATGAGTAAATGCCTAACTATGTATATATCAATGCATAGACTGACCCCTCCTCCCTCACCTAGCCCTTCCCATGACCCCTCCTTACCTTGACTCCGCCTTCGCCATACATAAGGCCGTGCACAGGGATCCAACGACCAGTTCCAGATGTGCACCTGAGAGAGAAGGAAATGGTGTAAATAAATACATTTGAAATAAAGACTAATCGTGTCTGTGATTATTGGGCAAGATCCTTGGAAAATAATTCACAATCTGGGCAAAGAATTTCGGCTACAACATTGAATTAGACAATTGGGAAAAATTATGGACAATAAATTATAAATTAACAATGTCTGTACCCTATAAAGAAAATCTGTACAAAATGTTTTATAGGTGGCACCTTCCACTGGGCAGACTGTTCCCCAACACTCCCCCAACATGCTGGAAATGTAAACTCCATAAAGGAACTTATTAGCACATGTGGTGGACCTGCCCAGTGGCAAACCAATATTGGCTAACGATCAGAAAACAAATAGAAGAAATAACCCAACAAAGAATAGAAATGAGGCCAGAAACCTTTCTATTAGGCATAATAAATGGACAATATGAAAAGGAAATCAAATACTTAATCATTCACATAACAACAGCAGCACGAATAATTTTTGCACAAAATTGGAAAAGTAGTGACATACCGATGGAAGATAGAGTAATCAGCAAAATCATGGAATGTGCAGAAATGGACAGACTCACAAAGGAATTACAAAATAGAGAGGAACACGATTACTACCTAATATGGGAAAAGTGGTACACCTGGTTGGAAGGCAGAAAAGGGAAAAAAGATTAGGAAGTAAGTGGAGTGACCTAATACAGAAATAGGAATATAAATTACGAACACAGGTCAACAATGAACCACCAAGATAGATATAAGAGATAGACTAAATAATGAGGAGTCAAAAGCACAAATAAGAACATACAGTACAGTTACGATAAACTTGATATATATTTGAATTTTTGTTTATATGTTTACATGTTTTGTATGTTTTGTTGTGATTTGTTTTGTTTAGTTTGTACTTTCAAATAAAAATCTATAAAAATAAATAAATAAAATAAAATGGGTAGTACTTCCATTTAAAGAAGAAAAGCATAGTTCAGACTATTGCTATGATTTTTTGCTCCTATATTCTGTTGTTTAGGTATAAATTTTGTTAATGTAGAAATTTTACTTACAGCCTATTAAACAATGGAGCTAGCTGTCTGCCTGCAATCATGTGTATCTATTAGGAGTAAATCCCACTGAAACAGAGTAGCCTTACTGCCAAGTAAACATGCATAGGCTTTACGTAGTTGAGAGATAGGGTATCGATTAGTATCAGGTGTATTATAGAGAGAAATGAGAACTTCTGTAACAACAGATACTTTGTGCCCAGACCAGGTGTGTGTGTGTGTGTGTGTGTGTGAGAGAGAGAGAGAGAGAGAGACAGACAGACAGACAGAGAGAAAGAGAGAGAGAGAAAGAGAGAGAGAAAGAAAGAAAGAGAGAAAGAAAGAGAGAAAGAAAGAGGGAAGGAGAGAGAGAGATAGAAGAGAAAGAAAGAGGAAGGAAGGGAGAGAGAGAGAAAAAAAACTCTGTGCTATTATTTTTAATTGTTCCATTATTTATCATGTGTTAATATTTTACACTGTCCCTACACCTAGAGTGATTTTACTGCCTTTCTTTTGCCCAGGGCTATCACACATTTTTAAGGGATTTACACAGGGGTGAAATGCTCACGGTTCGGACTGGATCGCCCAATCCGGTAGTGATGGAGGCGGGTGGTTCGGAGAACCGGTAGCAAAAATCCCTGCCCCCCCCCATTGCCCAGCTGAGCCGCGCAATCATCAGAGGCTTTTTTTATTTTTAAAAGCATTTTTTCTACAACCTCTTTGGCTGAAAAAATGCTTTTAAAAGAAAAAAAAGAGCCTCTGATGATCGCGTGGCTCAGCTGGGATTGTCAGAGGCTTTTAAAAGCATTTTTTCTACAACCTCTTCGGCCGAAGAGGTTATAGAAAAAATGTTTTTAAAAGGAAAAAAAGCCTTTGCCGATCAGGCAAGTCAGCTGGGATCATCAGACGCTTTAAAAAAAAAAAAAAGCAAGCCTCTGCTGATCAGGCAAGTCAGCTGGGATCGTCAGAGGCTTTAAAAGAAAAAAGAAAGTCTCTGCGGATCAAGCAAGTCAGCTGGGATCGTCAGAGGCTTTAAAAGCATTTTTTTACAACGTCTTCAACTGAAGAGGTTGTAGAAAAAATGGTTTTAAAAGTAAAAAAAAAAAAAGTTGGCCACGCCCACTCAGTCATATTACCGCCCCTCCCCCAAGCCATGCCCACAGAACCGATAGTAATAAATTTTATATTTTACCACTGGATTTACATGCATTCAATGTCTATAGTCCAGAGCATAAATATGTGTGTGTTTATTTTGTACATTAGGTTGCATAAGTCCAGCTTAATATGCTATTCCTGGTATGTGATGTTTTGTATACATACAGAGAAAGAAGCACTCTTGTGATCTTTGACTTTTAGGTTTGCTGTCAAACATCAGCCATAATACTAATGACTGTTTTGAAAAATATGCAGGTTGTATTACACGAATGGCTATTTTATATGTGAAATTATGACTGAAATATTTCTGCACCTATATTGGTTCTCACTGTCAGGAAGTTTCTCCTTAGTCTTAGGTTGCTTCTCTCTTTGTTCAGTTTCCATCCATTGCTTCTTGTTTTGCCTTCTGGTACTTTGGAAAATACATTGCCCCCGCTTCTTTCTGGCAGCCCCTTAAAAGCTTGTTGCCTATCACACTCTTGGGCAAAGCATGTGAGCCATTTCCTCTTTTCAGTGGTCCATGAAAGTACAGCTATAGTATGTAGATAATAAAGTTGAAAAAAGGTGAACAACATTTTTACAGATCTATAGATACGTTGAGGCTGGGTGTGACAAGGAATGGCTGGGAAGGGAGGGGCCAGGCGAGGCACCCCTTGACATGAGTGACATTGAGTTAGCCACGCCCACCCAGTCACATGACCATCAAGCCACACCCACAAAATAAGTCACGCCCATAGAACCGGTAGTAAAAAATTTTAGAACCCACCCCTGGATTGGGCTATAGTTTCTTTTTGTGTGAAGACTGATGCAAAGAATGAGTTAACCAGCTCTGCTTTCTCCCTACTCCCTGTTACTTCCTTGCCATCATCTCTCTTTAGTGGACCGACTGTTTCCTTGATTTTTTTCTTGTTATTTATATGTTGAAAGAAACTTTTTAAATTATCTTTGACTTTTGTTGCAAGCCTTTGTTCATTCTGAGCCTTTGCTTTCCTGACTTCATCTTTGCAGATTTGGGCTATCTGCTGATACAGGTAGTCCTCAAGTTACAAATGTAATGGAGCCTGCCATTTACATTCGTAACCCAAGGATTTGTAGGGTGAATCGCATAACTTGACTGCGATACAGTAGCTCCCTCCTTTCACCCACACATTTGCTAATCAAATGCGTGGGTCATTAAGTGCACATGAGGTATCTCAGGGTGGGGAAGGCCATGGGGGCCTAACGATGGAACAGGCCACCTACTTCAGACCACCCAAGGCCTCCTGGGACCCACAGATACCTCATGCAACTGCTTCCTGCCCCCCATCCTTCCACACAGGATGTCACTTACCTTTTGAAGATGTAACGAGCTGTCTCCTCTCCAGACTCTCTTGTTTCTTTGCCTGCTCCCGGTGAGTAGTGAGAGCAGGATGAGAGCGCCCTGCTAGGCTTTATCAGAGAGTTCTTTGTGTAACCATGCTGGTTTTTTCTTGGATTTATTTTTTTTTCAGTAGGATTGTGTTGGACTGGGCTTTTATGATCATATTTTTCAGTGTTTCCCATGCTTCTTGAGTTGTTTTCCCCTTTAGGATTTTTATCCATGGAATTTTTCTTAGGCTCTCTCTGAGTTTGTTAAAATCAACTCTTTTAAAGTTTAAGTCACTGGTTGGATTATATTCTATTGCTTGTTTTTGTATTATATTGAATTTCAATATGACATGGTCACTCTCACCCAAGGTTCTGGCAACTTCAACTCCCTCTATCACTTCTTCTCTATTAGTAAGAATTAGGTCCAGTATAGTTTTTCCTCCTCTACCTTTTGGATGACAAAGTTGTTCAATTTCCCACTTGCTGCAGAGTTTGTCTCCCAGTTGATATCAAGGTAGTTAAAGTCTCCCATTTCTACTGTGGTATGTTTCCTACATACATTTGTTAATTGATTAGGAAAGTGTTGATCTATTTCTTCTGCTTGGTTGGGTGGCCTATAGTATACGCCTGTAGCAATGTCATTCTTTTTTTTATTTTATATTGACCCAAAAGGTTTTCATCCTTGGTTTTGTGTATTTCTGTAGAGATGTAGTGATCTTTTATATATAATGCAACTCCACCTCCTCTTTTGTTAGGTATGTTTCTTTTGAATAGTTTGTATACTTCCATCAATACATTCCAGTCATGGTTTCATTCCACCAAGTTTCAATAATGGCAACTATATCATATCTGCCCTCATGTACTGTACTAATATTTCCAGTTCACCCTGTTTATTTCCTAAACTTTGAGTGTTAGTGTATAGGCATTTGAGTCCTTTATGTGTCTTGAGTATGTTTCTTATATCTTATAGTCAGGTCCAGAAATATTGGGACATCGACACAATTCTAACATCTTTGGCTCTATACACCACCACAATGGAGTTGGAATGAAACAAACACAATGTGCTTTAACTGCAGACTGTCAGCTTTAATTTGAGGGTATGTACATCCAACTCAGGTGAACGGTGTAGGACTTACAGCAGTTTGCATATGTGCCTCCCACTTGTTAAGGGACCAAAGGTAATGGGACAGAAAAATAATCATAAATCAAACTTTCCCTTCTTAATACTTGGTTGCAAATCCTTTGCAGTCAATCACAGCCTGAAGTCTGGAATGCATAGACATCACCAGACGCTGGGTTTCATCCCTGGTGATGCTCTGCCAGGCCTCTACTGCAACTGTCTTCAGTTCCTGCTTGTTCTTGGGGCATTTTCCCCTCAGTTTTGTCTTCAGCAAGTGAAATGCATGCTCAATGGGATTCAGGTCAGGTGATTGACTTGGCCATTGCATAACATTCCACTTCTGTCCCTTCAAAAACTCTTTGGTTGCTTTTGCAGTATGCTTTGTGTCATTGTCCATCTGCACTGTGAAGCGCCGTCCAATGAGTTCTGCAGCATTCGGCTGAATGTGAGCAGATAATATTGCCCGAAACGCTTCAGAATTCATCCTGCTGCTTTTGTCAGCAGTCACATCATCAATAAATACAAGAGAACCAGTTCCATTGGCAGCCATACATGCCCACGCCATGACACTACCACCACCATGCTTCACTGATGAGGTGGTATGCTTAGGATCATGAGCAGTTCCTTTCCTTCTCCATACTCTTCTCTTCCCATCACTCTGGTACAAGTTGATCTTGGTCTCATCTGTCCATAGGATCTTGTTCCAGAACTGTGAAGGCTTTGTTAGATGTTGTTTGGCAAACTCTAATCTGGCCTTCCTGTTTTTGAGGCTCACCAATGGTTTACATCTTGTGGTGAACCCTCTGTATTCACTCTGGTGAAGTCTTCTCTTGATTGTTGACTTTGACACACATACACCTACCTCCTGGAGAGTGTTCTTGATCTGGCCAACTGTTGTGAAGGGTGTTTTCTTCACCAGGGAAAGAATTCTTCGGTCATCCACCACAGTTGTTTTCTGTGGTCTCCCGGGTCTTTTGGTGTTGCTGAGCTCACCGGTGCATTCCTTCTTTTTGAGAATGTTCCAAACAGTTGTTTTGGCCACGCCTAATGTTCTTGCTATCTCTCTGATGGGTTTGTTTTGTTTCTTCACCCTAATGATGTCTTGCTTCACTGATAGTGACAGCTCTTTTGATCTCATCTTGAGAGTTGACAGCAACAGATTCCAAATGCAAATAGCACACTTGAAATGAACTCTGGGCCTTTTATCTGCACATTGTAATTGGGGTAATGAGGGAATATCACACACCTGGCCATGGAACAGCTGAGAAGCCAATTGTCCCATTACCTTTGGTCCCTTAACACAGTGGTCCCCAACCCCCGGTCCGCGGACCGGTGCCGGGCCGTGGAGTACCTGGCACCGGGCCGCGCAGCGGCCGGGGGACATGAATGCTGCAGCGCAAAGGCTCCTGGGCCGTGCGCAAAAGCTCCTGGGCCATGCGCAAAGGCTCCAGGGAAGAGAGCCCCGCGCAGGTACGCACGTGTGGCCCAAAGCCCCTACCCCTGCGCGCGCTCAGCGGGCCACAGTAAAATTATCAAAGGCTGATTGGTCCGCGGCGATAAAAAGGTTGGGGACCACTGCCTTAACAAGTGGGAGGCACATATGCAAACTGCTGTAGGTCCTACACCGTTCACCTGAGTTGGATGTACATACCCTCAAATTAAAGCTGACAGTCTGCAGTTAAAGCACATTGTGTTTGTTTCATTCCAACTCCATTGTGGTGGTGTATAGAGCCAAAGATGTTAGAATTGTGTCGATGTCCCAATATTTCTGGACCTGACTGCATATCTAGGATATCCCCCACTTCCCTCTGGAACCCATCAGGGTCCATCAGTCACCAGGGGCAGATCATCTGAATGGGCCCAGCCTCCCTGTGGAGGGGGGCTGCATACAAGAGCCTCAAGGACATCAGGGCGTGATCTGATCTGATCATGAAAAGGGGGATAATCTTATATCCCCGACCAAGTCACATTGCCATTGCTCCGAAAAAAAAGATCAAATCTGGCATTTGGTCACCACTGTCCCAAGTCAGGCCAGTTATAATCTGAGATAGGCCCATGGCTGCCATGGTGGGCATGAACTCCTGGGGCTGCTTCTGAGGCCACACCCAGAGATGGCAGATTGAAGTCCCCCAGAACCATATGTCTGGGGAACTCCACCAACAACCCCAAGACAGCCTCCAGCAGCATCTTTACCACTCCTGGTTACCTTTCTCCTCTTGTAAACAATGGTGGCTCAGAAGCTTTTTTTTTCCCTTTTCTTTCTTTCTATAACTTCTGTGTCATTTTTGGTTGTTGACCACTGCTAAACCAACCAAAAGAGTGTATTGACTGTATGCAACTTTACCCGTGATGGCAACATTTTTGAAAGTGGTTTGTCATTGCCTTCTTCTGAGGGCTGTTCTTTCAGTTTCTGCATCGTTTTCAACTTAATTCAAGGCTTCTTACCCTGCCAAATAAATCTATTTGTAGCCCTGTCCAAGTTCCTAAAAAAGGTTTTATCTAGTCTAACTGGGGCCGTTTGAAAGAGAAATACCATTCTAGGCACTACGTGGGTCTTAATTAAGGCTATCCGTCCCATTAATGACAATTGTATCTTGCCCCATTTTTCCAAATCTTTGTCTAGTTGCTCAGTTAATTTTAGGTAGTTATCTGCCTTTATTGAGGAGCATCTATCAGACAGCCAAATCCCTAAATATTTAACTTTATGAACTACCTGGAGGCCCAAAGTGTTTTGTAATTCTAATTTTTGTATTTCTGTCATGTTTTTAACTATAATATTTGTTTTTCTCCTATTTATTTGTAATCCTGCTACTTCACCAAATTTCTGTATTATGTCAATAAGTCACCCTCTGGAGGTTAGTGGCTCTTCCAAAACAAAGACCAGGTCGTCCGCAAACCCCTGGACCTTGTATTCTTGTTCTCTGATCTTCAATCCTCTTATGCTCACCTCTTGTCTTATTGACCTAGGTAAAGGTTCTAGCATGAATATAAACAAAATGGGGAGAGTGGGCAGCCTTGTCTCGTTCCCTTCGCTATCGTCACCTCCTCCGACTCTTCTCCATTGACCAAAATCTTAGCCTTCTGTTGACTATAAATTGCCTGGATTGCATTCATGAAATGATCGCCAGCCTCCATATATTTCAATTGTGATATAAGATAATTCCAATTGACCCTATCAAAGGCTTTCTGGGCGTCCAAAAAGAGGAACACCGCCTGCCTCTCAGGGTGAGCCTCGTAATATTCCAGGGCATCCATTATGATCCGTACATTATCTTTCAACTGTCTGGCCAGTAGAAAACCATTTTGATCTATATGGATGAATTCGCTAAGGTATCTCTTAAATCTAGCTGCCATTACAGTTGCAAAAATTTTATAGTCGGTGTTTAAAAGTGAGATGGGCCTATAATTATGTATCAGAGTGTGGTTCCCCCCTTCCTTCGGTATTAAAGAAATAGAGGCCTCTAGCCATGATTTGGGAGCCTTAGACTCCATCAATACCATATTAAAAATTTCTTTCATATATTTTATGTATAGATCTGTAAAGGTTTTATAAATCTCTGCAGGCAAGCCATCAGTACCAGGGGTTTTACTGGCCTTCTGCCTCTTGATCGCAATCTCTATCTCTCCTTCCATAATCTCCTTATTCAACAGGTCCTTGACTGAATCTGGAAATTTGGGAAGATCCAAATGTTCCAAGTATACCTTAATTTTCTCATCCGGCACTTGCTCACTGGCATAAAGTTCTGAAAATAATTCCTGTGCAATCCATTTTTTCCGTTCATTAACTACCCATATGACTCCCGTCTTATCCTGTAATTGATCTATCCGCCTACTTTCCCTTTCCTTCTTTAGTTTATAAGTAAGCCACTGGCCTGCCCTATTAGCATGTTCAAAGTGGTACTGTCTGGCCATTCTAAGATTATGTGCGATTTCCTCCTGGTCTAGTAATATGAGTTGATGTTTACTTGTGTCTACTGCTTCCTTAGCTTTAGCATCTAATGGGTTAATCTGTAAATTCCTCTCTGCAGTCTGCAACTTCACTGTCCAGGTTTCCCCCTCCTTAAGTTTCTGTCTTTTCTTCCCCGCTATATATTTAATCACTAACCCTCTCATATAGGCTTTCACCGTATCCCACACAATCTGTATCGAGGTTTCCTTATTATCGTTGACCCTAAAGAAAGTTTCCATTTCTCTCTTTACCATTTGTTGAAATTCCATCTCCGTTAAAATACTTGCTCTCAACATCCACCTCTTATTTCTTTTGATTGTATCCATCTTCCTGTCACAGATAAATGTCATACCTGCTCAATATACTTCCCCTAGCCCGGTCCCTCAAGGGTTAAACCATGCACCTCTGGTCCCCTCCCCTTCCCCTGAACACTCCTTACCTGAAGCTCCGCCTCTAGGGTATTTAAGGTTGCCCCAAGCCGTTCCAGTTGTTGTTGTTGCTGATACCTGCTAAGAGAAACATCTGTAAATAAAAGAATGATCTGATTCAATCCAGATTGGTGTCTTTGTAAGTTATTGGGTCCTTCCTCGATCCTTCACAACAAGATGGTAGCAGAGGATGGTTTAATGGACCAATAACAAGAAGACATGCCCAAGGAACAAGCACCTGCTGAAGAAAGGAAGAAACCTCACACGAGATCAGACACAAAAAAGATGGAGGAACTACACCCCCAGGATGGCGATTCCCCGGCGGGGACATCTGAGAGGCCCAAGGACAAGGCGGACCCCAAGATCTCCACTTCCGAGGAAGAAGAGGGGGTTGAAAGCCTAAGCGACGAGGAAACCGATCGCTCAGACCGCAATCAACTTAGACGCGAGATACTGAGCCTACTGGGGTCGACTGCAGCCGACGAAGACCTTGTAGCCAAGATCCGGAAACTGTTCCAGGACCGCGAGGCAGCCAAAGAAGGCAGCGGACGATCGACGAAGCCGAGAGGCACCTGCCCGGTAAGCGAGCCTGCCCAAATCGAATCCCACGTCGAGACCGAGGGAATCGATGCCGCGCCGGATTTTGAACGGTGGCCATCTTTGACCACGTGGTCTGCCGAGATGGCCGACCACCAGCCAACCAAATTTAAGGATTCAAAATGGCCGGCGCGAAAAATCTGCAACCCCCAAAGCAGCAAAGAAGGTGGTAGCTCAGGGGACGAAGATACCGGGCCAGACACTGCAATGCCCCCAAACGATCGGCAGATAGAAGAAGCCATTAAGACTCTCACTGCTGCGTTTGGGCTGCAACTAGAAGTGCAAAGAAAGCCGAACAAGACAGCAAAGGGGATGAGGGGCAGAGAGAGGAGACCTCCAGCCACCTGATCAAGGGACATGGACACCGACGACAGCCCAGCGACGACGCTGCGCATCCCGAAGGCCCAACCATGCACGCGATCAAAGCCGAGCACACCGCAACGCGAGGAACGGAGCCAGCACTCACCGCCACCACGAGCATGCCCAAGAAGACCAGGACACCATCACGGCGAGGGAGCGACTCCTCGGACGTCTCCGGACCACCACTGGACCATCGGAGACAGAGTGGAAGCCAGAGCAACCAGGAGAGGCCTCTCCGCCGGAGCAGCCGCAGCGAGATCCTTCCCTGACGACTCCATGGCAGGAATGGACTTCGCGCATGCGCAGAATGGCCTATGGAGAGAAGAAGAAAAAAAAATGCAAGGGGGGACTTTTAAATTGCCAACAAGCATTCCCTTGCCATACTGCGGATATCCACACATTCAACACCAAGGACAGACACCTGCTGTAAGTAACATGAACTATAATGCAGGGAATTTAGCTAAGGACTTTCCAAAGTTGAAAATGAATGGATCTAATCTGCTGGAGTGGTACCAACAACTCCAGGTAGTGTTCTTAAAGGAAAATGTATTGTTGTTCTTAACTAACCCCCCAGAGAAGCCCTGGACTCTCGAGCAGGATTGCATGCACCACAGGGCATTCTACCTACTAATTTCTAGCATTTCACCACCCATGTACCCCAGTATTGAACATTATCTAACTGTATCTGAATTGACACAAAAAATGTTTAGGCTTTTCTACAGCGAAAGCGTAGCCACCACAACTAGGATTTCCAAGGATTTCTATTCAGCCAGGATAAGGCCCGGGGTCCCCATGGGAGAACACCTTTTGGAACTGAATGCCATCGGGGCAGAGCTACAGCTAAGGGGGGAGGTTGTGTCAGAACAAACCATGAAGAGTGTGATAATCAACTCTCTAGATTCCACCTGGGACACCTTCATTGCACACCTAGATACTCACAGCCTAGGCCAAATATCCATAGAAAGACTATCTAACAAGCTAATAGCCAAAGACAACCTGAGAAAAAGTCGCCAACCAACACATAGGGAACACAGACAAACAAAAAGAGTAGCTTTCCAAGACGGGCCACAGGACCCAACGGAGTGCTACAGTTGTGGATCCAGGGAACACTATAAGTGGGATTGCCCCAGAAACTTTAGAGAGAGAGATAGGCGTGAGTACCAGAACAGATACCAAGATAGGCGCCCACAAGACAACAGGCACAGGCGCAGGGACTCCCCAACCCCAAGGGACAGAAGAGGGAATAGGGACAGCTCCAGGGACAGCAGAACTGGCTCAATGTATGGGATAGGGAGACATTCACAAACCCCGAAGCTAGACCAAGGTGGCACCATGTGGCTCATTGACTCCGGGGCCACCAATCACACCACCTACGACAAGGGGCTACTCTCCTCATTCACAGAGGAGAACTTTCTAATCAAAGTAGCCAACCAGAGTGAAGTACAGGTGACAGGAAAAGGGAACATGACTCTTCCAGGGATAGGGAAGATAGAGGGGGTGCTGCTAGTCTCAGAAATACCCCACAACATCCTAGCAGCGCTGAAACTCAGCAAGGAGTCAGGAATAGAAATACTATTCAAAGGTGGGGAGGCACTCATGAACAAGTACAGCGAGAACATAGGGAAAGTCATAGTCAAAAAGGGGTTACCTTACCTACACGTAGAAGGCACTGACACCCCCGGCATTAACACCAGTATAGAAGCAGAAACAGACAAAACCACCTGCACACGCAACGTAGGGAAGATCGCCACAGGGAAGCCCATCCACGATGAGTGTGCTCACCTACTGCACCGCAGACTAGGGCATGCCAGCTTCCCAGTCGTACAAAAGATGACTGATTGTACCGAAGGCATAAAAATAAAAAACTGTGAAACTTACCTCGACTGCTCAGTGTGTAAGTGTTCAAAACTCAAGGTCGCACCCAAACCCAAGAGGGCAACACGCACCACCGACCATGCATTCGACTTAGTACACATGGACCTAGTGGGGCCCCTAAGGCCGTCCGTAAAATACGGCAAAAGATTTTTCCTCACCATAGTAGACGACTACAGTCACTACGGCTTTGTCTACACCTTAAAACACAAAAGTGAAACATATCAGAAGTTTAAAGAGTTCTACAAATGGGTAGAGGTCCAAAATAACTCCAGAATAAAACAAATAATGACCGACAGGGGGTCAGAATTTCTGTCCAGGGACTTTTCACATTGGCTAAGGTCAAAGGGCATCCTACACTTCACTTCCTCCCCATTCTTGCCCTTCAAAAATGGTGTCGTAGAACGAAGTAACTCCACACTACAGACCATGGTGAGGTGCGCCCTAGAAGACGCCGGGCTTGGTCAACATTTCTGGTCCGAAGCCCTGGTGTACTCCAACTATACCCTCAATAGGTTATGGTCCAGGGTGATCAACAAGACGCCCTACGAGTTAATGTATGGCAAGAAGCCAAGGATAGCACACCTGCACGTATTTGGAGTCACCGCCGATGTGCACATCCCCAAGCAGTTGCGCTGCAAGGGAGACAAGGTGTCCAAAAGGTTAAAATTTATGGGTTACGAGCCAGGGACCAAAGGGTTTAGGTTCATAGATAACAACAACCGATTCATAATTTCCAGGACAGCCACATTTCATGAGCAGACCAACTGGTCTAAAATACACCTGAACGAAATATACCACAGGCAAGAGACAACCCACAACATACAAAGCCAAGACAACACCATCACACACGATAACACATGCAAGGAGGGGGTAGGGCCCAAACGTCAGAAGGTCAAGACCAATGAGTGGAAAGAAGGCCATCCCAAGTTGAAGATAGACTCACTCACTCAAAAGGAAGCGAGATATCTGCATGACACCGAGCCCTCTCCCAAGAGGCCAGTCAGAGCTACCAGGAACGAAATGCCCAAGAGATTCGAGGATTACGTGATGCACCTACACGACAGCCCCATCACACCGAACTCTTACGATGAGGTGATCAAACTCCCCAGGGAAGAAAGGTCCAAGTGGGAGGCTGCCATGGAAAAGGAGATGGACAGTCTCAAGGAGCTGAACGTTTTCACACCCGCTAAGGTACCAGAGGGCAAAAGCCCCATAGGGACCAGATGGATATTCAAGATCAAAACATTGGAAGGCGGCAAGGCCCTATACAAAGCGTGACTGGTAGCCCAGGGGTTCGCACAAAGGTACCCAGAGGACTACACCGAGACCTACTCCCCAACGGTGAGGGCCAAGAGCGTCAAGAGCGCCTTAGTCGTTGCATCCATCTTAGGCCTGGAAGTACATCAATTCGATATACAAACCGCCTACCTGCATGCCAAGCTGGACAAAGAAATCTACGTTAAGGCCCCTCCCAGCAAAGACACTCACAAAGGGGACACATGGGTACTCAACAAAAGCTTATACGGCCTGAAACAATCCGGAAAGCGCAGGTACGAGTGTCTGGTTAAGGTACTCGAGTCTTTAGGGTTCAAAGCAATGCCCGCAGACAATTGCTTCTTCATCAAGAAGAACAACGACTCCCCAGAGTACGTACTTATCTACGTAGACGACATCCTCTACATCGGCAAGCACAAGAAGGACTGCGACATCTTTGCAGACAAACTGGGCAAACATTTCTCTCTGAAATCGCTGGGGAAAGTAAGCAAATACCTGGGCGTACAGATCGACCAAACGCCCAAGGGATTTCGTCTATCACAGAAGGAGAAAATCACAGAACTACTCCATAAGTGCAACATGGCTGAAGCCAAACCGAGCGACACGCCCATGCAAGTAGATTTCTTGAAAAATATGTACAGTGAGGCCCCGGAGTTCAAGGACAACACACTATACAGATCCACAATCGGGTCCCTCCTGTACATCGCCAACTGGACTCGGCCGGACATCGCTCTGCCAGTGAACTTATTATCCAGGCATGTGAGTAATCCAACCACTTACCACTGGGATACCTGAAGCATAGCTCAGAAGCCTACCTGCGACTAGAACCGGATACGACCAAACAACCAACACTCACCTGTTATGCAGATGCCGACTGGGCTGGAGATGAAAAAAGTAGGAAAAGCACATCAGGATACGTGTTCTTTCTGAACAACAGCCCTGTACATTGGTACACGGGCAAGCAGAACTTGGTAGCAACATCCACCACCGAGGCTGAATACATATGTCTGTCCAAGGCAGCCAACAACCTAACTTGGTTTGACGACCTACTCTCCAGCATCTGGACCGAACCCACATACCCGATAACCATATATGAAGACAATAAGGCCGCCATTGAAATATCCATGGCAGACGCAGTAGGACAAAGATCTAGACACATAGACATCAAACACAAACACGTAAGACAGCTCTCCAAGGTAGGATTCATCAGCGCCATACACTGTGACACCAAAGAACAAACAGCTGATATACTCACCAAGCCATTGCAATCTAAGCAGCACTCTTACCTAACATCCAAACTAGGAGTTCACTTTAGCAACACCCAATTACGACAACCAGCACACTCGCAGGTTAGACATTTAGAGGGGGATTTGTCACAGATAAATGTCATACCTGCTCAATATATTTCCCCTAGCCCGGTCCCTCAAGGGTTAAACCATGCACCTCTGGTCCCCTCCCCTTCCCCTGAACACTCCTTACCTGAAGCTCTGCCTCTAGGGTATTTAAGGTCTCCCCAAGCCGTTCCAGTTGTTGTTGTTGCTGATACCTGCTAAGAGAAACAGCTGTAAATAAAAGAATGATCTGATTCAATCCAGATTGGTGTCTTTGTAAATTATTGGGTCCTTCCTCGATCCTTCACAACACTTCCACCTAACCAATAATGGACTATGGTCTGCCCAGGTATTAGGTTCTATCTCTGTCGCTACAGTTCTGGTCTTTAAATCTGTAGTTGCCCACATCATATCCAGCCTCGACCAAGATTTATGCCTGGGAGAGAAGAAGGTATATTGATTTCTCTGAGGATGAAGCGCTCGCCATATATCTGTAAGACCCAACTCATCTCTCATATCTGCACATACTTTCAGAAGTATTTTCCTATTTTTTTCTCTTTTGACTGTTCCCCGGTAAATAATCCAAATCCCTGTCAATTACTGCATTAAAATCGCCTAGTATAGCGATATGGTCATATTGCAAATCGATAAGTTTTTGATACACCTTTTGATAGAAATCAGACTGTCCATTATTTGGGGCGTATATTCCCACCAAGAGGACCTGTAACCAGCCTATACGTATCTCCAACATTAGAGTCCTTCCCTCATCATCCATATTAATTAATTTAGGTTCCAGGCAATTCTTAACATAAAAGACCACACCTCTTTGTTTCTTGTCAGCTAACGTAGCATACAGCTTACCAAATTCAGGACATTGCAAAACACATTCACATTGTTTTTTAATATGCACTTCCTGGAGACATATAACATCCATTTTGTGTTTTAGTAAATTCTTGAAAACCCGCTTTCTCTTCACCTGTGCATTCAAACCATTTATATTTAATGAGAACAAACATATTTCCTCCCCCATCTTTACTTATCTGCATTCTTTGCTCTAGTTGTCTGTCTGGTTACCCGTTGGTTGCTCTCTTCTTCTCTTTCCCTTACTCCTACCGCTCGTTTCTCCTCCTGCCCTCCTTCCTGACCCTTAGTATCTACCACATATTCACTTTCCCTTCCTCCTTCCCTTTCCCAAGTTGTAAATTCACTTTCAAGAAACTCATCAGCTTCCTGCGGGGTTTCAAGACGTACTCTCTTCACCTGCCACTTCACCAAAAGCCCATCTGGAAGTAGCCACTTATATCTCACATCGTATTTTCGTAGTTGTGTTGTCAGCGCTTGGTAGTTTCATCTTCGGTCTCGCACCTTCTTCGGCACCTGTCTCAAAACGGTGACCTGTTTACCAGCGTATTTTATCACTTGGTCCTTCGATCTCTGGTATACTTCCTCCTGTAACGATCTCTTACTAAACTTTACGTGGACTTCCCTCGGGAGGTTCTGTCTCCTTGTAAATGATGTAAACACCCAGAAACATTCGTCAATACCACTGTGGACCATTTTCATGTCTTTCTGCAGCATCCCTGCCACCATCTCAACCATCTTATCTTCCAAGTTTTCTTCTGGCTCCTCCCTAATATTTTGAAATCTCAGGATGTGGGCAGACTTCTCCATCTCAAGCAGAACTATATCATCTTCAAGCTGCTTATTGACCAGTAGCTGTCACAACTCACGCCTATCTATCACCGCCTCAACCTTCTCCACCTGTTCTGTCCCCGTGTCACACACGCACACCAGCAGTCGACCAAGAGTTAAAGAAACCAGCAGACAAGAATTTCCTTTGATAACAGAATTGGCAGCAACCCAGTGGCTGCTTGCCAAAAGTTTTTACTTACAAAGGGAGGCTTTTCTCCTCCGTCCGAAACAGCAAAGTAAGTCCACAAAAGCCAAAGAATAGTCAAGTCCAGTCCAAAAATCAATCCAAGCAGAGCATATAACAAAGTTCCAGAAATGCAGAATGACTTGCTAGCTTTCAGTTTTGTTCGTCACAAGGCTTGACTGGCCACCACACCCCCCTTTATCCCCTGTGGGGTGTGGTCCAGTGACTCAGCTTAATCTCTGGCGTGCCTCTTCCTCTGCTGCGCGCGCTAATCTCTGCGACGCTGTCGGGGGTCCAGCCAAGACTCATCTCCATCGCTGTCCAACTGCGGCTGCTCCGAAGTGCCTGGCCCCTGGCCTATCTCTTGGCCTTCGGAGGACACCTGAGGCATTGCCAGAGAGGAGGGTCCTGGAGAGGGAGGCCTTGCCAACTCCTCTCCTTCACTTTCGGAGTCTTCTCCCTCTGATAAGACAGTCTCGGGGGTTGGAGTCACAACACTATCCCCCACCGCAGGGCCCTTCCCCCGAGTCTGACAGTCGGGATGCAGTCAGGACGGGAACTGTTCATGGAAGGCCCGTACCAGGTCAGGGGCATGAACGGAAGAAGCATCCTCCCAGGAGAAATCCTCATGCCCGTATCCCTTCCAAGCAATAAGATATTGAAAACGCCCCTTCAGCCAACGGGAGTCCCAGATCCTGTCCACCTCATATGTCGTGGAGCCGTCCTTGGCGACTGTGGCTGGGGGAGCAGGTGTTGTCGGGCATCAGAGGTGGCACGTTGGAGCCTCAGGGACCTGAAGGGACCGATGGAAAACAGCGTGGAGCCACATGGAGCATGGCAGAGTCAACCGGTAGGCCACCGGGCTGATAACTGCCTCGATGGGGAAGGGACCGATAAAGCGGTGGTCCAGTTTCTTCACCGGCCGTTCCGTGGGGAGGTGTTTCGTGGACAGCCACACCCGGTCTCCAACTTCCAGCGGTGGCGTCGCCCGTCGAGAGCGGTCGGCGACCCGTTTGTAGTCCTCTTTTGCCCGGATCAGCTGCCGACGCACCAGCTGCTGCACTGCTTGCAGTTCCGAGAGGAAGTCCTGGGTCTCGAGAACAGGGGAATCCGAGATTGACAAAGGGAAAAGTCGTGGATGGTATCCCACGTTGGCATGGAACGGGGTCATCTGGGTGGAGGTGTGAGTTATTAAAGGCGAACTACACCAGGGGAAGGTACTCGGCCCAGTTGTCCTGCTGCTGGTTTACGAAACAGAGGAGGTACTGTTCCAGGATGCCGATGACCTTCTCCATTCCCCCGTCAGGCTCCGGATGGTGTGCCAACGACAGGCACACCTGCACCTCCAACGAGGCCATCAGGCTTTTCCAGAAGCGGGCCGTGAATTGGGCCCCGTGGTCCGAAACCACCCTGTCCGGCAGGCCGTGGAGGCGGAAGATGTGTTGCAGGAACAGGCGGGCTGTGGTGTGGGCCGATGGCAGTCCACGGCACGGGATAAAATGTGCCATCTTAGTGAGCATATCCACCACCACGAGGATGGTCGTAAACGTAGCGGACGGTGGCAAGTCCATCAGGAAGTCCATGGAGATGGCTCCCCATGGTCTCTCCGGTGTCGGCAGCAGCAGGAGGAGTCCAGGAGGTGGGCCTGATGTGGCCTTGGCCTGTCGGCACATCACACACGACGTCACGTACGCGTGCATGTCGTGCCGTACCCGAGGCCACCAAAAAGTCCGCGTCACCAGGTGTAGAGTTTTGAAGAAGCCGAAGTGTCCCGCCACGGGGTTGTCATGGCACTGGTTCATGATGAGGGCTCAGACCGGACTCGTGGGCACGTACAACTGGCCCCGGTGCTTCAGTAAGCCCTCCTCCAAAGTCCATGGGGATGCGGGGCCGACTTCTGCTTTCCGCTGCTGCGACCAGTCTTCCTGGCACTGCGCTTCCTGCACCTGAGCCTGCAAGTCCGTCGGTTCCTGGACTCTGCTGGGTTCCTGGACTCCGCTGGACTCCAAGGATTCCGCTGAAAGCACTGTCCGTGGAGGAAGGGAGTCCTTAGGGCAAAAGTACTCCATCTTACGGGATAGAGCGTCCGCTCTCAGGTTGTGGCCACTCAGGATGTAGGTGACGTGAAAGTTGAACCGGGCGAAAAACAAAGACCACTGGATCTGCCGCTGGTTCAACTTCCTGGCAGTCGTGAGGTGCTCCAGGTTCCGATGATCCGTCCGAACCTCCACCTGGTGTCGGGCCCCCTCGAGATGATGCCACCAAGCCTCAAATGTGGCCTTGATAGCCAGCAACTCTTTTTCCCAGATGGTGTAGTTGCGCTCAGAAGGATTGAGTTTCCGGGAGTAATAAGCGCAGGGAAAAAGAGTGCCGCCATTCACCGGGGCCTGTAACAGCACTGCCCCAATCGCCACATTGGACACATCCATCTCTACCACGAACAGATGATGTGGATTGGGGTGCCTCAGGACAGGTTCCGTGACGAAGGCTTGCTTGAGGACCTCGAATGCCTGCTGCTGCGGGGGACCCCACTGGAATGGAACCTTCTTCCGAAGGAGTTGGGTCAGTGGCAAGGTCAGGGTGGCGAAGCCTGGGATGAAGGTCCGGTAGTAGTTGGCAAACCCCAGCAGACGCTGGACGTCCTTCACCCGACGAGGGGGTTCCCAACTACACAAGGCCTCCACCTTGCACGGGTCCATAGCGATGCCTTCGGGGGAGATGATGTGCCCAAGGAACTCTATGGAAGTCTGGAAGAAGAGGCATTTCTCCAACTTCGCATAGAGTTGGTGCTCCCGCAGGCGCTGCAGAACCTGGCAGACATGCTGGAGGTGACTTTCCTGGGACCAGGAATAAATCAAGATATCATCCAAGTAGATCACCACAAACCGGTACAACATGTCCCGGAACACGTCATTCATCAGGTGCTGGAAGACTGCGGGGGCGTTGGTCAACCCGAACGGCATGACACTGTACTCGAAATGGCCGTATCGGGTGCCAAATGCCGTCTTCCACTTCTCCCCCTCTCGCATGCGCACCAGGTTGTAGGCCCCTCGGAGATTGAGCTTGGTGAAGATCGAGGCCTCCTGCAACCTCTCCATCAGCTCCGGGATGAGCAGCAGGGGGTAGCGATTCCGCACCGTGATGGCATTCAACCACCGGTAATCACAGCACAAGTGTAAGTCCCCCGTCTTCTTCTTCATGAAGAGGACCGGGGCTGAGAGAGGGGAGGATGAAGGCCGGATGAACCCTCAGTCCAGGTTCTTGTCCAAAAAGTCCCGTAGGGCGGCCAACTCGGGCTCGGACATGGAATACAGGTGTCCCACGGGCAGTGGCGCGTTGGGCAGCAGATCCACAGGGCAGTCGTAGGGTCGATACGGGGGTAATCGGTCCGCCTCCTTTTCGCTGAACACATCGGCGAAGGGCGTCAGTTCAGGAGGCAAGGAGACGGCAGGGGTGGAGATGTTCTGGCCAGCACAGGTGTGGCGGATGTGGTCGATGCACTGCAGACTCGGGAAAGAGATGGCGTTTCTCGACCATGCCACCTGAGGATCGTGGGCCCGAAGCCAGGCCATCCATAGGACCAGCGGAAAGTGAAGGTCTGCTGTAACATAAAACTGGATCGCCTCCTCGTGTGCCCCAATGGCGAGGCGCAAAGGCTGGGTAGTGAATTTAATGGGCTCCGCAACAAGTTCCCGCTCATCAATAGTCTCGACCCTCAATGGAGGGTCCAACAGAACCAAGGGGACCTCAAAATGGGCCACAAAGGCCTGGTCCATGAAGTTCGTCGTGGCCCCCGAGTCCACCAGTGCATGCGCCTGAAGCCCCTCCGACCGGTTGGCCAACAAAACCCAGGTGTCCAGAATCAGGTGCCGAGCGGGCCCAGAGTCCACATCCGCTAATTCCGGTGGGGCATTGATACGTGCCTGGCCTAGGGTTTACCCTAGGCCAGGCCTGCCCCGTTTCCCGGCTGGTCACGCCGAGATTCAGGAACAGGCTTGAGCGCCCCACCTCGCTTCCTGGGACACGAGGTGGCAAAATGTCCAGCCTCTCTGCAATAGAGGCACAATCCCCCTTGGTGTCTCCGCATCCGCTTCTGGGCCGTCAGGTGAGGTCTGGCCGCTCCCAGCTCCATGGGCTCCTCAGCAGTCGCCACAAAATGCGGGGTGGCCCGGGGCGCTGTTGGTGCGGGACGCGGAGGTGCAGAAACGGACGGTGGTTCCTGAATGGGCCGACAGGTCTTTCGCCGTTGAAGGCAGGTGTCGATGCACAGGCATTGTGTCACCAGAGTGTCGAGGGTCTGAGGCACCTCCACCCGAACCAGTTCGTCCTGCAGGTCGTCTGAGAGTCCATCCTGGAATGCGTCCATCAGCGCTGCATCATTCCAAGCAGAGTCCTGGCCTAAAAGCCGAAATTCAGCAATGTACTCCTGCAGGGGGCGCTTCCCTTGACAGAGGTCCTTAATGCACCTGGCTGCCGTCTGAGTCCGGATGGGGTCCTCATACATGACGCACAGGTGTTACCAGAAGCCCTGATAGTCCGATAACAGGGGGCTGTTTTGAAGCAACAGGGGTGTGGCCCATCGGGCAGCAGAGCCAGAAAGGAGGCTAATCACAAATGCCACCCGAGCCCAGTCATCCGGAAAATCCTCTGGTCTCATAGTCATGAATAGTTGGCATTGTCCCATGAAGGCCGGGAACATCTCCGGCTGCCCAGCGAACTGATCCGGCATGTTCACTGGGCATTTCCGACGAGGAGGTGGAGGAGGAGGAGGGAGAGCTGCAGGAGCATTCCCCAAAGCAAGTTGGGCGGTTAACTGAGCTACTTGTTGCTGCAGAAGCTAATTATCAGCTTGCAGCTGCTGTAGCTGCTGCTGCAGCTCTTGGTCCATCTTGGTTAAAAGACGAACAAGATGTTCTGTCCCCGTCTCACACACGCACACCAGCAGTCGACCAAGAGTTAAAATAAACCAGCAGACAAGAATTTCCTTTGATAACAGAATTGGCAGCAACCCAGTGGCTGCTTGCCAAAAGTTTTTACTTACAAAGGGAGGCTTTTCTCCTCCGTCCGAAACAGCAAAGTAAGTCCACAAAAGCCAAAGAATAGTCAAGTCCAGTCCAAAAATCAATCCAAGCAGAGCATATAACAAAGTTCCAGAAATGCAGAATGACTTGCTAGCTTTCAGTTTTGTTCGTCACAAGGCTTGACTGGCCACCACACCCCCTTTTATCCCCTGTGGGGTGTGGTCCAGTGACTCAGCTTAATCTCTGGCACGCCTCCTTCTCTGCTGCGCGCGCTTATCTCTGCGACGCTGTCGGGGGTCCAGCCAAGACTCATCTCCATCGCTGTCCAACTGCGGCTGCTCCGAAGTGCCTGGCCCCTGGCCTATCTCTTGGCCTTTGGAGGACACCTGAGTCATTGCCAGAGAGGAGGGTCTTGGAGAGGGAGGCCTTGCCAACTCCTCTCCTTCACTTTCGGAGTCTTCTCCCTCTGATAAGACAGGCTCGGGAGTCGGAGTCACAACACCACCTTTGTAGCTACCTCCTGGATCTGGCCCTCGTGCTTTTCCATTGTCACACACACATCATTCAATCTCTCAGAAATTTGTTTCACTTCCCCTCGCATGCCTCCCATCTCCTGTTTCAATTCCTTTGCTGTGGCCTCCTGGTTTTTTGTCATAGTTTCCTGTATAGTATATTTAGTTTTATTTATTTATTTATTTATTTATTTATTTATTTATTTATTTATTTATTTATCAAATTTCTATACCGCCCTACTCCCAAAGGACTCAGGGCGGTGAACAGCCAAGATAAAATACAGATAATACAAACATTAAAAATCCATTAAAATTATTAATTTTTTTGGCCAAAACAAATTTAAAACACCCAATTTATAAACAAATTAAACGATTTAAAAATTTAAAAGGGAGAGTTAGGCCAGGCCAGCCTGCTGAAATAAAAATGTTTTGAGAGCAAGACGAAACGTGCGCAGAATAAATTCTGAATTCCTTGGAGCGTAGAAGTCTTCTCGTCCACAGCTACCGCCTCTAGGGATTTATGCGGAGTAGGAGGAGTCATAATTGGAGCCATAGATGCTGTTGATATCGGGAGCTTCTTTCCGGTCTTAGTTGAGGAGCTAGACATTTCTGTTACGCAGAGGAACCTCCTCCAAAGTAACATATAACTAAGATGAGCCCAAAGGTACTAGTTATTGCTCTACCCTATCTCAATAATTAATCAATATTCTAGTCTGTTAACGAGTTACTTTGCTATTTAATCAATTAACTACATTACTTCTTATCCCCCTTCAGTACTCTCAAATGATTAATACTAATTAATCAGTTTAATTTACTAATCAATCTACTTAATATTAAATCGGTTAATTATCTAATTATTACTCTAGAATTAATTAATACTCTAATCAAATCAATTAGTCCACTTAATATTAATTCACATCAATAAATTTTCCAAAACAAATATACCCCAACAAATTACTTGTAATTTCAATCAGTCCATTAATAAAATGATCTAAGAGTTAGTAGAGAAAGCAAAGCTACTCATGACAAGGGAGTTCGAAAGAGGAAGCGCTGGGTGGACTTCAACTCCCAGAGTCCTCAACTGTGGCAACTTTAAGATGGGCGGACTTCAACTCCCAGAATACTTAACTTCAGCAATTTTGGGAGAAAGAGGAAGCGCTGATTGGCTATAGTATTACAGTTCTCCCGTCGTGCAGACGTTCCTCGCCACTCTTTCTATACTCAAGTATCATTCTCCGTAGCAATCATGTTAAAATGTCTTAGTCACCACCGAGTCCACCTCCAAGTCAGGGAAAAGGTCGATAAAAGTAGCTGTCAGACTGCGGTGCTATCTCAAAATTAAATGAATTTCCAAACTGCCAATCTTTCAGGAAATCTTTCTTTAATTGAGCTCAGCCACCGGATCATGACTCCGCGCGGACAAGACTGACCTTTTGCCTCCCAATCCCTCCCTTTCCGATCCCCAAATCTCTGCTTCTCATTGGCTGTCTTCCAAGTCATTCTTCAGACTTCTTTTCCTTGTCATTTCCCAGGAATGTGCCCCCTCCCCTCATTTCCACGACAACCGTGCTTCAAAGGGATTTAGCAGGCAAAGGTCTCAGAGTTTGTCTTTCGCTCTCCTCTGCTCCCTCTATGCCAGCGTTGCAACGCTGACAGTAACTCTTCCAGCACTTACCAGCTACTTGTCAAATCGCTTTTAAAAAGTGCAGCAATAATAAAGTAGGGGGTGGAGTCTAAGGAAGTTTCAAGTACACCCAAAGTTAAGAGGAAACAGCGCCCATCCGACCTGACAGGCCACTCGGCACCCGATCTCTCCGATCTTCCAATATTGCCTCCAAGTTACTCACGAAAACCAATCTGCCACTTCCAGCCAAAAATAAGCCTTGCACCCCCGAATCTTCAGCGTTAATCCTGAGGGGACAATCCGTTCCTTTCTCGCAATCCAATTTATTTATTTCACCGCCAGTGCCGCTTCCGCTCCATTCCCCCAAAAGTGCTCTGTCATGGCAATGGGGCCTCTGCCCTCTCTGCAGAGCCCCTTTCTCTCACCGGAGATCAGGATCGTCCTTCACTTTGTCGGGAGTTTGCACTACTCCCAGCAAGCCTGGACCTTCATGCTTCTTTGCCGATCGATCCACGATCGGCAACAGCTCCTTTAACCGCTCGGCAAAGAGAAACAAAAGTTTCGTGGCTCAGGAAAACTTTCCCTACCGTTCCACTCACATATGACATCACGCCGGAAGTCCCAGGTGCTCAAAGCTTTGTACACAACATTCACTCCCCTCATTTTTCCCATAACATCCCTGTCCAAAGTCCCCAGGGAGTTTCTGTGACTGAGGGAGGACTAGAACCCAAGTCTCCCTGCTCTTAGTCCAGCACCTACTCTGCTGGATCATATTGACCTTTGGGCTGAGAGGGAGAGTTTGACCCTAAATCCCACAAGGAGCTTCTGTGGCTGAGGCAGGATTAGAACCTGGGCATTCTCACTCCTGGTCCAGCACATTCCCCACTACACCACTCTGACTTTTGGGCTGAGAGGGAGGGACAGGTCCAAAGTCACCCAGCTGACACCCTGTAGGAAAAGAAGTGGCAGTGTTACACGCATGCTCCCAGGTTTAACTTATGGTCATTCACTCACACACTCACAGCTCTAACACTGAGGCACAAACGGTTCTTTAGAATACAGTGAATTTAAAATAACAGCAAAACTTTACTGGTTATAATGTGTATACCGTACTTTTCGGAGTATAAGATGCACTTTTTCCCCCCCTAAAAGAGGGTGGAAATGTTGGTGCATCTTATACACTGAATATAGCCATCTTTGGCCTCCCAAAACCCTGCCCCACATGTCCTGTTTTTGCCCAAAACAGGCCCATTTTTCACAAAAACAGGATGCGCAGAGGGTTTGGGAGGCCTGCAGAGTGTTCCTGGGGGCTGGGGAGGACAAAAACACAACGCGTTGGGGGTTTGGGAGGCCAAAAATGGGCCCATTTTTTGCAAAAACAGGGACGTTTTTGCCTTCCCCAGCCCCCAGGAGCACTCTGCAGGCCTCCCAAACCCTCTGCAGGCCCCATTTTTGTGAAAAACGGGCCCAAACATACCACGCATCGCATTTTTGTCCTCCCCAGCCCCCAGGAGCACTCTACAGGCCTCCCAAACCCTCTTCAGGCCCTGTTTTTGCTGTTTTTTGCAAAAATGGGATGCACAGAGGATTTGGGAGGCCTGTAGAGTCCTCCTGGGGGTCAGGGAGGGCAAAAACTTTTTTTTCTTGTTTACCTCTTCGAAATCTTGGTGTGTCTTATACTCCGGTGTGTCTTATAGTCTGAAAAATATGGTATATATTTACTTTTTCAATTTTTTTCAATTGAAAAAAAAAGTTTACTTATTTTAATTCTTTAGATTTTTCTAAATTCTTAACGAGCTAAGAGAAAAAAGTAATAAACCATGGAAAAAGAGACAGATGCTTGACAACAGGGAAGATAGTGATGAATTTTTCAAGACCGAGAAAAAAAGGCCAAGAACTATTGTAAACTGACACTTGGCAACAGGGAAAATATTTAATTTTTAGAAATTTTTACTTTTTTAACAAAGAAAAAAAGTCATGGAAATAGAGACTGACACTATCGTGACTTGCAAGGTGTGTCATATGTTTCAGTTTATGTCCACAGAAGACCCCAACCATGTATGTATCAAATGTAAACTACTTGGATTACTTGTCAGGTTCCGGAATGGCGTGGTAAAGGAAAACGCCAGACAACAGTGGGAGTTTTGTTGCAGTGTCTTTACCTTCCGCGCTCTGGCACGTTCCAACAATCACCCAGTGCAATTGCGGTGAAGTATTGTCAGCGCTAGCCACTCTGTGCTCCCCACCACCATTTTGAAGGCTCCCGCACTCCACCCCGCGACTCCACCCCCCTGGTGCCACCCCTGCCACGTGTTTTCCTTGCAGTCCCAGCTGCTCCACGTCTTCTTCCAGCAAGCCACAATTAATCCTGATCTCCATGGGCAGGGATCCTGCCTCCACGCCGGCCCGGGGCCCAAATGTCAGCTGTTTCCGGCCCGCCTCTCAGCTGAGCAGCAGCAGCAGCCCTGGAGGCAGCTGCGAAGATGGCGGTGGTGGCAGGAAGAAGGGCCAGGCCGGCCCGGCACATCCTCATGCAAAGCCGTCTGGGAGCCAGGTATGTGGGACTGCGGGCACATGCCTCTGCCGTTCCCCGTCCCCACCGGAATGGCAGCCCCGGCACGTTGAGGCTGACATTACTAGAAGAAAAAGTAAAGTCAGTTGTCTAGAGGCAACTGTAGCCACTCTGAAACTCAATTAAAAAAGCGAGACATCCCAACCTAAACAAGAAGACTACACCAAAATAAAACACAATAGGGAGCAAACAGCTTCTTAAAAATGACCCCATATATGAACATAAAGAAGAAAACTGATACACCCAAATTGAACACAATAGGGAACAAACAGCTTCTGTAAAAAATGACCCTACATATGTAAGTCAATTTGCCCCATTTTATGACCTTTCTTGCCACAGTTGTTAAGAGAATCACTGTAGTTGTTAAATTAGTCAAACTGTTGTTAAATGGATCCGGCTTCCCTATTGACTTTGCTTGTCAGAAGGTCACAAAAGGGGATCACATTACGGGACACTACAACCTTCATAAATATGAATCAATTTCACTAAACAAACTGTTGTAAGTCGAGGACTACCTGCATAATCCAACCAGTATTTTAAACTTTAAAAGAGCTGACTTTAACAAACTCAGAGAGAGCCTAAGAACAACTCTATGGATGAAAATCCTAAAGGGGAAAACCAGTGGTGGGATTCAGCCAGTTCGCACCAGTTCAGGAGAACCGGTAGCTAATTTTTCGTGCACTTCGGTGAACTAGCTGAATCCCACCTCCCCTCCCAGCCACTCCTTGCCGCCCGCTGCTCACCTGGCATCCTGGCCTCCATATCTGGATTTGTCTTAACCTACAGCCCTGTCATCCCCAGCTCAGACAAAACCAACCAGGTGCTGCTACCTGTTGAGCCTGAGCACTACAATTCCCATCAACCTCGACAACCCCAGCAGTGAGTGACAGCGGCTGCAACCAGCGAATAGGCTGGAAAGGGAGGAGGGAGGGAAGTGCTCAAGGGAGCTGGGTGGACCAGAACTCAAAGCTCCACGTGCAGTGGTTGCCAAGGCAACACATTCTGGCTTTTGCTAAGGCAACCAATGGCCTGGCAGCTGCGATGGCCAAGTTGAAGCAGGGGGCCATGAGCAATGAAGGCTGCGGAGGTGATGGTGGTGGCAGCGGGAGCGGCGGTCCCATCATCGGTTCTGCTGCTTTGGTGCTGGCCAAACTCGACTTGGACGATGGATTCACTATTCCCGTGGCTAACAAAGAAAACAAGTTGCTGGAGGAAGAGGCAAGGGCGGGGGGGGGGGGGGGGCATGCTTTATTTTGTTGCAGCCAGGGCTTTGTAATGATTGCTTGCAATGCTATTAGCTGGGTGAATTCTGAATATGAAATGGAATGAGCTCTTATTTCCCCCTCTAACTTGTTTATTTATATAATGGGAACAAAATTATGCAGTGAAATCTACACCAAGAATTTGAATTTCCTGGGGGGGAAAATTGTACAAAGTATGTCTTATCAGTGATAGACAGAACAGCAACTTCCTACATGAACTTCAGAGAGAAAATGGACAAGTAAAATGAGTGACATTTTTAGTTTGTGCAACTAAGAGGTTTTGGAAATAATAACAGTTGATACCAAAAGTCATAATTGCTTTCTGAAACACCCTCATATACAAACCTTTGAGATAAATATACAGTTATGCCTTTTTTGTTGAGCAAATAAAGGACACTAGATTCAGGACACGGGTTTTCTGCTGATGGATTTATCAAACATGCAGAAGAGCAAACTCCAGAGACTCTGCAAGAATGATGACATATGTAAGCATCCCAAGGTAATTGAGCAATGTTATAAATTCACAGGCATGCTTAATCAACCAACAACAATAATTTATTATAGTACATACTGTTTTACCTCTATGATCAGGGGGAACCAAAGCATATTCTTCCAAAAAGTATTCAGTGCATTTGCTACTGCTAGTAACTAACTGACTTGCAAAGCTACAGTATTCTTGCAATGAAAACTATACCCCTTCCTATTATTTGTAGTGTTATACTGAAAAACAGAATCTGGGTCTTCTTACTGTGATAACCCTTCCACTCTTGACTTTTTGAGTCAAATATGGCCCCCTTTTCCTTCCTCAATGATAAACTTTGCCCTTAAATTTCATGATTTGATTTTCCACCACTGACCGCCAAGATTGTTTTGCATTTTTGTTCTCTAGGGTATCACTTATTCTGCCCAATATTGTGGTCATTTGTGAATATGAAAAACATTCCCTTGACCTTGTTATTCAAGTCAGTAATAAAAATGTTGAGTGACAGAGCTAAGAGTAACCCTTGAGCAGTGGTGGGATTCAAATAATTTAACAACCGGTTCTCTGCCCTAATGACCGGCTGGGTAGGCATGGCTGGGTGGTTATGTGACTGGGTGGGCATGGCCAACTCGACATCACTTATGTCGAGGGGCACGTCGCCTCGCCTGGCCTCTCCTTGCCCCGCCCCTCCCAGCCACTCCTTGCCTTGCCTGACCTCTCCTCGCTGGGCGCCTTACCTCGCCGCCCGCTCGCCCCGCCTCTCTGCACCCCTCTTTTTGAGGACTTGCTTTCAATAATCACCTAAGCTACTGTAATTAGTGGCATAGATTTTTGGTCCTCTGCCTCCATTTCAAGCAGGTTCTCAATTGGCTCTATTGGAGTTTGGGCTTTTTATTAAAAAAAAATAAAAACACAAAGCCAATCTAATCTCTGCAAATCTAAAATCTGCTTTTGTTGCATCCTGGGAAAGTCTCCTCAAAGTGCAGATGAGAAATGACTGCTTTGGCAATACTCACCTGGTCCAGAGAATAATTGACATATGAGATGGTAAGGTGAGGATCGGCCAGAAACTGCCCAAAACAAAGAGATAAAATGTGAGCATTCACAACAGAGCTGGGGGGGGGGGGGGGGAGAGAGAGACAGGTTGTCAAGATTCAGCCTTCTGCTGTATTTTATATATCCTGCAATAACTTATTCCAGATAAGGTCCTATTCTGTCAGAAAATGCAAGCTTGGGGTGCGTACCTTGCCCAAGACACACTAGCTTGTTGTCAAAACTTGTATCATCCCCATTCCTCCACCATGCCTAAACATCAAGCTTCCTCCATGCACCGCCCCCCCCCCCCCCGCCCCTCACCTTCTGCTCCAGGCCCAGCAGCACCTGCCGGTAGGGCTGCAGCATGGCATCCAGCCCAGTGCAGAAAGCACGCAGGTAGAGTCCCGGTGGGGAGGCCAGCAGCTCCTGCAAAGAGGCAAAGTGAGGCAGTGACTCCCCGCAGGGCACCTGTGGGCCGCCACCCCTCCCTGGCAAGGGCGCACCTGCGGAGGGGTGGCGGGTGGAAGCTCGGGTGGGTGTGCTCGGCAGACTGCTCAATGAACTTGTGCAGGTGGACATAGAGGGCACCCAGGTGGCAGACGCAGGCCAGGAGGGCAGCCTCGCTGGGGTGCAGGAACAGCGGTAGCTCCGGGACACCTGTGGGGGGGAGGAGGAGGAAGGGCACTGGGTCGGGCCCATGGAGGGAGGGAGGGAAGGAGGGCTGCCCCCACCACACCGCCACATCCACCTGCAGGCCACTGCCCATGAAGAGGCTGCCCGGGTAGCTGCACAGCACCAGCAACAGCTCATGGATCATGGTACCACCAAGCGGGGACCAGGCCTCAGCCCCTCTTCACAGGTGTCCCAACGATGCCCCCAGGCTCTTTAGGGCAGAGCCGGCTCTGGGCGCTAGATCGGCTCCCTGCTAGATTGGATCCCACTAATGCAAGACATTAGTGAGATGAAATTGTGAATGGATGTTCTTAAACTTCTTTCAACCTCTATGAATATTGTGCACTCTGCTTCAGCCGCTTGTACAACCTAGCCCAGCTATCCAGGAATGTAGCATCTTTGGTTCACCTTTATATTTATTCTTCATTCTTATTAGGGTAGTGTCCAGAAGAAGGATGGATTTTTCCAATTTAAACCAGTTACTGTATATATTCATTTAAAAAAAATACTGGTTCAGATGTTAGTCTTACTCCACATTTCAAATGAATATTATATCAGGTGTTGTACAAATATCTGTTACTTTGTAAATTAAGTCTTTAGTCTGTTTTATAGAGTAAATACTTTCAGAGCTATGAGTATTTAGGTAGTAGCCAGCTAGTGGAGCCTAAAGTTGAGTTTGTTTTGCTGAAAATTTGCAAGATCAGACTTTCTTCCACTTTACCAGGGAGATGAGAAGGTGTGTTAAAAACTAAATAAAGACATGGAACTTCTGTATCGCTCCCACTTGTCTGTAAATGTTACATATGTCTTTACTCTTAGAAACAGAATCTACTCCTCTTTGTTTCAAGTCAGGATAAAAGAAAATATTTTCTTCATTTTAATTCATAACTGGGTTAAGCAATATCACCACTGTTTGAGATAAAATACCAAATGTGAAAGCATGCAGTGGGTTTCTAAAGAAGTGCTTTCCACACAAGCATGCCCCATGTTTCACTAATCATAATAAGCATCCACCAAGGAACAAGGCTTGTAGAGACAGGGGCTTGTTCATTGTGGAATCTACAGTATATCAGGAGATATTTGTTTTCTTAGGTATTCCCACATGTAATATAAGTTCAGTATAACTTGAAGAATGATGGTTTTATCCCAGCAGTATTTTTATGCCAATTTATTAAATTGTAGCTTTGTGGAATTAAGCAGAACAAAGGTATAATTCTAAATTAATTCTAAATTAATTTATTTATTTATTTATTTATTTATTCAAATTTCTATACCGCCCTTCTCCTTTCGGACTCAGGGCGGTGAACAGCCAAGATAAAAACATCTATACAAAACATCACAGTTTAAAAATAAAGTTAAAATAATTTATAATTTGGCCCATAATTTAAAACTTGTCAATTAAAATCAATATTAAAATTTTAAAAACTAACCCTAAAATCAAGACAGACCGGCTAACTGGAAAAAATGAGTTTTTAGGGCCCGACGAAAAATCCGAAGGTCGGAGATCACTCGTATCTCTGGGGGTAGATTGTTCCATAGGGTAGGTGCCGCCACAGAGAAGGCTCTCCTCCTGGGGGTCGTCAGCCGGCATTGTCTGGCCGACGGCACCCTGAGGAGGCCCTCTCTGTGGGCCATTGTTTTTATCCTGCTGGTAATGGTGGGATTCAGCTGGTTCGCACCGCTTCAATAGAACCGGTAGCTAACTTTTTGTGCAGTTTGGCGAACTGGCTGAATAGCATGCCTCACCATGCCCAGCCCTGCCTCGCCCCTCCCGGCCACTCCTCGCTTCACTGCCTGGGCACTTGCCCAGCCGGGTGGTCAGGCGAGCGGCTGGGCATGAAAAGAAGTGGCTGGGAGGGGTGTGGCCGAGTGTGGCAAGGCAAGGCCAGGCGAGGTGAGGCACCCCTTGATGTAAGTGACATAGAATTGGCCACGCCCACCCAGTCACATGACCACTTAGCCCCACCTACCCAGCCGGTCATTAGGGCAGAGACCCGGTTGTTAAATTATTTATTTATTTATTATTATTTATTAATTCAACTTATATACTGCCCTTCTCCCCAGGGGGACTCAGGGCAGTGGACAGCCAAACTTAAAACACATATAGTACAAAAGTTAAGAAAAAACTAAAATAAATTAAATCATCGACATTTCCAATTTAAAATTGGAACTAAGGAGCCTTGGTAGTACAGTGGTTTAATGCACCCTGTTATTAACACAGCTGCCTGCAATTTCTGCAGGTTCGAATCTTACCAGGCTCAAGGTTGACTCAGCCTTCCATCCTTTCTAAGGTAGGTTAAATGAGGACCCAGATTGTGGGGGCAATAAGCTGACTTCGTATAAATATACAAAAGTATGAAGGCTATTGCTTAACGCATTGGAAGCCGCCCTGAGTCTCCGGAGAAGGGCGGCATATAAATCAAATTTAAAAAAAAAATCCCAGATCTGCAAAATCGACAAGTTCCCAATTTAAAACCCAGAATCAATAAAATCGAAAATTTAAAAACCCCATTAAAACCATTTAAGCTAGGCCAGTTTGTTGGAATAAATAAGACTTCAGGGCCTTTTGGAAAGCGCGGAGGTCCGGGATCAGTCGTATTCCAGGAGGTAGCTCATTCCACAGGTTGGGTGCCCCCACAGAGAAGGCTCTCCCCCTGGGGGCCGCCGGCCGACATTGCTTGGCCGACAGCACCCTGAGGAGGCCCTCTCTGTGCGAGCGTACTGGCCGGTGGGAGGTTATCGGTAGCAGCAGGCGGTCTTGCAGGTATTCCGGCCCTATGCCATGGAGCGCTTTAAAGGTGAGAACCAACATCTTGAAGCGCACCCGGAAGACCACCGGGAGCCAGTGCAGTTTGCACAGGGGAGGTGTTACGTGGGAGCGCCCTGTGGCTCCCATAATTACCCGCGCGGCCGCATTCTGGACCAGTTGGAGCCTCCGGGTGCACCTCAAGGGGAGCTCCATGTAGAGAGCATTACAGTAGTCTGTTGTGGCCCCACCCTCTGAGCCTGTCCCATCGGAGGAAGAAAGCTCCAAGCATGAGGAAGAGGAGTCAGCCAGGCCTCCCTCTCCAGGCCCCTCCCCTCTGGCATTGTCTCAAGTGCCGGCCGAGGGAGAGGAGACAGCTGATTCGAATCAGAGTGATGAAGAAACATCATTCCTGGACGCACGCCTCCGAAGGCGTGATAAACGTTTGCAGCAGCTTAGGAGGTGTGCTAGGGATTAGAACTGAGTCACTGGACCACACCCCAGAGACTATATAATAGAGGGTAGTGGTCAAGGATCCTTGTGACGAACAAAGCAAACCTTGGATAGTCACTAAAGCCTCGTCCGGAACTGCTGAGAGAAAGATTTAAAGTGTCGGACATTTGGACTCTTGAGTATTTATCTTTCTGTTTTACTTTGAAAATAAAGTCACTTGGCAGACGGTGTGTCTATCGCTGCCAAGTGGGAGATAAGACCTGGGTGCGTTCCAAAGTGTTTCCTTAACCCTCGACTGGCTGTGTTGGTGTGTGTGTGGGTACGGGGACAGATCAGTCCAGGCGAGACGTGACGAGGGCATGGGTGACTGTGCATAAGGAGTCCCGATCCAGAAAGGGGCGCAACTGGCACATCAGGTGGACCTGATAGAAGGCCCCCTTGGCCACGGCCGTCATATGCCAGTCGAAGCCTGTTCCTCCCCATCCAGACCCGCACGGCTTCAAGGCACTGGGACATTACTTCGAGGGCATCATTGGGGTGGTCAGGGGTGGAGATGTACAGCTGAGTATCATCAGCGTACAGTTGGCAACGCACCCCAAAACCACGGATGATCTCACCCAGCGGCTTCACATAAATGTTGAACAGGAGCGGTGAGAGGACCGACCCTTGCGGCACCCCGCAAACGAGGCGCCTCGAGGTCGACCTCTGCCCCCCTGCCAACACAGACTGCTACCGGTCGGAGAGATAGGAGGAGAACCACCACAGCACGGTGCCTCCCACCCCCAAGCCCTCCAGCTGACGCAGCATGATACCATGGTCGATGGTATCAAAAGCCGCTGAGAGATCTAACAGGACCAGGACAGAGGAGCAACCCCTGTCCCGAGCCCTCCAGAGATCATCCACCAATGCGACCAATGACGTTTCCGTGCTGTATCCAGGTCTGAAGCCGGACTGGCACGGATCTAGATAGACGGTTTCATCCAGGAACTGTGGGAGCTGTCGCACAACCACACTCTCAACAACCTTCACAATAAAGCGAAGGTTGGAGACAGGACGGTAATTTGCCAGAACAGCCGGGTCCAGAGAAGGCTTCTTGAGGAGGGGCTTCACCACCGCCTCTTTCAAGGCGGCAGGCAAGAAACCCTTGCTCAGAGAAGCATTTATAATCCTCTGGAGCCAGCCTTGTGTAACTTCCCGGGTGGCCAGTACCAGCCAGGAAGGACACGGGTCCAATAAACATGTGGTTGCGTTTAACCTCCCCAGAATCCTGTCCACGTCCTCAGAAGTCACAGGATCGAACTCCTCCCAGATAACATTCTCAAGGCCAGCCTCAGTCACCTCGCCGGAATCTACCCAGTCAGAGTCCAAGCCTTCCTGAATCTGAGCGATTTTATCGTGCAGATACAGTCCAAAATCCTCAGCCTGCCCTTGCAAGGGGTCCTCCCATGCTCCCTGATGTAGGAGGGAGCGGGTCTCTCTAAACAAGGCGGCTGGGTGGTTATCTGCCGATGCAATAAGAGCGGAAAAGTAATTACACTTTGCCGCTTTTATCGCCACTAAATAGGTCCTAACATGGGACCTAACTAGTGTTCGGTCGGATTCAGATCGACTCGCCCTCCAACCACTCTCTAGGCGTCTTTTCCGGTGCTTCATCTCCCTCAACTCCTCAGAGAACCAAGGAGCTGGGCAGGTTAGGCGCCTGGTCAGAGGCCGCAAAGGCACAACTCGGTCCATGGCACCGGCGGCCGTCCTATCCCAGGCGGCCACCAGGTCCTCAGCCGAATCGTGAGCCAGAGTTACAGGCACTGGCCCAAGCTCCCTCTGGAACCTATCAGGATCCATCAGGTGCCTGGGGCGGAACCACCTAGTCGGTTCCGCCTCCCTGCGGCGGGGTTCGGTGGTCAGAAAGTCTAGCCTCAGGAAAGAATGGTCCGACCATGACAGGGGTTCGATGACTATATCCCCAACATCCAGGCCATTCAACCACTGACCAGAGACAAAAACCAAGTCCAGAGTGTGTCCTCCCACGTGAGTAGGGCCAAGAATTAGTTGTGTCTGGTCCATGGCTGTCATGGAAGCCATAAACTCCCGAGCCAACCCAGACACCTCACCAGCAGACGGCAGGTTGAAATCCCCCATGACCAAAAGCCTGGGGGTATCAACCGCCACCCTGGCAATAATGTTGAGGAGCTTGGGCAGGGCCGCTGTCACATGGCAGGGAGCCAGGTACATGATCAGCAGGCCCACCTGCACCCCATGGCCCCACTTCACCAGGAGAGACTCGTATCCGGCTATCTGAGGTACAGTGGCCTCCCTTGGATCGAGACTTTCCTTTATAACTACCGCCACCCCCCCCCACCCCTACCCTGGGCCCTTGGCTGATGAAATGCGCGGAAACCTGGCGGGCACATCTCTACGAGGGGAACCCCCCCCCCTCTTGGCCCAACCAGGTCTCTGTAATACCTGCCAGGTCCACGCCCCCCTCCTGAATAAGGTCGCAAATGAGGGGGGCCTTATTAACCACAGACCTAGCATTGCACAACATCAGCCTCAGGCCCAAACACCGCAGCTCTGGACAGCCCGGGGAGTGAGAAGAGTCCTGGGGGCCAAGGCACGCCACCGCTTGAAGACAGCGGGTGCGTGCCCCCAACACATGATACGGCCCCCTGCTCCCGCCATATCTGCCCCTCCCAACTATGGCTCTGATGGGATCGGCCTCCTCCCTCTCAACAGCGAGCTCCTCCACACCCCGTCCCCCGCCTCCCGTTCCAGGCCCCTGTGACAAGCCTGGCCTATAACCCTCCCCTCCCCCCCTCCCCAAACCCCCTAAAAGATTTGAATCCCACCACTGGGGAAAACAACTCAAGAAGCATGGGAAACACTGAAAAATATGATCATAAAAGCCCAGTCCAACGCAATCCCACTGAAGAAGAAAAGCAAGAAATCCAAGAAAAAATCAACATGGTTGCACAAAGAACTCTCTGATAAGCTGAAATACAAAAAGGATAAGTACAAAAAATGGAAAGAGGGACACATAACTAAGGCAGAATATCAGCAGATAGCCCGAATCTGCAAAGGTGAAGTCAGGAGGCTTAGAATGAACAAAGACTTGCAACAAAAGTCAAAGATAATTAAAAAAGTTTCTTTCAACATATAAATAACAAGAAAAAAGTCAAGGAAACAGTCGGTCCATTAAAGAGAGAAGATGGCAAGGAAGTAACAGGCAGTAGAGAGAAAGCAGAGCTGCTTAACTCATTCTTTGCATCAGTCTTCACACAAAAAGAAACTATAGCCCAACCTACCAAAAACGTAACTGTAAAAGACAGACTAGAAATAAAAAATTAAAATAATCAAGAAAATGGTAAGAGAACACCTGTCTGATCTTGATGAATATAAATCACTGGGACCTGATGGATTACATCCCAGAGTTCTGAAGGAGCTGGCAGATGTTATTACAGAACCATTGTACCATATCTTCAAAAATCCTGTTTTTTGCCCATACTATCATTGTCTCCTTCACTTGTTCACTTTCCAATTTAATGAGTTAGGTAAATGGCAGAAACTGTGGGACAGGAACTGTAAATTAACAATGTCAACGGCATATAAAGAAAATTTGTATAAGTTGTTTTATAGATGGCATTTTGCGCCAGCGAGGTTGGCAAAGATGTTTAAAGATAAGTCGGCTAAATGCTGAAAGTGCCAACAGATACCTGGGTCATATTATCATATGTGGTGGACATGCTCAAAAGCAAAAAAATATTGGACAAAAATACATATGTGGCTGGAAAAAATGATAAAGTAGCACATTGACTTAAAGCCAGAAATATTCTTGTTGGGGATTTTACCTGAAAAATATAATAAGGGGAATGCATATTTAATTATTCATATATTAACTGCATCTAGAATCGTATTTGCACAAAATTGGAAAAGTGAAGAGATTCCCACAGATGAGAATGTGATCAGGAAAACATTAGAATGTGCAGAAATGAATAGACTAACACTAGCAATCAAGGAAAAAGAACAAACTGAATATTGCATGACATGGGACTTATTTTATCAATGGTTAGATCAGTGGTTCCCAACCTTTTTTTGACCATGCCCCACCTAAGCATCTCTAAAATCCTGATGCCCCCCCCAGTGACATATAATTCTTACTATTCAAAAAGTGAACTCCTACTCACACAGAGGAAGCCTAAAAGGCCATTAACTTGGTTTAAACAAGATTCCAAAGAACATGGCATCCATGAAAGATGTTAGATCAGGCGCAGGAACAGAAGACGTGACCAGCTCGATACATGTAACAGCTTTATTTACAATGTAACAAGTAAAAGAAGACTGCTGGCACGCTGCCGGAGCTCTCCTTATATTCGATCCCGGCAGACGCACCGCCCCTAGACAGGGATTAAAATCTCCCGCCCGATGGCTGGCAGCCAATCAGGGCGGATGTCCTTATAAGGACATAACACTCCTCCCCCCTTAGTCTGGACTGTCAAATCTCGTCCACAAAAGTCACGTAATCATGCAGGTACGTAGGACGCCTCGGCACCCTAGCTGACCTGCGCAGTCTCACTTGTTCTCCGTCTCCGGCCTGGGTGGACGGGGCTCTGTCGTCTCCCGGCTCCCTCTCCGGAACCGGGCTTGGTTCGGCTGTCGAGTGAGCGGGGTCACCCCCAGCGCCTCCGGCCGGACCGCAAACCTTGGATGGCTGGTTCTGATGGTCTTCCTCCTGGCCTGTGGATCTATCGCCTTGTCTCGGTGGCTCGGTTCCGACCCGGGAAGAGTGTCTGAGTCTCGGTAAGTCCATCGTTTGCTCCTCCCTGGTCTCCCGGGCGCTGCGGTTCGGTTTCGGTTCGGCCTGGTGTCGGGTGGGTGGTGGTTCTGTTCGGTGCCCTCTGGACCGGCCCGGCGGCTGCGGGTGGTGCTGGCTTGTGTTGCGTTGTCCGACCTCGCAGGGGTGGTGTTGGTCTGCTAGGTCGGGCTGGCGTTGGTCTACCCCGTCTGGTTGGTGGTGGTCGACCTGGCCGGGCTGTTGTTGCGGCACTACCTCTGCGGGGCGGCGGAGGTCGCCCCTGCCGGGGTGGTGCAGGTCTACCTGGCCGGGTTGTTGTCGGCTTTCCCTTCCCCCTAGTCCCTGGTCTACCGTCGGGTGGTGCCTGGGGTCATCCGGGTCGGGGTGTTGTTTTCTGGCTGCCTCTTGAGGTGGGTGGGGGTCCCTCTCGCCGGGGAGTCGTGTGCCACCCTTGCCCATGGGTTGGGGGGTGCCCGTCTTGGATGGGTCCTGGTCTACTCGCCTGGAACCGCGGTCTCCTTGGCTGGGCTGGCGTAGGCTGCTGTCACTGGTGGGGTGCGCCGCTCCTCCTCTGGGCAGGTACCGGTCTACTTGCGGGTTGGGTTGGTGGTCCCTGGCCCTGTTGTGCCCGGTGCCCACCTGGCTGGGTTGGTGTTGCCATCCCCCGTGCGGTTGGCCCCGGTCTACCTTGCTGGACTGCCGACGTGACAGTACCAGGTAGTGTGCTGGGCCGACCTCGTCGGGATGGCGTTGCTCTGCCTCGCAGGGGTGGGGTAGGCCTACCTCGTCGGGGTGTTGTAGGCCTACCTCGTCTGGGTGTGGTAGGTCTACCTCGCCGAGGTGTTGGAGGCCCACCTCGTCTGGGTGTGGTAGGTCTACCTCGCCGGGGTGTTGGAGGCCTACCTCGTCTGGGTGTTGTAGGCCTCCCTCGTCAGGCTGGTTTTCGTGTGCTCCCCCCCCACCTTTTCCGGAGTTGGTCGATGTGACGTCTACAGACCTGTCCATCTTCCAACTCGACGGTGTAGGATTTGGGGCCGGTTGTGCTGGCAATCTTCCCTTTCAGCCACTTAGGAGAGCCGTTGAAATTCAGCGCGAAAACTGAATCTCCGTTGCTGAAGGCGCGAAGCGGGCGGCTGGCGGTTGCGGTCACTTCCGGGCTGTATTGGGGGTGCAGCCGGTCCAAGGGTGACCTCAACCTTCTGCCCATCAGCATTTCGGCCGGGCTCTTGTGGGTGGTGGCATGTGGCGTGATGTGCTGGGTGAGGAGGAAGTTGTCTATGCGTTCCTGCCAGTCTCCCGGGCCCATCTTGGTGAGGGCTTCTTTGGTCAGTCTGACCATACGTTCAGCTTGTCCGTTTCCGGCTGGCCTGTAGGGGGCGGACAGGGCGTGGCGGATGCCCAGTCCTGCCAGGAAGGACTCCATGGCCAGGGATATGAGCTGGGGGCCGTTGTCCGAGACCAGCACGTCCGGTAGCCCGTGTGTGGCGAAAAGGCGGCGCAGCGCTCGGATCGTCGCTTCTGTTGTGGTAGATGCCATGGGTACCACCTCGAGCCACTTGGAGAAGGCATCTACCACGATGAGGAGGTGTCGCCCCTGCATCGGACCCGCGAAGTCGATGTGGATCCTCGACCAGGGGTTGCTGGGGGTCTCCCACCTCGCGACTTCGGATTGCGGCGGTGCTGGGCGGACTTCTTGGCACGGGTCACATCTGGAGACCCATTGCTCAATGTCTTTTCCATGGAGGGCCACCAGACGTAACTCCGTGCCAGGGCCTTCATGCGGACGATGCCCGGGTGCCCTTTGTGCAATGTCTCTAGAGTCCGCCATTGCAGAGTGCTTGGGATCAGCACCCTGTCTCCCCATAGAAGACAGCCCTTTATGGTGGACAGCTCCTTCTGTTTCCTGGTGAACGGGCTGAACTTCTCTTCCGTCTTGTCCGATGGCCACCCCCTGAGGATCCAGGACTTCACTTGGCGGAGTGTGGGGTCCTTCTGGGTGTGGACGGCCACATCTGCGGATGAGACTGGGCAGCTGGCGTCGTCGTCGATGTGGAATAGGCGGAGCGTGGGGGCTGGGTCTTCGACTGGGTTCTTAGATGGGCATCTGCTGAGCGCGTCGGCGTTTCCTATGGCTGTGCCTGGCTGGTGCACGAGCCTATAGGAGTAGCCGGCCAGGAAGATGGCCCATCTCGTCATCCGCGGAGACATGAAGGTCGGGGTGGGTTGGTCGCCTGCGAGGAGTCCCAGGAGTGGCTTGTGGTCGGTGACTATTGTGAAACGTCTTCCGTAGAGGTATTCATGGAAGCGCTTCACTCCAGCCACGATGGCCAGGGCTTCTTTGTCCAGCTGACTGTAGTTCCGTTCTGCGCCGGACATCGTCTTGGAGAAGTAGGCGATCGGGGCTTCCGTGCCGTTGGGCAGTTTGTGGCTGAGGACTGCCCCCACTCCGTATGGCGATGCGTCACAGGTCAGCTGGATGGGGAGCGTCTCGCTGTATTGAATGAGTACGCTCTTGGACGTCAATAGTCCTTTGATGGCCCGGAATGCTGCCTCCTCTTCCTGGCCCCACCTCCAGGACGCCGACTTCCCCAGCAGGCGGTGAAGTGGCTCAGCAACTGTGGCTTTCTGTTTTAAGAAAATTGCGTAGAAGTTGAGCAACCCAAGGAAAGCCTGGAGCTCCGTTTTGTTTTTTGGGCTTGGAGCTTCATGGATTGCTTCTACTTTTGATTTGGTGGGGTGGATGCCAGTGCTATCAATGAGGTAGCCCAGGAACTCGACTTCCTGTACTCCTATGATGCACTTGTCCCGCCTGACCCTCAAGCCCTTGGCCTTGAACCGCTGCAGGACAAGCCTGAGCCGCTCAAGGAGTTGAGCTCTTGAGCCACCGGAGATGAGCACATCATCGAAGTATGGCACCACCCCTGGAACACCTTGGAGAAGGCGTTCCATCATTGATTGGAAAATGCCGGGGGCAGCGCTGACTCCAAATTGGAGGCGGTTGCATTTGAATGCCCCCCTGTGCGTGACAATTGTTTGTGCCTCCGCCGTTTTTTCGTCCACTGGCAGTTGCTGGTAAGCCTGGGCCAGGTCCAGTTTCGCAAAAATTGAGCCAGTTCCCAGGGAATGCAGCAGATGTTGCACCACTGGGACTGGGTATGCGCTCTGTGCCAACGCTTTGTTGATGGTACAACGGTAGTCGGCGCAGATGCGCACAGATCCATCATGCTTCAGTGGGGTCACAATGGGAGTCTCCCATGAGGCATGATCGATCGGTTCCAGGACGCCCTGGGCGATCAGCTTATCCAGCTGTTCGTCTACTTTAGGCCGCAGGACAAACGGAACTCGGCGGGGCTTGAGCCTAATTGGGGTGATTCCCTTATCCAGATTAAAAGAGATTGGCCTCCCCACAAATTTCCCCAGCTTACCATCGAAGACTTCTTTGAACTCTTCGATGATGGTGTCGAGTTCGTCCCTGTGGATTTCGTGGATGCCCTCGATGGAAAGCCCCAGCGGCTTAAACCACTCCACACCAAGCAGGTTCGGTCGGCTGTGCTCCACGATGGTGATGGGCAGCTCTCCGTTGAAGTCGTTGTACTTCACGTGGATGGTGGCTCTGCCCAGGATTCCAATTGGGTTCCCGTTGAAGTCCACAAGCCTCGACTTTGGGGTTTTCAGCTGTGCCTTTTTATAGGATGGCTTCAGCTGCTGTAGGTGCTGCCAGTCCATGATGGAATAGGCGGATCCGGAGTCTACCTCCATCTTGCACGGTGACCCCTCTGCCAGCAGCGTCACGTGAAACTTAGTGGTTCCCTCGTCGCTTGTGTGAGCGATGGTGGTCTGGTGCACTGTTCTACTTCGGGGGTATTCCTCCTCTCCGCGCCGGGACTGGTTTGAGGACCGTTTGGATGTCCTCTGGTTGTCTTTGCGATTCTCCCGGAATCGTGGTCTGGGCGGTTCCGGGGCTGGATCGGTGGCTCTGCAGGCCTCTGCGATGTGCCCCCTCTTCAGGCATCGGCGGCAGGTCGCGTCCCTCCATCTGCAGGTCGCCCTGGGGTGGTCACCTCTGCAGCTGCCGCATCGTTCTCCCCGGTCGCCATGCTGTGGGTTTTCCCGCCTGGGGGGGCGGGAGACCTTGTGGACGGCCATTTCCTCATCCGACTCGGATTGAGTGGTTGCCTCGTCTGATGAGGTCAGGCCCGACTTGTGGATCTTATGGATCCCTCTTGCCTTTACCATCGCAGCGGCTGCTTGCTCAGACGTTTCAGCCGCTGTTGCTTCGTCGAGGACGTCTTTGAGCGGGATCCTCTTCCGGCTGAGGAACTTCTTCTGCAGCCCCACATCTCGCATCCCAAACACAACGCGGTCTCGGATTGCGTTATCAACGTTGTCGAACTCGCAGTTGGCAGCGATCTGGCGAAGCGCTGCCACGAATTCCTTGATGGATTCACCTTCCCACTGATTTCTTTGCTGGAAGGTGAACCTGTTTGCGATGGGGGTGCCTGTCGGTGCATAGTGCTCCTGTAGGACTTCCTGCAGGTCGTTCCAGGACATCTCCTCAATGTCCCTGGGTGCCACGAGGTCAATCGCCATCTCTAGGACGTCCGATCCGCAATGAGCCAGGAAGAGGGCTCTTTTCCTCTCGTCGTCGAGGTTCTGGTAGCCATTACCTCGCAGGAATTGCCGGAATCGGACCATGTATGACCTCCACTTCTCCCGGGATGGGTCGAATGGGTTCAGCGTGGTCATCGGGGCTTGCGGGGTAGCCATTCTGGAAGTCGCTGTGGTGTAGTGACTTCAGCTCTGTGGGCGATCGTGCCTTGAGTCTTTCTCAGGTTCTCTTCTCTAGTCCTTCGTCGCCAGTGTTAGATCAGGCGCAGGAACAGAAGACGTGACCAGCTCGATACATGTAACAGCTTTATTTACAATGTAACAAGTAAAAGAAGACTGCTGGCACGCTGCCGGAGCTCTCCTTATATTCGCTCCCGGCAGACGCACCGCCCCTAGACAGGGATTCAAATCTCCCGCCCGATGGCTGGCAGCCAATCAGGGCGGATGTCCTTATAAGGACATAACAAAAGAGAAAAATAAAAGAACGAAAGACAGTAGAAGTACTGAGGAACTTAAAAAATAATAGTATGAAGGGATATGAAAAAACAGCAAATAAAGTTTCAAAACATATAATAGAGAACTGAAATGCATAAATATAAAATAATTTTAATGAAAGCTTTTTCTGTAATACTTTGATCATATTAATTACTATACATATTAAAATAAAGGTACCTAACAAATTCAAAATACAATTTGAGCTCACCTCAAGATCATATTTACAACGCAATCCTATGCATGTCTACTCAGAAGTAAGTACCATTGTCTTCAATGGGGCTTACTCCTGGGAAAATGTTGTAGGATTGCAGCTTTAGTCTACTTAAGTTAGTCGTGAGATCCTTGTGCTTGATGCTTGCTGCAGAGAGATTTTATATTAGGCTCCAATTTAGTCAGCTTCATTCTCAAGTCTCCTTGTTCAATGATGTACAGTCAATTTCTTTTCTTCAGTAGCAAATCATTTACAGCACTAAAGCCACATTCAGCTAAATATGAAGATGGGAATGGTAACAGCAGTTTTCTTGCAAAGTAGGTTGAATTTGGGTATTTAGTTTCTGTATCATCACAAAGCCATGCCATAATAAGAAATAACTATTAAAAGAAGATGGCACAGAAAGAGGGAAATTTTAAAAATATTCTTAGCTTAATTTATGAATAATAAGATTGTCATGAACGAAAGGGGGATGTAACCTATGACCCCCCTACTCGCCCACTTGGTTTGAACCTGCAGTTTAGTGGGAAAATGCTTTGGTAGTGTTAGGAATATGACTATTACCTAACTTGTTGGGTTGGCAATATATAAACCATCAATGTATGTTTGCAGTGTATTGTATTGTATTGTATAGCTTTAAGACTGCTGTATTGCATCATACTGTGTCCTGATTGGTTAGCTTTGTTGCCAATGTCCTTAAGAGGGAGCTTGTTCTCTTTGTTGTTCTTGCTCTCTGATATCTCTATCTGACTTACTGTATTACTGTTTGCAACTCCAGAAGAACTGTTTACTGTGTATGATTAATATGACTGGTATGAAGACTTTGTTTATTGGACTGTGCTTTATTTTTCCTGAATGTAAACTGTAACATGACTCAGTGTATCTGTGTGGTGACTGTGCTTATTCATAACTACTCTTAACCGCTTTCATGTGCACACCCTTGCTACTCAAGGGTTATTCCTTAACACTGGTTATGGGCCCAGGATACTGAGAGTTAGTGTGAATACACAGTACCATATTCAGACAGCTGTTTTTGTGGTTTATTGTCCAAGTGAAGATGGCACAAGAACAGTCAACCAGCATATCCCTGATAACCCGGTTGGATGGAACAAATTATGTTTCCTGGTCTATGAAGTGCAGCCTTCTTCTGCCTAAAGAAGGGCTATGGGTTGTAGTTCATGATCCACCGGATGTAACTGCTTGGGATCCAGCAGATGACAAAGATGCAAAGAAAATAGCCAAATTTAACCGGGATAATGAAAGGGCTCTTTGTATAATCGGACTGACACTGAGTGACCAGCAGTTAGTCCATATTCGTGGTGAGGAGTCTGCTGCCAAGTGTTGGGACACTCTGAAGAGGATTTATGTTCGTGATAGTGTGGGTGCACACATACACCTTACACGTAAACTGTTTAGAGCCCGTCTTCTGAAAGGTGGAGATACGTTAGCTCATCTGGAATTTATGAAAGGAACTTTACAAGAGCTACATGAAAAGGAGCTGATTTTTTCAGAGCTGCATCAGGTTTATACAAGTGGTTCTCAACCTTCCTAATGCCGCGACCCTTTAATACAGTTCCTCATGTTGTGGTGACCCCCAACCAGGGGTGGGTTCTAAATTTTTTTACTACCAGTTCTGTGGGTGTGGCTTATTTTGTGGGCGTGGCTTGGAGGTCATGTGACTGGGTGGGCATGGCTAGCTGGTCATGTGACCAGGTGGCCATGGCTATGTGCATAGGGACTACTCAGAGGGCTGAAAAAGGTCATTTCTGACATGTCCTCACACTTTTGACTGGTCCTCACACTTATGACCATCCTCACATTTATGCTCGTGCAGCATTCTTAACAACCATGTCACTCATTTCACAACTGCTTCTCTTCACCATGGTGACAAGATAGGGCAAAAAATGTAAAATGTGAGGACAGTCGTAAGTTCGAGGACTGGTCAAAAGTGCGAGGACCAGTCAAAAATAACTTTTTCAGCCCTCTAAGTAGTCCATGTGCACAAAAGGACTACTGAGAGGGCTGAAAATGTGATTTCTGACAGGTCCTCGCACTTTTGACCGGTCTTCGCACTTATGACTGGTCATCATTTATGCCCATTGTAGCATTCTTAACAACCGTGTCACTCATTTCACAACTGCTTCTCTTCACCATGGTGACAAGATAGGGCAAAACGTAAAATATGAGGACAGTCGTAAGTTCGAGGACTGGTCAAAAGTGCAAGGACCAACCAGTCAAAAATAACTTTTTCAGCCCTCTGAGTAGTCCATATGCATAAAAGGATACAGCAATAGAGAGGGATGAAGGAAGGGAAGGGAAATTAGAGTAGGAGTGAGGGTAAGAGAGGCAGGAAGAGAGGAGGAGAAGGAGAAAGGAAGAGGAAGTAGGGAGGAAAAGAAGGGGGGAAGAGAAAGTAAGAAGGAAAGAAAAGAGAGAGATGGTAGGTTTGAGGAGAAAGATTGCTGTACAATAAAAAAGATGAAAGGGAAGAAAGCCAACCCCAAACAAATATAAAGATATTAAGATAAAGAATGAATTGTTAAACTTTAAAGAATAAAAGAGAACAAATATGAATAAATAGCAATAAGTAGAAATACACATACAAACATATAATGTATTTTCTTTGAACAGAGTATTTGGCCGGTTCACAAATTTAAACAGTGTTTAGTCATTTCAATTAAATTTACAATTTCTATATTTCCTTTTTGCCATATTTATTCCTCATCAATTTTTTTTGGTGTTGGTCACCACCTTTAAAGCGCTCCATGGCATAGGACCCGGGTACCTTCGAGACCGTCTTCTGCCACCAATAGCCTCCCACAGGCCAGTTCGCTCCCACAGAGAGGGTCTCCTCAGGGTGCCATCGGCCAAGTCATGTTGGCTGGCGACACCCAGGGGGAGGGCCTTCTCTGTGGGAGCCCCAGCCCTGTGGAATGAACTGCCCCCGGAAATTCGTAAGATTTCTGACCTCCGGGTATTTCGCTGCGCACTCAAGACCCTATTGTTCCGCCAGGCTGGGTTAGCAACATAATTTTTAATTGGATGTTTTAAATTTTTGGGGTTTTTAAATTAAGCCAAATTTATTTAATACTTTTAAATTATTTTAAATTGATGTTTATTCTGTTTTTAAATAGGCTGTACACCGCCCTGAGTCCTTCGGGAGAAGGGCGGTATAGAAATAAAATTATTATTATTATTATTATTATTATTATTATTATTATTATTATTATTATTATTATTATTATTATTATTATTATTATTATTATTTTTTAAAAAACCAATATTACCCTTCATCCTCATCTCTAATCTTAATCAAATTCAATTTTTCCCTTCTATTCTATATTACACCCCTTCGCATTGTCATCAATTTTTATATCCATCCTCACATTGGTTAATTAATTAATTAATTAATACAAATTCAACATTTTAATATAAATCAATTAGTTATATAACTATCTTTTTTGTATATTAATCAATATGGACATGAATATTCCAATTATTTCCATGCAATCCAATTTCTTACAAATCAATTAATTATATTTACCAATAATAATAAACCAAATAATTTCCCCCATATATTCCTCCAAACCACAACTTAACCATTTCTGCTTTCAGCACAATATACAATTAATAGTATCTCAATTATTACAATTCCCTAGTTAAATAGAGCTTTTTTTCTTTTGTGTTTTAAAAACTTGAACCTCCTCTTTTGCCCTAAATTTCCCATTGTTTGCAGTTTTGCACCTACCTTTTTTGGTGAGAAAAAAGAAAAAGAAATCTCTCTCTGCCTCATTTTGTCATGTTGCAGCAAAGACCCTGCTTTACTTTCAGTTTCGCTTTTTCAGCATAGCTAGGGGAAAAAAAAATCTGCTCCAGCAATTTACCTCTTTGCAGCTAGCTAGCAATAGAGCCCTCTGCAAAACAGCTGAGAGCAAATCAGCTGAGAGTCGGGAGGCCGATCAAATCAACTTATGGTAATTAACCTATGCTGAAGCTGAAAGGGGCTGTTTTTTCTATTTTTGCAGGCATCAGTCTACTCATTTGTTTTCTTTTAACACTGATCAGCTGTAGGGCGGCCCTTTGAAGCCCCGCGGCAAGAGTTTAAACAGTTTTTTTCCCTCTAGCCATCAGCTGGGACTCAGGAGGCAGCAATAAATTGGGAGTGGGCGGGGTAAGCGAACGGCGAACGAACAGAGGCAGAGGATGAGGGTGAGTGAAGGTGGGGGGGCGAGAGAGGGCTTTGGCAACCCCTATGAAATGGCTGTTCGACCCCCAAAGGGGTTGCGACCCCCAGGTTGAGAACCGCTGCAATAGAAGGTTTGAAACTATGTTACAGAAAGCTGGCATTGAACACAAGTGTTCTGCCCCTTATAGACCGCAACATAATGCGTATATTGAACGCAGAGGGCAAACATTGCAGGCTATGGCTCGAACCATGATATCTGATTCTGGTTTGCCTGAGGCACTTTGGGGTGAAGCAATAATGTGTGCTAACCATGTTATAAACAACGTAGTCAATACAACTGGTGAATTACCATTCACATGGAAGAAGACCAGAATTAGGTTATTTGCACACATTTGGAGCCCCAGCATGGATGTCAGCGTTCCAAATTAGGCTCTCTTCCAGCGCTGACATAACAAGATGAACTTTTACCTAGTTTTGTATGTACAGATAGTGTTTCCTGGGAGACGAGGGTGGGGGCTACATTCCTGTGAAAAGAACGTGCTGGGAGGTAGAGATGGATCTGCATGATGGCCAATGGGACATTGGGGTTGGAGAGCGGAAGAGGAGGGGGTTGGAAGGAGGGGCCAGTTTGGCTGCAAAAATGAAATCAGGAATGTCGGCTTTTTATGTTCTTAAATAAAAATGATTCATTAGAGAGATTGCGCTTGAAAATGAAACTTATTTAAGATAGCACTGAAACCTGACAGACAGCCAAACTCTCCTCCAAATCCAGGCTGGCTGAGTTTAAATCATCCCGTTCCCTCCCAGACATCTGGTCGGACGGACTATGGCTGAAGCCAAGCTCTCGGAGGAAAGCCTGCTTCAAGAAACGGGAGGAGCAGAAGCAGTCGTGATTCCAGCCAACTTGGAAAATACAAAGGTAAAAGATAAAGAAAAACCCCTAAGTGAATTGGGAAGGGCGAGCTGGGGATGGGAATGGCAGCGAAGCCCAGACAAGGCAGCACCTCCCCACCCCAGGATGAGAGACGAGGCAGAGGACTACCAACACCAAGGCTGGCCCTCCAGAGCTCAGCACAGAGAGGAGAGGGCAGAGAGGGAGGAACCACCCCAGTTCAGAGGGAAGTTCGATGGTGACCCAGACAACCTCGCCCAATTCCTCGATTCAGCTGAGATATACATAGAGCGGTTCGGACACCTCTACCCTTTCCCCAGAGCCCTAGTGAATGCTATCTCGGAAGGGCTGGAGGGAGAAGCAAAGAGGTGGTCAGCATCACTCTACAAATACAGGGCCCCCCAGCTACAAAATGCGGATGGGTTCTTGCAACTATTGAGAGCCCGTTATGAGGAGGAGGAGGAGGACCCCTATGTGGAAGACGAGCTCAGAAACCTAATGCAGAGGGGGAAGCCTATCAGAGAGCATATCCGTGAATTCAGGAGAGTCATTGGGACACTGTCTCCCCTACCAGAGCGATTGCTGGTGTATTTTTTTAGAACAAGCCTAGATAAAAGAATTTCCCAAGTGACTGCCTATCGTGACATCCCAAACCGACTCGCTGAATGGTTCCGGGTAGCGATAAAAGTCGACAGAGGGCTGCGGGCGAGTGACACGTCAAAACCACCAGAGGAAAAGGAGAGAGGCCGACCAGACCAGGGGCCACTCAACAGACAAGAAACCCCAACATCACAGCCCTCCTACAGACCAACTGCCCCACGGAGCCCACTGAAATGCTACAGATGTGGAGGAAGCGGCCACATAGCAGCAAGATGTGGAACGCCTAGACCGGGACCAGCTCCACCGCCCAAAGCACGACCGGAACGAGGGCCCAAGCGCGTCACCCACGTACCGCGGGAAGCTCCCCAAATCCCTGAGTTTTTCGCTCATCTGACCGAAACCAGAGGAATCCCAGTGGAGGGAGATCAGTCCCCCGAACCCTATGACACGGAAGACGAAGGCGAGGATGACCCGATGGTGAGTGGACCCGTCCATCCTTTTCTTTTCCCCATACGCCTAACAGCCCCCAAAACAGGGGCCCAAGAGACTTTCCAAGCCCTAATAGACTCGGGTAGCACACGGTGCCTAATCAACCTACCCACAGTTCTAAAATTGGGAATCCGAGCTAAACAGCTCAAACAACCAATTCGCTTCGAGCAAGTTGATGGGTCCCTAGTGGGAGGAACGTACGCCACACACTTGACTGAACCCGTGAGACTAGAACTCGCAGATCACTGGGAGACGATCTGCTTCATAATAGCCCCCAAGATGACAGAACCAGTCATATTGGGACTCTCATGGCTCGACAAATGGGGCCCAATCATTTAGTGGCAAGAGGGAACCCGCAGGCTGAGAATAGCAAAGGGGCCCCAACCCCTGCCGCCCCGACCAGAAGAATTCCCTCCCACGCTGAAACCCCAAAGCAGCCCTCCACTACAGAAGAAAACACCACCAACACAAGGGTCCCTCCCAGAAGGTGCAGCAAAGCAATTGTCAGCCGCACCCACCACCGCTTGTAACGCAAACCAGATCCCAAGGGAGTACCAAGACCTTGCGGGGGTATTCAGCGAGGCCGAGTGTGACATTCTGCCCCCCCTCCGCGAGACCGATTGTGCCATCGAGATTATCCCAGGAGCGAAACTACCCAAACCTAAAATGTATGCCATGACGCCCCGAGAAATGCAGGAAATGCGGGACTACATAGACAAAAACTTACAAAGGGGATTTATTGAGCCAGTGAAACCAAGGGTAGCGGCGCCGGTCATGTTTAAAGAGAAAAAGGACGGCTCCATGAGACTGGTAGTCGACTTTCGGAGTCTCAACGCTGTTTGCGTACACAACTTGTACCCCCTCCCCCTCATGAAAGACATGTTAGCCCACCTAGCTAAAGGGAAGGTTTTCACCAAACTAGACCTTCGAGAAGCTTATTACCGAGTACGCATAAAGGCAGGAGATGAATGGAAAACAGCATTCAACTGCCCCCTGGGTAGTTTCCAGTTTAAAGTAATGCCTTTTGGATTGCAAGGAGCCCCGGCAGTATTCATGCAGTTAATAAATGAAGTCTTACATGAACACCTTTACAAAGGGGTCCTCGTCTACCTGGATGATATTCTTATCTACACGGAGACCATAGACGAACACATAGCCCTCGTCCACCAAGTACTGAAAAAACTGCTACGGGCAAACCTATATGTCAAACTGCCAAAATGCGATTTCCACCAATCACGGCTAGACTACCTGGGCTACCGAGTATCAAATGAGGGGATAGAGATGGACCCAGCCAAGGTCCAATCAGTTCTACAATGGCAGCCCCCTCGCACCCGCAGACAACTGCAAAGTTTTCTAGGCTTTGCGAACTTCTACAGACAATTCATCCCCTCGTTCGCGAAGATTGCCAAACCTTTGATGGACCTCCTAAAGACAGGAAGCCCAGCGATGAAACCTCGCCCGGGACAACCCCTACAGTGGGACCTGACCTGCCAACAGGCATTTGAGATGCTAAAAGGACTGTTCGCGAAAGAACCTGTCTTAAAACACCCGGATCCGGAACAACCTTTTGTCATCCAAGCAGACGCAAGTGATGTGGCAGTAGGAGCCGTGTTACTCCAAAAGAACAACCAAGGTGATCTACAACCCTGCGCCTACACCTCCCGCAAACTCACCGATACAGAGAGGCGATGGGCGGCGTGGGAGAAGGAAGCGTTTGCAGTAAGGTGGGCCTTGTTGACCTGGCGGCACCTTCTAGAGGGAGGCCAGAAACCATTTGAAGTCTGGACTGATCATAAAAACCTAGAGGCTCTAAAAACCCCACGAAAACTGTCGCCCAGGCAAGTGCGGTGGGCACAATACTTCAATCGTTTCAATTTCGAGCTTAAGCACATCCCAGGAGGGAGAAATTTCCTGGCTGATGCCCTCTCCCGGATGCCCCAATACAACAGTGAGCGGGAGCAGGTAGTGAATGCCATCATCCCCTCCACCCAAGCTGCGGCCCAAGTGGTAACCAGACGGCAACGACGTGACCAGCAAGGCCAACTTGCAAGTGACTTAACTGCAAAATTAAAAAATGAAACGCTGACCGACCCCTGGTATCGGGACAATCAACATCTCTTGACAAAAAGAGATGAACTAGCATGGAGGGGGACAAAACTCTATGTCCCACAGAGTTTACGCATCCTGATTCTCAAGAGGAGCCACGACGTTAAACCAGCAGGACACTTCGGGTTCCTAAAGACTCTGCACCTAGTATGAAGGCAGTTCTGGTGGCCACACATGAGAAAGGACGTAGACAGTTATGTAAAAAGCTGCACCATTTGTGCCACGATGAAGACAAGGCCAGGGTGCCCGCCTGGATTGTTGCAACCAGTAGCTGAGCCAACAAGACCATGGGAGGAGATTGCAATGGACTTTATAGTAGACCTACCGAGGAGCAGTGGAAATACAGTGATCTGGACTGTAATAGACTTATTCTCCAAACAGGCACACTTCATACCTTGTAGTGGACTGCCTTCAGCCCGTCAGTTATCCAAACTGTTCCTGAAACACATTTACCACCTACATGGAGTCCCCAGGAGAATCATCTCCGACCGAGGGGTCCAGTTCACAGCAAAGTTCTGGAGGGAGTTTCTACGATCCATAGGGTCATCCCAAGGGCTCAGCTCAGCATTTCACCCGAGCACCAATGGGGGGGCAGAAAGACTGAACGCTATGATAGAACAGTATTTAAGATGCTACGTCGACTACCAGCAGTCCAATTGGGCAGACCTCCTATCTTTTGCGGAGGTTGCATATAATAATGCTGTCCACAGCAGCACGGGGCTAACCCCGTTCAAAATAGTGAGTGGCATGGATTTTGTTCCCATGCCAGAATACCCGAGGGAGCCCCCTTCCTCAGTCAGTTTGACCGACTGGATGGCAATGTTGAGACAAACTTGGGAAAATGTTAAGAGGGCACTGGCAAAGGTGGCTCAATCTTATAAGGACCAAGCAGACAAGCACCGAACTCCCCAAAGACCATTTCAGCTGGGAGAGAAAGTTTACCTCTCCACCAAGTACTTGAGACTTAGACTCCTGAGCAGGAAATTGGGCCCAAAATTTATAGGACCATTTCCTATAATAAAAATAATCAACCCCGTTACAGTGCAATTGCAGTTGCCACGGCTTTTGGGGAAAATTCACCCCGTTTTTCACAGTAGCCTTCTAAAACCTGTAGTGGGGTCTACTTTAAGGCCAACTCCACGTGAACCCCCTGGGCCCCTGGTTGTTGGGGGCCAAACGCACTACGAGGTGCAGCGGATTCTTGATTCAAGATGGCACAGGGGGCGCCTCCAGTACTTAATTAAATGGAAGGGTTACCCATTGTCAGAGGCTTCTTGGGTGAAGAGCGCAAACATCCAAGCTGATCGCCTTATAGCAAAATTCCATGCAGACCACCCGGGAAAGCCAGGAGGGGGGGGTGCACAGCCAGGGAGGGGCTGATGAGACTAATCTTGTTGTGTTTTCCCTATGGGATAGGTGATGTCGCAGAAGTGAAGGGAGAGGGGCCGGATGTCAGCGTTCCAAATTAGGCTCTCTTCCAGCGCTGACATAACAAGATGAACTTTTACCTAGTTTTGTATGTACAGATAGTGTTTCCTGGGAGACGAGGGTGGGGGCTACATTCCTGTGAAAAGAACGTGCCGGGAGGTAGAGATGGATCTGCATGATGGCCAATGGGACATTGGGGTTGGAGAGCGGAAGAGGAGGGGGTTGGAAGGAGGGGCCAGTTTGGCTGCAAAAATGAAATCAGGAATGTCGGCTTTTTATGTTCTTAAATAAAAATGATTCATTAGAGAGATTGCGCTTGAAAATGAAACTTATTTAAGATAGCACCGAAACCTGACAATGGGTTCATATTCCCTCGCAATTGAGGCGAAAGGGACAACATAGAGCAAAGAAGCTGTTTTTTGTTGGTTATGAATCCAACCACAGGACATATAGATTTTGGGTGCCAGGTACCACTAGTGTATGCTGCAGTGCTAGTGCCAAGTTCCTGGAGCATGTTGGTTGGAGTAAGCTTGAGCAGGAATTCGACAGAGCAAATGATAGTGTTGTTGTTGATACTCAAGTGTTTACTGATACTCCTGATGATGAGACAGTTGAGAAAGAACCTTCTATTCCTTTAAAGGAGGAGGAGTTTATGGAGGAGGTAGAAGAGGAGATACCAACAACGAGTCCTGATTTACCTAGACGGTCAACTCGAGATAGATATCCACCTGATAGGTATCAAGCCAGTGTAGTATGTCAGGTGAACATAGAGCCTTCTAACTTCGATGAAATTAAACTATATCCTGCAAAGGATCAGGTAGCTTGGAAGGAAGCGATGGATAAAGAGCTGAAATCATTGAAAGAGTTAGACGTTTATGAGAATGTTAGACTACCACCAGGTGAGCATGCAATTGGTTGCAAGTGGGTTTACAAACTGAAAACTGGTGTGGATGGGACTGTTACCCATAAGGCAAGATTAGTTGCTCAAGGATTTGCTCAGTCAGATAAGGACTATGATGAAGTGTTTGCACTGAGTCTGAGGGCGACTACGTTGCGAGCAGCATTAGTATGGGCAACTAAGATTAGATACAGGATAAACCATATAGATGTTGAAACTGCATATCTGCATGCGCCATTACAACATACGATCTATATTGTTGGAAGAAATATCCTTCTGGGTTCTGCTCCAAGTGGGGAAAAAGACACTGGAAACATGGAGACTGCTTGGAAAGATGGTTTAATGGTGGACAGGATCACATGGCTTGAGTTCCTGAACAGAAAAAGGGCAGATATAGCAAGTTTTCAGGTTTTATGCTCTCTCTGGCTTTGAACTTCCTGGGGCCCAGAAAGAGTATCCTGATTGGTTGTCAGACTTCCAGGGGGTGGGGGTCTTAGCTAGCCTTGCTGGCTGATGTAATCTTCCCAGGTGCCATGTGGTGAGTTTCATCCTAGATGGGTCCCATTGTCTTGTAGATGAGGTCCATTGACAAAGATTGAGTTTCTGCCTCTGGCCCATTAACAAAAGGGTGGGGGCAGGAAGGTGGGAGCTGCTTTGTCTTTAAAAACATGCCTTTCCATTTCTCATACAGGGAAACATAATATTCTGCCTTTTTAATATTTCCCAAAATATTTCATTCTCCTAGGAAAGGGGTGTGTGCTAACCTCCTACAATATGAAGAAGCCAGTAGGTTTGAAAACTGTTGGGAAGACTGATTGCTGGAGACTGAAGAAAAGTCTTTATGGCTTAAAGCAGTCAGGTTATGAGTTGAATAAATGCATTGTCAATGAGTTAGTTGCTATGGGTTTTGTAGCTGGCATAGCTGATCCATGTTTGTTTAAGAGAAAAAAGGATGGTTTAGATTCTCTGTTATTGCTATTCACTGATGATATAGCAATTATTACCAAACCTGAACATGAAGCAACTGAAATTGTTTCTGTGTTGCAAAAGAAGTTCAAAATTAGGAATTTGGGAGAAATTAAACATTATCTGGGTCTTGACATAGTGAAAACTAGGAAAGGTTATAAAATTTCGCAAGCTAGGAAAGTTAGCCAATTGCTGAAACATTACAACGTGGAGTTCTGTAAGCCTGCTAAGACACCAATGAGTCAGGAATTTAAGCATAGTAATATTCAAAGTCCTGTATTCGATAAGGAAATATATCAGTCCTTAATTGGTAGTCTGTCATATCTGAGTAATTGGTCTAGACCAGATATATTTTACAGTGTAAATCAACTGGCTAGATAGATATAACACTGAACCTACTGAAAGGCACTGACAAGCCGCTAAGCAAATACTTAGGTATCTGAAGCAAATGATTCATTATTCATTATATTTGGAGCCTAGTAGTGATTTAGTTTTAAGAGCATACGCTGATGCAAGTTTTGCAACCGATTTACCTACTCGTAAGTCAACATCAGGTATAGTGGTAATGTTGGGTAATGCTTTGATAGGATGGAAATCTATTAGGCAAAAGCACATTAGTTTGTCAACTATGGAAGCCGAGTTTTCATGTTTATCCTTAATGTGTACTGAACTGGTATGTTATAAACGATTGTTAATGGATATGGGATTAACTGTAAATGATCCGTTTGTCATTTATGAGGACAATCAATCTGCAATAAATATGGCTACTAATATAGCTGTAAGAACACGGTCTAAGTATACTGATTTGCGATACTTAAATGTTAGACAGTGTATACAAAGGAAATTGATTCAGTTGGAGTACTGTATGACTGAACACAATATTGCAGATCATTTCACAAAGGCTCAGGGTGCAATTAAGCACAAAGCGTGTTGTGAGTACTATGGTTTGAGGATGTGTAGGAGGGGAATGCCACCAAGACAGTGCCAGGGCCAGTAAGACATAATGAGACCTCATAGTACAAGATCAATTCAGAAAGGTAAAGGCCACAGGCATAGGAAAATGACCTTCCCAAAATAGAACACATAAACATCAGGGCCATTTAGGAACAAAAGAGGACCCAGGGAAATGACACACACAAAAGACCCAGGACATGCCAGGAAAGAAACTATCGAAACAGCAGAACCTAGGAGAGCAAAACAAAAGGAATGGCAGAGGATTAGCTAAGGAAAAGATTTAATCAATAGCCCAAGCAATCAGATAAGAGTCGAGCCGGGGTAAGGGCTTACCTGATAACAACATGATCAGCTTAAGGCAAGGAGCAAATAATAGGAACAGAAGGAAACAAAAGAACACAAGACCAAATAACCAAGACACCACCCAGTTTCAAGTGGGGAAAAACTAGAATAAGAAAACACAGGGCAATCCATGAACACACACACAAAGGGAAGACCCACAAAAGCAACAAAAGAAACAAAGAATTTCCTTTGTACAGAAAAGTATAAAAATGTACGCTTACCTTGTAACGATGTCAGCTCACCCAGGAACGCTGGTTCGTGCGCTTGCCGGATTCGTCTTCCTGAAACAAAATAAAGAGAATCCTGTTTTCACGCAGCTCGCTTCACTCGTTAATCGGCTCTTCGTGCCTGGGACGCTCTCCCAGCCAGGAAATTTGAACCCTTTTGGGGGAAACCTCTGCTCAAATTCAACAGATGTAAGATGTTATATATTGACCTACCCAAAAGGGAGGATGTTAGGAAAATGACTATTACCTAACTTGTTGGGTTGGCAATATATAAACCATCAATGTATGTTTGCAGTGTATTGTATTGTATTGTATAGCTTTAAGACTGCTGTATTGCATCATACTGTGTCCTGATTGGTTAGCTTTGTTGCCAATGTCCTTAAGAGGGAGCTTGTTCTCTTTGTTGTTCTTGCTCTCTGATATCTCTATCTGACTTACTGTATTACTGTTTGCAACTCCAGAAGAACTGTTTACTGTGTATGATTAATATGACTGGTATGAAGACTTTGTTTATTGGACTGTGCTTTATTTTTCCTGAATGTAAACTGTAACACGACTCAGTGTATCTGTGTGGTGACTGTGCTTATTCATAACTACTCTTAACTGCTTTCATGTGCACACCCTTGCTACTCAAGGGTTATTCCTTAACAGGTAGTTCAGTAGGTGGAGGTGAATCACACAGGCCTGGCAAAGCCTACACATGTGTGGCCTAGCCCCAGATTGCTCTGAGAGGAAAAGTCTTGTTAAACACAGCCTGGGAAAACACAGCCTAAAAATAACTGTAAATCTAACAATTTCTTACTTAAACTTGGGTCCTGGTTCTGTATCCTCACTGCTGGGCTTCCCCTACAGAGCAGCTCTCCCTGCAACCACCCAGCAGCAAAGCCCACAGGAAAGAGAGAGAGAGACTCTGCCAGTCCCATGATCCTTAGTGGGAACACATCTGATTGGCTGGCAGTTGCTCCCTCCTTCCCCCAGCTGGGATATCCTTTTCAGAGCAGGCCGTAGGAAATGCACTTTAACAAAGACAACAATAGGTAAATGAAACACAGCTGTTTCATCACAAATATATAAGAACAATTAGCGGGCTTTCAAAAATTCAGTTAATAGCTCATTTTCAAATTGCCCCCATTAAAAATCAAATTGCCCCCCCTGTGGGGCGTGTGCCACACATTGGGAACCACTGGTTTAGAGGCAGCTCTTTAACTCATTAGTCCAGAGGGAGCAAAAGAGATAGGATCCCAATGAGTGTCTTAGCTATTTAGCTCAGGAATAACAGAATAACAGAGTTGAAGGGGACTTTGGAGGTCTTCTAGTTCCAACCCCCTGCTCAGGCAGGAAAACTGAGGATGCCAAAATCTGAGTGGAGGGCCTGGGAAAGGTGTCAGAATAACAAAATAACACTTAGAAGGTACTTGGGGGCGGGGGGACCCTATACCATTTCAGAGAAATGGCTGTCCAGTCTTTTCTGAAAAATGTCCAGTGATCGAGCACCCATAACTTCTGGAGACAAGCAGTTCCACTGGTTAATTGTTCTCACTGTCAGGAAGTTTCTCCTTAGTTTTAGGTTGCTTCTCTCTTTGTTCAGTTTCCATTCATTGCTTCTTGTTTTGCCTTCTGCTGCTTTGGAATTTACATTGCCCCCCCCTTCTTTGTGGCAGCCCCTCAAAAGCCTGTTTTGTGACCTGCTTATCACACTCTTGGGCAAAGCATATGAGCCATTTCTGTTATGAATAAATGCCTAACTGTGTATACATTAATTTTTTTTTTTTTAATTTGATTTATATGCCGCCCTTCTCCGAAGACTCAGGGCGGCTTACAATGTGCTCAGCAATAGCCTTCATCCTTTTTGTATATTTATACAAAGTCAGCTTATTGCCCCCACAAACTGGGTCCTCATTTCACCTACCTTAGAAAGGATGGAAGGCTGAGTCAACCTTGAGCCTTGGCGAGATTCGAACCCTGCAGTAATTGCAGGCAGCTGGTCTTAAGCAGCTTAATAACAGGGTGCTTTAAACCCTTGTACTACCAAGGCTCTTTTAATGCATAGACTGACCCCTCCTCCCTCACCTAGCCCTTCCTGTCTTAATGCATAGACTGACCCCTCCTCCCTCACCTAGCCCTTCCCATGACCCCTCCTTACCTTGGCCCCGCCTTCTCCATATATAAGGCTGTGCACAGGAGTCTATCAGCAGTTCCAGATGTGTACCTGAAAGAAAGGAAATGGAGTAAATAAATACATTGAAATTGAAATCTATCGTGTCTGTGATTATTGGGCAAGATCCTTGGAAAAATACTTCACAAAATGGTAGCAGAGGATGGTTGTGCCCAATAACCAGAACTAATATCAAAAATGGAAGGAAGGATGAACACAAGGTCCATCACCAGACTGATGGCAGAGCTGGGGGAACCCGAAGGTGCCACCGCCAGAATCCCAACTGCCTTGGAGATGGAGAACCTGGACCAAACAAACAGAAGCGTGAGGCCAAAAGAAAGTGCAGCCAGGCACGCCAGGGACAGATCACCCGAGAGAGATGAGCTAAAGGAGACCATACAGAAAATGATGGAGGCCTCCATCAGCAAGAAGGAGCTCCTCGCGAAACTCCGGGACCTACTAGATGACCACGGAGCAGCGATGAGCCCCCAGGAACAAGACCACGAGGCTGCCAGACCAGTAAGACAAAGATACCCCCTGGCAGGGACCCAGGACCTAAGCAATTCCAGTTTCACGCCATGCTCCCGGCGGCCATCTTGGGATGGCCACCGACCAATAGGGAGCCAGGATTCAAATCCAATGGCGCGAAACGAAAGAAACCCCAGAACAAATGGGGGAACAACCAAAAACATCCCAGAAGGGACACACCAAGGCATCTGGAGCTCGCCTGCCAAGCTCGAAGCCAGGAAGACACCCGAGACCCCAGCCACCGCGATAGGCCCTGCACGCAACCCCATCGCACCAGCCACGCACCGCAGAGACACAACTGCGAGCCGAGGGGGCTACGGGGGGGCCATTGATGATGATACACCCCCCCAGATCCTCCACCCGAGGACCACCCCCCACGAGGACGACCGCAGGGCACCGATTGCACTCGAGGCCTGCCGATGGCAGGACTCGAACCCAGTACCCGCAGCACCAAATGCAAGAGACCCGAGTTTACAGAGCCGTAAACTGCATCCCTAAGCCATATTGTGAGTTCCCTCACCTGAGATACCATGGACAGCAACAGACTGTGAGTAATTTACCACACAGCTCAGTAAATTTACCAACTGACTTTCCCACTCTTAAATTAGATGGATCAAACCTCATGCAGTGGAATCACCAACTCCAGGTTTTATTTTTAAAAGAGAATCTGTTTTTTTTTTTAATTGAAAAAGTTTTTCAAATACAAATTTTCCCCCCTTTTTTCTCCCCCCCTCCTCCCTAACCCCCCTCACCACCCGTCCCCCTGTGACTTCTTCAAAATAAAATCCAACTTCATAACAGATTATATAATATTTTACCATCCCCTTGCTCCTTCCCTCAAATACTGACCCTTTCTTTCTAATAATATTATTACATCCCCCTTTTACCATACATTTCAAAATAACATTCTACTGTAACATTGTATAATAACTTCTAGTTTAGCATAATAACATTATTTTAACTCCCAATTTAACAATAATCTGCCCTTTTTCTCCTCCCCCATACATATATCTATATATTAATATAACATTTAATCTTTAATGTATATTAATATAACATTTCAAAGCAGCCTTCCCCTAAAAAGCTATATAATAAATCCTAATTTAACATTTATTCAGCTCTATCCATTTCCTCCACTCCCATAAATGTATCTCTTAAACATCCCTTTTCTTAAACTAAACAATCAATAAACTAACCTATCTCCACCCATTTACCTACAAAATTAGCATACATAACAATTCTTAATATCTTTATTCTTCTACCCACCCTACTAAAAAAAATATTCCCTTATATAGATAAAATCAATGACTTTAAACTTATAATCCATATAATATAATATCTTCTTTGATGTCTCTCCACTGGATTGTTAACTCCATCGCCCATATTAGGGTAACATAGCATCCTGATTGCAACAGAATGTTCAAAAAATCCTCAGTTATCATCTGCCCCCATCAGCAATAAATATCTTCATGTATATAAAAAAGGAAAACAACCACCCGAGTGACATTATAATTGTATTCCATATAATATCTGTAGTAGTGGATTTCTTCAGGATTATTAATTCCCACCATCATAATGGGGTAACAACCAGATCTTCTGCATGCCCCAGCATAGCTCTCTTGCCATATAGCTCAGGATAAGCATGATATATTTATCAAAAAAAAAAAAAAATCCAAAATGGATAATTCCAATCCAACAATTTAAGGCCCTTTTCACATCCCAAAATTACAGCACTGCAGAGGTCTGTCACTCTCCTCAGGATAATATTGACCAATACTTCGCCTCAACTATATTTTCATGTATTCAGTCATCTTTTAAATAACTGGCTTCACTGTTGCCTAATTTAGAAATTTTTGTTTTTGCGAGATCTATTTCTTTTTTTCTTGACTTGTTGTGGGTTTGATCTCCATCCTAATTTCCTTTCTACGAGTTGTATATCGACTGATCGGTTTTCATTCTGATTTATAGCTTGATCTTGTTGGTTTTGCTTTTGTGACTCATATTTCTTTTCTATAAGTTGTGTATCAACTGATTGATTTCCATTGTCAGGTTTCGGTGCTATCTTGAATAAACTTCATTCTCAAGCGCAGGCTGTCTAATGAAACATTTTATTTTTAAGCATAGCAGACTCCGACATTTCTGACTCAATTTGCAGCCAAACTGGCCCCTCCTTCCAACCCCCTCCTCTTCCGCTCTCCAGCCCCAACGTCCCATTGGCCATCATACAGATCCATCTCTACATCCCGGCACGTTCTTTTCACAGGAATGCCGCCCCCACCCTCGTCTCCCAGGAAACCCTATCTGTATATACAGAACTAGGTAAAAGTTCATCTCAGCAATAAATCAAGCTTCCGCTCTTTCTGCTTCAACTTGTTATGTCAGCGCTGGAAGAAAGCCTAATTTGGAACGCTGACATCCGGCCCCTCTCCCTTCACTTCTGCAACATCACCTATCCCATAGGGAAAACACAACAAGATTAGTTTCATCAGCCCCTCCCTGGCTGTGCACCCCCCCCTCCCGGCTTTCCCGGGTGGTCTGCATGGAATTTTGCTATAAGGCGATCAGCTTGGATGTTTGCGCTCTTCACCCAGGAAGCCTCTGACAATGGGTAACCCTTCCATTTAATTAAGTACTGAAGGCGCCCCCTGTGCCATCTTGAATCAAGAATCCGCTGCACTTCGTAGTGCGTTTGGCCCCCAACAACCAGGGGCCCAGGGGGTTCACGTGGCGTTGGCCTTAAAGTAGACCCCACTACAGGTTTTAGAAGGCTACTGTGAAAAACGGGGTGAATTTTCCCCAAAAGCCGTGGCAACTGCAATTGCACTGTAACGGGGTTGATTATTTTTATTATAGGAAATGGTCCTATAAATTTTGGGCCCAATTTCCTGCTCGGGAGTCTAAGTCTCAAGTACTTGGTGGAGAGGTAAACTTTCTCTCCTAGCTGAAATGGTCTTTGGGGAGTTCGGTGCTTGTCTGCTTGGTCCTTATAAGATTGAGCCGCCTTTGCCAGCGCCCTCTTAACATTTTCCCACGTTTGTCTCAACATTGCCATCCAGTCGGTCAAACTGACTGAGGAAGGGGGCTCCCTCGGGTATTCTGGCATGGGAACAAAATCCATGCCACTCACTATTTTGAACGGGGTTAGCCCCGTGCTGCTGTGGACAGCATTATTATATGCAACCTCCGCAAAAGATAGGAGGTCTGCCCAATTGGACTGCTGGTAGTCGACGTAGCATCTTAAATACTGTTCTATCATAGCGTTCAGTCTTTCTGCCCCCCCATTGGTGCTCGGGTGAAATGCTGAGCTGAGCCCTTGGGATGAACCTATGGACCGTAGAAACTCCCTCCAGAACTTTGCTGTGAACTGGACCCCTCTGTCGGAAATGATTCTCCTGGGGACTCCATGTAGGCGGTAAATGTGTTTCAGGAACAGTTTGGATAACTGACGGGCTGAAGGCAGTCCACTACAAGGAATGAAGTGTGCCTGTTTGGAGAATAAGTCTATTACAGTCCAGATCACTGTATTTCCACTGCTCCTCGGTAGGTCTACTATAAAGTCCATTGCAATCTCCTCCCATGGTCTTGTTGGCTCAGCTACTGGTTGCAACAATCCAGGCGGGCACCCTGGCCTTGTCTTCATCGTGGCACAAATGGTGCAGCTTTTTACATAACTGTCTACGTCCTTTCTCATATGTGGCCACCAGAACTGCCTCCGTACTAGGTGCAGAGTCTTTAGGAACCCGAAGTGTCCTGCTGGTTTAACATCGTGGCTCCTCTTGAGAATCAGGATGCGTAAACTCTGTGGGACATAGAGCTTTGTCCCCCTCCATGCTAGTTCATCTCTTTTTGTCAAGAGATGTTGATTGTCCCGATACCAGGGGTCTGTCAGCGTTTCATTTTTTAATTTTGCAGTTAAGTCACTTGCAAGTTGGCCTTGCTGGTCACGTCGTTGCCGTCTGGTGATCACTTGGGCCGCAGCTTGGGTGGAGGGGATGATGGCATTCACTACCTGCTCCCGCTCACTGTTGTATTGGGGCATCCGGGAGAGGGCATCAGCCAGGAAATTTCTCCCACCTGGGATGTGCTTAAGCTCGAAATTGAAACGATTGAAGTATTGTGCCCACCGCACTTGCCTGGGCGACAGTTTTCGTGGGGTTTTTAGGGCCTCTAGGTTTTTATGATCAGTCCAGACTTCAAATGGTTTCTGGCCTCCCTCTAGAAGGTGCCGCCAGGTCAACAAGGCCCACCTTACTGCAAACGCTTCCTTCTCCCACGCCGCCCATCGCCTCTCCGTATCGGTGAGTTTGCGGGAGGTGTAGGCGCAGGGTTGTAGATCCCCTTGGTTGTTCTTTTGGAGTAACACGGCTCCTACTGCCACATCACTTGCGTCTGCTTGGATGACAAAAGGCTGTTCTGGATCCGGGTGTTTTAAGACAGGTTCTTTCGCGAACAGTCCTTTTAGCGTCTCAAATGCCTGTTGGCAGGTCAGGTCCCACTGTAGGGGTTGTCCCGGGCGAGGTTTCATCGCTGGGCTTCCTGTCTTTAGGAGGTCTGTCAAAGGTTTGGCAATCTTCGCAAACGAGGGGATGAATTGTCTGTAGAAATTCGCAAAACCTAGAAAACTTTGCAGTTGTCTGCGGGTGCGAGGGGGCTGCCATTGTAGAACTGATTGGACCTTGGCTGGGTCCATCTCTATTCCGTCATTTGATACTCGGTAGCCCAGGTAGTCTAGCCGTGATTGGTGGAAATCGCATTTTGGCAGTTTGACATATAGGTTTGCCCGTAGCAGTTTTTCCAGTACTTGGCGGACGAGGGGTATATGTTCATCTATGGTCTCCGTGTAGATAAGAATATCGTCCAGGTAGACGAGGACCCCTTTGTAAAGGTGTTCATGTAAGACTTCGTTTATTAACTGCATGAACACTGCCGGGGCTCCTTGCAATCCAAAAGGCATTACTTTAAACTGGAAACTACCCAGGGGGCAGTTGAATGCTGTTTTCCATTCATCTCCTGCCCTTATGCGTACTCGGTAATAAGCTTCTCGAAGGTCTAGTTTGGTGAAAACCTTCCCTTTAGCTAGGTGGGCTAACATGTCTTTCATGAGGGGGAGGGGGTACAAGTTGTGTACGCAAACAGCATTGATACTTCGAAAGTCGACCACCAGTCTCATGGAGCCATCCTTTTTCTCTTTAAACATGACCGGCGCCGCTACCCTTGGTTTCACTGGCTCAATAAATCCCCTTTGTAAGTTTTTGTCTATGTAGTCCCGCATTTCCTGCATTTCTCGGGGCGTCATAGCATACATTTTTGGTTTGGGTAGTTTCGCTCCTGGGATAATCTCGATGGCACAATCGGTCTCGCGGTGGGGGGGCAGAATGTCACACTCGGCCTCGCTGAATACCCCTGCAAGGTCTTGGTACTCCCTTGGGATCTGGTTTGCGTTACAAGCAGTGGTGGGTGTGGCCGCCAATTGTTTTGCTGCACCTTCTGGGAGGGGCCCTTGTGTTGGTGGTGTTTTCTTCTGTAGTGGAGGGCTGCTTTGGGGTTTCAGCGTGGGAGGGAATTCTTCTGGTCGGGGCGGCAAGGGTTGGGGCCCCTTTGCTATTCTCAGCCTGCGGGTTCCCTCTTGCCACCAAATGATTGGGCCCCATTTGTCGAGCCATGAGAGTCCCAATATGACTGGTTCTGTCATCTTGGGGGCTATTATGAAGCGGATCGTCTCCCAGTGATCTGCGAGTTCTAGTCTCACGGGTTCAGTCAAATGTGTGGCATATGTTCCTCCCACTAAGGACCCATCAACTTGCTCGAAGCGAATTGGTTGTTTGAGCTGTTTAGCTCGGATTCCCAATTTTAGAACTGTGGGTAGGTTGATTAGGCACCGTGTGCTACCCGAGTCTATTAGGGCTTGGAAAGTCTCTTGGGCCCCTGTTTTGGGGGCTGTTAGGCGTATGGGGAAAAGAAAAGGGTGGACGGGTCCACTCACCATCGGGTCATCCTCGCCTTCGTCTTCCGTGTCATAGGGTTCGGGGAACTGATCTCTCTCATCTGGGATTCCTCTGGTTTCGGTCAGATGAGCGAAGAACTCAGGGATTTGGGGAGCTTCCTGCAGTACGTGGGTGACGCGCTTGGGCCCTCGTTCCGGCCGTGCTTTGGGTGGTGGATCGGGTCCCGGTCTAGGCGTTCCACATCTTGCTGCTATGTGGCCGCTTCCCCCACATCTGTAGCATTTCAGTGGGCTCCGTGGGGCAGTTGGTCTGTAGGAGGGCTGTGATGTTGGGGTTTCTCATCTGTTGAGTGGCCCCTGGTCTGGTCGGCCTCTCTCCTTTCCCTCTGGTGGTTTTGACGTGTCACTCGCCCGCAGCCCTCTGTCGACTTTTATCGCTACCCGGAACCATTCAGCGAGTCGGTTTGGGATGTCACAATAGGCAGTCACTTGGGAAATTCTTTTATCTAAGCTTGTTCTAAAAAAATACACCAGCAATCGCTCTGGTAGGGGAGGCAGTGTCCCAATGACTCTCCTGAATTCACGGATATGCTCTCTGATAGGCTTCCCCCTCTGCATTAGGTTTCTGAGCTCGTCTTCCACATAGGGGTCCTCCTCCTCCTCCTCATAATGGGCTCTCAATAGTTGCAAGAACCCATCCGCATCTTGTAGCTGGGGGGCCCTGTATTTGTAGAGTGATGCTGACCACTTCTTTGCTTCTCCCTCCAGCCCTTCCCTGATAGCATTCACTAGGGCTCTGGGGAAAGGGTAGAGGTGTCCGAACCGCTCTATGTATATCTCAGCTGAATCGAGGAATTGGGCGAGGTTGTCTGGGTCACCATCGAACTTCCCTCTGAACTGGGGTGGTTCCTCCCTCTCTGCCCTCTCCTCTCTGTGCTGAGCTCTGGAGGGCCAGCCTTGGAGTTGGTAGTCCTTTGCCTCGTCTCTCATCCTGGGGTGGGGAGGTGCTGCCTTGTCTGGGCTTCGCTGCCATTCCCATCCCCAGCTCGCCCTTCCCAATTCACTTAGGGGTTTTTCTTTATCTTTTACCTTTGATTTTTCCAAGTTGGCTGGAATCACGACCGCTTCTGCTCCTCCCGTTTCTTGAAGCAGGCTTTCCTCCGAGGGCTTGGCTTCAGCCATAGTCCGTCCGACCAGATGTCTGGGAGGGAACGGGATGATTTAAACTCAGCCAGCCTGGATTTGGAGGAGAGTTTGGCTGTCTGTCAGGTTTCGGTGCTATCTTGAATAAACTTCATTCTCAAGCGCAGGCTGTCTAATGAAACATTTTATTTTTAAGCATAGCAGACTCCGACATTTCTGACTCAATTTGCAGCCAAACTGGCCCCTCCTTCCAACCCCCTCCTCTTCCGCTCTCCAGCCCCAACGTCCCATTGGCCATCATACAGATCCATCTCTACATCCCGGCACGTTCTTTTCACAGGAATGCCGCCCCCACCCTCGTCTCCCAGGAAACCCTATCTGTATATACAGAACTAGGTAAAAGTTCATCTCAGCAATAAATCAAGCTTCCGCTCTTTCTGCTTCAACTTGTTATGTCAGCGCTGGAAGAAAGCCTAATTTGGAACGCTGACATCCATGCTTGTCTGTGACTTGATGAATCATCACATTAGAATCCAATGCCACATCTCTTTTATTTGTGGATAATCCAGCTGAGGTATCTAAAGAATCCAAAGGCAATTCATCTACAGAGGCCTCTGTTGCTCGATATTTTTCCTTTATTTCCAACTCCTTCTGCTTATCTTGTGTTGTGCATAAAAATGTTGAACTCATTTTCAAAATTTTTTGGTAAAATTCTTCCGCTTTTTCAACAGTATTTAATTGATATCTTACTCCTTGATATCTCAATATTATACCAACTGGAGTATCCCACCTAAATATAATATTTCTCTTTTTAAGCTCAGTCACCAGAAAACCAAATTTCTTTCTTTCCAATAACATCTTAGATGGTAGCTCTTTGTATATCCAAATCTTTCTTCCAAACAAATGCAGAGTAGAATTAAAAGATTTTTGCACGATATTATTTCTTATTTCTTTGTCTGTAAAATAAATCACCACATCTCTTGGCAATTGCCTTTGCTTTGCAATCCAGGAGTTTATTCTATAAACTCTGTCAATCCTACAAAATACTTCCTCAGGATGAACCTTTAAGATCCCAGCCAGAATTTCAGAAGATATTTTTCTTAAGTCATCTCTGTTGCTTTCCTGTAATCCTCTCAGTCTAATCGCATATTCTGTGAGATTATATTGCATCATTAAAACTTCTTTTTCAATCCGTTGTTTTATATTTTCTGCATTACAAGTCTTATAATCAGCTTCCATTTTAAGTGTTTCTTCTAAGCTATTATCTTGAGTGTTTATCAAATCATTTTCAGTTCTTTGTATTTTATTGTCCAAATTATCCTCAATTTCCTCCATTTTAGACTCTAATAAGTCAATATTTGTACCCAACTTCATAACAATTTCTGAAAAACCATTAGTCACTTTTGCAATCTTTCGTTGCAGAATATCAAACCCACCCTTAAGTTAGATGGATCAAACCTTATGCAGTGGAATCATCAGCTCCAGGTTTTATTTTTAAGGGAGAATCTGTTGTTTTTAATTGATGACACCCCCCCCCCCCCACAAAACCTTGGACTTTAGAAACAGATTGTTTACATCACAGGGCTTACTATTTAATCATAGCAAGTATTCCACCAGGCGTATACCCCAGCCTTAGCCATTACCTGACTGTGTCTGAAATACAGCAAAAAATATTTAATCTGTTCTATAGTAAAAGCGCTGCCACCACAGCCAGGATATCTAGGGAATTCCACTCTGCCAGACATAAAGCAGGGACTCCCATGGGTGAACATATACTGAACCTGAATGCCACAAGAACTGAGCTGATACAAAGGGGGGAGGACATATCAGAGGAGAGCATGAAGAGCATTGTCATCAACTCCCTGGACTCCAGCTGGGATAATTTCATAATGCAGCTGGATAGCATAGGCTTAGGCCACCTCACACTCGAGTCACTGACAAACAGGATAATAGCAGAAGATAGCTTAAAGAGGGACTGCTCCATCAGCCGCAGGGACAGCAAGCCAACAAAGAAAGTTGAGTTCCAAACCAGGAACCTAGGCTACCCAGAGTGCTTCACCTGTGGTTCCAAGAACCACTATAAATGGGATTGCCCAAAAAACTCAAGGGGAAGGGATCACACCTACCAAAGAGAAAGGGGAGGCAGGAAGCCAGGGCTCCCTGATAGATCCCCATCAGAAAACAGATACAGGCGTAGGGACTCCCCCAACCCAAGGGACAGAAGGGGAAGTAGGGACAGCTCTAGGGAGAGCCGATCAGGATCCATGTATGGGATCGGGGAGAACACACACTCACACCCACAAACTAGAGAAGGAGAAGCATGGCTCATCGATTCGGGAGCCACCAACCACACAACCCATGACAGGAAGATATTGACCTCATTCACAGAGGAAAACTAGCACATTAAGGTGGCCAATCAAAACAGGGTCCTGGTAACAGGGAAAGGAAACATGTTCATAAGCGGAATAGGCAAAATAGAGGGGGTATTGCTCATACCCGAAATACCCCACAATATTTTAGCGGCGCTTAAACTAAGCAAGGACATGGGCATAGAGACCACCTTCAAAGAGGGAAAAGCCTACATGACCAGGAACAGGGAAAGCATCGGCAAAATAGTCATTGACAGAGGGCTAACATACCTCCACCCTAAGAAGAATAGCCAGACCCAAGTAATCGCCCAACTGGAGAACACTGAGGATAAAGTCAATGCACATGTTGAGACAGAGGGGGGCAAGGAAGGTGACCCCACCGAAAACAGCACTACACACAGAGGGAGACTGTTAATTGGCAAACCCATTCACGATGACTGTGCCCACTTGCTACATAGAAAATTGGGCCATGCCAGCTTCCCAGTCATCCAAAAAATGACAGAATGTACCAGTGACTTGAAAATAAAAAATTGCAAAAACTACTTAGAGTGTTCTGTATGTAAATCATCTAAGTTAAAAACCAAACCCAGACCTAGAAAAGCCACCTGTACCACCAATTCTATCTTCCACCTGGTACATATGGACATTGTGGGCCCCATGAAGCCCTCTATAAAATATAAAAAGAGGTATTTTCTGACAATAGTAGATGACTACAGCCGCTATGGCTTTGTATATACCATTAACCATAAGAACGAGGTATTTCAAAAATTTAAGGAATTTTATAAGAGAGTGGAAACACAACACAACACAAAGATAAGGCAAATAATGACAGATAGGGGGTCTGAGTTCCTATCAAGGGACTTCTCGAACTGGTCAAAGATGCACGGGATAATACACTACACGACTTCTCCTTTTTCCGTGTTCCAGAATGGAGTCGTAGAGAAAAGGAATGGAGTCCTGCAAACAATGATGAGATGCACCCTAGAGGATGCGGGGTTAGGGCAGCCATTCTGGGCGGAAGCACTCAACTACTCAAATTATACACTGAACAGGCTCTGGTCTAGCATAATAGGGAAAACACCTTATGAGGTGATGTACGACCGAAAGCCAAAAATTGCACACCTGCACATATTTGGAGTCACGGCGGATGTGCACATCCCCAGACAACTGAGGCGAAAAGGAGACAAGGTCTCTAAGAGATTAAGGTTCATGGGGTATGAACCAGGCACAAAAGGCTATAGATTCATAGACAGGGACAACAGGTTCATTATATCCAGAACAGCGGTGTTCCACGAGAACACCAACTGGTCAAAGATACATCTCAACGAGACACTCATCAGACAGGAAGACACAGACGAATTAAGGGATAAAAGCAAACCCACCACATTAGAAGCAAATACACAAGAGAGACAAAAACCGAAACACCATGAGGTAGCCACCAAGGGGTGGAAGGAAGACTCAACAGAAATAAAATGCCCAAGAGATTTGAAGATTATGTCATGTCCATTCACCCAAATAGAACGACCCCCAACTCATACAAGGATATCATTAGCCTGCCACAGGAAGAGAGAGATAGGTGGGAGCAAGCTATGGAAAAGGAGATGGCTAGCCTACGGGAACTAAACGTGTACACCCACTCTAAGGTCCCAGCCGACAAGACACTCATAGGCACAAAATGGGTTTTCAAAATTAAGGAACTCGAAGACAACAAGACCCTCTACAAGGCTAGACTCGTAGCTCAGGGGTTCGCCCAGAGGTATCCAGACGACTACACGGATACCTATTCACCCACAGTTAGGGCAGAAAGTGTCAAAAGTGCCCTAGTAATAGCGTCTGTCCTAGGCCTAGAAGTTTACCAATTCGACGGTCAAACCGCATACCTCCATGCGAAGTTAGACAAAGAAATATATGTCAGGGCACCCCCAGGGAAGGGTGCGAAAGAGGGAGTCACCTGGCTACTAAACAAAAGTTTGTATGGCCTAAGACAGTCGGGAAAAAGATGGTATGAGTGCCTAGCCAAAACACTCAGGGACATGGGTTTTACTGCCACCTCTGCGGATCTCTGCCTCTTCGTCAAAAGGAAGGGCACATCAGTCGAGTACGCACTCATTTACGTAGACGACATCCTGTACCTAGGACAACACAAGCGAAAATGCGATGAATTCGCCAAAGAACTGGGGAAACACTTCACACTCAAGACCCTAGGGAGAGTCAACAAGTATCTAGGGGTGCAAATCGAGAAAACAGAGAATGGGTTCAAGGTATCACAAAAGGAAAAAATATTAGAACTTATACACAGATGCAACATGAAGGATGCTAAGCCATGCGAAACACCTATGCAAACAGACTTCCTGAAACATATGCACGAAGAGGGGGAGTCATTTAAGGACAACACCCTGTATAGATCCGTCATTGGATCCCTCCTCTATATTGCCAATTGGACAAGGCCCGATATCAGCTTAGCTGTTAATTTATTATCCAGACATGTCAGTGAACCTAAGGTGTACCACTGGGAAGGGGTAAAGCGAATAATTAAGTACCTGAAACACAGCATAGACGCGTACCTATGCCTGGAACCATCCAAATCCAAAGAACCTGTGCTGACCTGCTATGCGGACGCTGACTGGGTGGGGGATACCAAGAGCAGGAAAAGCACCTCCAGTTACATATTCCTCATCAATAACTGCCCGGTGCATTGGTATACCGGTAAACAGAACCTGGTTGCCACATCCACGGCGGAAGCAGAGTACATCTGCCTATCAAAAGCAGCTAACAACTTAGTGTGGTTCGATGACCTGCTCTCTGAAATATGGACCGAGCCAGTTTACCCTATAACTATCCACGAGGACAATAAAGCAGCCATAGACATTTCCAATGCAGACGCAGTGGGTCAAAGGTCCAGACACATCGACATCAAGCACAAGCACGTCAGGCAGTTATCGAACGTAGGCTTCATCAGGGCCGTGCATTGTGAAACTTCTGAACAAGTCGCAGACATTCTAACAAAGCCATTACCAAGCAGGCAGCACACATATCTGACATCAAAATTAGGGGTGGCTATGCCTTGTACAGAATCAACCCCAAATGTTAGGCATTTAGAGGGGGATTTGTTATGAATAAATGCCTAACTGTGTATACATTAATGCATAGACTGACCCCTCCTCCCTCACCTAGCCCTTCCCATGACCCCTCCTTACCTTGACCCCGCCTTCTCCATATATAAGGCTGTGCACAGGAGTCTAGCAGCAGTTCCAGATGTGTACCTGAAAGAAAGGAAATGGAGTAAATAAATACGTTGAAATTGAAATCTATCGTGTCTGTGATTATTGGGCAAGATCCTTGGAAAAATACTTCACAATTTCTTCCTTTCAGTGGTCCATGAAAGTACATCTATAGTATGTAGATGCAGATAATAAAGTCGAAAAAAGGTGAACAACATTTTTACAGAACTATACAGTAGATACGTTGAGGCTGGGCATGACAAGGAGTGGCTGGGAGGGGAGGGGCCGGGCCAGGCACCCCTTGACGTGAGTGATGTTGAGTTGGCCACACCCACCCAGTCACATGACCACCCAGCCACGCCCACCCAGCCAGTCATTAGGGCAGAGAAACGGTTGTTAAAAATTTTGAATCCTACCACTGGAGACACCCTAACAGGGCCTCTTCTTATACAGGCTCTTAAAGGGATAACAGCTAAAAACCTTGCTGACTCATTCCCATCATTACATCAGTGCATCATTGTAGCAGCTGGTCAGCTCTTAAATCACTACCCTGACACCAGGGATGTTGATATATTGGAATATTTGGAAAGGAACAACCAAATCCCTGCGGTGCTTATATTTTTAGATGCGGAAAAAGCTTTTGATCGATTGGATTGGCAATTTTTATTGAGAGTAGTTCACAGGATGCAATTTGGGAATTGCTTTATGCAATCTATAAAAGCAATATATCAAGAACAGACAGCTCAGATAATTGTTAATAGCAGTTTAACAGAAACTTTTAAAATTGAAAAAGGTACAAGGCAGGGATGCCTTTTATCACCATTATTATTTATATTAACTCTAGAACTGTTGCTGAATAGAATACGTAATATAGATGAGATAAAGGGAATCAAAGTTAGAGACTATGAATATAAGGTACGGGCATTTGCAGATGATTTGGTTATGACCTTAACTCATCCAGTGGAATCAGCAAAGGTTTTGATGGATATAATCAAACAGTATGGTCAAGTGTCTGGGTTTAAAATAAAGGTTGGAAAAACGAAGATGATAGTTAAAAATATGACAATAAATCAAAAAGAGGAGCTACAAAGGGTAACGGGATGTGAAATAGTTAAAAAAGTTAAATACCTAGGTGTTCATATTGCACCTTCTAATGGGAAACTGTATAAATATAATTGAGTTGTTATGGCATAAAATACAAATTGAAATGGATAAATGGAAAAAATTACAATTGTCCTTGTTAGGTAGAATAGCAGTTATAAAAATGAATGTTTTACCTAAGTTTTTATTCCTCTTTCAAATGATACCAATACTAAAAAAAGATGCCAACCTGGAAGAATGGCAGAAAGGTACTAATAAGTTTGTATGGCAAGGTAAGAAACCAAGGATAAAATTGAAAATAATGCAGGATATGCGAGAAAGAGAGGGGCTGAAAATGCCCAATTTAAAATTATATTATGAAGCAGCTGTTTTATCAGCAATTAGTGATTGGATTAATTTAACAAACGGAAGGATTCTGAACATTGAAGGGCATGATTTGGTTTACGGTTGGCATGCTTACTTAGTGTATGATAAAAAGGTGGATAGAGCATTTAAGAGCCGTTGGGGGTGGGAGGCACCGTTCTGCGGTGGTTCTCCTCCTACCTCTCTGACCGGTCGCAATCTGTGTTGACAGGGGGGCAGCGGTCGACCCCGAGGCACCTTGCTTGTGGGGTGCCACAAGGGTCGGTCCTCTCGCCCCTTCTGTTCAACATTTATGTAAAGCCGCTGGGTGAGATCATCCGTGGCTTCGGGGTGGAGTTCCATCAGTACGCTGATGACACCCAGCTGTACATCTCCACCCCAGGCCACCCCAATGATGCCCTTGAAGTAATGTCCCAGTGCCTGGAGGCCGTGCGGGCCTGGATGGGGAGAAACAGGCTCCGACTCAACCCCTCCAAGACCGAGTGGCTGTGGCTTCCGGCGTCCCGATATAGCCAGCTGATGCCATCGCTGGCTATTGGGGGTGAATCACTCGCCCCCACGGAGAGGGCTCGTAACTTGGGTGTCCTCCTGGATGCACGGCTGTCTTTAGAAGATCATTTGACGGCCGTGGCCAGGGGGGCTTTCTATCAGGTTCGCCTGATACGCCAGTTGCGCCCCTTTCTAGATCGGGACTCCCTACGCACAGTCACTCAGGCACTCGTCACTTCCCGCCTGGACTACTGCAACGCTCTCTACATGGGGCTCCCCCTGGGGTGCACCCGGAGGCTCCAGCTGGTCCAGAACGCGGCCGCGCGGGGGATTATGGGGGCGACGAGGCGCTCCCATGTGACACCTCTCCTGCGCGAGCTGCACTGGCTCCCGGTGGTCTTCCGGGTGCGCTTCAAGGTATTGGTGACCACCTTTAAAGCGCTCCATGGCTTAGGGCCGGGGTACTTACGAGACCGCCTTCTGCCACCAATAGCCTCCCACCGGCCAGTACGCTCACACAGAGTGGGCCTCCTCAGGGTGCCGTCCGCCAGACAATGTCGGCTGGCGACCCCCAGGGGGAGAGCCTTCTCTGTGGTGGCGCCCACCCTCTGGAACAACCTCCCCCCAGAGTTACGTACAATAACAGACCTCCGGATTTTTCGTCGGGCCCTGAAAACCCATTTATTTCAACTAGCTGGGCTGGCTTGAGTCAAATTTTAAATTGATTTTAAATTGGAATAGTTTTAATTACGGCCAAGATATTTAATTATTTTAATCAGTTTTTAGATTTTGTATGTTTTGTATGTATGTCTAATTTTTACTCTGGCTGTTCACCGCCCTGAGTCCTATATTGGAGAAGGGCGGTATAGAAATTTAAACAAATAAATAAATAAATATATTGAGGAATGCTTTATTGCGTGTTTGGAAGAAATATCAATATAAATTAAATGAAAAGATACCTATATGGACAGTACCCAGGCACGCAATAGAGAACACGAGTATAGAAAGCAGACAGGATGTAATTACATATACAGATATTCTTAATATGGAGGGAGGTATATTAAAATTAAAACCTTTGAATGTGTTGAAAGAGGAGAAAATAATTCAAACTTGGTTTCAGTATGTACAACTTCAAGCCAGATGGAGAAAAGATCAGAAAATTGGTATTATACAAAGCGATGAAAATTTAATAAAACAAACTAGAGACCAAAGTTCAATGCATATGAAAAGATTGTATAGTATATTGATAGAGATAGATTCGGAAACAGAGCTAGTTAAAGATTGTATGATAAAATGGGCGCAGAATTTTGAACAACCAATAATGATGGAAACATGGGAAAAAATATGGGTAAGAAATATGAAATTTACACAAGCGCAAAACTTAAGGGAGAATTTTTATAAAATGTTTTATAGATGGCATCTAGATCCAAAAAAATTATCTTGTATGTACCCGAATGTACAACCAAAATGTTGGAGATGTGATTGTGAGGATGCTACATATTTCCATATTTGGTGGACATGTAAAAAGGTTAAAGCGTTCTGGATAAAAATTTGGTGGATTTTACAAAACATTCTTAAAAAGAGGTTAAAATTTATACCACAGTTGTTTCTGCTGGGTATAGTTACGGACTGTACGGTTATAGAGACTAATTTTATTTTGAATTTAATAACTGCAGCAAGATTGTTGGTGGCACAATATTGGAAGAAGCAAGATCTACCTACAATCCAAGAATGGACAATGAAAGTAACAAACCTAGCGGAGATGGCAAAAATTTCAGCATACATGAAGGAACATTCAAATGAAAGATATTTAAGGGACTGGAGAAGATGGATAGATTATATCCAAAGCAAACACCAGAATAAGAAGTTGCAGATAGGTTATGAATAAATATGTAGATATTTGGTGTGTTTTTAGGTAATTAAGCTAGCAGGGTAATTAGGGAATTGAAGGAATAAGAGATGCTGAATGTTATAATTATTTAGATTAGGATGGATTATGTTTGTTGAATGTTATACCCTGTAATTTGTTCTGGGAAGAGGGGGGGAGGTGGGCAGATGGGAAGGGGAAGGGGTGGGGGAGGGGTGGTGGGGGTAAGGGAGGGGAGGGGGTGGGGGTGGTAGGGAAGGGGGGGAATATGTAAACCTTTTGTAAAACTTTTTAATAAAAATTAAAAAAAAAAATCTGGGAGCTTTACAGACCCCAAGGAAATTGTCACTGAAACACTGAGGTAGGCGCAATATTTCCGGCATTTTCATTTCCACCCTCAAGTATATACCAGGAGGGAAGAATTTCTTGGCGGACACCCTGTCCTGGCTACCGCGGTACAAGAGTAGCCGGGAGGAAGTAGTGCATGCAATCATCCCACTGGTCCAGCTGGCGGTGGAGATTGAGGTGGAGCAACAACAAGCCAAGGGGGGGGCGGGGTTGAGCTCTATCGCGACTGACCTGACCCAAACCCTGAAAACTGCCTTATTGACTGACCCCTGGTTCCTAGGGAACCAAGAATGGTTAACCCATAGGGGGAGGGGTTGGCATGGAAGGGCACTAAACTATATGTTCCCAGTGTACTAAGAACACAGGTGCTGCAACACTGCCACGATGTCAAACAAGCTGGTCACTTCGGTTTCCTGAAGATGCTACACCTGGCCAATAGGCAGTTCTGGTGGCCATGGATGAAGAAGGACATTGAGGCCTACGTAAAAAGCTGCCCGACCTGTGCCACTATGAAAACCAGGCCAGGGAAACTGCCAGGCCTGCTGCAGCCGGTTGCTGACCCCATTAGGCCATGGGAGGAGATCACCATGAATTTTATTGTGGACCTCCCAGAGAGCCACGGGAGCACGGTGATCCGGACAGTGATACACCTTTTTTCCAAGCAGGCCCACTTCATCGCATGCCCAGGCTTACCCTCAGCTTGCAAGCTGGCCAAATTGTTCCTGATCCATGTCTACCGGCTACACAGGTTACCAAGAAGGATAATATCGGACTGGGGAGTCCAATTTACGGCCAGATTTTTGTTCAGGCGATTGGTTCCTCACAAGGCCTCAGCTCTGCCTTCCATCCGAGTAACAACAGAGCTGCGGAGAGAGCCAATGCGATGGTTGAGCAGTATCTCCGATGTTACGTCACCTATCAGCAGAATGATTGGGCAAAGCTTCTGCCATTCGCAGAGGTGGCATATAATAATGCTGTACACAGCAGTACGGGGCAGACACCTTTTAAGGTGGTACATGAGGTGGACTTCATCCCTATTCCCGAGCTCCCTCGGGAGGCCCCCTCACTAGGCAGCCTGATGGAGTGGATGGATAACCTGCGGGGAGTTTGGGGGAATGTCAAACAGGCATTGATAAAAGCAGCTGAGACCCAAAAACTCCAGGCGGATAAGAAAAGGTCACCACAAAAGCCATTCTGCATAGGGGAAAAGGTGTACCTCTCCACAAAGTACCTTAAACTTAAGATGCCTTGCAAAAGCTGGGTCCAAAATACTTGGATCCATTCCCCATAGTCAGAATAATTAACCCCGTGATAGTGCAGTTAAAACTCCCACCCCTACTGGGGAAGGTTCATCCGGTATTCCACAGCAGCCTGCTGAAGCCAGTGGTGGCATCAAGCAGTAGACCCTCGACCCCATACCCACCCAGACCCATAATGGTGGATGAGGTCACCAACTATGAAATAGGCCAAGTATTAGATTATTGGGTGCATAGGGGGACCCTGCAGTACTTAGTCCGTTGGAAAGGGTACCCCACGGCTGAGGCCTCATGGGTGAGGAGCCGAGACGTACGGGCAGAAAGACTGATCAACAAGTTTCATAAGGAAAATCCCTTGAAGCCCAGGCAGGACACCCGAGGTGGGTCGTGGGTCCATTAATCAGTACATGTGCTTGCTCTCTTCCAGATATGTTCCCCTTGGTAGAGGGGCCGCCTGTCAATGTCCGAGACAGCGCGCCGTTCAAAGTTGCCAAAACGCGCCGTTCAAAGTTGCCACACATGTGCAGGGGAAGGGGGGGTGCATGGGGGCACAGATGGGTGTCGTGTGATGGGACTCACGCTGGGAGAGGAGCCAGGAAGGCAAGCCAGCTGCAGTCAGTTCAGAAGCCATCCAGGCCTGAAGAGTACTTGCTGTAACCAGGCCCAAAAAGTACTTGCTGGAACCAGCCAGGGAGCAACCGGGAACAGGAGGGTGGGGCGTGCTGAGTCTGTATAGCCAGCTGGATAGCAGAAACCAGTAATGCTGGCTAGAAACCCTTTTACTTGTATTGTTCACCACGTGCCAAGCTGAGAGTCCAGTAAAGAGACCCGTTCTGCTCACAGTGTGGCAGTGGTGAAATCCAAATTTTTTTACTACCTGTTCTGTGGGCATGGCTTGGTGGGTGTGGCTTGGTGGGTGTGGCAGGGGAAGGATACTGCAAAATCTCCATTCCCACCACACTCCAGGGGAAGGATACTGCAAAATCTCCATTCCCACCCCACTCCTGGGGGAAGGATATTGCAAAATCTCCATTCCCACCCAACTCTGGGGCTAGCCAGAGGTGGTATTTGCCAGTTCTCCAAACTACTCAAAATTTCCGCTGCCAGTTCTCCGAATTGCTCAAAAGTTCTGCTACCGGTTCTCCAGAACCTGTCAGAACCTGCTGGATTTCACCCCTGCACTGTGGCCTCTTCTTTTGCTGGCTTGGTTTGGGACTGTGACACAAAGATCATTAGATAATCAGCAACCTTTAATCCAGTTAGCCACTTGCCATTTTGCCCTCAGAGAATAACATGTAAGCTCTTCTGTTTAGTTGGGGTTTCTTTGCTTTGCTTTGCTTTGCTTTGCTTTGCTTTGCTTTGCTTTGCTTTGCTTTGCTTTGCTTTGCTTCCCTCCCTTCCCCCCCCCCATCCCATGTGTTTTACTGCTAATAAGACTGGGATTTATGGGAAATGTAGGCTGTTGTTCAAATTGTGGAGGCTAGACAAAATCTTTAAAACTACTTTTGCATGTGAATTTAACACTGACTTTGAATTTGACTATGTCATGGTAAATGCCTAACTGTATTGCTATCATGGGTACACAGCTCTGTAAGGGTTAACTAACCACATATCCCATCACTCCCATAGCCACTCCTTACCTCCTAGCCCCTCCTCCTGGGTATAATAGCTCACACCACGAGGTATTCTCATTGTTCCAGATGTGTACCTGAAAGAGAAAGTTCCAAGGTCAGTGACCTCTGGCTCCATAAGGCCTAGGATCAATCTAGGCCTGCAATAAAGGAATTCACTTAAGAAAGAGGATTCGTCTTGTGAGTTATTGGGCTAGATCCATCACCACGACAGACTAGGGTGAGTGAATACTATATTCATTTATATATAGCCTATCTGCTTTCCTTTCACGCAAGTTGATGAATGCACCACTGTACCCTGATAGCCAATGTGGTATAGTGGCTAAGTTACAGCACTGGCACTATGGATTCAGAGTCTACTCCATCCTCAGCCATAGAAGTTCACTGGGTGATTAAGGACCAGTCACTCTCTCATCCAAATCTACCTCACAGTACTCCTGTATTGTTGGAAAAAGTAGCAGAAGGGAGGACTACATATGCCATCTTCAGCTCCTGCATGAAAATAGGAAATAATTCTTAACAGATACTATATGTATATTATACAATTCACATACACACACACACACCCTTCATTATTTACATTATTTACATTTTAGGCCTGGAAGATGGCTGAGTGACTGGGCCAGTAACTCTTGGGACCAGCATGGTAGATTGTGGTCCATCAGTGAACAGGATTTAATTCTGCGGTGGATTGATTTGGTTTGGTAATTAGTAGGATGAAGATTTCTATGACCTAAAAATGTTAGACATATGCAAGCATTTATGACCTTAAAATCATTTAAATATGACCAATTAAACCAAAAAGATATGACTTTTAAAGCAAAGATATGACTTTACAATTTTTCTGAAATTAGCACTCAATTTTTAAAAATCTGTGCTTGCACACACAAATTAAAAAGCTTATTCTTCTTCACTTCCAGTGCAGAAGTGCTAGTATTGAAGGAATCAAATGAACATTTTGAGAGTAAAATGGTCGTCCCTGGATTAGTTTTCATTAACAGCAGAATTGCATTGGATGACCATGTGCATCTTGAGGTTATCAAGCTCAAAACTACTTCTGTTGTCCACCAGTATGTTCTTGTCTGGAGAAACTGTGTTCAACATCACAAGAGGTTATAGGAACAAATTTAAAAAAAACAAACTCATCTGGAGAAAATTCTGGCTCGAAGGCTTCAAATCTTGCTTTATGTTCATTTAGAACATTACTTATTTTGCAAAGTGTTGAATACCCGAGATTAGATTGCAACATTCTTTGCATAAGTGTATCACTAATTTTTTTCAGCCACTTTCCCCTTTGCTTGCTTTAAATCACTCTCAGTTTGTTTTACAATGTTCAGTGCATCATTAACTTCCATTCCTACAGTTTCAAGGCAGGAAATTGCTCTTGATAATCCATTGAAGTTAGTTTCTATATATACTAAGTTTCCAGCCAAGGTTTCAGAAAAGAATTCTTGCACAATCTTGATGGAGGAAGATCCACAACAGTCAAATTCTTTAACTATCCACTGCAAGGAAGCATAATTTGTGAAATAATGCATAGTCGCATCCAGTGGTGAGATTCAAATAATTTAACTGCCCTAATGGGTAGGCATGGCTGGGTGGGCATGTGACTGGGTGGGCATGGCCAACTCCATATCACTCACCTCGCCCCTCCCCTCCCAGCCACTCCTTGTCACACCCGGCCTCACCTCGCCCAGCCTCTCCTCACCTTGCATCTCGCCTCATCCGGCCCCTTGCCTCGCCGGGCCGCTCGCCTCTCCTCCCAGCCACACATCTCACCTCCTGGCCGCTTGCCTCAAAGGCCTCAACGTATCTATAGTTCTGTAAAAATGTTGTTCACCTTTTTTTGACTTTATTATCTACATCCTGCTGATATATAAAAGGACTTGGAATAAACAAATAAACCAAAGTTTGGTGCTACTTTCATTTATTTCATAAACAAAGTCATATAGCATGTGCTCTGCCATACTATAAACCAGTGGTGGGTTCCAATCGGTGTTACCACTGGTTCTCTTCGCACACGCGCTTTGCACACGATACTGATAAAATTAGAAAAAAAATAATTTGAAGAACTAAATAGAATAATTTTGAAGTACATATGGCAAGGCAAAAAGCAAGAATAAAATTGAAAATGCTACAGGAATCTAAAAGCAATGGGGTCTTTGGACTACCAGATTGGGAGCTATACTATCAGGCATCGGTACTCACATGGGCAAAAGAATGGATAAATTTGAAACACAGAAGACTGCTGTTATCAGAGGGACATGATCTTCAACTAGAATGGCATGCTTTCCTACGATATGGAAGGAATACGGTGCATAGATACTTTCAAAGACACTATGTGAGGAATGCTTTGCTTCATGTATGGGAAAAATTAAATTACAAAATTATATGAAAATATCAGTCTGGCTCTCCACAATGGAAGCATTGATATATCCAAATCTCATTAACTTGGAAAAAATTGTATCCTATAAAGACATATTAAATGAGAATGGTGAACTTAAAATTAGACAACAATTACAAAATCAAGCTTAGCTTGGTGGCCGTATTTGCAGATACATTCAAGATATGAAAAAGACGTTAAAACCAGGGGTGAAATGTAAAATTTGTTACTACCGGTTCTGTGGGTGTGGCTTGGTGGGTGGGGGTAATGTGACTGGGTGGGCGTGGCCAACTTTTTTTTTTAAACTTTTCAAAGCATTTTTCGGCTGAAGAGGTTGCAAAAAAATGCTTTGAAAAGCCTCTGCCGATCAGGCAACTCAGCTGGGATCATCAGAGAGGCTTTTTTAAAAATGCTTTGAAAAGCCTCTCTGCCGATCAGGCAACTCAGCTGGGATCATCAGAGAGGCTTTTTTAAAAATGCTTTGAAAAGCCTCTCTGATGATCAGGCAACTCAGCTGGGATCGTCAGAGACTTTTCAAAGCATTTTTTTTACCACCTCTTCAGCCAAAGAGGTTGCAGAAAAAAATGCTTTGAAAAGCCTCTGACAATCCCAGCTGAGCCGCGCGATCATCAGAGGCTTTTTTTTTTACTTTTAAAAGCATTTTTTCGTCGGAAGAGGTTGTAGAAAAAATGCTTTTAAAAGTAAAAAAAAAAAAGCCTCTGATGATCGTGCGGCTCAGCTGGGTATGGTGGGGGGGCAAGGATTTTTGCTACCGGTTCTCCGAACCATCCGCTGCCATCGCTACCGGATCAGGCGATCCAGTCCGAACCAGGAGCATTTCACCCCTGGTTAAAACATGGGGTCTTTATAAAGAACCAACAATACTTGATAAATTCTTATTAGTGACAGATGAAAAACTGATTAAAAATATATATAATTACTTATTGAGCTATAAAATGGAAGAGGAACAAGTCAAAGAAACAATGATTGTATGGGCAAATTTTTTTTGGTTACGCTATAGAATTAGACAAATGGCAAAAACTTTGGGATAGGAACTATAAATTGACAATGGCTGCAGCATATAAGGAAAACCTTTATAAAATGTTTTACAGGTGGCATTTGCCACTGGCAAGACTGGCAAAAATGTTTAGTAATCTGTCTGCTAAATGCTGGAAATGCAATCAGACCCTAGGTCAGTGGTGGGTTGCTCCCAGTTTGCACCGTTTCGGGAGAACCAGTAGCAATAATTTGGCCTTGGTCACCAAACTGTTAGCGACAGCTGGCTGGCCACACCCCCGAACTGGTCACCGCTCACTTGTCCCACCTGCCCGCATGACGCTCGCATGGCACATGCTTGATGCTCACTCACCCACTCGAAGCTCATCCCACCCATCCGAACCCTATATATACGCCTCTTCGCCACGTGGCCCACTACTTGCCTCGTGACTCAGTGGTGACCTCCCCAGCGGGACTCGCTTGCGCCTCTGCATTCTGCTCCGCTGAATTCACTTGCTCCCCAACGGAGCTGCCTCCTCCCGCCTACAGGTAAGCACTAGCCGGCCCGATCCCTGGATTCCCATAGCCAGCTGGAGCTTGGTAGGAGTCCTGCTGGCCAGCAGGCTGAATCCCTGGCCTCTATTAGCCAGCTGGAGTTTGTTTGGAGTCCTGCTGGCCAGCAGGCCAAATCCCCAGTCTCTATTAGCCAGCCGGAGCTTGCTTGGAGCCCTGTTGGCTGACAGGCCGAATCCCCGGCCTCCAGTAGGCTTCGCGACTGCCTCGGCTCCATCCCAGGTGGCCTAATGTTTCCACCATCCCTCCAGCCTCCAGCCTGCCTTACCTGCCTGCCTTGTACATGTCATAATAAATGCCTAACTACTACATCTCCCTGACCACCCGGACCTTCAAGGGTTAACTAACCACATATCCCATAATCCCTGTAACCACTCCTTACCTCTTAGCCCCTCCTCCTGGGTACAAAAGGTCCAACCACATGTTCCACAGTTGATTCCAGATGTATACCTGAAAGAGAAAGGTACAAGGTCAGTGACCTCCAGTACCAACAGATCAACAATAAAACTACAGAAAAGAATTGGAGTCTGTCTTTGAGTTATTGGGCTAGATCCAGTTTCTGACAAAAATGGTAGCAGAGGTCGGTTGCCCATAACTCCAGACAATGACTGAACCCAACACCTACCCTGAAGAAGCAAACAGAGCACAGACCAGAGCTCTTACCAAGAAGATGGCTGAGAAGCTTGCAACCAAAGCCACAGCCATGGAGGAGACAGAAGCTGGAAGCGAACAGGACTCCAGCCTGGACTCACAATCAGATGAAGAGGGGCCATCCAAGGAAATCACCGCCCCGGAAGAAGAAACAGCACAGAAAATGAAAAAATTCAAACTCTCCATCCTGAAACTGATGGAGGGAAACAGCGACAAAGAAAACCTCATCGCGGACCTTCAAAGCCTCTTCGAGCAACAAGAAGCAGCAATTGAGGCCCCAAAGACCACCGAGAAAGAAAAGCCAGCAAAAAAGGGTAAGCCACCCCAACCCGATGATCCTGAGCCGGCAGAATCCATTTCCGCGCCCCCTTCCCGGCGGCCATCTTGGGACGAGCACCAGCCAATGGGAAGCCAGGATTTGAATCCCTTGGCGCGAAAATGCCCGAACCCCGAAACAGACGAGGGGGGCTCAGAAAGTGACTACGAAGAGCCCAGCTCTGAAAGCGACCACGAAGAGATCGCAATAACAAAAAGAAAAACGCCTACCGATCTCGAATTGCAAAAGGCAATCGAGACCATCACCGCTGCCCTAGGCTCCGCTTTCGAGCCTCCTGCGGCACTCAATAAACCAAAGAAAAATCCTGGAGGGCACAAGAAGGCCAGGACAACCAACAGAGACCAGGCAACCGAGTCACAGCCTACAAAAAACACCGCGCGCGCCAACAACCGGCACAAAAGACCGCCCACCTGCAGGAAAAATCAACCGCAGAACTCGAACTCACCACCCGCTACACCGGCAACGCGAGGCCCGAGGCAGAAGAGAAGAACCGGCTACTCACCAACGCCACGACACCCATCGGGCCAGTCCACGCGACCAGGGACCAGCGACCACGAGGGAGGATCAGCCGCCGCCGCCGCCATTACCGCCGAGCCGCTGGGTGCAGGGAATCCTCGACCTACGACCTCCGCTGCTTCCGCGCCGCCGACCCGCGAAAGTCCTCGACTTGCGACCGCGTCGCCCCCTCACCTTCTGCCCTTCTTCGCCGGGGATCCGGCCATCCAGCAGTGGTGTCCACCTTCAGGAGGAATCTTCGGACCCACCGGGGGCGGGTCCAGCCTCCCACCGACAGGCCTAGGCCTAGGCCTGGGAGCTCCAGCAACAGGAACCTCACCCGATGGACTCCAGCGCGGAATGAGCTTCGCGCATGCCCAGTACCTGCCTGTAATAAGAGAAGCAAGATACATAGATCCAAGCAAGTACAGAATGGCCACAGACATCCCAAAGCCTTATTGTGAGTTTAATCACAACTTGGACCATGGACAGCTCCCCCCAGTAAGTAACCTTACTAACATTTCTGGGGCAAATTATGCCAATTTGCCAAAACTGCAGTTAGATGGGGGTAATATTATAGAATGGAGCCAACAATTAAGGGTTGCTCTCATGAGAGAGAATGCACTGTTCCTAGCTAACAAACCTCCCCAAAGGCCCTGGTCACTGGAAATTGACTGCATTCATCACAGGGCATTTTGCATCATGTTAACCTCCATTCCATCTGCTATGTATCCATCTATTGAGGACAATCTAACTGTTTATGATATTATGCAAAAACTATGTAACCTGTTTTATAGCCAAAGCAGAGCCACCACCACTAGACTATCTAGGGAGTTCCACTCCACCAAGCATAAGGCAGGGGTCCCCATGAGTGAGCACATCTTAAAGATGAATGCTGCAAGGACAGAACTCATGCAGAGGGGGGAAATCATCACTGAAGAGAGCATGATAAGCATAATCATAAACTCTCTTGATAGCAGCTGGGACATCTTTATGACCCAACTAAATAGCCTCAGCTTGCAATACCTCACACTAGGCTCACTGACCAGTCAGCTCGTTGCAGAGGACACTCTGAGGAGGGAACGCCAACTAGCCAAAGGGGACCCTAGACCCACAAAGAGGGTGGATTTCCAGGATAGGTCCAGGGATACCTCAGAATGTTATTCTTGTGGATCGAGGAACCACTTAAAGAAGGATTGCCCCAGGAACCATAGGGATAGGGGACAGCACGACAGTAGAGGGGGAAGGTCACCTGAACGCAGGTACCCAAAGGAAAGGGGGCGAGGGTGGTCACCCAACCCCAGGAAACAACACGAGCACAGAGACCACTCCAGGGAGAGTAGCTCTGGCTCCATGTACGGGATCAGGCACGATGACCCAAATGACAAACATAAGATAGAGAGAAACTCATGGCTTCTAGATTCAGGGGCCACAAGTCACACTACCTGTAACCCAGAGCTGCTAGACTCACTCACAGAAATAGACTCAGAAATAAAGGTGGCAAACCAAAGCAAGGTCAGAGTAGTGGGGAAAGGAAACGTACACATCACACAGGTAGGGGACTTAAAAGAAGTACTGTACATACCAGAGATTCCCCACAATGTGCTAGCCATCACAAGGCTAACACGAGACACAAATATAGAAATAAAATTTAAAGATGGAAAGGCACACTTGATCAAGCAAGGGAAAGAAATAGGAAAGGTAACCATACACGAGGGACTTCCCTACTTCACACCCAACGCAAGGGAGGAAGAAGGCATTGATACCAGCACAAACCACAGGGTAGATAAGTATCCAGAAACAGAGGGGGTGCAGCAGGAGGCAGGATGTAGCCATGAGAAGACAAACAAGTCTGTATCTATCGGCAAGCCATTACATGATAACTGCGCCCACCTCCTCCACAGGAGACTGGGACACATAAGCTTCCCCATTGTAAAGAAAATGACGGAATGTACCGAGGGTCTCAAAGTAAAGAACTGCGAAAACTACTTGGAGTGTTCAGTTTGTAAGCGTTCTAAGATCAAGGTTAAGGCCATCCCCAGGGGATCCAAACGAACCACGGAATACCCCTTCCAATTGGTGCATATGGACTTGGTAGGGCCAATGAAACCCTCTGTAGGACATAGGAAGCGATTCTTCCTCACGATTGTAGATGACTACACCAGATACGGGTACGTCTACTCCCTCAGATACAAAAATGAAGTATTCCAAAGGTTTAAAGAATTCCACAGGAGAGTAGATATGCAACACAACATGAGAATAAGGCAGATAATGACTGATAGGGGCTCAGAGTTCATGGCCAAAGAATTCACAAGGTGGCTGAGGGAGCAGGGCATAGCGCATTACACCTCTTCACCTTTCTCCCCATTCCAAAATGGAGTCTCAGAGAGAAAAAACGGGGTGTTGCAAACCATGATGAGGTGCGCCCTGGAGGATGCTGGGATGGGGCAGCATTTCTGGTCAGAGGCATTACACTACGCCAATTACACCCTGAATAGACTGTGGTCAAGCTCTATCAATAAGACGCCATACGAGATGCTATACAACAGAAAGCCCAACATTGCTCACTTACACATATTTGGCGCCCCAGCTGATGTCCACATTCCCAGGCAGCTAAGAAGAAAGGGGGAGAAATTATCAAAAAGGTTAAGGTTCGTGGGTTACGAACCGGGCACAAAGGGCTACAGATTTGTCGACAACAATAACCATTTTGTGGTTTCCAGATCAGCCAGTTTCCACGAAAACACAAACTGGTCGAGGGTACACTCCAATGACATCCCAACCAATAGGGTCACGTTCGAGCATGACCAAGGGGAAAGGGAGGTCAGAGAGGTCACAGGGCACAAAGCCAACCATCGCAAGGCAAGCGTCAAAGGTTGGAAAGAAGGGCACCCCTCACTGAAGATAGATGACCTGACGGACAATGAGGCAGACAACATGCAGGAAACCGAGCCAACCCCCAGCAGGCCAGTCAGAGGAACCAGAAACAAGCTACCAAAGAAGTTAGAGGACTACGTCATGACCATCCACGACACCCATTTCACGCCCAGCTCATATGAAGACATCCTCGGGCTCCCCCAGGAAGAAAAAGAAAAATGGATGTCTGCCATGGAGAAGGAGATGGAAAGCCTAAGGAATCTCCAGGTATACTCACCTGCCCAAGTTCCAAAGGACAAAAAACCAATAGGAACCAAATGGGTGTTCAGGGTTAAGGCATTAGAGGACAACAAGGTCCTATACAAGGCAAGACTAGTCGCGCAGGGTTTCGCCCAAAGATACCCCGAAGACTATACAGACACCTACTCGCCAACCGTCAGGGCGGAAAGCGTCAAAAGCGCCCTGGTGGTGGCCACCATCCTGGGCTTGGAGGTCTTCCAGTTCGACGTACAAACAGCGTACTTACACGCCGAGCTGGATAAAGAAATATACGTCAAAGCGCCGCCTGGGTACAACAAAGGCGAGGACCAAACCTGGCTGCTGAACAAAAGCCTGTACGGGCTCAAGCAGTCAGGCAAAAGGTGGTATGACTGCCTGGCCAAGGCACTCAGATCCATGGGCTTCGAGGCCACCTCAGCCGACAAATGCTTCTTTACGAGGAGAGAAAACAACACATTCGAGGGTGTGCTCGTTTACGTGGACGACATCTTGTACATCAGCAAACACAAGGACAGATGTGACAAGTTCGCCACTGACCTGGGTAGCCACTTCTCCCTAAAGTCACTTGGAAAGATTGACAGATACCTAGGGGTCCAAGTGATGAAAACCAACAAGGGCTTCCGCCTCTCCCAGAGAGAAAAGATCATCGAGCTGCTGTCCAAATGCAACATGTCCGAAGCAAAACCCAGCGAGACCCCCATGCAGCCTGAGTTCCTGAAGACCATGTATGAGGAATCTGAACCTTTCACAGACAACAAATTGTATAGATCAACGATAGGGTCACTGCTGTACATATCCAACTGGACCAGGCCCGACATCGCCTTAGCCGTCAATCTACTGTCCAGGCATGTAAGCAAGCCCACGTTAACACACTGGAACGCCATAAAAAGACTACTCAGATACCTAAAATTCAGTGCGGATGCCCTACTCTGCCTAGAACCAGAAACATCCGAGAAACCAAAGCTAACCTGCTATGCTGACGCTGACTGGGCTGGGGACATAGGGTGCAGAAAAAGCACCTCTGGCTACGTGCTACTACTCAACAATTGCCCCATCCATTGGTACACTGGAAAGCAAAAACTGGTGGCCACATCAACTACGGAAGCAGAATTTGTCTGCCTATCAAAGGCCGCAAACAATTTAGTATGGTTCGATGACCTGCTCTGCGACATCTGGGCTGAACCCTCATATCCAATAGTTATCCACGAAGACAACAAAGCAGCAATAGAGATCTCTAGGGCCGATGCCATAGGTCAGCGTTCTAGGCACATTGACATTAAATACAAACACGTCAGGCAGTTTTCAGAGATAGGCTTCATTAGAGCAGTACACTGTGACACGGAGGAGCAAACAGCAGATATTCTCACTAAACCCCTACCACATAAACAACATGCTTACCTAATGTCAAAAATGCGTGTTTGCTTGTAATTCATGCCTGTACTTGTGTATTTCCTGTATGTATGCAAACATTGCCCCAGGTACCCAGTTAGGCATTTAGAGGGGGTTTTGTCATAATAAATGCCTAACTACTACATCTCCCTGACCACCCGGACCTTCAAGGGTTAACTAACCACATATCCCATAATCCCTGTAACCACTCCTTACCTCTTAGCCCCTCCTCCTGGGTACAAAAGGTCCAACCACATGTTCCACAGTTGATTCCAGATGTATACCTGAAAGAGAAAGGTACAAGGTCAGTGACCTCCAGTACCAACAGATCAACAATAAAACTACAGAAAAGAATTGGAGTCTGTCTTTGAGTTATTGGGCTAGATCCAGTTTCTGACAGTACAGCCTCCAGCCTCCAGCCTTCAGGAGCCGAATCCTGAGTGGCTGGCAGGCAAATCTGCCTGGCTTGAAGTGGAAGGCATCCATCTCATCAGTGAACAACTGAATCTGCCTGCCTGCCTGCCTGCCTTGTACCTTCAATTGGGTAAGTGGCTGGGTTTTTTTTCCTTTAAGCTTTAAAAAAATTATTTTTAGGAAATGTTATTGTTTTTAGGAAATGTATTTTTATTGAGGAAAGAGAGTCACATAAAATTTAGGAAATTTTAGCTGCTTTTATATGTTCAGATTTGTGCAAGCTTTGTGAGAGTCTGTGTGTTTGTGTGGTGATTCACACTCACCACAGAAACACAAAATCTCACAAAGCTGCACATATAAAAGCAAGCTATTCAGTCACATGGAACGTGGTTGTGTTTTATGTGACTCAATAGCTAGCATATTCAGTTTAGTGCAGCTTTGTGAGATTCTGTGTGTTTGTGTGGTGATTCACACTCACCACAGAAACACAAAATCTCACAAAGCCACATGACCACGAAGACTCGCCCAGTCACATGACCATGAAGCCCCACCCTGCCCAGTCACATGACCATCAAGCCACTCCTGAAAAATAAGCCACGCCCACAGAACTGGTAGTAAAAAATTTTGGAACCCATCCCCTGCCCCAGGTACTTACGATCATATGTGGTGGACTTGTATGAAAGCAAGAAAATACACATCTGGTTGGAAAAGATGATTAAGCAATGTATAGACCTGAAACCAGAAGTATTTCTGTTAGGAATAATGCCAGAGGGTTATGATAAAGGGAGCACATATTTAATTTTGCATGTATTGACAGCAGCAAGGATCATATTTGCAAAATACTGGAAAAATGAGCATACTCCACCAGATGAGGATATAATTCAGAAAATGCTAGACTGTGCTGAGATGGACAGACTGACTTTAAAAATAAAAGACAAGGATGACATAGAATATTACTTGATATGGAATAGATTTTATAAGTGGTTAGAGATAAGAGGTAGAAATTAGAGAAAGGAAGATTATTGTTATGTATGAATTAAAGATAAAGATGGCTTATAATTATAAATATGTCAATATATTTAACAGAATTATAAATAAGCCAATATAAAGAAAAGGTAAATTACTCTGTTACATTATTACTACTGTTATCAATATATGTTAATACTTTTTAATGCCTTTTCTTTGTTTTTGTTTTGTAAATGATATACTCTGACAATACACTGTATTCAAAATGTTTATGAATACAAAATAATAATAATAATAATAATAATAAGAATAATAATAAGAATAAGAAGAAGAAGAAGAAGAAGAAGAAGAAGAAGAAGAAGAAGAAGAAGAAGAAGAAGAAGAAGAAGAAGAAGAAGAAGAAGAAGAAGAAGAAGAAGAAGAAGAAGAAAATTCCAGTACAGGCTAAGAACGAATCTCGCACTTAAACCCACTCAACACTGAAAATTTTAAAATTGGACAATCTAAATGATTTGCTAGAACTTTAAATTTTTAAACTAGACAATTTTGAACTATAGAACTTTAAATCCTTAAACTAGACATTCTTTAACTGTTAGAACGTTAAACTTTTAGCTAGACCTTGTCCTCCAAATTTGAAATTTTAAATGATCTGTTAGAATATCTATATTCTAAATTGGACATTTTTCCCTTTTAAAAATCTGTGGTAAAACCTTCTACATTTTCACTTTCAATTTTTAAAAAATCCACTCATGGAAGAAGAAACTGATACTATTGTTATCTGCAGAACATGTTCCACGTATACACTTATGCCCATACAATACCCAAACTATATGTACCAAATGTAAACTGATCAAGTTACTAGAAGAAAAAGTAAAGGGTCTATAGGAAACTCTAAGCACTCTGAAACTCAACCTACAAAATGAGAAATCCCAAACCTTGCAAAAAGAATATGCCCAAATTGAACATACAGTATGTTGTCTCCCTGGAGCTAAAATCAAAGATGTAGCTGAGAACCTAACCAAAATAATAAAACCCACAGACTACTACCCCTTTCTACTACTACATGTAGGGACAAATGACACAAAAAAGGACTTGAAAACAATATTGAGTGATTACGAGCAGCTAGGCAAGAAAGTCAATGACTTAGGTGCATCAAGTAGTTTTTTCATCTGTACTGCCAACAAAAGGACAACATCCGGCAAGAGAACAAAGAATTCTAGAAGTGAACCACTGGCTAAAGGGTTGGTGTCGCCAAAAAAACTTTAGATTCCTGGACCATGGTCTGTACGATTAAGTGGTTCCGCCCCAGGCACCTAATGGACCCTGAAGGGTTCCAGAAGGAGCTTGGGGAGATACCTGACCCCCTTGTCCACAGTCCGGCTGAGTCCCTGGTGGCTGCCTGGAATAGGGCGGCATATGGGGCACTGGACCGGATTGCGCCTTTGCGACCTCTCCATGGCGGTGGATCCAGGAAAGCTCCCTGGTTTACCGAGGAGCTCCGGGAGATGGAGCGCCAGAAGAGACGTCTAGAGCGACGCTGGAGGACCAGTAACTCCGAATCTGACCGAACACTCTTAAGAGCCTTTATTAGGACTTATTTAGTGGCGATACGGGCGGCAAAATGCTCGCATTTTTCCACACTTATTGCATCCGCTGATTCGCGCCCAGCCACCCTATTTAGGGTGACTCGCTCCCTCCTTAATGTAGGGGAAGTGGAGGAGCCCTTGCAGGGTAGAGCTGAGGAGTTTGTGCAGTCTCTGTCGGATAAAGTCACTCAGATTCGGATGGACCTGGACTCTGATTGGGCAATTCCGACCGAGATGATGGGGGCAGGTCTTAGTCCCATTGTGTGGGATGAGTTTGAGCCTGTGACTCCTGAGGAAGTGCACAAGGCTGTAGGACCGATGAGTTCCTCCACTTGTTTGTTGGACCTGTGCTCCTCCTGGCTGGTTTTGGCCAGCAGGGAGGTGACACAAGGCTGGCTCCAGGCTTTAGTTAACGCGTCCTTGAGGGAAGGGGCCTTCCCGCAACCATTAAAGGAAGCGGTTGTAAGGCCCCTCCTCAAGAAGCCTTCCCTGGATCCAGCAGAATTAAAGAACTTTCGTCCAGTCTCCAACCTACCCTTTGTGGGAAAGGTTGTAGAGAAAGTGGTGGCACTTCAGCTCCTGCAGTCATTGGAGGAAACAGATTATCTAGACCCTTTTCAGTCTGGCTTCAGGCCTGGCTACAGCACAGAAACTGCTTTAGTCACGCTGATGGATGATCTCTGGCGAACCCGAGATGGGGGTCATTCCTCCATCTTGGTGCTACTTGACCTCTCAGCGGCTTTCGATACCATTGACCATGGTATCCTTCTGGGATGACTAAGGGAGCTGGGAGTGGGAGGCACCGTGTTATGGTGGTTCTCCTCCTATCTCTCTGGTCGGTCACAGTCGGTGTTGGTAGGAGGACAGAGGTCGACCCCTAGGCCCCTCGTTTGCAGGGTGCCTCAGGGCTCGGTCCTCTCTCTCCTCCTATTTAACATCTACATGAAGCCGCTGGGTGATATAATCCGACAACACGGGGTGAGATATCAGCAATACGCGGATGATACCCAGCTGTATATCTCCACTCCGCGTCAATTCAGTGATGCGGTGGATGTGATGTGCCGGTGCCTGGAGGCTGTGAGGGTCTGGATGGGAGTCAACAGGCTCAGACTTAACCCAGACAAGACCGAGTGGCTGTGGGTATTGCCTCCTAAAGACTATGTTGATTGTCCATCCTTGGTTCTGGGGTGGGGAGAAATTGTCCCCCTCAGAACGGGCTTGCAATTTGGGTGTCCTCCTAGACTCACAGCTAAGATTAGAGCAACATCTGACTGCTGTGGCTAGGGGGACCTTTGCACAGGTTCGCCTGGTGCACCAATTGCGACCCTACTTGGATCGGGAGGCTCTCCTCACAGTCACTCATGCCCTTGTCACCTCACGGTTAGAGTATTCCAACACGCTCTACATGGGGCTACCCTTGAAAAGTGTTCGGAGACTACAGTTGGTCCAGAACGCAGCCGCGCGAGCTGTCATGGGTGCACCTAGGTACACCCACATTACACCAATTCTCCACGAGCTGCACTGGCTCCCTATTGGTCTCCGGTCACAATTCAAGGTGTTGGTTATTACCTTTAAAGCCCTACATGGCTCAGGGCCAGGTTATCTTCGAGACCACCTTCTGCCGCATAGCTCCCAGCGACCAGTAAGATCCCACAGAGTTGGTCTCCTCCGGGTCCCGTCAGCTAAACAATGTTGGCTGGCGGGCCCGCTGGGGAGGGCCTTCTCTGTGGCTGCCCCAGCTCTCTGGAACCAGTTACCTCCTGAGATCCGGACCATCCCCACCCTATTGGCCTTCTGAAAAGCGGTGAAGACCTGGCTTTTCTGGCAGGCCTGGGGCCGTTGATCTCGCTCTTGTGATCTGGCGAGATCTGGCCATGAATGGTGTGAATGAGTTTTTAATGTTTTTAATGTTTTAAAATTTTTCAATGTCTTTTTATAATGATTTTTTAAATGTATTGTGAGCCGCCCTGAGTCTTCAGAGAGGGGCGGCATATAAATTTAATTAATTAAATTAAATTAATTAAATTACTATCTCCATGATGGGCTTCTGGCAAGGGATGGGTTGCACCTCACAAAGACTGGGAAGAATGTTTTCTGTAAATGACTGGTTCTAACTTATCAGGAGTGCTTTAAACTAAAATTGAAGAGGGAGGGTGACCAATCTTTAGGATCTCCAGGACCTAATTCCAAGCAAACACCCCCCCCCCAGAAAACAAGTCAAATAATGTGTCAGGTTCCAATGTTATCTCAAATAAATTTCATTCTCAAACACAAAGTCTTTGATGAAATCTATTATTTATTGAAGAATAACGATCTAGTCCTGAACTCATTTGCAGCCGAAACTGATCCTCTGATCCCAAACCCCTCCCTTTCCATTCCTCAAATCTCAGTGTCTCATTGGCCATCTTCCAAGTCCATCTTCCATCTCAGTTACTTCAAGTCACAGGAATATCCCCACTCCTCCCATCACCTAGGTGACGTTATCTGCCGGGAGGAAAGAACTGGGTGAAAAGTCAAGCTACTGCTTCTAACAGGCTCTTTCCCACTCATTCATGTCAGCGCTGGGGAAATCATAGTTTGGAGCGCTGACATAATGAAGTAAAGAGGGATGGGAAGGAAGACAAACTCAAACACCAAATAGGAGACATAGGAAGCATACCCAGAGTCAGACAAAAAGATCTCAAGTGCCTATATACAAATGCACAAAGTCTGGGGAACAAACAGGGTGAACTTGAATTATTAATACATGAAGGTAGATATGACATAGTTGGAATAACAAAAATTTGGTGGGATGAAACCCATGACTGGAACATACTGATAGAAGGATACAAACTGTTAAAAAAAAACAGACCCCATAAAAGAGGAGGTGGAGTTGCACTGTATGTTGTTCTGTCCCCGTCGCACGCACACACACAAACAGACAGCCAGCCAGGAGTTAATTAATCAAACAGTCAGGAATTCCTTTAAGATAACAGTCTTGGCAGCGAACCATGAACTGCCTGCCAAGAGATTTTACTCACTAAGGGAGGTTTTTTCTCCTCAGTCTGATATACCAAATTAATTCCACAAAGCAAAGAATTGTCAAAGTCCAGTCTGAAGAAATCCAAAAAGAGCTTCTAACAGGGTTCTAGAAACACGATATGACTTCTGAGCTTTTCAATTTGTCCGTCACAAGGCCTGAATAGCCGACACACCCCCTTTTATCCCTTGTGGGGTGTGGTCCAGTGACTCAGCTCAATCTCTAGCCCGCCCACGCCTCTTTCTCTGCTGCACATGCTTATCCTTCCGACGCTGTCTGGGATCCAGCCAAAACTCATACCCCTCGCTCTCTATCTGCAGCTGCTCTGAAGTGCCTTGCTCCTGGCATATCTCTTGGCCTTCGGAGGAAACCTGAGGCATTGCCAGAGAGGAGGGTCCTGGAGAGGGAGGCCTTGCCAAATCCTCTCCTTCACCTTCTGAGTCCTCTCCCTCTGTTAGGACAGGCTCGGGGGTCGGAGTCACAACATATGTAAAGGACCACTATATTGCTACAGAAATGCATGAAACCAAAGACGAAAACCTCCTACAATGCATATGGGTCAATATAAAAGAAAAAAAGAATGACATGGCCATAGGTGTATACTATAGGCCAGTGGTCCCCAACCCCCGGTCCGCGGACCGGTGCCGGGCCGTGGAGTACCTGGCACCGGGCCGCGCAGCGGCCGGGGGACATGAACGCTGCAGCGCAAAGGCTCCTGGGCCGTGCGCAAAAGCTCCTGGGCTGTGCGCAAAGGCTCCAGGGAAGAGAGCCCCGCGCAGGTACGCACGTGTGGCCCAAAGCCCCCACCCCTGCGCGCGCTCAGCGGGCCACGGTAAAATTATCAAAGGCTGATTGGTCCGCGGCGATAAAAAGGTTGGGGACCACTGCTATAGGCCACCCAGTCAAGCAGAAAAAATAGATGTCTTTTTTGCCAACCAACTAACAAATATATGTAGGAAACACACTACAATAGTAATGGGGGACTTCAATTACCCCGATATCAATTGGAAAACTAATTCTGCACCAAGTGAGAAATCCTCTAATATTCTATTGGATATTTTTTTTATTTTATTTTTATTGGTTTTACCACAACAACACAACACAAGACAACACAACATACAAAACACAAACACATGATATGCGTTTCTTTTTACATATCAGTTTCGTTCCTCTTACTTTCTACTATATACATTCCCCATTTTTCCCATCCTTTATTATCATTATCTTTATCGTCCCTTTATTTTTAATTTTCTTCATATACAATATTTTGCACATTTGTCACCTTCTTCTCTCCATCGTTTATTCACATTTACTTTCCCTAATCTCGAGCCAATCATACCATTTAGTCCATACTTGATAATATTCTGTATCTTCCTTTTCTTTTATTTCGTTCGTTAATTTATCCATCTCCGCACAGTCCAGGATTTTCTTAATTATTTCTTCCTCTGTTGGGATCTTTTCACTTTTCCAGGACTATGTGTAGACTATCCTTGCCACTGTAATTATATGCAGAATCAAATATCTAATTTCTTTACTGTAAGTTCTGTTCGATATCCCCAGTAAAAACGTTTCTGGTTTCCAATCCACATTATAGCCAATTATCTCTTCTATCCAACTTCTAATTTTAATCCAATATTTTTTTCACATTGGGACATGTCCACCAGAGATGATAATATGTTCTGGGGACTTTTTTACATTTCCAACAATTTGGAGAATTGTTCGGAGACATTTTAGCAAGTCATACTGGTGTGAAGTGCCATCTGTAGAACATTTTTAACTGGTTTTCCTTGAATGCCGTTGATAAAGTCAATTTAATATTTATTTCCCATAATTTTTCCCATTTCTCCAATTCCATATTGTAGCCAAAATTTTTGGCCCATCTAATCATGGTATCTTTAACTACCCCTTCTTCCATTTTATACCTCAGTAGATATTGGTATATATTACTAATTAATTTTATCTCTGTTCCATGAATAATTTTATCTAAATCTTGCAGCTCCTTTCGTATTTCAAATATCTTTTTATCTCTTACAAATTTAGATTGCACTTGTGCAAATGGCCACCAATCCATCACCCTACCAATTTCTTGTTCCAATTCTTGTTTTGTTTTCAAATCTCCTTGATCATTTACCAATTCTTTATATCTAATTATCTTATTTTTCTCCAATAAATTTGGGTATATCAATGCTTCTGTTGGTGATAACCACGTTGGAATTCTAATATAGTGTTTTTGTTTTGTTTTTTTCCCAAATCTGTAGCAATGCATTCCTGATCAAATGTGTTTGAAAATATTTATGTGATTTATATTTCTCATCCCACAGTAATGCATGCCACCCTGCTTGCAGGTCATGGCCTTCTATTGTTAGTACTCTGTTATTTTTCAGCTCCATCCAGTCTTTTAACCATACTAAACTCACCGCTTGGTGATAAATTTCCCATTCTGGTAATGCCAATCCCCCTCTATCCTTTGCATCTTGCAAAAGTTTTAATTTAATCCTGGGCTTTTTCCCTTGCCATATAAATTTGGAAATTAATTTATTTAATTCTTGAAAAAATGTTTTCCCTAGTTTTAATGGTATCACTTGGAACAGAAATAAAATTTTCAGCAATATATTCATTTTTACTGTTGCAGCCCTCCCTAGAAATGAGATTTGTAATTTTCCCCAATTTCCTAAGTCTTTTTTTATTTAGTGTATCAATTTATCATAGTTGTCCTCCTTAATTGAGGAGCATTTCGCTGTAAGCCAAATTCCCAGATATTTAATTTTCTTAGTTATCTTCATTTTTATTTTGTCCTCCAATTCCTTTTCCTGACCCTTTGTAAGATTTTTTGTTATTAATTTCGACTTATTCTTATTAATTTTGAGTCCCGCTACTTCACCAAATTCTTCTATAATAAATAATAATAAATAAATAAACTTTATTGTCATTGTATGTGTATACACAGTATACACATACAACGAAATTTACTTGACACCCGAAGACCAGGTCCCACACACATATTCCCCAAACACAGTCCCACCCACCACAATTCCCCACCCCTAAACCACCCAAACATCCACACAACAGACCAAGTAATACTTCTATCTTTTGTATCAATTTAGAACCCGTTTCTAATGGATCTTCCAAAATAAATACCATGTCATCGACAAATGCTTGAGTCTTGTATTCTTTCTTCCTAATTTTTAAGCCTCTTATTTCCTGATCTTCCCTAATTTTCGTTAGAAGAGTTTCAAGTGATAAAATAAATAAAAGAGGAGAAAGGGGGCACCCTTGCCTAACCCCTTTTGTAATATCAATTTTTTCTGTCAACCCCTCATTTATAACTACCTTGGCTGTTTGTTTGGAATATATTTTTCCCACCATTTTTTCAAATCTTTTCCCCAATTCCATATACATAATTTAATTGTGTTATAATGAAGTTCCAATTCAAATTGTCAAAGGCCTTTTGGGCATCAAGGAAAACCAGTGCCGCTTGCTTTTCCAGGTGACTTTCATAATATTCGAGAACATTCATTATTATCCTCATATTATTTTTAATTTGCCACCCCATCAGAAAACCATTTTGGTCCGAATGTATATAATTATTCAAACAAATTTTTACTCTCTCCACTATTATTGTTGCAAATGTTTTATAATCTGTGTTCAGCAAAGAAATTGGCCTATAGTTTTGAATTTGTTGTATATCCGTGCCTTCTTTGGGTATGAGGGTAATGATCACCTCTGCCCAGGTTGCCAGAATTTCTGCTATTTCTATCGCCTCATTATACAGGTGAAACTCGAAAAATTAGAATATCGTGCAAATGTTCATTTATTTCAGTAATGAAAGTTAAAAGGTGAAACAAATATATGAGATAGACTCATTACATGCAAAGCGAGATAGTTCAAGCCTTGATTTGTCATAATTTTGATGATTATGGCTTACAACTCATGAAAACCCCAAATTCACAATCTCAGAAAATTAGAATATTACATGAAATCAATAAAACAAGGATTGTACATAGAACAATATTGGACCTCTGAAAAGTATAAGCATGCATATGTACTCAGTACTTGGTTTGGGCCCCTTTTGCATCAATTACTGCCTCAATGCGGCGTGGCATGAATGCTATCAGCCTGTGACACTGCTGAGGTGTTATGGAAGACTAGGATGCTTCAATAGCGGCCTTCAGCTCTTCTGCATTGTTCGGTCTCATGTCTCTCATCTTTCTCTTGGCAAAAGATTCTTACAAATCTTACAAAAGATTCTCTATGGGGTTCAGGTCAGGCGAGTTTGCTGACCAATCAAGCACAGTAATCCCATGGTCATTGAACCAGGTTTTGGTACTTTTGGCAGTGTGGGCACGTGCCAAGTCCTGCTGGAAAATGAAGTCAGCATCCCCATAAAGCTTGTCTGCGGAAGGAAGCATGAAGTGCTCCAAAATCTCCTGGTAGATGGCTGCGTTGACCCTGGACTTAATGAAGCACAGTGGACCAACACCAGCAGATGACATGGCTGCCCAAATCAACACAGACTGTGGAAACTTCACACTGGACTTCAAGCATCTTGCAGTGTGTGCCTCTCCAGTCTTCCTCCAAACTCTGGGTCCTTGGTTTCCAAATGAGATGCAAAAGTTGCTCTCATCAGAAAAGAGGACTTTGGACCACTGAGCAACAGACCAGTTCTTTTTTTCTTTAGCCCAGGTAAGATGCTTCTGACGTTGTTTGTTGTTCAGGAGCGGCTTGACAAGAGGAATACAACATTTGAAGCCCATGTCCAGGATCCGTCTGTGTGTGGTGGCTCTTGATGCACTGACTCCAGCCTCAGTCCACTCCTTGTGAAAGTCCCCAACACTTTTGAATGGCCTTTCCCTGACAATCCTCTCCAGGCTGCGGTCATCCCTGCTGCTTGTGCACCTTTTTCTTCCACACTTTTCCCTTCCACATAACTTTCTATTAATGTGCTTTGATACAGCACTTTGGGAACATCCAAGTTCTTTTGCAATTACCTTTTGAGGCTTTCCCTCCTTATGGAGGGTGTCAATGATGGTTTTCTGCACAACTGTCAGGTCAGCAGTCTTTCCCATGATTGTGATTCCTACTGAACCAGACTGAGAGACCATTTAAAGGCTCAGGAACCCTTTGCAGATGTTATGGTTTAATTAGCTGATTAGAGTGGGACACTTTGAGCCTAGAATATTGTTCTTTTGTTTTTTCAGAGCTATTTCCAATTCATTTATTGTTATTGGTCTATTTAATATTTCTCTTTGTTCATCAGAAATTTTTTCCATTTTGGCCGCTTCTATATATTGTTTAACTTTCCTATCTGCTATTTCTTCCTGCTTGTAAAGCTTTGTAAAGACGTTTTGTATTATTTCCTTTTTTTCTTCTCTCCTATACTGTATTATACCATTTTCATCTTGTAACTGTTGTTTTATTCTCCTTCCTTTTTCTTTTCTTAATTTATATGCTAGCCATTGGCCTGTTTTATTTGCATTCTCAAAATAATTTTGTTTCGCTATCCTAATTTTCTGTGCTATTTCTTTTTGTGTTATCAAATTAGTCTTATGTTTTGTAATGTTCCATTTTTCCTTTATCTTTTTATTTTGTGGATCCTTTTGTACTTCATATTCAATTTTTTTAAATTGCACTCTCTTTTCTTTATTTTTTTTTTAGAATTATATGCGATGGTCAATCCCCTTATATAGGCTTTTGTGGTATCCCACAAGTTTTTTTTTTTTGTCTTTTTCTTTTTTTTATTCCCAATAAAAATATCTCTAGTCTTAACTCTATAAGTTGCTGCAGCATTCCCTCTAACCATGTCTGTATTTTAACCCAATAGTACTTTGCTTCTTTACACAACCACCACATATGATAATATGATCCTGGCAATTGATGACATTTCCAACATTCGGCTGATTTATCTTTAAACATCTTAGCTAATCTTTCTGGTGGCATGTGCAATCTATAGGGTTGCCAGGTCTGCTTCCAAAAAATAGCGGACAAGCGGGGGGGGGGGGGGGGGGTTAAGTAGTAAAAAAATAAAAAAAAATTACAATTAAATTATATATTTTCTTACAAACATTTTAACACGTATTAAAATAATCACTTCAATCACTTCAAAACTTTACTTAAAATTCAAAACATCAAATATATTATAATAATATGTAAAATATTAAATTACATTTTACTTTGCTGTTGTGTGTATTTTTTATTTGACTGCACAGCTTTGATCAATTCTTTGTGTTTAAGGAATAATTCTTTAATTTCAGTACAATGTTGAGAAATATTAAAAAATATACAAAGTTCACTTTGAACTGATGGTACAAGCAGTCGGTTACGTTCGTCAGTCCACAAATTTCCCATGACGCTGAAAATTCGTTCAACGTTTGCATTTGATACCGGAATTGATGCACAATACTGAAACAGTTTCAGTAAACTCGGAGCTGGCTCTTTCTTGAAAAAGTATGTCCACTTATCAAGGGATGAATCGCCCTGCAGATGAACATAAACTTCTTCTAAGGCAGAAATTTCATCGAAGAGAGTGTTGGGTGGAAGTTCTTCTCGCCATGGTGATAATAACCAGATGTTTGTCATTTCTTCTAAAGTTGGAGGATTATTGCGATCAATTAGATTGAAACAACTTAGCGTCTCATATACTGAATCGGTGAAATTATACCACTTTTCTAGGTACGCAATGGCTCTTTGATACACATTGATGGCTTCTTTCTTGAACTTTTGCACGGCATTCTCAGGCAAATGTTTTTTACGTAAGGCAAATAAAACTTTCATTCCAAAAAACTGCTCATCGTATTTTTTTTTGCAAAGAATCACACAGCTTACAAATGATAATGTGAAGATCACATGCAAGAATTTTCTTGCTTTCCAGCTTCAGTAGGGTGTCTTGCATTATTGACATGAAGAAGTGCGTGAAATATAAATACAATTCTGAAATTGTTGGTTCATTGTCCTTTGCAAGTTCATTTTCCTGATCCGAAATAAGGTTCCAGATAACCTTATGGCACTCATCAGATCCAAGAGAAATAAAATACGATTTTAGAGGTATCCAGTTTAAAAGAAGTCTTTCGACCGCTTTAAACAAACTTAACCAACGTGTTGGAACATGGCGCAAAACTTCATGGAATTCTGACTCGCAAAACTCAAAAAATGGTTTCAACTCTTCTCGTTTCTTCGCAGAATTCGAAAATTCAGCAAAAACCTTCAGCACTACATTTTCAATATCAAAAGATGTCAAAATGCTTTAATGCATTTTTTGCGCTGTTGTGTAAAATGTGATTATTGCAATGAGCAGCTACAATATTGTCATTTTCCAGCAATAATTTTTGGTAAACAGATTTGTTCACTCCATAATTGACCGATGCATTATCTGTTGAGTAAGCTGAAACATTATTTATTTCCAATTCATTATCACTAAGAACTCGACACAGCTGATTTTTTATTGATGTAGAATCTTCGAAAGAATCCTCATAAAAGTCTAAAATTTTCACACACAGTCCTTCTTCACAAGTAAAATATTGTGCAACAACGGGATACATTTTGCGATTTCCCTTGTTTGATGTGTCAGTGGAGAGAGAAAATGGAATTCCAGTTTTAAGATCATTGAGAACCAACTCAATAGAAAAAGGATACAAAACCTCATTGACAATAGCTGATGATTTGGTTCTTCCACAAGACATCTTTTTTACAATTTCTGAATCATCAAAAATTTGCTTCATTAACTTAATACCGCAATCTTGAGCCAGGAAAGAAATATGGTGTTTGATCCCATGGTAAGTTTCAGCCATTTCAGCTACAGTCACTTTCTCACTGAAAGAGGAGTCTTTAACAATGAAAAACGAATTGATTCGCTTGTTGTTGGAAGCTATTTTCTCCTTATCTAAATGATTTTTTGTGCTTGCATGCTGTGTGACAGCTTTTATACCATTATATTCAATTGTGAACGAATTCTGACACAATTTACAGTAGGCCGTCATATTTGTTCTGTCGGTTTCATTGTTGGTAATCCATGCAAAAGTAGCTTCCCAGTCTTTGGTGTATTTGCACACTCCTCTCTTTCGTTTTAAAGAATTTGAAATCTCGCCGCTGTCACTCTCATCACTCGACGCCATTTTAGGTCAGTCGACACAAGCTACAATACATTTTAAAAATGTGAACTGTACATAATTTTATAATATATTTTTATTTTAATCTCATCATTAATTTTTTCGGAGAATCGAGTTCAATGGATATTCGATCTTTGTCTCATTCTAACTTATGAAAAAAAAGACAAAACACAATTCTCCTATCCTTATTCTCTTAGACTGTACAGCTTTAGATTACGTACCATTTCATCATAAAGCTTTTGAATAAAAAAAAGTCCACTATTTTGTGAAAAAAAATAGTGAACATAATGTGAAAAAAGCGGACTGTCGGCTCAAATAGTGGACACCTGGCAAGGGTAGCCATCTATAAAACATCTTATACAGGTTTTCTTTATAGGCTGTTGCCATTGTTAATTTATAATTTCTTTCCCATAGCTGTTGCCATCTCTCCAGTTCAACAGTATATCCAAAACATTTTGCCCATGCTATCATTGTTTCTTTTACTTCTTCAACTTCTAATCTAATCTGCAATAAATAATTATATAATTTCTTAACCATTTTTTCATCTGTTCCTGTCAGTATTTCATCCAATTCTGATTTCCCCAAGTTAAAACCATATTGCCTACGATCTGCTTCAAACCTTGATTGTATTTGCAATCTTGTATACCAATCTGTCTCAATCCCTTGACTCTCTAATTCTTGCCTTTGTTTCAGTTTTCCCCTGTTAAAATATCCTTGTAGCTAACAATATTCCCCATATTAACAATATTTGGATATGTTAAAGCTTCTATTGTGGAAAGCCACATTGGTATTTTCAAATAATGTTTTTCTTTCACTCTTTCCCACACTGATAACAAACCATTTCTCACATAATGTCTCTGGAAATATCTGTGTATCCTTTGTTTCCCATACCATAGGAAAGCATGCCAACCTAGTTGTAAATCATGTCCCTCCAGCGTCAATAGACTTATATTCCTCAATAGAATCCATTCTTTAATCCATGTCAATGCTGCCGCTTGGTAATACAATTCCCAGTTCGGTAGTCCAAACCCACCTCTAGATCTTGCATCTTGCAGCATTTTTATGTTGATTCTTGCTCTTTTTCCTTGCCACACATATTTCCATGTTATTCTCTTCAAAACTTCAAAGTACTTTTTCTCCAATTTTATTGGTATAGTTTGAACTAGAAATAACAGTTTTGGTAATATGTTCATCTTTATTAATGCTACTCTTCCCATTAGTGATAGTTGCAGATTTCTCAATTTCTCCAGGTCTATTTCAATTTGTTTTTTCAGTTTATAATAATTATCTTCCTTGAGAGTTGCACATCTTGACATCAGATGAATGCCCAGGTATTTCACTTTCTTCACAATTTGAATGTCCAGTTTCTCCATTATCTCCCTTTTTTGATTTTCTCTCATATTTTTAACTAGTATTTTTGTCTTGTCCTTATTGATTTTCAATCCTGCTACTTTTCCATATTCTTCTATTTGTTCTAGCAGTTTTGGCGCTGTCTCTATTGGATCTTCCATAATAAACACCAAATCATCCGCAAATGCTTGCAATTTATATTCTTCTTTTTTAATTTTCATTCCTTTTATATCCTTTTCCTGTCTCACTTTTCTATTTAAAGCCTCTAATGTCAATATAAATAATAACGGAGATAGAGGGCATTCTTGCCTTGTCCCTTTTCTAATATCCACTTTTCTTGTCATTTCACCATTGACCATCACCTTTGCCGATTGATCTTTGTATGTAGTTTTGATCATGCTTATAAATCTGTCCCCAAAATCAGGGGTGAAATGCTCCCGGTTCGGACTGGATCACCCGATCCGGTAGCGATGGAAGCGAGTGGTTCGGAGAACCGGTAGCAAAAATCCCTGCCCCCCCCCCCCCACATGCCCAGCTGAGCCGCACAATCATCAGAGGCTTTTTTTTACTTTTAAAAGCATTTTTTTCTACAACCTCTTCGGCCAAAAAATGCTTTTAAAAGTAAAAAAAAAAAAAAATACTTCCGCTTGGCTCCACGAGCCTCGAAAGACGTTCTTTTGAGAGCGTCCGTTCCCTGGCTCTGTTAAAGCCCCAGAACAGCTGACAAACGCTGTCTGGAGGCTTGAAATTCTCTCCCCGGGCAAAGGGGAGAGAGAAGAGCAGGCAGGTGGAGGTAGAGCCCCCCCGAACGCCCTAGGAAAGATCCTGGGGCACGAAGGGCGCGCGCTCCCTAAAAGCCTGTCAAGCCGCTCCAGACCAGGGACGTCTCCACTAATTAGCGGAATTAGAAGCCGCGACCAATCTTGCTGAATGGAAATAAGGGAATTAACATCTTGAACTAACAGCAGGCGGAACGAGCAAGGAGAAATCAGACTGCAAGTATTTTTTACCTAACTCCAATGCCTAGAGCCTCCTTCGGAAGTAATCACTTAGTACTTTGCAACAATATGGTGATTGAAGCTTGAAAGGGCGGGGGAAACGGAAAGTTACAGGAAAAGTTTCATTTTGCTGGCAGCCCTTCGCCTGGAAAAAAAAAGCTTTTGTGCTGACAGAAGGAGGATTGCCCTCATGCCCTCATCACCTCTCGTCTGGACTATTGTAATGCTCTCTACATGGGGCTCCCCTTGAGGTGCACCCGGAGGCTCCAACTGGCGCAGAGTGCGGCCGCGTGGGTGGTTATGGGAGCAACATGGAGCTCCCATGTAACACCTCTCCTGCGCGAGCTGCACTGGCTCCCGGTGGTCTTCTGGGTGCGCTTCAAGGTTCTGGTTACCACCTTTAAAGCGCTCCATGGCTTAGGACCTGGTTACTTACGGGACCGCCTACTACCATCAACAGCCTCCCACCGACCAGTACGCTCCCACAGAGAGGGGCTCCTCCAGGTGCCGTCGGCCAAACAATGTCGGCTGTCGGCCCCTAGGGGGAGAGCCTTCTCTGTGGGGGCACCGACGATCTGGAATGAGCTCCCCCCAGAGATACGGAGGATTCCGGATCTGCGCACCTTCCGCCGCGAGCTGAAGATGCTTTTATTTCATCAAGCTGGCCTCGCCTAAATCTTCTCCCTTTTAAGTGTAAATTTTAAATTTTTAATGTATTTTAAAATATGGGTATTTTAAATTATGGGTACTAATTCAGCCAAATTTATTTAATTCATTTTATTCGATTTTAAATTCTGTATATCTATGTGTTTTATTTCATGGCTGTGCACCGCCCTGAGTCCTTCGGGAGTAGGGCGGTATAGAAATTCAATAAAAAAAAAAAAGAAAAAAACACGTTAATTAATATTGGGAAATCTTTTGAGGAACTCTTCTTTTTGGCTCTGATTAAATATAAAGACTAATTTCAAACTGGAAATGGCCTCAAAGTCTGTAAAAACTGTTCCTACTAAAGGAACTGGGAGTGCTGGTAGCTCTCCAGCTCATATTCCTAGATTACAACTTCCTGCTCCTCCAGCGGATCCACAGACCTTAATGTTGGAGATGTTGCAACAAGCTCTCCAAGTCACCCAAAATAAAATTGTTGATGTGATTGATGAAAAAATTAAGGAAACTAATGAAAAAATTAAGGAAACTAATGAAAAGATACAGGCTGTGTCAGATGAGATTGCAATTCGCAATCAGGGGATTAGGGATGATATATTAATGGCATTTAAGTGTCTGGCAGGCAATATTGAAATGGTGGATGACAGAGTTGAGGAAATTAAACAATCTTCTGAAATTTTGGATAGTAAAATAGGAGAAGCTCAAAACAGAATTCAAAGGGCTGAAGTTGATGTAACAATGATACAATACAGAGACATGGAATTTGCTTTAAGATTCAGAGGGGTGAAGGAGAATAAACAAGAGAATTTGAAAGAAATGATGTCAGAAGCATTGGCACCGCTGGTGGGGGAGTCAAAAAATGATCTGGGCTGGCAGATTGACAAGCTGTACCGCGTTAATTCCTGGATTGCTAGACAGAAACATCTACCAAGAGACATTGTGATATACTTTACTACAAGGAGAGTACGTAATGAAATTTTACAGGCTACTTTTAAAAACAAGCTTCGGGTGGAAGGCCAGGAAGTAATGACAATGAAAGAAATCCCCCCTAAGATCTTGAGAGCTAGAAGGGATTACGCCTTTCTGGTGGATGAACTGAGAAAACGCCAGATACAGTACAGATGGGAGGTGCCAACTGGAATAGTGGTGACTTACTCAGGAGAGAGATATCGGCTTAATACAATTTGGAAAGCAAGAGATTTTTATACTAATGTATTAAAGGCTGGCACACCCAAATCAACTAAATCATCAGAAGGCAAAAGAAAGAAAGAAGTAATGGAAGCTGAGACAGAAGAGCTCTTGACAGTAGTTCAGGGGGGAGCTTTGGCTGATCAAGAAGAAATATTACAAATCCAAATGGCTACTCAAGAGTTGGCGCTGATTGATTTCTCGCAGTTACCAAAGGATCAAAGACAGACCAGATCGGTGACAGCTAGACTCAAGGAAGAATTAAGACAGCAACAATCCCAGATGGCAACTCAAGAAATGATCCAAGATACCACTAAAACAGGAGCAGTGGGGGGATCAAGACCTAAAAGTCAAATGAGATCAGAGCATCAGGACTTGCTTCAGAGGCTCCAAAGGCCCAGAGATGGGAACTAGATTTTTGACTTGGAACGTTAACAGCTTGAATTCTCCACAGAAAAGAAGAAAAATATTTCACTATCTCAAGCAATTTAAGAATGAAGTAATTTGCTTACAAGAGACTCATATAAGAATACAAGATCAAAAATATTTGATTAATGCAAGACTTGGTACATCTTACGTAGCAGCAGCACCAGAAAAGAAAAATGGTATAGTTATATATTTGAAAAGAGACTTAGTTGCTAAATTAATTGAAGCAGACGATCAAGGAAGATTTTTAGCGATAGAACTTTTAATAAAAGGAGAAAAAATACTTGTAATTGGAGTTTATGCCCCAAATCAACAACAAGAAAATTTTTATAATTTACTACACTCAAAATTGACAGTGGGCATATAAAACTTGTATCCTGTTAGGCGACTGGAATGGTGTTTTGGACGTTAAAAAAGACAAGAAAGGACCTAAACAAAATATGTTAACAAGAGCAAAATTGCCCAAAGCGTTTTGGGAAATGATGGATGACTGGGATTTGAGAGATATTTGGCGTGAAAGAAACCCGGAAGAAAAAGATTTTACTTTTTTTTCAGATAGACATCAATCCTTTTCAAGGATTGATTTTATATTAATTACTAATGATCTTTTATCTAGGGTGAAAAATACGAAGATTTGCTCAAGAACATTGACAGACCATAGTCCAGTTTGGCTGGAATTGGAGTGTGGGAAAGGGCCTAGGAGGTCCTGGAGGTTAAATGATAATTTGTTTAGGTATGAAGAAAATGTAAAAGAGTGTAAAAAATTTATGAAAGAATTTTTTGTTATGAATATGTAAAAGGGCACATCTATGGAAATGGTATGGGATGTAAGTAAGGCATATATGTGAGGAATTTTGATATATTTGAATAATAAATATAGAAAGAAACAGGGGACAAAAAGAAAAGAATTAGAAGATGAGATTAGTAAACAGGAACGGGCTTTAGTAGCTAATCCAACAGATAAGAAAATCAAAGAGGCAATCAATTTATTGAAAGGTCAATTTAATATGTTAATAGCAGATCAAGTGGCAACTAATTTAAGATATGCAAAACATAATACTTTTTACAATGCCAATAAACCAGGCAGGTGGTTAGCATATTTGTTAAGGAAAAAGCAAAAATCAAGGACAATAGAGAGAATAAAATATAAGGGTAAAGAGGTTTATGAGCAACAATTGATTAAAAAATCCTTTTTAGAGTTTTATTCGAGGCTGTATACTGGTGATAAAATTAAAGATATAGATATAGATAGATATTTGCAGAAAGAGAATATTTATACAATTTCAAAGGAGCAGAGGGATAGTTTAAATCAATTGATAACTTCCGAGGAAATTGCGTTAGCAATTAAGCAGTTGAAAGTGGGTAAAGCTCCTGGGATGGACGGTTTGACGGCTATTTACTATAAAACCCTACAGGAGGAAATGATAGAACCATTGAAAGAATTATTTAACAATATACAACAGGGAGGAGAGGTACCTCCAACTTGGAAGACAGCATTTATCTCGTTGATCCCAAAAGAAGGGCATGATGATACAGATCCTAAAAATTATAGGCCAATTTCATTATTAAATACAGACTATAAGATATTTGCTAAAATTTTGGCAAATAGATTAATAACAGTCATGCAGCAAATGATTCACCATGATCAAACTGGTTTTATAAATGGTAGACAAATGAAGAGTAATGTAAGGCAAATTGTTAACTTATTAGAGTATTTGGGAAAGAACAACCAGGTCCCCGCAGTGCTTGTGTTCTTGGATGCTGAGAAAGCCTATGATAGATTGAATTGGCAATTTTTACTAAAACTAATAGAAAGGATGCAATTTGGAGAACAATTTGTACAATCTATTAAGGCAATATATCAAAAACAAACAGCGCAAATAATAGTTAATGGTGGTTTAACAGATGCTTTTAACATAGAAAAAGGAACAAGGCAAGGCTGTCCTTTGTCCCCGTTATTGTTTATTTTGACGCTGGAAATTTTATTAAACAAGATACGCGAGATGAATACAATAAAGGGAATTAAAATTAGACAGCATGAGTACAAGGTACGAGCATTTGCGGATGACCTGGTTGTTACCTTAACCCAACCGGTACAATCGATTACAGCCTTGATGGATATAACCTGCTTATATGGACAAGTATCTGGTTTTAAAATAAATGTAGCTAAAACAAAAATAATAGCTAAAAATATGGTTAGGAGCCAAAAAGAAGAGATAGAAAGGTTAACAGGATTTGAAGTAGTTAAGAAGGTTAAATATCTGGGGGTCTATATTATGACTGCAAATACGAAATTATATCAGTACAACTATGAACCATTATGGCACAAAATACAGAAAGAGTTGGACAATTGGAAAAAACTACAACTGTCTTTGCTGGGAAGGATAGCCGCTGTAAAAATCTAATCTCCTCCCTCTTTTAATATGTAAATTTTAATCTGTTTTTAAATTATTGGGGTGTTTTAATTTGTCTGGGCCAAAATGATTTAATTTGATTTTAACTGGTTTTTAAATTTTTTGTATTTATGTATTTTATTGTTTGGCTGTTCACCGCCCTGAGTCCTTCGGGAGTAGGGCGGTATATAAATCAAATAAACTAACAAACTAACTAATAAACTAAAAATGAATATTTTACCAAAATTTCTATTTTTTTTTCAAATGATACCTATACTTAAAAAAGATGAAAACTTGAAGGAATGGCAGAAGGGCATAAATAAATTTGTGTGGGCAGGGAAGAAACCACGAGTCAAACAAAAGATATTGCAAGATACTAGAGAAAGAGGTGGTCTTAAGATGCCCAATTTAAGATTGTATTATGAAGCTGCTGCCCTCTCAGCAATCACAGATTGGATAAACTTAACAGAGGAAAAGATATTGAATATTGAAGGATATGGTTTGGTTTATGGCTGGCATGCTTACTTAGTGTATGATAAGAAAGTAGATAAGACTTTTAAAAGTCATATATTAAGAAATGCTCTATTGCGTGTCTGGAAAAAGTATAAATATAAACTAAATGATAGGTTACCAATATGGACAGTACCCAGACACGCGATAGAGAACATAAATTTAGAGCAAAAGCAAGATAAGATTACATATAAGGAACTCCTTTATAAGGAAGGAGTCAGATTACAGTTAAAATCCATGGAACAACTAAGAGAAGAAGGGATTATTAGGACTTGGTTTCAATATGGACAGCTGCTGGCAGCAGGAGGAGAATTTGATAAAGCAAATAAGAGATGAAGGTCAAATGCACATAAAAAGGTTGTACAATGCATTACTGGAAATAGACTCAGAAACAGATTTAGTCAAGGATTGTATGATAAAATGGGCACAAAATGTAGGTGAACCAATAATGATGGAAACATGGGAAAAGATATGGGTTAGAAATGTAAGATTTACACAAGCACAAAATCTAAGGGAGAATTTTTACAAAATGTTTTATAGATGGCATTTAGATCCAAAAAAACTAGCTTGTATGTATCCAAATTTACAACCCAAGTGTTGGCGATGTGAGTGTGAAGATGCTACATATTTTCATGTATGGTGGACATGTAAAAAAATTAAGGCTTTTTGGATAAAAATATGGTGGATTATTCAAAATATTTTGAAGAAAAAAATTAAATTTACACCACAGTTTTTTCTGTTGGGAATAGTTACGGATTGTATTGTAATAGAGACTAAGCTGGTTTTGAACTTAATAACGGCTGCCAGGTTACTTGGTGGCACAGTACTGGAAGAAGGAAGATCCACCTACTATTGAGGAATGGACATTAAAAGTTGTGCATTTGGCAGAAATGGCAAAAATTTCATCATACCTTAAAGACCATTCAAATGAGAGATATATATCGGAATGGAGAAAATGGATTGATTATATACAGAAGAAGTATCCGAATAAGAAGATTCATATAGCTTATGAATGAAATAATATTAAGTAGTTTATATTTGTTTTTTCTGAGTTATAAGGAGTTAAGGACCTAGGGAGAATATGAAATGTAATAATTTGTTAGCACATTTTAGTTTTTGGTTTGTGAATGCTATACCCTATGCTCGTTCTGGGAAGTCTAGGGAGGGGGTGGGGGGAGGGAGGGGAAGGGAGGGTGGGAAGGGGAGGGTGGGGTTGAGGGGGGAAGGGTGGGGGGGTGAAAATGTTTGTATTTTTCATAAAACTTTTCAATTAAAAAAAAAAGTAAAAAAAAAATTGGGCACACCCACCCAGTCACATTACCCCCCCACACCAAGCCACACCCACAGAACCGGTAGTAACAAATTTTAGATTTCACCACTGCCCAAAATCCATCATTTTTAACTGTGTTATCATAAATTGCCAATTCACGTTATCAAATGCCTTCTGCGCATCTAAAAACAGCAATGCTATTTGCTTCTCTGAATGTGTTTCATAATATTCTAATGTATTTAATATAATTCGCATATTGTCTCTAATTTGTCTTTTTGGTAAAAAAACAATTTTGGTCCAAGTGTATAAACTCATTTAATAGTTTCTTTAATCTTTCGGCCATATAAATCGAATCAATAAACAATAAATAAATTTAACTGATGCAAAAATTTTATAATCCGCATTTAATAGGGATATTGGTCTATAATTCTTTACTTGTTGCAGATCTGCCTCTTCTTTTGGTATCAAGGTTATGTATTCCTCCATCCATGAGTCCGGAATCTTAGCTTTAAGTAATAGTTCATTAAATACTTGCAGCATCACATTGCTTAATACATCTTGTAATGTTTTATATACCTCTGCTGGTAATCCATCCGGACCCGGTGTCTTCCCATTCTTTTGTCTTTTAATTCCCTCCATTAATTCCATCATTGATATTCTTTCTTCTAACATTTTTTTAAACTATTCCGGAATTCTGGGTATTTCCACTTTTTCTAAATACTGTTCTATCTTTTCTTCTGCCACTGTCTCTTGTTGGTACAGTCCATTATAATATTTCTCAATTATTCTCTTCTTTTCCTCACTTTTATAACATACCTTTCCATCTTGGGCTATTAATTGATTTATTAATTTCTTTTCTTTCTCCTTTTTCATTTTATATGCTAACCATCGTCCTGGTTTATTTGCATTTTCAAAGAAATTTTGCTTTGTAGCTTGTGGTCGACAGGTAAAACCCATTATCGTTTTAAAAAGAGACAAAGACTAAAATAATCCTGGAACAGAGTTTATTCTTTGCAAAGGGCCTCTCTCTCTAAAGTAGAGAAAGACGAAAATAAAACAATTTACACAAGTTTTTATAGTCTTCAGGAACATCAGAATACACGTCAATAAAGTACCTTGGGAATCAGTTTCATATCTTACATAACATCTTATATAACATATGCAGTACATAATCCACCCTGGAAATTCCCCAATTCCCAACAGAAATACCCCTCAAAAACATCAATTGCATACTTCCTTTAATTAATGAGGGCAAGTTAACCCAGGAACATATTTCCTGTAAGACAAACATCCTCTAAAAAACACAGGAATTACACACTTCCTTTCTCATGTTCTTAAATGTCAGTTAAATTATATAATCAGGTTATACAAGGTAAAACAAAACCTTAACATGATTTTAAAATGGCGTAACTCAGGTTATGCTTTTACAGGAATAATTCCTATTTTTCTCACAATCCCCCCTTCTCCTCTTCATTATCTTTTATTCCTGTAAACTATGAACATCCTGTAACAGTATAGAAACTCCTATCCATACAATAGGTAATTTGGTCAATGCCATGTTACCACATAAAAACATTAACCTGTAAGGAACTTGTATCCTTAGACATAGAAAATGTAACCCTTCCTCCAAAATTCAAAACTTCTTGTATGAAGGTATATAATTACCAAATAGCTCAGTGCATTGCTTATATAAAAATTCCATTCTATTTGTAAGGCCAATGTATTGAGGAACTATCTCATATGTACATTTGCACTTGGCACACACCATCTTCAAAAGATGACTTAATACATATCTCAGCTTCCTCAGTGGTGTCTATTAGGGTTAGTGGTGTTTCTATAAAAGAATAACGGTGCTCGAATTCAGTATGGAAACATAGCTGCTACCATGTTATAGGGCAACTAGGCAACACAGCCAAAATCCCCATTCCTATCCACACCTGTAGAATAACAAACATTACCACAAAAAACCCCATTATTCCTAGTGAACTAGCTCCCCCAACATATTGTTCAAAGAGATAAAAGATTATTATCTTACCTCCAAAACATCAATCAATCAAGGAGAACTTACATCCACTGGATACCAAAACATAGATTTACACCAATCAATAATATCTTTCCTCAATACAATAAAAAACACAACAAGAATTATTACCACTCCTAGCCAAATACAAAATTCTTCATAAAACTCTTCTTCCATCCATTGGTCCCCAATCGTCTAAGGTTTGTCATCAAAAAGTCAATTTAAAAGGGTTTGCAGGTTCCGCAGCAACTGTCCTTCCATAATGCAAAGCCACCAGTCCCTTGACTCTGGAATAGCATACCCAACCTTGTTCCTTAGTCCTCACAGCCGATTCAGTAGTCAGCAAGTTCCAAATTTCGTTTGCTCCAATAAATATTTATGCTGTTTCCTAATTTGAACTTCTTGTAAGCATATAATCTCTAATTTTATTTTTTCTAGTTTATTAAATATTCTTCTTTTTATTGCTGAGTTTAGTCCATTTACATTTACTGATATTACTTTTACTTCTTCCATTTTTACTTGTTTGTTTGTTTGGTAGATCTAGTCGTTCTTATTTCTCTTTCTTTTTCCTCATTCACTCTTTCTCCCTCTCTTAATGCTCTTTCCTCTTGTTCCTTGGTTGTCTCCTTTAATTGTTCTTTTTTCTCTTCTTGGCAGCTTGCCCCTCCTTCTTCTCTCAATCTCTCTTCTTCTTGGTGTTCTATGTATTGCTGATAAAATAGTTCTGCCTTTTCTATTGTATCCAATCTGTGTCTTTGTTCTTGTAGGTTCACCAAAATTCCTCCTGGTACCAACCATCTAAAACCCACTCCTTTTTTAATCAAATACTTCATCAAGAATTGGTATTCTTTTCTTAAGTCTCTCACCCTTCTTGGAACTAGTTTCAATGCCGCTATCTCTCTACCGTTATATTTTATCGTCGTGTTTCTCATAAACTGCAAAATCTCTGTTCTCAACGGTGTTTTGGTGAATCTGACATGTATTTCTCTGGGTAGATTATTTCTCATTGCATATCTTGTATGCACTCTGTAGATTTCATCTATCCCATTTATTATCTTTTCTGCGCTCTCTTTCATGACTTCCACTAGTATTTCAGCAATTTTTTCTGGTAGATTCTCTCCTTTTTCTTCCTCTACTGTATATTTTGAAATCTTAAGTAAAAGTCAGCCTTATCCATTTCCAACTGTATAATTGTCTTTTCCTGGTTTTTATCTATAGTTGTGAGTCTATAATCCATCTCCTCCACCTTTTTCTCTGTTGACTCTGCTTTCTCTTCCACTGCTATCAATCTTTGTTTGTTTTTTCCCATCATCTCTCTCACCTCCTTTACTTCTTCTTCCACTTGGAGTTTTATTTCATTGGGGGTGTTCCTTGGAACCCTGACATAAACAATGGAAGATTATAATTTAACATAAATATGTGTATTATTAGTAGAACTATATAAGTTTGTTAAATGTAATAAATATGATCACTAACATTCTATTTGTAGTAAAAGGAATGATTTTAGAATTGGATTGGCAAAAAAGCAGAGGGGACGTTTGCAATATTTGGTTCATTGGAAGGGATACCCCTTGTCTGAAGCCACATGGGTGAAGAGTTGGGATGTTCAGGCAAACACCTTAGTTAGGCAATTTCATGATAAATTCCCTGATAAGCCTAAGGGTCCTCCTGGGGGGGGAGAGGTGGTTAATGTGCTAATTGTGTTAACCCCCTGACTTCAGTCTTGTCCCAGGATGCGTTCCTTTCCTAAGGGGGGGAAGCCTGTCAGTTTTGGAAGACAATTTTCTTTTGCTTCTTAACTGCCACATATTTTAGCTGGGGAAGTTGGGAGGGGGTTGTTGGAGTGGTAGAAAGTTAGTCATAACAACATTCCGTATTCAAGGACTTTTGCCTGCGTTTGATGGAGACTGCCGGAAGATTGTATCCAGTTGAGTGTGAAGAGTTGATTGGACAATGTGATGAACTTGTGGGTGTGGGGCAGGGCTGTGAACTCTTAGCTGGGTGGAGAAAACCTGGAAGCTTTCAGATTCGGGTTTTCCCAGATGTGCCAACATGACATCTCTAATAAATTGGAACTTTGAGGAACCTCAGACCTCAGAGCTTTATTTCTTTGGGGGTGTTCCTTGGAACCCTGACATTCTTGTTGTGTTGCCATATCTGCTGGTTTTTGCGCCACAGAGCTTGATGCTGTTGTTATTGATGGTGATGATAAATGTGATGTTAGTTTCTTCATCTTGGTCTTTACTTTCAAACCACCCAATTTGTAATCCAAATGTCACAAGTAATTATAATCCACGTTTGTTGTCCTGGCCGCCGCGAATCTTCAGGTTCTTGTTACCCTAATCCATATACTTAGAAAACGATAGTAGCAAAAACCAAACAAACATATTTCACATGAAGGGAAAAAAGGATAGGAAAAAACAAAAACAAAACAAGAGGGAAAAAAAACCCACAAACCACCAAAAATGAAAAAAAAAATTACCAAGCCCAAAAAAAGGAAAAAAAAAAAAAAGAGAAGCACCAAAAACCAGCAAAAAAAAAAAAATCTGATTGAAAAAGACAAAAGTAAGAATGCAGTAAAAGCAGTGGAAAAAAATAGGCATCAAAAATACAAAATGTTAAAAAGAGAAAAAACAAGAAGAAAAAGAAAAGCAATCCAAATTCTTAGCTTCCAACATTTCAAATGTTAAAAGAAAGAAAATTCCAAAAGTCTTAGATTCAAATAGTCGGAAAAAATAATAAAACAGCAGGTGATGTATATAAAGAAAAAATAACAATATGCACCTTCAAACACGATGATTATAAAAAAGGTGCTAGAGTGTGCAGAATCAGATAAGTTAACAATGGAACTCAAAGACAGAGAGGAAACGATTTATTATGAAATATGGAATAGGTGGCATAATTGGCTGGAAAAGAAATCTAAAATCAATGTATAGTAATTGTTAAGAGAAGATATAATGAAAAGATAATATTTAATGTGTAGTAGGTATGTATATTATGTAGTGACTATATGAATAAGTATATAACAAATGCATTGTAAGCCGCCCTGAGTCTCCGGATAAGGGCGGCATATAAATCAAATTTAAAAAAAATGCATATGTATATAATTGGCCGAAGGATAAAATGGATATTACTAAAGATGCCAGTATTGGAAACCTGTTAAAGTGTAACTAAGATTTTAAAGATGTAAATGTTGAATAAAAATATTTTTTTAAAAAATAACAGTCAAACAGAACAGTCTTTAATCTATTGTTCAGCTGGTGGTCTCCCCCCGCCCCCTTTGTCTTCTTTTACTCCCAGTGAATCACAACACAATTTATCTTCAAAGTTCTATTTCACAAGTTATAAACATTACTCAAGGTCATTCTTTGTTTTTATAATCCATTACTTATCCACCAAAAAAAGGGGGAAAAACTTTTTTACACCATTAGATGGCACTATATTTATTTATTTATTTATTTATTTTATTTATTTATTTATTTATTTATTTTATTTGATTTCTATACCGCCCTACTCCCGAAGGACTCAGGGCGGTGCACAGCCAAACAATAAAAACACATACATACAAATTTAAAAGTAGAATAAAATCAAATTAAATAATTTTGGCCCCAACAAATTTAAAACCCCAAACTTTTAAAACCAATTTAAAATTGAATGTATAAAATACTAAAAGATATTTAAAAATTAAAAATCTTTTATAAAAGAGGGGGAAAATTAGGCCAGGCCGGCCTGGTGAAATAGTAAGGTCTTTAAAGCGCGGCAGAAGGTGCGCCGATCTGGGATCCTCCGTATCTCTGGGGGGAGCTCGTTCCAGATAGTAGGTGCCCCCACAGAGAAGGCTCTCCCCCTGGGGGCTGCCAGTCGGCATTGTTTGGCTTACGGCACCCGGAGGAGCCCCTCTCTATGGGAGCGTACTGGTCGGTGGGAGGCTATTGGTGGTAGTAGGCGGTCCCACAAGTACCCAGGTCCTAAGCCATGGAGCGCTTTAAAGGTGGTAACCAAAACCTTGAAGCGCACCCAGAAGACCACCAGGAGCCAGTGCAGCTCGCACAGGAGGGGTGTTATATGGGAACGCCGTGTCGCTCCCATTACCACCCGTGCGGCCCCACTCTGCGCCAGTTGGAGCCTCCGGGTGCTCCTCAAGGGGAGCCCCATGTAGAGAGCGTTGCAATAGTCCAGGCGGGAGGTGACAAGGGCATGAGTGACCGTGCGTAACGAGTCCCGATCCAGAAAGGGACGCAATTGGCGAATCAGGTGAACCTGATGAAAAATCCTCCCGGTCACGGCCGTCAAGTGCTCTTCTAAAGACAGCCGTGAATCCAGGAGGATGCCCAAGTTGCGAGCCCTCTCCGTGGGGGCCAATGATTTGCCCCCAATAGTCAGTGATGGCGTCAGCTGGCTATATCGGGACGTCGGAAACCACAGCCACTCGGTCTTGGATGGGTTGAGCCTGAACCTGTTCCTCCCCATCCAGATCCGTACGGCCTCCAGGCACCGGGACATCACTTCAAGGGCATCGTTGGGGTGATCCGGGGTGGAGATGTACAGCTGGGTGTCGTCAGCGTACTGATGGTACTCCACCCCGAAACCACGGATGATCTCGCCCAGCGGCTTCACATAAATGTTGAACAGGAGAGGCGAGAGGACCGACCCTTGCGGCACCCCACATATGAGGGGCCTCGGGGTCGACCTCTGTCCCCCTGTCAACACAGACTGCGACCGGTCAGAGAGAAAGGAGGAGAACCACCGCAACACAGTGCCTCCCACCCCTAACTCTTCCAACCGGTGCAGCATGATACCATGGTCGATGGTATCAAAAGCCGCTGAGAGATCTAACAGGACCAGGACAGAGGAGCACCCCCTGTCCCGAGCCCTCCAGAGATCATCAACCAACGCGACCAATGCCGTTTCCGTGCTGTACCCAGGCCTGAAGCCCGACTGGAATGGATCCAGATACGTCGTTTCATCCAGGTGCTGGGGGAGCTGTTGCGCGACCACACTCTCAACAACCTTCGCCACGAAGCGAAGGTTGGAGACCGGACGATAATTTACCAACATTGCCGGGTCCAGGGAAGGCTTCTTGAGGAGAGGCCTCACCACCGCCTCTTTCAAGGCGGTGGGAAAGTCACCCTCACCCAGCGAACCGTTTATAATCCCCTGGAGCCAGCCTCGTGTCACTTCCCGGGAAGCCAGTACTAACCAGGAAGGACACGGGTCCAATAAACAAGTGGTCGCGTTCAGTCTACCCAGAATCCTGTCCACATCCTCAGGGGTCACAGGATCAAACTCATCCCAGATAACATTCTCAAGACCTGGCCCTGTCTCTCCCCCTCCCAGTCGGAGTCCGAATCTTCCCGAATCTGAGTAATTTTGTATATAACTCCACAACTCACTTCCACTGTCATGGTCTGATCATTCGCTCCTCCGACTGGACTTCTGTACCGCTGCCCCCCACTGCAGGGAGGCGGAACCAGTTAGGTGGTTCTGCCCCAGGCGCCTGATGGATCCAGATGGATTCCAGAGGGAGCTTGGGCCATTCCCTGAGGTTCTGGCTCACAACTCGACTCGACTGAAGACCTGGTGGCCGCCGGAGCCTTGGATCGCGTAGTCCCTTTGCAGCCTCTGACCTGGTGCCGATCCCATGTAGCTCCCTGGTTCTCTGAGGAACTGAGGGAAATGAAGCGCTGGAAAAGACACCTAGAGAGTGGTTGGAGGGCCAGCTGATCCGAATCCGACCGGACACTGGTGAGGTCTCATATTAAGACCTACCTAGTGGTGATAAAAGCAGCAAAATCTGACTATTTTTCCACTCTTATCATGTCAGCAGATAACCGCCCAGCCACCCTGTGTAGGGTGACCCATTCCCTGCTTCATCTGGGAGCGAGGGAAGACCCCTTACAGGGTAGAGCTGAGGACTTTGTGCAATATCTGCATGACAAAATCGCTCAGATTCGGGAAGGATTGGACTCTGACTGGGTAGTTTCAGGCGAGGTGACTGAAGCGGGCCTTGAGAATGTTATCTGGGAGGAGTTTGATCTGGTGGCTCCTGAGGACGTGGACAGGATTCTGGGCAGGCTTAGTGCGGCCACATGTTTATTGGACCCGTGTCCCTCCTGGTTGGTGCTGGCCTCCTGGGAGGTTACACGAGGCTGGCTCCAGGGGATTATTAATGGTTCTTTGAGTGAGGGTTACTTCCCTGCCACCTTGAAGGAGGCGTTGGTGAGGGCTCTCCTTAAGAAGCCTTCCCTGGACCCGGCTGTATTAGCAAATTATCGTCCAGTCTCCAACCTTCGCTTTGTGGCGAAGGTTGTTGAGAGTGTGGTGGCGCGACAGCTCCCCCGGTACCTGGAGGAAACGGTCTATCTAGATCCATTCCAGTCAGGTTTCAGGCCTGGGTACAGCACGGAAATGGCATTGGTCACGTTGGTTGATGATCTCTGGAGGGCTCGGGACAGGGGTTGTTCCTCTGTCCTGGTCCTATTAGATCTCTCAGTGGCTTTTGAAACCATCGACCATGGTATCATGCTGCGCTGATTGGAGGGGTTGGGGGTAGGGGGCACCGTGTTGTGGTGGTTCTCCTCCTTCCTCTCTGACCGGTCGCAGTTCGTGTTGACGGGGGGGACAGAAATCGACCTCAAGGCGCCTTGTGTGTGGGGTGCCGCAAGGGTCAGTTCTCTCTACCCTTTTGTTCAACATTTATGTGAAGCCGCTGGGTGAGATCATCCGTGGTTTCGGGGTGAAGTGCCATCAGTACGCTGATGACACTCAGCTGTACATCTCCACCCCGGACCACCCCAACGATGCCCTTGATGTGATGTCCCGGTGCCTGGAGGCTGTGCGGATCTGGATGGGGAGGAACAGGCTCAGGCTCAACCCGTCCAAGACCGAGTGGCTGTGGCTTCCGGCATCCCGATATAGTCAGTTGGTGCCATCGCTGACTATTGGGGGCGAGTCGTTGGCCCCCACAGAGAGGGCTCGCAACTTGGGCGTCCTCCTGGATACACGGCTGTCTTTAGAAGAGCATATGACAGCTGTGGCCAGGGGGGCTTTTTATCAGGTTCGCCTGATCCGCCAGTTGCCTCCCTTTCTGGATCGGGATGCCTTACGCACGGTCACTCATGCTCTCGTCACGTCCCGCCTGGACTACTGTAATGCTCTCTACATGGGGCTCCCCTTGAAGAGCACCTGGAGGCTTCAACTGGTCCAGAATGCGGCCGTGCGGGTGGTTATGGGGGCAACTCGGTGCTCCCATGTAACACCTCTCCTGCGCGAGCTGCACTGGCTCCTGGTGGTCTTCCAGGTGTGCTTCAAGGTATTGGTTACCACCTTTAGAGCGCTCCATGGCTTAGGGCCCGGGTATTTACAAGACCACCTTCTGCCACCGATAGCCTCCCACTGACCAGTACGCTCCCACAGAGAGGGGCTCCTCAGGGTGCCGTCGGTCAAACAATGCTGACTGGTGGCCCCCAGGGGGAGCGCCTTCTCTGTGGGGGCACCTACCCTCTGGAATGAGCTGACCCCGGAGATACAGCAGATCCCGGATCTACGCACCTTTCACCATGCCCTAAAGACGTTTTTATTCCAACAAGCCGGGCTGGCCTAACTCTTTTAAATTGTTTTAATTTTTTTTTTTTTGTAAATATTTTTTTTATTTTTTCCCAAACATAAACAAAAAATATAACTTTCAAGAACAGAGTTTCAATCCGGTCATAGATGGCTAACATGCTTACATTCTTTTAACACGCTCTATTCCACTTTTCCATTACATCTTTTAAAAATTTAAAACAGCGGAAAAAAAACAAAAAACAAATTTAAACATAAAATTCTAACACTTTCATCTAAACAAATCTAATATATCAATACAGTTTTAACTTCAAATTAAATTTTAGCTCATTATCTCTGTACCTATATCTCATCAATATCCAAATAGTTATTAACAATATTCTAGTCTCTTATTCTAATTATATACCTTACAATTTTATCACCAAAATTATCAAGTTCAATTTCAATACAACTCCATTTTGTTAAAATTTATAAAACACAATTTTATCAACATCTTAATTATTTGACCCTTTTTATCAAATCAAAATATCTTGAACTTTCCAATTTAATATCCCACATATTACACAGTTTTATCACAAGAACATATTGCTTATTCTTCTCCAAATTATCAACTCTTTTGAGATTATTCCCAATATTATCTCCTCCCAATCTCCCAACATTATTGGCTGATTTCCAGCATATTGTATTTGACTAGTTTCTAGCATAAGCTTCTCCCAGACTCCCTCCATTGTTTGGCTGATTTCCAGCATATTTTGATTGGCTAATTTCTAGCATAATCTCCTCCAGAACTCCTTCCATTGTTTGGCTGATTTCCAGCATATTTTTCTCCAACTCTCCTCCTATTGCTTGGCTGATTTCCAGCATATTTTATTTGGCTAATTTCTAGCATAATCTCCTCCAGAGCTCCTTCCATTGTTTGGCTGATTTCCAGCATTTTATTGGCTGATTTCCAGCATTTTCTGATTGGCTGATTTCCAGCATAGTCTCCTCCAACTCTCCTGCCATTGTTTGGCTGATTTCCAACATTTTATTTATTTTCCCACTTACTTCCTCTGAGTCTCTAACTCTTATCTAGTTAGTATCCTTCACCTCATTATTTTAGTTTTCCCTTACATCATAATTATCTATTTAATCTCTATATCTCAGCATAGTCATCAAAGTTAATTCTCATTATGTTTCATAATAATCATCATTTCCCATATTTGTTAAATTAGATCACAATTTATCTCTATCATCTGTGTATTTCATAGTTTCATTCAGTAATATGTTAATCAATCATAGTCAACAGTCTAACTTTGTTTGCAGAATATAGTTAAGACATATTACAACAAATAATAAGTTTTCTTAAAATTATCTCACTTTAGTATACACTTCCCATAGTAATTTTTAACCACTTAGTATATAAATCCCTATTTTAATTGCCATTTATTATTATTTTTTCTTCAATCCACTTTCCTGCTTAGTCACCACAGACTTCATGGCAATTTTGTAGCCATCCATCTGTCAATCTTCATTAACTTCGTTAACTTTCACAGGTTTAAATTCCCAAAAAAATACTTCTTCAATCCACTCCAAAGAGAACAGAAAAAAAAAGTCCAATTTTCCAAATTATTAGAAACAAATTCTTCTAAGCCAAATTAATTAATGCAAAGTTTGTCTTGGGTCTCCATTTTTTCCCCCCTTTCTTTTAAATCCTCAAGCCCCACGGATCAGTAGCCGCTGTTTAAGGTTGGGGTCTTATTTTAAAAAAATATTCCAAGTAATCCCTTTATTTGCCTGGGTTGGTGTCACTCACCGGCTTTGAAATGCTCATTCTTTCTTCTTCCTCCTGCACGATCTTGTATCCCGGTCTGCCGCAGCTTTGTGGCAGCCGCCATGGCTGCCTACCCCCTCCGCCAACTTTGAGGATTCCCTCTGGCCTCTGAGGAACTTGCCTGTTCCTCTTGGCCCTCCGAGGCACTCCTCTTCACCCCCCATCCCTACAAGATGAGGGTCGGTCCGAAGACCAGTCGGGCAGCGGTTTGTCAGTCGGGGTTTCCGCAGGCTCGTTAGAGCCCGCTAATTCCCCGACTGTGGCGCCGCGGCTCCAGACCGGAAGTCCTAAATTGTTTTAATTTTTAAACTGTTTAATTATGGGTTTTAATACAGGGGTGCTTTTAATTGTGGGCCAAATTAATTTAATCAGATTTTAATATTGTTTTTAAATTTTGTGTTTTTTGTGTTTTATCTGTTGGCTGTTCACCGCCCCGAGTCCTTCGGGAGAAGGGCGGTATATAAATATAAACAATAAATAAATAAATAAATAAATAAATAAATAAATAAATAAATAAATAAATAAATATTTGATCCGACTTAGATCTTTCCAGTGTAAATTTTAAAGTCCAAATTTCATCCATATTTCAAACAAAAATCACTCTACCCAATCTGCTTTCCATTTATTTTCCAAATCTGTTCATACTTCTTAAAAATTTTCTTTTATTTATGGACATCGCTCTTTCACCGCTAGCCCGGAAATGGGGAGGTAGCCGGATATCCACTTCCTCCCCTTTCACTCTTGCTGTTTTCCTTCAGTTCTAACTTCTTTTTTTTTAAAGTTCAGGGAGTATGCTAAAAATAGGAGTCTTGTTTCCAAGACAGAAATTTCCTTCTCACCCAGATGATGTGTCTTGCTTCTTCTTTCCTTTTCTTCATGCGTGGCTGCCCCAGCTTTGCGACAGCTCTCAATGGCTGTCTTCCCAGCTGCAGAGTCAAAGACTCTTCGCCAGCGCTACAGGGAATTTGCGACTTCCCTGTCCACACCAGCCTGTGCCCCCTTTCTTCACACTGTGAACCCCCAAAACAGCTGAAATGTCGGCGCTCACCCCGGAGTTCCAAAGTTCATGTCATTCTGCCGTGACGCTGGCCACGCCCTCCTCATTTTGTTTGTTGCACCGACTTCATTGTCCCGACTGGAAGGAATGAACTGGAGATTTTTTTTTCTTCCAATAATTTGGCAACCATGAAGGGACTCCCAGCTAACCTAGCCAATGGACCAGGCCCGGGTAAGTCACCATCCTGCTGGCAACAGACCCCTTTTGTCTGTGGGTCAGCTTTCTGGACTTTGCCTGGGCGGTGAAGGGTAGTAAAGGGTGTTTTTGAGGTGTTGCGCTCAACGGCTGCTCAGAAAGGAGGTGAGTACTGCGAAATTTGAAGCTATTTGGAAACCCCAGGGGAGCGGAAGGATGTCTGTGTGTGTAGGTGAGTGAAAGGACTCTCCCAGTCACAACTGGATCCTGCATCCTCTGCACCATTCCTAGCCACAGCCAGACCTATTGCTAGTCCCACAGGACTGTGACTGATGAGTTCTGGAAAGCAAGGGAGTTTAGCCAGAACGTAGGACCTTCTGCAAGGAGTGGGGGCCGAGTGAGTGACTGAGAAAAGGAGAGAGTATGGGATACTTGCCAGGGTCCCAGTCATAAGTCACTGAGTAAAGCCCTACCCCAGGACGGAGGTGCCCATACTACTGCTAAGGGAAATAGAGGTCCTCCCAGACTCTCCTGGGTCTGAAAACCATGAGGCAGGTTGCAGAAAGGGGTACCCAAACTATTGCAGGGGAAGCAGAGGTCCTCCCAGACCCTTTTTTGGTCTGAAAACTGATAGGCAGGGTGTTCCCTAGGAAGGAGGTGCCCTTATTCTGAGAGGAACCAGAGTTCTCCCAGACCCCTTTTTTGGGGTCTGAAAACTGACAGGTGGGGCAAGAAGCTTATAAAGAAGCTTGGCCACAAGGGAGACCCAGCAAAGCCAATTGAATCTCAACATAAGAATTAGAGAAACATGGGAAGCTCTAGCTCGAGGGTCTTGTCAGGATCCCCACTAGGAGACTTGCTCAGTGCTTGGGATGGGAGGCTGTTGCCCAGCCTGGCTGGTATGAAGAAGAAACAAACAAGGAAATTATGCCAGGAATGGGATTTGCTTAGAGACGAGACCGGGAAAACTATTTGGCCTGAAAATGGTACTTTTGAATATTAAACTCTAAAGGCACTTAGACCCAAGTTAAAACTCATCCAGATACCCTACTGATACTGCTGGGCTGAACTTTCTAAATCCAGGGACCCTGACCCAAGCAACTCCAAGGAACCCCAAGCTAGCACAAGCACCCTTTCACAACCTGACATTGCAGGGCCAAAGTTTATGGTCCCCTATTAAGCAAACCCGTACCTGGGTGAGGAAGGGGCCAACTCAAGTGTGTCCTGACTCACACACCCTTCTCCCCATCCAACCTAGTAATTTGGAAAAAGGTCCCCCCCCCCCTTTAGATCAGATCCCCAATCGGTAATACACACCCTAAAATCCATCATAGAAAGCCATAACCCATCATGGGGAGATATGACCCAACTACTCCAAATCTTCCTCACAAAGGTTGTGCTTTTAAACATTTTTTTAAAAATGAGATCACTAGGCGACCAATAATAACACCAGGGCAGGTAGCCCCCATAAGAGTCTCCTGGCTGCTAAACCACCCAGACTGGGACTATAACAATACCAATCACTGGGATGAATATAACTGGGCCAAAGATATATTACTGGAGGCCCTACAACAGAGAAGGCAGAAACCCCTCAATTGGTCAGAGTTCCAATGAACAAAACAGAGGGAGAAAGAAATCCCTTATGCTTTCTGGGTTCATCTCCTGGATGTCATGCCTGGAAGCCATATTACCTGTGTGCCTTGAGGATCCAGGCCTGCCATAATCATACCGTGGGAAGTTGGGAGGGGGGATTGCATGAGTGAAGTAGAGATAGCCATAACAAACTTCTCTAAGAGACGTTCAAGGCCATGGTGTCCGGCAGCTGTGCAAAGAAGAAATTGGAGGATGTCTTCTGTTTGGGAAAGAACTGATTGGAGCTGTGTGGACATGTAGGAGATCTGGGCAAGGTCTTGAACTTTCTTGTGGGTGAGGAAAACCTGGAAGCTTTCAGATTCGGGTTTTCCCAGATGTGCCAATATGACATCCCTAATAAAAGTTAGCTTTGAGGAACTTCAAGCCTTGGAATTTGATTTCGTTGGAGGTGTTACTTGGAACCCTGACATTAACCTGAATCTCCTTTAAAATTAGAGCAGCTTCCTCAACCCTGGGGAGCTGTTTGGTGTCCTGAGCCCCAAGCGCGCTGACCCAACCCAGGGTGACGCGAAGACTCAGGGAAGATGGAGGCGGAAAAGAAGCCTATGGAGGGACCAGCAGGCACGGGCTCAGCAATGGTTCCTGAGACCCTCTACTCTCCTTCCCCTGGGATGATGGAAGCAATAAAGGCCGTGGAGGCTGCCCACCAACTGGGTGCCCGGCATAAGGAGCAACTGCCAAAGCAAAGCTTGCAGCAGGACCTGGCAGCGTAAGGCGAAGCCAGCGGAGCCACCCCGCTTCAAGGAGCAATGTGGGAACCGCAATGGGAGTTATCGCAGCCGCCGGGCCGCCGGCACTCCGAGGAATGGGGACTCCCGCCACCGTCGCACAGCCAATCCCTAGCTGGTCTGCTGGATCAGTTGAGCCGATTCAGAGTAAGTGGGACACCCCAGCATGCCGGCACCGGGCTGCCAGAGTGGACCTTGGCATAACCAATGCTCACCTTCCCGAGCCAGGAGCAAGCAGCACAATGGGCCGAAGCGGCAACGACTTTTCATTCGGCCCCATGCCGCTCAACCCACGGCTTGTTGCTTTGGGTAAGCCCAACCGTGGATCCCTGCCACTTGGGACCATACCCCCTCCCAGCCAGCCAGGCTGCCCATGGAGTTCCCGTCCAGCCACAAGGGGCTTGGAGCCTGCCAGCCCCGCAGCTGCTGCCCGGGATGGGGTTCCCATCTGCGAGCCAAATCCCTCCTGGGTGGGCTTACTACCCAGGCCAGGGGTGGGTACAGTGTCAATGGACGCCTGCCTCAATGCCGCCGCATATGCAGTTTCCACAGCAAGTGGTCCAGACGCAACCCCAAGCCGCGATCCCACTACAGGTGCCAGTGACCCCACAACAAATCCTGGCCCAGCAGCCTGCGCCTGCTGCAGCACCCCCCTCCTTCCGGGCAACCTTCGATGGAACCCCGGGGAAGCTGGCATACTTCCTGAACCGAGTCTGGGCCTACATCGATCAGTATGGGAACCAATACCCCTCCAATCATGAATTGATTTCAGCCATCACCAAAGGCATGAACGAGGGAGAAGCATCGGAGTGGATAGCTGAGCTTCATGATGAGGGGGCCCTGGAGCTAGAGGACATGGACGATTTCGTCCAGCTGATGAGGGTGAAGTTCAGCAACGTCGCCCAACAAGTGGAAGCAGAGCACCAGATCACCACGCTGAGGCAAGCTGGGAGGCCCGCCAAACAGATTGCGTGGGAATTCCAGAGGCTGGCCAGGAAGCTACGGGACTGGCCAAAGTGACTTATGGTCCACACCTTCAAGGAAACCCTGGATCCGGACCTGAGGCAGGCCTGTAGCATAAGGGGAACACCCACCCAAATACAAGCGTGGTATGAGAATGTGTTGGCCCTGGATCTAGACCTCCACCCTCAGAAGAAGCCGGCTGCTGAAAAGCTGGCTAAACGGCCCCTCGGGTGGCGAGCACAGCTGAAGAAGACTGCAGAACCGCCACCCGCGAGTCCTGGGACCATCAAGTGCTACTGATGTGGTCAGCAGGGCCATCGAGCATCGGAATGCTTAGCTCGAGCGAAGTCCCCTGCTCGGGCAGGACCTAAGAAAACCCTGGAGAAACTGCCGGACAAGGGACAGAGCGCCAAGCAAGCAGCAGAGAGCCCCGTCCAGCCCGCGAGATCAGAAGGGAGACCGACCGTGGATTCCCCCTCCCCCTCTGCAGAGGAAGACAGTGGTGAGGACAACCTGATGGTGAGTGGAGCCATCTGCCCTTTTGCCCTGAAGGTTACCCTAATGCCCCCCCCCCCAGACTGGAGCCCAGGGAGAAGTGGAGGCGGTCATAGACACCAGCTGCACACAATGCCTAATTAGCCCCCACATAATCGAGCAACTAGGCATACACACTCGCCCCCTCCGACAACTCATCAGCTTCGAGCAGGTGGACGGCTCGCTAATTGGCGGTGCCCCTGCCACCAGACTCACAGAGCTCATTAAGTTAGAACTGGGGTGCCACAAAGAATTCCTCCGGTTCGTAGTCGCCCCCAAGATGACAGATACCATAATCTTGGGGCTCTCATGGCTCGATAAGTGGGGACCCACGATCTCCTGGGATGGCAGCTGCAGAAAGATAGTCATTGGACTGGGTCCGTTGCCATCAGTGAGGCAAGAACTCACCACCCCAGAGATCGTGAACTCGGGAAAAGCAACCCTTCCGGAGACTGCCGCCCTGGCCCGGGATGTCCTGCCAGGCAGCCAGCAGGTGCCCCAGTAGTATTGAGACTTGCGGGGGGGGGGTAGCAAAGAGGACTGCAACTTCCTTCCCCCCCATCGCCCGACTGACTGTGCGATAGAGTTCATGCCGGGGGCGAAACTTCCCAAGCCGAAGATGTACTCAATGACTCCGACTGAAATGAAGGAGTTGAGGAAGTACATGATGCCATTTGGACTTCAGGGGGCCCCCACAGTTTTCATGCAGTTTATTAATGAGATTCTGCATGAGCACCTATACAAGGGGGTTCTGGTCTACTTGGACAATATTCTCATGTTCAGGAAAATACTGGAAGAGCACATAAAGCTCATCCAGCAGGTGCTGAAAAAACTGCTTGCTGCCAAGCTCTACGCAAAGCTGTCAAAGTGCGAGTTTCATAAGACTTCACTAGACTACTTAGGATACTGGATCTCTAGTGACGGGATAGAGATGAACACAAGCAAAGTTAAAGCCGTTTTGGATTGGCAACCCCCAAGCACCCAAAAACAGCTCCAAAGCTTCCTGGGGTTTGCAAACTTCTATAGGCAATTCATTCCGGCTTTTGCAGAGGCGGCACTGCCCCTAACCGAACTGTTAAAGACGGGGTCCCCACCAACAAAACCGAAGCCATCGCAGCCACCCGCGTGGACAATGGAATGCCAGAAGGCTTTTGAAAAACTGAAAAGACTGTTCACCTAAGAACTGATCCTGCAACATCCAGACCCAGAGCGGCAATTCATTGTCCAAGCCGATGCCAGCGACGTGGCAGTGGCTGCAGTGCTCCTGCAAAGGGACCCCAAGAGGCAGTTGCTACTATGCGCCTACGTATCCAAGAAACTTAATGATACAGAGAGGCGATGGGCCATTTGGGAGAAGGAGGCTTATAAGGAAGGCAGCAAGGAGCCTTTCAAGGTCTGGACAGACCACAAGAACCTAGAAGCCCTGGTCGCAGCAAGACAGTCAGGGAATTAGCGGGCTCTGATGAGCTCCGCAAAAACCCGGACTGACGAACATACACTGAGGGGTCTTCGGACCAGAACCATCCTGTAGGGATGGGGATAAAGGAGAGGCACCTCGGAAGACCAAGAGTAACAGGCAAGTTCCTCAAAGGTCAGAGGAAACTCTCTACAACTCGGAGGCGGGGGGCGGCAGCCATCGCGGTTGTCACAAAGCTAGGGCAACCGGACTAAGCATTGAGCAGGAGCGGTGAATGGAGTTTTTTGAAGCCGGGTGAGTGACAGCCAACCCACAGATGAAACCACAATAAGAAAAAAAAATTTAAACTTGAGGACCCCTAGCAATAAAATGGCAGCTAATGAGCACGGGGGGAGAAAAGAAGATCTTGAAGCATAATCTTAAAGGGACAAAAACCCAAGTATAAAATTGACTTTTGAACAAAATTATTTGGAAAATAATCTGGAAAATTTTAAAAACTAGAGAAATTACCCCAAGATTGGTTAAAGGATCGGAAAGAAATAGAAATAGAAATAGAAAGAAATAGATCCTTTTTTCCCCCTTTCGTTTTCGAATCTTAAGAAAAACAAAAGAGAATGGACAATAAGCCCTATAACAGAAGTGTTGTATAAACAAAATAAAAAAGGAAAAAACAAGTGAAAAGAACTGTTTAAATTCGAGCTGGACTATAAAACTGATTTGATATCTTTAAAGCTAAAAAGAAAAAGAGAAGCTAGTTAAGATTATTAATGTAGATTGAAATAAAATGGATACTTGTTAGACAATTGGAAATTGTGGGTTGCAGAGAGATACCTTCAGGAGTAAAAAGGAACATTGCAACTTGGTCTTTGTTTTGGAAAATTGTGAACTTTACAGATAACAGCTGTGAGAACTTTTGGGGAGAATTTCTTTGTCTGCAAGCGGCTTGACTTTGGGGAAAAAAACAAAAAAGGAATACAATGGAACTTTTAAAATTGGAATAATACTAACTCAAAAAGAATAAAATGGTGCAGGAAATTAGACAAATGATTAAATCGATGTACTTGTCATGGAAAATGGAAATAAGAGAAATAACTGCAATGCTACACGGAGGATTAAAATCTGAGGACACAAAAATTGAGATAGAGAGGACTTCTGGTGGCAATGCGTCGTCGATAGCAGCTCCTTTCGGAGCGCTAGCCCCGCGATCTTGTCAAAGCCGCTAGAACAGTGAAAAACAGCTGTTTAGCAGCTTGAAAATTTTCCCCTTGGGAAAAGAGAGGAAAGAGAGCAGCCAGGCTTGGGTTGAGCTCCCCAAGAGTCCCAGGAATAATTCCTGGGGCACAAAGGGTGAGAGCTCCCTAGAAGCCTGACACAAGCTCCGGACCTGGGACGCTTCTGCATTTAGCAGAACAAGACACCGCGACCATCCCTGCAACATTTTAATACTATTTTGGATACAAAAGCAGGCAGAGCAAAGACAGGAGGAACTCCACTTGCAAGTATTAAACTTTAACTCCTGTGTATTGAATACTTCCTTCTTGATTGCTGTGGGAAGAAACTGAAAGGAAATGGCACCGAGCCTTAATTGAGTGTGGTAACGAAAGTTAACTTCAAAGCACTCATCTGTGCTGACAGTCTCTGCTGCTAATAAAAGGAACTTGTCTCAAAAGAAAGAAGAATTAAATTGGACTGTAGAGAAATTTAAATTTACTGAGGACTGAAACTAATTGGAAACTGAGTTAATTTCTGGGATTGGTTGTTGTAAAAGTTTTAATCTGGAACTGAAAATTGGAAAATGGCTTCTAAGCAAATAAAGATTGCTGGGGCTAAAATTACTGTGAGTTCCCCTATTCCACCAACCAAACCGCAATCTTTGACAGCTCCAGCAGAACCACAAGCTTTAACCCTGGAAGCCTCGCAGCAAGCCTTAAAGCTGCAAGCCTTCTCTTTAGAAGAAAAATTTACTTCTGTTCTTGATGAAAAAATAAAAGTGGTGACTGATAAAATGGATGAAGTAACTTTAGAAGTGACAGAAATTAAGGATGAAATTCAAGCTCGAAACAAGGCAATTAGAGAAGACATTATTTTTGCATTTAAAGGTTTGGCAAGCCATATTGAAGGGTTAGATGAAAGACTAGAGGAAGTTAATCAATCAAACATGAATTTGGAGAATAAAATGGGAGAAGTTCAGACTCAGATAGAAAAAGCAGACTCAGAGGTGATGATGATACAATATAGATCGATGGAATTTGCTATAAGAGTAAGAGGCCTGAAAGAAAATACCCAAGAGAATTTGAGAGAGATCTTTGCAGAAGCCTTTGCACAGATAACTCAAGAAAGAAAGGAGGATCTGGATTGGCAAATGGATAAAATTTATCGTGTTAATTCATGGGTGGCCAGGCAGAGAAATTTACCAAGAGACATTGTAATTTACTTCACAACAAGAAGGCTAAGAAATATGATATTGCAGGCTTCCTACAAAAATAAACTTCAAGTGGCAGGGCAAGAAGTTTTAACATTAAAAGAAATCCCTCCCAAAATGTTGAGAGCAAGGAAGGTGTCACTGCGTTATTTTATTTACCAGCTGAGCTCATTATTTCTGGACTATCTGACTTTCCGTACCTTGCCAAGAATTGTTATCAAAAGCTACTACGCATGTCCATCCACCCACATTCCTTCACACTTTTTCTTTTGTTCTCTTGCCAGAGGTCCGACTGGACCGGCAGGAGATCTCGCTTGCCAAAATGTAACAATTAACTTTTCTTAGTTAGTGAGGTGTTTTATTTTCTTTATAACAAATAAATGAGTTTTATTAGAAACCTTCCTTCGCGTTTCTTTTTCGGAATATTGCAAACAAGGAGGAGCCACGATTCATCTCCTCTAATTAAACCAGGGTAATTAGTCCCAGAGCCAAACATGGGATTAATAAATGCCCTGACATCTGGTAGCTCGGACGGTTTGATTTATGGCTTTTTCCTTGTTTTGTTATTTCTGATAAGAGCGCATAGGCAGTTAGTTTTTAGCTACTGAGGTACGCTAATTATATTGCTAAGATGCCGAAACAGAAGAAAAAAGGCAAAGTGAAACCAAGACCACTCTTCGTAAATGATTTGATTGATCTTTCCAACGAAGAGGTGGCAGACAGGAGATTTTCAGATTTCCAGCCCCTTACTACAGCCACACGCCTGGAACAAGAAGAAGCCGTGGGAACAGAAATGGAGGGAGATAACACAGAAGCTGTTTTTGAAGGAGAAGCACTACGACTGAGGTCAGTAACTCCCCCCTCTAATTATGCCAGCTCTCAACCTGTCTTCCCAGAACCTTCTGAATTTGTAACGCTCGATGCAAGGCTAAAGCAAACTGCTGAGCAAAATTACTCCCACGCAGAGAGAGAAACAATTCATTATTCTCCTCGAAGCTCTAAGCTCACCCTGGATGAGCTGGCTATGAAAGCCTTTTGTGACCGTATAAAATTCTATGAACAGGAGCTATCCCAGGCAAAAATGGCTATATCTATGCTTGAGCAAGATAAGGGAGATAACTTAAGATTTTCAAAAAGCGCCATATTGCCTTCTTCTCCAGAGCCAAAGACACTCCCCCTGGTGGGTTCTGTGTCAGGCCAATTAAGGCAAAGAGCACTGCATACGTCACATGAAAGTCTCCCTGATCAAGTTACATATAAACCTGCCACGCAATCATTTCTTGTAACTGGGCTGCCCGAAGCTAAAGGTGCAGCACCATCTGCTGGCAAAAGTAATTTACTACAGGAAGCTGAAATGCCACAAGTGTTTCCACAGGCCCAAATTCAAACACCCCCTGGTGGTGTTGGTGTCCTTTTAGAAGAAACACAGGCACGCTTTATGCAGCAAAGGCAAATGACTGCATCTCCAGCAGGTCATGCCAATATTGCAGATCAAGCACAAACGGCAACTGGAATACAGCAGATTCCAGTGCATCAGCCACAGCAGCTACAAATGCCTGCATATGTGCCCCAGCCACAAGTGCAAATAGGGCCACCTCCTGGCCCACCTCCAATGGCACAACCAAGACCATTTTTAGGTCCACAACAGGCACAGCAAATACCTCTGCCAGCACAGCCAGCATATCAAGTACAGGCTCCTTACCAGGCATTTTTTGTCTCTCCACTAACTGGTGAGTCAAAACTAAAAATGTCAGGACATAATTACAAAGCCTGGGTCAGTGAGATTACACTATTGCTTCTTAGAGAAGGCACTCATTTTATGGTTTTTAATCCTCCTGCTCAACCTTGGACTTATGCAATACGAGATCTAGAGATAAGAGCTCGCACAACATTATTGATGTCCATGGATACTGAACTGCAGGTCACTTTTCCACCAAATACAACAGCCCGACAAATTTGGGCTGAATTGGAAAATTGCTACAGGCCTGTCTCAATTGAATCTTCATGTTTACTCATGTCTGAACTCCACGGTTCGAGATTGAAACCTGGTGAACAAATTGGAGGACATTTGACCAAACTGAAAGGTCTGAGAACAGAATTGAGAGAAAGAGGCCATAACATTGAAGATATTCAAATGATCAGCATCATTATTAACTCTTTGAATTATGAATGGAAAGATGCTGTTACAAAAATTAACCAAGTCCCAATTGCTCAACGCACAGTGGACAATGTCTGTAGGCTTTTAATTGAAGAAGAGGCATTCATGTTGGCCACGCCACACTTGAGAGGACCACCCGCATCAAAAGCTCCAGCTAGACGCCCCTTCCGAGGAAGGACCTACGTTCCAAGGATGCCAAGATGCAACACCTGCAACCGTATGGGACATGCCACCCGGGATTGTCCCCAACGAGTTCCAGCTCCCGTCACGTACCAGCCCAGAGGAACAGATTCCAGAGGCAGAGGCAGAGGCGGAAGACAAGGTCGTCATGGTCCCCGGCGTGATCCACAAACTCCACTCGCCACATTGGCTTTAACCAATGATCCACAACCTCAACCAGAGTATGACAGACGACTCCTGTGGACTTTGGACAGTGGTGCAGCATTGCATGTCACCTACAGAAAGGAACTTTTCACAGAAATGCACGAGCCTGAACCAGAACTACGTGAACTTTATTCTTTTTCCAATCATCCTTGTCAGGTCAAAGGAAAAGGAACTGTTTATGTTGAAGAGCTCGATGCATTCATTCCTGATGTTTATTACATACCAACAGCAACCAGTAATTTGCTTAGTCAGTGTCACTTGTCTAGAATGTTAAAGTTCCAAGTTCACCACCTTGAAAATGCAAGTTACATAGTTAAAGATGGAGATATTGTTGCTGGAACCATATTAATTGGTGGTGTTTATTACTTAAAGCCAAAGCCTAAGCCACAAACACAGGCAAGTATGCAAACTCCAAAAAGGGAAGGCACAGGCCCAGAGAGAGATGCTCCAGAGAGAGATCCTGTTGCTATTCCAAAGGGTCCTAAAGCCAACAAAAAGAGAATTGGTAAACAGGTTGCTCAGAGCAAGCCTGAGGTTCCGCATAAAAATGTTAATGTTGAGAATTCACTAACAGGTAAACCTTTGCATTCCAGGTGTATCCACAAATGGCATAGAAGATTGGGGCATGCCAGTTTCCGTGTTCTTAGGAAGATGCCGGAGTTCTCAAAAGGTTTGGATCTAAAGGGCTGTAAGGTGTTTTTGGATTGTGCTGTCTGCAAAAAGGCCAAATCCAAAGCAGCAGCCATTCCCAAACATGCTACACGCCTGTCAACATGCATTTTTGATTTGGTTCACATTGACATAGTTGGTCCTTTCCCGCCATCATTTGGTGGTAGAAAATATTTTCTAACAATTGTTGATAATTACTCTAGATATGGATATGTATATCCTATGAAAGAAAAATCAGAGACCTTTCAGATCTTTAAAGACTTTGCAACCCTTGTTTCTACCCAACACCAAGTTCGCATCGCCAGAATCCAGAGTGATCGTGGTGCCGAGTTCATGTCTCAGCGTTTCCAGAACTGGATGCGTAAGAATGGAATTATTCATCAGACTTCGGCCCCTGACACACCGGCTCACAACGGAGAGGTACTGCAAACCATGATGTGTTGTCTCCTAGAAGACGCCAACCTTGATATGATATACTGGGGTGAAGCTATAAAATATGCAAATTACATTGTCAACCGTACTTGGAGCAGTGTAACAAATCAGACTCCTTTCTTCATGTTGTATGGCTATAAGCCTGATCTTAAAAACATCCATATTTTTGGTTCATATGCTATGGTGAACATTCCCTTAGCTCAAAGAAGAAAAGGAAGTCCAGCAGCAAAGAGACTGAGATTTATGGGTATTGATGATAATTCAAAGTGGAGCAAATTTATTGACTCTAAACATGCAATTGTGATTTCCCAATCTACTAATTTTGAGGAAGACATTGACTGGTCCAGGATTCATTCCAATGATCCTGGAGTTTATTTTCCCAGAGATGATACTGCTGATGCCACGCAGATTGATGATCAAGATTCCACCAATTCTTCTCAACCCGATGTTCCGTCTTCGCAAGCCGCGGATGCTGACGCTAGCGACGAAAGTGAGGACGAGGACGAAGCAGAAGAAGACTGGACAGTTGTCCCGAGACGTTCCAAGAGGGCCACAAAAGGAATCCCTCCACAACGATATTCTTGGCAACTGACAAAAGCACCCTTGCCTTTGATTTGCAATGTTACACTTCCACCTGATAATTTCACACAAATCAAGCAGCTCCCTGATTCAGAGCAAGACAAATGGTATGATGCAATGCAGGTTGAAATGGACAGTCTAAAGAAACTTAAGGTATTTACAACTGCAAAACCTCCAGCAAACAAAAAGGTCATTGGCACTCGATGGGTCTACAGAATCAAAAAGAAACCAAATGGTGAGTCACTATACAAGGCCAGACTTGTAGCTCAGGGTTTCGCTCAACGTTATCCTGAGGACTACACAAATACTTACTCACCGACAGTCAGAATTGAGAGTGTAAAAATTGCTTTAGCAACTGCAACTATCCTTGGTTTAGAAGTTTTCCAGTTTGATGTTGACACGGCTTATCTACATGCAGACCTAGATGAAGAAATCTATGTGAGAAGTCCTCCAGGATTCCGACAGAAAGAAGGGGATACCTGGTTCCTAAACAAAAGTCTTTATGGTCTGAAACAATCTGGTTTAATGTGGTATTTATGTCTTACTGACAAACTAAATTCAATGGGCTTTATTAAGTCCGAAACTGATGAGTGCGTGTTCACAAAAAGATCTAACAATGCATATGAGATAGTTCTTGTTTATGTTGATGATATTGTTTATATTGGTCCAAATAAGCAAATGAGTGAAATTTTTGCCAAAGCTTTGCAGAGATACTTCACATTGAAATCATTAGGTCATATTAGCACTTATTTAGGTGTTCAGATTGAAAAAACACAGAAGGGGTTTAGTCTTTCACAAGAGGATAAAATTGAACAAGTTTTGCATCATTGCAACATGAAGGATGCTAACACAACAAAGACACCCATGCAAACAGATTTTCATAACTTGACACAAGAAGCAAGTCCTGAGTTCAAGGATCAAACACTTTATCGTTCAGTCATTGGGTCACTATTGTACATTAGTAGTTGGACCAGACCCGACATTGCACTTAGTGTTAATCTCTTATCTCGACACGTAGGTAAGGCAAAACAGTTTCATTGGACATGTATTAAGAAATTATTGAGATACCTAAAATACACTAAACACTTGAAGTTATTGTTAGAACCAACACATACTGATTATGCAGAATTATGTTGTTATGCAGATTCTGATTGGGCAAGTGATAAGAAATCACGTAAAAGTACTTCAGGTTATATGATGTTCTTAAATGGATGTCCTGTTTATTGGCAAGTACGTAAGCAGAATTTTGTTTCTTGTTCATCTACTGAAGCTGAATATGCTTGTGTTTCAGATGCATGTAATTCTCTAACTTGGTTTGATGCTTTAGTCACAGATATCTGGACACACCCGATCCGACCGATCACCGTGATGGAAGACAATGAATCGGTGGTTTATATTTCTGAATCTCATTTTACAGGTTCTAGGTCCAGACACATTGACATCCGTTATCAAAACATAAAACATTTAGTGAAAAAAGGTTTTGTCAAAATGCAATATGTATCTACACATGATCAAATTGCTGATATGCTCAACAAACCACTTCCAGCAGCTCAACACGAGTATCTGCGTAAGAAGATGTGCCTTATTTGATGATGTACTGATATTCGCTCAACTGGCAAAGAAGGGGAATGTCACTGCGTTATTTTATTTACCAGCTGAGCTCATTATTTCTGGACTATCTGACTTTCCATACCTTGCCAAGAATTGTTATCAAAAGCTACTACGCATGTCCATCCACCCACATTCCTTCACACTTTTTCTTTTGTTCTCTTGCCAGAGGTCCAGCTGGACCGGCAGGAGATCTCGCTTGCCAAAATGTAACAATTAACTTTTCTTAGTTAGTGAGGTGTTTTATTTTCTTTATAACAAATAAATGAGTTTTATTAGAAACCTTCCTTCGCGTTTCTTTTTCGGAATATTGCAAACAAGGAGGAGCCACGATTCATCTCCTCTAATTAAACCAGGGTAATTAGTCCCAGAGCCAAACATGGGATTAATAAATGCCCTGAAGAAGGACTATGCTTTTGTGGTGGATGAACTCAGAAAACGTCAGATACAGTATAGATGGGAGATTCCAACTGGATTGGTGGTGGAGTATTCAGGACAGAGATTCCGTCTTAATACATTATGGAAAGCAAGGGATTTTTACTTTAATGTATTGAAGGCTGGAGGTTCTTCTTCTCCAGAAACCAGAAGAAGAAAGGAAATAGAGGAAACAAGAATGGGAGTGAAAGAAATTACCCAGGCTCAGGCAGAGGCTCAAGGAGGGGTTTTGATTGTTGAAGAAGATTTACTACAACTTATGAGCTCTGCCCAAGATATGGAGTTATTTGGCAAAGTAGAGGAGCCGAGGGATCAAAGGCAGACTCGAGCAGCAAAGAAACGCCAAGAGGAATTAAAGGTGCAGCAAGCCCAGATCAAAGCACAAGAAACCACAAAATCAGAAGCAGTGGGAGAAGCTAGGCCGAAGATCAAAGTGAGAGATGACCTTCAGCTAATGCTTGAGAAGCTTCAAAGTGCCAAAAATGGCAAGTAAATTTCTAACTTGGAATGTCAATGGATTAAATTCACCGCAAAAGAGGAGAAAAATATTTCATTATCTGAAGCAGTATAAAAATGACATTATATGCCTACAAGAGACACATATTAGAATGCAAGATCAAAAATATTTAATAAATGCAAGATTGGGGACACATTTTATAGCATCTGCACCGGAGAAGAAAAATGGTATAGTTATATACCTAAAAAAAGGCTTAATAGCTAAATTAATTGAAGCAGACCCACAAGGAAGATATATTGCAATTGAAATCTTAATAGAAGGGAAAAAACATTAGTGATTGGACTATATGCACCAAATCAGCAACAAGAAAGTTTTTATAAGACTTTACGTGCTAAATTAATACAGTGGAATTATAAAACACATATAATGATGGGAGACTGGAATGGAGTTTTGGATATTAAAAAGGATAAAAAAGGATCTCTACAAAATATTCAAACACATGCTAGATTGCCTAAATCTTTTTTTTTATTAAAAAGTTTTACAAAGAAAATTTCCCCCCCAATATTCCCCCCACCCTTTTTCCCTCCCCACCACCCCCCCCACCCCTTCCCCCCTTCCCATCCCACCCTCCCCCCCAGACTTCCCAGAGCAAAATACAGGGTATTTCAGTTAACAATCATAAGCTAAATTAACCTAACTATTCTTAAACTACCAACCCCCCCCCCCGAAACCTTAACTCCACTATAGATAACATAATACTTCTAAAGTTTAACATTCATTCATAAGCTATTTGATATTTTCTTGTCTGATACTTATTTTGAATATAATCAATCCATCTTCTCCATTCCGATATATATCTTTCTTGTGTATAGTCCTTCAAATACGCTGAAATTTTCGCCATTTCCGCTAAATTCGCTACTTTCAATGTCCATTCTTCAATAGTAGGCAAAGAGTCCTTCTTCCAGTATTGCGCTACCAACAGCCTAGCTGCTGATATTAAGTTTAAAATCAGTTTAGTCTCTAATGCTGTACAATCCGTAGTTATACCCAATAAAAACAATTGAGGAGTAAATTTCAACCTTTTTTTCAGGATATTCTGCATCACCCACCAAATTTTTATCCAAAATGCCTTGATTTTCTTACAAGTCCACCATATATGATAATAAGTTGCATCATCACATTCACATCTCCAACATTTAGCTTGCAAATTCGGGTACATACATGATAATTTTTTGGGATCTAAATGCCATCTATAAAACATCTTATAAAAATTTTCTCTCAGATTTTGTGCTTGTGTAAATTTAACATTTCTAACCCAAATCTTTTCCCATGTTTCTATCATCACTGGTTCCTGAAAATTTTGTGTCCATTTTATCATACAATCCTTAACCAATTCCGTTTCTGAATCTATTTCCAATAATGCATTATACAACTTTTAATATGCATTTGACTTTGATCTCTAATCTGTTTTACTAGGTTTTCCTCATTTTACATGACACCAATTTTCTGATCTTCCCTCCATCTAGCTTGAAGCTGACCATACTGAAACCAAGTATAAATTATCCCTTCTTGTTTCAATACATTTAAAGGTTTCAATTGCCATTTACCCCTTTCCATAAAAAGAAGCTCTTTATAAGTAATCACCTCCTGTTTTTGTTCTATACTTATATTTTCTATTGCATGTCTGGGATTTGCCCATATTGGTATCTTATAGTTTAGCATATATTGATACTTTTTCCAAACCCTCAACAACACATTTCTAAGTATATGACCCTTAAACACTTTATCCACTTTTTTTTCATATAACAAATAAGCATGCCATCCATATAACATATCATAACCTTCTATGTTTAACATTCTCTCTTCAGTTAAATTAAACCAATCGCTAATTTGTGATAAGACAGCTGCTTCATAGTACAATCTTAAATTAGGCATTTTAAGACCTCCTCTCTCACGTATATCCTGTATAATTTTCAGTTTCACTCTTGGTTTCTTCCCACCCCAGATGAAAGTATTAACCCCTTGCTGCCACTCCCTCAAATTTCCATCTTTCTTAAGCACTGATATCATTTGAAACAAAAATAAAAACCTGGGTAGTACATTCATTTTTATTACTGCTATCCTTCCCAGTAGAGATAGTTGTAACTTTTTCCAATTCTCCATTTCTTTCTGCACTTTTTGCCAGAGAACTTCATAATTGTTTTTAAATAATTTCGTATTTGAGGCTGCAATATATACTCCTAGATATTTAACCTTTTCAGCTATTTCAAACCCCGTTATTTTTCCTAAGTCTTCTCTTTGAGATATAGACATATTTTTAGTTATCATCTTTGTCTTATATTGATTTACTTTAAATCCAGATACCTTACCATATTGACCTATTATATCCAACATATGTGGAGCTGATTCTATAGGTTGAGATAAAGTAACAACCAAGTCATCTGCAAACGCTCTTAATCTATAAACTTGCTGTCTAATTACAATTCCTTTTATTTTATCAGAATCTCGTATCTTATTCAACAAAACTTCTAAAGTTAAAATAAACAGCAATGGAGACAAAGGGCAACCCTGTCTTGTTCCTTTCTCAATTTTAAAAGCATCTGTTAAACCTCCATTAACTATTATTTGTGCTGTTTGTTCCTGATATATTGCTCTAATTGATTGTGTAAAATACTGTCCAAAATGCATTTTTTCTATTATCTTAAACAAGAATTGCCAATTCAATCGATCAAATGCCTTCTCTGCATCCAAAAATATGAACGCTGCAGGGACTTGGTTGTTTTTTTCCAAATATTCCAATAGGTTTACAATTTGTCTAACATTATATTTCATTTGCCTCCCTTTTATAAACCCTGATTGGTCATTATGAATTGTTTGTTGCATAACTGGCATTAATCTATTCGCTAATATCTTAGCAAAAACTTTATAATCAGTGTTCAGAAGTGATATTGGCCTAAAATTTTCAGGTTTGGCACAATTTTGATCTTCCTTCGGGATCAATGAAACAAAAGCTGTTCTCCAAGAAGGTGGGACTCCTCCCCCTGATTGAATTTTACAAAATAAAACTCTAAGCAGCTCTACCATTTCAGATTGTAAATTCTTGTAATAAACAGCTGTTATTCCATCTGTTCCCGGAGACTTACCTGTTTTTAACTGTTTAATTGCTGCCACAATCTCCTCAGAGGTTATTGGCTGATTCAATCCTTCCCTCTGTTCCAACGTTAATTCAGGAATATTCTCTTCTTTTAGGTATCTATCTATATCTATGCCTTGTATTGAATCGCTGGCATATAACTTTGTGTAAAATTCTAAAAAAGCCTTTTTTAATCATATTCTGTTGATAAACTTCCTTACCTCTAAATTCTATCTTACCAATAACTCGTGATTTCTGTTTTTTCCTCAACACATAAGCCAACCACCTGCCTGGTTTATTAGCATTACAAAATGTATTATGTTTAGTATATTGTAAACTAGTTGCCACTTGATCAGCCATTAACATATTGAATTGCTCTCGTAATATTTTTATTGTTTCTTTTACTTTCTTATCTCCTGGATTAATTATAAGTAATTGTTCTTTCTTTTTTATTTCTTCCTCTATCTCTTTCCGTTTCTTTTGTTGTTTTAATCTATGTTTATTATTCATGTGTATTAAAGCTCCCCTCATGTAGGCCTTACTTGCGTCCCATACCATTTCCATAGAGGTACCCTTATACATGTTAATAGCAAAAAATTCTTTCATTTGTTTTTTAAGCTCATTCACATTTTCTTCATATCTAAATAAATTTTCATTTAACCTCCAAGACCTCCTTTCTCCCCTCTCCTGTTCCAATTCCACCCAGACCGGACTATGTTCAGTTAAAGTTCTTGGGCATATCTTTGTCTTCTTCACCCTAGAGAAGAGATCATTTGTAATTAGTATAAAATCAATCCTAGAAAAGGATTGATGTCTATCGGAAAAAAATGTAAAATCTCTTTCCTCATCATTCCGTTCTCTCCAAATATCTCTCAGCTCCATATCTTCCATCATATCAAAAAAAGATTTAGGTAATTTCGCACGTATTGAGATCTTTGATAAACTTTTTTTTATATTTCTGTGTATCTATTACTCCATTCCAATCACCCATTAGTATGAAAGATTTATAATCCCATTGTATTATTTTAGTGTGTAAAAATTTATAAAATTTATCCTGTTGTTGATTAGGGGCATATATTCCAATTAAAAGCATCTTTCCACTCTGAGTTAATAGTTCAATTGCAATATATCTTCCTTGGATATCTGCCTCAATTAAATTAGCTGATAGTCCTTTCTTTACATATATAACTAACCCATTTTTCTTCTCTGGTGCTGATGCCACAAAATGTGTACCTAATCTTGAATTTATCAAATATTTTTGGTCTGATAATCTAATATGTGTTTCTTGCAAACAAATAACATCATTCTTAAATTGTTTCAAGTAGTGAAATACTTTCTTTCTTTTTTGTGGTGAATTTAAACCATTAACATTCCAGGATAGGAATTTAGTTGCCATCTTTGGCCCTTCAAAGCTTCAAAAGCATCAGCTGAATATCCTTCTCCATCTTACTCTTCAGCCTAGTCCCCCCCCCACTGCTTCTGTTTTTTTAACTTCTTGACATGAGTCTTGTGATTGTTGCACTTTTAGCTGTTGTTCTTGACCTTTATAAGTTGCTCGTGTCAGTCATTGTTCTCTTGGTTCCTCTGTCTTCTTGGGTGGTTCCAAAGTTGGGGGTGGGCCCCCAAATTGCTCTAAATCTTCTTCCGTAATAATTCCTCCAGCTGCAGCTTCAGCATAAGTTTGTATCTGCTTTCCATCTTTCTCTTGTTGTAACATCTCCATTTTCTTTCTGCCCCCCCCCTCTACGTACTATAGAGAAAATAGAATATAAGGGTAAAGAGGTGTACCAGCAAAATATGATTAAAAAAGCATTTTCAGAATTCTATACCAAGTTGTATACTAGTGACAAGATTCAAGGTATAGATATAGACAAATATTTGCAGAGGGGGAATATCTCCATAATCTCAGAAGAACAAAGGGAAGGTTTGAATCAATTGATAACTGTGGAGGAAATTATTTTAGCAATTAAACAATTGAAGGTGGGAAAAGACCCCGGGACAGATGGGTTGACAGCAGTTTATTATAAAAATTTGCAGGCAGAAATGGTGGAACCGCTTAAAGAATTATTTAATAAAATACAAACTGGAGGACAAGTGCCTCCTTCCTGGAGAACAGCATTTATTTCCCTGATTCCAAAGGAAGACCAAGATCATACTCAGCCAAAAGACTATAGGCCTATATCATTATTAAATACAGATTACAAGATTTTTACTAAAATATTGGCAAATAGGTTGATGCCAGTTATGCAACAAATGATTCACAACGATCAAACTGGTTTCATTAATAGGCAATATATGAAGAGTAATGTAAGACAAATAGTTAATATATTGGAGTACTTGGGGAAAAACAACCAGGTCCCTGCGGTGCTTATATTTTTAGATGCGGAAAAAGCATTTGATCGATTGAACTGGAATTTTTTATTGAAAATAATTGAAAAGATGGAATTTGGAGAGTACTTTATACAATCTATCAAGCAATATATCAGCAACAAACAGCACAAGTAATAATTAATGGTAGTTTAACGGAAACCTTTAATATAGAAAAGGGAACAAGACAAGGATGTCCTTTATCTCCATTATTGTTTATTTTGACTTTGGATTTTTTGTTGAATAAAATACGTGGTTCAGATAAAATAAGGGGAATTAAAATTAGGAATGAGGATTACAGGGTACGAGCATTCGCAGACGACCTGGTTGTGACCTTGACCCAACCAATAAATTCGGTTATAGGTTTAATGGATATAATTAACCAATATGGACAAGTTTCTGGATTTAAAATTAATGCAGGGAAAACGAAGATAATAATTAAAAATATGGTTACAAGTCAAAAAGAAGAAATTGAAAGAATAACAGGATTTGAATCAGTTAAGAAGGTTAAATATTTAGGGGTTTATATCACAACATCAAATACGAAATTATATAAGTGTAATTATGAAGTACTGTGGCAAAAAATCCAGAAAGAGATGGAAAGTTGGAAAAAATTGAAACTATCATTGCTGGGAAGGATAGCTGCAGTAAAGATGAATATTTTGCCAAAGTTTTTATTTCTTTTTCAAATGATACCAATACTGAAAAAAGATGGAAATTTGAATGAATGGCAGAAGGGTATTACCAATTTTGTGTGGGCAGGAAAGAGACCAAGGATAAAACGAAAAATAATGCAAGATATACATGAAAGAGGAGGCCTCAAAATGCCTAATTTAAGATTGTATTATGAGGCAGCTATGCTGTCAGCAATTAGTGATTGGATTAATTCAACAGAAGAGAGAATATTGAATATTGAAGGGTATGATTTGTTATATGGATGGCATGCATATTTACTATATGATAAAAAGGTTGATAATTTTAGAAGTCATATATTAAGAAATGCATTATTACGTGTATGGAAAAAGTACCAATATAAATTAAATAACAAATTATTGTCCTGTTTGGACAATACCTAGACATATGATAGAGAATATAAGTGTGGAGCAGAAACAAGATGTGACTACTTATAAAGAGCTTCTTATTTTGGAAAGAGGTATATTGCAATTAAAATCTTTAGAGGTATTAAAGGAAGAAAGGAAAATTCAAACCTTGTTTCAGTATGGGCAATTGTATACTAGGTGGAAAGAAGATCAGAAAATTGGTATTTTGCAAAATGAAGAAAACTTAATAAAACAAATCAGAGATCAAAGTCCAATGCATATTAAAAGGTTGTATAATGCACTGATAGAAATAGATTCAGAAACTGAGTTAGTGAAGGATTGTATGATAAAATGGGCACAAAACTTTGGGGAATCAATATCTATGGATGTATGGGAGAAAATATGGGTTAGAAATGTGAAGTTTACTCAAGCCCAAAATCTAAGAGAAAATTTTTACAAAATGTTTTATAGATGGCACTTAGATCCCCAAAGGTTAGCCCGTATGTACCCGAATTTACAACCTACATGTTGGAGATGTAAATGTGATGATGCAACGTATTTTCATGTATGGTGGACATGTAAGAAAATTAAGGCATTTTGGATTAAGATATGGTGGATTATACAAAATATTCTTAAAAGGAAGATAAAATTTACTCCACAGTTGTTTTTATTGGGTATAATTGAAGGATGTACAGTTATAGAGACTAATTTGATTTTGAATTTAATAACAGCAGCCAGACTTTTGGTGGCGCAATATTAGAAGAAGGAAGAAATACCTACTATTGAAGAATGGACATTAAAAGTAGCTAATTTGGCGGAGATGGCTAAAATTTCTGCATATTTGAAGGACCGTTCGAATGAAAGATATGTACTGGAATGGAGAAGATGGATTGAATATATACAAAACAAATACGGGACTAAAAAGTTGCAAATAGCTTATGAATGAAATATTTAGATGATTTTTCTTTTTATTTTGATATTTTAGTATCTATGGTGGAGTTAAAGAGTAAGGGGAAGTTAAGAGTTTATAGTTAGTTTGCTTATGTTAGATTATGTTTGTTAAATGCAATACCCTGTATTTTGCTCTGGGAAGTCGGGGGGGAGGGAGAGGGGAAGGGAGGGGAAGGGGGGAATTTGTTTGTAAAACATTTTAAAACTTTTCAATGAAAAAAAAATTGAGATAGAGCATACACAAGCGGACAAGGAAATAAAGATGGAGAAGCAAGACACAGAGGCTTGTAGGAAGTTAGCACACACCCCTTTCCTAGAGGAATGAAATATTTTAGGAAATATTAAAAAAGGCAGAACATTATATTTCCCTGGATGAGAAATGGTGAAGCATGTTTTAAAGACGAAGCAGCTCCCACCTTCCTGCCCCCCACCCTTTGTCAATGGGCCAGAGGCAGAAACTCAATTCCCTCCCATCTTTGTCAATGGACCATCATCTGCAACACAATAGGACCCATCTAGCAACAGAAACTAACACAATAGGACCCATCTAGCAACAGATACTCACCACATGGCACCTGGGAAGATTACATCAGCCAGCAAGGCTAGCTAAGACCCCCACCCCCTGGGAGTCTGACAACCAATCAGGATACTATTCCTGTGCCCCAGGAAGTTCAAAACCCAGAGAGGGCATAAAAACCCAGGGACTCGCAGCATCGGGCACCCTTTTCTGTTCAGGAACTCAAACCATGTGGTCCTGTCCACCATTAAACCATCTTTCCAAGCAGTCTCCATGTTTCCAGTGTCTTTTTCCCCACTTGGAGCTGAACCCAGAAGGATATTTCTTCTAACAGGCTGAAAATAAAGAAGATAAAGACAATGCGATTAAATATGAAAAAGTAACTGAACATGTGTATAGCAATAATAAAAAGGAGGTTTTTAGAGATTACATTGGGATTAACAATGAAAAAAATAAAGAGGATGGAAGGAGACAAATAAGGAAAGAAGAGTGGAACAGAAAGAATATAAAGAACTTAAATGATTACACTGGGATTTACAGTGAAAAGATAAACAAGAGAGAAAAAGGGTGGAAAACAACAGGAAATATAGGGCAAAATAGAAGAATCCAGGACTTTGAAATATAAAATGATAATACTGGGATAAACAGCGGGCTAAACAATGGTGAAATTTAAAAAAGAGAAAAGAGAGGGGGAACAATGGGAAATATAGGGCAAAACAGGAGAGATCAGGATTTTAAAGCACAAAAGGAAAAAAGGGGAAAGAAAAAGGTAAAAATAAAAATGAAAAGGGAGAAAAGGAATAAAATAAAAGAGGAATATGATGTATATAACTAGAATTGAAATATGAACTATAGTAAGAAATAATGTTAAATCATAAGATGGTGAAAATGAATTGAAAAATAATTGGAATAATAATTGAAATATTTTTTAATGGTTTATGGTGGTGTGTGTAGAAACGATTAAGTGATGATTTGGAAAAATATATGGGGAAAGCTATATGATTAGAGGATAAATAGCTAGAATATTTTTTAATTTAACTAAGGAAACTGTAATAAATGAAATATCTTTAATTGCATATCGTGGTGAAAGTAGAAATGATTAAGATGTGGTTTGGAGGAACATATGGGGAAAATTATTTGATGTATGAAAATGGAACGAATTGGAATATGTTGGACTGTATTATTTAAGGAAATGTATGTCATAAAATAAGTGGGTTTACTATTACTATAAGAATTGAATAACTGTAACACCACAAAATTAATTAATTTGACGATGGATGTAAAAATAGATGATAATGGGAAGGGGTTTAATATAAAATACAAGGGAAAAATGGAATTTGGTTAAAATTGGAGATGAAAATGAAGGGTAATATTGGTAAAAAATAGATGAAAATAAATATTATGGCAAAAAAAGGAGATACAGAAATTGTAATTTTAGTTGAAAGAACTAAAAACTGTTTAAATTTGTTAACCAAATACTCTGTTCAGCAAAAATACATTGTATGTTTGTTTGTGTGTTTGTGTATAAAATAAAAAAAAACTTTTTATATAAAAAAAAGAACCTAGAAGCCCTAAAGACACCCAGGAAATTGTCCCCCAAGCAAGTCCTCTGGGCTCAATACTTCAAACGTTTCAAGTTCAAGCTGAGATACATACCGGCAGGGAAAAACTGTGGAAATTGGGATCGTAGAAACACCCAGGAGCATAGAAGAGTCCAAAGGCAGATGCATGAATAAATGTGATAAATGTATTTATTCATATAACAAAACATATTAACTATATACAAAGGCTGTCTTAATATCCATTAGGATAGGGGGCACACAGTGTGTGTGACTACCCTTATCAAAGATCATGTCTCATGGAGAACAAACGTAAAAGAGAGCATGGTGGAAAGGTTAGAGGGGGTTTTATACTCAGTGTAAGCCCCTCCTCTCCACATAGGGGTGGGGGCACTTTCTGCCTCCAATAGTGTCTGTATGATACATGTGCCAATGGCTTGCAAATACTTGACAAAAACATATTGGCAGATGCGCTCTCAAGAAAGCCTCAATTTGACAGCCACTGAGAGGAAGTGGTCCACGCCCTAATTCCTCCCCATTTGCAGTCAGCCGCCCAAGTTATCACCAGGAGTCGAACCAGGCGGCCACCGGACCCCGGCCGGGATGGATGGACTGCCAAATTAAAGTCAGCACTACCCACAGACCCTTGGTTCAAGGACAACCAAGTCCTCACCATGAGGGAGGGACTGGAGTGGAAGGGATCCAAATTGTATGTCCCAGCCACTTGAGGTGCTTCAATGTAGCCACAACTCCAAGCAGACCGGCCATTTCGGATTCCTGAAAACTCTACACCTCACCAGGAGACAGTTTTGGTGGCCAAAAATGAAAGCGGAGGTGGAAGACTACGTTGGAAGTTGTGCCATGTGCAGAAGTGGTGTACAACAATGCCGTGTATTCTAGCACTGGACTAACTCCTTTCCAAGTTACCAGCGGCATGGAATTTGTCCCCATGCCAGAACTGCCGAGAGAACCCCCCCCCCCCCTCTATGTCGTTGACAGAATGGATGGATTCATTGAGAAAGGGGTGGGAGAATACAAAAAAGGCGCTCTCCGAAGCAGCGGCTGAATATAAAAAACAAGCAGATAAGCACCGCTCGCTTCACCCCCCCTTTCGGGTGGGGGACAAAGTTTTTCTCTCCACTAAATACATAAAATTGAGACTGCCTAGCAGGAAATTGGGACCAAAGTTCTTAGGCCCTTTTCCTATAGTAAAAATAATTAACCCTGTGACAGTGCAATTAAGCCTCCCTCGCATATTAGGGAAAATACACCCCATATTTCATTGTAGTTTGCTGAAACGATCCGTTGGATCTAATATAAGACCCCAGACCCAACCTCCTCCTCCCCCCATTGTGGTGGAAGGAGAGACCCATTACGAGATAAAGAGGATATTAGACTCCAGAATGTATAGAGGTCAGTTGCAATACCTAATACAATGGAAAGGGTACTCTTTGTCTGACGCCACCTGGGTAATAAGCTGGAACGTCAAAGCAGATAGACTGATTAAACAATTCCATGATAAATACCCGGACAAGCCAAAGGGTCCCCCGGGGGTGGAGGGGTGGTTAAATGTGGATAACTCCCCTGAATGTTATTTTCTTTACAGGACACATGTCTCTTCTGGGGGGGGGGGGCGCCTGTCATGCCTGGAAGCCACATTACCTGTGTGCCTTGAGGATCCAGGCCTGCCACAATAATATCGTGGGAGGTTGGTAGGGGGGATTGCATGAGTGAAGTAGAGATAGTCATAACAAACTTCTCTAAGAGACGTTCAAGGCCATGGTGTCCGGCAGCTGTGCAAAGAAGAAATTGGAGGATATCTTCTGTTTGGGAAAGAACTGATTGGAGCTGTGTGGACATGTGGGAGATGTGGGCAAGGTCTTGAACGTTCTTGTGGATGAGGAAAACCCGGAAGCTTTCAGATTCAGGTTTTCCCAGATGTGCCAATATGACATCCCTAATAAAAGTTAGCTTTGAGGAACTTCAAGCCTCGGAGTTTGATTTCGTTGGGGGTGTTACTTGGAACCCTGACACAACCGGTTCTCCGAACTTCTTAGAAAGTTAACAACAGGTTCTAGCGAATAGGTGCGAACCAGTAGAATCCCACCCCTGGTTGGTTTGCTAAAGTGTAGAGGCATTTGAGTGCTTTATGTGTATTGGGTAAGTTTCTTATATGTCCAACTTTTTAACTGGGATTTCCATCCTTTCCATCAGTCTCTACGTTATTTTTTTCTTTTTTTTTATTTCTTCTTTCTCTTTACTCCCTACTTCCTTGTGTGATTGATTGATTAATGTTTTTTGCTTGGAATTAGGTTCTAAAGGTCATGAAGATTGGCCCTCTTCCCCCTGAATTTTAGTTTAAAGCCTTTTTGATAAGATGAGCCAGTCGTATGCTTCAGGATGGGCTCTGAGGTGAAGGTGACTTTTCTGGTGTCAAAGGTGTCCTGCTCCACCTTGCCACAATGGAACTTCACCCCCTTCCATAACAGGTTGGATGGGGTGCTGTCAAGGCGGTGAACCAGAAAATGAATGTACGATAGTTTGTTAAATCCAGGAGCCGTTGCACCTCCAACTTTTCGGGATCCATTTCCAAGGCCTCAGGGGACATGCAGTGGCCCAGGAAGTCAGTGGTTGTCTGTTGAAATTGGCATTTTTCATGCTTCGCAAAGAGTTGATGATTTCGCAGTTGCTGCAAAACCAGACGGACATGCTTCCAGTGCTCTCTTGGGGAGGGAGAGTAGATCAGGATTCAGTCAGATAGATGACCATGAAATGGTCCAAAAGATCCTGGAACACATCATGCATAAATTGTATGAAGACCCCAGGAGCTGTGATGACCCAGGGCATGGCACAAAGGCAACACAGCCAGAGAATAAGTATGAGTCCCTTTATTAGCTCCAACTTTGCCCCCAACGTCCCATTTACTCTCCAGTCTGGAGAAAAACTCACCCACAAAACTGTAACAGCCATTGGCTGAAAATACTCCAGTCCAAGCGTTATAAACAGAAAACTTCCAACTATAAATCCAACAAGGCAAGATAAGGTAATTATCAAGACCTTTTTATTCCATCAGGCTGGCCTGGCCTAACTTTCCCTTTTTCCCTTTTAAAATGTAAATTTTAAATCTGTTCTTAATTATTGGGGTGTTTTAAATCTGTCTTGGGCCAAATTGTTTAATTTGGTTTTATTTGCTTTTAAATTTTGTATTTATGTATTTTATCTTGTGGCTGTTCACCGCCCTGAGTCCTTCAGGAGTACGGCGGTATATAAATCAAATAAAACCTAAACCTAAACCTAATTAATCTGGCAGGGCAAGCAAGATAAGGAGTTCCAGAAGTGAAGTAGCATGGCAGTAACTCAAACCAGTTGGGAGGATGCCAGGAACTCAGATAAAGCAGTTAACACAAGATGAACTCAGCGTTTGTTCCCGACAACCGCCCCTCCCATTTGCCTCTCCTTTAAACTCCATCCCCAGGTGTACCTTGTGAAAGGAAATGGGGCCCTTTCCTCCCTCGTAAGCCACGCAACCCATGTTGCTCTCTTCTCCGTTCTTTCCTGTGTGCCCTAGGATGAGGAGGGGGTGGGCCTTGGTCTTCATCTGAACCCCCTCTCCCTTGTTCTACCTCTCCCCTGCTCTGCCCAGCCTGACTTTGCCCTTCCCCAGTTTTCTCCACAGCCAAAGGAGCCACTCTCCCGCTCTCTGTCAGCTGTTCATCTTCCCCCTCGGATTCAGACTCTGACGGGGGCATGACAGGAGCATTGGTCAGACCAAAGGGCATCACCATGTATTTGAAGTGGCCATAGCGTGTCCTGAAGGCTGTCTTCCACTCGTCCCCCTCTCTGCTTCAGACCAAATTGTAGGCTCCCTGCAGGTCCAGTTTGGTGAAAAACCTGGCCTGGCGCAGCCTCTCTAGAAGCTCGAGAATCAACAGTAGAGGGTACCGATTGCACACGGTGATAGCATTCAGTTTGTAATAGTTGCAACAGAGTCTTAACTCCCCGGATTTTTTTCTTTACAAAAAGTACAGGAGCAGCCAAAGGTAACGTCTATGGTCTCCACCAGGACCAGTGGGGATACCTGCTGCTGGGGAATATCCCATTGGGCTGCAAATTCAGTGTCCATAAAATTCGCTGTGGCCCCAGAGTTCACCATGGCCCAGATCACCACATCTCCCTGGCCGGGCGGTGACAAAATCACTGAAATTACCAACTGTTTGGATGGGGTGAGATGTGATGGCTGGGACTGGCCTGCCACAAGGTTAGCCCGGCCTACTGAGCCCTCTAGGCCGGGCCCTTGCCATTTTGTTAAGGAATATGCACAGAGTAACCCTTGAGTAGCAAGGTTGTGCACATGAGAAATGGATGAGAGTGATTATGAATAAGCACTGTCAATACAGACACACTGAGTTGTGATATTCTTTTATTTTTAGGAAAAAGCAAAGCAAAGTCCGATAAACAATCCAGGTCATACACAGATAAAGATAGTTAAATTGTCAATCCAGGGATATTCCAAGAACAAAGCCTTCTTACCAGTTGTTGTAGTCATGTGCAATAAAACAGTTCTTTTTGGAGTTGCAAACAGGAACAAGTACAGCAGTAAAACAATCAGTAAAACAGTAGAAAACAACAAGTAGCAATGATCAAGCAGTGATCATGCAGAGAGAACAGGCAGAGAGGAGCAGAGGTAGCAATAATAATGTAATAAGAACAATAAGCCATGATTCAAGCTTCCTCTTAAGTACGTTGGCTACAGAGCTAGCCAATCAGAATACAGTATGATGAAATACAGCATTACAGTCTTAAAGCTATACATTACATTTTTACTGCAAACATACATTGATGGTTTCTATATATTGCCAACCCAACCAGTTAGGCATTAGCCATTTCCTAACACATTTCCTGCCAAAAGCCTCTTGACCAGCAGTGGTATTCAGCCGGTTTGCACCGGTTCGGGTGAACCGTTAGCAGAAATTTGGCGTGGTTCGCCGAACTGGTAGCGACCTCTGGCTGGCCACACCCCTGAACCGGTCCCCGGTCCCCGCTCACTCACCCCATCTGCCCGATGCTCGCTTGGCCTCCAAGTCCTTGCGGAGGGACACACATCTCTGTCACCCCCACTGCAGGCTGCTTCTAATCTGCAGTTTACTCATGAGCATGTTTACTCGTGAGCATGGTGCTCACAAGTAAACTGCAGTTTAGAGGCAGCCAGCAGATCGCTGGCTTACTCGCTCTGCTGCTCGCCGCCTGCACCTCACAGGCAGCGAAAGAAACCGCCTCCTGCCTCCACACATCGAGGAGGCCGAGCACTGCAGGAAGAGCACGGATCTCCTGACATAGGAAGCGGCTGCCAGCAATGCCCTCAGGTGAAGATGTGAGTGGGGAGGCTCGACCCCCCTTAGGAGCCGCGAAGCACTCGCCACCCATCTGACACCCGTCAAACCTCCACCCACCGTGCTTCTCTTCCTCCTCACCAGAAGCGCTCGCAAGCGACAAGACATCTGTTATTTTTGGGGAGACTGCGGGATTGCCCCCATCTGGTCTTCAGTACCTGGCTCGTCGGCCTCTGGACGTCAGATTCCCACCACCCAGCACTAGTTCAGAGGTTCCTTTCACCCCCCCCCCAACATGGACAGAGAGAGAGAGAGAGGGAGAGAGGGAGGGAAAGAGAGAGACAAGAGAGGGGGGAAGGGAAAGAAAGACAAGAGACACAGAGAGAGGGGGATGGAAAGGAAGACAAGAGAGAGAGGGAGGGAAAAAGAGAGAGAGACAAGAGACACAGAGAGAGGGGGGAAGAGAGAGACAACACACACACACACAGAGCAAGAGAAAGAGGTGAGAGAGAGATGAGTGAGAGGAGATGAGATGAGAGAAAGAGAGAGAGGGAGAGATGAGAAAGAGAGAGGGAAAAAGCGAAAGATATGAGAGAGAGATAGGGAGAAAGAAAGAGAAAGAAATGAGAGAAATGAGAGAAAAAGAGAGAGGAGATGACAGAGAGAGAGAGAGAAAGAGATGAGGGAGAGAGGGAGAGAGGGAGAAAAGAGAAAGACAGAGAGAGATACCTGTTTAAAAGAAAATAGAAAAAATGGCTCTTTGAGTGTTTAAGGTTGCAGACCCCTGAGTTAGGCAAACACCATGGTCATTATGTGAACCTTGTGGTCATTAAGCCAACACTGTGGTTGTTAAACAAGTCCATTTTCCCCAATGGGCATTTTTAAACAGAAACCAGAAAGAATTGTTGGAAACTGGCAAAAAACATAGAAAACCTCAGTCACATGACTTTGTGGGATGTTGTAACTGGTCATAAATGTGTGTGTGTGTGTGTGTGTGTGCGCATGGCTGTCAAAACTCCAAAAACAGCTCAAGTAGCTCTGGGGAGGTCAGTCGTAAATTTAAACACTTGCTAAGCAACTGGCCATTAAGCGAGGACCACTTGTATTTGGTTTGCCTTAAGGGTTCAGAGCTGTATGGAATCTGGTTTCCTTTGACCCTTTGGGGGATTGCAAAAGGTCCGGATGGGGGAATCCTCGTAGGGGGAACTAGGATCATGACCACCGAGCCATGCATACCATCACATGACCACCAAGCCATGCCCACCCAGTCACATGATCACCAAGCCACACCCACCAAACAAGCCACGTCCACAGAACCAGTAGTAAAAATTTTTGAATACCACCACTGCTCTTGACCTTGGCTGGACAGTTGGCAGTCATATGCCTGTGGTGCCTGCAGTACAAACACAAACCTTTGTGGCAGCATCAGTCTTTCTTGGCTTGGGTGAGATGTGGACGGGTGACCCCAAGCTGCACGGGCTCCACTGGAGTAACAGGAGCCTCTGGCTTTTTAGGTGTCATCGGTGAGCTGGCAGTCCATCGTCTCACCCTGACTGCTGCCCAGCCCGTCCAGTAACGGGCTGGACAGGCTCAAAAAGGTGTTGCCCAATGAGCTGCAGACCCCATCAAGAGGCTAATCAGGAAGCCAACTTTGTTCCGATCCATTGGAAAGTCCTCTGGCCGTAAACTCATGTACAGCTGGCATTGCCCACAGAAGGTGGGAAATTGGGCCAAAGTCCTGTCAAACCTATCTGGAACCGCCACAGGCATTTACGGCGAGGCTGAGCAGGGCCGGCAGCCTGCACTTGGGTGAGTTGCAAGGAGAGGAGCATCATGTGTTGAGCTAGTTGAGCATTATTGGCAAGGAGCTGCTCCATCTTGTCTGGCTGCAACCAAAGTCTTGTTCAAGACATGGGGAGAGATGGAGTTGTGTGGGTTGGGCACAAACTGTTATGACCCAGGTTGCCTAGGCAGAGACAGGTTTCAATAGAATCCTTTATTGTTCTGTTAATTTCCACAACAAACAGCCCTACAATGGCTGGTAAGGCTCCACCCTATACTTCCCTGAAGGCAGCCATCCACAGTCCAAAAAACAAAAGCCAGTAAGCAACAAAACCAGTTTGCAAAGGTAGTGAGGAAGTCCAAAAACAAGATACAAGCTCATGGGGCAAGGTCCACAGTCAAGGTCCACAGGTAGAAACATGAGTCAAGGCTGTTTTTCCAAAGCCAGGGAAGTGTATGCCAAAGCAAACAATTGTTCCCAACAAAGGCAATCTCCCCTGGCTTCTGCTTAAGTCAACCCACACCATTTGTTCCTTGTGAGGAGGGGCGGGGTGACCTTCTCCTGAGCAACCGCTTGCCTCTACTCAGAGCTCTACTCTCTGTGCCCTCAGTTTGAGTGGGGGAGGCAGCTATTCCTCATCAGAGGAGATCTGCTGCCTCTCAGCACCACTGCCTGTCTGCAGCCAATCCTTCCCCATGTCTGTGAGGGCAGGCAGCTCTCCATCTGGTCGACCACCTCCCCCAAAGCCTGAGGGGCCTGGGACAGCATCGTCCTTAGCCCCTGGAGTCTCCAATCATTCCAAGGGTGACACGCCATCCCCGTCGGACGGTCCCAATTCCAACTCCTTCTCCTCCTCCTCCATTGCGGTTATGACAATATTCCAGAGAAATGGGTCTTCTCCATGGTGTCTAAGATAACTTGTCATGGCCAACTCACCATGGCCAACTCACTGCGAGACAATTCAACGATGTATTAGTCATTTCAGTTACTTTTATTATTGGTGACCACATTTTTGTCGAAATTATTGTAACTTGTATTTCTGGATCGATTTCTGGATTTTATTATTATTGGCCACGGTTCTGTAGAAATTAATTTAACTTTTGTATTTGTTGAATTGTCCTGGGGCAAGTTGTCTGCCAGCAAGTTGGCCATGGCGAGTTGTCCTAGACCAGGGGTTGGCAACCTTAAACACTCAAAGAGCCACTTGGATCCATTTCCCACAGAAAAAACACACACCAGAGCCACAAAACCTGGGTGGGTGTAGCCAACTCAATGTCACTCACTCCCACCCAGTCACATGACCCCCTAGCCATGCCTACCCAGCCACAAAACCATTGTCTCCTTCCCCCTCTCCCTATCTCCCCCCGTGTCTCTCTCCCTCTCTTCCCCTTCTCACCCCTCTCTATGTATCACTCTATGTGTCTCTATGTCTCTCTCTCTCCCCCTCTTTCTGTATATGTGTATGTGTCTCTCTCTTTCTCCCCCCCTCCCTTCGGGCAACTGTCCTCCTCCTCCCCCCTCCTCTCGTGATGCCCTGGCCAGCCATGGCTGAGCCGGGAGCGTGTGCACACACAGGGAGACCCGCCCCGAGCGAGCGCCAAAGCGCAGCAAAGGCGCACACAGGGTGGGTGGCTGCTCGCTTAGGAGGGTCTTAACAGGACACGGCTTCTCTCCTGCACTAATGCTCTGGCCATCGCCTTGCCGTTTCATCCCCCACCCCTGGCAGCTCTTCAGCTGAGTGCGGATGGTGCTAACTCCAGCCTGAAGTGGCAGGAAGCGAAGGCTGCCTTATGTGCAAATGTGGCACGGAGGCAGATACAGGGAAGCTTCGCTCCTGCACTCTCCTCCTCCTCCCACTCTCGTGATGCCCTGGCTGGCTGTGGCTGAGCTGGGAGCATGCACACGCGTGGGGAGACCCTCCTTAAGCGAGCCGCTGCCCGCTCCGCACGCACCTTTCCTCAGCTTCGGCGCTTCCTTGAGGAGGGTCTCCCTGTGCATGCGCACGCTCCTGGCTCAGCCACAGCCAGGGCGTCACGAGAGTGGCAGATGGAGATCCGGCAATGGCCGGATCATTAGTGCAGTAGAGAAGCCGCATCCTGTTAAGACCCTCCTAAGCAAGCATCCGCCCACCCAGCACGCGCCTTTGCTGCGCTTTGGCACTAGCTTGAGGAGGGTCTCCCCGCACGTTCGCACAATCCCGGCTCAGGAGGGGAGGAGAGTGCAGGAGCAAAGCTGCCCTGTACCTGCCTTCGCGCCACATTTGCGTGTAAGGCAGCCTTCGCTTCCTGCCGCTTCGGGCTGGAGTAAAAAAAAAAAAGAGAGAGGGGTGAGGGGTGGGGCCAACCAGTGATGGGACAAGGAGCCACAGCAGAGGGCCCAAAGATCCACATGTGGCTCCGGAGCCGCAGGTTGCCGACCCCTGTCCTAGACCCTATGGAGAAGACCCATTTCTCTGGAATATTGTGGTGCAAATGATGGTCAGCACCTATATGCTTTCATCCAAATCAAAGCATCATGATGTTGTTGTACTGTAAGTGAGCCAGAATAAGGAAGCTGGAATTTACTTCAGAAATTTAAGGTCTCAAATCTTGTAGAGGATTTTACATTTTTATGCTGATTTTATTGATTCTCCACAGTTTTAGAATAAAGAATAAAAACGCTTTAAGTGGTTCTTTTAAGAAGTTTGTTGTGGGCAGAAAAATGTTCTGATTTTACTTGTTGCTGATTGGACAAGAATTAACATCAGGCCTTTTTTTTTTAATAGAAACAGTATTTCTCTTTATTTTACTTTTCCGTATATGCTTCAGCTGGATTGAATGACTTTAATGGTGTTGTTTCTTGCTTTTTTCCCTTGCCAAATATATTTTGACATCATTTTATGTAATTCTTCAAAATATTTTGTTCCCAGCTTTATCGGTATTGTTTGGAACAAATATAGTAATCTCGGCAAAATATTCATTTTTATAAAAGCTATTCTTCCTCTATCAAGGATAATTGTAAATTTTTCCACTTCTCCAAGTCTGATTTAATTTGTTGCAGGAGCTTAGTGTAATTGTCTTCTTTGATGGTAGTACATCTTGCTGTTAAATGAATTCCTAAATATTTTACTTTCTTAACTATGTGGATATCTGTTTTCTTCATTAATTTTTTTTTTCTGTTTATCTGTAAGATTTTTAACTAATATTTTAGTTTTCTCTTTGTTTATTTTTAATCCTGCCACTTCACCATACTCTTCTATTTTTTTTTATTAGTTTAGGTCCAGTTTCTTGTGGTTCTTCTAAAATAAATACCAGGTCATCTGCAAATGCCTGTAGTTTGTATTTTTCTTTCTTTATTTCCATACCTTTTATTTCTATATCTTGTCTAATATTTCTATTTAACACTTCCAACGTCAATATAAATAATAAGGGGGACAATGGACATCCTTGCCTTTATTTATATTAAAATTCTCTGTCATGTCCCCATTAACCATCACCTTTGCAGTCTTTTTAGTGTATATTGCCTTAATCATATTGGTAACTCTTTCACCAAAGTCCATATATTTTAATCGTAATAACATGAATTGCCAGTTTACATTGCCAAAAGCTTTCTGTGCATCTAAAAAGATCAACACCAATTGCTTTTCAGAATGTGTTTCATAATACTCCAGTGTATTCAATATGACTGTCAGGTCGAAGGATCTAGCCCAATAACTTTCAGTACAATACAATAACTAACATAACTTGTTTATTGATAAATGAAGTCATGGTATAGGCCCAAGCATATATGTATCTGACCTTACATCTTTGCCTTACAGATATTCAACTGGATCTGAGGGAGGTTCTTTTGGTGGATAGACTTTTATACCCAGAGGGAGGAGCCAAAGGTAAGGTGGGATTGTGGGGATGATGGGTTTAAGTGAGTTAACCCATGCTGAACCACAGTGTGGGGATTTATACAAAAGTTAGACATTTTATTTGACAAAACCCCCTCTAAATGTCTAACTGATGGTATGACTTAAACATATATATATATATATATATATATATATATATATATATATATATATATATATATATATATATATATATATATGTAGGTCTTTGGTTATTCGGGTCTTCTCCCACGTAAAATTGGAAGTGTCTTGGCGACGTTTCGACGAAGTCTCATTCGTCATCTTCAGGCTGGTGTTCTCGGCTTCGTGCTTCCAGGAGCAATGTGAGATCGCAGCTGTCTCTTCCTTTTAACTGCTAGTGGAGGTGTGAGCTGATTGGGTGGGAACTTGGCTGTGTTCTGATTGGGTGGAGGTGTGTTCTGATTGGTTAGGGGCTTGGCTGTGCTCTGATTGGCTGGGGTTGTGTTCTGTTTGGGTGGGGGCTTGGTTGTGCTCAGCTTAGTCTGAGTTGCAGGGGGATTTGAGCTGGTGAGCTGCGTTGTTGTTGTTTGGCTTCGTGTTTGTGGCCGTGCGAGCTCTTCATGGTGGGTGTCAGTCTGCTTCGTGTATGGGTTGGAGGGGTTTAAAGTGGCTAATGATGCAGCTGCGGTCTGGCTTCTGGTCCTTGGTCGTGGCTCATTATCAGTGTGGGTTTGAGTCTGCTTTCTGCGTGGATGTGTGGTGGTGACATCAGGTGTGGCACTCGTGAGTGTGGGTCTGGTGTCATTCGTCGTGTTAGGGACTCGTTTGTCAATAAGGGCGGGTTTCCAAATGGCTGATAGGTGGGAGGTATCGTCTCGTTTGTTCATGCTGTGTGGGCATTTTTCTATCTCAATGGCTTCTCTGATTATTCTGTTGTTAAAGTGTTCAGTTTTGGCGATAGTTCTGGTCTTTTTAAAGTCAATATCATGTCCTGTGGCTTTAAGGTGTTGGACCAGGGAAGAAGTTGGTTCCTCTTTTCTGACTGAGTTCTTGTGTTCTTCTATGCGTGCACTTATTCGTCTGTTGGTTTGTCCGATGTATGTGGTGGGGCAGGCGGTGCATGGGATTTCATATACTCCTTGATTTTCTAACTCAATTTTGTCTTTGGGGTTCCTTAGGATGGTGGATATTTTTCGGTTTGTGCAGAATGCTGTCTTGATGTTATGTTTGTGGAGGATTTTGCTTATTCTGTCTGTGGTGCCTTTTATGTATGGGAGGAGGGCCTTGCCGTTTTCTTGTTCTCTGTCTTGGATTTTAGTGGGGGTTTCTTTTTGGATTAGGTTGGTGATCTTATTTCTTTGGAATCCATTGGAGAACCAACTTCTTCCCTGGTCCAACACCTTAAAGCCACAGGACATGATATTGACTTTAAAAAGACCAGAACTATCGCCAAAACTGAACACTTTAACAACAGAATAATCAGAGAAGCCATTGAGATAGAAAAACGCCCACACAGCATGAACAAACGAGACGATACCTCCCGCCTATCAGCCATTTGGAAACCCGCCCTTATTGACAAACGAGTCCCTAACACGACGAATGACACCAGACCCACACTCACGAGTGCCACACCTGATGTCACCACCACACATCCACGCAGAAAGCAGACTCAAACCCACACTGATAATGAGCCACGACCAAGGACCAGAAGCCAGACCGCAGCTGCATCATTAGCCACTTTAAACCCCTCCAACCCATACACGAAGCAGACTGACACCCACCATGAAGAGCTCGCACGGCCACAAACACGAAGCCAAACAACAACAACGCAGCTCACCAGCTCAAATCCCCCTGCAACTCAGACTAAGCTGAGCACAACCAAGCCCCCACCCAAACAGAACACAACCCCAGCCAATCAGAGCACAGCCAAGCCCCTAACCAATCAGAACACACCTCCACCCAATCAGAACACAGCCAAGTTCCCACCCAATCAGCTCACACCTCCACTAGCAGTTAAAAGGAAGAGACAGCTGCGATCTCACATTGCTCCTGGAAGCACGAAGCCGAGAACACCAGCCTGAAGATGACGAATGAGACTTCGTCGAAACGTCGCCAAGACACTTCCAATTTTACGTGGGAGAAGACCCGAATAACCAAAGACCTACATACAAACACCCGCGAAAACCTGAGAAAACATATATATATATATATATATATATATATATATATATATATATATATATATATATATGTTTCACATGTACACACATAATTTTGACATTAGGTAGGTATGTTGTTTATGTTGTAATGGTTTGGTGAGAATGTCCACTGTTTGTTCATCGGTTTCACAATGGATGGCCTTGATGAAACCAATTTCTGAAAGTTGCCTGACGTGTTTGTATTTAATGTCTATATGACGTGACCTTTGGCCAACAGCGTTGGCCTTGGATATTTCGATGGCAGCCTTGTTATCTTCGTGGATGACAATGGGGTATGATGGTTCTGCCCAGATGTCATAGAGTAGGTCGTCGAACCAAATTAGGTTGTTAACGGCTTTAGACATACACACAAACTCGGCCTCGGTGGTGGAAGTGGCCACTAGCTTTTGTTTGCCCGTATACCAGTGTATGGGGCTATTGTTGAGGAAGAAAACATATCCAGACGTCCTCTTTCTGCTTTTGATGTCTCCTGCCCAGTCAGCATCTGCGTAGCATGATAATTTTGGTTCTTTAGAGGCGTTTGGTTCAAGACATAAGTACGCATCACAGCTGTATTTTAGGTATTTGAGTAGTTTCTTGATGGCATCCCAATGGTAAGTGGTGGGTTGGCTGACGTGTCTGGATAAAAGGTTGACTGGTAGTGCAATATCAGGCCTTGTCCAGTTTGCTATGTATAACAGTGAACCTATGGTGGATCTGTATAGTTTGTTGTCCGTGAATGGTTCTACCTCATTGTACATGTTTTTTAGGAAGTCCGGCTGCATGGGGATCTCGCTAGGCTTGGTTTCCGACAAGTTGCATCTATGTAGCAGTTCTATGATCTTCTCCTTTTGGGAGAGTCGAAAGCCTTTGTCTGTATTGGTGATTTGGACTCCCAAATATTTGTCAACTGTCCCCAGGGACTTGAGTGAGAAGTGTTTCTTTAGTTCAGCAGCAAAATCATCACATTTGGATTTCTGTTTTCCAATATACAATATGTCATCCACATAAACAAGAACACTTTCAATTGAACCGTTTTCCCTCTTTACAAAAAAACATATATCTGCCGATGTAGCCATAAAACCCATTGACTTAAGAGTCCTAGCTAGGCAGTCATACCATCTCTGTCTAAGGCCGTATAGGCTCTTATTCAGGAGCCATGTTTTGCCGTCCCTGTCCTCAATTCCTGGTGGAGCCTTAACATAAATCTTTTTATCTAATTTAGCGTGTAGGTACGCTGTTTGGACATCGAATTGGTATACCCCAAGTCCTAAGATGGAAGCTATTACTAGGGCGCTCTTAACGCTCTCGGCCCTGACTGTGGGAGAGTAGGTGTGGGTATAATCATCTGGGTATTTCTGTGCAAAACCTTGGGTTACTAATCTCACCTTGTATAGCACCTTGTTATCTTCTAAAGGTTTAATTTTGTAAACCCACCTTGTCCCAATTGGTGTTTTGTACTTCAGTGTTCTGGCTGGTGTATATACCTGTAAGTCCCTGAGGCTACTCATCTCCCTTGCCATAGCTTGTTCCCATTTTTTCTTTTCCTCTTGGGGTAGTTTGAGTACTTCCTCATATGAGTTAGGAGTGATGTTGTCTGTCTGTATGGAAATAATATAGTCTTCGAATCTTTTGGGTGTTTTGTTCCTATTTGCTCTGACTTGCCTGTCTGGTGGTGTGTCTGTCTCATGTAGGCATTTTACTTCCTTATCTGTGAGCTTATCGAGTTTTAATGTTGGGTGCCCTTCTTTCCACTCCTTGATCTTAACTTCGTGATATCTTGCTCTACGTGTTTTGTGTTCTCTTGCTTTGTCTATGCCCTGGTCCCTCTCTTCCTGTTTGTATTTGGACTGGTCTCGTTCAAAGAAAATATCATTTGAGTGTATTTTTGACCAGTTGGAGTGCTCGTGAAAGTCTGCTGATCGTGATACTATGAATCTATTGTTGTTGTCTATGAATCTAAAACCCTTTGTCCCTGATTCGTATCCCATGAACCTAGTCTCTTGGAGACCTTGTCCCCTTTTCGTCTTAATTGTTTGGGTATGTGAACATCGGCGGCGACACCAAACACATGCAAATGTGCTAGGTTGGGTTTCCTTTTGTACATCATTTCGTATGGTGTCTTGTTAATTATGCTGGACCATAGTCTGTTTAGCGTGTAGTTGGAGTAATGGAGAGCTTCTGACCAAAAAACCTGACCAATTCCTGCATCTTCTAAAACGCATCTCATCATAGTTTGGAGGACCCCATTTCTGCGTTCTACCACCCCGTTCTGGAAGGCTGAAAACGGGGAAGAGGTGAAGCGCAACACACCGCATTCCTTTAACCATTTTGAGAAATCCCTGGACATGAACTCAGAACTGTCATTATTTTTTTGACCCTGGTATTGTGTTGAACCTCTACTCTCTTGTAAAACTCTTTGAATTTCTGGAATGCCTTGTTTTTCTGTTAAAGGGTGTACACAAAACCATAACGGCTAAAATCATCTACAATGGTTAAAAAGAACCTTTCTTTATACCTGATAGAGGGCTTTAGTGGGCCTACCAGGTCCATATGTATTAGCTGAAAAATGGAGTCAGTGGTGCGTCTTGACTTCCTTGGTCTCGGCTTAACCTTAAGTTTCGAACACTTACAAACAGAGCATTCGAGGTAATTTTCACAGCTTTTTACTTTTAAACCTTCTGTACAATCAACCATTTTTTTGACAATTGGGAAACCAATGTGACCCAACTTTCTGTGAAGGAGGTGGGCGCAATTGTCGTGAACAGGTTTCCCAATGGAAAACTTATCATCCCTAGGGAACTTACAACCATTATCAACATCCTTAACAGTTTTCTGATTGACCCCCTCTGTTTCCCCATTCTCCCTTCTCTCATCCTCGGGGGCTGCTGTGTCCCCTTCATTGGTTAGGTTTGCATTTATACATTGTTGGTCGTCCCTGTTTGGTATAAAATATGATAGGCCACCGCTCACTAAGACTTCTCCGATGCTTTCCCCATTATTGGACATGAACACTTTCCCATCTCTAAACACAACTTCAACTTTGGCATCCCAGCTTAGCTTTATGGTGGCCAATACATTGTAGGGTATTTCGGGTATGAACAGTACCCCCCCCCTATTTTGCCTATCCCTGGTATGTATACGTTCCCTTTGCCTACTACCCTGGTGTTGTTCTGGTTTGCTACCTTTATCATGAAATCCACTTCACTAACTCTGGAGTTTCTAGGGCAGTCCCTGTTGTGACTCCAACCCCCGAGCCCATCTTATCGGAGGAAGGAGACTCCGAAAGTGAAGGAGAGGAGTTGGCAAGGCCTCCCTCTCCAGGAGCCTCCTCTCTGGCAATGCCTCAGGTGTCTTCCGAAGGAGAAGAGATAGGCCAGGAGCCAGGCACTTCCGAGCAGCCGCAGTTAGACAGCGATGGAGATAAGTCTTGGCTGGATCCCCAACAGCGTCAGAAAGACAAGTGCACGCAGCAGAGAAGGAGGCGTGCCAGAGATTAAGCTGAGTCACTGGACCACACCCCACAGGGGATAAAAGGGGGTGTGGTGGCCATTCAGGCTTTGTGACGGACAAAACTGAAAAGCTAGTAAGTCATACTGTGTTTCTGGAACTTCGTTATATGCCTTCCTTGGATTTATTATGGACTGGACTTGACAATTCTTTGGCTTTGTGAACTTATTTTGGTTTATCCGACGGAGGAGGAAAACCTCCCTTTGTGAGTAAAGTTTTTGGCAAGCAGCTACTGGGTTGCTGCCAAAGCTGTTATCTCAAAGAAATTCCTGACTGCTGGTTTTATTAACTCCTGGCTGACTGTTTGTGTGCATGTGTGAGTCGGGGACAGAACACTCCCTTCTGAAGTGGTTTCTAGAGCCACATAAGAAGCATTTGGGTATGCTGTTTACTCTATCCTGAAATTCCACTCTCTTGGCTGGCCTGTGATCTTTGCGGGACAGACTGCGGTCCCTTCTTAGGCTGTCCTCAGCGATCAACCAATTGGTGAGGTTATCTAGTGAGATATTTTCTATGCTCAGGCTATCTAATTGGGTGATAAAATTGTCCCAGCTGGAGTCTAGTGAGTTGATGATGATGCTTATCATACTCTCTTCTGTAATGATCTCACCCCTCTATAACAGTTCAGCCCTAGATGTCAGCACTTCAAGCTGTATTTACTCTAGTGCTGACATAAGAAGGAGAAGCGGAGGCGTCTGGAAAGGGACGTTTGACTTTTCACCTACTTATTTTCCCTGGAGATAATATCCCCTAGGAGATGGGATGGGAGGGGGGAAATTCCTCTGAGCTGGAGCAGTAGATTAGGGGTAGAATGACTTGGAAGATGGCCAATGAGTGCAGGGGAGTGGGGAACGGAAAGGGAGGGTTTGGGTCTGGAAGTCAGTGTTGGCTTCGATGGAGTCGGATTTTAGAATGTCGTGCTTAATAAATAGGAGTTTTCCTTCAAAGACTTTGTTTGAAATGCAATTTATTTGAGATGACCTCGAAACCTGACAGAAAGCCAACACTTTTATTTTATTTTATTTTATTAAATTTCTATACCGCCCTTCTCCCGAAGGACTCAGGGCGGTGAACAGCCAAAAGATAAAACACAGAGATACAAAATTTAAAATAGATTAAAACAGATTAAACAATTTGGCTAAATTTTAAAAATATCCCATAATTAAACAAATTAAAATTAGTGTTTAAAATATAAATTTAAAAATTTTAAAAGGGAGAAGATTTAGGCCAGGTCAGCTTGATGAAATAAAAACATTTTAAGCGCGTGACGGAAGGTGCGCAGATCCGGGATCCTCCGTATCTCCGGGGGGAGCTCGTTCCAGATCGTAGGTGCCCCCACAGAGAAGGCTCTCCCCCTAGAGGCCGCCAGTCGACATTGTTTGGCCGACGGCACCCGGAGGAGCCCCTCTCTATGGGAGCGTACTGGCCAGTGGGAGGCTATTGGTGGTAGCAGGCGGTCCCGTAGATAACCAGGTCCTAAGCCATGGAGCGCTTTAAAGGTGGTAACCAGAACCTTGAAGCGCACTCGGAAGACCACCGGGAGCCAGTGCAGCTCGTGCAGGAGAGGTGTTACATGGGAGCTCCACGTTGCTCCCATAACCACCCGCACGGCTGCACTCTGCGCCAGTTGGAGCCTCCGAGTGCACCTCAAGAGATACAAAATTTCTTTTGTATCAACATGTAGAGAGCGTTACAACACTGACTTCCAGACCCAAACCCCTCCCTTTCCATTCCCCACTCCCCTGCACTCATTGGCCATCTTCCAAGTCATTCTACCCCTAATCTACCGCTCCAGCTCAAAGGAATTTCCCCCCTCCCATCCCATCTCCTAGGGGATATTATCTCCAGGGAAAATAAGTAGGTGAAAAGTCAAACGTCCCTTTCCAGACGCCTCCGCTTCTCCTTCTTATGTCAGCACTAGAGTAAATGCAGCTTGAAGTGCTGACATTGTGAGGGCGCTGATTAATCCCATTCTGCCTTTGGGATAATCGCACCTTGATTACGAGGAGTGGATCGAGACCTTTCCTTGCAAGCATACTTTAAGAAAACAAAACCCGAAGATATTTCTTCTAAGAAAACTCATTTATTTGTTATAAAGAAAATAAAACATCTCACTAATCTAATTAGTTACATTTTGAATAAAAGTTCGTGCCAGCTGCTTCTCAGCAGTCGGACTTCTTGGCAAGAGAACAAAGGAAAGTGTGTGAAGGAATGTGGGTGCACATGCGCAGTTTAGCTTACTGATAAGGATTCTTGGCAAGCTATGGAAAGTCTGATAGACCAGAAATAATGAGCTCAGCTGGTAAATAAAAGAACGCAGTGACAATCCCCTTCTTTTGCCAGTTGAGCGAATATCAGGTACATCATCGAATAAGGCACATCTTCTTACGCAGATACTCGTGTTGAGCTGCTGGAAGTGGTTTGTTGAGCATATCAGCAATTTGATCATGTGTAGATACATACTGCATTTTAACAAAACCTTTTTTCACTAATTGTTTTATGTTTTGATAACGGATGTCAATGTGTCTGGACCTAGAACCTGTGAAATGTGATTCAGAAATATAAACCACCGATTCATTGTCTTCCATCACTGTGATCGGTCTGATTGGGTGTGTCCAGATATCTGTGACTAAAGCATCAAACCAAGTTAGAGAATTACATGTATCTGAAACACAAGCATATTCAGCTTCAGTAGATGAACAAGAAACAAAATTCTGTTTACGTACTTGCCAATAAACAGGACATCCATTTAAGAACATCATATAACCTGAAGTACTTTTACGTGATTTCTTATCACTTACCCAATCAGAATCTGCATAACAACATAATTCTGCATAATCAGTATGTGTTGGTTCTAACAATAATTTCATGTGTTTAGTGTATTTTAGGTATCTCAATAATTTCTTAATGCATGTCCAATGAAACTGTTTTGCCTTACCTACGTGTCGAGACAAGAGATTGACACTAAGTGCAATGTCGGGTCTGGTCCAACTACTAATGTACAACAGTGACCCAATGACTGAACGATAAAGTGTTTGATCCTCGAACTCAGGACTTGCTTCTTGTGTCAAGTTGTGAAAATCTGTTTGCATGGGTGTTTTTGTTGTGTTAGCATCCTTCATCTTGCAATGATGCAAAATTTGTTAAATTTTATCTTCTTGTGAAAGACTAAACCCCTTCTGTGTTTTTTCAATCTGAACACCTAAATAAGTGCTAATATGACCTAATGATTTCAATGTGAAATATCTCTGCAAAGTTTTGCCAAAAATTTCACTCATTTGCTTATTTGGACCAATATAAACAATATCATCAACATAAACAAGAACTATCTCATATGCATTGTTAGATCTTTTTGTGAACACGCACTCATCAGTTTCGGACTTAATAAAGCCCATTGAATTTAGTTTGTCAGTAAGACATAAATACCACATTAAACCAGATTGTTTCAGACCATAAAGACTTTTGTTTAGAAACCAGGTATCCCCTTCTTGCTGTCGGAATCCTGGAGGACTTCTCACGTAGATCTCTTCGTCTAGGTCTGCATGCAGATAAGCTGTGTCAACATCGAACTGGAAAAACTTCTAAACCAAGGATAGTTGCAGTTGCTAAAGCAATTTTTACACTCTCAGTTCGAACTGTCGGTGAGTAAGTATTTGTGTAGTCCTCAGGATAACGTTGAGCGAAACCCTGAGCTACAAGTCTGGCCTTGTACAATGACTCACCATTTGGCTTCTTTTTGATTCTGTAGACCCATCGAGTGCCAATGACCTTTTTGTTTGCTGGAGGTTTTGCAGGTGTAAACACTTTAAGTTTCTTTAGACTGTCCATTTCAACCTGCATTGCATCATACCATTTGTCTTGCTCTGAATCAGGAAGCTGCTTGATTTGTGTGAAATTATCAGGTGGAAGTGTAACATTGCAAATCAAAGGCAAGGGTGCTTTTGTCAGTTGCCAAGAATATCGTTGTGGAGGGATTCCTTTTGTGGCCCTCTTGGAACGTCTCGGGACAACAGTCCAGTCTTCTCTGTCCTCGTCCTCGTCCTCACATTCGTCACTAGCGTCAGCATCCGCGGCTTGCGAAGACGGAACATCGGGTTGAGAAGAACCAGTGGAATCTTGATCATCAATCTGCGTAGCATCAGCAGTATCATCTCTAGGAAAATAAACTCCAGGATCATTGGAATGAATCCTGGACCAGTCAACATCTTCCTCAAAATTAGCAGATTGGGAAATCACAATTACATGTTTAGAGTCAATAAATTTGCTCCATTTTGAGTTATCATCAATACCCATAAATCTCAGTCTTTTTGCTGCTGGAGCTCCTTTTCTTCTTTGAGCTAAGGGAATGTTCACCATAGCGTATGAACCAAAAATATGGATGTTTTTAAGATCGGGCTTGTACCCATACAACATGAAGAAAGGAGTCTGATTTATTACACTGCTCCAAGTACGGTTGACAATGTAATTTGCATATTTTATAGCTTCACCCCAGTATATCATATCAAGGTTGGCGTCTTCTAGGAGACAACGCATCATGGTTTGCAGTACCCCTCTGTTGTGAGCCGGTGTGTAAGGGGCTGACGTCTGATGAAGAATTCCATTCTTACGCATCCAGTCCTGGAAACACTGAGACATGAACTCGGCACCACGATCACTCTGGATTCTGGCGATGCGAACTTGGTGTTGGGTAGAAACAAGGGCTGCAAAGTCTTTAAAGATCTGAAAGGTCTCAGATTTTTCTTTCATAGGATATACATATCCATATCTAGAGTAATTATCAACAATTGTTAGAAAATATTTTCTACCACCAAATGATGGCGGGAATGGACCAACTATGTCAGTGTGAACCAAATCAAAAATGTGTGTTGACAGGCATGTAGTGCGTTTGGGAATGGCTGCTGCTTTGGATTTGGCCTTTTTGCAGACAGCACAATCCAAAAACACCTTACAGCCCTTTAGATCCAAACCTTTTGCGAACTCCGGCATCTTCCTAAGAACACGGAAACTGGCATGCCCCAATCTTCTATGCCATTTATGGATACACCTAGAATGCAAAGGTTTACCTGTTAGTGAATTTTCAACATTAACAGTTTTATGAGGAACCTCAGGCTTGCTCTGAGCAACCTGTTTCCCAATTTTCTTTTTGTTGGCTTTAGGAGCCTTTGGAGCAGCAACAGGATCTCTCTCTGGAGCATCTCTCTCTGGGCCTGTGCTCTCCCTTTTTGGAGTTTGTATACTTGCCTGTGTTTGTGGTTTAGGCTTTGGCTTTAAGTAATAGACACCACCAATTAATATGGTTTCAGCAACAATATCTCCATCTTTAACTATGTAACTTGCATTTTCAAGGTGGTGAACCTGGAATTTTAATGCTCTAGACAAGTGACACTGACTAAGCAAACTACTGGTTGCTGTTGGTATGTAATAAACATCAGGAATGAATTCATCGAGCTCTTCAACATAAACAGTTCCTTTTCCTTTGACCTGACAAGGATGATTTGAAAAAGAATAAAGTTCATGTAGTTCAGGTTCAGGCTCGTGCATCTCTGTGAAAAGTTCCTTTCTGTAGGTAACATGCAATGCTGCACCACTGTCCAAAGTCCACAGGAGTCGTCTGTCATACTCTGGTTGAGGTTGTGGATCATTGGTTAAAGCCAATGTGGCGAGTGGAGCTTGTGGATCACGCCGGGGACCACGACGACCTTGTCTTCCGCCTCTGCCTCTGCCTCTGGAGTCTGTTCCTCTGGGCTGGTACGTGACGGGAGCTGGAACTTGGGGACAACCCCGGGTGGCATGTCCCACACGATTACAGATGTAGCATCTTGGCATCCTTGGAGCATAGGTCCTTCCTCGGAAGGGGCGCCTAGCTGGAGCTCTTGATGTGGGTGGTCCTCTCAAGTGTGGCATGGCTAACGTGAGTGCTTCTTCTTCAATTAAAAGTCTGCATGCATTGTCCACTGTGCGTTGAGCAATAGGGACTTGGTTAATCTTTGTAATGGCATCTTTCCATTCATAGTTCAAAGAGTTAATGATAATGCTGATCATTTGAATATCATCAATATTATAGCCTCTTTCTCTTAATTCTCTTCTCAGTCCTTTCAGTTTGGTCAAATGTCCTCCAATTTGTTCACCAGGTTTCAATCTCGAACCATGGAATTCAGACATGAGCAAACATGAAGATTCAATTGAAACAGGCCTGTAGCAATTTTCCAATTGGGCCCAAATTTGTTGGGCTGTTGCATCAGGCGAAAATGTAACCTGCAGTTCAGTATCCATGGACATCAATAATGTTGTGCAAGCTTTAATTTCTAAATCTCTTATTGCAGGAGACCATGGCTGAGCAGGCGGATTAAAAATCATACAGTGAATGCCTTCTCTACGAAGTAACAATCCAATCTCACTGACCCAGGCCTTATAATTCTGTCCTGACATCTTTAATTTGGACTCACCAGCTAGTGGAGCAACAGAAAATGCCTGTTGAGGAATGTGCATTTGAGGTGCTGGCTGTGGAAGTAAAGGCACTTGTTGTGCTGGAGGTGGACCAAGAGCTGGCCCTGGTTGTACAGCTGGAGGCACGTGTGCATGCATTTGTGGCTGCTGTGGCATTTGAGCTGCAATATTGGCATGGCCTGCTGGAGACCCAGTCATTTGCCTTTGCTGCATTAAGCTTTGTTGTGTTCCATCTAAAAGGACACCAGCACCACCAGGGGGTGCTGGAGATTGAGCCTGTGGAGACACTTGTCGCATTGCAGCCTGAATATCTGAATGAGTTAAAGACATCTCTAATAGAGTCTTCTGTAATAGTTCAAAATGTTCATGTAGGCTGCGATGCCTTTCAGCTTTCTCTAGTAAATTACTTTCGCCAGCAGATGGTGCTGCACCTTTAGTTTCGGGCAGCTCAGATAATCTCTCTGCTGATGTGGCACTTTTAATCTCATCAGTGAGAATTTCATGTGACGTGTGCACAGCTCTCTGTTCTGATTGGCCTGACACAAAATCCACCAGGGGGAGTGTCTTTGGCTCTGAAGAAGAAGGAGCCAAAATGGCGCTTTTAGAGATTTTGAAATCACGAGACTCTCTCTTATCTTGCTCAAGCATAAATAAATCCATTTTTGCCTGGGATAGCTTCTGTTCAAAAGTTTCTATCTGGTCACGATAGTTTCTTATAGCTTGCTCTTTAGGAGTGACCCTGAAGGTTTGAGAGGGATAATAAATTGTTTATCTCTCTGTGTAGGAGGGAAAAGGCTTTGCCGTTTGTGGAAAATCTGGCTCTGCACCAAGCGTTACAAAATCAGAAGGCTCTGGGGAGACAGTTTGAGAGCTTGCATAATTAGAAGGGGGCTTTACTGACCTCAGTCGTAGTGTTTCGCCTTCAAAAGCAGCTCTTCTGTTATTTTCCTCCTGAAGCCTTTGTAGAATTCTTTTCGCTTCTTCATTAGTGAGAGCAGAGATATCTATATCTTCGGCAAAATGCATTCTGTATTTGTTTTACTTCTTTCTCGGCATCTTAGCAGATAATTAGTTAGCGTTCCTCGGTCGCAAAATAAATCATCTGTCTAATTAGCCTAGAGGTCTTATCAAAGTAACAAAGCAAGGAAAAAGCCATAAATCAACCATCCTCTTGCTACCAGGTGTCAGGGCGCTGATTAATCCCATTCTGCCTTTGGGATAATCGCACCTTGATTACGAGGAGTGGATCGAGACCTTTCCTTGCAAGCATACTTTAAGAAAACAAAACCCGAAGATATTTCTTCTAAGAAAACTCATTTATTTGTTATAAAGAAAATAAAACATCTCACTAATCTAATTAGTTACATTTTGAATAAAAGTTTGTGCCGGCTGCTTCTCAGCAGTCGGACTTCTTGGCAAGAGAACAAAGGAAAGTGTGTGAAGGAATTTGGGTGGACATGCGCAGTTTAGCTTACTGATAAGGATTCTTGGCAAGCTACGGAAAGTCTGATAGTCCAGAAATAATGAGCTCAGCTGGTAAATAAAAGAACAGAGTGACAGACATCATCTTGCAGAGGTGTTTACCGAGGCCGAGTGTGACGTTCTGCCCCCCCACCGCAAGGCCGATTGCGCCATCGAGATCATCCCTGGGGCGAAACTACCTAAACCTAAATTGTATGCCATGACGCCCCGTGAAATGCAAGAAATGCGGAACTACATAGACAAGAACCTACAAAGGGGTTTCATTGAGCCAGCCAAACCACGGGTCGCGGCACCAGTCCTCTTCAAAGAGAAGAAAGATGGCTCTATGCGCCTGGTGGTTGATTTTAGAGTTATCAACACTGTCTGCGTACACAACTTAGATCCCCTTCCCCTCATGAAAGACATGCTAGCCCACCTAGCCAAAGGGAAAGTTTTCACCAAACTAGACCTCCGCGAAGCCTACTACCGGATATGCATCAGGGAAGGAGATGAGTGGAAAACAGCATTCAACTGCCCCCTAGGGAGTTTCCAATTTAAGGTGATGCCATTTGGACTGCAGGGAGCCCCAGCCGTGTTCATGCAATTGATAAATGAGGTTCTACATGAGCACCTCTATAAGGGGGTCCTCGTCTACCTAGATGACATTCTCATTTACATGGAAACCATAGACGAACACATACCCCTCGTCCGCCAAGTGCTGGAAAAACTGCTGGGGGCGAACCTATATGTCAAGCTATCAAAATGCGAGTTCCACCAGTCACGGCTAGACTACTTAGGCTACCAAGTGTCAAATGAGGGGATAGAAATGGACCCAGCCAAAGTACAATCAGTCCTAAACTGGCAACCCCCTCGCACCCTCAGACAACTGCAAAGCTTCCTGGGGTTCGTGAACTTCTACAGACAATTCATCCCCTCTTTTGCAAGAATTGCCAAACCTCTGATGGACCTCCTAAAAACAGGGAGTCCAGCAACAAAACCCCACCCAGGACAACCTCTACAGTGGGACCTGGCCTGCCAACAGGCATTCGAAACACTAAAAGAAATGTTTGCAAAAGAACCGGTCTTAAAGCATCCTGACCCCGAACAACCCTTCATCATCCAAGCAGATGCCAGCGATGTGGCAGTGGGGGCTGTGCTACTCCAAAAGAACAGCCAAGGGAATCTACAACCTTGTGCCTACACATCCCGCAAACTCACTGACACAGAAAGACGATGGGCGGCGTGGGAAAAGGAAGCGTTCGCAGTGAGATGGGCGCTGTTGACCTGGCGACACCTTCTAGAAGGAGGCCAGAGACCGTTCGAAGTTTGGACTGACCATAAGAATCTGGAGGCCCTCAGGACCCCACGGAAGTTGTCGCCCAGGCAAGTCCGGTGGGCCCAATACTTCAATCGTTTCAACTTCGAGCTGAAGCACATCCCAGGGGGGAAAAACTTTCTGGCCGATGCCCTCTCCCGAATGCCCCAATACAACAGTGAGCGGGAGCAGGTAGTGAATGCCATCATCCCCTCTGCCCAAGGAGTAGGTCAAGTAGTCACCAGATGGCAACGTCACGACCAGCATGGCCAATTAGCAAGTGACTTAATGACAAGACTCAAAACGGAGACATTGGCGGACCCCTGGTTCTGAGACAATCAACATCTCTTGACAAAAAGGGATGACCTAGCATGGAAGGGGACAAAACTCTATGTCCCAGAGACTCTACGCACCCTGGTCCTCAAGAGGAGCCACGACGTTAAACCAGCGGGGCATTTCGGCTTCCTAAAGACTCTGCACTTAGTACGAAGACAGTTTTGGTGGCCCCACATGAGAAAAGACGTAGACAGTTATGTAAAAAGTTGTACCATCTGTGCCACAATGAAAAAATGACCAGGAAGACCTCCCGGGCTGCTGCAGCCAGTAGCTGAACCGACAAGGCCATGGGAGGAGATTGCAATGGACTTCATAGTAGAACTGCCGAGGAGTGGTGGAAACACAGTGATCTGGACTGTAATAGACTTATTCTCCAAACAGACACATTTCATACCCTGCAGCGGGCTACCCTCAGCCCGCCAGTTGTCCAAACTGTTCCTGAAACAAATCTACTGCCTGTATGGAGTACCCAGAAGAATCATCTCCGATCGAGGTGTCCAGTTCAAAGCAAAATTCTGGAGGGAATTCCTACGGTCCATAGGGTCATCCCAAGGCCTCAGCTCAGCGTTTCACCCGAGAACCAATGGGGGGGGGGGGGGGGGGCGGAGAGACTGAATGCCATGATAGAGCAATACCTGAGGTGCTACGTCGACTACCAACAGTCTAATTGGGCGGACCTCCTATCTTTTGCGGAGGTCACATATAATAATGCTGTCCACAGTAGCACAGGACTAACCCCATTTAAGGTAGTGAGTGGGATGGATTTTGTCCCCATGCCAGAGTACCCAAGGGAGCCTCCTTCCTCAGTCAGTTTGACCGATTAGATGGAAATGTTGAAAGAAACCTGGGAGAACGTCATGAAGGCATTAGCCAAGGTGGCACAATCCTATAAGAAACAAGCAGATAAGCACCAAACTCCCCAAAGACCATTCCGGGTGGGAGAGAAGGTCTACCTCTCCACCAAGTATTTGAGACTCAGACTCCCGAGCAGGAAACTGGGCCCGAAATTTATAGGACCATTTCCTATGGTAAAAGTAATCAACCTGGTTACAGTACAACTGCACCTGCCCCGACTACTAGGGAGGATACACCCCGTTTTCCACAGTAGCCTCCTGAAACCTGTGGTGGGGTCAACTTTAAGGCCAGTGCCACGTGACCCCCCGGGCCCCTGGTCATTGGGGGCCACACTCACTATGAGGTACAGCGAATTCTTGATTCGAGGTGGCACAGGGGTCACCTCCAATACTTAATCAAGTGGAAGTGTTACCCCTTGTCAGAGGCTTCCTGGGTGAAAAGCAGAAACATCCAAGCTGACTGCCTTATAGCCAAGTTCCATGCAGATCACCCGGGCAAGGTGGGAGGGGGCGGGACACACACCCCTGGACGGGGTAATGGTACTTAACTTGTTGTTTGTCTTACACAGGCCACCCTGGAAAAATGAAGGGGGAGGGGCCGGATGTCAGCACTTCAAGCTGCATTTACTCTAGTGCTGACATAAGAAGGAGAAGCGGAGGCGTCTGGAAAGGGACGTTTGACTTTTCACCTACTTATTTTCCCTGGAGATAATATCCCCTAGGAGATGGGATGGGAGGGGGGAAATTCCTTTGAGCTGGAGCGGTAGATTAGGGGTAGAATGACTTGGAAGATGGCCAATGAGTGCAGGGGAGTGGGGAATGGAAAGGGAGGGTTTTGGGTCTGGAAGTCAGTGTTGGCTTCGATGGAGTCGGATTTTAGAATGTCGTGCTTAATAAATAGGAGTTTTCCTTCAAAGACTTTGTTTGAAATGCAATTTATTTGAGACGACCTCGAAACCTGACACTAGTGGCATTTAGTTTTAGCAGATGTTCACTCATGGACATCCCAGGCCTAAACCTGGCAGAGTGAAAATCCCTTGAGATCCTGGTGGTGGTAGCCCTGCTCTTACTGTAAAACAAACCATAAAGTTTTTGCATTATTTCAGATACAGTCATGTGATTGCCAATACTAGGGTATATGGCAGGTGTGATACTCGCCAATAACAAATAGTAGGCTTTGTGATGTATGCAGTCAGTTTCAAAAGACCATGGTTTTTTAGGAGGTCTTGAGATCAGGAACAGTACATTCTCCCTCATGAATATGATCTGAAGTTATTGATTCCACTCTAGAAGGTTTTTCCCATCCATTTGTAGCTTGGGAAAACCATTTGGTAAAGTCCCAGAGCTATGAGAGCTGCCATTCACAAATGGCAGCTGTCCATGGTCCTGAATGTGGGGAAATTTGCAGTAAGGGATTGGTATGCTAGCAGTCAGGTTAAAAAAACAGGCTGCATTTTTTTTTCTTCACTTTCAATAGGGAGGTACTGCGCATGCGCGGAGCTCATTCTTCCTTGGAAGCTGTCAAGTGAGGAGCTCACAGCCGCGGCTCCTGAAGCTAGGCCCAGCCCTGCCAGGGGAAGGTCGGACTCACCCCTGGGGTCGCGGAACTAGACAGTTGGCACGATGGTCGGCCCTGGATCGGAGGCGTCGGTCGTGAAGCGGGTCGGGAAGCCTGGTGGAGGCTGCGGTGCCGGTAAGGAGTCTGCTTCGCTTCTGGGTCTCGGGGCTTGCGGTGGTAGCGAGGTAGGCGGAACCGGTGTCTGGGCTGTGGGTGTCGTGTCCCCCGGGTGAGCTGCGGTCAGCGCTTCAGTGGCAGTGGGTGCTTGGTCATTTTCTCGGTCTTTGAATGCCTTTTGCAGGTTTGGGAGGGATGCTGGCAGCTTGAAAGCAGAGCCGAAAGCTTCTGTGAGAGTCTCTATGGCTCTTTCTATTTCGAACTCGGTAGGCGAGCTCTTGATGTCTTGGTTTTGTTTTTCATTATTATTTTCGGGAAGTCCCTCGTCTTTTTTTAAGTTAGGGCTAGTTCGCGCCGGGGGATTTGAATAGACTTTTATACCCAGAGGGAGGAGCCAAAGGTAAGGTGGGATTGTGGGGATGATGGGTTTAAGTGAGTTAACCCATGCTGAACCACAGTGTGGGGATTTATACAGAAGTTAGACATTTTATTTGACAGACTCTCATATTATTTTAAATTTGTCTCTTAGGTAAAAATCTATTCTTTTTTATTATCATTATTATTATTATCATTATCTCCTCCTTGTCTTCTTTTTTTGTTCACTGATTCTTCGGTTCTATCTTTTCCTCCATTCCTTCTGTTAGCTCTTCCTTTTTCTGAGCATCTAGATCTTTATTCATCATACCTCGTATAGCATTTTCCATTTTTTCCATAATCTCCTTAAATCCTTTCTCCATGATGTCCTTTGTGCTTTGGAAAATCAACACCATCTCCTTCAAAGTTCCATTCATTTCTTCCTTATGAAGCATCTTATTTTGTTTTTAAAAATTCCACTTTTGTCCAATTGTCCAAGAACTGTTTATTCAGACCTAAAATTGCCCTTCAAGAAGTACACTAATCACAGTTCTTTGTATCCCATAGGAAATCAATCAGTTCCATTTAAATAGTCCCAGAAGTTATCAAAAGCCTCTTTACGTCCCCTTTACAGGTTCAATCTTCTAGTATAACATTCAGGGGTCACTTTAATTAAATAACTTCCTTGTTCTCATATTTGAGTCTCCAGTAGTCGTGGGGTAGTTAGATATAACCAGTGGTGGGATTCAATTTTTTTAACTACCGGTTCTGTGGGCATGGCTTATTTGGGTGGGCATGGCTTGGAAGTCATGTGACCGGGTGAACATGGCTAGCTCATCATGTGACCGAGTGGACGTGGCTATGTGTATAGGGACTACTCAGAGGGCTGAAAAAAGTCATTTCTGACCAGTCCTCGCACTTTTGACTGGTCCTCACACTTATGACCATCCTCACATTTATGCCCGTTGCAACATTCTTAACAACCATGTCACTCATTTCACAACTGCAGTGCTTCATGTGACTGGGTGGGCATGGCCAGGTGGTCATGTGGCATCACTTCTTTGCCCTAATGACAGTTTGCTGCAATGGTCATAAGTGTGAAAAACAGTCATAAATCACTTTTTCCAGTGCCATTGTAACTGTTGTAAATCGAGGATTACCTGTATAAAAATACAAAAAGCTTCTTTGCTTGCAAAAAGCTGTGCTAAATACCAATCATTAGATTAGAAATACCTGCAAACTGGAGTTACAAATCAGGGAGGGTGCCAGAGCACCTTGAGGAATTAAAATAGTTAAAATGCAATGATAACTATCAGCAGCCAACTCTTGCTCATAAAGTGAAACCCTTTAGCAGAGAGGTCATTTAAGCTCTCCAGAATGAAGCAAAGGAGCAAACAGAGTATCTGTTGTTTGTTAAACCAATTACCAGAACAAATAAGACACAGAACTAGTCAGATTTCCAAAGCTGCTTCTTTTCAGGAACAGAGATTAACATTTTTCCTTCCAAACAACACTGAATAGGGAAAATTATCCCATCACTAAACACAGGATTAAACATTACCAAGCACAGAATTAAACTTCACCAAAAACCAGTTTTAGACCAAAAGTCAGAAAGGGTATGTAAACTCACGTTTGAATGTCAATCTTTCTAGCTAGCCAATAAGCCTTGCTGAATGTCACTCATCTTGGTTCCTTGTCATTAAAAGCTTCTGCTTCGTTATTCAATTATTTCTTCAAAGTGCTGATCATTGCACCCTGGCTGGAAGAACTCCAACAGGGGAGTATTTCCTCCCAACAGCGGTGTAAAAAGCTTAAAACAACCCTTCCCCTTTAAGAAAGTCAAGCAAAAAAAAAACCTCCAAGAACCTCCGGAACCGGAAGTGACAGTAAGTCTAGGCATACTGCCGGAGAGGCAGTTTCCTAAGCAGGGCAATAAAGATTAGGCTAGGAAACAACACCGAATGTTGTAATTCCTTACAGGATTAACCCTGTAAAGTGGGAAAAAACAAAAAATATTTCTTTTAACAACCGGTTCTCCGAACTACTTAACTACTTAACTACTTAACAACCGGTTCTACTGAACCGGTACGAACTGGTAGAATCCCACCACTGTATATAACGCAGTAAATATTTTCACAATCCTTCATGTAAGTATTCCCAGACTTGTATATTTTCCTTTCGTCAGCAGGCGGCACTCTCAGCTTAAATTTCAGTGTTGCCACTAGTCAGTCTAATTTTAGTTATTTTGATCGTAATTTTAACTGTAATTCAATTATAGAAGCAGGATAAGTTTTTTTTTTATTGAAAAGTTTTACAAAAAACAAAAATTTTCTCCCCCCCATATTCCCCCCACCCTTTCCCTCCCCTCATCCCACCCTCCCCCCCAGACTTCCCAGAGCAAAATACAAGGTGTTTCATTTAACAATCATAAACTAGATTAACCTACTTATCCTCAGACTACTAACTCCCCCCCGAAACCTTAACTCCACTATAGATAACATAATACTTCTAATACTTAACGTTCATTCATAAGCTATTTGATATTTTCTTGTCTGATACTTATTTTGAATATAGTCAATCCATCTTCTCCATTCCGTTACATATCTTTCTTGTGTATAGTCCTTCAAGTACGCTGAGATTTTCGCCATTTCTGCTAGGTTCGTTACTTTCAATATCCACTCTTCAATAGTAGGCAAAGAGTCCTTCTTCCAATATTGCGCTACCAACAGCCTAGCTGCTGATATTAGATTCAAAATCAATTTAGTCTCTGATACTGTACAGTCCATAGTTATACCCAATAGGAACAATTGAGGAGTAAATTTCAACCTTCTTTTCAGAATATTCTGCATCACCCACCAAATTTTTATCCAAAATGCCTTGATTTTCTTACAGGTCCACCATATATGATAATAGGTTGCATCATTACATTCACATCTCCAACATTTAGCTTGCAAATTAGAGTACATTCATGATAATTTTTTAGGATCTAAGTGCCATCTATAAAACATTTTATAAAAATTCTCTCTCAAATTTTGTGCTTGTGTAAATTTAACATTTCTGACCCAAATCTTTTCCCACGTTTCCATCATCACTGGTTCCTGAAAGTTTTGTGCCCATTTTATCATACAATCCTTAACCAATTCCGTTTCTGAATCTATTTCCAATAATGCATTATACAACCTTTTAATATGCATCTGGCTTTGATCTCTAATCTGTTTCACCAGATTTTCCTCATTTTGCATAACACCAAATTTTTGATCTTCCCTCCATCTAGCTTGAAGCTGACCATACTGAAACCAAGTATAAATTATCCCTTCTTCTTTTAATTCATCTAAAGATTTCAGTTTCAACTTACCCCTTTCCAAAAAAAGAAGCTCTTTATAAGTAATCACCTCTGTTTTTTGCTCTATACTTATATTTTCTATTGCATGTCTGGGATTTGCCCATATGGGTATCTTATAGTTTAGCTTATATTGGTACTTCTTCCAAACCCTCAACAATGCATTTCTGAATATATGACCCTTAAACACTTTATCCACTTTTTTTTCATATAACAAATAAGTATGCCATCCATATAACAAATCATAACCTTCTATGTTTAACATTCTTTAACATCACTAATTTGTGATAAAGCAGCTGCTTCATAATACAATCTTAAGCTAGGCATTTTAAGACCTCCTCTCTCACGTATATCCTGTATAATTTTCAGTTTCACTCTTGGTTTCTTCCCAGCCCAGATAAAAGTATTAACCCCTTTCTGCCATTCCATCAAATTTCCATTTTTCTTAAGCACTGGTATCATTTGAAACAAAAATAAAAACCTAGGCAGTACATTCATTTTTATTGCTGCTATCCTTCCCAGTAATGATAGTTGTAACTTTTTCCAATTTTCCATTTCTTTCTGTACTTTTTGCCAAAGAATTTCATAATTATTTTTATACAATTTCATGTTTGAGGCTGCAATATATACTCCTAAATACTTAACCTTTTTAACTACTTCAAACCCTGTTATTCTCCCTAAGTCTTCTCTTTGAGTTACAGACATATTTTTAGTTATCATCTTTGTCTTATGAAGATTTACTTTAAATCCAGATACTTTGCCATATTGAGCTACTATGTCCAACATATAGGGAGCCGCTTCTATAGGTTGAGATAAAGTAAGAACCAGGTCATCTGCAAACGCTCTTAATCTATAATCCTGCTGTCTAATTACAATTCCTTTTATTTTATCAGAGTCACGTAACTTATTCAACAAAACTTCTAAAGTTAAAATAAACAACAATGGCGACAAGGGGCAACCCTGCCTAGTACCTTTCTCAATTTTAAACGCATCTGTTAAACCTCCATTAACTATTATTTGTGCTGTTTGTTCCTGATATATTGCTCTAATTGAATGTATAAAATACTCCCCAAAATGCATTTTTTCTATTATCTTAAACAGGAATTGCCAGTTCAATCGATCAAATGCTTTCTCTGCATCCAAAAATATGAACGCTGCAGAGACCTGGTTGTTTTTTTCCAAATATTCCAATAGGTTTATAATTTGTCTAACATTATATTTCATTTGCCTCCCTTTTATAAAGCCTGATTGATCATTATGAATTGTTTGTTGCATAACTGGCATTAGTCTATTTGCTAATATCTTAGCAAAAATTTTATAATCCGTATTCAAAAGTGAAATTGGCCTAAAATTTTCAGGTTTAGTACAATTTTGATCTTCCTTCGGGATCAGTGAAACAAAAGCTGTTCGCCAAGAGGGTGGGACTCCTCCCCCTAATTGAATTTTACAAAATAGAGCTCTACGCGGTTCTACCATTTCAAGCTGTAAATTCTTATAATAAACAGCTGTTAGTCCATCTGTTCCCAGAGCTTTCCCTACTTTTAATTGCTTAATTGCATCAGTAATCTCATCAGAAGCTATTGGTTGATTCAATCCTTCCCTCTGTTCCAACGTTAATTCAGGAATATTCCCTTCCTTTAAGTATCTATCTATGTCTATACCTTGTATTGAGTCACTAGCATATAACTTTGTATAAAATTCTAAAAAAGCCTTTTTGATCATATTCTGTTGGTAAACTTGCTTACCTCTAAATTCTATCTTACCAATGATTTGTGATTTCTGTTTTTTCCTCAACATGTAGGCCAACCACCTACCTGGTTTATTGGCATTACAAAATGTATTATGTTTAGCATATTGTAAGCTAGTTGCCACCTGATCAGCCATTAACATACTAAATTGCCCTCATAGTATATTTATTGTTTCTTTTACTTTCTTGTCTCCTGGATTAAGTATAAGTGATTGTTCTTTCTTTTTTATTTCTTCCTCTATCTCTTTCCGTTTCTTTTGTTGTTTTAATCTATGTTTATTATTCATGTGTATTAAAGCTCCCCTCATGTAGGCCTTACTTGCGTCCCATACCATTTCCATAGAGGTACCCTTATACATGTTAATAGCAAAAAATTCTTTCATTTGTTTTTTAAGCTCATTCACATTTTCTTCATATCTAAATAAATTTTCATTTAACCTCCAAGACCTCCTTTCTCCCCTCTCCTGTTCCAATTCCACCCAGACCGGACTATGTTCAGTTAAAGTTCTTGGGCATATCTTTGTCTTCTTCACCCTAGAGAAGAGATCATTTGTAATTAGTATAAAATCAATCCTAGAAAAGGATTGATGTCTATCGGAAAAAAATGTAAAATCTCTTTCCTCATCATTCCGTTCTCTCCAAATATCTCTCAGCTCCATATCTTCCATCATATCAAAAAAAGATTTAGGTAATTTCGCACGTATTGAGATCTTTGATAAACTTTTTTTTATATTTCTGTGTATCTATTACTCCATTCCAATCACCCATTAGTATGAAAGATTTATAATCCCATTGTATTATTTTAGTGTGTAAAAATTTATAAAATTTATCCTGTTGTTGATTAGGGGCATATATTCCAATTAAAAGCATCTTTCCACTCTGAGTTAATAGTTAAATTTCACAGAAATTTCTTTCTGTGTGTCTATTACTCCATTCCAGTCACCCATTAATATAAAAGATTTATAATCCCATTGTATTATTTTAGTATGTAAAAATTTATAAAACTTGTCTTGTTGCTGATTTGGGGCATATATTCCAATAAAAAGTGTTTTTCCAGTCTGTGTTGATAATTCAATTGCAATGTATCTTCCTTGATCATCTGCCTCAATTAGATTAGCTGATAGTCCTTTCCTTACATATATGACTAGCCCATTTTTCTTCTCTGGCGCTGATGCCACAAAATGTGTACCTAATCTTGAATTTATCAAATATTTTTGATCTGATAATCTAATATGTGTTTCTTGCAAGCAAATAACATCATTGTTAAATTGTTTCAAGTAGTGAAATACTTTCTTTCTTTTTTGTGGTGAATTTAAGCCATTGACATTCCAAGATAGGAATTTAGTTGCCATCTTTAGGCTTTTGAAGCCGTATGAGCATTAGCTGAAGCTCCTCCTCCACCTTACTCTTCGGCCTAGCCCCCCCCCCGCTTCTGTTTTTTGAACTTCTTGAGATAAATCTTGAGATTGTTGCCTTTTTGATTGTTGTTCTTGAAGTTTATAAGTTGATCGGGTCAGTCGTTGTACTTTCGGCTCTCCCTTCTTAGGTGGTTCCAAAGTTGGAGGTAAGCCCCCAAAATCCAAATCTTCTTCCATGATAATTCCTCCAGCTGCAACTTCAGCATAGGTTTGTATCTGTTTTCCATCTTTTTCTTGTTGTAACATCTCCATTTTCTTCCTTCCCCCCCCCGGTGAGGGTGGGTATCCAGCCTTTAAAACATTTACATAGAAGTCTTTTGCCTTCCAGACTGTGTTTAACCGGTATCTTTCTCCATTATAAGTCACTATTAGACCAATTGGAACGTCCCATCTGTATGCTACTTGTTGATTTCTCAGCTCATTTACCAAAAAGCCAAAGTCTTTTCTACTTCTCAGCTTCTTTGGAGGAATCTCTTTCAAAACCACCACCTCTTGCCCAGCCACCTGAACTTTATTCTTGTAGGAAGCTTGTAAGATATCATTTCTGATCCTCCTAGTTGTAAAATAGATCACCACATCTCTTGGCAGCTGCCTTTGTTTTGCCAGCCAGGAATTAACCCTATAAATTTTGTCAATTTGGCTTGCCACATCTTCTGATCTTTCTTTAATTATCTCTGCAATAGCATCAGCACAAATATCTTTTAGGTTTTCTTTACTATTTTCTTTCAGGCCTCTCAATCTCAGAGCAAACTCCATGGACCTGTATTGTAACATTACCAATTCATCATCCACTTTCTCTGTTCTGGTCATAACATCTCCCATTTTGCTTTCCAAATTTAAATTGGCTTGATTAATTACTTCAACTTTCCCATCAAGCTGGATAACAAGGTTTGACAAGAGCCTTGATAGTACAAGGGTTTAGTGCACCCTGTTATTAACACAGCTGCCTGCAATTTCTGCTGGTTCGAATCTCTCCAAGGCTCAAGGTTGACTCAGCCTTCCATCCTTTCTAAGGTAGGTGAAATGAGGACCCAGTTTGTGGGGGCAATAAGCTGACTTTGTATAAAAATATACAAAAGAATGAAGGCTATTGCTTAAAGCATTGTAAGCCGCCCTGAGTCTCCGGAGAAGGGCGGCATATAAATCAAATTAAAAAAAAAAAAAAAATCCTGATACAGCATAAACAATATCATCTCTTATTTTATTGTGTTTCTCTGCAACCACTTCCTTAATTGAACTTATATCCTCCTCAACTTTCTTTAATTTCCCTTCCACAAGTAATGTTAAGTTATTCATAGCTTCTTTCATTGCTGTTGCTTGATTATTCATGGCTTCTTTCATAAATTCTTTAAAATCATTAAGTGCTGCATCCTGGCTCTGACTCCGACTCTGTGAATCAGCCGGAAGTTGTGCTTTCTGTGTCACCACTGACACCACTGGAGAACCTCCCCCTCCTTTAACAACTCCTGGTTTCACTTGTCTAGAAGCCATTTTTCCCCCTTTTAAAAAGATTTTTTTTCTTTTTTTTCCCAAAGCCACAAAGCCACAAAGTCTTTTAAACAACTTTAAAATGTTTGTAATTTAGTCTCTAATTTATCAGGCAGGATAATTTTTTTTTTCTCCACAAGCTCTCACTTCCCAGCAGTTAATAAGCAGCTAATCCACTCTCCCAGTGCAAAGTTCTCAAGCACTTTTGTTTCTGGCTTTCACTTTCAAAACCATAACAAAGACGCCATCTTCAGCCTCCAGCTCAATGAGTTTCAGTTTTAAACAAAGTAACTTCGGAGTTAAGCTCTGTACTTTTAAAGCTTGTTCTCCTGTTTTCCGCTCTGCCTGTGCTTGTAATCAGTCAAACTCACTTTTAAAAGCAGGATCGGATCGCGGCTTCTCGCTCTGCTTTCGCAGAGTCGTCCTGGCTTCGGAGCTTCTTGGCGGGCTGGCTGGGGAGCTCTCACCCTCCAAGCCTCTGGAAATATTCCAGAGGGCTTTCGGGGAGCTCTACTCTCGCCCACCGGCTCTCCTCTCCTTCTTTTCCTGAAGGGGAGGTTTTTCAGCCGCCAGACAGCTGGTTTGCACTGTCAAAGCGGCTTTTATGAAGACGCAGGGCTGGCGGTCTTAGAAGACCATCCACGGAGCCTGTGGTGCCGACCGGAAGTCAAGCAGGATAAGTTTTTAAAGTACATTCCAGTGTTTTAAAATGCCTTCCCATTACCATGTCTTCCCAGCTTAAGAGTACAATCTTCTGTATTTTTAGAAATTTATTGTTTTTCTCTCTTATGTCTTTTCCTTCCGGTCTGGTATTTTTCTCAGAATGCTTAATCGCCATTTTATTTTATTTTATTATTTTTTATTAAAGTTTTATTACACATGTATTAAAACATTGGACACGGTGTAACCTCTTTGCCATACATACTAAAATGAAAGATAAGTATCATATATACCTTATTACTTATATACAATTGGTCTGTTCAGTATTTACATATATAAAGACATCTTTCTTCTATCTATATTACTTATACATTTGTTTTATCCATTATCATTCTATTATAGTTACATACATAACTTTAATTCTCCATTTTATGAATTCTAGTCAGTTCTTGTTTTTCAACCCTCTTTTCTGTTCCAACCATTGATAAAATTTGTTCCATATCTCGTGGTATTCTGACTCGCCTTTATTTTTCAATTCCAAGGTTAATCTATCCATTTCTGCACATGTCAAAAAAATTTTGATCACTTCATCTTCTAGAGGAGTTTCCTTATTTTTTCAATTTTGGGCAAAACTCATTCTTGCTGCTGTTATAATATGTATTATTAAGTGACTTACCCCTTTACTGTATTTCCCATTTATTATTCCCAATAGGAATAGTTCTGGTTTATATTCTATTTCTTCTCCAATTATTTCCACCAACCATAAATAAATCTTCCGCCAACACTCCTTTGCTTTTTTACATAACCACCACATATGATAATACGTGCCTAATTCATGGTTGCATTTCCAACACTTTGGTGATAAGTTTCTAAACATTTTTGCCAAACTTGCTGGCGGAAGGTGCCACCTGTAGAACATCTTATATAAATTTTCTTTGTACGGTATTGCCAATGTTATCTTCCTGTTTTGTTCCCATAATTCTTGCCATTTTTCCAATTGTATATTATACCAGAAATTTATTGCCCACGCCACCATCGTTTCCTTGACCTGCTCTTCCTCCAATTTATAATCCAGTAAGAATTTATAAATTTTCTTTACCAATTTATCATTTGTCCCCAGAAAAATCTTATCTATTGTCATTAATTTCCTATTAATGCCCCACTCTTTCATGTCTTTCAAATAACATGTTTGTATTTGTAAATAGGACCACCACTCCAATTATACCCCTTGTTCTTTTAATTCTTGCCTCAATTTCAGTCCCCCTTCTTCGTTTATAATATCCTTATAGGTAACACATTTTCCCTGATTGATTAGATTTGGATGGACTAGTGCGTCTAATGTAGATAACCAAATTGGAACCTTCATGTAGTTCTGCTGTTTAAATTTATTCCATGTCTCCAGTAAAGCTTGTTTTATAAAATGTCTTTGAAAGTATTGATGTGCTACTTGTTTCCTGTACCACAAAAATGCGTACCATCCTAAATGTAGGTCGTGGCCTTCTAATGTTAACAATCTTCTATTTTTTAAATTTATCCACTCTACTACCCAGGTAAGCGTTGCTGCTTGATGGTATAATTCCCAATCTGGTACGCCAAGCCCTCTTCTTTCTTTTGTTTCTTGTAAAAGTTTAAATTTAATCCTTGGGTTTTTTCCTTGCCAAATATATTCCGATGTCATTTTGTTCAATTTTCCAAAATACTTTTTATCTAATTTTATAGGGATAGTCTGAAACAAGAAGAGTAATTTTGGTAGGATGTTCATCTTGATCGCTGCTATTCTTCCCATCAAAGACAGCCTCAAATTTCTTCATCTCTCCAGATCTTCTTTTATATGGTTCATTAATTTGACATAGTTATCTTCTTTGATTGAAGTGTATCTTGCGGTTATATGAATTCCTAAATATCTCATTCTCTTCACTATTTGTATATTTATTCTGTTAGTCAATTCGTCTTTCTGTTTATTTGTCATATTTTTGACGATCATTTTAGTTTTATCCTTATTAATTTTCAGTCCGGCTACATCTCCATATTCTACTAATACTTCCATTAGCTTCACGCCCGATTGTAGTAGTTTCTCAAGAATAAAGACCAGATCATCTGCGAAGGCTTGCAGCTTATACATTTCTTTCCTGATTTCCAGACCTTTAATTTGTGTTTCTTTCTGTACTATCCTCGTTAACACTTCCAAAGATAATATGAATAATGGGGATAGCAGGCACCCTTGTCTAGTACCCTTCTGAATTTTAAAATTTTTTGTCACCTCTCCATTCACTATTACTTTGGCTTCTTGCTTAGAATATATCACCGAAAACATGTTTAAAAATTTCTCACCAAATTCCATATATTTTAATTGTTGTGCCATAAATTCCCAATTAACATTATCGAATGCTTTCTGGGCATCTAAAAATAACAGTGCCACCTGTGTACCACTATGTATCTCATAATATTCTAAAATATCTAGTATTATTCTTATATTTTTTTTCATTTGTCTTTTTGGTAAAAAGCCGTTCTGGTCGATGTGAATAAACTCATTTAGGAACTTTTTTAGATGATCGGTTATTATTGATGTGAATATCTTGTAGTCTGTGTTTATTTTTTATTTTTTTTTATTGCAAAAGTTTTACAATTACATTTTCACCCCTTTTCCCCCCCCCACCTCCCCCCAAACTTCCCAACCTCCCTAACCCCCCCAACCCTCCCCACCCCCCAGACTTCCCTATAATATACTCATACTCATAAAAAACCCTTAATATAACACTTATATATAAACTTGAACCCCTCCCTCCCCTGTATAATTTTTCTCTTTACCTCATTACATTAAAATATATCCAATACATTATTTTCAAATAAAAGCTATTTGATACTTTCTAGTTTGATATTTGTTCTGAACATATTCTATCCACCTTTTCCATTCCCATTCATAAGTCTCTTGTGAACAATCTTTTAAATATGCTGAAATCTTCGCCATCTCTGCAAAACTGGCCATCTTCAAAGTCCATTCCTCGATAGTGGGCAAAACTTCATTCTTCCAGTATTTACCTATCAACTATCTTGCTGCTGTTATCATATACAATATCAATTTTGTTTCACCCAATGTAAAACCCTTAACTATACCCAATAAAAACAGTTGTGGAGAAAATTGAATTTTTTTCTTCAAAACATTCTGCATGACCCACCAAATTTTTATCCAAAAAGCCTTAACTTTCCTACAGGTCCACCAAACATGATAATACGTAGCATCCAAACATTCACATCTCCAACATTTTGGCTGAACATTAGGGTACATACATGACAACTTTTTGGGATCTAAATGCCATCTATAAAACATTTTGTAGAAATTTTCCCTCAGGTTCTGCGACTGTGTAAATTTAACATTCTGAACCCAAATTTTTTCCCATGTTTCCAACATCACTGGTTCTTCAAAATTTTGTGCCCACTTAATCATACAGTCTTTAACTAATTCAGTTTCTGAATCTCTTTCTAGCAAAACATTATAAAGCCTTTTGATATGCATTGGACCTTTCTCTCTTACATGTCTAACCAATTCTTCCTCGTGCAACATAATACCAGTTTTTTGGTCCTCTTTCCATCTCCGTTGTAATTGATTATATTGTAACCAAGTTAAATTAATCCCTTCATCCAACAGTGTCTGCAATGTCTTCAGCTGCCATCTACCCGCATCTGTAAAAAGAACCTCTTTGTATAAAAACCCCCCGAGTGACATTATATTTGTATTCCACAAAGTATGACCAAGATCCAGCCATAGCGGTATTTTATAATCCCATTTGAGTCGATGCTTCTTCCAAACTCTCATCAAAGAGTCTCTAAGTATATGACTTTTAAATACTTTATCAACTTTGTCATCATAAAATAAGTAAGCATGCCATCCAAATTCAAGATCAAAACTTTCTTCATTCAATATTCCAGCCTTTTTACTTCCAAACCAATCACTTGTTAAAGTTAAAGCTGCTGCATCATAATATAGCTGTAGGTTTGGAAGTTTAAGACCTCCTCTTTCTGGAACATCTTGCATAATTTTCAATTTCACTCTCGGCTTCTTCTCGTTCCAGACAAACTTATTCACTCCAGATTGCCAAACTTTCAATTGTTTATCACTTTTAAGCACCGGAATCATTTGAAACAAGAAAAGAAATCTTGGCAAAATGTTCATCTTAACTGCTGCTATTCTTCCAAGTAGAGACAGCTGCAGTTTTTTCCAAGTCTCCATGTCTTTCTGCACCTCTCGCCACAACACCTCATAGTTATTTTGAAACAATTTCATGTTTGATTCTGCAACCTGAACTCCTAGATATTTTACCTTAGGTACAGTCTCAAAACCTGCCCTCCTTTCAAGCTCATGTTTACGATCTTGTGTCATGTTTTTAACTATCATTTTAGTCTTTTTTGGATTCAGTCTAAAACCTGAAACTTTACCATAGTCTTGTATAATGTCCTTCATCAGGATTATTGATTCCATTGGTTGTGATAGGGTAACAACCAGATCATCTGCAAATGCCTTTATTCTGTAATCCTCTAGCCTAATCTTTATACCTTTCAAGATATTAGAGTCCCTTATTGTATTTAACAAGACTTCTAGTGTTAAAATAAATAAAAGTGGGGACAACGGACATCCCTGTCTTGTTCCTTTTTCAATTTTAAACTCTGTTGTCAGACTTCCATTAATAATAATCTGTGCCTTTTGCTCTTGATAAATTGCTGAAATCGCCTGTATAAATTGATCCCCAAAGTCCATCTTTTTTAAAGTCTTTAGTAGAAAATTCCAATCCACTCTATCAAAGGCCTTCTCTGCATCCAAGAAGACCAGCACTGCAGGAATCTGTTTATTCTTCTCAAGATATTCCAATAAATCTATTACTTGCCTTACATTGTCCTTCATGTATCTGCCCTCGATAAATCCCGCTTGATCATCATGAATCACCTTTTGAATTACTGGCATCAACCTGTTGGCTAGTACTTTCGCAAAGATTTTATAATCTGTATTCAAAAGAGATATTGGTCTATAGTTCTCTGGTTTTTTAGGACCAATTTGTTCTTTTGGTATCAAAGATATGTGAGCTGTTGTCCACGATGGGGGTATTTTACCCCCTTGCTGAATATTGCAAAATAAATCTCTAAGTTGTTCCACCATTTCAGCTTGCAGAGTTTTGTAATACACTGCGGTCAAACCATCCGTGCCAGGAGCTTTGGCTGTTTTTAACTGTTTAATTGCTACTATTATCTCCTCCTCTGTTATAGGATAATTCATTCTTTCCTTTTGTTGATCAGTAATTTTTGTAACTCTTTTATCGTTTAAATATTTTTCTATAAGTCCATTCTGCACCTCCTCTTTAGCATATAATTTAGTATAATAGTCCACAAAAGCTTCTTTAATTAATTTTTGTTGAAAAATTTCTTTCCCTCCAATATCAATACTATCAATAGTCCGTATACTTTGTTTTTTCCTCAATGTGTAAGCCAACCATCTGCCCGGTTTATTAGCGTTACAAAATGTGTTATGCTTCGCATATTGTAAGTTTGTTGCAACTTGTTCCGCCATAAGCATTTGAAATTGGTCTTTCAACAGTTTTATAGCACTGCGTATTCTTTCATCTGTTGGATTTTTAATAAGTAACTGTTCTTTATTCTTTATTTCTATTTCCAATTCAGATCTTTTCTTTTGTCGGAACAGTCTATGTTTAGAATTCATGTAGATAAGTACCCCTCTCATATAAGCTTTACTTGCGTCCCACACAATTTCAATTGGGGTACCTTTATTCAAATTTATTTCAAAAAATTCTTTCAAATGCTTTTTAAGTTCTGTTGTATTTTTTTCATATCTAAACAAATTCTCATTTAGTCTCCAAGAACGTCTCTCAACCTTATCCATCTCGATTTCTATCCATACTGGGCTATGGTCAGTCAGAGTTCTTGGAAAAATCTTTGTTCTTTTTGTCTTAACAAGTAAGTCATCTGTCAACAAAATGAAGTCAATCCTAGAGAAGGATCTGTGTCTGTCAGAAAAAAAAGTGTAGTCCAATTCTTTTGAATTATGTATTCTCCAAACATCTTTTAGTTCCATATCTTCTTTCATGTCAAAAAAGGTCTGTGGTAATCTGATCCTAGACTTTGCCAAACTCTTTTTATCTAATTTAGAGTCAATTACTCCATTCCAATCTCCCATAATTAAAATAGATCTGTAATCCCATTGCAATATTTTGGTATGTAACATCTTGTAGAAATAGTCCTGTTGTTGATTGGGAGCATAAATTCCAATCAAAAGAATTTGGCCATTTGCTGTAAGCAATTCAATTGCTACAAACCTACCATCTTCATCTGTTTCTATAACTTTAGCTGTTAACTTTTTATTTACATAGATAACCACACCATTCTTTTTTTGCGAAGTTGAAGATATAAAATGTGTTCCTAGTTTGGAGTTTATCAAATATTTTTGATCTTGAGTTGTGATATGCGTTTCTTGTAAACAAATTATATCATTATTAAATTGTTTCAAATATGTAAATAATTTCTTCCTTTTCTGTGCTGAATTCAACCCATTAACATTCCAAGATAAACACTTAAACGTCATCAGCCTTTCTGGAGCAAAAAGCAAAATACTTGAAGATCATCCGAAAGCTTCGATCTCGCTCCTCCCATAGCTCCAATCTCTTGTGCAGTACTCTTAACTGCCTCCTTGTCTTGTCTTTCCTGTTGTTGTTGTTGCTTTTGTTTAAGTAACTTAGATTGAGCTCTAGTTATACGTTGATCCTTAACTTCAATCATCCGAACCGAGTCCAAAATTGGAGAAGATTCCAGCAAGGGCTCATCCAGAAAACCTCCTTCTGCACCTTGCACTTCCTCTAATTCCTGCTTGGACTGTTCTTGCAATTCTCGTTGAGGTTGCTTCTCTTCACTCTCTTTAATCTCCAAAACTGTAGATGTACGTGGAGATGGTGTTCTTTCCTTAAGAATAGTAGTATAAAAGTGTTGTGCCTTCTCCACGGTATTCAAACGGCATCTTTCTCCCTTGTATCTGAAAATTATGCCAACTGGTGCGTCCCACCGGAAAGGTATCTGTAAATTTTGCAATTCCTTGACAAGAAAGCCAAATTCTTTTCTAGCTTTCAGCATTTTAGGAGGCAATTCTTTATAAATTCCAATTCGTGAGCCCCCCACTTGTACAGAAGTGTAAAAGGACTTTTGCAGGATATCATTTCTTATTTCTCTATCTGTAAAATATATGACCACATCTCTAGGTAATTGTCTTTGTCTGGCCACCCAAGAGTTCACTCTGTAAATTTTGTCTATTTTGTGAAAAACCACATCAGGATTAACTTGTAGAATCTTGGCCAGGGCCTCAGAACAAACTTGTCTCAAATCCTGTCTTTCCTCCTCTCGAATTCCCCGAAGCCGTATAGCGAACTCCATTGCCCTGAATTGTATCATAACAATCTCGTTTTCAACTCTCTGCATTTTATTGTCAACATCAGCAATTTTATAATCATTGTCTTTCATCTTAACATTAACTTCTGATTTAAGTTCTTCAACTTTAAAATCAACTTTCCCAATAAATTCTGCCAGGCCAGATGCCACTTCTGATATTTTTTTGGTCACCTTGTTTTGGTTCTGTTTCACCATATCTTTAACTTCATTAATTTCCTGCATAAATTCCTGATGTGATTTTTGAAGTTTATCATCTATCCCCTGATGTGATTTTTGAAGTTTATCATCTATCTCCTGTTGAGATTTTTGAAATTTATCATCCAAAGTTTTAGAAATAAATTCTTTTAAATCTCCCACATCAAATTCTTTTTTCTGAGTTTGTAGCTGTTGAGCAGGGGGAAGTTGCGTTTCATGTTTGTGTGTGGGGGATCCCCCCCCTGTTGCCTTCCCTTCCTGCTTCTTTGAAGCCATCCTGCCACGTGATCTAGTTTTTCTAAAGAGGGAAGTTCCTTTTCCTTTCCCTCCTGCACAAAGACTTCTAAAAAAGTCCCCCAGATTTGATCAAATAAAGGTTGAAGTAAAGCAAAGTCAAATATTGAGAAGGGAGAAATTTTCCAGTTATTTCTCTTATAACAAGCAAGGCAACTTTGTAGCAACTTGGAAACTTTGTAACAAAGCAAAATAACTTCACCAATCCACACTTGCTGGCTCGTTAACTCTGAGGCTAAGCGCCATGTTTTTTCAAAGCACTTTCACTCATTCGCATTTTCTCAGATTAAAAAGTCAACAAAGCGCTAATACTTGCGTTTCCAAGTTTCAGGATTCAGGTAGTTTCGCTGTTTATTAAAGCTGGTTCTTTCGCTTTAAGTTTCCTGCAGCCGGCTTGTTCTGCAAAGGCAGAATCGTCCCACGTCGCCCGGAGTTTCAGCAGGTTGGAAGGGAGCCACGCCTGTTCTCTCCCCAGAAACTTCCCTGGGGGGTTACAGGGGCTCGACCTGTGCCCTGCGATCTCTCCTTCTTCAATCCTATGGATTTAGAAGTTTTCGAGCCGCTTCTTCGTCTCGAAGCGGCTCTACAGGCGGCGGGGCTGGCGGAGCTTCAAAAGGCGCCGCCGTCGCCGAAGACAAGGAAACCGGAAGTTCTTGTAGTCTGTGTTTAGAAAAGCAGATTTACCCAGATTTATGGGTAAATCTGCTTGTTTTTAGGGGGAAGGGGAGTGTCTGTTTGAGTGAGTGAATCATGTGACTGCAGGGAGGAAAGTCCTCCAGCTCTCCTCATGGGTAAATCTGCTTGTTTTAAGGGGAACGGGTGTGTGTGTGTGTGTGTGTGTCTGTTTGAGTGAGTGAATCATGTGACTGCAGGGAGGAAAGTCCTCCAGCTCTCCTCATGGGTAAATCTGCTTGTTTTAAGGGGAACGGGGTGTGTGTGTCTGTTTGAGTGAGTGAATCATGTGACTGCAGGGAGGAAGGTGCTCCAGTTCACCTCATGAATGAATCTGCTTGTTTCTAGGGTGAGGGGAGAGTGGCTGTTTGATTGAGTGTAAGTGGGAAGTCCTGTTAGCTGTGTGTGTGGGAAAAACCGGTTAGATGGTGTCCGCTAGCCTTGGAAGGCAATTTATGTAGGAGAAGGAAAACTCCGATCTCAAACCTCCACTGCCTTGTGGCTATACCCATCTATGGGAAAGTCTTCAGGAGTCAACCTCGAGGCAAAATCCGGAGCCGGAGTCCCGGAAGCAGTTTGTGACTGTGTACAATCATGTTCTGGTAACTCCTGCGATGCAGCTGGAACTAATCGTATCGGCTTTGCCATTCCATTGGACTATTTCAGCGATGTGGAGAGGGAGGATCTGCTGCTTGGGTAACAGTCTATCCTCCATATTAATCTACCCAGGCCTTGTGCTCTGGAGAGGACACTCCAGCTTTGCATACAGCATTGAAACAACACGGGAAGTGGCAGTTACTGGTTATAAGTCTTTGCTTGATTGGCATAGAGTGTGACGCCAGGGGCCACTTTCGTCAGTGGGAGAGGTCATTATACCTCATTGGGCAGCTACCGCCCGCCTTAAGCTGGGCAGACCCCAGTCAGTAAGGTGCTGCCCCGCCACGGTCTGTTAACCTCACAGGGTTAGTGGGGTTTAGGGTCAAAGCTGACAAGCAGATTGATAACTTTGCACCATGCAACAAACATAAGAAAACTTTAGCCCTAAAGTTGGGCACCTGGAATGTTCGGACAATGACCCCCGGCCTTTCTGACAATTTACAAGAGATAGATGACATACGTAAAACAGCTGCCATTGACATGGAGTTGAGCAGACTGCAGATGGACATCATTGCCCTTCAAGAGACAAGACTGTTAGACTTGGGATCTATTAAGGAGAAAAACTTCTCGTTCTTCTGGCAGGGAAAACCATCAAACGAGTCTAGGGAATATGGGGTTGGCTTCGCGTTCAGCAACACCCTACTAGGATCCATTACTCCACCTGCTGCAGGAAGTGAAAGAATTCTGTCCTTGCAGCTCCACTCATCAGCAGGGCTGGTTACTCTTATTAGCGCATATGCTCCGACATTATCATCTTCAGTAGAATCCAAAGACAAATTCTATGATGATCTGGCTGCTACTATCAAGGAAATCCCTGAGAAAGAACCACTGTTTATCCTTGGCGATTTTAATGCCAGAGTTGGAGCTGATTATAGTTCTTGGCCCACTTGTTTAGGTCAGTTCAGCGTTGGAAAGATGAACGAAAATGGCCAACAACTGCTGGAGTTTTGTTGCTACTATGGTCTTTGTGTTAGCAATACATACTTTAAAACAAAGCCTCAACACAGTCTCTTGGAGACATCCAAGATCGAAGCATTAGCACCAGCTCGACTTGATTCTTACCAGGCGCTCCAACCTCCCCAATATTACAATCACACGCAGCTATCAGGGTGCTGATTGCGATACAGACCACTCCTTGGTGTGCAGCAGAATAAAACTGCAAACAAAGAGATTGCATCACTCAAAGAAGGAAGGAAGACCACGAATTGACATCAACAAGACCCGCAATCAGGGCAAAGTGGAGGAATTTGCACAAGCACTCAAGGAAACTCTCCCAGGCCCAGCTGAAGTAAATGCATCTGAACAATGGGAATATTTCAAGAATGCTGTTTATAACACCGCCTTGTCAGTATTTGGTAAGGAGATCAGAAAGACAGCAGATTGGTTTGAAGCCCATTCGGAGGAGTTGATGCCAGCCATCGAGGAAAAAAGGAGAGTTCTAATTGCATATAAAGCCTGTTCCAGTGAGCGCAACCTACAGGTTCTGTGACCTGCTCGTAGCAAAGTCCAACAGACCGCCAGGAGATGTGCTAACAATTATTGGCTGCAGCTTTGCTCTCAGATCCAGATAGCAGCTGACACAGGCAACATCAAGGGGATGTATGATGCAGGGATGGGTTCTAAATTTTTTTACTACCGATTCTGTGGGTGTGGCTTATTTTGTGGGCGTGGCTTGGTCATGTGATGGTGGGAGTGGCTTCATGGTCATGTGACTGGGTGGGGGTGGCCAACTCAATGTCACTCACGTCAAGGGGTCCCTTGCCTGGCCCCTCCTCTCCCAGCCATTCCTTGTCACACACAGCCTCAACGTATCTATAGTTCTGTAAAAAATTTGTTCACTTTTGTTGTTCACTTTTGTTGTTCACTTCAACTTTATTATCTACATACTATAAATGTACTTTCATGGACCACTGAAAGGAGAAAATGGCTCAGAACATGCCCATTGATCATCTGGCATTCTTAGAGCTCCTGTCAGCCTCAGCTTGCCTGCTTCAGCTGCCATAAGAAACGGGGAGGGATTAGTTATGGAGCAAAGGGGGGGAAGGGAGCAGGAGATGGTTTTGTCTTTGTAGGATGGGACTTCGTGAGAAACGAAACTGAATCTTCAAAAGGGGACGGCTGACCAACTGCCCTACATTCCTGATGAATGACGCTGCCAGACGTGTTGCCACCTGACCTTTGGAAGACCTTTGGATTGGCTGATGATTTATGAACACGAGGGGGGGGAGAAGCTTAGTAGATGCATTTCGCGCGTTTTGCTCACTTCCAGCTTTAACTGGGTTGCTATTCATTTCATATTCAGTAAAAGTACTAAATTCTTCAAAATGCTTGAGTTTGGGTTTTCCTTTCCTGGATACTGAAGGAAGCATACCTGACATTAAGCTGGAAGTCACAACCAGTCATCCCGGACAAAAACCGAGGGGACTGAAAATCCAAAGTATGTCAGATCGAGGGAGTGATGAAGAAGGGAAGATGGGGGCAGCGAGTTCAACCGCCCTCCAGTCGGAAAGAGAAACTGCAGAATGGTTGGAAAAACTCCGTTTGGAGCCGGAGGAAGCTAGATGGTCCAAAGGAGTGGGGAGACTGCCGGACTGGGGGGAGAACCCCAGGGGAGTGACGACTTCCAGACCCCGTAAAAAGGAGGCAGTGTGGATGCAACAGCAGAAGGAGCGTCTCATGATAGACCAAGCCTTGCAGCTTATCCGTGATGTGGAAGAAAGCAGGAAAAACCGTGAGTCTTTTGAAATTCCTGTGGAGAAGGGGGAAGCAGACCCCGGGGGGAGCCCGAAGAGACAGCCTGCGGGGGAGAGGAAGAGTTTGAGGAGGGAACATCCCAGGCTTCGGCAGCTCGAGGGAGAGATGCAGCCGGCCAGAGAACCCCAGCCTTGCAGCCCCCCCCCCGCAGACGTAAAAAGCCAAAAATCCGCCCCCCCCTTCCTGAGAAGTTTGATGGGAATCCTAAAGCCTTGGGATTTTTCCTGACCCAAGTGTGGAACCACATGCAGGATTGGGGGGAGGACTACGAAACAGAGGCGGCTAAAGTCAGAAGCGTTGCGAATGCCCTAGAGGGAGTAGCGGCTGAGTGGATGGTGGTTCTCCACAATAACAACTCCCTCTTGCTGAGAAATTACAACCAGTTCATGAGGGCCCTTAGACGGCATTTTGAAGATCATTTAGCTGAACGAAAGGCGAGACTCAGAATGAAGAGCATTCAGCAGGGCCGGAGGCCGGTGGCAGAGTATATCCAAGAGTTTCGTGAACTGGCACCCTATATGACAGGCTGGTCAGAAATGGCTCTTTTGGAGAGTTTCAAGGATGGGCTGAATGAAGAGATATATCGGGACTGCAGAAGCATGGGGGTCCCCGATGATTTGGATAGATGGTACATAGTAGCTGAGGACGTAGAGATCGAGCTGAGATGGAGCGAACTCCGAGGCAGACGGATGGGGGGACCAGTCATCCTCTTTCCACCGTAAGGGGGCACCCAAGATGACTGGCGGGAAGACCGAATTCAAACCCAAGTCAAAGCCCTTCACCTGTTTCAAATGTGGGAAAGAGGGTCACCGGGCTGCCGAATGTTTCTCCAAGCCACCGCCAAAAGTTTCCGGGGCCGGCCAAAAGAAAGGCGACAAAATACCCGCCAAAACCCGCGGCACCGCCCTGAAAGGAGAAGTCGTTGAGTTCACTCCCCGAAACCAGAGTGAGTTGGGAACTCCGACCAACGATGACGACAGCGAGACGGACTCCGACTCCGACACCGACGATCGGGTGAGTCACACGGAAGAACCCTTACTCATTCCCGTAGAAATAAGAGTGCCCTCCACAGGGGCTCACGCGCAATTGTTAGCCCTGTTGGACTCGGGGTGTACTAGGTGCATAATTAGCCCCAAAGTAGTGGAGGAAATGGAACTGAGACTAAAAACTTTAAAAAGACCCATTGCATTTTGTCAATTAGACGGGTCGATTGCAGGAGGGGACCCAGCTAGCTTTATGACTGAACCCCTTGAATTGCAGTTGGGGAACCATGTAGAGAATCTCAGATTTATTGTAGCCCCTGGTATGGAAAGACCCCTCATTCTAGGACTGCCCTGGCTTCGCAAATGGAACCCACGAGTAAATTGGAAAACGGGGGTCCTACGCATCCGCACAGCAGAACCAACTCCGGGAAAGGAAGGCCCCCCCTGAGGGACGACATAAGACCAGAAAGGGCGGCAGTAGCCATTAACTATATTGAGGGAGAAGAGAAAATTCCAAAGGAATATTGGGACCTCAAGGAAGTGTTTAGCGAAAAAGCATTGGATGCTCTGCCTCCCCACAGGGCCACTGACTACACCATTGAAATACTCCCAGGGGTGAAGCTTCCCAAACCAAAAATTTACCCCATGACACCTCGAGAATTGGGGGAATTGCGAAATTTTATTGACAAAAACTTAGAACGGGGATTCATCGAACGAGCCAAACCCAAGGTGGCAGCGCCAGTAATGTTCCGCGAAAAGAAAGATGGATCCTTCAGATTAGTAGTTGATTATAGAAACATGAACGCCATTTGCGTAGAAAATGTCTATCCCCTCCCACTCATGAAGGACATGTTGGCCCATTTAGGGAAGGGAAATTTTTTTACCAAACTTGATTTAAGAGAGGCATACTACCGAGTGAGAATAAAAGAGGGAGATGAATGGAAGACAGCATTTAATTGCCCACTGGGATGTTTCCAGTTTAGAGTACTCCCTTTTGGACTACAGGGGGCCCCGGCTGTATTCATGCAGTTGATCAATGAAGTGTTACATGAGCACCTATATAAGGGGGTGTTGGTCTATTTGGACGATATTCTAATTTATTCTGACAACATGGCCGACCATGTAAGATTGGTTCGAGCGGTCTTGAATAAACTCAGAGCAGCTGAACTCTATGCCAAACTTTCTAAATGTGAATTCCACCAAGACAAAATCGACTATCTTGGATATCGTATATCGCATGAGGGAATAGAGATGGACCCGGAAAAGGTCCGGGCAGTGATGGAATGGGCCGCACCACGCACCCGTAAACAGTTACAGAGTTTCTTAGGGTTTGCTGATTTTTATAGACAATTTATCCCCTCTTTCGCGAAAATCGCACTGCCAATTACAAACTTGCTAAAAACCAAAGGGGAAGTAAAACCCAAACCCTCGAAACCACTAGAATGGACTATGGACTGTCAAGCTGCTTTTGAAAAACTGAAACGACTGTTTGCAGCTGAACCAGTGCTCAAACACCCCGACATAGAACAACCTTTTGTAGTACAAGCTGATGCTAGCGACGTCGCCGTAGGAGCAATACTCTTGCAAAAGAATGAGAATGGAATATTACAACCCTGTGTGTACACATCCCGTAAACTATCAGAGACGGAAAGGAGATGGGCCATATGGGAGAAAGAAGCGTTTGCAGTTAGATGGGCGCTGTTAACATGGAGACAATTTTTAGAAGGAGCGAAACACCCTTTCGAGGTGTGCACTGATCATAAGAATCTAGAAGCATTAAAAACACCACGCAAACTATCACCCAAACAGGCGCGCTGGGCCCAACATTTCAAGCGTTTCAATTTCACTTTACGTTACCTTCCTGGGGGAAAAAAATTTATGGCGGACACACTTTCCAGATTGCCACAGTACAACAGCATAAAGAAGGAAGTGGTTCAACCAATGATCCCCATAACGCAATTGGCAACACCTGTCACTACCAGAGTGCAGAGTAAAACCGAACCAGAACTCTCGGGGGATTTACTCGAAAAATTACGAGAAGCGCTAAAAACTGACGAGTGGTTTAAGACCCACTCGAATCAATGCACACTTCGCGACGGACTAGCTTGGGTTGGATCGAAATTGTATGTTCCAACCACATTAAGACCAACCGTATTGAAATATGCTCATGATGCCAAGGCCGCAGGACACTTTGCGTTTGTCAAGATTTTACATCTTGTTAAGAGACAATTTTGGTGGCCTGCACTTAAAAAGGACATAGAGGCATATGTGGCCAGCTGTCCAGTATGTGCCTCGGCTAAAAGACCTCCAGGAAAATCCCCTGGATTACTGCAAAGTGTGGCTAGACCGAACTCCCCATGGAAGGAAATATCTATGGATTTTATTGTGGACTTACCAGACAGTGAGGGCTGCACTGTCATTTGGGTAGTAACTGATTTGTTTTCCAAACAAGTACATTTCATCCCTTGCTCAAAGATCCCTTCAGCAAAAACCCTCGCAAAACTGTTTATTCGGCAGATTTACCGACTACATGGATCTCCGAAAAGAATAATTTCTGACAGGGGTGTGCAATTTACTTCCAGTTTCTGGAGGGAGTTTTTGAAATTGATAGGCTCCGCACAGGGGTTGAGTTCCAGTCACCACCCTCAGACAAATGGGGCTTGTGAAAGAACCAATGGGGTGCTCGAACAATACCTTAGGTGTTACGTAAATTACCAGCAAGACAATTGGGTAGACTTGTTGCCATTTGCAGAAGTGGCATATAACAATTCTGTACACAGTAGCACCGGATTCACCCCTTTTAAGGTCGCATCGGGCCAGGATTTTGTACCCATTCCCGAGCTACCTCAAGATGATCCCCAAAATCCCTCCTTGATGGATTGGATTGAACAATTAAAGAGCACCTGGGCAGTGACTCGGAAGGCATTAGATGAGGCACACCGGGCTCATAAGGCGCAAGCCGATAAGAAAAGGTCCCCAGCTCACATTTATAAGGTGGGGGACAAAGTCTATTTGTCTACCAAATACTTACAAACCACCCAGAAGTCCAAAAAGCTTGGGCCTAAGTATGTAGGACCATTCCGTGTGATTAGACTGATCAATCCAGTAACAGTTGAATTGGAATTGCCAAAAACCTTGAGACGAATACATCCTGTATTTCATGTTAGTTTATTGAAACCTGAACACTCATCTCCCCTAAGGGCTGATCAAAGCACCCCTCCAATTCCCATTCTCATAGAGGGGGAGCAACATTTTGAGGTTAAGGAAATCTTGGACTCTAGAAAACACCATGGTAAAGTCCAATATCTGATTGCCTGGAAACATTTTCCTTTATCTCAGGCTGAATGGGTGAATAAACGGAATGTCCGAGCTCCCAAGAAAGTACAACAATTCTATACCAAATACCCAGATAAACTATAATTATTGTATATATTCTGTTTCTCTCTCTTTTCTTTCCTTTTATTTAGGACTAACGTCTCTTCTGCAAGGGGGGCCGAATGTCAGCCTCAGCTTGCCTGCTTCAGCTGCCATAAGAAACGGGGAGGGATTAGTTATGGAGCAAAGGGGGGGAAGGGAGCAGGAGATGGTTTTGTCTTTGTAGGATAGGACTTCGTGAGAAACGAAACTGAATCTTCAAAAGGGGACGGCTGACCAACTGCCCTACATTCCTGATGAATGACGCTGCCAGACGTGTTGCCACCTGACCTTTGGAAGACCTTTGGATTGGCTGATGATTTATGAACACGAGGGGGGGGAGAAGCTCAGTAGATGCATTTCGCGCGTTTTGCTCACTTCCAGCTTTAACTGGGTTGCTATTCATTTCATATTTAGTAAAAGTACTAAATTCTTCAAAATGCTTGAGTTTGGGTTTTCCTTTCCTGGATACTGAAGGAAGCATACCTGACAGCTCCACTATTGATTAGCTTAGCCTGAGCAAGGATAGCTAGTAGCCACTTAACAATAAGCTCTCAACTCAAGCTCATTGCACGTGGGGATCCCCAAACATTGAGGAAAAACGTTTTGTAGCTTAGCCTGAGCAAAGATTGTCAGGGTGACAATTAATCCCATTCTGCTTTTGGGTAATTGCACCTTGATTTAGAGAAGTGGATTGAGGCTTTTCCCTTGAAGCATACTTAAGAAAATAAACCCGAAGATATATCTTCTAAGAAAAACTCATTTATTTGTTATAAAGAAAATAAAACATCTCACTAGCTAATTAGTTACATCTTGGCAACGTTCCTGCCGGCCACCTCTTCTGGCCGGACCTCTTGGCAGGAGAACAAAGAAAATTAGAAGAAGGTGAAAGAATGTGGACATGCGCAGTTAGCTTACTGATAAGAACTTGGCAAGCTACGGTAAGTCTTAGAGTTCAAAAATAAGAGCTCATCTGGTAAATACAAAAACACAGTGACAAAGATAGCTAGTGCAGGACTTACAATAAGCTCTCAACTCAAGCTCAGTGCACCTCAGGATCTCCCTAAACAGTGAGGATTTCTTTGTTTCTTTCTCCCTTGAAGCCCCGCCCCCCAGCCCATTTTTGGTTTCAGGGGGCTGCAGGGAGTCTTACTAGGCACCCCCCTCATGCCCCATTTTGGCATTAGCAAGCCTCCCTGCAGCCCCTGGGAGCCAAAACGGGGCGCGGGGGGACTCCTGTAAGGGGCGGGGAAGTTAAGGTTGTGAGCCTGGTGGGGGTGGGGCAGCATGCTCGGGGGGGGTGGGGTAGCACAATTTACCTATAGGCAGGAGGTGGCAGCTCACTTGGGGTGCAGGGCAGGCACCACGTGGGAAGGCATCTTAGGCAGGCAAGCCACTCGGGTGGTAAGGAGGAAAAGGAACTGACTGGGTGGGGACCGGTTCGGGGGCGTGGCCAGCCAGCAATTAATACCGGTTCTGCGACCCTCGCCAATTTATCTCTACCGGTCCTCCCGAACCAGTGCGAACCGGTAGCAACCCACCACTGGTATGATGGCATCAAGCAGGCCTTAGGTCCAACACAGAAGAAATCTGCCCCTCTGAAGTCTGCTACAGGTGAGGTTATCCAGGACCGAGCACAGCAGATGGCACACTGGGTGCAGCACTACTCTGAGTTATATTCCAGAGAAAATGTGGTAACTGAAGAAGCATTAAATAACATTGAGTGCCTGCCTGTCTTGGAGGAGCTTGACAGTGAACCAACTTTAGAAGAACTAAATGCGGCCCTGGACTCCCTTGCCTCTGGCAAGGCACCCGGGAAAGATAACATTCCTGCCGAAGTTCTGAAGTACTGCAAAGAGAACATCTCCACTGAACTGCATGAAATCTTCTGTCTTTGTTGGAGGGAAGGTGGAGTACCACAGGACATGAAGGATGAAAATATCGTCACACTGTACAAGAACAAAGGTGACAGGGGTGACTGTAACAACTACCGTGGCATCTCTCAGTGTTGTAGGGAAGCTGCTTGCCCATGTCATACTGAAGAGGCTCCAGGTGCTTGCAGAGAGAGTCTATCCAGAATCACAGTGTGGATTTCAAGCCAACAGGTCCACTACTGACATGGTATTTTCCCTTAGACAGTTGCAGGAGAAGTGCAGGGAACAAAGACAGCCACTTTTCGTAGCCTTCATAGATCTTACGAAGGCTTTTGACTTGATTAGCAGGGACGGCCTTTATAAAATTCTCCCCAAGATTGGATGTCCACCTCAGCTCCTCAACATCATCAGGTCCTTTCATGAGGAAATGAAGGGCACTGTAGTTTTTGATGGCTTAACTTCAGATTCCTTTGATATTCGAAGTGGAGTGAAGCAGGGCTGTGTCCTCGTGCCAACTTTATTCGGGATCTTTTTTGCTGTCATGCTGAAACATGCTTTTGGAACTGCAACAGAGGGTATTTACCTCCGGACCATATCAGACGGAAAACTCTTTAATCTCTCTAGATTGAGAGCAAAGTCTAAAGTTTTGGTTTGTCCTTTTTATCTGTTGTGCCAGATCTTTTTTCTCAAGTAGATTCAATTTATGTTTAATTAAGTCCATTTGTTGTTTTGTATTTCTCTTGTGCGGCTTCTCTCGTAATATCTCCTCCAATCTTTTGTATTCTTCTTCCAGGCAATTCCATCTTTGCTTTTTGATTTTATTTTCTTGTGCCATATAAGATATGGCAACTCCCCTCATGTATGCCTTAGCTGTGTCCCATAAGTTTTTTATGGACGTATCTTCTTTTTTATTTTCTTTAAAGTAGAAACTTAATTGTTTGGCAAATCATTAATTTGATTTCTTCATCCTTTAAAATCAATCTTTTTAGTGTCCATCTTGTTTCCCTCTTTTCTCCTATCAGGCTAATTTTCATAGGATTATGGTCCACCCAAAGATCCGTGTCAATTTCGACTTCTTTCACATCTGATTGTAATTTCGTTGACATCCAAACCATATCAATTCTGGACCATGATCTGTGTCTATTTGAATAGTATGTATATTGGTTTATGTCCTGATGTCTCTCTCTCCAAATATCTTTTATCTTCAGTTCCTCCACCATTTTAAAGAAAGTTTTGGGTAAAGTTCTTCTTATTCCTTTTCTCATCTTATTACTTTTATAATCTAATTTTTTGTCAGTTATTGCATTGCAATCTCCTAAAATACAGATATTATCATATGTTATATCACGAATGATGTTATGTCATTTCCTATAAAATTTCTCTTGTCCTCCATTCAGGGCATAGATTTCTACTAGTAAAACTTTTTTTTATTTGTTTCTATCTCTACAATCAAAATCCTACCTTCTTCATCTTTATAAATTTGCTTAGCCAAAATGGCACTCCTCCTCTTTTCTTTTCTTTTTTTTTTTTTTTTTTTTTTGTGCTAATGAGGCATATATGTTCCCTAGTTTGGGGTGTTCCAACAATTGTTTTTGTTTGTCTTTTATATGAACTTCCTGTATTGCTATTATATCCAAATTTAGTTTCTTTAGTCTATTGAATGTTTTCCTTCTTTTCACAGGCAAGTTTAATCCATTAATATTGAGAGATAAGATTTTTATCTCTCCCTGCATTTCTCTACCTATATCTCGTTCTTGTGCTTCTTGTTGCTCTAACTTCGTTTGGTTCTTTGAGCCTTCTCTCATCATTCTCTATTTTTTCTTCCTTTCCCTCTCCCCTTTCTTTAGTTTGTAGTGTTTCTTTATCCTTGTTCCCTGATCTTAAATCTCTTTCTTCCATTTCCTCCCTTTCTTCTACTTCTTCTTCATTACTAACATATTGATTATAGAATTCTTCTGCTTTGTCCAAGGTGTCTAACCTGTGTCTTTTTTCTTGCCGCGATACCATAATACCTTCTGGTATCAGCCATCTAAAATTAATATTGTATTTGATTAGTTTTGAGGTCAAAAATTGGTAAGGTCTTCGCAATTCTCTGACTCTTCTTGGTACTTGCTTTAAAACTACTAATTGTTTTCCTTTATATTCTATAGGCTCATCTCTTGTCCTATGCAATAGTTCATCCCAAGTTGATTTCTTCACCATTCTGACATGTATTTCTTTTGGTAAATTATGTCTTCTTGCGTAATTTGTCTGAACTCTGTATGTTTCATCTATTTCCGTTGACATCTCTTCTTTTCCTATTCCGAGTGCTTTTGCTAGTATTTCCGCCATAATTTCTGGGAGGTCTTCTCCTCTTTCTTCTCTTACATTTTGAAAGCATAAATAATGGGCTGATTTTTCAGATTCTAAAAATAAGACCATATTTTCCAATTCCCTATTTGCCTGAATTAATTTTTTGCTAATTTCGTCCACTCTTTTTTCCTCTTTCTCCATTCTTACTTCCATTTCTTGTAATTTTTGTTCGTTTTTTGTGATCTGTTGCTGAAAGGCTTCAAATTTTCCGTCCATCATCTGCATCTTTTCCTTTAATTCTCCTGTATCATTCCTTACTTCCCCTATCTCTTTCTTCAGTTCGCCGTGGTTTCGCATCATCGCTTCTTGCATGTTTTGCAACATGACTTGTAGGTCTTTAAATAAATTTGATCTCTCCCTTTGCACCATCTCCTCAATAGCTCATTGGCCTGATGGACTTGATAATGTCCCCGCTTCCTGGGTGCCTTGTTTCCTCCCTGTCCCAATCTTCGTTAGGTTTGTAACACTCGTCATATTTAACAGATTCTTCACAAAATCACTTTTTATCAAGTTCTCTCACTTTCTCTTCCTGCCAATATAAACCTCCACCTCTCCAACAATAGTAAATTATTAATATTATAGTTTGTTATTATATATATACTTAGCTTTTATATAAAAGTATAACAATGTTGAACTTCACAGTCCTAGGTCAATATTGGGAGCAATAACAAAGCTTATAACAATTTACAATCGTTCTATATCACTGACAACCTCAGTTTTTCCTGCTATTCCAATCAATCTTGATCTCCCTTGCCTTCTTTTCTTTCTGGATCTTATCTTATCTTTTCCCCACACATCTCCTTGCTGCTCTTCCATTGGGAGGGGGAATCTCCTCCACCCTTCCTTCTCGCTGGAGCCATTTCTCTTTCAAGTCCGCCCGAGGACCCCCTCAAAAGCATTCAACTTTTAATCTTCCCTTTACACTCACTTTCAATGATCAAAACTAATATCGGCTAGATCCACCGTTGTTCTGCTTACTTCTCGCTTATTTTGTCCAGCTATCAGTTCTTTTGGACAGCCATTGATGGTCATCGTCTTCCCCATCCGGTCTCTGAGGAATTCTCCTGCTTCCCAATACGGCACCCAGTCTGTTCCCAATCTGCAGAATGCCACTCTTCTTCAGATGTCCCTCCAGGACCCTCCTCGACTTCGAAAGCCCACTGGACAGTTGGAAAATGGCTGTGTGTTGTGGAGCTAGCTGTTCACACACCCATTTGGCCCAACAGCTGGCCCTGCCCCCCGCTTAATTGCCATTTTAACAAGCAATTCTGAACAGATAGTTCTAAATTGTTCCTTGGGGTTAGGTTTTAAGTAAAAAGGAATTCTCTCCCTCAGTTCCAGTCACTGTTCACCTACTTTGCTCCAGTACCAGTCTTAGTTGTTCCTCAGTGGTCCCAGCTTCGTGGCAGCCATCTTTCAGCAGCGTCTTCTCCTCGCCATGGCTGAGAGGGAAAAAGAACCCCGGGTCAGACAGGAGAGTTGCAACTCTCCGCGACCTCACAGGGCACCCGTCTTTGCTTCACCACCCCTACAGGGCAGCTTTGGCTCCTTTCGGATCCCACCAGCGGGGAGAACTTGGCACAGGAGCACGGAGACCAGCTCCTCATGTCCGAACTCACCGCGACGTCAACCAGAAGTTGATCTGAATGTATAAATTCATTCAGAAATATTTTGAATCTCTCTGTTATTATTGAAGCATATTGTCAAGTCCTACCGGAGCTCGCCATCGATGGGGGGTATGGGAGACGAAGGAGCGGAGATAAGCAGCTGCAGTGAACACACAATCAGTTCCTGGATAGCGATGATTGATGACGTTGCCGGGCTCTCCAATTCTGCTGTCCCTGCTGCTCTGGAGCTCGCAGCTGTTACTGTTAAGGGAGTGGGGGGTGCTTGATTGAGAATCACCACAGCTGTTACTGTTAAGGGAGTGGGGGGTGCTTGATTGAAAATCACCGGATGTATGTTTAAGGGGCTGAGTTTTGTTAAATAGCGCTGTGGTGTGGTTACACCCAGCGCTGACTTTGAACCAAAACACCGACTTGTACTTTACTTTTGATTGCGAGCTTACCATTGCCAAAGTAAACCCTGATTCTCTGTGCGTTACTGGTGATTATTTACTATCGCAGTTCTGAACGAACAACAAGCCGAGAGAAAGTCAGCGCTTGGTTCCTTTTCGCAAGAGGTGAGGATTCCCTGTGGCTTTGCAGCAAAGGGGGATATGGCAGAAGGGACGGCATTGGAAGAGCAGGAGTGGGGTGGAGATGTGGAGGGGGAGGAACTGCTGATAGAGGAGGCGAAGGAGAGTGTGGAACAGTTGGCAGTGAAACCAAAAGTCAAGCAACCCAAGAGCGCCCCGCCACGAACGGAGGAGGAGAGTCTTCCAGGACAATGGGGTCGGACGGGGGATTGGTGGCACAGCTCTGCTCTCCTTGGCCCACGGATGCCAACGCCCACCCCGCTTGGGAGCGTCTTTCCAGGGCTGGAGGGAAAGAGGATGGACTGATGAGGATGAAGGGGATTGGGGGTATCCTGCCTCATCCGGTCCCAGTACCATGGATATGCTGCGTGAGCGTTTTGGGGAATCTAGATTTCGTGACACCCCATCCTGGCAGCCCTGGGTTGCAGGGCTGGAGCCTCCAGGTTCTTCTTGGCAGGATACAGGGGTGACCGCTTTGGAGACCCAATTCCGTCTCACAAGTCCTAAATTGAGGATGGAGCGGACCTCTATACGATCCACGGACCAACCCCCTCCAGAACAAGACCAAGGTGCCTCGTCGGGAGACCTTGGAGCCGGTCCTGAGCCCCAACCGACGCAAATGGCAGGGGGCTTACCTGTTGGGGGTCGCGGGGCAGTGAGGGACCGACCTAGGCAGGACAGGAGAGCGACTGGCGCAGCGAGGACCCCAGGCCCCATGCCTTGGCCTCCGGGGCCCCCACCGGGGTTGTGGGTCCCTCAGGCCGTTTGGGGACCGCCTGCCCTGCAGACTTCCTTTGATGGAAGCCCTGAACGAGTGGCTCTTTTCTTAAGCCAGGTGATAGGCCATATGGACCAATATGGACAGTGGTATCCCTCCCAGTGGGCTATGGTGGTTGCTGTTACGGGGGTCCTGACGGGAGAAGCGGCTGAGTGGGTGGCAGGCCTCCATGCTAAACACGCAAGAGAACTGGTGGACATGGGATGCTTTCTGGAGGCTCTTCGTGCCAGATTTGAAGACAAAACAAGCACCCAGGTTGCAGAGGGGGATTTGTTTGCGCTTAAGCAACGGGGCGTACCAGCAAAGGACTATGTACAGGAGTTCCGAAAGATTGCGGCTCGGTTGGTGGGGTGGCCAGAACGTCTTCTGGTGCACCAATTCCATAAAGGACTAGACCGTGATTTACGGCAAGCCTGCGTGTACCGGGGCTTGCCCCCCCAAGTTGAGTGTGTGGTACAAGGCAGCCATCGAATTGGACATCGGTCTCCAAGAATTCCGTATACGGGGTGAAGGGGTTGCAAGTCAAGGAAAACGACCAGCAGAACGCACACAAACACCCAAGGAGACTAAACCGAATGCTGGTTCTGGCTTGGGTGAGAGGATCCAGCGGCCTGCGTTTTGTTGCTTCAGATGTAATCACCTTGGTCATCGAGCAGCCGACTGTCCTCATCCCATGCCCCGCAGCTCGGACCAGAACCCCCCTCCTAGAGCTGCGTTGAAAGGCAGAGGCCGACCAACATCCGAACGGTCCCAAATGACTCGAACATCCTGTACGGAGAGGGATCCCCTAGCTACAGATACTAAGAAAGCAGTGGCGGAAAAATTCCCGATTGTGGCTGGGGATAGTGATGACGACGATGAGGACCCACACGACCCGATGGTGAGCGACCCCATCCGACCTTTCGTGGTACCAGTCGTACTCCGAAACCCATGGGCAACCACTGGACGCCGATATGAGGCATTGATTGATTCAGGGTGTACTCGTTGTTTAATTCGTAGGGCAATAGTTGACGAACTTGGGCTGCGGGTTGTGCGGTTGAGAACCCCTATTACCTTTGAACAAATGGATGGTTCATTGCTGGGAGGGGCACCAGTGACTCATATAACAGAAACGGTGCACCTCGATATTGGGGAGCACACCGAAACCATTCGGTTTATTATAGTGGAGAAAATGTTAGAACCAGTGATTTTAGGATTGGCATGGTTGGACAAGTGGGCTCCTACGATATGGTGGGAAGGGGTTTTTCGCAAACTCCGATTACCGTTGGGACCTCCCCCTACCAATGAGGAAAAGGAGCCAGCAGGGGGAATAGAAGCAGAGAGCCCACCATCAGACACGACGTATCCTAATGTGTATAGGGATCTTGCCAGGGTCTTTAGTGAGGAGGAATGTGAGACCCTGCCCCCTCACCGGCCTACGGATTGCAGTATTGAGTTAATACCCGGGGCAAAGCTACCCAAGCCCCGGATGTATTCAATGACACAACCCGAACTAAAAGAATTAAGAAAATATATAGACAAGAATTTGGCCCGGGGTTTTATCACATCCAGTCGATCAAAGATGGCTGCCCCTGTCCTGTTTCGGGGGAAGAAAGACGGGGGGTTACGCTTATGCGTTGACTTCAGGGGTCTCAATGCAGTGTGTGGGGAGCCCCTCTATCCACTTCCCTTAATGAAGGACCTGTTAGCTGCCCTAGCCACCGGTCAAATCTTTACGAAACTCGACCTACGCGAAGCGTATTATAGGATACGAATCAAACCAGGGGATGAGTGGAAAACAACATTCAATTGTCCCTTAGGAAGCTATCAGTTCCAGGTCATGCCGTTCTGACTACAGGGCGCCCCTGCGGTGTTCATGCAGTTCATCAATGAAGTGCTGCATGAACATCTGTACAGGGGTGTCCTTGTATATTTAGATGACATCTTGATTTACACGCAAACTGAAGAGGAACATATATCTCTGGTCCGACAGGTCTTGGACAAGTTATTAGCTGCTAGGCTGTACGTGAAACTATCCAAATGTGAGTTTCACAAAAAGAGGATAGACTATCTAGGCTATAGAATATCAGAGAGCGGGGTAGAGATGGATCCCAGAAAAGTCCAGGCAGTGCTTGAATGGCAGACCCCTAGAACTAGAAAGCAATTACAGAGCTTTCTTGGCTTTGCCAACTTCTATCGGCAGTTCATTCCCAGATTTGCTGAAATAGCCCTACCACTAATGGATTTGTTACAGACCAAACCGGCCACGGCTAAACCAAAGCTGGGACAAGCGTTGACGTGGTCGTCAGCGTGTCAAACAGCTTTCGAGCAGTTAAAACACTCTTTGCTCAAGAACCAGTACTCAAACATCCAGACCCAACGCAGGCATTCGTAGTCCAGGCAGATGCTAGTGACGTGGCTGTAGGAGCAGTACTCCTACAAAGAACACAGCAAGGAGGGTTACAACCTTGTGCCTATACATCTAAAAAGTTAACCACGACAGAGCGGGCATGGGCGATCTGGAAAAAAGAGGCATTCGCGGTCCGTTGGGCGTTGATGACATGGCGACATCTCTTGGAGGGGGCGTCTCATCCTTTTGAGGTATGGACGGGCCATAAAAACTTAGAAGCCTTACAAACGCCCAGGCGACTATCTCCCAAACAGATAAGGTGGGCACAATATTTCCAGCGTTTCTCTTTCTGGTTGCGGTATGTTCCTGCTGGGAAAAACTTCCTGGCTGATGCGCTGTCCCGGATGCCACAGTATAATAGCAAACGAGAGGAAGTGATAGAACCTCTAATTGCACCTTCCCAAACCCTATTAAGACTTACGGAAGTAGAGGGTCACTTACGTACTGAGTTTAAAACAGCTTTACAACAGGATCAATGGGTAATCCAAAACCCCTCTATGGTTAGCTATAATGATGGGATAGCGTGGAGGGAGAATAGAATATATGTTCCGGAACGTTTACGAAACGTGGTGTTATGCAGGTGCCATGTTGCCAAATCAGCAGGCCATTTTGGGTACTTAAAAACTCTACACCTTGTGAGGAGGCAATTCTGGTGGCCACGAATGCGTAAGGACATAGAAACATACGTAAAGGGTTGCACAACCTGTGCAACCACTAAACCCTGGTCTGGACGACCATTAGGATTATTACAAACAGTCACGAATCCTAGCAGGCCGTGGGAAGAGATCGCTATGGATTTCATAGTCGATCTCCCCCCTAGCCATGGCCACACTGTAATTTGGACGGTGGTAGATCTGTTTTCGAAACAGGCCCACTTTGTGCCATGTAAAAGCATACCATCTGCGCGACAATTAACCAAACTCTTTTTGCAACATATCTATCGTCTCCATGGAGCACCTAAGAGGATTATATCCGACCGCGGTGTTCAGTTCACCTCTAAGTTTTGGAGACGATTTGTCCGTTTAATTGGATCCTCTCAAGGGTTAAGTTCAGCATTCCACCCGAGCACTAACGGAGTGGCTGAACGGGCCAATGCCATGGTCGAAAGATATATCAGATGCTACGTTTCCTACCAGCAGAAGAATTGGTCAGGACTCCTGCCTTTCGCCGAAGTCGCATATAACAACATACCACACTGCAGTACTGGGTTCTCCCCTTTCCAAGTAATATACGGCCGAGAGTTTTCAGCCATTTCAGAGTTAGATCCCCCTATGACAGACGGTGACATGCCACGCGGTTGGGCCGATAAAATTAGTCATGTATGGCCAAGTGTAAAAACAGCATTACAAAAGGCAGCAGACGAGTACAAAAAATATGCAGACAAGAAAAGGGCTGATCCAAAACCATTCCAGATAGGAGACAAAGTATACTTGTCTACGAAATACCTTAAACTCCGACTACCCAGTAGAAAATTAGGGCCTAAATATATAGGACCATTTCCTATAACACAAGTCATCAATCCTGTAACCGTAGCTCTTAAACTTCCCCCTCTGTTCAGTAGGATACATCCCGTATTCCATAGCAGTTTGGTGAAACCGGTGACGATAGAAAGGCCAGGTACTTCGACTACTCCACCGGGTCCCGTGCATACCAACCAATATGAGATAGACCGAATATTGGACTCCAGGGTTCGTAGGGGGATGTTGCAATATCTTGTGCGGTGGAAAGGATACCCTGTAACACAGGCCTCGTGGGTGGCAGCACCCGACGTTCACGCTGCCCGATTGATACAACGGTTCCATCGGAAATACCCAGACAAACCTAATGCAGGATCGTAACAGTAACTAACATTTGTATGCTTTCTATTTATAGGTGAGCTCCTGGTAGGGGGGGGCCGCCTGTCGAGTCCTACCGGAGCTCGCCATCGATGGGGGGTATGGGAGACGAAGGAGCGGAGATAAGCAGCCGCAGCGAACACACAATCAGTTCCTGGATAGGAACTTGATGACGTTGCCGGGCTCTCCGATTCTGCTGTCCCTGCTGCTCTGGAGCTCGCAGCTGTTACTGTTAAGGGAGTGGGGGGTGCTTGATTGAGAATCACCACAGCTGTTACTGTTAAGGGAGTGGGGGGTGCTTGATTGAGAATCACCGGATGTATGTTTAAGGGGCTGAGTTTTGTTAAATAGCGCTGTGGTGTGGTTACACCCAGCGCTGACTTTGAACCAAAACACCGACTTGTACTTTACTTTTGATTGCGAGCTTACCATTGCCAAAGTAAACCCTGATTCTCTGTGCGTTACTGGTGATTATTTACTATCGCAGTTCTGAACGAACGACAAGCCGAGACATATATTTTATAATCAACATTTAGTAGTGATTTATAATTTATAATAATTATAAGTAGTGACTATAATTTTTAATCTGCATTAAGTCTGAGTCTTCTTTTGGTATAAGAATAATATTTGCTTCTGTCCAAGTATTTGGTATCTTGGCTTCTAACAATACTTCATTATAAACTTCCAGCATTGATGGTCCTAAAGTGTCTTGTAGATACTTATAGTATTCCACCGGTAACCCATCTGGTCCTGATGTTTTATTATTCTTTTGTCTCTTAATCGCCTCTGTTAGTTCCGTCATCGTTATCTTTTCATTTAACATGGCTTTCACTGTTTCAGGCACTTTAGGTAATTCAGCTTTTTCCCAATATTGTTTTATTTTATCTTCTGAAATTTTTTCTTGACCATACAAATTTTCATAGAAATCCTGAATTATTTTCTTTTTATTTTCATTTTGATAATTGTCCTGTCAGGAATTGATACTGCTTACGTAGGCCTCTTACTCTTCTAGGTACCTGTTTCAGGACCACAATTTCTTTCCCTTTATATATCAGTGGTTCTTCTCTTGCTTTTTTTAGTATTTCAGCTCTTATTATCTTTTTGACAAACCTCACATGTACTTCTCTTGGGAGTTTATTCCTTTTCGCATAACTTGTATGTATTCTAAATGTTTCATCCATCTTGGCCTGCATCTCCTGCTTGCTTATTTTATTTATTTATTTATTTATTTATTTTGTTTATTTATTTATTTATTTATTTATTTATTATTTAATTTATATACCGCCCTTCTCCCGAAGGACTCGGGGCAGTGTACAGCCAATTAAAAACACAAGGTACAAACAACAGTTTTAAAATAGTTAAAAGTATTAAACAATTTCGGCCCAAATTTAAAACCCAAAATTTAAAACACCCAATTTAAAGTCATTTACATAGATAGCCCTGCCTGGCGGAACAGCAGGGTCTTAAGGGCACAGCGAAACACATGGAGGTCAGAGATCTTGTGTATTTCCGGGGGCAGTTCGTTCCACAGGGCAGGAGCTCCCACAGAGAAGGCCCTTCCCCTGGGTGTCGCCAGCCGACATAACTTGGCCGATGGCACCCTGAGGAGTCCCTCTCTGTGGGAGCGAATTGGCCGGTGGGAGGCTGTTTGTGGCAGAAGTCAGTCTCGAAGGTACCCAGATCCTAGGCCATGGAGCGCTTTAAAGGTGGCATCACACCTCTGCCAGGTATTGCTGCCTTCACCTCTGCTACTCCCGTGTTGTCCCCCCCAATTGTGGCAAGCCCAAGGACTGGGCTCGACACATCCACTTATTCCAGGATAAATCCATGCTGTTTTCCAACTTCAAACTGCTCAGCATATTTGTTATCCACTAAGATTCAGAGAGTTACAATGTTCAAAAAGTTTCAATATTTTCACTGTTTCCAAATGTCCAAAGTAAACAATTTGCAGGTGTTCTTTGTAACAATAACAATTTTTATCAGCAGTAGATAGTCAAGGTCATTCACATTTCACTTTCCTGGAATCCTTCCCCACCAGTAGGTGTCGCCCTTACTCTATTTCTCTGCTTTTACTTCTCAACTTTTAAAATGTCCAAGATCTTTTTTAAAAGTTCCAAAAGTCAAAGTTTCATTCTGGTATTTTTTTTAAGCTCATTTAAAGTTGCTAAAACAACCAGTCTAGTTTTCCTCTAGCTTTAAAATTTATTCTCTCAAACAATTCTCTTCTCCCTTTTCCGGATCTGTCAGCAGCTCATGGTCTTAATCACCACTATTCTTGAAGAGTGAGAGAAAACTCCACCTCCTCCTCTCTTGAGTCCCACTTTCACTGAAAGTTGTTTCAGGGGTAAATTCCTCAACATAAATTGGAAAAATCTCATCCAGTTCAGCCACACTGTTGTTAAATCATCTCTTCTTTGCTTCTTCAATCAAGCTGTCACAGCCTTGGTCTAGCCTTAATGGCTGTCTTTTTCTCCCACTTCTCCAGATCAAACACGAGATTACAGTCTCCTTGTGATCGACAGAGTTATCGACAGAGCTATCTTCATCACCCCTCTGAGGTGACTTTGGCCCTTTAGGACTTCCTGTAGGGCAGAATTCGGCAGGATTTCACAGAGCCCCATGAAAACCACACCGTTTCATCTCCGCCTAGAATTAACATCAGGGTTAAAACTGCTTGACTACAATGGGACATTTGACCACAAGAGGGAGCTCAGAGCTTGAGTTTGCTTGTAAATTATATCATCTGTAGTAGTGCTGTAGTGGTGTTGTTTGACCACAGGAGGGAGCCAAAGACTGTAATATTACTAAATTATATTGAATCAATGTTATTAATCATAAAGCTTTTGTGATACCTTGGGAATTGTTACCATGAAGACAAGAATAAAGCTAGAAAGAAGAATGTTCAGGGGAATTAGAACCCCAAGACCTATTCTGGAAGAATATACAAGTAAAACATATGAAACAATCCAGGAAATGGAAGCAAAGCTTGAATTAAAAATTGACACACTTCAAGAGAAATCTGTCAGTTAACTGGAAAGGTTAAACAGCTACAAGACAGAGTGGACTTCTTGGAGTGTTAATTGGAGGAGATGAATGTCCAGTATGAAGCTGATTTGGATGAGAGGGCTCTTTTGGAGTTACAGAATAAGGAACTCCAGTTAAGATTTAAAGCAGGTCCTGAATTGTCTGGAGAAGACATCAGAACAAGAATGATTGAATCTTTGGCTCAACTAATTGATTGGGTAGAATAGAAATTGGAATCCAAAATTGACAAAATATATAGAATAAACTCCAGATTTGTCACCATGAGAAAACTACTGAGAGATGCCTTAGAACAGGGATGTCAAACTCAAGGTCCGCGGGCCGAATCCGGCCCATGAGGTGGTTAGATCTGGCCCGTGGGGGCTGCCCTGGAAATAGCAAAGGACTGGCCTGCAGCAGCCCAGCCTGGCCCAGGCCGACTGGGCACCGATCTGCAACATGGCAGTGGCCATCCAAGCCAGTACACGGCCAGCTTTAGATTTGTGGAGCTGCTCTGGAGCTGGCAGAGGGCTGCCCCAGCCCCACCCACTTGTTTATGCCCAGGAGATGGTGAGCACGTGCAGGGCCTGGCATCCCCAGGGACAGTCTTGCCCTGCAGGCTAAGTTCTGAGTGCTTCTCTTTCACCCAGGATGCCAGCACTCGTGCACTCACTGCCTCCTGGATGCACCCCTAGGGGGCGAGGCAGCAGGGCAGTCTCTCACTGGCTCCAGGGCAGCCGAGGGGGTTGGATCTAAGGCCCCGGCACAGGAACCAATGCCATCCATGGCCTAGGTGGGCTGCTCGCTCACGTGTGCCGGCCTTACCGTTCGAGGGCAGGAACAAAGTTTTCAACTGAGCAAAGCCCTCACACCCACGCCCAGCCCACCAGAGCTTGCCATGCCAGGGGAGGAATGAGACCCGTTGTCCCGCAGAACCCACTGCTGCTTGAGCGGGGAAGAAGAGGAGAAGAAGAGCAGTGAGGGTTTGTGCCAGCCGGCCGGCCAGCCAACAAATAGGTTGGGCGGTGCTGGGTGGCTAGGGAGGGGGGATCATGGCTGCTCAGATGGCTCCTGCCACCACCGCCACCAGCAGCTTGGGTGCCCAGCTCTATCCAAGCTGAAGAAAGTGGAGGTGCAGCAGTGGGATTGCCCTCAAAGATCGCTCCATTTCCAAGTGCCCCATTTGCATGCAAGTCTTTTGACACTGCTTTAGTGGTTCCTGGCACTGTCCTTTGGGGTGCACATCCCACAGAAGGAAGGAAGGAAGGAAGGAAGGAAGGAAGGAAGGAAGGAAGGAAGGAAGGAAGGAAGGAAGGAAGGAAGGAAGGAAGTTCCCCCCCCAGCCCCGCCCAGGCCACCACAGGCATCCCCTGACACGAATGACATTGAACTGGCCACTCCCACCATGGCCACACCCACCATGGCTATGACCCCCACCCCCGAGGTCCACCACAACCCTGATGAATCCCTCAATGAAATTGAGTTTGACACCCCTGCCTTAGACCACTTTGTAAGAAGAGAAACGAGAGAACAAGTTTTGGATTGCCACTTTAAATCTAAATTAAAAATGGAAAATGTAGATATAATTGTCCTGAAGGAAATTCCTGTCAGAATTTTGAGAAAGAGAAAAGCTTATGCCTAACAGACATTCTGAAGAAGAGAAAAATTTCATTTTGCTGCGACAAACTTGAAGGAGTGATATTTACTTATGAAGAACAAATATGATATTTTTGTGTCCAAGGCATAAAATTTATTTCAGCAACCTCAGTTGCATAGATTGCTGAGGATGCTGAGATAGATTTGATTTACAGTTCAAGATGTAATCTCAACAACCCATGGTTCACATACCCCTCCTAAAACTTCACCTTGTTTTGAAGACTGCAATGTATTTTTTAAATAAAGTAAAACATAGTTAAAATAGATTATGCACATACAGGACAACCTTCAACACTCCTGAAACACTTCAGTAATTTTTCTTTGTCCTTCCTATATCAGTTTTAAAACTTCACCCTCTCTCATGTGTTATAGCCTCTCCCATTCACACTTTTTAAAATCATCTTCTCCTGTACTTCGCTCCACCCTTTTGCCCAGACACTATATACCAGTGGTGGTGGTAGTGGATGAAAGAAAGCAGCAGCAGAACTTCCACAGTAAAAGACATGGGCCCAAACAGCCTTGTTTACTGTGAGACTAGGCAAAAGCCACCATACTTAAAAGTGGTGAAGGCATGTAAGCAGGGTGGACAAAGCCAGGAAAAGTTCCCTCAGGGAAAGGAACCAAGTCGTTAAGGAAACAAAAGGACAAAAGTTGGGCCTGAGCACATGGCAAGCCCCTCCCCAAGTGTCACCAACAAAGGAGTTGGGCCCTGCATGGAAAGCCCCTCTCCACCAACTCTGGGGGATAAAAAGAAGCCAGCCCAGGCTTTCAAGTTGTTTTTGGATTCCAGACTTGGCAGTTTCCCTCCCTCTGGCTAGTGCCTGGCAGCCTAGTACTGGACGCTGGGAAAGTGTGTGTGTGTGTAAGAGCAAAAATATATCAGTAAAAGTTTGCTGTATTTTTAAATTCACTGGGTCTCTGTGTATTTTAAAGAACTGTTTGTGCCTCAGTGTTCAGTTGATTTGGGATTGAGTGTGGCAGTTTTCAAGGCCTGTGAGTGTGTGAGTCAGTGGTGGGTTGCTACCGGTTTGCACCGGTTCAGAAGAACCGGTAGTAAAAATATTTAGTCGCTCGCACAACCGGTAGCAGTGGCAGGCTGGCCACGCCCTCTAACTGGTCACCTGGTCGCTTTTGCTCGCCCCGGCTGCCATGTTCATCGCCACCATGTTCTTCACGCATGTACATCCCATTGCCTTGCAACTCCAATGGGATGTGCATACGCGAAGATCAAGGTGGCGAAGGCAGCAGCTTTCCTTCAGAGAAAGCTTTCCAGCAGCAGCGGTTGGCTGGGGACTGCTCTGGACCAGCTGCCACAGAAGGTAAGCAGACGAACAAAGAGGCGGTGGTGGGGGAGGAAGCAGGCAAGTGGGCCTGGCCACGGGACTGCCGGGAAGGGCGTATGGAAGGCAGGCAAGCATGTCAGGGCCACCTGGCCATAGGGAAGGGAGCTAGCAGCCTACTCCCTTCCCTGCGGCCTGGCATGCTTGCCTGCCTTCCACGTGGCCTTCCCAGTGGTCCCCCACGCCTTTGCCTTCTGAGGTCAGGACACACATGTGGCCTGTGATGGGAGATGTGCCGCTTCCGGCCTGGCCTGGCCCGGCCAGTGGGTGGGTGAGCAGCCCTTCGGGGAGATGGAGCCGTTGTGATGGGGCTGAGAGGGGCGGCAGCAGCGGCGGTGCTGCGGCAAGGTGAACGGATTTCCCAGGGCTGCTGCACATGTGCTGTGTAGGAAAAGTCCCAGGGAGTTCCGGGACTCCCTGCCGCTGCCGCCACCACCCCCGATGCCTGCAGCGGCAAAAGCTGCACAGGAAAAGTCCAGTGGAGTTCCGGGACTCCCCACCGCCCCCCGCTGCCGATGCCTGCAGTGGCAAAAGCCACACAGGAAAAGTTTCAGGGAGTGCTGCTTGAAGCTATCATTTCAACCCCTGCCTCTGCCTGCCACAGCCTGAAGCTCCTGTTTTGGGTGCCGCTGCTGCTGCTGCCGCCGCAGCCAGGCATTTTCTCCTGGGCCTCCCAGTCTCTAGACTTTGAAGGAGGGAGGGAGAGAGAGAGAGAGAGAAAGAGAGAGAGAGAGAAAGAAAGAAGGAAAGAGGCAGAGAGAGAGGGAAAAAAGAAAGAATGAAAGAAAAAGAGACAAAGAAAAAAACAAAGAAAGAGAAAGGAAGGAAGGAAGGAAGGAAGGAAGGAAGGAAGGAAGGAAGGAAGGAAGGAAGGGGAAGAAGGAAAGAGGAAGGGAGAGAGAGAAAAAGGAAAGAATGAAAGAAAAAGAGACAAAAAAGAGAAAGAGAAAGAAAGGGAGAGACAAGAAAGAAAGAGAAAAAGAAAGGAGAGAGAAGGAGAGAAAGAAGGAAAGGAAGGGAGAGAGAGCGAAAAGAAAGAAAGAAAGAGAGGAAGAAAGAAAGAGAGGAAGGGAGAGACCAGAAAGAGAGAAAGAAAGAAGGAAGAGGAAGGGAGGGAAGGAGAGAGAGAGAGAGAGAGAGAGAGAGAGAGAGAGAGAAAGAAAGAAAGAAAAAGAAAGAAAGAAAGAAAGAAAGAAAGAAAGAAAGAAAGAAAGAAAGAAAGAAAGAAAGAAAGAAGGAAAGAAAGAAAGAAAGAAAGAAAGAGGAAGGAAGGAACACAAACCCTGGCACTAGACGTGGCTTCAGAAGACGCTTTGAAACAGGACAGCAATCTAGGGCTGGAAGGGACCTTAGAGGCCATCTAGTCCAACCCCCTGCTCCAGCAGGAAACCTTACATCACCTGGATTATTTTGGTGCCTCTAACAGAGAGGAAAATTGCCAGAAAGGAGAAGGTGTTTACTAGGACAAGGCTGCCATGCAGGGGAAGGCAGAGATAGTCCTTGATTTATGACCAGAATTGAGCCCAAAATTTTGGTTGCTAAGCAAGAGCGTTGTTAAGTGAGTTTCACCACATTTTACTCAATCCATGATCTCTCCTAGCTCTAACAGTCATGTGCAAATTAGGGAAGAACATCTGAAGGTGTGTGTAATGTTCTAAATGTACAGAAGTTATAGTTAAATGTGTGGCAGAAAGTGGACTCTGGGTGTGTTTTTCCAAATGTAGTAAGTGAGGTTGAATATGTATAGTTTTAGAAGAGGTGTGTGTGTGTGTATGTGTACATACACATACAGTATATATAGTAAATAATGTATCTTTTTGTGTGCCTATACACTATACTATGTAATATGTATGTACACATATGGCATATGTACATAGGATTAAATAGTATATTTTGGATGTTCAGTAGTAGTAAATACATAGACAGGGAAATTGTATCTCATTGAGGCCTTTGAGGCGAGGAGAGGCCAGGCACCCTAACCATAACCCTTGACACGAGTGACGTCAAGGTGGCCACGCCCACCCAGTTACATGACCATATTTCTCATAAACATATTTACATGTACAGTCATTTATCCACCATTTTTCATTCATCTTATCTTTTAACTTTCATTTTTAATTTTTACTTATTCGGGGCTGCTCTTTTACCATTTACCCTTCTTTATTTTGCCACAACCTTTCTTCTTCTCCTCCCCTTCTCTTCCTTCCTCTAGCTCCTCCTACTTTCTTCGTTCTTCCTCTCCTTCTCTTTCCTACTTCCCCTTCCCTTCCCCCACTCCTCTCTTCTTCCCCCTTCTAACCTTCTCTCCTACTCCTCTTTCCCCTCCCTTTTCTTCCTCTCCTTTTCCCTTTCTTCTCTCTCTCTCTCCCTCTCTTCTCCTCTCTTCTCCCTTCCTCTCTCTCTACTCCCCTCTCTCTTGTTGTTTCCCTTTTCAGTTTAGTCTAGCATGGTATTTGAGCAGCCTTGATTTTCTATTTATCTCTATTCTCATTTCAATTTCTTATTTGATTAATAATTATATCTATGTCATCATTTGTGTACATTTTTATAATAATCTCACTTTTTCCCTCCCCCCCTTCTCCTTTTACCTAGGCATCATCTGGGTTTCTATTTTTCTGATTATTTTCTCCCATCTTTCCTCTATCTATTTTATCTCCATACCCTTATTCATATTTCCTTTCTAACCAATCGTAAAATTTATCCCATGTCCTGAAATACATCGACTCCTCTTTATTTTTTATTCTCAATGTTAATCTATTCATTTCTGCACATTCTAAAATTTTCTTTATAATTTCTCCTTCCAACGGGATTTTGTCTGCTTTCCAATTTTGTGCAAATACAATTCTAGCCACTGTTATTATATGAATAATCAAATATGTATCTTCTTTACTATAATTCTCCGGTAAAATTCCCAATAAGAATATCTCTGGTTTTAGCTCTATATGTTGCTGCAACATTCCCTCTAACCATGCCTGTATTTTCACCCAGTAATGTTTTGCTTCTTTACACAACCACCACATATGATAATACAGGTGAAACTCGAAAAATTAGAATATCATGCAAAAGTTCATTTATTTCAGTAATGCAACTTAAAAGGTGAAACTAATATATGAGATAGACTCATTACATGCAAAGCAAGATAGTTCAAGCCTTGATTTGTCATAATTTTGATGATTATGGCTTACAGCTCATGAAAACCCCAAATTCACAATCTCAGAAAATTAGAATATTACATGAAATCTGTCACATGTAAATGCCTTATTCTCTAATGTGTAAATAGTATATGAACGGGGTATCAGGGGTTAACTTATTCTTCACTTCTTAATGTATTCATAATTCACCACTCCCACACCTAGCTCCACCCATTGTATATATAAGGAGCTGTATGCACCCATTTCCTTGCTTCTATCTGTGAATATTCAGTGAATATAGAATGCCTAATGTAAATAAAAGGAGAAATATTTAAACCTTTAACTCTTACTAGATTTATTGAGTCTGATCCTGAAAATATTGCAACAAGCTGGTAGCAGAGGATGGTTAATTGACTCAATAAAAAATTTAAAAATGTCTAAGAGAGATAGGCCCAACACCAGGGCATACAGCAAAGAAATGGAAACGGACAAAGAAATAATCGACGAATCCACAAACGCGATTTCAAGAGAATCCGAAGAATACACCACTGAAGACGAAGAAATAATAGATGAAAATGATGATCGGGAGGAAATCGAAATAGAAAACAACGAACTCAGGTCAGAGATATTAAAACTATTAAAGAGCCAGAAGAATGATGAAAGCCTCATCGCGAACCTCCAAGATATGCTGAAGAACAGCGGAGCAGCGAGAGAGAAGCACATCACTACCGAAAAACCAAAAGACCCGAAAATAGTGAGTGATATGACTGCAGAAAAAAATACTATGAAGAAGAAAAACGGTGATCCCGCGCGAAATTTTGAATGGCAGCCATCTTGGTTTCAACAGACCTCCAGGGTGAGCGAAGCAGAGCCAATCAGAAAACCCGATTCAAAATTTCTGGCGCGAAAAACATTACTAGACAACGAAAACGAAAAAGAAAATTCAAACACCTCAGAAGAATCAGAATCGGAAAGTGAAGGTGATTCAACAGATAATCAGATAAAATCAGCAATGAAAACGCTTTTTGCTGCATTTGGGCCAAAACTAAAAATTACCAAAAAGCTAACTAAGAAGCAAGCGAGCAAACCAATGCTTCAAAACCTACCCGCTCCCATCCTGACTACGAGAGCGCCGACACCCGAACCCAGAGAGCCCTGCCGATACCGCCCCACGCCACAGACCGAAGCAAGCACCAACGCTCTCAAAAGAAGAGGAAGAGCTGCCGCCATCGTCAGGACTCCCAAAATCGAGCCAGAGACCGATTCATCTGAGGAGGAGCAGAACGAGCGAGCCGCAGCGACGAGAACCTCTCACGACGACTCCAGGGACGAAATGGACAACGCGCATGCGCAAGACTACGCAGACGGTCCAGGAAGACATGAATTGACGAGAAGACCGTGCAGGCTCGTTGCGAGCATCCCCATGCCGTTTTGTAACTTTCAGCATTTACGAGACCACGGACTACCTCAGGTTGTAAGTAATGGACCTAATAATGTCGGAAATTTGCCCAGTGACTTCCCAAAGCTGAGGATAGATGGCATTAATTTACAAGAATGGTATCAGCAGCTCCAGGTTGTCTTTATGAAAGAAAACTTACTGTTTTTTATCACTAGTCCCCCAAAAAGACCTTGGACTCTAAAATTAGACTGTTTACACCATAGAGCATTTTTCTTATTAATTTCTAGTGTATCTCCTACTATGTATCACAGCATTAAGCAAAATCTGACTGTTTCAGAAATTATTCAATGCATGTTCAATTTATTTCACAGTGACAGTGTAGCTACTACCACAAGAATGTCTAAAGATTTCTTTTCATCTAGGATAAAACCAGGGGTTTCCATAAGTGAGCACTTAATATCTTTAAACAAAATAAGAGCTGAACTGCATTTAAGGGGGGAGGTGATTTCAGACCAAACAATGAAAAGTGTTATCATCAACTCACTTGACCCATCATGGGATAATTATATGTCACATTTAGACACAATCAATCTAGGATACTTATCCATAGAAAGTCTATCCAATAAGTTAATAGCAGAAGACAATTCAAGGAGGAATCGCTCTAACAATCACATTGAGCACAAACCATATAGAAAAGTAGCTTTTCAAGAAAAATATAATGAAACTTTTAGATGTCACAACTGTGGATCCAGGGAACACAATAGAAGAGATTGCCCCAAAATTTTAAAAGAAAGACATAGGTCAGAATACAGAAACAAATACAATTATAGACAGTCTTCCATTGATAGACATAGATATAGAAGCCCACCAAATTACAAAGAGAATAGAGGGGGCAGAGATAATTCAAAGGATAGAAAATCTGGTTCACTGAATGGGTTAAATAAACAAGACAACATTAACATACAGCAGACTGAGAACAATAATTGGCTTATTGATTCTGGAGCAACTAATCACACCACTAATAACAAAAATATATTATCTTCATTTGTAGAGGATAAATTTGTAATAAAGGTAGCTAACCAAGAAAAGGTTCAAGTATTAGGTAGAGGGAATGTAACCTTACCTGGCCTAGGAAAAATAGAGGGGGTATTACTAATACCCGAAATACCTCATAACATACTAAGTGCCATAAAACTAAGCAGAGATTCTGATATTAACATTGTTTTTTCTAAAGGAAAAGCGACTTTGGAGAAAAATAAAATAGATATAGGCACTGTGATGATTAAAGGAGGCCTACCTTATTTAATAACAAAGGAAAAATGGTTGCACAACATTGATTCAAATATGGAAGATTGTATTGAAGTAGATGATGAAAACATCAGCAACAGTGACAATGATGAATGTAAAATATCTCATGATCACAAAGATGCACATAATGAAAAAAAAACCAAAAATAGGTAAGCCAATTCATGATGAGTGTGCTCACATTTTACATAGGAAGTTAGGACATGCCAGTTTTCCTGTAGTACAAAAAATGACTGAACACGCAGAAGGTGTTAAAATAAAAAATTATGAAAACTATTTGGAATGCTCAGTATGTAAATCTACAAAACTAAAAACTAGCCCCAGGCCAAGGAAATCAACTAGGTCAACCAACAAAATTTTTGATTTAGTACACATGGACTTAGTTGGTCCACTAACTCCATCAATCACTTATAGAAAACGTTACTTCTTAACCATAGTGGACGATTATAGTCGCTATGGATTTGTTTATACATTAAAACACAAAGATGAAACCTTTCAGAAATTTAAAGAATTTTATAAACGCGTAGAAACACAACACAATATCAAAATAAAACAAATCATGACAGATAGGGGATGTGAATTCATGTCTAAAGAATTCTCCCAATGGCTGAAGGACAAAGGAATGTTACATTACACATCTAGCCCATTTTCTGCGTTTCAGAACGGGATTGCAGAGAGGAAGAACTCAACGTTACAAACCATGATTAGATGCACATTGGAAGATGCTGGCTTAAGCAAACAATTCTGGTCAGAAGCCCTACATTATTCCAATTACACTCAGAATAGAACCTGGTCCAGCATTGTAAATAAGACACCATATGAGGTGATGTATAATAGGAAACCAAAATTGGCACACATGCACATATTTGGAGTCACTGCAGACGTACACATACCTAAGCAATTAAGAAGAAAGGGAGAAAATGTGTCCAGAAGACTCAGATTTATGGGATATGAGACAGGCACTAAAGGATACAGATTCATTGATAATAATAACAAATTTATAGTTTCCAGGACAGCTGTGTTCCATGAGCAGGCCAACTGGTCTAAAATACATCTTAATGAAATATTTCCAAGTAACAACAAAGATACAAAATCTCAAGAGAAAGGGACTATAGAAAAACAAAATGACAACAAACATAGAAACAAAACCAAAACATGGACAAATAGCCAACACAAAATAAAGACAGACACACTAACAAAAAAGGAAGCAAGATATTTGCATGATAATAATAGTAAGCCTGAAAAAACAATTAGAAACACCAGAAATCAAATGCCAAATAAATACAAGGATTACATAATGCATATGGATGGTGAATCAACAACACCTAATACATATGAGGAAGTGTTAAAACTTCCTCGTAAAGAAAAAGAAAAATGGGAATTAGCAATGAAAAAAGAGATGGAAAGTTTACAAGGATTAAACGTATTTACTCCTGCAATTGCACCAAAAGACAAAACAATTATTGGTACTAGGTGGATATATAAAATTAAAAACTTAGAGGGAGGCAATACTCTATACAAAGCTAGACTAGTTGCACAAGGTTATGCACAGAAATATCCGGAGGACTATACTGACACATATTCCCCCACAGTAAGAACTGAGAGTGTCAAAACAGCTCTAGTAGTAGCATCAGCACTCAATCTCGATGTATTTCAATATGACATACAGACTGCGTATCTACACGCAAAACTAGATAAGGAAATATATGTAAGAGCACCTCACAGTCAATACACAAACAAGAATGAGACTTGGTTGTTAAACAAGAGTTTATACGGGTTAAAACAATCTGGTAAACGATGGTATGATTGTTTAGTAAAAGTACTTAAAACTATGGATTTCAATGCTACTACTGCTGATAACTGTTTCTTTGTTAAAAAAGGTGATGATTACATAGAATTTGTATTGATCTATGTGGATGACATTTTATACATAGGTAAACATAAAGAGAGAAGAGAAACATTTGTAACTAAGCTAAATGAACATTTCTCATTGAAATCTTTAGGCAAAGTAAATAAGTATCTTGGTGTTCAAATTAATAAGACTAAAAGAGGATTCAAACTTACTCAGAGAGATAAGATCATAGAGCTCTTAAACAAATGCAATCTAAGTGATGCCAAACCTTGTGATACTCCTATGCAGACTGACTTCCTAAGAAATGCTGATGAATCATCCCCTGAATTCAAAGATAACACGTTTTATAGATCAGTCATAGGTTCACTTCTTTATATCTCTAATTGGACAAGACCTGATATCGCTTTACCCCTCAATTTATTATCCAGACATGTCAGCAAACCAACAATGTACCATTGGGAAGCTGTTAAAAGGATATTAAGATATTTGAAAAATACATTAGACTTTTGTTTGATGTTAGAACCTAATAATACTAAAGAACCAAACCTCACATGTTACGCAGATGCAGATTGGGCTGGAGACACCTCATGTAGAAAAAGTACATCCGGTTATATATTCCTCCTAAATGACTGTCCAGTTTACTGGTACACTGGCAAACAAGAATTAGTGGCCACTTCAACGACAGAAGCAGAATATGTTTGTTTATCCAAGGCTGCAAATAACCTTGTATGGTTTAATGATTTAATTTCAGATGTTTGGAAAAAACCTGCTTTACCTTTTGTTATGCATGAAGACAATAAAGCAGCTATTGAAATATCTAGATCTGACGCCATTGGACAAAGGTCCAGACATATAGATATAAAATTTAAACATGTGAGACAATTATCTCAGGATGGATTTATTAAAGCAGTGCATTGTGAAACATCAGAACAATTAGCTGACATACTGACAAAGCCTTTACCTTCTAAGCAGCATAAATACTTGACTTCCAAGTTATATGTTTTGTATTGTCCTGAATCTGAATGTAATTGGTGTAGCATAACGAAACGGCATTTAGAGGGGGATTTGTCACATGTAAATGCCTTATTTTCTAATGTGTAAATAGTATATGAACGGGGTATCAGGGGTTAACTTATTCTTCACTTCTTAATGTATTCATAATTCACCACTCCCACACCTAGCTCCACCCATTGTATATATAAGGAGCTGTATGCACCCATTTCCTTGCTTCTATCTGTGAATATTCAGTGAATATAGAATGCCTAATGTAAATAAAAGGAGAAATATTTAAACCTTTAACTCTTACTAGATTTATTGAGTCTGATCCTGAAAATATTGCAACAAAATCAATAAAACAAGGATTGTACATAGAACAATATCGGACCTCTGAAAAGTATAAGCATGCATATGTACTCAGTACTTGGTTTGGGCCTCTTTTGCATCAATTACTGCCTCAATGCGGCGTGGCATGGATGCTATCAGCCTGTGGCACTGCTGAGGTGTTATGGAAGACCAAGATCCTTCAATAGCGGCCTTCAGCTCTTCTGCATTGTTCAATCTCATGTCTCTCATCTTTCTCTTGGCAATGCCCCATAGATTCTCTATGGGGTTCAAGTCAGGCGAGTTTGCTGGCCAATCAAGCACAGTAATCCCATGGTCATTGAACCAGGTTTTGGTACTTTTGGCAGTGTGGGCAGGTGCCAAGTCCTGCTGGAAAATGAAGTCAGCATCCCCATAAAGCTCGTCTGCGGAAGGAAGCATGAAGTGCTCCAAAATCTCCTGGTAGACGGCTGCATTGACCCTGGACTTAATGAAGCACAGTGGACCAACACCAGCATATGCCATGGCTCCCCAAATCAACACAGACTGTGGAAACTTCACACTGGACTTCAAGCATCTTGCAGTGTGTGCCTCTCCATTCTTCCTCCAGACTCTGGGTCCTTGGTTTCCAAATGAGATGCAAAAGTTGCTCTCATCAGAAAAGAGGACTTTGGACCACTGAGCAACAGACCAGTTCTTTTTTTCTTTAGCCCAGGTAAGATGCTTCTGACGTTGTTTGTTGTTCAGGAGCGGCTTGACAAAGAATACGACATTTGAAGCCCATGTCCAGGATCCGTCTGTGTGTGGTGGCTCTTGATGCACTGACTCCAGCCTCTGTCCACTCCTTGTGAAAGTCCCCAACACTTTTGAATGGCCTTTTCCTGACAATCCTCTCCAGGCTGCGGTCATCCCTGCTGCTTGTGCACCTTTTTCTTCCACACTTTCCCCTTCCACATAACTTTCTATTAATGTGCTTTGATACAGCACTTTGGGAACATCCAACTTCTTTTGCAATTACCTTTTGAGGCTTTCCCTCCTTATGGAGAGTGTCAATGATGGTTTTCTGCACAACTGTCAGGTCAGCAGTCTTTCCCATGATTGTGATTCCTACTGAACCAGACTGAGAGACCATTTAAAGGCTCAGGAACCCTTTGCAGGTGTTATGGCTTAATTAGCTGATTAGAGTGGGACACTTTGAGCCTAGAATATTGAACCTTTTCACAATATTCTAATTTTCTGAGATTGTGAATTTGGGGTTTTCATGAGCTGTAAGCCATAATCATCAAAACTATGACAAATCAAGGCTTGAACTATCTCGCTTTACATGTAATGAGTCTATCTCATATATTAGTTTCACCTTTTAAGTTGCATTACTGAAATAAATGAACTTTTGCACGATATTCTAATTTTTCGAGTTTTACCTGTATGATCCCGGCAATTGGTGACATTTCCAACACTTAGCTGATTTATCTTTAAACATCTTAGCTAATCTTTTTGGTGGCATATGCCATCTATAAAACATCTTATACAAATTTTCTTTATAAGCTGTTGCCATTGTAAATTTATAGTTTCTTTCCCATAGTTGTTGCCATTTCTCCAGTTCTATAGTATATCCAAAATTCTTTGCCCATGCTATCATTGTTTCTTTTACTTCTTCATCTTCTAGTCTAATCCGCAATAGATAATTATATAATTTCTTAATCATTTTTTCATCTGTTCCTGTCAGTATTTCATCCAGTTCTGATTTCCCCAAGTTAAAACCATATTGCCTACGATCTGCTTCATATCTTGATTGTATTTGCAGTCTTGTATACCAATCTATCTCAATCCCTTGACTCTCTAATTCTTGTTTTTGTTTCAGTTCTCCCTGATCTGTCAAGATGTCCTTATACCTAACAATATTCCCCATATTTACAATGTTTGGATATGTCACTGCTTCTATTGTAGAAAGCCACATTGGTATGTTCAAATAATGTTTTTCTTTCACTCTCTCCCACACTGATAACAAACCATTTCTCACATAATGTCTCTGGAAATATCTGTGTATCCTTTGTTTCCCATACCATAGGAAAGCATGCCAACCTAGTTGTAAATCATGTCCCTCCAGCGTCAATAGACTTATATTCCTCAATAGAATCCATTCTTTAATCCATGTCAATACTGCCGCTTGGTAATACAATTCCCAGTTCGGTAGTCCAAACCCACCTCTAGATCTTGCATCTTGCAGCATTTTTATGTTGATTCTTGCTCTTTTTCCTTGCCACACATATTTCCATGTTATTCTCTTCAAAACTTCAAAGTACTTTTTCTCCAATTTTATTGGTATAGTTTGAACTAGAAATAACAGTTTTGGTAATACATTCATTTTTATTAATGCTATTCTTCCCATTAATGATAGTTGCAAGTTTCTCGATTTCTCCAGGTCTATTTCAATTTGTTTTTTCGGTTTATAATAATTATCTTCCTTGAGCGTTGCACATCTTGATGTCAAATGAATGCCCAAATATTTCACTTTCTTCTCAATTTGAATGTCCAGTTTCTCCATTATCTCCCTTTTTTGATTTTCTCTCATATTTTAACTAGAATCTGTCCCCAAAAGCCATCATTTTCAAGTGTTTTATCATAAATTGCCAATTCATGTTATCAAACGCCTTTTGCGCATCTAAAAACAACAACACTATTTGTTTCTCTGAATGTGTTTCATAATATTCTAATGTATTTAATATAATTCGCATATTGTCTCTAATTTGTCTTTTTGGTAAAAAGCCATTTTGGTCCAAATGTATAAACTCATTTAATAATTTCTTTAATTTTTTGGCCGTAATTGATGCAAAAATCTTATAGTCCACATTTAATAGAGATATCGGTCTATAATTCTTTATATGTGGCAGATCTGCCCCTTCTTTTGGTATTAAAGTTATATATGCCTCCATCCATGAGTCCAGAATTTTAGCTTTAAGTAATAGTTCATTGAATACTTGCAGCATCACATTGCTTAGTACATCTTGTAGGGTTTTATATACCTCTGCTGGTAATCCATCCAGGGCTGGTGTCTTCCCATTTTTCTGTCTTTTAATTCCCTCCATTAATTCCATCATAGATATTCTTTCTTCTAACAGTTTTTTGAACTTTTCCGGAATTCTAGGCATTTCCATTTTTTAAAAATACTGTTCTATCTCGTCTTCTGCCACTGTTTCTTGTTGGTACAGTCCATTATAATATTTCTCAATTATTCTCTACTTTTCCTCACTTTTATAACATACCTTTCCATCTTGATCTATTAATTGACTTATTAGTTTCTTTTCTTTCTCTTTTTTCATTTTATATGCTAACCATCGTCCTAGTTTATTTGCATTTTCAAAGAAATTTTGCTTTGTAGCTTTTATTTCATTCGCCAATTCTTCATTTTCCATTCTCTTTTTATTGTTTTTATTGCATTTTTACATTTATTTTTTTACAACTAGATTTTTTTTTACATGTTTGTTTTTTATATTCTCTGGCTGGTTTTTGGTGTTTTGTTTTTCTTCCCACACCCATAATTCTATGTGCCCTGCCCCGCGCATGTGCGGGCGACCCCCCTCCCCCCCCACTCCTGGCACGTGATGGCCCAGTAGGCCCGTTTTTCTTTCTTACCTGGCTCCAGATCCTCTCTATGCATCTGGGTAGGGCGAAAACAGCCTTCCCCACCCCCTCGGAGGCCCTCTGGAGGGTCGAAATGGCCCACTTCCCAACTTCTGGTTGGATAGGAAGTGACATTTTTTGCTGTCCCCAGCCTCCAGAGACTCCTAGAGAGGCTTTCGAGGCTGGGGACAGCAAAAAATGTCACTTCCTGTCCAACTGGAAGTTGGGAAACAGACCATTTTGGGCCTCCGGAGGGCCTCTGAGGGGGTGGGGAAGACTGTTTTCGCCCTTCCCAGATGCATAGAGAGGATCTGGAACCAGGTGAGAAAGAAAAATGGGCCTTCCCCACCTCCCACCCCCAGGCCCTCGGGAGGCAGGAAACAGCCTGTTTCCCTACTTCTGGTGGGCCCAGAAGGCCAGAAAATCAGCTGGCCAGCATGCGCCTGTGCACTGGAGCTGAGCTGGCGTGCCAGACGACATGGCTCCGCGTGCCACCTGTGGCACAGGTGCCATAGGTTCGCCATCACGGGTATAGGGTTTCCTGCTTGAGCAGGGGGTTGAACTAGAAGACCTTCAAGGTCCCTTCCAATTCTGTTATTCTGTTATTTCTGTTAACTTTTGTAAGACATACAGTATACAGTCCATCCCAGCACCCCTTTTGTACCTCCAGAGTGTCAGAGTTTGTTGCAAAAATCAAATCTGGAAAGCGCACACAGGTAACTGATTCAGCAGGAATCATTAACTTCTCTTTATATACAATATAACACATGAAAATAAATATACAATACCAATGGCAGAGGAGAGAACAGTTTTCAGTTCAGAGTTGCAGACAGACTAGTTTCAGTTTCAATTCAGCACAGCACTCAGCTAAACACAGCTAAGCCATGCCCAGGCTCCTTACTGTCTCAGCTCCTATTGGCTGACCTTGTTACTAAGCCCTATTCATTGGCTGACCTTGTTACCATATCTCTGCCAGCCATGAATTCTCTGACACAGAGCACCCTTCAGGTGGCTGGAGCTAATATTTTCAGTTTTTTTCTTAGATGTTTAAGCGATGAAAGGGTACAGAAACACTGAGCATTTTCTCCCAAATTATGTCACTTGAATAAATTGATGTTCCAGAACTCCAAACCCTAATCAGACCAAATAATTGCTTTACCATCTTCAGCACTGGTGGGTTCCTCCCGGTTCGGCCCGGTTCGGCTGAGCTGATAGCAGTGACGATATGACATCACCGAACCGGTTTTGCCCCCCCCGCCCCCCTGTCAGAAATCACTTTTTTCAGCCCTCTGGGTAGTCATTTTGTGCATATGGACTACTCAGAGGGCTGAAAAAGTTATTTTTTTTTAATATATAATTTTTATTAATATATTCTATACACTAATACACAAATAAAATATACAATCCTGCCACCATGGTATAATATGATTACATTGTCCATAAGTATAAAATCATTCCTTTATACATACATATTTGCCACCATATATATATATACATCATCATACATCTATTCTATCCCACCTTTTCTGGACCCAATCATACCATACTTTCCAGCTGTTATAAAATTCTGAATCTTTTTTACCATTGATCAATCTAGTTAATCTATCTGATTCCGCACACTCATTAATTTTATATATTATTTTCAAATCTATCGGTAAGTATTGATTTTTCCACTCCTGCGCATACGCTAATCTTGCTGCAGTGATAATGTGAATCAACAAGAACCATATATCTGATTTAACATTCAAAGGTTTTGCCCCCAATAGGAAAATCTCAGGTCTTAATTCCAAATTAATCTGTGTAATTTCCAAAATCCATTGCCGTATTTTTTTCCAATATTTAACCGCCTGCAGGCAGGTCCACCATTGGTGAAAATAGGTTCCATTGCTGTAACCGCACTTCCAACAGCAGGCAGATGTCCCGGGAAACATTTTAGCTAATCTCGCCGGGGGGAGATGCCACCGGTAGACCATTTTATATATGTTTTCTTTATATGAGGAGGCCATGGTTAATTTCATATTTTTCAACCAAATCTGTTCCCATTGCTGGAAGTCAAGGGGATATCCAAAATTTCGCCCCCATGCTATCATACAATCCTTCACTACATCCTGTCCTATCTGCAGAGACAATAAATATGCATAACATTTAGATAATATCCCTTTCCCTCCTTCTAATAAGATCTTATCCAATTCTTGTCTTTTACGGTAGATTCCTTCACTATGTAAATCTTTTTTATACCTGGAGTGCACTTGAGAATAAGACCACCAGTCTATCTTATATCCTTGAAGAGTTAATAATTCTTGTGACTTCGGATTACCCTGAACATCCAAGAAACCTTCATACGTCAAGGTTTTCTCCCCTTTATACAATGTCGGGTAAACCTGAGCTTCCTGCGCCGAAATCCAACATGGAACTTTTAAATATACTCTTCTTCTAACCTTTTCCCAAGTGTACCCAAGCGTCCTACGTAAATAGTGATCATCAAAGTGTCTAGGGCGGCCGGATGCTCCCGGCCATAGAAAATAGTGCCAGCCATGTTGAAGACCGGCTCCCTCAGATGTCAAAAGTCGTCTCTTTTGTAGGACCATCCATTCTTTCACCCAAATCAAGTTCGCTGCTTGGTAATAGAGCTCCCAATTTGGGAGTCCAAATCCTCCTCTATTTTTGGGTACTTGTAACATTTTAAGTCTAATCCGCGGCCTCTTTCCCTGCCAGATAAATTTAGATATACTCCTATCCAGATTTGTAAAAAACTCTTTATTCAACCTTACCGGGGCTGTTTGGAATAGAAATAACCATTTGGGTAACACGCACATCTTAATGGTTGCCACCCTTCCCAAAATTGATAGCTGGAGATTTTTCCATCTTTCTAAGTCTCTGAGCATCTGGCTGTAAAGAGGAAGATAGTTATCCTCCTTTATGGAGGAACATCTGGCGGTCAACCATATACCCAGATACTTAATTTTATTTGTTATTCTTAAGCCCATTAACTGCTCCAGCTGTTGCCTTTGCATCTGAGTCATATTTTTCACTAGGATTTTAGTTTTTTCTTCATTCATCTTTAACCCCGCTACCTTCCCATACTCTCTAATCAAGCATAATAATTTCAGGCCCGAGTCCAGTGGTTGATCCAAGATAAATACAAGATCGTCTGCATAAGCCTGAACTTTAACTTCCTCCTGCCTAATCTTCATTCCTCTTACTTCCGTGTTTCCTCTCACTTCTCTAAGCAGGGGCTCTAAAGTTAATACAAATAGCAATGGGGAAAGGGGACATCCCTGTCTTGTACCTCTACAAATTTGAATTCTCTCCATTTCCTCTCCATCTATGAGAACTCTTGCAGTCTGCTCCCGGTAGATAGCTCGAATTGCCCGAATAAAATTCCCACCAAACTCCATATATTCCAATTGAGAAATCATAAATTCCCAACTGATTCTGTCAAACGCCTTTTGGGCGTCAACAAAAATTAAAGCTAATTGTTTATCCGGGCGATTTTCGAAAAATTCTAGTGTATTCATGATAATTCTAAGATTATCTCGTAGATATCTATTAGGAAGGAAGCCGTTTTGGTCTGAGTGAATGAATTGGTTAAGGAAGCAGCTAAGCCTAGCTGCAAGAACCCCCGCAAATATCTTATAATCGGAGTTTAGTAATGATATTGGTCTACAGTTCTTAATAAGAGATAGATCAGTTCCTTCTTTTGGGATAATAGAAATATAAGCCTCAGTCCAAGATACTGGAACCTGAGCCTCTTTCATAACCGCATTGAATAGATCCGTCATGTGTCTTCCTATCACGTCAAACACTATTTTGTATAGTTCAACTGGAAGGCCATCTCTACCCGGGGTTTTGCCATTCGCCTGTGCTTTCATAACTGTTTCTACTTCCTCCATCGTAAATTCTGCATTAAGAATTTCCTTCATTGTTTCCGAGACTTTAGGCAAGTCTGTCTTTTCCAAATATTTCCAAATTTCACAGATATTTTCCTCTCCTTTCTGATAAAGCTGTGTGAAAAAATTCTGAGCTACCATTCTCTTGCCTTCCTTAGTACAATGGAAATTCCCAATTACATCTTTCAGCCCTTCTATTCTCCGTTGTTCCTGCTCCTTTCTAAGCCAGTAAGCCAACCATTTTCCTGTTTTATTCGCCCTTTCAAAAAAATTTTGTTTAGTCCACTTTAGTTTATTTGCTAATTCCTCTTGATCTAATAATTTAATCTGGTGTTGCCAGTACTCCCTTTCCTCTATCAATGCTGTCTGGGTTAATCCATTTTGCATCCTTTCTTCCACCTGTTGTAATTTATTCAAGAGGTTGTCTCGGTGTTTCTTACCCGCCCTACGTTTGTCAATCATATATTTGATTAACCATCCCCTCATCACTGCCTTAACCGTATCCCATGTATTGTATATTGAAGTATCCTCTTTCTTATTTTCCTGGAAAAAAAGATATAACTCCTTCTTAAATTTACTCATGAATTCTTCATCTTTCAGGATATACAGGGCTGAAAAAGTTATTTTTGATTGGTCCTTGCACTTTTGACCAGTCCTCAAACTTACGACTGTCCTCACATTTTACGTTTTTGCCATATCTTGTCACCATGGTGAAGAGAAGCAGTTGTGAAATGAGTGACATGGTTGTTAAGAATGCTGCATGGGTACAATATGCCAGACATAATACGTTTTGTAATGCTAATAAACCTGGGAGATGGTTGGCTTACACGATGAGGAAAAAACAGAAATCACGTATTATAGACAAAATAGAATTTAGAGGTAAAGAGATTTATCAACAGAATTTAATAAAAAAGGCTTTTTTGGAGTTTTATACAAAATTATATGCTAAAGAAGCAATTCAAGATGTTGATATTGATAGATATCTAAAGATGGAGATTCCTGAATTAACGTTGGAACAGAGAGATAGATTGAATCAACCTATAACTTCTGAGGAAATTGTTGGAGCAATTAAACAATTAAAAATAGGTAAGGCTCCGGGAACAGATGGACTAACAGCTGTTTATTATAAACATTTACAATCCGAAATGTTAGAACCATTAAAAATTTTATTTAATAAAATACAATTAGGAGGAGGAGTACCACCTTCTTGGAAAACAGCCTTTGTTTCACTAATTCCAAAGGAGGACCGAAATTCCATTAAGCCGGAGAATTATAGGCCAATTTCACTTCTGAATACTGACTATAAGATTTTTGCTAAAATATTAGCTAATAGACTAATGCCAGTTATGCAACAAATAATTCACAATGATCAATCTGGGTTTATAAAAGGTAGACAAATGAGATATAATGTTAGACAAATTGTAAACTTATTGGAATATTTGGAAAAACATAATCAAGTCCCTGCAGCGTTTATATTCTTGGATGCAGAGAAGGCATTTGATCGTTTGAACTGGCAATTTTTGTTTAAAATAATAGAGAAAATGCACTTTGGGGAATATTTTACACAATCAATTAGAGCGATATACCAACAGCAATCAGCACAAATCATAGTTAATGGAGGTTTAACAGAGGCTTTTAAAATTGAGAAAGGAACAAGACAGGGGTGTCCTCTGTCCCCACTATTATTTATTTTGACTTTGGAGGTATTACTGAATAAGATACGTGATTCACAAAAATTGAAGGGTATTGTAATTAGACAACAAGATTACAGATTAAGAGCCTTTGCAGATGATTTGGTTATTACCTTATCTCAACCTATAGAGTCGGCTCCATATATATTGGATATAATTAATCAATATGGGAAAGTATCAGGATTTAAAGTTAATTCACATAAGACAAAGATGATAGTTAAAAATATGACTACATTTGAAAGAGACAAATTAGCAAGATTAACAGATTTTGAAATAGTTAAAAAGGTTAAATATCTAGGGGTATACATAGCAGCTTCAAATACAAAATTATACAAAAACAATTATGAGGTACTTTGGCAGAAGGTACAGAAGGATATGGAAAATTGGAAAAAATTACAGTTGTCTTTATTGGGAAGAATTGCAGCAATTAAAATGAATGTTTTACCTAGATTTTTATTTCTGTTCCAAATGATACCTGTGCTTAAGAAAGATGAAAATTTGAGAGAATGGCAGAAAGGTGTTAATACTTTTATTTGGGCTGGGAAAAAACCCAGAATAAAAATGAAAATTATACAAGATACACGTGAAAGAGGGGGTCTTAAAATGCCTAATTTAAGATTATATTATGAAGCAGCGGTTTTATCACAAATCAGTGATTGGTTTAATTTAACTGAGGGGAGAATTTTGAATTTAGAAGGTTATGATTTGTTATATGGATGGCATGCCTATTTGTTATATGACAAAAAAGTGGATAAAGTATTTAAGGTTCATATATTAAGAAATGCTTTGTTAAGGGTTTGGAAAAAATATCAATATAAGTTAAATTATAAGATACCTTTATGGGCAAATCCTAGACATGCAATAGAAAATATAAGTATAGAACAAAAACAGGAGGTGATTACCTATAAAGAGCTTCTTATTATGGAAAGGGGGGTAATGTACTTGAAATCTTTAGATATACTGAGAGAAGAAGGTATAACTTATACATGGTTTCAGTATGGTCAACTTCAAGCTAGATGGAAGGAAGATCAAAAAATTGGCTTTGTGCAAAATGAGGAGAATCTGGTAAAACAAATTAGAGATCAAAAACAAATGCATATTAAAAGGTTGTATAATGCTTTATTGGAAATAGATTCTGAGACGGAATTGGTTAAAGACTGTATGATTAAATGGGCACAAAATTTTCAAGAGCCAGTAATGATGGAAACTTGGGAAAAGATTTGGATTAGAAATGTGAAATTTACACAAGCACAAAATTTAAGAGAAAATTTTTATAAAATGTTTTATAGATGGCATTTAGATCCTAAAAAATTATCATGTATGTATTCTAATGTGCAAGCTAAATGTTGGAGATGTGACTGTGATGATGCAACTTATTATCATATATGGTGGACTTGTAGAAAAATCAAAGCATTTTGGATAAAGATTTGGTGGGTGATGCAGAATATTCTCAAAAAGAGACTGAAATTTACTCCACAGTTGTTTTTACTGGGTATAACTACGGACTGTACAGTTGCAGAGACTAAATTGATTTTGAACTTGATAACAGCAGCAAGATTGTTGGTAGCACAATACTGGAAGAAGGACTTTTTGCCTACTATTGATGACTGGATATTGAAAGTAACTAATTTAGCTGAAATGGCTAAAATTTCAGCATATCTGAAGGATCACACACAAGAAAGGTACATACAGGACTGGAGAAGATGGATAGATTATATACAAAATAAGTATCAGACCAAAAAATATCAAATAGCTTATGAATGATTTCTTTTATTTGTATAAGCGTTATATAAGTGACATTAGAAGTATTATGTTTAAGAAATAGGATTTTATATATGGGGGGTTAAGAATTTTTTTTATAGGGATGTTAGTTTAATGATTGGTTATGCAATTTAGATTATTGTTAAAGATCAATAGAAATACCTTGTGTTCTGCTCTGGGAAGTCGGGGAGGGGGAGGGGGGTTGGGGGGGGTTGTGGGGAAAATATGTTTGTTTTTAAAACTTTTTCAATAAAAAAAAAAAAAGAATGCTGCATGGGCATAAATGTGAGGATGGTCATAAGTGTGAGGACCAGTCAAAAGTGCGAGGACCGGTCAGAAATGACTTTTTTCAGCCCTCTGAGTAGTCCCTATACACATAGCCATGGCCACCCGGTCACATGACCAGCTAACCATGCCCACCCAGTCACATGACCTCCAAGCCACGCCCACAAAATAAGCCACGCCCACAGAACTGGTAGTAAAAAAATTTAGAACCCACCCCTGATCTTCAGTAAGAATATACAGTTACAAGCCATATACCCTTTTTCAAAGAAAAAAAAAGATCAACCATGGGTCTCCAGAAAATTGACATTCTTTGCTTTGCATGGCCAGTTGTCTCAATAATATGTTAGACCCGTGATGGTGAACCTATGGCATGCATGCCGGAAGTGGCACGCAGAGCCATCTCTCTGGGCATGTGAGCTGTTGCCTGTTTCTCTTCCAGGTTCCGGCACGCCAGCCAGCTGGTCTTCACGCATGCGGGAGCACTGGAAACTGGAAGAGCTGCTGCCCGGTGTGCAGGTGCGTGCCGGGAAGATGATCTTACAGTTTCTGGTGCGCACATGCGCACTGACCAGCTGGTCTTCGCACACGCATGCGCACCAGGAACCAAAAGACCAGGTGGCTGGTGCGCATGCATGCGCCGGAAACTGGAATATCATCTTCCTGGAATGCACACTGGGCAGCTGCTCTTCCAGTTTCTGGAATGTGCATGTGCGTGCCGAAAAGGTTTGCCAACACTGTGCTAGACATATAGCAACAGCAATAGCACTTAGACTTATATAGCGCTTCACAGTGCTTTACAACCCCCTCTAAGCAGTTTTACAGAGTCAGCATATTGACCCCAACAATCTGGGTCCTCATTTTATTGACCCTGGAAGGATGGAAGGCTGAGTCAACCAATAATGGCAGGGTTACTACCTTCAAAGTGCAAAAGAGATATAACTATCAGAACTATACCTACACTGAAACTAGAATTCTTCCCTATTTCAGGGAATGAGAGGATAACTCATTTAGGTCCAATAATTTGGTAGAGCCAACAGGACCAGGCCACTGTGTGTTGGGACTGGATTTGGCAAACAGCCCACCTACTGATCATGGTTGTAGATGCATATGAGGAGATCCCACTCATTGGTTATTATTTAGAATTTTGACAGCTGGTAGAACACACAAGAAGAGGTGGAAAGGCAGAGTTGTGTCCCAGGTCCTCCTGAATGTCAGGCATGAACAACCAGACCCACACATGTAGACTTCAAACTGGAGGGGGGGTCTGCCATGAGAGCACTGCACGTACCTTTTGAGGATCCATTTGGATTCCTTCCGTGGAAATGTGGTAACCCCCCAAATCTAGCTGCTTCAAGTCAAATGCACATTTCTCTAATCTAGCAAAGAGGTGATTTTCCCATAGTCTTGTCAAGACCTCCCACGCTTACAATATGATAAAAGTAAAAAAGTCCAACAAAACAATTAAAATTAGAGGAATTAAATAGAAAAGTTAAAAAAAAAAAACCAAGACAATGGGCAGTCTGGGGGTGGGGATCTTCTCTACCCAGTCAACCACTGTCAATGTAGTAGGCCCCCAAGCCAAGCAGAAGAACCAAGTTTTTAGGCTGTTTCGGAAAGCCAGGAGTGTGGGGGCAGACATCACTTCCAACAGGAGAATAATCCAAAGGCTCTTCTCCTGGACCTGACCAGCCAAAATTCTTTGGCAGATGGGATCCAAAGTAGGCCCTTTTCACTGGAACGAGTACGACACGCTAGTCCCATCAGGGTGAGATGGCTCCTCAGATACCCTGGCCCCATGCCATAAAGGTCTTTATAGGAAATAACCAACACATGGCGGTCATAAAGTTTCTCATCCTCAGAGTAGATTATGATGCCATCCAGATAAATCACTACAAATTTGTCAATTATATTGGGGAAAAAATGGTTCACAAATCTAGAAAACACAGCTCCACAATTTACTAACCCAAACAGCATCACTGTCACAGCTGCCATCATATGCTTGGGCCTCACATTTACTAGCTGTCAATCTGCCATGAACTATGGGGGGAGGGAACCAGACGGAAGTGGAAAGTGAAAGTGATGAATGCTTGGGAGAAAGTGAAACTGATGTTGATTGGAAGAAGCGTGCCACTCAGAGACAAGTCCTCAAGGAGTTCCCTGGGAGAAGAATGCAAAAACACATCTTTCAAAATTGATTGGGCAGTGAGTGGGACCGGCAATGGGAAGTGTCTAGTAGGGAAAAGTTAAAACTTAGAGATTTGGTGTGCGAACTTCAGTTCTGTCTTTGCTATATTGAAATCGACTTGGCTTTTAGTAAAAGTATACCTTTCACTACAAATTGAATCGAGGGTCTTTCTTAACTAAAGGGCCAAGTGGGGCAGGTTTGACATTAAGCCAGAACTGCAATAACAATCCACCCAGAGAAATCATCTACTGTGGGGATTTTGCAACCATGCCTTTTTCTGATGGTGAGCAAGAGGAAAACTGGGAAGAGGCTATGTCGAAACCAGAGACCAGCAGTGGAAACCCTAGGCTGGGAGATGAGTTGGAAACACAGCGTGCCCAGCAGGAGACCTGGCATGGCCAAATTAGCATCAGCACCTGGGCGGAGACATCAGAATGGAGACTGATGGCCCCATCCCAACTCCCCAAGAGGTGGAGAGACCCTTCCCCAGAGAGAGGCCAACCCCGATGGTCCATGGGGGTCAGGAAACTGGAGGAGCTGGAGGACCCCCACCAGGAGTAACTTTCTCCCAAGGGGCCAGACCCAAGGGGTCAAACCCAAGGCACGCCACCCAGAGACACTGTTCAAGCCCGCACTAGCCAAGAGAGGCCTCCAAGCCCCATTCGAACGGGTGGTTGAATTCTACAGAGAGAGACTTGCCGACTTCATGCTTCGTGAGCCCCTCGAACCATCAGATCAGGCACAACTGCAAGGTTCAGGGATGTTTGGTGCTCAACCCATTCCAGTACCACCAGCGCCAGCAGCACTGCCAGCATGGGCTGCCCCAGCCACCAGAGATGAATGCCGGCCACCTGGGCTGGGAGTAAAGTTCAATGGAGAGACAAAGCAATTGGGATTTTTTCTCACTCAGGTCTGGGATTTCATGGAGTAGTATGGAGCTGATCTCCCAAGCAATGAAACCAGTGTGCGCTATGTCACCAGGGCTTTCGAAGGTGAGGCTGCCAACTTTCATGATGGCACTAAGACAATGGTTCAAGGACCCATTGGCAGACCAGCGAGCCAGAACCAGGATCAGGACCATAAAACAAAGAAGACACTTCATAGCAGCCTACATTCAAGAATTCCAGGGTCTGGCTAGCCAACTCATAGACTGGCCCCAAGAAATGCTGATTGAATAATTCAGAGAAGCGCTGAACTGCAAAGTATTCTACACCTGCCTGTCTCGAGGGTCACCGAGGACCCTCCAAGGATGGTACATCCTAGCTGCCAAAGTGGAGATTGACCTGGCCTCGTTCCACAAATACCTGGGGAGGGAACCACATTATTCCAGGGTTGCAGAGAGAAGAGACCCAGTGAAGACGGGCAAGATGGGCCCCAGTCCTCGGCTGCACTCAACAGAATGCTACCAGAGTGGCAAGGAAGGCCACTTTGCTATCGACTGCCCTCCACCATGATCGATGGCAGCCACCCCACATGTTCCCCCCAAGGAAGGGGAAGACAGCCTCCAAGCCCAAAAAGGGACCACGCAAACGGGTTGAGGTTGTAGAGTTCACCCTATCATCTAGTGATGGCAAGGGAACTCCAGCTAAAGACCAGAAGCCAGCCATGGAAAGTGACAGTGGCAGGGATGATGATTCGCTGGTAAGTGGAAATTTAATACCAATGATAGTGACGGTAGAATTAATGGTGGCTTCCCCAGGGCGAAAGGGCATCCTAACAGTGATGTTAGACTCCGGGTGCACCAGATGTCTAGTTAACCCCAATGTAGTAGAGAGGCTTGGAATGTGCCTCTGCGAGTTCAAAACCCTGATAGTGTTCACCCACTTAGCTCACTAGTGGAGGGGGAGAGGAGGCCAACGACTTTCGTAATTGAGTCTGTAGAAATGAGAATTGGACCCCACATAGACACCATTAGCTTTATTGTGACGCCTGACATGGACTGACCCATGATCCTGGGCCTCACTTGACTAGAGAAGTGGAATCCCTTGGTGAACTGGAAGAAAAAAGTCTTTAAAATCCCAATTTTTAATCTTCTTTTTTTTGGGGGGGGGGTGCCTCCCATATCCTTCTTTTGATTCTTTTATTTCATCTACATTTAAGTCTATTTTTTGACTATATATTCTAGCTTTTTCTCCCCTCTCTACCTTTTCCCACTGTCTAGTTTTAAAGCTGTCTGTTCTAACCCCTATCTCTTTTCTCCAGCTATCTTCCTGTTTCTCCCATTCCCTTTTTAAATCTTTTAAAATATTTTTCTCTTGTTTTAATTCCTTAGTCACTATTAATTTTATTAATGTCTCCTCCTTGTTGTCTTCTTCTTGCTGGTTCCTCGATTCTGCCGTCTCCTCCATTTCTTCTAGTAGCTCCATTTCTTCCTCATTGTCCTGGTGTTTGCTCATTGCTCCTTGTATTATATTTTCCAATTTTTGGTCTATGCGATCAAATATTTCCACCATCTCCTTATGTTGTTCTTTTATGAAATCCTTAATGTTTTGATACATCAGCTCCATTTCATTATCTCCACTTGCTTCCATCTTATGTTATGTCTTTGCTTAAGAGCTCTCCTTTTAGACCAATTGTCCAGAAATTATTAAAATCACAATTTTAAATGTCTAATCAACAAGCAATCTATTTTTTTAAAAAAAACCAGGGGGTTGACCACACCTCTTCCAATCACTTTTATTTATTCAACAATGTTGAAGGGTCTCTTGGCTAAAGATCTTGTTTAATGTCCAATGGTTTTAAAGTAAATACTTGTAATCCAGCAAATGTAGATGGTTATTCCCAAGATTGCACAGTTCTCCTTTTAGCAGCAGATGGCGCTCTGACTTCAATTTGCTGCAGCCTCTTTGCGTTATTGCTGACAGTTCCGATTTTAATTATTTAGAATTGTAAATCCAATAAGTGGGCAGTATTAATAAAAAAAAAGGTTCAAGATCTAATTCCAACGTTTTACAATGCCTTTTCAATACCACATCTTGCACTTTGAGAGTTCAAATTTCTTTTTCTTGTTTTTTTTAAGAAATTTTCTCTTCTTAAATTCTCCATTTTTTTTTTTTTAGCATTCTTATCCGCCGGTGGCAAATGGTTCTAAATATGCTCCCCCCTTAGATTTCTTGGGGTCATTTTCCAATAAAAAGTATTCTCTCACCGAGTTCACACACCACTCACTTTCTCCGCTCCAGCACTGTCTTAGGTATTCAGACTGTCTTCGGCTTCATGGCAGCAATGTTTGCTGCCGCTGCACCTCGTCTTCGGAAGAGGAGGATTTCCAAGTCAAGGAGGAGAGATGTGGCTCTCCTCGACCTGCCAGGTGGTCCCCCTTTACTTCACCACCCCTCCAGGGTGGCTATGGCTTGATTTTGAGCCCTCCGATGAGGAGAGATTGGAGTGGGGCCGCAGAGGTCATGGTCCAGCTTCCGAAGGCACCGGAAGTACAACCGGAAATCTCTCCTGAGCTTTTCCGATATGCCTGTAACATACGGAATGACAATGTTGCTTCGTTTATTGTTTTTGTCGTTGTCTGTTACAGAGGAGCTCCTGTAGGGCCTTTTTTGAGATTTGATGAAGGCCCACTTGGGATAGCGACACATTCTGAGGGCTTCCTTGATGTGTTTATGTTCTTTTTCTTTCCCATATTTGCTGGTAGGCAGGCCTTCAGCTCGGTGATGTAAGGTTCTGATGACTCCCATTTTGTGCTCCAGTGGGTGGTAGGAATCAAAATGTAAATATTGATCTGTTTGAGTGGGTTTTCTGTAAACTTCAATGTTAAGGCTTCTGTCTTCCTTAATGTGTACTGCACAGTCCAGGAAGGCTAGACTATTTTCCTTAACATCTTCCCGTGTGTCCACAGAGTTGATATGTTTGGTGAATTCTTCCAATTCCTGTGTTTTGATCTTGACCCAAGTATTGTCCACATACCTAAACCAGTGAGTGGGTGGAATTCCTGTGAAGGAGTCTAGGGCTTTGGTTTCTACCTCTTCCATGTAGAGATTGGCCACAATGGGGGACACTGGTGAACCCATGCCACAGCTGTGTTTTTGTCTGTAGAAATCTTCTTTGTATTTAAAATAGGTAGTGGTCAAGCAGAGGTCCAGCATGACACATATGTGTTCTGGGCTGAGGTTGGTCCTGTGAATTTTTTTTTTTTTTTATTGAAAAAGTTTTACAAATACAAATTTTTTCCCCTTCCCCCCCCTTGCCCTCCCTAACCCCCCCTTGCCCTACCCTCCCCCCTTGGCTTCCCCAGAATGAAATCCAATTATACATTTCTTCCTGACATTCTAGTATACTATCCCCTGTAAACTATACATTTCTAGACAACATTCATCTAAAAATTATCTAATACTTCTTAGTTTAGTATTTATTCTATACATAATCTATCCCTATCCTCCACTCCCTTACATAAATCTCTTGTGTCCGGTCTTTTATATATGTTAATAACTTCACCATTTCTACAAGACTAGCCAGCTTCAGAGTCCAATCTTCAATAACATCCCTTTTGCAATATAACCTAATCTATCACCATATACCCTATCAGTTTTGTTTCACCCACTTTCCCGCAGGTCCGCAATATATAATTATTTATAATATCTAAACAATCACATCAGATCCTTCTTCCAACAAAATATTTGGTGTCTTTAGTTGCCATCTGCCCACATCATTAAAAAATACTTTTATGTATAAAAACCCCCCGAGTGACTTTATATTTATATTCCATATATTATCTTCGCAAAGTCTTCCATCTAGATTATTAATTCCATCAGTCGTGTTAGGGTAACAACCAGATCAACTGCAAATGCCCTTGTTCCATAATCCTCTTGCCTCGTAATTATTCCCTTCAGGATACACATAATCCATCTTTCTTAAGATCTATAATAGAAAGTTCCAATTCACTCAGTTACAGGCCTTCTCCACATACTTAGACACCAGCACTGCAGGGATCTGTTTATTCTTCTCAAGATAGTCCATCTGCCCACATCATTAAAAAATACTTTTATGTATAAAAACCCCCCAAGTGACTTTATATTTATATTCCATATAATATCTTCGCAAAGTCTTCCATCTAGATTATTAATTCCATCAGTCATGTTAGGGTAACAACCAGATCAACTGCAAATGCCCTTGTTCCATAATCTTCTTGCCTCATAATTATTCCCTTCAATATACACATAATCCATCTTTCTTAAAATCTATGATAGAAAGTTCCAATTCACTCAATTACAGGCCTTCTCCACATGCTTAAACACCAGCACTGCAGAGATCTGTTTATTCTTCTCAAGATAGTCCACTAAGCCTATAATTTGCCTCACATTATCTTTCATATATCTGCTTTCTATAAGTCCTACATAAACATAAATCGGTTCTTAGATGACTGGCATTGATATGTTGGATAATAGATTTACAAAAATTTTATAATCCATATTCAAAAACAACATTGGTCTAAAACTTTCTAGTTTTGTGGAACCTGCTTTTTTTCTTGCCTTGTGGTGGCTTGAAACTCTGCTGTTGTTGCTTTTCTGGAATTTGTTTATATGCTGTTCGAGTTGTATGCTGATCTTTAACTGTGCAGGACATTAAATCAAGATCCACAGCCGCTTCTCTTATATTTTTAAGTGGTCCAGCTAAAACCTTCAAAGGATAATCCAAGCGCAAGTCATCCAAAGAGCCCCCTGTATTTCCTTGTTTTTCCATTGGCTCCACCTCCATCTGCTTCCACTGGACTTTGGTCTTTTGTTCAATTTGCTTTTCTTTATCTCCCTCCTGTATTCCTGATACTGACAATATACGTGGAGATGTTGGGCCAATTTTAAATACATTGCGATAAAATTCTTCCGCTTTTTCAACAGTGTTTAATCGATATCTTTCTCCTTGATACGTCAATCTTATGCCAACTGGGGCATCCCATCTGTATGGAATCTGTTGTTTCTTTAGTTCAATCACCAAAAATCCAAAATCTTTTCTATCTTTTAACATCTTAGGCGGCAACTCTTTGTAAATCCCAATCTGCCTTCCATCCACTTGTAGGGTAGAAACAAAAGACTTTTGCAAGATGTCATTTCTTATTCTTTTATCTGTAAAATATATCACTACATCTCTGGGCAATTGCCTTTGTCTTGCTACCCAAGAATTCACTCTGTGAATCTTATCAATTTTGGATAAAACCTCTTCAGAGCTGACCTGTAACATCACAGCCAAAGCATCAGCACAGATCCTTCTCAAATCTCTGTTATTTTCCTTTAACCCCCTCAGTCTTACAGCAAATTCCATAAATTTGAATTGCATCATTGTAACTTCATTTTCAATCCTTTGCATTTTATTATCCACATTATAGATCTTATAATCAGCTTCCTTCATTTTAGACTCTGCTTCTAAGTTGGTTTCTTCGATTCTTTTATCAATCTGAAGAATTATTTCTGAGAAGCCAGTCAAAACTGTCAAAAAATCTCGCCTCATCTTATCATACCTTTCTTGCACCAGTTTCTTAGTTTCCTGTTGAAATTTCTCAAACTTCTGGTCCATAAGCACAATAATAAATTCCTTAAAGTCTTTAAAATCAGTGCTTAAAAACTGCTCTTGTAACTTATAAGTAGGGGAACCCCCCCATACAGCTTTGTTTTCTGGCATTAAAGCCATTCTGCCACGCAGACAGATTCTTTTTTAAGGAGGAAATCTTCTCTCCCTTCTCACCAGCACAAAATCCTCTCAGAATTAATCAAGTCTCTAAGGGAGATAGAGCATAAAAACAGTTTAGAAGAAAAAACTTTTTCCTTCTCCTCTAACCAGCGCTGTTATTTTAGATACTTTATAGCATACTGAAGCATTCAGGCAAATCCACTTTTGCTTTCAGCTTTTTTATTTATTTTTTTTTTCCTTTCAAGCAGCTAAAGCCGGACGCCATTTTAAACCTTCATTCTTTCTTCAATCTTAAATCCAATCACAGGGGTAATATATATACTTGCAGTTTTAGATTCCAAATCCGGATTTCACTCTGTTTATTTTCCTTTAATTTTCACTAATTACGCTGGTCGCGCCGTCTTGCTCTGCAATAAGCAGAGTTCCCCCGTCGTCTGGAGCCTCGGCGAGCTGGATAGGGAGCCTCATCCTGCTTCCTCCCCAGAGGCAAAAAAAAAAACACTCTGGGAATTTCGCAGGGGCTCTACCTGCTCTCGCCGGCTCTCCTCACGCTTCTTCAAAGAAGCGGAGTTTTTTCAAGCCGCCTCTCAGCTGTGAGGGCGGCTCTTTACGGGCGGCGGGGCTGGCGGTCATAAAAGACCGTCTGGCGATGACAGCGACTGGAACCGGAAGCCGGTCCTGTGAATTGTTGATGTGATGGGTGTTGTTGCCAACTAGAGGAGCTAATAAGGTGGTGTTGTGGCTCCGTCCTCCGAGCCTATCTAATCGGAGGAAGAAGGCTCCGAACATGAAGGAGAGGAGACGGCCAGGCCTCCCTCTCCAGGACCCTCCTCTCTGGCAATGCCTCAGGTGTCTCCCGAAGGAGAAGAGATTGGCCAGGAGCCAGGTGTTTCCGAGCCATCGGATAGTGACGAAGAAACATTGTGGTTGGACCCATGCCAGTGTCGGAGAGACAAGCGTGAGCAGCAGAAAAGGAGGCGTGCCAGAGATTAAGCTGAGTCACTGGACCACACCCCACAGGCTATAAAAGGGAGCGTGGTGGCCATTCGGACTCTGTGACGGACAAAGCTAATCTCTGGTGAGGCACTTGCACCTTCGGACACAACACCTATTTGCCGTGGATTTAATTACAAACTGGACTATTCAAACTGTGTGTATTTTTGTCTGTGTTATCGGAGTAAAAGCTCTTGGCAGGCAGCCACGGAGTTGCTGCCAAGTTCCTTATCACTGACGTTGTGTGTTTGAAGAGTTTATTTAACCCTCGGCTGGCTGGTTGGGTGTGTGCGAGGTACGGGGACAGAACAGGTGGTTAGATATTTCTCATCCAAGAAGCGTCTTCAGGCTTCTTCAACCTATTGAAGGACAATGCAATCGACAAGCCACAATATTACCATCTTTACCCTGAGGAAGCCACCCCATGCATATATGGACTCCCCAAAATCCACAAAGCGGGAACTCCACTAAGACCAATTGTCAGCAGCATCAACTCTGTCACTTACAACATTGGAAAATATCTACCCAATATCTACCCAGGCTGAGGAAGAACATGGGCCAGTCCTGGAGGCTGGGGAAGGCCTGGATGAGGGCTCTGCGTTGGAGGCAGAGATGGGGCCAGGGCCATCGGGGAGTGATGTGCAGACTCCGGAGCTTCCAGAGGCTGACAGTAGAGAGGCAGAGGAACAGGAGGAGCCTGTTCCTAGTGCACCTATGAGAAGAGCTGCCAGAAGGCAAGAGCAGCTAAAGCAAAGAGGACGACTCTACTCCGGATGAGATGATTGGCCCCTCCCATAAGGCTTAAAAAGAAAAAGAGCCTTGATAGTACAGTGGTTTAGTGCACCCTGTTATTAACACAGCTGCCTGCAATTTCTGCTGGTTTGAATCTCTCCAAGGCTCAAGGTTGACTCAGCCTTCCATCCTTTCTAAGGTAGGTGAAATGAGGACCCAGTTTGTGGGGGCAATAAGCTGACTTTGTATAAAATATACAAAAGAATGAAGGCTATTGCTTAACGCATTGTAAGCCGCCCTGAGTCTCCGGAGAAGGGCGGCATATAAATCAAATTAAAAAAAAAAAAAAAAAAAGACCAGCAACGGCTCTTGGGCTCTTTGTCGGAAAACAACGTTGATAGTATTGCTGCACTTATCTCTTGTTGGTGTCTTCTGCTTTTGAACTTTTGCCAAGAGAAGCCTTTGGCAGTTTGCCTAATTATACCAAGGTTGGTGATTAAGACTGAAGAATTTGTGTTATGAAGAGTTTGTTTTAGTTTAGTTTGGACTACACTGAGAATGAGTTAATTCTCAGCTGTTCTAATAAAGTCTGTTTGTTTTGGAACTGTTTGCGTCGATTACTACCTACTTGGGCCTGGGTCACAACAACTTCAAACCCAAAAATACACTAAGGCAAAAGCTTGTCCACCCCAAGGATAAAACACCCAGACAGAAACTGAGCAACATGGTATATGCAGTACAATGCAGTGAGCCATGTGCAGATCTGTACGTTGGGGAAACGAAACAACCACTTCATAAACGCATGGCACAACATAGGAGAACAAACACATCAGGACAAGATTCAGCAGTCCATCTGCATTTAAAAGACACAGGCCACTCTGAAGACAACAAAGTCCATATTTTGAACAGAGAGGATCGCTGGTTTGAAAGAGGGGTTAAAGTGGCCATCTATGTCAAAACTGAACAGCCCTCTCTCAACAGAGGGGGAGGAATATGACATCATCTATCTCCAATCTACAACACAGTCCTTTCAACAGTTCCAAGAAGGCTCCACACCAATTTGCACCACTCAGGTGACCCTGATGACACAGATAAACCTCCAGGTGACCTTAATGACCCTCTAAAAGGATGCAAATGAACAGCTGTCTGCAAGGAGTATAAATCCTTCCATTCCTCACCTTCCAGTCAGAGCTGAAGAAGCTTCTTGGATGACAAGTGAAATGTCTTCAAAGAAAAAACAGAAAGTCCAGTTGCCTCTTGAAAAAAACCACCTTTGGGCCAAACTGTACTCGATGATGCCAAGGGACTTTGAAGAGCTCTGAGCCTTCATTGATAAAAACTTGGGTTGGGGATTTATTCAGCCGGTGAAGACAAGCATGGTGGCTCCCATTTTATTTCGTGAAAAGAAAGATGGCTCCCTAAGACTATGTATGGATTACCATGGGCTGAATGCTATTTGTGTGGAGAATGTATACCCCCTGCCCTTGATGAAGGATATGCCGAGCCACTTGGCCAAGGGGAGAATTTTTCTAAAACTAGATTTAAGGGAAGCCTATTACCGAGTATGGATCAAAGAGGGGGATGAGTGGAAGATGACTTTTAATTGCCTGCTGGGCTGCTTTCAATTTTGGGTCCTCCCATTTGGCTTACCAGGGGCACCTGCTGTATTCATGCAGCTGAATAATGAGGTACTACATGAACAATTCAAGGTTGTCCTGGTCTATTTAGATGACATCCTGATTTATACTGTGACTATGAATGAGCATGTGAAACTGGTAAAGGCTGCTTTAGAGAAATTTCTCGCCGCTCAATTGTATATGAAACTCTCCAAATGTGAGTTTCACAAAACCAAATTGGACTACTTAGGGTACCACATCTCCCATGAAGGAGTGGAGATGGACCTGGAAAAAGTACGAATGGTACTTGAGTGGGAGAAACCCCATATCCAAAAGCAGCTGCAAAGCTTTCTAAGCTTCACCAACTTTTATAGACAGTTCATTCTGGCATTTGCCCAAATCACACTTCCAATAAGAAACCTACTCAAGACCAAAGGAGAAGGGAAGCCTAGACCAGGACAACCACTTAAATGGTCCACAGAATGTCATACAGCATTAGAAAAACTCAAGAGACTGTTCACTGCCAAACCCATCCTTAAGCATCCCAATCCCAAAGATCCTTTCATCATCCAAGCAGATGCCAGTGATGTCGCCATGGCCACCATCCTTCTCCAAAAGTACCAAGAAGAGTGCCTGCAACCTTGCACGTACACATCCAAAAAACTCTCTGATTTTGAGCGCAGGTGGGTAGTATGGGAAAAGGAAGCCTACGCTGTGAGATAGGCATTGCTCACATGGAGACATTTCCTGGAGGGCAGCAAAACCCCTTTTGAGGTGTGGGCAGACCAGAAGAACCTAGAGGCACTGAACCCCCCCCCCCGAAGCTCTCACCTAAGCAGGTGAGATGGGCACAATATGTCAATCACTTTAATTTCTCCCTACATTACTTGCCAGGGGAAAGAACTTTCTAGCCAATGCACTCACCAGACTACCTCAATATAATAGCACCAGAGAGGATGTAGTGAATTCCATCATCACTTCCAATCAAATATCAATCCCAGCCATCACCAGAGTGCAGGGAAAAGTGGAACCTAAAGTAACTGACAATCTCACTCATGCTCTGAAAATGGCCCTGGCAGGAGACAACAGGTTTGCACACCTCAAAAATGACATCACTGTACACGATGGCCTTGCCTGTATCAGGACCAAACTGTGAGGCACGGAGGCCACAGAGCCAGCTGAGAGTTCAAACTTCCCTTTAATGCTGCAACTTTTCCCCCAAACGCTCCCACATTATGCAAGTCCCAGAGCAAAGCACTTACACAGAAACACAGCAGCCTCTGGCTGTGAGCAGTCCAGCAAACGCTGTTAGTACAATGGCTTCAAAGAAGTCCAGCAAGGCAAAGGTACAAAGAAATGAATCCATGAAGCAAGGAATTAGCAATGAGTCCATGAAGCAAGGATGAAGCAATGAGTTCACAAAGCAAGGAAGAAGCAAGCAGTCCTGCAAATGCCAAACATCGGCAACGGCACACAAAACTCCACAAACTCAGCATTTTTCCCAACAAACTCCGTTTCCCACAGCATCTCCTTAAGTCTCAGTCCCCAGGTGTGCCTTGTGAAGAGAGGTGGGGCACTCTCCTCCCAAGTCGTCGGGTCAGCCTGCACTGTTCACACCTCCTCTCCACTCTCTGTGCTCAGGGATCAGGAGGGCGCGGTCCTTGCTCATCGCCTCTTCATCTCCACTGCCTGCCTTCTCTCGATCATCCTGCCCCCGTTCCTCCCTACTGGCAAGCCATCCCAAGCCCGAGGAGCCCGGGGCTGCCTCGTCCTGCTCCTCCTCCATTCCTCCAAAGCCAATGAAGCTGCCCCCTCGGTCTTCATCAGCCACAACTCCGGCTCATCCTTCCCCACAGATTCAGGCTCTGATGGGGGCATGACACAAACTCTATGTGCCTGTGAGCCAGAAGACTCTTGTTCTGCAGCAGAGCCATAATTCTAAGACCACTGGACACTTTGGTTTTGTCAAGACCTTGTACTACGTGAGGCACCAATTCTGGTGGCCAAGCATGAAAAAGGACATTGAAAGCTATGTCGCCAGTTGCCCAGTATTTGCAACAGTGAAAGGACACCCCAGAAAACCACCAGGGCTACTGCAACCTGTGGCCAACCCCACAGCTCCTTGGAAGTAAATATTCGTGGTCCAGCTGATGTTGCAGCAATATCAGATGCAGGGAATGGGCTTTCACATTCCCTGTGCTGAGTTGTCCCTGTTTGTGGGCTCCGATAGGAGCCAAAGCTGCCTTGTAGGGGCGGTGAAGCTAAGGAGGGGTGCCCTGAGAGGTTGTGGGAGAGATCACAAGTCTCCTACTGAACCCCGGGCTTTTTTCCCTCTATGCCATGGCGAGGAGAAGAGGCAGCCTAAAGATGGCTGCCACGAAGCTGGGACAGCCGAGAAACACCTAAGAACTGTACTGGAGCGGAGTTGGTGAACAGTGTCTGGAACTGGGTGAGAAGAATCTTTTTTATTTAAAACTCAATCCCAAAAGAATATCCAGGAAAAGAGGCTCACTGCTATTTTTAAAACAGTGATTTAACATTTTGAGAAGAATTTCAAAATTGAAGGAAAAAGAATCAAAGGGAGAAAGACAAAAACCTTTAAAAATACAGAAAATTGGATGTCTAAATTGGACAGGTGTTGTTTTGGATAGGCATTTTAAAATGCTGGAACTATTTACTTAAAAAACTAACATCATCTTTATATTTTGGATTGTTACCATTAAAATTGGATAAAACTGGTTAATATTGAAATTTGACTTAAGACTGCCACTTGCTGACAAAAGGAAGGCATAACACCTTCCCAAAATCCTGGAAATACTTGGCTATTGGAGATATAAATGTGAGAATAAGAAAGACAAATTTTTTACTACTATAATTGCAGAAAGGTTGAAATTAATATTAAATGAAATAATACATTTGGACCAAAATGGTTTTCTACCTACAAGGCAAATTAGGAACAATATAAGAACGGTGTTAAATGTCTTGGAGTACTATGAAGTGCATCCTGAAAAACAGGTGGCACTAATATTTTTAAACGCCCAGAAAGCATTCAATAATCTTAATTGGCAGTTTTTGTTTCAACAGATCAAAGATATGAGATTTGGAGGGAAGTTTGAGAAAACAATAAAGGCAATATACAGGACACAAAAAGCTAGAGTGATAATTAATGAGGATAACACAGAGAAATTCAAAATAAACAAAGGAGTAAGACAGGGATGCCCAATGTCACCTCTGCTTTTCATCTTGACATTAGAAGTGCTGCTAACCCAAATTAGATACAATGGAGAGATAAAAGGACTAAAGGTAAAAAAAGAAGAATATAAGACACAGGCATTTGCGGATGACCTAATGTTCTTCATAGAAGAGCCGCTAGAGACAGAAAACACCTTAATGAATGAACTAGAAAAATTTGGGACAGTGGCAGGACTGAAAATTAATAGAGAAAAGACTAAAATGTTAGTAAAAAATTTAACTGAAAAAGAAAAGAAAGAATTAGAAAAAGATTTGGGATTGCAAATTGAAAAAAAGATTAAATATTTAGGAATTTGGCTCACTGTAAGGTGTTCTTCAATAAAAGATGATAATTATAAAAAACTGATACAACAAATGAAAAAAGATTTAGAGATTTGGGGAAAATTACAGTTATCACTACTAGGAAGGATAGCAGTGATTAAAATGAATATATTGCCAAAATTATTATATCTATTCCAGACAGTCCCTATAAAATTGGAAAGGAGATTCTTTGAGGAATTAAATAAAATAATTAAAAAAATTATTTGGCTGGGTAAGAAAGCACGGATAAATATGAAAATGTTACAAGATAGTAGAAGCAGAGGTGGCTTTGGACTCCCAAAATGGGAACTTTTATTATCAAGCTGAGGGGCTATTATGGATGAGACTGGATAAACTTAGACAATAAAAGGGTTTTAACGATTGAAGGACGTGACCTACAGGCAGGTTGGCATGCCTTCTTATGGGATAAACGTAATAAGGCACACTCATATTTTTACCGACATCAAATAAGAGAAGCATTGATATGGACATGGGGAAAGGTTAAAAGGAAACATTATATGAAATTGCCAAACTGGGTTTCACCAATGGAGGCAACGATTTACCCGAACACATTAGATAAAAAAAGATGATAAGATATAAAGAACTATTAGATAGCCAGGAGAAGCTTAAATCAAATGAAGAATTAAAAGAACAGGGTATAATTATAGACTGGTGGCCATATCTACAGACACAGTCAAGATATAGAAAAGATATGGAAGAATATGGAATTCAAGGGGTACCACAACAATTGGATAGAATATTGACAGGCAAGGAAGAAAAATTTATAACAAAAGCATATAAATATCTATTAGAGGTAGAAATGCAAGAAGAAATAGTGAAAGGTCCAATGATAGCATGAGCACAAAATGTAGGCCATAATATAAATTTAGAGGAATGGGAAAAATTATGGAACAAAAACTGTAAATTAACATTGTTGACCGCGTATAAAGAAAATCAGTACAAAATGTTTTATAGGTGGCATTTAACACTGGCAAGATTGGCTAAAATGTACGCAAATATGAAACCGGACTGCTGGAAGTGTAAATATAAGGATGGAACATTTTATCACATGTGGTGGCAATGCCCCAAAACAAAGGAATATTGGGAACAGATAAGGAGATGGTTACAGGAGATTACAGGAGAACAAATTGAATTTAAACCTGAATTATTTTTATTAGGAATAATTAATCAAAGGATAAAGAAGCAACTCCAACATATCATTTTACATATAGTAACAGCAGCACGAATTATTTATGCCCAATGTTGGAAACTTGAAAATATACCAGCTAATGAGAGGATTATTCATAAGATATTAGAATGTGCCAAGATGTATAAGCTCACGTTAGAAATAAAAGGCAAGGAAGATATAGAATTTTATTAGGTTTGGGATAAGTGGTATAAGTGGTTAGAACAGAGAAATAAAAATGTATAGAAATAGATGTAGATAACTGTAAGAGACACATGACACTGTACTGTTAAAAATGCTTATTGTTATGTAAATTGGAAAAATGGAAAATATTTTTTTTAAAAAAAAGAAAGACGCTATTATTAAAATGACCCCTGAAGGCTACAACACAAGACTGAATTTATAGAGAGACTTATGAAGGTTCTGGAAAAATTCTTGGGACTATCCAGAGGAACAGGTCGATCAGCTTTGAGATATAAAGATTTATGAATATTGAACTTTTTGAGAAGTGACGTTTTTGGATTATTGGACAAAAGAGGGACAAAATAAAAGTAAACGAGATGCTCCACCAGCAAGAAATGAGTGGAATTTGGGAAGAAACGGCATCGATAATTCAAGGTATTAAGGATTCTTTGAGAAGAAGATACAAGGAGATTATGAATAAAATGCAGAGCGTAGATGGAAAGCTGGAAAACATGATACAAAGGACAAGGAGTGACCAACACACCCAGGAAGAGGAGGAGCCAATTGAAAGAGTAGATGAAAAAACAGAACAGACAAACCAACAAATAAAACAAGATGACAATAAGGAGATAACAACAAAAATAATAATGACTGATGAAATAAGCGGGGGGAACACCGCTTGGGGGGGGAAAGCCCTACTAAGCAGGTATATACAAAAGTATGAAGGCTATTGCTTAACGCATTGTAAGCCGCCCTGAGTCTCCGGAGAAGGGCGGCATATAAATCGAACCAATAAATAAATAATAAATAAATAAATAAATAAATAAGCCGAGGGGAGAGTATTTTAAGGGAACTAAAAAAGGAACTGGAGTTGTAGGAAGACTCTTTTGGAAGAGAGATAGGGGCAAGAGTAGATACTTTGAAAATTAGACAATGGAAAAGGGCAGAGAAGGGAGAAATGTTTAAAATGATTGGTCAAGATGTGGAAGCAGATAGAGATAAAGTTCCAATATGAGAGGAATATGGGAGGCAAGCTAAGAAATGAACAATTAAAGTTTTAAAGCGGGCAAGAGACAATGGATAGAAAGGGAATTTTTAAAATATAATTGTGGCATAATTAAAAGTTAGAATAGGGATGGAAACTAGAGAGAGGGGGATTAATGGAATGCACATTTTTATCAGTGGTGAAATCCTCCGTGGTTTGTCACTGGTTTGCTGCCCGCGCATGCGTGATGCGCGCCAAAAACATGCTGTGTGCACGCGCATGTGCAGTGCACACCAAATGCACGCTGTGTGCGCATGCACACACACACTGTGCACCAAACACATGCTTCACGTGGAAAAAGGACACTTTCTAAGGTAAGTAGAACAGTGAGGGGGGAACAGCTGTGCCATGCTATTTAGATTCGCTAGAAAGCAGGATCGTCGGAAATACCAGTTCGGACCAACCGGTAGCTTTTTTTACTACCAGTTCGCCAAACCAGTAGCTTTTATCACTACCAGTTCACCCAAACCGGTGCAAACCAGTAGGATTTCACCACTGATTTTTATATAATAAGGTGAAGTAATAACAAGAGGGGAAATCAGAACTTGAACGATGGTATTATTAAGTATGCTTGAATAATATGGTGATTGTCATAAAAATAACATATTGAAATATTGAATAATTAAATAATGAAAGATTATAACTCAAAATAAATATGTGTACTATTACCAGAACTATATAAGCTTGTCAAATGTAGTAAATATAATGAATATTATTTTATTTTTATTTTTTAAAAATATTTTTGTTAAACATTTTTTTAATACGAACAAACAACAACAAAACACACAAACAGATAAACAAAAATCCATCTTTACATCTTCTTTTCAACATTTTCGCATCAGTAATCTATATTTATATTTATACATTTTCTCTTTCTTATTTTAATATACTGTATCTCTTATACATATATTCCTAGTATATCATATATACGTATTCTCTTAATCTAAATATTTTATTTACAATTAACATAAACAGGTACCTAATTTCCTTTTCACAATTTCTATCTTCTCATTTGTTTCCATATCTTTTTTCCTTTTTCTCCTCCAACCATTTATACCATTTCTCCCAAACTAAGTAATAATCTGTTTCATCTTTTTCTTGTATCTCCTTTGTGAGTTTATCCATTTCTGCACATTCCATAATTTTCCTAATCACCTTGTCTTCTAATGGTATGTCATTGTTTTTCCACTTTTGAGCGAAATTCGTGCTGCTGTCAATATGTGAATAATTAAATATCTTATTTCTTTTTCATATGGTCCGGTAATTATTCCCAGTAAGGTGGTTTCTGGCCTCATTTCTATTTGTTGGTTTATAATTTCTTCTATTTGTATTTTAATTGTTTGCCAAAATTGTTTTGCTTTCTGGCAGGACCACCACATGTGATAATAAGTTCCTTTTTGATGTTTGCATTTCCAACATAGCGGGGAAGTATTTGGGAACATCTTTGCCAATCTGGCAGGTGGGAGATGCCACCTATAAAACATTTTATACATGTTTTCTTTATAGGGTACAGACATTGTTAGTTTATAATTTATATTCCATAATTTCTCCCATTTTTCTAATTCAATATTGTATCCGAATTTTTTTGCCCAAATTATCATATTTTCTTTAACTACTTCTTCTTCCAATTTGTATCTTAATAAATAATTATAAGTTTTTTTTTATCAATTTATCGTCTGTTCCCTGAAGAATTTTATCTAATTCATATGTTCCCTTTTGAAATCCAAATTGTGCCAAATCTGTCCTATATCTAGATTTTATTTGCATATAAGGCCACCAATCAATGTCTGTACCCAGTTCTTTCAATTCTTGTCTTGTTCTTAATTCCCCTTGATTATTCAGCAGATCTTTGTAAGTTTTCATTTTGGCAATATCCAGGGCATTAGGGTAGATTTGTGCCTCCATAGTGGATAGCCATTCTGGAATTTTATTGTAATGTTTCTTTTTTTATCCCCTGCCATGTCTGGAGCAATGCTTCCCTGATCACATGTCTTTGGAAATATCCGTGTTGCCTATTTTTTCCCTCCCACAGGAAAGCATGCCATCCTCTTTGTAGGTCGTACCCTTCTAATGACAGTATTCTTTTATTTTTTAGTTCCATCCAATCCTTAATCCATATCAGTGAGGATGCTTTGTAATATGTTTCCCAATCTGGAAGTGCTAATCCTCCTCTCTTCCCTTGTGTCTTGTAAATGTTTTATTTTGATCCTTGCTTTCTTCCCCTGCCAAATGTAGTTTGCTATAAGTTTGTTGAAATCTTTAAAGAAGTTCTTCCCTGGTTTTATCGGAATCACTTGGAATAAGAATAACATTCTAGGTAGCACATTCATTTTAATTTAGGCTATCTTCCCAAGAAATGATAATTGTAATTTGCTCCAGATTTCTAAATCTTTTTTATCTGTCTTGTTAGTTTATTGTAGTTATCTTCTCTAATCGATGATCCTTTGTTAGTTAGCCATATTCCTAGATATTTTACTTTTTTTGTCATTTGTATACCCATTCTATCTTCTAGTTCTTTCTCTTGTTGTTTTGTAAGTTTTTTCGTTAGTGCCTTTGTTTTTGGCTTATTAATTTTAAGTCCAGCTATCCTCCCATATTCTTCTATTCTTGCTAGCAGTTTGGGTCCTGTTGATATTGGCTGCTCAATGATGAAGATCATATCATTGGCAAAGGCTTGAAGTTTATACTCCTCTTTTTTAACTTTCAGTCCTTTTATTTCTTTGTCTCTTCTAATTTCATTTAGCAATGTCTCTAAAGATAATATAAACAACAAAGGGGATAAAGGACATCCCTGTCTCACTCCTTTTGATATTATAAATTGTTTCGTCATATCTCCATTTATTGTCATTTTTGCTGTTTGAGAAGAGTATATTTTCTTTATCATATTTACAAATTTATTGCCGAATTTCATATTTTCCTATTGTAGTATGAGAAATTTCAAATTTAAGTTGTCAAAGGCCTTTTGTGCATTCAAAAATATTAGTGCCATTTGAGGCACAGATCATTATTAATGGAAGCCTGACAACAGAGTTTAAAATTGAAAAAGGAACAAGACAGGGATGTCCGTTGTCCCCACTTTTATTTATTTTAACACTAGAAGTCTTGTTAAATACAATAAGGGACTCTAATATCTTGAAAGGTATAAAGATTAGGCTAGAGGATTACAGAATAAAGGCATTTGCAGATGATCTGGTTGTTACCCTATCACAACCAATGGAATCAATAATCCTGATGAAGGACATTATACAAGACTATGGTAAAGTTTCAGGTTTTAGACTGAATCCAAAAAAGACTAAAATGATAGTTAAAAACATGACACAAGATCGTAAACATGAGCTTGAAAGGAGGGCAGGTTTTGAGACTGTACCTAAGGTAAAATATCTAGGAGTTCAGGTTGCAGAATCAAACATGAAATTGTTTCAAAATAACTATGAGGTGTTGTGGCGAGAGGTGCAGAAAGACATGGAGACTTGGAAAAAACTGCAGCTGTCTTTACTTGGAAGAATAGCAGCAGTTAAGATGAACATTTTGCCAAGATTTCTTTTTTTGTTTCAAATGATTCTCAAATGCTTAAAAGTGATAAACAATTGAAAGTTTGGCAATCTGGAGTGAATAAGTTTGTCTGGAACGAGAAGAAGCCGAGAGTGAAATTGAAAATTATGCAAGATGTTCCAGAAAGAGGAGGTCTTAAACTTCCAAACCTACAGTTATATTATGATGCAGCAGCTTTAACTTTAACAAGTGATTGGTTTGGAAGGAAAAAGACTGGAATATTGAATGCAGAAAGTTTTGATCTTGAATTTGGATGGCATGCTTACTTATTTTACGACGACAAAGTAGATAAAGTATTTAAAAGTCATATACTTAGAGATTCTTTGATGAGAGTTTGGAAGAAGCACCGACTCAAATGGGATTATAAAATACCGCTATGGCTGGATCTTGGTCATACTTTGTGGAATACAAATATAATGTCACTCGGGGGGTTTTTATATAAAGAGGTTCTTTTTACAGATGCGGGCAGATGGCAGCTGAAGACATTGCAGACACTGTTGGATGAAGGGATTAATTTAACTTGGTTACAATATAATCAATTACAACTGAGATGGAAAGAGGACCAAAAAACTGGTATTATGTTGCATGAGGAAGAATTGGTTAGACATATAAGAGAGAAAGGTCCAATGCATATCAAAAGGCTTTATAATGTTTTGCTAGAAAGAGATTCAGAAACTGAATTAGTTAAAGACTGTATGATTAAGTGGGCACAGAATTTTGAAGAACCAGTGATGCTGGAAACATGGGAAAAAATTTGGGTTCAGAATGTTAAATTTACACAGTCGCAGAACCTGAGGGAAAATTTCTACAAAATGTTTTATAGATGGCATTTAGATCCCAAAAAGTTGTCATGTATGTACCCTAATGTTCAGCCAAAATGTTGGAGATGTGAATGTTTGGATGCTACGTATTATCATGTTTGGTGGACCTGTAGGAAAGTTAAGGCTTTTTGGATAAAAATTTGGTGGGTCATGCAGAATGTTTTGAAGAAAAAAATTCAATTTTCTCCACAACTGTTTTTATTGGGTATAGTTAAGGGTTTTACATCGGGTGAAACAAAATTGATATTGTATATGATAACAGCAGCAAGATTGTTGATAGGTAAATATTGGAAGAATGAAGCTTTGCCCACTATTGAGGAATGGACTTTGAAGATGGCCAGTTTTGCAGAGATGGCGAAGATTTCAGCATATTTAAAAGACTGTTCACAAGAGACTTATGAGTGGGAATGGAAAAGGTGGATAGAATATGTTCAGAACAAATATCAAACTAGAAAGTATCAAATAGCTTTTATTTGAAAATAATGTACTAGAAATTTTTTAATGTAATGAGATAAAGAGAAACATTATACAGGGGAGGGAGGGGTTCAAGTTTATATATAAGTGTTATATTAGGGTTCTTTATGAGTATGAGTATATTATAGGGAAGTCTGGGGGGAGGGGAGGGTTAGGGAGGGTTAGGGAGGTTGGGAAGTTTGGGGGGGGAGGGGGGGAAAAAGGGGTGAAAATGTAATTGTAAAACTTTTGCAATAAAAAAAAAAAATATTAGTGCCATTTGTTTATCTGAATTTGTTTCGTAGTATTCCAGTACATCAATTATTATTCTCATATTGTTTTTTATTTGTCTTTTTGGGAGAAAGCCGTTCTGATCAGGATGAATATATTCATTTATTACTTTTTTTAGTCTTTCCGCAATAATCAATGTAAATAGTTTGTAATCTACATTTAGTAATTATATTGGTCTGTAATTTTTTATTTGTGATTGGTCTGTCTCCTCTTTTGGAATAAGTGTAATAATGGCTTCCATCCAAGAGTTGGAAATTTTAGCTTTCAGGAGTGCATCATTAAAGGTTTTGAGTAAAATTTTGTCTAGTGGTTGTTGACACGACTTGTAAAATTCTGCCGGGATGCCATCTGGACTTGGAGTTTTATTATTTTTCTGTTTTTTTCTTGCCTCTATTAATTCCATCATGTTAATTGGCCTATTCAATATTTCCCTATGTGTCTCTTCTAATCCTTTTATGTCTGATTTATTTAAATATTGTTTAATGTCTTCTTCAAATATCTCCTCTTGCTCATATAGCTTTTGAAAAAAGTTTTTCGCTATTTTTTTTTATCCTCATTTCTATAATGTGTCTCTCCTTTCTCATCTTGTAATTGGTGTATTGTTCTTTTCTCCTTTTCTTTTTTCAGTTTATATGCCAACCAACATCCTGTTTTATTTGCATATTCAAAATGATTTTGTTTTACTAATTTAGTTTTCCATGCTATCTCTGTTTGTGTGATCAAATTAATTTTATGTTTTATCAAATTTATTTTTCCTTTGATCATTTTATTTTGGGGCTCTTTCTGTAGGTCAAATTCATATTCTTTAAGCTCTTTTAACAGGTTATCTCGTGTTTGTTGTTTGTTTTTATTTTTCTTCACCATATATGCAATTGTCAGGCCTCTTATGTACGCTTTTGCCGTGTCCCATAGATTTTGAAGTGAAGTTTCCTCTTTTGTATTTATCCTGAAAAATATATTCATTTCTTTTTCCATCATCTGTACGTATTCTTTATCTTTTAATATTTCTTTATTCATCATCCATCTTTTCCTTGTCCGTTGTCCTTTCCATATTACTTTTACTGGATTGTGATCTGCCCACATATTTGTCATTATTTCCACTTCTACATCTTTTCTGAGTTCTGTCGTCATCCATACCATATCTATTCTAGACCATGATTGATGAGGACTAGAATAGAATGTGTACTGTTTTTTTCTCTTTACTTACCTCCCTCCATGCATCTTGAAGACACAGTTCCTGTATCATCTCTTTAAAGGTATCTGGAAGTGTCTTTTTCTTAGTTTTATTTTTCTTATTACTCTGATAGTCTTTTTTCATGTCCGTAATTGCGTTGAAGTCACCTATCATGCAAATGTTTTCATATTCCAAATCTTTTACTTTGTCATGTAAATTTTTGTAAAATTCATTTTGATTACCATTTGGTGCATAGATCAAAATCAATAATATTGTTTTTTGTTCTGTTTGTATCTCAATCATTAAGATCCTTCCATCCTCATCTGTGTATATTTGTTTTGTTTTCAGATGTTTTTTGATATAAACTGCTATTCCTCGCTTTTTTTGTTCTGCTAATGAAGTACAGTATATAAATTTCCTAGTCTTGGATTCTCTAGCATCTTTTTGTGTTGTTTCTTGATATGTACTTCTTGTAAATTTATAATCTATAAAAGGTGATCACCTTTAAAGCACTCCATGGCTTAGGGCCGGGGTACTTACGGGACCGCCTTCTGCCACCAATTGCCTCCCGCCGGCCAGTTCGCTCCCACAGAGAGGGCCTCCTCAGGGTGCCGTCGGCCAGACAATGTCGGCTGGCGACCCCCAGGGGGAGAGCCTTCTCTGTGGTGGCACCTACCCTCTGGAACAATCTACCCCCAGAGATACGAGTGATCCCAGACCTCCGGACTTTTTGTCGGGCCCTTAAAACCTACTTTTTTCAGTTAGCCGGGCTGTCCTGATTTTATGGTTGGTTTTAAATTTGATATTGATTTTAATTGAAATGTTTTGAATTACGGGCCAAATTTTATTTAATTATTTTAAATCTATTTTAACTTTTGTGTATGAATGTTTTATATTTGGCTGTTCACCGCTCTGAGTCCGGAAGGAGAAGGGCGGTATACAAATCTGAATAATAATAATAATAATAATAATAATAATAATAATAATAATAATAATAATAATAATGATGATGATGTCCATCTCCAATTTTTGTAACTTTGTAAATGTTTGTGTTCTCTTGGCTGGCGCATTTAAACCATTTATGTTTAATTTAATTTAATTTAATATTTGAATTTATATACCGCCCTTCTCCCGAAGGACTCAGGGCGGTGAACAGCCAGAAGTAAAAAACATCAAATAGAAAATTTAAAAACAATCTAAAAATAAATTAAACATTTTAGCCCGACAGTTAAAATCCCCCATTAAAAATCCAAATTAAAATACACAATTAGAGAGATTAGGCCAGCCCGACTTGATGAAATAAAAAGGTTTTGAGGGCCCGACGGAAAGTACGTAAGTCCGGAATCATCCATATCTCTGGGGGGAGCTCGTTCCAGAGAGCAGGTGCTCCCACAGAGAAAGCTCTCCCCCTGGGGGCCACCAGAAATCATTTTTATTTCTTGTTCCATCTTCGTTCTTATCTATTCGTTGTCCTTAGTCTTCTTGTGTTTCTTGTTACTATTTGTGTTTTTTTCCCTCGCTCCCTCTCTCTCTCTATTCTTTCTCTTTCTAATCTTCTCTTTTCCTCTTGTTCTCCTTCCGTTTCTTCTGTGGCATATTCTTCTTGGCTTTTACTCTCCAGTTCCTCTCTACTTTCTTGATCTTCCTCCAAGGCAAAATGATGTTCAAAAAACTCCTGGGCTTTTTCCAAGTTATCTATCCTAAATTTCTTCTTTTGCCAAGCGATTAGGATGCCCTCCAGTATCAGCCATCAAAACATGACTTTATATTTGTTTAATTGTGATGTGAGAAAGTTGTAACTTTTCCTCTGGTCCCTTACTCGTCTTGGGATTTGTTTGAGTGTTATTATCTCCTTTCCTTTGTACAATATTGCCTCATCTCTCATCTTTTTATAAATTTCTTCCTTTATTGTTTTTTTAGTAAATCTGACATGCACTTCCTTTGGCAATTTGTGCCTACGTGCATAATTTGTATGCACTCTATAGTCCTCGTCAATGTCCCTTCGTATATCCTCCTTATCTCTTTGTGTTGTTTCTGCCAGGATCTCCACCATTATCTCTCCTAAGTCTTCATTCTTACTTTCCGTTATGTTCTGGAACCTAAAATAAAAGGATGTCTTCTCCATTTCCAGATGTACGATTGATTCTTCTAGTTCCCTATTAGTTGACATCTGCTTTTGTTCCAGCGTCTCTATCTTCTTATCTGTTTGTTCCATTTTTGATTCTACTTTTTGGATCCTTTGCTCATTCTTGGCAATATTCTGTTGAATTTTTTCTATTTTGTCGTCCATTTTTTTAATATTGTCTTTTATTTCTCCCACATCAGATTTCAGGTCCTCATGATTTCTTTTTGTTTCCTCGTGGTTATTCGCAATGGATTCTTGTGTCTTGTTCATTGCCTCCTGGATCATTGCCAACACTGATTGAATATTTTGTATACTGGAAATGGAGCCTGCCTTTTCTTTATCTGCTCCCAGCATGCTTTCTATCGACCTTTGCTGTGCTGGAGACGTTGTAAGAGATGTCTGATTTGAGGTTATTTTCTTATTTATTTTGGTTATCGTTGTTGTGGCTGTGCTTGTCATTTTAACTATTTGTTGCAAATTCTTCCAAAATTTCATACAATGACTTACTTTTAATGTCCTTAAATTATAATAGTTTTTAGATTTAACCTATATAATGCAATTCCTTAAATATCTTCTGGCAGTGACGTCAGCGTGCTTGGAACGAGAGAACGGGGCTCTGTTCTTGTAGTTCCAATATTCCCAACCAGGAAGCCGAATCAGGCACTATTGATCCCGGAGAGATCAATAGAAAAAAGAGGAATCTTCAAGGACCTCGGGGGGGAAAAGCAATTGTCCCGAAGGTTCAGGAGAAACCTCTTAATTCTGGTGGGGAAAAAACCAGCCATCTTGGCTGGCCCGAAGCGCTGACAGCCGAGGAGTAGGAAGCGAAAATTGAATCAACAGACCGCAATGGTACAAGAAGTGACATTAAAAAAATGAGTGAGGTACAGCTATATCAAAGGAGAGAGCAGGGAGATCGAGGCTCCAAAACAAGCAGCAGAACTGCAGCCAGATAAACGCAGTGACGAAAACGGAGAGGAGCGGAAGAAGGAACTTTGACAGGTAGTGACTGCACGAAAGGCGAGAGAGTGGGTGAGACGAGGAAGAAGACTCCAACGGATACACTTTGACTTTGACTTTGACTTGAAAGAGGTGTGGATTACAAAATAAATAGATTTGCTGGAAGACAGTGCTTTGGACTAGGACTGTGAGATTGATGGAAGGCTTTAAAGATCGGAAAGAGATAACGAGAAGCAGAACTGGAGTGGTGATTGGAGAAGTGGTGGTTTTAATGGAACTATAGACAGAACAGAGTTGGAAAATAACGAGTTTGGAATCTTTTATTTAAAATTGTTGAAACTCGACATTCGGACATTCCTGGAGAGTGGCATTAAAAACTATATTTCAAGAGAGTTGAAGTGGAGACTAGGCGGCTGACAAAAGAGGGGGGGAAAAAAAGGACTGAACAGATGATTGAGCAGAAAATGATGCAAGAGTGAAAGAGGACTGTATGGAAGAAGAATAACTATATATATATATATATATATATATATATATATATATATATATATGTCTTTTTCTTTTTCGTAGGCTTTTATGTGCATATTCTTTCTAGCCAGGTTTTACCTACGTAAACTAAGTTGTTCTGCAGCTCTGGTTGTGTGAAATCTCATTCACAAGCTTCAGGACTTTTTTTCTGTTGACAAACTGCAACTCTGTGTTGCTCTCTGGGAGACTCAGATAGCTATTTCTGCCTTATAAGGCTTCGTCAGTGAGCCACACCCACTTCTCAGATATTCCCCCTGTAAAGGTACAATGTGTCTTTTTCTTTTTCGTAGGCTTTTATGTGCATATTCTTTCTAGCCAGGTTTTACCTACGTAAACTAAGTTGTTCTGCAGCTCTGGTTGTGTGAAATCTCATTCACAAGCTTCAGGGCTTTTTTTCTGTTGACAAACTGCAACTCTGTGTTGCTCTCTGGGAGACTCAGATAGCTATTTCTGCCTTATAAGGTTTCGTCAGTGAGCCACACCCACTTCTCAGATATTCCCCCTGTAAAGGTACAATGTGTCTTTTTCTTTTTCGTAGGCTTTTATGTGCATATTCTTTCTAGCCAGGTTTTACCTACGTAAACTAAGTTGTTCTGCAGCTCTGGTTGTGTGAAATCTCATTCACAAGCTTCAGGGCTTTTTTTCTGTTGACAAACTGCAACTCTGTGTTGCTCTCTGGGAGACTCAGATAGCTATTTCTGCCTTATAAGGCTTCGTCAGTGAGCCACACCCACTTCTCAGATATTCCCCCTGTAAAGGTACAATGTGTCTTTTTCTTTTTCGTAGGCTTTTATGTGCATATTCTTTCTAGCCAGGTTTTACCTACGTAAACTAAGTTGTTCTGCAGCTCTGGTTGTGTGAAATCTCATTCACAAGCTTCAGGGCTTTTTTTCTGTTGACAAACTGCAACTCTGTGTTGCTCTCTGGGAGACTCAGATAGCTATTTCTGCCTTATAAGGCTTCGTCAGTGAGCCACACCCACTTCTCAGATATTCCCCCTGTAAAGGTACAATGTGTCTTTTTCTTTTTCGTAGGCTTTTATGTGCATATTCTTTCTAGCCAGGTTTTACCTACGTAAACTAAGTTGTTCTGCAGCTCTGGTTGTGTGAAATCTCATTCACAAGCTTCAGGGCTTTTTTTCTGTTGACAAACTGCAACTCTGTGTTGCTCTCTGGGAGACTCAGATAGCTATTTCTGCCTTATAAGGCTTCGTCAGTGAGCCACACCCACTTCTCAGATATTCCCCCTGTAAAGGTACAATGTGTCTTTTTCTTTTTCGTAGGCTTTTATGTGCATATTCTTTCTAGCCAGGTTTTACCTACGTAAGCTAAGTTGTTCTGCAGCCCTGGTTCTGTGAAATCTCACTCAGAACCAGGGCTGCAGAACAACTTAGTTTACGTAGGTAAAACCTGGCTAGAAAGAATATGCACATAAAAGCCTACAAAAAAGAAAAAGAAAAAAGAAATATATATATATATATATATATGATTATTCTAAGTAGAATTAATTATTAATTATTAATAACTGTTGATTGTTGATTATTAATTGGTCATTAGTGCTTAACGATTGAGACAAGCTGGATTATTGATATTGATATTAATTTCAGTAATGGCTAGTTATATTTACTTACAGTATCTTTATCGTTGATTATATATATTGTGCTAACTATACTATTAACAAATTAATGAATTTTTAGAGTTTTAAATTTTTTCCCTCACTTCCCTCCTTTTGCTTTTTCCCTCTTTTTCATAAACGTATATATAAGTTAAAATCTATAGAGTCCTAAATAAGTATATAGAAGGATATAGAATATATATAGTAAAATACATTGCCTTATAGAGTGATTACATATTTATTAGAGTGATAAAAGTATTTATACAGATAAACTTATAATATTATAAATATAGACGAATATTATTTTATTTGTACTAAAATGTATGACACTCAGGTGCCGCACTGTTCACGCATTGATATGTTTGTAAAAAAATAAAAACCTGGGGGGGAGGAAGTATATATCCATTTACTTTATTGTTGAACTGCCAGAAAGCTCCAGAAATATTGTAATATGAGTTATCACTGACCTATTTTATAAACAGGTGCATTTTGTGGCTTGTCCCAAGATCCTTTCTGCATGAACTCTTGTGAAATTCTTTGTGCAATACATTTACCATCTCCATAAGGCCTTTGAGAGGATTATCTCTGAAAGAGGGGTGCAATTTACTTCTCAATTGGCAAGAATTTATAAAGCTCTTAGTGACTTCCCAGGGACTCAGTTCCTCTCATCACCCCCAGACTAACGGAGACTGTGAACACGTGAATGACGCCTTGGAGCAGTATTTCCAGTATTACGTTAATTACCAACAGGACAATTGGTCAGGCCTTCTCCCCTTCTCAGAAGTAGCATATAATAATTCAATACACAGAAGCACCTGGTTCATGCCATTCCGTGTGGCCACTGGCTTTGTGTGTATGTGATAGGAAATTGGGAGGGGGGAATGACAGGTGAGAAGGACCAGAGCAGCCAGATCCTGTTTGTACCAGCATTGTACAGCCAGGTTCCCTGAGAAATATGCAGATTACCCCCAAACATCTGAGTTCTCAAAACATCTTGGTGAGTTCCAGTTGGCTGGAAATGGACTGGTCACAGGGGGAGGGATGGTCTGCGGGCAAACCTACACCTTATTTTTGTATCCAGTGAATGAGGTACTTTCAGAGCTGGCTTGACTTTACTGCAGCCACCACTCTTAGTAAAAGAGTCTAAGGCTTTTCTTTCCTAAGGGATCAGATTGGGGCAGGTCTGACATTAAGCCAGCTCTGCAGTTGTGGTCAACCTGGAGATGAAACCGCCTCTACCGTGGGGACCATGCAAACGATGTCAGCTCAAGGGAGCGACCAGGAAGAGATGGAGGCCTGGGAGGAAGCATCCTCAAAATGCCCTCCTGGAGGGCTGGATCTATCCAGATGGCTGGGAGAGGACAACCCACCAAGACCCCGATGGTCCTTTGGGGGTTAAGAAAAAGGAAGAATGGGAAGAGAAACCCATGGGAGTGACATTCACCCGTGGGGGCCAATATGGTCCAGAAATAGCCACTGAAGGGGCTAAGGTGCGGTGTGTGACCATGGCATTAAAGGGGGCATCAGCAGAATGGATGGTCACCCTCCACAACGATGATGCCCCGGAGCTGAGAAACTTTGACCACTTCATGGCTGCACTTCTGAAGCACTTTGAAGACCCTCTAGCCAATCACAAAGCCAGAGATTGCATAAAAACCATCAACCAAGGGCGCAAGGGGATGGCTGAATACACCCAGGAGTTTCGTGACCTGGCCTGCCAACTAACTGACCAGAAGATATCTTGATTGGATGCTTCTCAGATGGACTAAATTATGAGGACTACAACACCTGCATTTTCAGAGGTGCCCCCCCAACCTCCATGGCTGGTATTTCCTAGCAGAGGAAGTGGAAATTGACCTGGTTCAAACCAGATACCGGCCAAACAGTGGATGGCAAAAATCCCCCCTTGAAAAGAAAGAGGCCCCAAAACTGGTGCCATGTGAGCAGAGCCCATGCCGCTGATCCACTGGCTGCTTCAGGTGTGGGAAGGAGGGGCAATGAGCTGCCGACTGCCGAGCTGCATGCCCAGCCCAGAATGCAACTCAAGGTCCTGCCCAAAAACCAGTGAAATCACAACAGTGAGCCCATGAAACTACCCTGAAGGGAGTGGCAGTCATAGAGTTCACCTCGTCCCCCAAAGAGGGTGGGAGAACTCCAACTGACCTGGTGAGTATCCTGGTGGAAAGTGAGTCAGACTATGATGATGATCCCTTGGTAAATCGCCCGGTCAACCCAGTGACCATCTCTATAGAACTGGTGGTTCAATCGTCGAGGCAAAAAGGGAGCCTAGTAGCCCTACTGGACTCGGGGTGTACCAGATGCTTGGTCAACCCTGCCCTGGTCAAGAAACTGGGCGTGAGACTCAAACAGCTTAAAGTGCCCATAGTTTTTTGCCAGCTGGACAGCTCAGTGGCAGGGGGGCAGTGACATTTGTTACCAAACGAATAGAGATGAGGTTGGGTGCACACACGGAGACCCTGAGCTTCATCATAGCCCCTGGAATGGAAAGGCCCCTTGTGTTAGGACTGTCTTGGCTCCAGAAATGGAACATCTGTGTGAACTGGAGGAGAGGGCTACTAAAAATCCAGCTTGCCAGCTGTGAAGGGGGAGAGAAAAGGGGCCATCAAAAACCTATTCTGAAGCTGCAGCAGGTGAAAAGGAAAAGGGAGGTGGGAGTAGCCACCAAAGATCGGCCACAGGGTGACCCTCAGATCCCCAAGGAGTACTAGGACTTACGGGACATCTTCAGTGAGAAGGGATCAGAAGCTCTCCCACCCCACTGGCCAACTGACTGTACCATAGAAATCCTACTGGGGGCCAAACTACCCAAACCTAAACTCTATTCCATGACCCCTAGGGAATTGGAGGAATTGCGGACTTTCATAGACAAAAAACTGAAGTGTGGATTCATCCAACCTGCCAGACCGAGGGTGGCTGTCCCGGTTGTCAGGTTTCGATGTCATCTCAAATAAATTGCACTCCCAAACAATTAATCTTTGCCGAAATATTCCATTTATTGAGTACGACAGATCTGGCCCCGACTTCGTTGTAGCCGATACTAACCCTCTGACCCCCAAACCCTTCCCTTTCTGTTCCCCAATTCTCATCTTCTCATTGGCCATCTTCCAAGTCAGTCTCCCCAGCTTCTGACCTCACCCCACAGGAATGTTCCCCCCTCCCATCCCATCTCCTAGGGGATATTATCTACAGAGAAAATAAGTAGGTGAAAAGTCAAGCCTCGTCTCCTCCTTTTTATGGCAGCATCAGAATGCTGACACTGGTACTGTTTAGGGAGAAGAAGGATGGGTCCTTTCATCTATGCATTGACTATTGTGGGCTTAATGCTGTGTGTGTGGAAAACGTTTACCCACTCCCCCTCATGAAGGACATGCTGGCCCATTTGGCCAAAGGAAAGGTCTTCACCAAGTTGGATTTGCAGGAGGCATACTACCAAGTGAGGATCAAAGCAGGGGATGAGTGGAAAATGGCTTTCAATTGCCCCTTAGGATGCTTCCAGTTCTAGGTCCTCCTTTTTGGACTGCTGTGTGTTTATGCAGCTAATAAACAAAGTGCTGCATGAACACCTATATAAGGAAGTGTTAGTTTACCTGAATGACATTTTAATCTATACTGAGACCATGGCAGAACACATAAAACTAGTCAGAGTTGTGCTCAAGAAGCTTTGGGTGGCTGAGCTATACACCAGGCTGTCCAAATGCAAATTCCACCAGGGTAAAATTGACTATCTAGGCTACTGCATCTCTCACACAGGGATAGAGATGAACCCTGAAAAGGTGCGGGCAGTGTTAGAGTGGGCTCCTCCCCACACCTGGAAGCAACTACAAAGCTTCCTGGGATTTGTGAACTTTTACTACCAGTTCATCCCCTCATTTGCCCAGATAGCCCTCCCCATCACCAACCTACTAAATACAAAAGGGGAGGGGAAACCGAAACCCAGTCAGCTGCTTAAATGGACTATGGAATGCCAGGCTGCATTTGAAAAGCTTAAGCGCTTGTTCGCAGTGGAGCCGGTGCTGAAGCACCCAGACCCCAACACCCCCTTCGTCATTCAGGCTGATGCCAGTGATGTCGCAGTGGGCACAGTGCTTTTACAGGAAAACAAGCAAGGGGTCTTGCAGCCCTGCACCTACACTTCTAAAAAGCTAAATGAGATGGAGCAGAGATGGGCAGTCTGGAAGAAGGAAGCCTATGTGGTACGCTGGGCGCCCCTAACTTGGAGGCATTTTCTAGAAGGAGGGGAAATCCTGTTGGAAGTATGGAATGACCAAAACATTTTAGAAGGATTAAAAAAAACCTGGAGACTATCGCCCAAACAGGCTTGCTGGGCCCAGTACTTTAACCGATTCAACTTCATGTTAAGATACCTCCCAGGGAGGGAGGAACTTTCTAGCAGATGCTTTATCCAGACTGCCGCAATACCGGTTCAAAGCCAGAGGTGATTAAACTGGTCATCCCCTCCAGGAAACTGGTGGCCCCAGTCACCACCCGGGCACAAGCCAAAATGAAAACCCAACTAGTAGATGTTTTAAAGGGTACCCTAAAGGCAGCTTTGGAGGAGGATGAGTGGTTCCAAATACACAAGGGAGAATGTACAATGCAACATGGTCTAGCTTGGGTGGAAGCTAAACTATATGTCCCACAAAGCCAATGATTAATGGTTCTACAAAAAAGCCATGATTCAAAAGTAGTGGGGCATTTTGGCTTCATAAAAACCCTACACCTAATCACGGAATGGGACATTTAGGCTCCCACCATTGGCCGCACCCAATTCACCTCAAGCCACCCGCCTCAGCCCATTCACAGCCAGATTTCCTCCTCTGCTGGCCCTCTTCTGGCAATTCTCCATGGCCAATGGGCCCCTGCCACTCTGCTCTGCCCCCCACCCTTCAGCTGGGCCCATTCTCCCAGACTCCATTAGACCTGGGAGTTTTGCTGCACAAGAAAAATAGCCGCCAGCCAGTCGGGTGGCAGGTGGCAACAATGGTGCTGGGAAGGGTGACTGAGGGGGCTGTGAGGGGGATGCAGTTGGTGACAGGTTAGGGGAGAGAGCAAGATCTGCAGTGGCGAACTGCTGCTGGCATTGCGAGGGAGGAGGCAGGCAAATGGTGGTTATGCACAGCTTCTGGCATGGGGGGGGAGGAGCAGGCAAATGGCAGGAAAACAGCCACCCACCTGCCTGCCCTTCCACCACTGGTTCAGAGGATTTTGAAGAATGAAGTATGAATCGCCGTCTCTGAAGGCCAGTAGCTTGTAGTCAGCTATAGAGGAGGAAGAGGGACAGCTTGTCTAGGGGAGGAAGCAAACAAGAGGCGGGTTTGTGCACACGTGTGTGTGTGGGGAGGGGTGTCTCCCCCTCCTTGCAGCCCCATGCCCTCAACAGAGAGGATTGAAAGAGAGCTGTAGAATGTTCTGCGATGGCCCACCACATAACAGGTGGAGGGAAGAGTCTCAATATTCTATTCACACACATGCAGGTAATGCTATGTGAACACACCTAAGTACACACGCTGCCCTCCCACACATAATTTCCATTCTTCACCTGGAATGCAACTGGCCACAATTCACATCACCCTTAAGGGCTGCGCCTGGCTGTCTCCCCCTCCTCCTCGCACTCCACTTTACTCTCCCTGCACTGCACGCGAGTGGAGTGGGGCATCTAAATGAAAGCTGAGAATCTTTACCATGACACTCTACTTGCAGAAAAGTATCAGCCCTCCCAACAGCCATTGGAAACCACTTATGAATGAGTATAGTTGAACTAAGTAAAAGATCTCCTCTCCTCTGCTTTCCTCCCCTCTCCCCCACCCACCATGGTGCCACAGTGGTTAGAATGCAGTACTGCAGTCTACTTCTGCTGCCTGCCGGCTGCCTGCAGTTTGGCAATTCGAGTCTCACCAGCTCAAGGTTGACTCAGCCTTCCATCCTTCCAAGGTCAGTAAAATAAGGACCCAGATTGTTGGAGGCAATATGCTGACTCTGTAAACCGTTTAGAGAGGGCTGTAAAGCACTGTGAAGTGGTATATAAGTTTAAGTGCTATTGCTATTTCCATTTCACTAAGAGCTCTGCATTTTTAATCCTCTACCAGGCATTTGCCAAACTTCCATTAGTTCAAAGGCAAATCTGGAAGATAATTCAGAATTATAACTGTGAGGAAATGGTTCAGTGCCAGGGGGATTTGCCCTGGTCAGCCCCCATGGCAATTTGGGACAGTAATAATTTTTCATCTCAGTTTCTCTTGTCTCCACATTTCTTTGCCAGTGTTTCTCAGTCTTGGGATCTCTTAGATGTGTAGGTAGGTAGGTAGGTAGGAAGGAAGGAAGGAAGGAAGGAAGGAAGGAAGGAAGGAAGGAAGGAAGGATAGCTGAGGGGCTGGGTGTGGTGTCTGGTGGCAGGGATCTCTGGGGTGCTGAGTGGGACCTTGGCAGCAGCTGGATCTTCACCATGGAACAACTTCTGGAAACAAGTTGTTCGACTGATTAATTGTTCTAACTGTCAGGAAATTTCTCCTTGGTTCTAAGTTGCTTCTCTCCTTGATTAGTTTCCACCCACTGCTTCTTGTCCTACCCTCAGGTGCTTTGGAGAATAGCTTGACTCCCTCTTCTTTGTGGCAGCTTCTGAGATATTGGAACAGTGCTATCATGTCTCCCCTAGTGCTTCTCTTCATCAAACTAGACATACCCAGTTCCTGCATCCATTCTTCATATGTTTTAGCCTCAAGTCCCCTGTTTGTTGCTCTTCTCTGCACTCTTTCTAGAGTCTCAACATATTTTTTACATCGTGGTGACCAAAACTGAATGCAGTATTCCAAGTGTGGCCTTACACACACAAGTGCGGCAAGTCACAAATAAGGTTAAGTATTTAGGGATATACTTGACAGCAAGATGTAGTACACTCAAAGAGAATAATTATAATAAACTCAAACAACAGATAGTGGCAGACTTGACAAAGTGGGAAAATTTACAACTATCATTAATAGGGAGAATATCAACAATTAAGATGAATATACTACCTAGAATTCTATACTTGTTCCAGACAATTCCAATTAGGTTGGGGAAAGATTATTTTGAAGATTTAGATAAAATAGTGTTGAAATATATTTGGCAGGGAAAAAAAGTGAGGATAAAATTAAAATTGCTGCAAGATGCTAGAATAAGAGGAGGATTTGGGTTGCCTAATTGGGAATTATACTATCAAGCGACAAATTTGACGTGGATCGAGGAATGGATAATGTTAAGAAATACTAGATTATTGACTCTAGAAGGACATGATTTGTTGTTGGGCTGGCACGCATTTTCATGGTATAAGGGAACAAAAACGCAGGGGTATTTTAGAAGACATTTTATACGAGAGGCCTTGCTTTTAAACTGGGAGAAGATTAAAAGACAACATTATTTAAAAATTCCAGTCTGGTTATCAACTATTTTTTTTTTTTTTTAATTTGATTTATATGCCGCCCTTCTCCGGAGACTCAGGGCGGCTTACAATGTGCTCAGCAATAGCCTTCATCCTTTTGTATATTTATACAAAGTCAGCTTATTGCCCCCACAAACTGGGTCCTCATTTCACCTACCTTAGAAAGGATGGAAGGCTGAGTCAACCTTGAGCCTTGGAGAGATTCGAACCAGCAGAAATTGCAGGCAGCTGTGTTAATAACAGGGTTCATTAACCACTGTACCATCAAGGCTCTTGAAGCATTCTCATATACAATAACATTTAGAAAGGAACAAATTGTTAGATATAGTGAATTATTGAATGAAAAGGGTGAACTTAAACCTATGCAAGAATTAGAAGAACAAGGTATAAAGATGAACTAGTTTTCCTATTTGCAAATACATTCTAGATATGATAAAGATTTTAAGACATAAGGTTTTTATGATAATATGACTAATTTAGATAAAATTTTAACAGGTACTGATGAAAATGTAATTAAAAAACTATATGGATATTTATTAGAGGTTAAATTGGAAGAAGAACAAGTTAAAGAAACAATGATTGCTTGGGGGAAAAATTTTGGACATGGGATTGACTTAGAGAAATGGCAAAAATTGTGGTCGCAAAATTATAAAATGACAATGTCAACTGCATATAAAGAAAATTTGTATAAGATGTTTTACAGGTGGCATTTACCCCCGACGAGAATAGCCAGAATGTTCAAGAATAAATCTGGAAAATGTTGGAAATTTCATCAGATACCGGGTTCATATTACCATATGTGGTGGACGTGTGCAGAAGCCAAAAGATACTGGACTAAAATCCACACATGGTTGGAAAAAAATGACAAAAAATTACATAGACTTTAAACCAGAATTTTTTTTATTGGGGTTTGTACCTGAAATATATAATAGAGAATTGAGATATCTGATTGTAAATGTATTAACAGCGGCTAGAATTGTGTTTGCTAAAAATTGGAAAAATGAGAAAATACCAATGCAAGATGAAGTTATTAAGAAAATAATGGAATGTGCTGAAATGTGCAAATTGACATTTGAAATTAGAGAACAAGAAGATAAACAATATTATAAGATATGGGACTTATTTTATCAATGGTTAGATAAAAAAAATATGGAAATGAAAGAAGATAGAGATTTTTATAATACAAGAATTATAGAATTATATAAAATATAACATAAAGATGTGTTATTATTGGATCAATTTAGTGATGAAATGAAAGTTATAATATAAATTAACTCAAATCTTAGAATATTTTGTACAAAATGAGGGAAGAATAGCTATAAATGATCAATGAGGACAATAATATATAGATATATATTAGATCGATAATATAAGAATGTAGGTAAACTGTAAACTATGAATATGGGGAAGATGCACAAAAGACTTGTAACCAACCGACACACTGTGTGTAATTGAAGATGGTTTTATGTTTTTATGTACGTTTGTTTAAAATAAAAAAAATTCAAAAAAAAAAAAAAAGAAAGAAAGATATAGTTCAGTGGTTCTGAGATCACATCTGCCAGTTCCTTCAGAACCTTGGGGTGTAATCAGTGGTGGGATTCTACCGGTTCGCACCGGTTCAGTAGAACCAGTTGTTAAGTAGTTAAGCAGTTCGGAGAACCAGTTGTTAAAAGAAATCTCCTTTTGTTTTTTTCCACTTTACAGGGTTAATCCTGTAAGGAATTACAACATTCGGTGTTGTTTCCTAGCCTAATCTTTATTGCCCTGATTAGGAAACTGCCTCTCCGGCAGTATGCCTAGACTTACTGTCACTTCCAGTTCTGGAGGTTCTCGGAGGTTTTTTTTTTGCTTGACTTTCTTAAAGGGGAAGGGTTGTTTTAAGCTTTTTACACCACTGTTGGGAGGAAATACTCCCCTGTTGGAGTTCTTCCATCCAGGATGCAATGATCAGCACTTTGAAGAAATAATTGAATAACGAAGCAGAAGCTTTTAATGACAAGGAACCAAGATGAGTGACATTCAGCAAGGCTTCTTGGCTAGCTGTAAACTCAAACGTGAGTTTACATACCATTTCTGACTTTTGGTCTAAAACTGGTTTTTCGTGAAGTTTAATTCTGTGCTTGGTAATGTTTAATCCTGTGTTTAGTGATGGGATAATTTTCCCTATTCAGCTTTGTTTGGAAGGAAAAATGTTAATCTCTGTTCCTGAAAAGAAGCAGCTTTGGAAATCTGACTAGTTCTGTGTCTATTTGTTCTGGTAATTGGTTTAACAAGCAACAGATACACTGTTTGCTCCTTTGCTTCATTCTGGAGAGCTTAAATGACCTCTCTGCTAAAGGGTTTCACTTTATGAGCAAGAGTTGGCTGCTGATAGTTATCATTGCATTTTAACTATTTTAATTCCTCAAGGTGCTCTGGCACCCTCCCTGATTTGTAACTCCAGTTTGCAGGTATTTCTAATCTAATGATTGGTATTTAGGGCAGCTTTTTGCAAGCAAAGAAGCTTTTTGTATTTTTATACAGGTAATCCTTGATTTACAACAGTTACAATGGCACTGGAAAAAGTGACTTATGACCGTTTTTCACACTTATGACCATTGCAGCAAACTGTCATTAGGGCAAAGAAACGATGCCACATGACCACCTGGCCATGCCCACCCAGTCACATGAAGCACCGCAGTTGTGAAATGAATGACACGGTTGTTAAGAATGCTGCAACGGGCATAAATGATGACCAGTCATAAGTGCGAGACCAGTCAAAAGTTCGAGGACCTGTCAGAAATTACTTTTTTCAGCCCTCTGGGTAGTCCTTTTGTACATATGGACTACTCAGAGGGCTGAAAAAGTTATTTTTGACCGGTCCTCACACTTTTGACCAGTCCTTGCACTTACGACTGTCCTCACATTTTACCTTTTTTGCCCTATCTTGTCACCATGGTGAAGAGAAGCAGTTGTGAAATGAGTGACATGGTTGTTAAGAATGCTGCAATGGGCATAAATGTGAGGATGGTCATAAGTGTGAGGACCAGTCAAAAGTGCGAGGACCGGTCAGAAATGACTTTTTTCAGCCCTCTGAGTAGTCCCTATACACATAGCCACAGCCACCCGGTCACCTGACCTCCAAGCCATGCCCACCCAAATAAGCCACGCCCACAGAACCGGTTGTTAAAATAATTGAATCCTACCACTGGTTTTACCGTTTCCAGAGGTACCTGTAAGGCAGAAACAGTCATCGGTCAAGCTAGCCTCTTCTCCTGCAAGAAGGTCCATGTCACCGTCCTGATTGAGGGGTCCCCTTGCCGTATGGAGTTGGATACGGGGTCGTCAATGACCATTGTCTCTTGGGGTACATTAAGGAGATTGGTGCCTAAAATAAGAGCCTTGGTGGTGCAGCGGACTAAGTGCTGTTATGTAGCACTTAGCTGCCAGCTGCCTGCAATTACTGCAAGTTCAAATCTCACCAGGCTCAAGGTTGACTCAGCCTTCCATCCTTCTGAGGTACGTAAATTGAGGACCCGGATTGTGGGGGCAATAAGCTGACTTTGTAGAAACACCGCTTATGGGGGGCCAAAAGCCCTAATAAGCAGATATATACAAAAGAATGAAGGCTATTGCTATAAGTGCATTGTAAGCCACCCTGAGTCTTCGGAGAAGGGCGGCATATAAATTGAACTAATAAAATAAAATAAAATAAAATAAAATAAAATAAAATAAAATAAAATAAAATAAAATAAAATAAAATAAAATAAAATAAAATAAAATAAAATAAAATAAAATAAAATAAAATAAAATAAAATAAAATAAAATAAAATAAAATAAAATAAAATAAAATAAAATAAACTGCGACTTCTCGTAGTGGACGGCTCCCTACCAAGTCTCCTAGGGTTGGACTGGTTTTCCTCTTTGGGTCTGGGAATCATTGGCATTGACTCCATCCGTGACTCTGATATCGAGGCATTAACCTCTAATTTTGCAGAAGTCTTTGACAGAAACCTGGGCAGATATACAGGCACACCCATCTCTTTTAACCTTGTCTCCCAGGTTGTTCCAATCCAAATGAAGTCGTGAAGAGTACCATTTGCCTTGCACACAAAGGTTGATCAGCAACTTGACAAGCTTATCAGCCAAGGAATCCTGGAACCTGTCGACCACGCAAAATGGGAGACTCCAATTGTGACCCCTGTGAAGCCGGAAGGTTCTGTCTGCATTTGTGCAGATTATAAATGTACATTAAATAAAGCACTACATTGTATAATTATTATGGATGTATTTTTGTTATAGATGTATTTTAACTTGTATTTTTGGATTTTAAATCGGGGTGAAATGCTCCCAGTTTGGACCAGATCGCCTGATCCGGTAGCGATGGCAGCGGGTGGTTCGGAGAACTGGTAGCAAAAATCCCTGCCCCCCCCATGCTCATCTGAGCTGCGCAATCATCAGAGGCTTTTTTTTATTTTTAAAAGCATTTTTTCGGCCAAAGAGGTTGTAGAGAAAATGCTTTTAAAAGTAAAAAACAAAGCCTCTGATGATCACGTGGCTCAGCTGGGATCGTCAGAGGCTTTTAAAAGCATTTTTTTAAACAACGTCTTTGGCCGAAGAGGTTGTAGAAAAATTTTTTTTTAAAGAAAAAAAGTCTCTGCCGATCAGGCAACTCAGCTGGGATCATCAGAGGCTTTTAAAAGCATTTTTTTAAAATGCTTTTATGTAGAAAAGCATGTAGAAAAAATGGTTTTAAAAGTAAAAAAAAAAAAGTTGGCCACACCCACCCAGTCACATTACCCACCACCACCAAGCCACGCCCACAGTAACAAATTTTACATTTCACCACTGTTTTATTTATTTATTTATTTATTTATTTATTTATTTATTTATTTATTATTTATTTGTTTCAATTTCTATACTGCCCTTGTCCAAATAGGACTCAGGGCGGTGAACAGCCAAAGTAAAAAACAGGACATACAAAATTTAAAAACAATTTAAAATAATTAGATATTTTGGCCATAAATTAAAACAACCCAATTTAAAATCAATTTAAAATTTAACTCAAGCCAGCCCAGCTAGTTGAAATAAATAGGTTTTCAGGGCCCGACGAAAAATACGGAGGTCTGTTATTGTACGTATCTCTGGGGGGAGGTTGTTCCAGAGGGTGGGCGCCGCCACAGAGAAGGCTCTCCCCCTGGGGGTCGCCAGCCGACATTGTCTGGCGGACGGCACCCTGAGGAGGCCCACTCTGTGCGAGCGTACTGGCCGGTGGGAGGCTATTGGTGGCAGAAGGCGGTCTCATAGGTACCCCGGCCCTAAGCCATGGAGCGCTTTAAAGGTGGTCACCAACACCTTGAAGCGCACCCGGAAGACCACCAGGAGCCAGTGCAGCTCGCGCAGGAGAGGTGTCACATGGGAGCGCCTCGTCGCCCCCATAATCCCCCGCGCGGCCGCGTTCTGGACCAGCTGGAGCCTCCGGGTGCACCCTAGGGGGAGCCCCATGTAGAGAGCATTGCAGTAGTCCAGGCGGGAAGTGACGAGTGCCTGAGTGACTGTGCGTAGGGAGTCCCGATCTAGAAAGGGGCGCAACTGGCGTATCAGGCGAACCTGATAAAAAGCCCCCCTGGCCACGGCCGTCAAATGATCTTCTAAAGACAGCCGTGCGTCCAGGAGGATGCCCAAGTTACGAGCCCCCAATAGCCAGCGATGGCGTCAGCTGGCTATATCGGGACGCCGGAAGCCACAGCCACTCGGTCTTGGAGGGGTTGAGTCGGAGCCTGTTTCTCCCCATCCAGGCCCGCACGGCCTCCAGGCACTGGGACATCACTTCAAGGGCATCGTTGGGGTGGCCTGGGGTGGAGATGTACAGCTGGGTGTCATCAGCGTACTGATGGAACTCCACCCCGAAGCCACGGATGATCTCACCCAGCGGCTTTACATAAATGTTGAACAGAAGGGGCGAGAGGACCGACCCTTGTGGCACCCCACAAGCAAGGTGCCTCGGGGTCGACTGCTGCCCCCCTGTCAACACAGATTGCGACCAGTCAGAGAGGTAGGAGGAGAACCACCGTAGAACGGTGCCCCCCACCCCCACCCCCGCCAACCGGTGCAACATGATACCATGGTCGATGGTATCAAAAGCCACTGAGAGGTCTAACAGGACCAGGATAGAGGAGCAACCCCTATCCCGAGCCCTCCAGAGATCATCCACCAACGCGACCAATGCCGTTTCCGTGCTGTGCCCAGGCCGGAAACCGGACTGGAGCGGGTCTAGATAGACAGCTTCATCCAGGTACCGGGGAAGCTGTTGCGCTACCACACTCTCAACAACCTTCGCAACGAAGCGAAGGTTGGAGACTGGACGATAGTTAGCCAAAACAGCCGGATCCAGAGAGGGCTTCTTGAGGAGGGACCTCACAACCGCTTCTTTCAAAGCGGCCGGCAGGACCCCCTCACTCAAAGAAGTGTTAACAATCTTCTGGAGCCAGCCTCATGTCACCTCCCGAGAAGCCAATACCAACCAGGAGGGACACGGGTCCAATAAACATGTGGTTGCGTTCAGCCGTCCCAGGACCCTGTCCATGTCCTCGGGAGCCACAGGATCGAACTCCCCCCAGATAACACTCTCAAGACCTGCCTCAGTCATCCCATCCGGACATACCCAGTCAGAGGCCAGCCCTTCCTGAATCTGAGCGATTTTGTCATACAGATACTGCACAAAACCCTCAGCTCGGCCCTGCAAGGGGTCATCCCGCGCTCTCAGGTGGTGGAGGGAGCGGGTCACCCTAAACAGGGCGGCCGGGTGATTATCTGATGATGCGATAAGAGCGGCAAAATAGCTAGATTTCGCCGCTTTTATCGCCACTAGGTAGGTCTTAATATGAGACCTCACCAGTGTTCGGTCGGATTCGGAGCGGCTGGTCCTCCAACTACTCTCCAGGCGTCTTTTCCGGCGCTTCATCTCCCTGAGCTCCTCAGTTTTAAATGTTAATAAAGGTTTATAATAAATAAATAAATGAATGAATGAATAAAACAAACAAACAAACAAACAAACAAAGCACTACAGAAAAATGCATACCCAGTGCCTGTGGTCCAACATCTACTGCACGCTGGGTGAAGGTAAGGTCTTAGCTAAACTGGACCTTGCCCAAGCCTATCAACAGCTACCAGTTGACAGCAGAGGCACAGATGATTGTAACACAATTGAGGAGCTTTTAGATGTCGCTGGCTACAATTTGAAGTGAGCGTGGCACCAGGACTCTTCCAGAGTCTGATGGAGCGTCTCCTGCAAGGCATCTCAGGTGTCGTTCCTTATTTCAATGATGTTCTAGTGTCAGCGGCCAACAATGCCGAACTCCTCGACCATCTGCGAGCGGTACTCACCCATTTCCAGGAAGTTGGCCTCAAGGTTAAAAAAGAAAAGTGCAAGATCACTGTTCCACAGGTTGAGTTCCTTGGCTACCTTATTGATGCCTCTGGGTTACACCCTACACAGGCAAAAGTCCAAGCCATCCAGGAAGCTCCCACACCCAAGAACAAGACAGAACTCCAGGCGTTCTTGGGGCTTTTAAACTTCTATAGTATTTTCTTGCCACACAAAGCTTCCATAGCGGAGCGTCTCCATCATTTGCTTGACAAGAAGATGTCTTGGTCGTGGGGCCAAAAAGAAGCTGCTGCTTTCTCCACTGTCAAGGAACTGCTATCTTCAAACAGCATCTTAGTGCAGTACAATGAGAATCTCTCTTTGGTTCTCACCTGTGAAGCCGCTCCATTCGGCGCCGGCGCCGTTTTAAGCCACCGATTCCCAGATGGAAGAGAGGCCCCGATTGCCTTCTTCTCATGGACCTTGTCATCGGCTGAACGAAATTACAGCCAGCTGAACAAGGATGCTTTGGCTGCGGTCGCAGGAGTAAAACGCTTCCATGAATACATCTACGGCAAATCATTTGACCTTGTGACCGATCAAAAGCAACTACTGGGCCTGCTCTCTGGGGACTGTCAAATGCCACAAGTTTTGTCCCCTCGCATGCTGTGTTGGACTGTGTTCCTAGCTGCATACAGTTACCGCCTCCTGCATTGGCCGGGTAAGACACTCAGCCACGCCGACACCCTCAGCCGATGCCCGCTTCCGACTGTTGTGGGGGATCCGGCTCCAGCATCAGTGCTTTTATTAATTGAAGACCTGCCATCCGGTCCTATTACGGCATTGGAGATTGCTGCACACTCAGCCAAGGACCATGTCATTGCCCAAGTGCTCAACTAGGAATGGAGGGGGTGGCCAAAGGGACCAATCAGCACAGAGTTCCTGCCTTTCTACACCAGGTAACATGAGCTGTCCACTCAACGGGGCTGCCTATTCTGGGGGAGTCATGTGGTGGTACCCCAGAGGTTGCAGTGGCCAGTTTTGGAAGCTCTTCATGTAGGCCACCCAGGCATCGTGCGGATGAAGGCACTCAGCCACAGTTATGTCTGGTGGCCTAAGTTAGACAAGGCCATTGCTGATTGGGTTGCATCTTGTCAGCCTTGCCAAGAGTCAAGGCCAGCTCCCCCATCCACTCCAATATGCGAGTGGGAAACACCCAAGACACTTTGGTCAAGGGTGCATATTGACTTTGCGGGGCCCTTTCATGGACAGACTTTTATGGTGGTAGTGGATGCCTACTCAGAATGACTTGAGGTGGTACTCATGACATCGACCACCTCAGACACTGTGATCAAGACCCTTAAAAGGCTGTTTGTGACCCACGGACTGCCAGACGTTCTCGTTTCGGCCACAGCTCACATCAAGTCAGTTCGAGGTGTTCCTGGTGGGTCATGGCATTCATCATGCCCTGATTGCACTATTCCATCCTGGTAGCAATGGCCAGGCTGAGCGGATGGTCTGATCAGCAAAGGAAGCACTGGCAAGGATGGGCCTGGGGGATTGGCAAACACAGATAGTGGAGTACCTCCTGGTCCAACACATTACACCAAGCTCCACCACCAACAGGAGTCCAGCCAAACTCCTAATGGGTCGCCGCTTGTGGACCAACTTGGACTGGCTACACCCGGACTATTCCTCGGAGGTCCTTGCAGACTCAACCAGCCAGCTCCAGTCATTCTCACCAGGTGACCTTGTCTACACCCACAACTACGCCGGGGCCCCTTCTTGGATTCCTGCCTGGGTAGTGGACGTTACTGGGCCACGTTCATACAAGGTGGCACTTGAAGATGGTAGGTTGTGGCATTGCCACATTGACCAACTGCGTGGCTGCCTCAGAACCTCCGTTTGCCACCAGCCAGAATGGACTATGCCAGAGACAAACCCAGCTAAGGATATGCTAGCTCAGCCACCACAAACAACGATACCGACAAGGGACAGTGGTGATGCACAGATGCCTGCTGACTCGGTTCCTCTTGGGATGGATGTACCAGTGACCGAGCCTTTGCTGAGCCATTGCTGGTCTTTTAAGTCTTATGGGAAGGGCCAATTATCTATTGGCCCTACTCCCAAGTCATCCTCTTTGCTTTAGCTGCTCTTGCCTTCTGGCAGCTCTCCTAATATGTGCACTAGGAACAGGCTCCTCCTGTTCCTCTGCCTCTCTACTGTCAGCCTCTGGAGGCTCCGGAGTCTGCACATCACTCCCCGATGGCCCTGGCCCCATCTCTGCCTCTGACGCAGAGCCCTCATCCAGGCCTTCCCCAGCCTCCAGGACTGGCCCATGTTCTTCCTCAGCCTCATCGCTGTCTGACTCTGCTACCAGCTCCACAGGCTGCTGGCGGACCACAACGGCCGGCTCCCTTCTCCCTGCCACCCAGCGCCTTTTGAAGCTGCCGGTGTTGCATGCAGCCACTGTGCTGGGACTGATAGGGGCAGCATCAGCCCTCTCCTGGCTTTCTCCAGCTGGGCGGGAAAAAAAGGAGGGGTACTTCACAAACAAAAGAGAATTCTCTCTTTTGGCACCAGAGCCAAAGCTAAAACAAACTGGTGGGGAGAAAAAGAGGGACGGTTGGAACAGGGGAAGGGCAATTTTTTCGTTGTTTTAACTCTGTAGCAACATCATTCCCAGCTACTGCTTTCTCTGCTCAGCAGCAGAGCTTTTTTTTTTAAGGTTAGTCCCCTTCTTCCCAGGAGAGAGAAAAGTGGGGGTGGGGAGAGAAAAAGAAGGCGGCGTGGGATGGTGGGGGGTGGCATCTTAGTCCCGGCCGGTTGCTGCTTCCTTGGGTCCCCTCAACTTTTCAGTTTCAGAAAGTGGCTGAAAAATGCCCTCCTCATGTTTTGCAGCCATGCACTATTTTCTGTCCTTGCCTCCTTCCCGTTTTTATTTGGTTTTTCCCCCCACCCTGAAAGGAGTTTCAAGCAAAAGGAAGTGTGGGGGGGGGGAGAGAAGGATCCAGGAGTGGGAAGGGATTGGGAAGAATGAGAATGAGGAGGGCTTCCCAGCTCAGGGAAGGCTCGGAGTCCAGAATCCAGAGCGCGCCTTTCCCCTTTTCTCTTGCTGTGCTTTTAGAATAGAATAGAATAGAATTTTTTATTGGCCAAGTGTGATTGGACACACAAGGAATTTGTCTTGGTGCATATGCTCTCAGTGTACATAAAAGAAAAGATACGTTCATCAAGAATCATAAGGTACAACACTTAATGATAGTCATAGGGTAGAAATAAGCAATCAGGAAACAATATCAATATAGAGCATAAATGTGTGCATGTTTATTTTGTACATCAGGTTGCATAGGTCCATCTTAATATGCTATTCCTGGTATGTGATGTTTTGTATACATACAGAGAAAGAAGCACTCTTGTGATCTTTGACTTTTAGGTTTGCTGTCAAACATCAGCCATAATACTAATGACTGTTTTGAACAATATGCAGGTTGTATTACACGAATGGCTATTTTATATGTGAAATTATGACTGAAATATTTCTGCACCTATATTGGTTCTCACTGTCAGGACACCCCGACCCAACACTGCCTTTTGTGGTGCAGGCAGATGGAAGTGGTATAGCTGTGGGGACGGTACTGTTACAAGTGAACAACCAGGGTAGGCTTCAGCCATGTGCTTACATGTCCTGGAAACTCACGCCAACAGAAAGGGGCTGGGCAATATGGGAGAAGGAGGCCTTTGCTGTGCGATGGGCACTCCTAACATGGCGACATCTACTAAAGGGTACGTGTTGTGCCCCAGCTCCGGATTCCCGAGGATATTGACACACACCAATGGTCCTTATCAAATTTATTAAGTAGCAAGAATAAACCAAAGTCTGGCAAAGGTTGGCAACCAGCTCAGAAAACAAGATACGATAAGACTTTTCCAAAAATGCTCTGATGATAATTACAAGTTGTTTCCAGCAAGAAACTTACTAACGGCATGTGACTTAAATAGGCTAAGGGAGTGGCCAATTATCCTCAAGCCTTACTCTCGAGGAGACCTCCTCCTCCTGAGTAGCCACTCCTGCCTTTTGGCAGCCCTGCGTGCTCGAGCATTGAGAAGAGGCTCCTCCACTTCGCTATCTCCACTTGAAGGAGCCTCTGGAGGTTCTGAAGGCCCTGGCTGAGTCTCTGCCTCTGGCACCACATCCTCTTCAGCCTCCTCGCTGTCCGACGCGAGCGCCAGCTGTGCAGGCTGCTGGCGCGACACCACACCAGCCTCCTCATCATCGGGATCAGCCACGATCCGCGCAGGCTGCTGGCAGGCCACAACAGTACGAGGAAACCATTCGAGGTCTGGACCCACCATAAGAACTTGGAAGCCATCCAAACACCCAGAAAGCTGTCCCCAAAACAGGTACGGTGGGCTCAATATTTTCAATGGTTTGCCTTTACCCTGAAGTACGTGCCTGCTGGGAAGAACATTTTGGCCGATGTCTTATCCTGTATACCTCAGTATAACAGCAAGCGAGAGGAGGTTGTACAGGCCATGATACCTCCACGGCAGTTGTCAGGACAGGTGAAGGGTGATGAGCCAGAGAACCCTGACCTACACAAAGCTTTATCGACAGACAAATGGCTAGTGACTAACAAATCGCTAGTAACCCACCAGGAGGGCCTTGCATGGAAGGGGGATAAGTTATATGTTCCCACAGGACTTAGAATCCCAGTGTTAAAAAGATACCATGATGTTAAACTTGCCGGGCACTTTGGTTTCCTGAAAAAACTGCATCTCACAAGGTGTCAATTCTGGTGGCCAAGAATGCGCATGGAGGTTGAGGATTATGTAAGGAGTTGTCCAGTCTGCGCAGTAGCCAAGCCACGACTGGGTAAACCCCTCAGCCTGTTACAGTCTGTAGCTGAGCCCAGTAGGCCATGGGATGAAATCGCCATGGATTTTATCGTGGACCTACCGGATAGCAAAGGTCATACAGTGATATGGACCGTAATTGACTTGTTTTTGAAGCAGGCACATTTCATCCTGTGTAGCAGGTTACCATCAGCACGGCGGTTGGCAAAGTTATTTATTCAACACATCTACCACCTACACGGGATGCCACGTTGCATTATTTCAGACGGGGTGCAATTTACTGCCAGGTTCTGGAGGAACTTCGTACACCTAATAGGCGCTTCACAAGGATTAAGCTCAGACTTTCACCCTAGCACCAACGGAACAGCCGAAAGAACTAATGCTATGGTGGAATGCTATTTAAGGTGCTACGTTTCATACCAACAAACAGACTGGTCCAGCCTTCTGCCATTTGCTGAAATGGCATACAATAATGTGGTACACCACAGTACTGATCTCACCCCCTTTCAGGTAGTGATGGGGAAGGAATTCCCCACTATCCCAGAACTAGATGTGCAGGACCCTGATCCAGGGACACCAACTGTGTGGGCTGATAAAATCCGGGAGATCTGGCCACAAGTCAAACTAGCATTGCAGAAAGCAGCTGATGAATATAAACAGCAGGCCAATAAAAAGAGGGCAGACCCCAAACCTTTCCAAGTGGGGGACCGGGTGTACCTGTCCACTAAGTATCTAAAAATATGGACACCTAGTAGGAAACTAGGTCCCAAGTACGTTGGACCATTTACCGTAACCAAAGTTATCAATCCAGTGCCAGTGGCCCTGAAACTGCTGCCCCTGTTGGGTAAGGTACACCCTGTCTTCCATAGTAGCCTACTGAAACCAGTGAAGGCTACCCTACTGACTCCCCAGGGCCTGTGGCTGATGACCATTACATGAAAGATGAAATCCTTGATTCCAGGTTGTTTAGAGGAAAGGTCAGGTACTTTGTCTGCTGGAAAGGGTACCCGTATGCGGACGCCTCATGGGTGAAGGAGGGTGATCTCAATGCCACACGGTTGCTATGGCGATTCCATCGAATGCACCGACATAAGCCGGGGGGCTCCTCATGCCCATGCAGGCAACATTAACATCTCTGCTTTATCTCTTGTAGTTGGACTCCTGGTAGAGGGGGGCCGCCTGTTGAGCCTCGGCCAGAGCTCGACACATGTACCTACGGGGAGAGGACATGAACCTGGGGACCTCGGGAAGGGATGGAATGAAGCACGGACCTGGGAGCATTGGATAGCAGGGGTGGGTTCTAAAAATTTTTACTACCGGTTCTGTGGGCGTGGCTTATTTTGTGGGCATGTGACTGGGTGGGCGTGGCTAGCTGGTCATGTGACCGGGTGGCCATGGCTATGTGTATAGGGACTACTCAGAGGGCTGAAAAAAGTCATTTCTGACAGGTCCTCACACTTTTGACTGGTCCTCACACTTATGACCATCCTCACATTTATGCCCATGCAGCATTCTTAACAACCATGTCACTCATTTCACAACTGCTTCTCTTCACCATGGTGACAAGATAGGGCAAAAAATGTAAAATGTGAGGACAGTTGTAAGTTTGAGGACTGGTCAAAAGTGCAAGGACCAGTCAAAAATATTTTTTCAGCCCTCTGAGTAGTCCATATGCAGATAGGGACTACCCAGAGGGCTGAAAAAAGTGATTTCTGACAGTTCCTGGCACTTTTGACCATTCCTTGCACTTATGACTGGTCATCATTTATGCCCATTGTAGCATTCTTAACAACCGTGTCACTCATTTCACAACTGCTTCTCTTCATCATGGTGACAAGATAGGGTGAAAAATGTAAAATGTGAGGACAGTCGTAAGTTTGAGGACTGGTCAAAAGTGCGAGGACCAGTCAAAAATAACTTTTTCAGCCCTCTGAGTAATCCATATGCACAAAAGGATACAGCAATGGAGAGGGATGAAGGAAGGAGAGAGAGGGAAGGAAGAGAAGGGAGGAAGGAAGGGAAGGGAAATTAGAGTAGGAGTGAAAGGAAGAGAGGGAGGAAGAGAGGAGGAGAAGGAGAAAGGAAGAGGAAGTAGGGAGGAGAAGAAGCGGGGGGGAAAGAAAGTAAGAAGGAAAGAAAAGACAGAGGTGGTAGGTTTGAGGAGAAAGATTGCTGTACAATAAAAAAGATGAAAGGGAAGAAAGGCAACCCCAAACAAATATAAAGATATTAAAATAAAGGATGAATTGTTAAACTTTAAAGAATAAAAGAGAACAAATATGAATAAAAAGCAATAATTAGAAACACACATACAAACATGCAATGTATTTTCTTTGAACAGAGTATTTGGCCGGTTCACAAATTTAAACAGTGTTTAGTCATTTCAGTTAAATTTACAATTTCTATATTTCCTTTTTGCCATATTTATTCCTCATCTATTTTTTTAAAAAAAACCCAATATTACCCTTCATCCTCATCTCTAATCTTAATCAAATTCAATTTTTCCCTTCTATTCTATATTATACCCCTTCCCGTTGTCATCTATTTTTATATCCATCCTCACATTGGTTAATTATGTAATATTACAGTTGTTTAATACAAATTCAACATTTTAATATAAATCAATTAGTTATATAACTATCTTTTTTGTATATTAATCAATATGAACATGAATATTCCAATTATTTCCATGCAATCCAATTTCTTACAAATCAATTAATTATATTTACCAATAATAATAAACCAAATAATTTCCCCCATATATTCCTCCAAACCACAACTTAACCATTTCTGCTTTCAACACAATATACAATTAATAGTCTCAATTATCAATCAGTCTCAATTATTACAATTCCCTAGTTAAATAGAGCTTTTTTTCTTTTGTGTTTTAAAATCTTGAACTCTCCTCTTTTGCCCTAAATTTCCCATTGTTTGCACCTACCTTTTTTGGTGAGGAAAAAGAAAAGAAATCTGCCTCTGCCTAATTTTCCAACGTAACAGCCAACACCCTGCTTTACTTTCAGTTTCGTTTTCAGCTTGATTTGCATAAGGAGAAAAAAAATCTGCTCCAGCAATTTAGCTCTTTGCAGCAAGCAGCCGAGCCCTGCGCAAAACAGCTGAGAGCAAATCAGCTGAGAGTCAGGAGGCAGATCTAATCAACGGGTTAATTAGCCTATGCTGAAGCTGAAAGGAGTTGTTTTTTCTTGCTGTTTGCTTGCAAGAAGGTAACTGCTGTGAGGCACAGGCCAAAGGGTGGGGGCCACCCTCCTTGCCACTTAGCACCCCCCTGCTGCCCCCCTTGCCTCTTACCGCCCCCCTAAGGCATGATACCGCCCACTTTGGGAACCACTGGCTTAACTACTTAACAACCGGTTCTTCCGAAGTAGAATCCCACCACTGGGTCTACCCATTTATTTTTGCAGACACCGGTTTACTCATTTGTTTTCTTTTAACACTGATCAGCTGTAGGGCAGCCCTTTGAAGCCCCGCGGCAAGAGTTTAAACAGTTTTTTTCCCTTAGCCATCAGCTGGGACTCAGGAGGCAGCAATAGATTGGGAGTGGGGCCAAATAAAAGGTAAGAATAACATGGGGGGTGGGGGGGGCGGGGGGCAGAACCGGTTCGGTGATGTCATATCATCACTGCTACCGGCTCGTGGGAACTGGGCTGAACCGGGAGGAACCCACCACTGGGGGATAGCTGGAGAACGGCGATGTCGATGCCATGCTGGTGGATGAAATGCCCGGTGCTGTCGGATGACGTCAGGTTGGGCGGCACACAGGAGCCAGGCTGTGCATTTGAACCTAGCCGCCAAACAGCTGACAAGCCTCCTCGCGGCCTCGCCGGATGACTGGGTGATGCGTGTGTGTGTTGAGGGCTAGAAAAAGGCGCTGAGAGGCGGAAGCTCTCAGCACCGACTTTAAACTATTGTAGACCAGCATTGACTAAGAGCCACCTTGTAGCGGGAAATAAACCGAGTTCTAACCAGCAAGCAGTGTCTGGGAGATTCTTCAACTGGTTTCCGTACAGGGCTGGTTTAGCAAGCTGAGAATGTCTTTGAAAGTAACCATGTATCTTATTTTTCCCATACCACAAGAAAGCATGCCAACCCAATTGCAAAACCTGTCCCTCTAATGTCAATAATCTTGCATTTCTCAGTACAATCCATTCTTTCATCCATGTTAACACCGCGGCCTGGTAATATAGTTCCCAATTTGGTAACCCAAAACCTCCTCTAGTTCTTGTGTCCTGTAACATTTTAAAATTAATTCTGGCTTTCCCTCCCCCTGCCAAATATATTTTAGTATTATTTTATTAAGATCCTCAAAGTATTTTTTCTTTACTTTACTTTTACTTTACTTTTATTTGATTTGTATACCGCCCTACTCCCGAAGGACTCAGGGCGGTGAACAGCCAACAATAAAATACATAGTTACAAAATTTAAAAAGCAGAAATAAGCAGAAATAAGCAGAAATAAAATCGAATTAAATTGAATTCTCCAATCTTATTGGAATTGTTTGAAACAAATACAATAATCTCAGTAATATATTCATCTTAATTGTGGCTATTCTTCCTATCAACAATAATTGCAAACTTTTCCATTTTTCCAAGTCTACCTTGCTTTGTTGTATCAGCTTATAATAGTTATCTTCCTTAATCGTTACACATCTCGCTGTTAATTGAATCCCTAAGTATTTTACTTTGTTGGTAATCTGAATATCGAACTCTTCATTAACTCTTTTTTCTGTTTCTCTGTAGTATTTTTCACTAAGATCTTAGTTTTTTCTTTATTTATTTTCAATCCTGCCACTTCACCATGCTCTGCTATTCTTCTGTTAGTTTTGGCCCTATTTCTTGTGGATCTTCTAAGATAAAAACCAAATGACTGTAGTTTGTATTCTTCCTTTTTTATTTCCATGCCTTTTATCTCCTTATCCTGTCTAATATTTCTATTTAATACTTCCAATGTCAATACAAATAACAATGGTGACAGGGGACATCCCTGTCCTGTACCCTTCCTGATGTTAACCTTTTCAGTCATATCTCCATTACCAACACCTTAGCGGTTTGTTTATAGTATATTGCCTTAATCATTTTAATAAATCTCTTCCCAAAGTCCATAACTTTTAATTGTGTCAGCATAAATTGCCAGTTCACATTGTCAAACACCTTCTGTGCATCAAGAAAAATCAGTGCCATTTGCTTCTCTGGATGTGCTTCATAATATTCCAGTATGTTCAAAATTATTCTCATATTATCTTTAATTTGTCTCTTAGGCAAAAAGCCATTTTGATCTGTATGTATAAATTGATTTTAAAATCTCTTTAATCTTTCTGCTATTATTGAAGTAAATATTTTGTAATCCGCATTCAATAAAGATATCTGTCAGGGTATCTAGATTTAATAGCTGTAAACTGATGGAAGGTTGTAAGCGGAGGCAACTGTAAGCTGATGCAATGGTAATGAGGCAGCAGGGTTACTGCCACTTTAAGAAGCTGGGTAAGAAGCTGTCTATATAAGGGAAGCCATTAGAGAGCATCTCCCTTCTCCTCAGGTTCTCTCTCGTCGTGTATCTCATTGCTCTTGTGTCAATAGCTGTATGATAAGGTATTTACCACGTATAAGTCTGTATATATTTAGCTTTAGATAAAACCACTGTTAATTATCCAAAGGCTCTGTGTGCTGTGTTTTGCTCCTGGGTTTATCTCATAATACTAGTCATGCTGCCTAAACTCTGACAATATCGGTCTATAGTTTTTTATCCGACACAAGTCTGAGTCTTCTTTTGGTATGAGGGTAATGTATGCTTCCATCCAAGAGTTCGGTACCTTTACCTCTAACATTAATTCATTAAATACTTCCAACACTGACTCGCCTATAGAGTTTTGTAATGTTTTATATAACTCTGCTGGTAGCCTGTCTGGGCCTGGTGTTTTGCCATTCTTTTGTCTTTTAATTGCTTCTGTTAATTCCATCATTGTTATTCTTTCTTCTAATGTTGCTTTAACTGTTTCTGGTATTGTGGGTAATTTTGCTTTTTCTAAGTATTGTTTTATTTTATCTTCTGGAATTGTCTCTTGTCCATATAGTTTTTCATAATAATCATGAATTATTTCCTTTTTATCATCGTTTCAATAGCAAGAGGTCCCTTCATCATCTATTAATTGATAATTCAGTTTCTTTTCTTTCTCCTTTTTCGATCTATATGCCAACCATCTTCCTGGCTTGTTTGCATTTTCAAAGAAGGTTTGTTTAGATCTTTTGATTTTTTTGTGCTAGCTCTTCTTTATCTATTAGATTCAACTTGTGTTTTTTTTAAGTCCATTTGATTTTTTTATATTCTTTTTTTGCTGATTTTTTTTGATTTTTTTTTAATTTTTAAACAAAACTTAAAACATAAAACAATTATCATCCATTACAATTACAGAAAGTGTATTGATTGGTTACAAATCTTTTGTGCTTAATCCTCTATCCAACATTTTCTTATTTAACAGTTTATTACATTATTATTCTCATTTACCAATTACTTGACAGTAGCTTATCCTCCATAAGGGAAATAAACCCCTCTTTATATGTTTTATTATTTTATCCATTTCATGTTTCATATTTCATTTCCATGCTTTCTTGTCTAACCATTGATAAAATAAATCCCATATCAAATAATATTGTTTATCTTCTTGTTCCCTAATTTCAAATGTCAATTTACTCATTTCAGCACACTCTAAAATTTTCTTAATAACATCGTCATCCATAGGTATCTTCTCTCCTTTCCAGTTTTTAGCAAATGCAATTCTAGCTGCCGTTAAAACATTCACAATTAAATATCTCAATTCTCTATTGTATGTTTCTGGTAAGATCCCTAATAAAAATATCTCTGGTTTAAAGTCAATGTGTTTCTTTATCATTTTTTCCAGCCATGTGTGGATTTTAGTCCAATATCTTTTGGCTTCTGCACATGTCCACCACATATGGTAATATGAACCCGGAGTCTGATGACACTTCCAACATTTCTCCGATTTATTCTTGTACATTCTGGCTATTCTCGTCGGGGGTAAATGCCACCTGTAAAACATCTTATACAAGTTCTCCTTATATGCTGTTGACATTTTCATTTTATAGTTCTGTGACCACAGTTTTTCCCATTTCTCTAAATCAATCCCATGACCAACATTTCCCCCATGCAATCATTGTTTCCTTAACTTGTTCTTCTGCCAATTTTACTTCTAATAAGTAACCGTACAGTTTTTTAATTACATAGTCATCAGAACCTGTTAAAATTTTATCTAAATTCATCAAATTACTATAAAAACCCTCCATTTTAGAATCTTTGTCATATCTAGACTGTATTTGCATATATGAAAACCAATCCATTTCAATCTCTTGTTCTTCTAATTCTTGCTTCGACTTAAGTTCACCCTTTTCATTTAATAATTCACCATATCTGACAATTTGTTCCTTTCTAAATGTTATTGAGTGTGAGACTGCTTCAATAGGAGATAATCAGACTGGAATTTTTAAATAATGACATTGTTTGATCTTCTCCCAATTTAATAACAAAGATTCTCGTATCATATGCCTTCTAAAATAACCCTGTATTTTTTTACTTTTATACCATATAAAAGCGTGCCAGCCCAACAACAAATCATGTCCTTCTAAAGTCAACAATCTAATATTCCTTAACATTATCCATTCTTTAATCCACATCAAATTACAAGCTTGATAATATAATTCCCAATCTGGCAAACCGAAACCTCCTCTTAGTCTAACATCTTGCAACAGTTTTACTTTTATCCTTGCCTTTTTACCCTGCCATATATATTTTAACACAATTTTATTTAAATCTTCAAAATATTTTTTTCCCAACTTAATAGGAATTGTCTGAAATAAATATAAGAGTCTGGGCAATATATTCATTTTAATAGTTGATATTCTCCCTATCAATGATAATTGCAAATTCTCCCATTTTGCCAGATCTGTCACTATCTGTTGTTTAAGCTTATCATAGTTATTCTCCTTAAGAGTACCACATCTTGCTGTCAAATGTATCCCCAAATACTTGACCTTGTTCGTGACCTGCATCCTTGATACTTCCACCAACTCTTCTTTGTTTTTTTAACATATTTTTTGTCAAAATCTTCATTTTATCTTTATTTATTTTCAAGCCTGCCACCTTCCCAAAATCTCCTATTTTATCTATCAGTTTGTTTGTAGATTGAAGTGGATCTTCCAAAATAAACACCAGGTCATCCGCAAATGCTTGCAATTTATATTCTTGGTTTTGAATTTTCATTCCTTTCATTCCTTTTTCTTCTCTAATGTTTCTGTTTAGTACTTCTAATGTTAACACAAACAACAGTGGTGACAATGGGCAGCCTTGTCTCATTCCTTTTTGTATTTCAATGAATTCTGTCAGCTCTCCATTTATCATTACTTTTGCTATTTGCTTGTAATATATAGCTTCTATAGCTTGAACAAATTTCTCTCCAAAGCCCATCTGTTTCAATTGTAATATCATAAATCGCCAGTTCACATTGTCGAAGGCTTTCTGTGCATCTAAAAACATCAAAGCCATTTGCTTTTCTGGGTGCACCTCATAATATTCCAAAGTATCCAGAATTATTCTCAAATTGTCCCTAATCTGCCTTTTCGGCAGAAATCCATTTTGATCCGAGTGTATAAAATTATTTAAGTATCTTTTAAGTCTTTCTGCTAGTATTGTAGCGAAGATTTTATAATCTGAATTTAGCAGAGATATAGGCCTATAGTTTTTGACTTGTTGTAGGTCGGTATCCTCTTTTGGAATAAGTGTAATATATGCTTCTAACCATGAGTTGGGTATTTCCTTCTTTAACATTACTTTGTTCATAACTTCTAATAATGGGAGACTCAGTGATTCCTGTAAAGTCTTATAATATTCCGCCGATAGTCCATCTGGACCTGGTGCCTTCCCACTTTTTTGTTTTTTAATTGCTTCGGTCAATTCCATCATCATTATATTTCCTTCTAGCATCATCTCGACATCTTTTGGAATCTGGGGTAAATTCACCTTGTGTAAATATTGTTTAATACTTTCCTCTTCTATCTTTTCTTTTTCATATAGTTTTTTATAGTAGTCTTGTACAATGTTTTTCTTCTCCTCATTTCCAAATCTAATTTGTCCTTGCTCATCTATTAGCTGTGAAATTTTCCTTGAATCCCTTTCTTTTTTCAGTTTATATGCTAGCCATCTGCCTGGTTTATTAGCATCTTCAAAATATTTCTGTTTAGCATTCCTGATTTTTTGTGCTAAATCTTCTTTCTCTAGTAATCCCATTTTATGTTTGATTGTGTCCATTTTCATTTTAATGTCTTTTTTTTTGTGGGAACTTCTGCAGTTCTTTTTCAAATTTCTTTTTTTTTTTATTGCAAAAGTTTTACAATTACATTTTCAGCCCTTTTTTCCCCCCCACCCCCCCCCAAACTTCCCAACCTCCCTAACCCTCCCTAACCCTCCCCTCCCCCCAGACTTCCCTATAATATACTCATAACTGGTAAAGAAAGATAAAAAAAAACACAAAAAAACCCCTTAATATAACACATATGTAAAAACTTGAACCCCTCCCTCCCCTGTATAATTTTTCTTTTTACCCTCATTACCTTAAAATATTTCTAATACATTATTTTCAAATAAAAGCTATTTGATACTTTCTAGTTTGATATTTGTTCTGAACATATTCTATCCACCTTTTCCATTCCCATTCATAAGTCTCTTGTGAACAATCTTTTAAGTATGCTGAAATCTTCGCCATCTCTGCAAAACTGGCCATCTTCAAAGTCCATTCCTCAATAGTGGGCAAGGCTTCATTTTTCCAATATTTACCTATCAACAATCTTGCTGCTGTTATCATATACAATATCAGTTTTGTTTCACCCGATGTAAAACCCTTAACTATACCCAATAAAAACAGTTGTGGAGAGAATTGAATTTTTTTCTTCAAAACATTCTGCATGACCCACCAAATTTTTATCCAAAAAGCCTTAACTTTCCTACAGGTCCACCAAACATGATAATACGTAGCATCCAAACATTCACATCTCCAACATTTTGGCTGAACATTAGGGTACATACATGACAACTTTTTGGGATCTAAATGCCATCTATAAAACATTTTATAGAAATTTTCCCTCAGGTTCTGCGACTGTGTAAATTTAACATTCTGAACCCAAATTTTTTCCCATGTTTCCAACATCACTGGTTCTTCAAAATTTTGTGCCCACTTAATCATACAATCTTTAACTAATTCAGTTTCTGAGTCCCTTTCTAGCAAAACATTATAAAGCCTTTTGATATGCATTGGACCTTTCTCTTTTATATGTCTAACCAATTCTTCTTCGTGCAACATAATACCAGTTTTTTGGTCCTCTTTCCATCTCAATTGTAATTGATTATATTGTAACCAAGTTAAATTAATCCCTTCGTCCAACAGTGTCTGCAATGTCTTCAGCTGCCATCTGCCCGCATCTGTAAAAAGAACCTCTTTGTAAGAAAACCCCCCGAGTGACATTATATTTGTATTCCATAAAGTATGACCAAGATCCAGCCATAGCGGTATTTTATAATCCCATTTGAGTCGGTGCTTCTTCCAAACTCTCATCAAAGAGTCTCTAAGTATATGACTTTTAAATACTTTATCAACTTTGTCATCATAAAATAAGTAAGCATGCCATCCAAATTCAAGATCAAAACTTTCTGCATTCAATATTCCAGTCTTTTTACTTCCAAACCAATCACTTGTTAAAGTTAAAGCTGCTGCATCGTAATATAACTGTAGGTTTGGAAGTTTGAGACCTCCTCTTTCTGGAACATCTTGTATAATTTTCAGTTTCACTCTCGGCTTTTTCTCGTTCCAGACAAACTTATTCACTCCAGTTTGCCAAACTTTCAATTGTTTATCACTTTTAAGCACCGGAATCATTTGAAACAAAAAAAGAAATCTTGGCAAAATGTTCATCTTAACTGCTGCTATTCTTCCAAGTAGAGACAGCTGCAGTTTTTTCCAATTCTCCATATCTTTCTGCACCTCTCGCCACAACACCTCATAGTTATTTTGAAACAATTTCATGTTTGATTCTGCAACCTGAACTCCTAGATATTTTACCTTAGGTACAGTCTCAAAACCTGCCCTCCTTTCAAGCTCATGTTTACGATCTTGTGTCATATTTTTAACTATCATTTTAGTCTTTTTTGGATTCAGTCTAAAACCTGAAACTTTACCATAGTCTTGTATAATGTCCTTCATCAGGATTATTGATTCCATTGGTTGTGATAGGGTAACAACCAGATCATCTGCAAATGCCTTTATTCTGTAATCCTCTTGCCTAATCATTATACCTTTCAAGATATTAGAGTCCCGTATTGTATTTAGCAAGACTTCTAGTGTTAGGATAAATAAAAGTGGGGACAACGGACATCCCTGTCTTGTTCCTTTTTCAATTTTAAACTCTGTTGTCAAGCTTCCATTAATAATAATCTGTGCCTTTTGCTCTTGGTAAATTGCTAAAATCGCCTGTATAAATTGATCCCCAAAATCCATCTTTTTTAAAGTCTTTAGTAGAAAATTCCAATCCACTCTATCAAAGGCCTTCTCTGCATCCAAGAAGACCAGCACTGCAGGAATCTGTTTATTCTTCTCAAGATATTCCAATAAATCTATTACTTGCCTTACATTATCCTTCATGTGTCTGCCCTCGATAAATCCCACTTGATCATCATGAATCACCTTTTGAATTACTGGCATCAACCTGTTGGCTAATACTTTCGCATAAATTTTATAATCTGTATTCAAAAGGGATATTGGTCTATAGTTCTCTGTTTTTTTAGGACCGACTTGTTCTTTTGGTATCAAAGATATGTAAGCTGTTGTCCATGATGGGGGTATTTTACCCCCTTGTTGGATATTGCAAAATAAATCTCTGAGTTGTTCCACCATCTCAGCTTGCAAAGTTTTGTAATACACTGCGGTCAAACCATCCGTGCCAGGAGCTTTGGCTGTTTTTAACTGTTTAATTGCTACTATTATCTCCTCCTCTGTTATAGGATAATTCATTCTTTCCTTTTGTTGATCAGTAATTTTTGTAACTCTTTTATCGTTTAAATATTTTTCTATGAGTCCATTCTGCACCTCCTCTTTGGCATATAGTTTAGTATAATAGTCCACAAAAGCTTCTTTAATTAATTTTTGTTGAGAAATTTCTTTCCCTCCAATATCAATACTATCAATAGTCCGTATACTTTGTTTTTTCCTCAATGTGTAAGCCAACCATTTGCCCGGTTTATTAGCGTTACAAAATGTATTATGCTTCGCATATTGTAAGTTTGTTGCAACTTGTTCCGCCATAAGCATTTGAAATTGGTCTTTCAAAAGTTTTATAGCACCGCGTATTCTTTCATCTGTTGGATTTTTAATAAGTAACTGTTCTTTATTCTTTATTTCTATTTCCAGTTCAGATCTTTTCTTTTGTCGAAACAATCTATGTTTAGAGTTCATGTAAATAAGTACCCCTCTCATATAAGCTTTACTTGCGTCCCATACAATTTCAATTGGGGTACCTTTATTCAAATTTATTTCAAAACATTCTTTCAAATGCTTTTTAAGTTCTGTTATATTTTTTTCATATCTAAACAAGTTCTCATTTACTCTCCAAGAACGTCTCTCAACCTTATCCATCTCAATTTCTATCCATACTGGGCTATGGTCAGTCAAAGTTCTTGGAAAAATCTTTGTTCTTTTTGTCTTAACAAGTAAATCATCTGACAACAAAATAAAGTCAATCCTAGAGAAGGATCTGTGTCTGTCAGAAAAAAAAGTGTAGTCCAAATCTTTTGGATTATGTATTCTCCAAACATCTTTTAGTTCCATATCTTCTTTCATGTCAAAAAAAGTCTGTGGTAATCTGATCCTAGACTTTGCCAAACTCTTTTTATCTAATTTAGAATCAATTACTCCATTCCAGTCTCCCATAATTAAAATAGATCTATAGTCCCATTGCAGTATTTTTGTATGTAACATCTTATAAAAATAGTCCTGTTGTTGATTGGGAGCATAAATTCCAATCAGAAGAATTTGGCCATTTGCTGTAAGCAATTCAATTGCTACAAACCTACCATCTTCGTCTGCTTCTATAACTTTAGCTGTTAACTTTTTATTTACATAAATAACCACACCATTCTTTTTTTGCGAAGTTGAAGATATAAAATGTGTTCCTAGTTTGGAGTTTATCAAGTATTTTTGATCTTGAGTTGTGATATGCGTTTCTTGTAAACAAATTATATCATTATTAAATTGTTTCAGATATGTAAATAATTTCTTCCTTTTCTGTGCTGAATTCAACCCATTCACATTCCAAGATAAACACTTAAGCATCATCTTCCTCTTTCTGGAACAAAGAGCAGAATAATCGAATGTCATCCGAAAGCTTCGATCCTGCTCCCCCCATGGCTCCAGTCTCTTGTGCAGTACTCTTAACTGCCTTCTTGTCTTGTCTTTCCTGTTGTTGTTGTTGCTTTTGTTTAAGTAACTTAGATTGAGCTCGAGTTATACGTTGATCCTTAACTTCGATCATCTGAAGCGAATCCAAGATTGGAGAAGATTCCAGCAAAGGCTCATCCAGAAAACCTCCTTCTATGCCTTGCATTTCCTCTAGTTCCTGCTTAGACTGTTCTTGCAGTTCTCGTTGAGGTTGCTTCTCATCACTCTCCTTAATCTCCAAAACTGTAGATGTACGTGGGGATGGTGTTCTTTCCTTAAGAATAGTAGTGTAAAAATGCTGTGCCTTCTCCACGGTATTCAAACGATATCTTTCTCCCTTGTATCTGAAAATTATACCAGCTGGGGCGTCCCACCGAAATGGTATCTGTAAATTTTGCAACTCAGGATTAACTTGTAGAATCTTAGCCAGGGCCTCAGAACAAACCTGTCTCAAATCCTGTCTTTCCTCTTCTCGAATTCCTCGAAGCCGTATGGCAAACTCCATTGCCCTGAATTGTATCATCACAATCTCATTTTCAACTCTTTGCATTTTATTGTCAACATCAGCAATTTTATAATCATTATCTTTCATCTTAACATTAACTTCTGATTTAAGTTCTTCAACTTTAGAATCAACTTTCATAATAAATTCTGCCAGGCCAGACGCCACTTCTGATATTTTTTTAGTCACCTTGTTTTGATTTTGTTTCACCATATCTTTAACTTCATTAATTTCCTGCATAAATTCCTGATGTGATTTTTGGAGTTTATCATCTATCTCCTGTTGAGATTTTTGAAATTTATCATCCAAAGTGTTAGAAATAAATTCTTTTAAATCTCCCACATCAAAATCTTTTTTCTGAGTCTGTATCTGTTGTGCAGGGGGAGGCTGTGCTTTATGTGTGGGAGATCCACCTCCTGTTGCCTTCGCTTCCTGCTTCTTTGAGGCCATCCTGCCACGTAGGCTAGTTTTACTAAAAAGGGAAGTTCTTCTTCCTCTCCCACCTCCACAAAGACTTCTAAAAAAGTCCCCCAGATTTAATCAAATAAGAACCAAAGCAAAGCAAAGTCCAGTATTGAAAAAGGAGAAATTTCTCTCTTATTTCTCTTGTTACAAGCGAAGCAACTTCGTAGCAGTTTAGAAACTTTGTAACAAAGCAAGATGAGTTCAGCAATCCACACTCGCCCGCTCGTTAACTCTGAAGCTAGGCGCCATATTTTTACAGTTCACTTTCACTCATCCGCATTTTTTCACTCAGGTTAGAAAGCCAAGAAAACTCTAATACTTGCGATTCCGAGTTTCAGGGTTCAAGTAACGGTATGCTGCTTATTAAGGCTGATTCCTTTTCTTTCAATTTAAGGTTTCCTGTAGCCGGCTTGTTCTGCAAATGCAGACTTGTCCCACGCCGCCCGGAGTTCCAGCAGGTTGAATGGGAGCCGCTCCTGTTCCCTCCCCAGAAACTATCCCCTGGGGGGGTTGCAGGGGCTCAACCTGTGCCCTGCGATCTCTCTTCAAAAATCCTAAAGATTTTTGAAGTTTTCGAGCCGCTTCTTAGTCACGAAGCGGCTCTACAAGCGGCGGGGCTGGCGGAGCTTCAAAAGGCACCGCCGCCACCGAAGATGAGGAAACCGGAAGTCCCAAATTTCTTGTAATCATCCTCTAACGTTTTATAGTTAGGGGTGGGGGGCACTGTATTGCGGTGGTTCTCCTCCTTTCTCTCCGACCGGTTGCAGTCTGTGTTGGCAGTGGGGCAGAGGTCGACCCCGAGGCCCCTCATATGTGGGGTGCCACAAGGGTCGGTCCTCTTGCCCCTTTTGTTCAACATTTATGTAAAGCCACTAGGCGAGATCATCCGTGGTTTCAGGGTGAAGTACCACCAGTACGCTGACGACACTCAGCTGTACATCTCCACCCCGGGCCACCCCAACGATGCCCTTGAAGTGATGTCCCAGTGCCTGGAAGCCGTGCGGATCTGGATGGGGAGGAACAGGCTCAGGCTCAACCCATCCAAGACCAAGTGGCTGTGGTTTCCGACGTCCCGATATAGTCAGTTGACGCCATCACTGACTATTGGGGGCGAGTCGTTGGCCCCCATGGAGAGGGCCCGCAACTTGGGCGTCCTCCTGGATTCACGGCTGTCTTTAAAAGAGCACTTGACGGCTGTGGCCGGGAGGATTTTTCATCAGGTTCGCCTGATTCGCCAGTTGCATCCCTTTCTGGATCGGGACTCCTTACACACAGTCACTCATGCCCTCGTCACTTCCCGCCTGGACTATTGTAATGCTCTCTACATGGGGCTTCCCTTGAGGAGCACCTGGAGGCTCCAACTGGCGCAGAGTGCGGCCATGCGGGTGGTTATGGGAGCGACATGGCTCTCCCAGGTAACACCTCTCCTGCGCGAGCTGCACTGGCTCCCGGTGGTCTTCCGGGTGCGCTTCAAGGTTTTGGTTACCACTTTTAGAGCACTCCATGGCTTAGGACCTGGTTACTTACGGGACCGCCTGCTACCACCAATAGCCTCCCACCGACCAGTACGCTCTCATAGAGAGGGGCTCCTCCAGGTGTCGTCGGCCAAACAGTGTCGACTGGCGGCCCCTAGGGGGAGGGCCTTCTCTGTGGGGGCACCTACTATCTGGAACGAGCTCCCCCCCCCCCGAGATACGGAGGATCCCGGACCTACGCACCTTCTGCCGCGTCCTCAAGACCTTTTTATTCCATCAAGCTGGCCTGGCCTAATCTTCATTTTCTCCCCTTTTCCTTTTAAAATGTAAATTTTAATTTGTTTTTAAATTATTGGGGTGTTTTAATTCTGTCTGGGGCCAAACTGTTTAATTCAGTTTTATTCAGCTTTTAAATTTTGTATATATGTATTTTACTTTGTGGCTGTTCACCGCCCTGAGTCCTTCAGGAGTAGGGCGGTATATAAATCCAATAAACTAAACTAAACTAAACTAAACTAAACTAAACTAAACTAAACTAAACTAAACTAAACTAAACTAAACTAAACTAAACTAAACTAAACTAAACTAAACTAAACTAAACTAAACTATATGCTTGTCTTTTCTTAATATTTCTTTTTCTTGTATAGTCAATAATCAGGACTCTGGCATAGGCTTTCATAGTATCCCACTGATTCTGCATTGATGTATCCTCTTTTCTATTTTCTTTGGGGAAAAAAAGGCTAATTCTTTCTCCATTTTCTGTAGAAAATCCTTTTATTTTAATATTGTAGCATTTAGAGTCCATCTAGACCAGTGGTTCTCAACCTGTGGGTTGCGACCCCTTTGGGGGTCGAACGACCCTTTCACAGGGGTCACCTAAGACCATCGGAAAACACATATTTTCAATGGTCTTAGGAATAATTTTATGGTTGAGGGTCACCACAACTTGAGGAACTGTATTAAAGGGTCGTGGCATTAGGAAGGTTGAGAATCACTGATCTAGACCTTCTCCTTTGTCCCTTCCATCTCACCGTCATTGGATTATGGTCTGCCCAGGTATTAGCCTCTATGGCTATTTCTTCTATGTTTGAGGTCAAGTCCATTGTCAACCATATCATATCTATTCTGGACCATCATAAGTGTCTATTAGAATAAAAAGTGTATTGACTGTTTTTTGCATTTCTTTCTCTCCATATATCTTTTAAATTTATTTCCTCCATCATCTTGAAAAAGGATTTCGGCAAAGTTTTTCTACTTTGTTTTATTGTCTTTTGTGTATTATAGTCCATTTTCTCATCTACTATTCCATTGAAGTCTCCCATCATACAGATGTTACCATAATCCAGCTCTATTAATTTCATATGTAATTTTCTGTAAAAATTTTCTTGGTTGTCGCTAAGTGCATATATCGCTATTAACAATATTTTCCTATTATTGTCTGTCATTTCCACCATCAGAATTCATCCTTCTCCATCTTCATAAATTTTTTCCGCTAATATTGTGTCTTTGATATACAAAACCACTCCTCTTTTCTTACATTGTGGTAATGAAGCAAATAATTTCCCTAATTTAGGCTGTACCAAAAGTAATTCATGCTGCTTTTCGATGTGCACTTCTTGTAAACAAATTATATCCATTTTTAATTTCTCCAATTTGTGGAATACTTTCCTTCTTTTAGTTGCTACATTAAGTCCATTTATGTTCATTGTAATTATTTTTTTCTCCTCCATGTTTATACTTTATATAGAGGTTTTGCTGATCTAGTGGATCTCAGTTCACGCTGTTCTTTATATTCTATGGCACCTCCTACTGCACCCTCTAGTGCACCCTCCTCCTTTTCCATCATCACTAGATCCTCTTCTTGTAATTGGAGCAGTGTCTCTTCCCTTCTTGGCTCAACGTCTTTTTCTCTTAAATATTCCACAAAAAATGCTTTAGCTTTATTGATTGGATCTATTTTAAATCTTTGCATTTGCCATGTAAACACCAATCCTTCTGGTATCAGCCATCTGTAGTTCACTGCTTTCTGGAGCAATATTTTTGTCAAAAATTGATACACTCTTCTCAACTCTCTTACTCTTCTCGGTATTTGCTTCAGCACCATAATTTCCTTACCCTTGTATTGCAATGCTTTCTCTTTTACAATCTGCAATATTTGTGTTTTAGTTGATTTTTTAGTAAATCTTATATGGACTTCTCTTGGTAATTAATTTCACATTGCATATCTAGTATATACTTGGTACATTTCATCAACGCCATCGAACATTTTTTTCTTAGAAATTTCTAGAGCTCCTGCAAGAATTTCTATCATTTTTTCCGGCAAATTTTCTCCTTTTTCTTCCTCCACATTTTGAAATCTTAAGTAAAATTCTGATTTATCCATCTCCCATCCTAAGCCGCTTCTATCATGTTCAACTTCTTCTAATCTATTATCCATGTCTCTAATTTTTTTATCTCTTTGTTCCTCTTTTTCTACAATTTTTTCAAGTCTGTCTTCATATTTCTTCATCATCTGTTGTATATTCTCCACTTTTTCATCTGTTTTCTCTATTTTTAATTTTATATCTTGTATTCCTTGCAAAATCTTCTGCATTGTCGCATCCTTTTCTTTCTCATGTTCTTTCTCTTTTTCCTGCTGGATCATTGCCTGTATTGATCGTTGTCCTCCCACTGGTGATGAGGAAGGGGTCGATCCAGCAGAGCTAACAACTGCTGATTTTTTACTCATTTCTATAGGTAATCCAAATCAAAACAGTAGAATAAAATATCTTCAGGTTCTTCTCAACCCTAATCTGTTTTTATAAATGGCAGGAGGTTAAAAAAAAAAAAAAAAAAAACAAGGAAAGACCAAAAAGAAAAAGGAAAAAGAGAAAAAAAGAAAAAAAACCAAAGAAAAAACACTCTTCAGGCTCTTGTGTGCCCTAATCCAGTCACATGAAATAGCCAACAACAAATTCAAATAAGAATCTCCAATCAGTAAGTAAAAAAGGGGCCAAAAAAAAAAAGAAAAAAAAGTTTCTTCACTCTCTTGTATGCCTTAATCCATTTGAATAGACACTCTTCAGACTCTTGTGTGCCCTAATCCAATCACATGAAATAGCCAAAAACAAATTCAAATAACGATCTCCAATCAGTAAGTAAGAAAAATGCCAAAAAAAGAAAAAAGGAAAAAGGAAAGAAAAAGAAAAAAGAATTTCTTCAGGCTCTTATATGCCTTAATCCAATTGAATAAACACATATTGTGGAGGAATAAAAGAAGAGGAAAAAAAGGGAGAAAAAAGAAAAGAATATATGTTCCAAGAATTTAAAAATAAAAATATTGGAGAAGTGGAGGGGTGAAAATAGAAAGGGGAAGGCTTTCCATCTAATTTAAAAGTCCACAACTGTGTAACATTCAAAATCTCTTTCTTGTGCCACACTTGGTTTAACAGCTCTCTTTTCCAGAGTCACTGTTATCTTCTTCTTTCCAGTTTTAATCACCTTTCAGCAATGTTTTTTTCAGCAGAGCACCTGTATAAACAATCTTGTAGACACTCTTTGATGCTCTTTTAAATTTTATCTATGAGCTGGCCCATTGACCTTGAAAAATAACACAGTTGCTACTTTTTTCCCTTTCCACTCAGTTAAAAGAAACAAGTAGAAAATACAATGTTTCAATCCACTAGATGGCAATGTCTCTTATTTCTTCCACTTCTCCTTGTTCTATTTCCAATTAACAATAAAACAAAAAAAAAGTTAAAAAGTAAAAATTAACCAAAAACAAAAACGACAAAGCTAATTCCAAAATTTATAAACTCAAAATGCATCAAAAATTTAGTATTTAAACAGATAGGAAAGCGAATCTCCTTTGCAATCCAGTCCAGTCCAAATTAAAATGAAACTTTCCACTGGCATCCACACATAGAAATAGTTTATATTTTAGGAAATTTAACTTAAATTCAAGCTCAATTCCGCCGCTAAATTACTTCTATATTGAATTCTAGTTGCAATTGCTCTTCAGGGTGTTCTTAAAATCAAGTTTAAAAAACTCTCACCAGATCGTAACACTTTCACTCATTCTCTTCCGTTGGGGGCTGTCCCAACTTCAGCAGCTTAATGGCTGCCTCTTCAGCGCCTGAAAAAAGAGCTTCTTCTGGATCAACCAGGGACTTTGCGGTGTCCCTGGGATCAACAGAATGTGCCCTCCTCTATCACTGTCTCAGCAGGACAGTGAGGTCCAAATTGGACCGTCCAGCGGTGGAGATATCGGCGGTAGTTTCGGAGCCCCGAAACTTCCCGTCGTCCCGTTGTGACGCCAGCCCCGCCCCCTTTTTTTTTTTTTAATTTGATTTATATGCCGCCCTTCTCCGGAGACTCAGGGCGGCTTACAATGCGTTAAGCAATAGCCTTCATACTTTTGTATATTTATACAAAGTCAGCTTATTGCCCCCACAAACTGGGTCCTCATTTCACCTACCTTAGAAAGGATGGAAGGCTGAGTCAACCTTGAGCCTTGGAGAGATTCGAACCAGCAGTAATTGCAGGCAGCTGTGTTAATAACAGGGTGCTTAGACCACTGTACTATCAAGGCTCTTTTGCTGATCTTCTTGTAGTTTTTCTCTAACCTTCTATATTCCTCTTCTAATTTCTTTTGATCTTGTCTCTTCTTTTTATTTCTCTTTCCCACGTACAGTATGTTATGGTTAATCCTCTGATGTATGCCTTTGCTGTATCCCATACATTCTGTAGTGAAGTTTCTTCTTTTCTGTTCTCTTTAAAGAAAAAGTCCAATTCCCTTTCCATAAATTGAATAAATTCTTTTTCTTTTAATATTGATTGATTCATTGTCCATCTTGACTTCTTTTTTTGTCCCTTACATATAGCTTTTATCGGGTTATGGTCTGCCCAAATACTTGTTTCAATATTTATTTCTTGTATATTAGACATTAACTCTGCTGACATCCACATCATATCTATTCTGGACCAAGACATATGTCTATTTGAATAAAATGTATAATGGTTTTTCTTGCAGTGTGTTCCTCGCCAAGCATCTTGAATGCCTAATTCTTTCACCATTTTGAAAAAAGTTTTTGGAAGTCTTTTCCTAGCTTTTTTGTTTGTTTTTCTAGTCTTATAGTCCAATTCCACATGTACAATTGCGTTGAAATCTCCTACCATACATACATTTTCATACTCCAATTCTATTATTTTCTTCTGCAATTTACCATAAAAGTCCTCTTGGTTATTATTTGGTGCGTATATTGCCACTAAAAGCACCTGTTTATCATTCATCGTTGTCTCCACCATTAGAATCCTCCCTTCCTCATCCGAGAAGATTTGTTTAGCCTTTATTGTCTCTTTAATGTAAAGTGCTACACCCCTCTTACTTTGTTGTGGGAGAGAGGCATATAGCTTCCCAATTTTCGGATATTCCAATACTTTTTGATGTGGACTTCCTGTAAACAAATTATGTCCAATTTTAATTTTTTTAGTTTGCTGAAGGTCCTTTTCCTTTTTATTGCCGAATTCAGTCCATTTATGTTAATTGACATTAACTTTATTTCTTCTTCCATTTTATGATTTTACTTATAAATGGGTTTTGCTGTTCTAGTCGCTCTTATCTCTCTTGCTTCTTTTGGTTTTGCTCCTTCTCTTATTGCTATTTCCTCCCGATCTCTTGCATCTTCTTTTTGTTGTGTGTCTCTTTCTCCAATGGATTCTTCTGATGCCTATCCTCTCCTTCCTCTCGCATTCTCTCTTCCTCTTATAGTCCAAAGTACTGATCATAAAATTGCTCCGCCTTCTCTATTGAATCTAGTCTGTGTCTTTGCTCCTGCCAAGTCACCAATATTCCCTCTGGTATCAGTCATCTAAAATTCACTCCCTTTTTAATTAAGTGTTTTGTCAAAAACTGGCATTCCCTTCTTAATTCTCTGACTCTTTATTATTCAAACTTCTATACCGCCCTTCTCCTTTCGGACTCAGGGCGGTGAACAGCCAAAATAAAAACATTTATACATAAAGTTACAGTTAAAAAATAGATTTAAAATAATTAAATAAATTTGGCCCGTAATTTAAAACTTATCAATTTAAAATCCATATCAAATTTTAAAACCAACCATAAAATCAAGACAGACCGGCTAACTGAAAAAAATAAGTTTTTAGGGCCCGACGAAAAGTCCGGAGGTCGGAGATCACTCGTATCTCTGGGGGTAGATTGTTCCAAAGGGTAGGTGCCACCACAGAGAAGGCTTTCCTCCTGGGGGCCGCCAGTCGGCATTGTCTGGCTGACGGCACCCTGAGAAGGCCCTCTCTGTGGGAGCGAACTGGCCGGTGGGAGGCTATTGGTGGCAGAAGGCGGTCCCGTAAGTACCCCGGCCCTAAGCCATGGAGCGCTTTAAAGGTGATCACCAACACCTTGAAGCGCACCCGGAAGTCCACCGGAAGCCAATGCAGCTCGCGCAGGAGAGGAGTCACATGGGAGCGCCCCGTCGCTCCCATAATCCCCCGCGTGGCCGCATTCTGCACCAGTTGGAGCCTCCGGGTGTACCCCAAGGGGAGCCCCATGTAGAGAGCATTGCAATAGTCCAGATGAGAGGTGACGAGTGCTTGAGTGACCGTGCGTAGGGAGTCCCGGTCCAGAAAGGGGCGCAACTGGCGTATCAGGTGAACCTGATAAAAAGCCCCCCTGGGGGTATGCCCTTCTAAAGACAGCCGTGCATCCAGGAGGACACCCAAGTTGTGGGCCCTTTCCGTGGGGGCCAATGATTCGCCCCCAGTAACCAGCGATGGCGTCAGCTGGCTATACCAGGACACCGGCAGCCACAGCCACTCAGTCTTGGAAGGGTTGAGTCGAAGCCTGTTTCTCCCCATCCAGACCCGCACGGCCTCCAGGCACTGGGACATCACTTCCAAGGCATCGTTGGGATGGTCTGGGGTGGAAATATACAGCTGAGTATCATCAGCGTACTGATGGAACTCCACCCCAAAACCACGGATGATCTCACCCAGCGGCTTCACATAAATGTTGAACAGGAGGGGCGAGAGGACCGACCCTTGTGGCACCCCACAAACAAGGTGCCTTGGGGTCGACCGCTGCCCCCCTGTCAACACAGATTGCGACCGGTCGGAGAGATAGGAAGAGAACCACCGCAAGACGGTGCCCCCCACTCCCAGTCCCTCCAGCCGGCGCAACATGATACCATGGTCGATGGTATCAAAAGCCGCTGAGAGGTCTAATAGGACCAGGATAGAGGAATAACCCCTATCCCGGGCCCTCCAGAGATCATCCACCAACGCGACCAATGATGTTTCCGTGCTGTACCCAGATCTGAAGCCGGACTGGAGCGGATCCAAATAGACAGCTTCATCCAGGTACTGGGGAAGCTGTCGCGCCACCACACTCTCAACAACCTTCGCAATAAAACGAAGGTTGGAGATTGGACGATAGTTAGCCAAAACAGCCGGATCCAGGGATGGCTTCTTGAGGAGAGGCCTCACCACCACCTCTTTCAAGGCGGCCGGCAGGACACCCTCGCTCAAAGAAGCGTTGATAATCCCCTGGAGCCAGCCTCGTGTAACCTCCCGGGAAGCCAGCACCAACCAGGAGGGACACGGGTCCAATAAACATGTGGTCACGTTCAGCCCTCCCAAGATCCTGTCCACGTCCTCGGGAGCCACAGGATCGAACTCCTCCCAGATAACACTCTCAAGGCCTGCCTCAGTCATCTCATCTGAACTAACCCAGTCAGCGGCCAAGTCTTCCCAAATCTGAGTTATTTTATCATACAGATACTGTACAAAATCCTCAGCTCAGCCCTGCAAGGGGTCCTCCCGCGCTCCCAGATGGAGAAGGGAGCGGGTCACCCTGAACAGGGCGGCTGGGCGGTTATCTGATGACGCGATAAGAGCGGCAAAATAGCTAGATTTTGCCGCTTTTATCGCCACTAGGTAGGTCTTAATATGAGACCTTACCAGTGTCAAGTCAGATTCGGAACGACTGGCCCTCCAACCGCTCTCTAGGCGTCTTTTCTGGCGCTTCATCTCTCTCAGCTCCTCGGAGAACCAAGGAGCTAAGTGAGTTCGGTACTGGGTCAGAAGCCGCAAAGGCATGACCCGGTCCAAAGCCCTGGCAGCCGCACTATCCCAGGCGGCCACCAGGTCATCAGCCGAGTCATGAGCTAGAGTCTCAGGAAATGTCCCAAACTCCATCTGGAACCTATCAGGATCCATCAGGCGCCTGGGGCGGAACCACCTGGTCGGCTCCGCCTCCCTGCGACGGGGTGTGGCGGTCAGAAAGTCAAGTCGAAGGAGCGAGTGGTCAGACCATGACAAGGGTTCAATATCTATATCCCCTATATCAAGGCCACTCAACCACTGACCAGAGATAAAAACTAAGTCCAGAGTGTGTCCCCCCATGTGAGTAGGGCCGTGAATTACTTGGGTCAGGTCCATGGCCGTCATGGAAGCCATGAACTCCCAAGCTACCTCAGATGTTTCACCGATAGATGGCAGGTTGAAATCCCCCATGACCACAAGTCTGGGGGTATCAGCCGCCACCTCGGCTATAACATTGAGGAGTTCGGGCAGGGTCGTTGCCACGTGGCAGGGAGCCAGGTACGTGATCAACAAACCCATCTGCACCCCACAACCCCACTTCACAAAAAGGGACTCACATCCGGCTATCTGAGTTACAGTGGTCTCCCTCGGATCAAGACCTTCTCTTAGAATGACCGCCACCCCCCCGCCCCTGCCCTGAGCTCTCAGCTGATGAAATGCACGGAAGCCTGATGGTCACATCTCCACGAGGGGAACCCCCCCCTCATGGCCCAACCAGGTCTCCGTGATACCTGCCAGGTCCGCTCCCCCCTCCTGAATAAGATCACAAATGAGGGGGGCTTTATTTACTACGGACCTGGCATTACACAACATCAGCCGGAGACTCGGACTCTTCTCGGAATTTGTTTTAAAACTACTATTTCTTTCCCGTTATATTTCAAGGGGTCATCTCTTGCTCTCTGTAAAATCTCTGTTTTTATTGCTTTCTTAGTGAATCTCACATGGACCTCTCTATGGAGTCTATTTCTCATTGCATATTTAGTGTATACTCTAAATATTTCATCAATCTCTGCCGCAATTTTTTCCTTGGACACCTCCAAAGCCTCCGCCAACAATTCTGCCATTATCTCCACCAAATTTTCTCCCTCTTCTTCTTCCATGTTCTGAAATCTCAGATAATAATCTATCCTATCCATCTCTAAGGATATTATTGCTTTTTCTTTATTTTGATCTGCCAATGTAAGTTTATAGTCAAGCTCTCCCACTCTTTTTTCTGTTGATTCTGTTTTCTCTTCTACTTTTTGTATACGTTGTTCGTTTTTCGCCATCATTTGTTGAAAATTCTCTAACTTGTTTTCTACTTTCTCTGCTTTCCCTATTCTTTCTTTCAGGTCCTCATGAAGGGCTTGTATCATGTTTTTTAACTCTACTTGCATAGCGTTGATCTTCTCTTGTTGTAACATGGCTTCCAGAGTCCTCTGTCCTGCAGGACTGGAGGCTGCAGACGATGATGCTGAGGATGGTGCTGAAGTTGTTTTCTTCATATTGAAATATTTTAGTATTTATAATCCACCAAAAATAAGAGGTATAGTTAAATTGTAATCCAAGGGAGAAATACAAATATAACTTGTAATCCAAATCCGATATTTATCAATTTGTAGAATCCTTCTTTTCTTCAGGTTCTTCAGACCCTAATCCAATTTTCACCAGGAAAGGAGTTAGCAAGATAGCAAATTGTAATCCAAATCGGCCCACCAGGTCCAAAAGTGCAACCACCAATTATTTATATCCAAAGAGAGAGTTCACAGAGCTAAAGCAAAGAGACAAAAAAAAAAAAAACCCAATCCAAGAGAAAGGAATTTTTTTTTACTGTTCAACTTCTATTTTCTTTTTTTTTTCATTGAAAAAGTTTTACAATTACATTTTCTCCCCAATTCCCCCCCCAACCCTCCCTAACCTCCCTAACCCTCCCTATCCCCCCCTAAACCACCCCTCCCCCCCGGACTTCCACAGAATATAATCCAAATCAAAATCCCCTTTTTATAAAACTTGAACCCCTCCACCCCCTGTATATTTTTCACATCTTCACAAAATTCAAATATTTCTATCTTTATATAATACTTTCAATTAAAAGCTATCTGATATTTCCTAGTTTGATATTTATTCTGCACATAATCTATCCACTTTTTCCACTCCCATTCATAAGTCTCTTGTGAGCGATCTTTTAGATATGCTGAAATCTTCGCCATCTCTGCAAAGCTGGCCATCTTCAAAGTCCATTCCTCAATAGTAGGCATAGCTTCATTTTTCCAATATTGACCTATCAGTAATCTCGCTGCTGTTATCATATACAATATCAACTTTGTTTCACCCAATGTAAAACCCTTAACTATACCCAATAAAAACAATTGTGGAGAAAACTGAATATTTTTCTTCAAAACATTCTGCATAACCCACCAGATTTTTATCCAAAAAGCCTTCACTTTCTTACAAGTCCACCACACATGATAATATGTGGCATCTAAGCAATCACATCTCCAGCATTTTGGTTGAACATTAGGGTACATGCACGACAATTTCTTAGGATCTAAATGCCATCTATAAAACATTTTATAAAAATTTTCCCTCAAATTCTGTGACTGTGTAAATTTAACATTCTGAACCCATATTTTTTCCCATGTTTCCAACATCACTGGTTCTGCAAAATTTTGTGCCCACTTAATCATGCAATCTTTAACCAATTCAGTTTCTAAATCCCTTTCTAACAAAACATTATAAAGCCTTTTAATATGCATTGGACCTTTCTCTTTTATATGTCTAACCAATTCTTCCTCATGCATCATTATACCAATTTTTTGGTCCTCTTTCCATCTCAGTTGAAGTTGATTATACTGTAACCAAGTTAAATTAATCCCTTCTTCCAACAGCGTTTCTAAAGTCTTCAGTTGCCATCTGCCCGCACCTGCAAAAAGAACTTCTTTATATAAACACCCCCCCCCGAGTGACATTATATTTGTATTCCACATGATATGACCAAGATCCAGCCATAACGGTATTTTGTAATCCGATTTGAGTCGGTGCTTCTTCCAAACTCTCATCAAAGAGTCTCTAAGTATGTGGCTTTTGAATACTTTATCCACTTTGTTCTCATAAAATAAGTAAGCATGCCAACCAAATTCAAGATCAAAGCTTTCTATATTCAATATTCCAGTCTTTTTCCTTCCAAACCAATCACTTGCTTGGGTCAAAGCTGCTGCTTCATAATATAATTGTAGGTTTGGAAGTTTAAGACCTCCCCTTTCTGGAGCATCTTGCATAATTTTCAGTTTCACTCTCGGTTTTTTCTCATTCCAGACAAACTTATTCAGTCCTCTTTGCCATTCTCTCAGTTGTTTATCACTTTTAAGCACCGGAATCATTTGAAACAAAAAAAGAAATCTTGGCAAAATGTTCATCTTAATTGCTGCTATTCTTCCAAGTAAAGACAGCTGCAGTTTTTTCCAAGTCTCCATATCTTTCTGTACGTCTCGCCACAACACCTCATAATTATTTTGGAACAATTTCATATTTGATTCTGCAACTTGAACTCCTAGATATTTGACCTTTGGTACTATCTCAAAACCTGCCTTGCTTTCAAGTTCCTGTTTTCGATCTTGTGTCATATTTTTAACTATCATCTTAGTTTTTTTCTGGTTCAATCTAAATCCTGATACTGTACCATAATCTTTTATAATGTCTTTCATCTGGATTATTGATTCCATCGGCTGTGTTAGGGTAACTACCAGATCATCTGCAAATGCCCTTATTCTGTAATCCTCTTGCCTTATCACTATTCCTTTCAAGGTACTCGAGTCCCGTATTGTACAACAAGACTTCTAATGTTAAAATAAATAACAATGGGGATAACGGACAACCTTGTCTTGTTCCTTTTTCAATATTAAAATCTGTTGTCAAGCTTCCATTAATAATAATCTGTGCCTTTTGTTCTTGATAAATTGCTGAAACCACCTGTATAAATTGATCCCCAAAGTCCATCTTTTTTAAAGTCTTTAATAGAAAATTCCAATCCACTCTATCAAAGGCCTTCTCCGCATCCAAGAAGACCAGCACTGCAGGGATCTGTTTATTCTTCTCAAGATATTCCAGTAAATCTATAACTTGCCTTACATTGTCCTTCATGTATCTGCCTTCTATAAATCCCGCTTGGTCACAATGAATCACCTCTTGAATAACTGGCATCAACCTGTTGGCTAATACTTTTGCAAATATTTTATAGTCATTATTCAGAAGAGATATTGATCTAAAATTCTCAGGTTTTTTAGGACCTATTTGCTCTTTCGGTATCAATGAAATATAAGCTGTTTTCCATGATGGGGGTATTTTACCCCCTTGTTGTATACTACAAAATAAATCTTTAAGATGCTCAATCATTTCTGCTTGTAAAATTTTATAGTACACCGCAGTTAAACCATCCGTCCCAGGAGCTTTAGCTGTTTTCAATTGTTTAATTGCGGCAATAATCTCCTCAACTGTTATAGGATAATTCATTCTCTCCTTTTGTTGATTGGTAATTTTTGTAACTCTATTATTTTCTAAATATTTTTCTATAAGTCCATTCTGCGTGTCATCTTTGGCATATAATTTAGTGTAATAATCTACAAAAACTTCTTTAATTAATTTTTGTTGAAAAACTTCCTTCCCTCCATACTCAATACTGCCAATAGTCCGAGTACTCTGTTGTTTCCTCAATGTGTAAGCCAACCACCTGCCCGGTTTATTAGCGTTACAAAATGTGTTGTGTTTCACATATTGTAAATTTGTTGCTGTTTGTTCCCCCATGAGCATTTGAAATTGATCTTTCAGAAGTTTTATAGCTCCACGTATTCTTTCATCTGTTGGGTTTTTTATAAGTAACAGTTCTTTATTCTTTATTTCTACTTCCATTTCAGATCTTTTCTTTTGTCGATTCAATTTGTGTTTAGAGTTCATATGAATGAGTACCCCTCTCATATACGCTTTACTCGCATCCCACACGATTTCAATAGGGGTACCCTTATTCAAGTTCATTTCAAAAAATTCTTTCATCTGCTTTTTAAGTTCTGTTATATTCTTTTCATATCTAAACAGATTTTCATTTAATCTCCATGATCTTCTCTCACTCTTTCCCATCTCAATTTCTATCCATACCGGGCTATGGTCAGTTAAAGTCCTTGGAAAAATCTTTGTTCTTTTTGTTTTTACAAGTAAATCAGCTGATAGTAAAATAAAGGCAATCCTAGAAAAGGATCTGTGTCTATCTGAAAAAAAAGTAAAGTCCAATTCTTTTGGGTTATGTATTCTCCAAATATCTTTTAATTCCAAATCTTCTTTCATATCAAAAAAAGTCTGTGGTAGTCTAATCCTTGACTTCGCCAAACTCTTTTTATCTATTTTAGAGTCAATTACTCCATTCCAATCTCCCATGATTAAAATAGATCTATAGTCCCATTGCAGTATTTTAGAATGCAAAGTTTTGTAAAAATTATCCTGTTGTTGATTAGGAGCATAAATTCCGATCACTAAAATTAGGCCACTTACTGTATGCAGTTCAATTGCTATAAACCTACCACCTTCATCTGCTTCTATAATTTTAGCTGACAGTCTTTTATTTATATAAATAACCACACCATTCTATTTTTCCAAATTTGAGGCTATAAAATGTGTTCCTAATTTTGAGTTTATCAAATATTTTTGATCTTGTGTTCTAACATGAGTTTCTTGTAAACAAATTATATCATTATTAAATTGTCTCAAATATGTAAATAATTTCTTCCTTTTCTGTGGTGAATTTAGTCCGTTCACATTCCAAGATAAAAACTTAATCGTCATGTAGACTTTTTTGAAGCGACGAGCAGAATTGCCGAATATCTTCCGAATTGGTAGTCTTCGGCTTTGCTCCCCCCATGGCTTCACATTCTTGTATATTACTCTTAACTCCCTTCTTGTATTGTTGTGGCTTGGGCCTTTCCTGTTGTTGCTTTTCTTTAAGTTGCTTAGAAATTGCTCGAGTTACACGCTGATCTTTAGCTTCACACATCCGGGCTAGGTCCAAAGCCACTTCTCTTGTAGTCTTAGGTGGTTCAATCACAATTTTCGAAGGAAGGTCTAGCAGGGGCTCATCCAGAAAACCTCCTGTAGCTCCCTGCATTTCCGCTGCCTCTGGTTCCACCTGCTTAAGCTGCTCTTCCATCTCTTGCTGAAGTTGCTTCTCCTTGTCACTCTCCTTTATCTCCAACACAGCAGATGTACGTGGGGATGGTGAACTCTCCTTAAAAACATTGGAATAAAATTGTTCTGCCTTCTCAACAGTGTTTAATCAATATCTTTCTCCATTGTACCTCAAGATTATGCCAGTTGGAGCATCCCACCGAAATGGAATTTGTTGTTTTTTTAATTCATTCACTAAAAATCCAAAATCTTTTCTATCTTTTAACATCTTAGGTGGTAGCTCCTTATAAACTCCAATCTGAGTCCCCTCCACTTGCACAGCAGAGAGGAAAGACTTTTGCAAAATATCATTTCTCATTCTTCTGTCTGTGAAATATATCACCACATCTCTAGGCAGTTGTCTTTGTCTGGCCACCCACGAATTCTCTCTGTAAATTTTATCCATTTTGTAGAAAATCTCTTCAGGGCTAATCTTTAACAACACAGCTAGAGCATCAGCACAAATCTGTCTCAGGTCTTGTCTATCGTTCTCTTTTATGCCTCTCAGCCTTATAGCAAATTCCATGGACCTAAACTGCATCATTGTAATTTCATTTTCAACTCTCTGCATTTTATTATCAGCATCAAAAATTTTATAATCAGTTTCCTTCATTTTAACATTCATTTCTGATTTAAATTCTTCCACCTTAGCATCCATTTTAATAATTGCTTCTGACAAACCAGACACCACTGTCATTAATTTTTTAGTGACCTTGTCATATTTCTCTTGCACCACCTCTTTAATTTCTTTAATCTCCTGCTTAATTTCCTGTTGTGACTTTTCAAATTTCTCATCCAGAGCCTGAGTAATAAAATCCTTTAAACTTTCAAAATCAAACTCTTTTTTCTGGCTCTGCTGGCTGGGAGGCTGCTGTTCAGGTTTACGTGTGGGGGATCCCCCCCCCCGCCGCCTTCCCTTCCTGTTTAGACTGCTTGGAAGCCATTCTGCCACGTAGGCTAGCTTTTCCAAAAAAGGAGATCCTTTTTCCTTTTCCACCACCACAAAGTCCTCTAAAAAATTCCCCCAGGTTTAATCAAATTGGGGATAAGATTAAAATTGAAGCAAGATCAGGCTTGTTTTAAAAGAATTTTTCCTTTCTTTTCCTCCTTGTTACAGACAGCGCAACTTTGTAGCTAGTTGAAATAACGTTGCTAATCCACTCTCACTTTCAGCTTGTTAAAGCTGAAGCCGGGCGCCATTTTCAAGCAACTTTCACTCACTCACGCTTCTGCTTTGAATCACAGGGGTAGTAATACTTGCATTTTCGAGGTTTCAAGGTTCAAGTTGTTATCTCCCCTGGTTATTTGAGTTTACTTTGTTTAAATAGAAAAGTTGCTCCTGCCGCCTTGCTCTGCGCTGGGCAGACTCGTCCCACGCCGTCCAGAGTCTCGGCGAGCTGAAAGGGAGCCGCGCCTGTTTCCTCCCCAGAAACAGCTGTCTGGGGGCTCACAGGGGCTCAACCTCCTCCTCGCCCACTCTCTTCCACAAATCCTTTGGATTTGGGAACTTCCGAGCCGCTTCTCTGGATCGAAGCGGCTCTAACAGGCAGTGGGGCTGGCGGTCCAGAAACGGGACCATCTTTCATCAGCAGGAAGCAAACCGGAACCCCAATCCAAGAGAAAGGAATTTTTTTTTTACTGTTCAACTTCTATTTTCTTTATCTGGATCTTTTCCATATAAGTTTCAAGAGCTGCACTGTTAAAAAAAAGAATTTTCAGCGTTCCGCTCTCTATCTCAGTTCTTCAGCCAAAGCAACTTCTTATTATAGAATTCACAGGCTCTCAAGGTTATTATTTGTCTGCTTGTATATTTTCCCCTTTCTCTGTTATGTCTTCCAATTTTCACTTTTACCTCTAGATGGCACTGTTGCTCTCCTTTGCTCTTTCTTCCTCCTTTAACTGTATATCCCAATGCAAGTTGTTTACATACAATATTTATCAAGAAAAGATGTCCATATAGTCAACATTTGTAATATCCAGTAGTTTCAAGCTTAAAAGTGAAAATACCCAGTCTGGTCTTCAAACTATGCTCTTTCAACAAGTCCTTTAAGCCAATTCCTCATTTCAATAATGGCTCTAAAAGCTCTCCTCGCCACTTTTCTTCCGGGGGTGGAATGGAAAAAGAAAACCAATTTAAAAGTTAAAAAAAAAAAGGCTCTGATGATCGTGCTTCAGATCGCCACTTCAGAGGTTGTAGAAAAAATGCTTTTAAAAGTCTCTGATGATCCCAGCTGATCCCAGCTGAGTTGCCTGATCGGCAGAGGCTTTTTTTCTTTTAAATGCCTCTGACGATCCAAGCTGAGTTGCCTTATTGCCAATAAGGACACAAATAGAAGAAATCACAAATCAGAAATCTTTTTGCCGGAAATCTTTTTGCTAGGAATAATTACAGGCCATTACAATAAAGAAATAAAATATCTAATCATCCACATACTAACTGCAGCACGAATACTCTTCGCCCAAAACTGGAAACATGAAGACATACCAACAGAAAACAAAATAATTACCAAAACTATGGAATGTGCAGAAATGGATAGACTTACAAAAGAATTACAAGAAAAAGATGAAACAGACTATTATCTAGTATGGCAAAAATGGTATAACTGGTTGGAGAAAAAGAAAGGAATATAAAAATAGGGACACAAAAGAGGGGTCAAAATTTATAGACAAAAATTGAGTACCAATTAAGGAATACAATAAATTAAACATGGAGTTTATCATATTGCTTTATATGTAAATATATAGATATATAGATAAGGAGATAAAGACAGTCTACTGCTGTGACAACTTTGAAAAGGAAGTTGTAAGACTTGTTTTATGTTTATTTGTTTTGTATGTTGTATTGTTGTATCTATGTTTGTTCGTAATTTTTAACTAATAATTTTTTTAAAAAAAAGAAAGGCAAATTTTTTTTAAAAAAAAGTCTTTGATGATCCCAGCTGAGTTGCCTGATCAGCAGAGGTTTTTTTTTCTTTTAAATGCCTCTGATGATCCAAGCTGAGTTGCCTGATCGGCAGAGGCATTTAAAAGAAAAAAAGCCTCTGCCGATCAGGCAACTCAGCTGGGATCGTCAGAGCCTTTTGAAAGCATTTTTTTACAACCTCTTCGCCGAAGAGGTTGTAGAAAAAATGGTTTTAAAAGTAAAAAAAAAAATTGGCCACGCCCCCCCAGTCACATTACCCCCCCCCCCCAAGCTATGCCCACAGAACCGGTAGTAACAAATTTTAGATTTCACCACTGCCTTTGATAGGTTGTCCAGTCTACAAACTGCTGATTCTGTTCCTCTGAGAAGCGAGTCACCAATCACCACCACATGCCTTTTTCTCTTTGAGGAACCCAGAAGACTCCTCTGTTACAGTATGAACTACTTTTCTTCCTGTCACTGGAACACTTGATGAAGACCATGTCAAGCGTAGGAAATCAGGAGCCAAGGCGGTTCAAAAGAATACAGGTTTATTGCATGCTAACACTCTTTACAAGAATCTGAACTACTGGGGGGAGGAGCTGATGTTGTGACAGGACGGTCGGAGGATTCCTGAGCTCCAGCATCGCTGCCGAAAACCCCGCTGCTGGATGGTCCTTTTTGGACCTCACAGTCTTGTTTTGACTGTGATAGTGGAGGGCACATCCTGACGATCCCAGGGACACCGCAAAGTCCCTGGTTGATCCGGGAGAAGCCCTTTTTCTAGCGGCGGGGCGGCAGCCATTGTAGCTGCTGAAGTTGGGACGGCTCCGGAAGAAGAATAGAAGGACAGTGAGTCGATGCAGTGAGACTTTCAATTTAAATCAATATAAAAGAACACCCTGAGATTGAAGTGGAAATTAAATCGGAGATAAAAGGAAATTAAGCAGCGAAATTAAGGTGGAGTTATTTCTTATTCTTAAACCATTTATACTGGTGGAGCTATAAATCTTTGTTTTGTTTTTGACCGGGACTGGATTGAAAAGGACTGACAGAATTGAGAGCTGTTTTACATTTTTAAGCCTTTGTGCCTTTTATTTAAAATATTTTTCTTTTGGGATTTAAATTTTTTTCCTTCTTTTTCTGAAGATTGTTTTAATTTTCCATTTTACTGACAAAGAACTCTTGGATTATATTAGTGGGGAAGAAAGGAGAGTGTGTAATACTGCCATCTACTGGACTGGAAACTTTGTTATTCTTTTCTACTTAAGTAGCAAGTTGAAACAATTGTATTATACTGTATTTTTGCTACAACTCAAGGACTCTGAACTTTCTTGCAGATAAGATAGTTGGAAGCACATCTGAGGAAGTTGGAACTATCTGTATTGTTTTTTTTTATTGAAAAGTTTTATAAGAAATACAAACATTTTCTCCCCCCCTTTCCCCCTCCCCTCCTTCCCCCCCACCCCCCTCCCTAGACTTCCCAGAACAAGCACAGGGTATAGCATTCACAAACATAAAGCTAAAATATGCTAACAAATTATTGCATTCATATTCTCCCTAAATCTTTAACTCCTTATAACTCAAAAACTATAAACATAGACTACTTAAAAATATTTCATTCATAAGCTATATGAATCTTCTTGTTCGGATACTTTTTTTGTATATAGTCAATCCATCTTCTCCATTCTGATATGTATCTTTCATTTGAATGATCTTTAAGATATGATGAAATTTTTGCCATCTCTGCCAGATGCACAACTTTTAATGTCCATTCCTCAATGGTAGGTGGATCTTCCTTCTTCCAGTACTGTGCCACCAGTAACCTGGCAGCTGTTATTAAATTCAAAACCAACTTAGTCTCTATTACAGTACAATCCGTGACTATTCCCAACAAAAAAAACTGTGGTGTAAATTTAATTTTTTTCCTTAAAATATTTTGAATAATCCACCATATTTTTATCCAAAAAGCCTTAATTTTTTTACATGTCCACCATATATGAAAATATGTAGCATCTTCACACTCACATCGCCAACACTTGGGTTGTAAATTTGGATACATGCAGGCTAGTTTTTTTGGATCTAAATGCCATCTATAAAACATTTTGTAAAAGTTCTCTCTTAAATTTTGAGCTTGTGTGGATCTTACGTTTCTAACCCATATCTTTTCCCATGTATCCAACATTATTGGTTCACCTATGTTTTGTGCCCATTTTATCATACAATCCTTGACTAGCTCTGTTTCCGAATCTATTTCCACTAATACATTAATACACTAATACATTTATATATTAATATAAAATAACCTTTTAATATGCATTTGACCTTTATCTCTTATTTGCTTTATCAAATTCTCATCCTGCTGCAAAATACCAATTTTTTGATCCTCTCTCCATCTGGCCTGCAGCTGACCATACTGAAACCAAGTCTTAATAATTCCTTCTTCTCTTAATTGCTCCATAGATTTTAATTGTAATCTAACTCCTTCCTTATAAAGGAGTTCCTTATATGTAAACTTATCTTGCTTTTGCTCCAAATTTATATTCTCTATCGCGTGTCTGGGTACTGTCCATATTGGTAACTTATTCTTTAGTTTATATTTATACTTTTTCCAGACACGCAGTAGAGCATTTCTTAATATGTGACTTTTAAAAGTCTTATCTACTAGCATGCCAGCCGTAGACCAGACCATATCCTTCAATATTCAGTATCTCTTCCTCCATTAAATTTATCCAATCTGTAATTGCTGAGAGGGTAGCAGCTTCATAATACAGTCTTAAATTGGGCATTTTAAGACCACCTCTTTCTCGGGTGTCTTGCATTATCTTTTGATTAACTCCTGGTTTCTTCCCTGCCCACACAAACTTGTTTATGCCCTTCTGCCATTCCTTCAAATTTTCATCTTTTTTAAGTATAGGTATCATTTGAAAAAGAAATAAAAATCGTGGTAAGATATTAATTTTTAAAGCAGCTATCCTACCCAGCAAAGACAGTTGCAATTTCTTCCAATTTTCCATCTCTTTCTGTATTTTTTGCCATAACGGTTCATAATTATGTTGATATAATTTCGTATTTGCAGTCATAATATAAACCCTTAAATATTTAACCTTCTTAACTATTTCAAATCCTGTTAACCTTTCTATCTCTTCTTTCTGGCTTCTGTCCATGTTTTTAGCTATTATCTTTGTTTTAGCTGTATTTATTTTAAAACCAGATACTTGTCCATATGAGCAGATTATATCCATCAAGGCTGTAATCGATTGTACCGGTTGGGCTAAGGTAACCACCAGGCCATCCGCAAATGCTCGTAGCTTATATTCATGCCATCTAATTCTAATTCCCTTTATTATATCAGTCCCACGTATTTTGTTTAATAAAATTTCCAGCGTCAAAATAAACAATAACGGAGACAAGGGACAGCCTTGCCTTGTTCCTTTTTCTATATTAAAATTATCTGTTAAACCACCATTGATTATTATTTGCGCTGTTTGTTTTTGATATATTGCCTTAATAGATTGTGTAAAATGTTCTCCAAATTGCATCCTTTCTATTAATTTTAATAAAAATTGCCAATTCAATCTATCAAAAGCTTTTTCTGCGTCCAAAAAAACTAGTACTGCGGGGACCTGGTTGTTCCTTCCCAAATACTCTAATAAATTAACAATCTGCCTTACATTACTTTTCATTTGTCTTCCATTTATAAAACCAGTTTGATCATGATGAATCATTTGCTGCACAACTGTCATTAATCTGTTTGCTAAAATTTTAGCAAAAATCTTATAGTCTGTATTTAAAAGTGAAATCGGCCTATAGTTTTTAGGATCTGTATAGTCTTGCCCATCTTTTGGGATCAGCGAAATAAATGCTGTCTTCCAAGTTGGAGGTACCTCTCCTCCCTGTTGTATATTATTGAATAATTCCTTCAGTGGTTCCACCATTTCCTCCTGTAAACTTTTATAATAAATAGCTGTCAAACCATCCGTTCCAGGAGCATTACCCACTTTCAACTGCTTAATTGCAAACATAATTTCCTCGGAAGTTATCAATTGATTTAAGCTATCCCTCTGCTCTTTTGAAGTTATACAAATATTCTCTTTCTGCAGATATCTATCTATATCTTGAATTTTATCACCAGTATACAGCCTTGAATAAAACTCTAAAAAAGCTTTTTTAATCAATTCTTGCTCATAAACCTCCTTACCCTTGTATTTTATTTTCTCGATTGTCCTTGCTTTCTGCTTTTTCCTTAACAAATATGCCAACCACCTGCCTGGTTTATTGGCGTTACAAAAAGTATTATGTTTTGCATATTGTAAGTTGGTTGCCACTTGATCTGCTATTAACATATTAAACTGACCCTTCAATAAATTGATAGCCTCTTTAATTTTCTTATCTGTTGGATTGGCTATTAAAGCCCGTTCCTGTTTATTAAACTCCTCTTCTAATTCTTTTCTTTTTGCCCCCTGTTTCTTTCTATATTTATTATTCAGATATATCAAAATTCCTCGCATGTAGGCTTTACTTGCATCCCATACCATTTCCATAGATGTACCCTTTTGCATATTCATAGCAAAAAACTCTTTCATAATTTTTTTACACTCTTTTACATTTTCTTTGTATCTAAACAAATTATCATTTAACCTCCAGGACCTCCTAGGCCCTTTCCCATACTCCAATTCCATCCAGACTGGACTATGGTCTGTCAATGTTCTTGAACAGATCTTCGTGTTCTTCACCCTAGATAATAAATCATTAGTAATTAATATAAAATCAATCCTTGAAAAAGATTGATGTCTATCCGAGAAAAAAGTAAAGACTTTTTCTTCTGGGTTTCTTTCACGCCAAATATCCCTCAACTCCCAGTCATTCATCATCTCCCAGAATGGTTTGGGCAATTTTGCTCTTGTTAAAACATTTTGTTTAGGTCCCTTCTTATCTTTTTTTACATCCAACACACCATTCCAATCCCCCAATAAGATACAAGTTTTATATCTCCATTGTGTCAACTTTGAGTATAGTAAGTTATAAAAATTTTCTTGTTGTTGGTTCGGGGCATATACTCCAATTACAAGTGTTTTTTCTCCTTTTATTAAAAGTTCAATCGCTAAAAATCTTCCTTGATCATCCGCTTCAACTAATTTTGCAATTAAGTCTCTTTTCAGATATATAACTATTCCATTTTTCTTCTCTGATGCTGCTGCAACATAATGTGTACCTAATCTTGCATTTGTCAAATATTTTTGATCTTGTATCCTAATATGAGTCTCTTGTAAACAAATTACATCATTCTTAAATTGTTTAAGATAGTGAAATATTTTCCTTCTCTTCTGTGGAGAATTCAAACCATTGACATTCCAGGTCAAAAATCTAGTTCCCATCTCTGGGCCTCTGAAGCGTCTGGAGCAATTTCTGATGGTCTTGCCTCATTTGACCTTTAGGTCTTGCTCCTCCCACAGCTTCTGTTTTGGTAGTTTCTTGGGTTGCTAACTGCAGTTGTTGTTGTTGTTGCTGTCTTAATTTTTCCTTAGGCTTAGCTGTTGCTGCTCTGGTCTGTCTTTGATCCTTCGGTTCTGCAAATATATCAATTAAATCCACATCTTGAACAGCCATCTGAATTTGTAGTGGTTCTTCTTGACCAGTCAAAGCTCCCCCCTGAACTACTGTCAGTAGCTCTTCTCTCTCTCCTTCCAGTACTTCCTTCTTTCTTTTTCCTTCTGATGATTTGGGTGTCCCAGCCTTTAATACATTGATGTAAAAATCTCTTGCTTTCCATATTGTATTAAGCCGATATCTCTCTCCCGAATAAGTCACGACAAGACCGGCTGGGACCTCCCATCTGTACTGTAATTGATGTTTTTTCAACTCATCCACCAGAAAAGCATACTCCCTTCTAGCTCTCAACATCTTGGGGGGGATTTCTTTCATTGTCATCACCTCCTGGCCTTCAACCTGAAGCTTGTTTTTAAAAGTAGCCTGTAAAATTTCATTGCGTACTCTCCTTGTAGTAAAATATATTACAATGTCTCTTGGTAAGTGTTTCTGTCTGGCCACCCAAGAGTTAACACGATATGCCTTGTCAATCTGGCAGGCCAGCTCAGTTTTCGTCTCCCCCAGCAACTGTGCCAATACGTCTGACATCATTTATTTCAAGTTCTCTTGTTTATTCTCCTTCACCCCCTGAATCTTAAAGCAAATTCCATATCTCTATATTGTAACATCGTTACATCATCTTCAGCTCTCTCAAGTCTGCTGTGAGTCTCTCCCAGTTTATTGTCCAAAATTTCTGTAGATTGCTTAATTTCTTCAACTTTATCATCCATCATTTCAATATCACCTGCCAAATATTTAAATGCCAATAGTATATCATCTCTAATTTGCTGATTCCAAATTAAAATCTCATCTGAAACAGCCTGTATTTTTTCATTAGTTTCATTAATTTTTTCCTTAGTTTCATTAATTTTTTCATTAATCACAGTAGCAATTTTATTTTGTGTGGCTTGTAGAGCTTCTTGTATCATCTCAAACGTTAAAATCTGTGGGTCTGTTAGAGGGGCAGAGGCTTGCAATCTAGGGGTATGAGCTGGGGAGCTTCCAGCGCTCCCAGTTCCTTTAATAGGAATGGTCTTTACAGATTTTGAGGCCATTTTCAGTTTAAATTGATCGTTGTATTTTATTCAGAAGCCAAAAAGAAAAGTTCATCAAAGTCAAAGAATTTTCCCAGTCATAAATTAGCGTTTAAAATCCTCCTTCTCTCAACACAACAGTTCTTTCCAGGCAAGAGGTTAAGAATCCCCTCATTTGTTGTCAGCAGAATTGGACGCAGCTCCTAGCCCCGCTAATCAGCGGAGTCGTCCCAGGTCCGGAGCAGATTGACAGGCTTCTAGGGAGCTCTCACCCTTCGCGCCCCCAGATTTCTCCTAGGGCGCTTGGGGGGCTCTACCTCCGCCTGTTGGCTCTTATCTCTCCCCTTTGCCCGGGGAGAGGGTTTCCAAGCCCCAGACAGCTGTTTTTCAGCTGTTCTGGGGCTTTTACAGTGCCGGGGATCGGGCGCCCACAAAGGAGCATCAGCGAAGCCGCGGAGCCAACCGGAAGTCCTGTATTGTTTACTCAGGTGCTCTTCGGGGAACTATCAGAAGTAGGAGTCTGAGGCAGAATGAGAGAGACCTGTTAATGTTTGGGCAGAAGTACTGCAGAAGAAATTGAAATCTTTCTCTATTACTTTTTTTTGTTTCTGCTAAGTGATAACTATCTGTACTCTTCCCCTGCTTAAATATCTTTAATGGATTTTCTTTTATTTGTTCATATATAACCGAGTTGGATTAAGGTGTACAAGTGCCTGAAGATTGATTTTTGATTTTTATTTTTCTCTTTGGTCGGTTATTTGGCTTTTCTTTTTTTTTCTTTTTTAGTTTGGCTTTCCTTTAGCTTATCTTTACTGACATTGGGATTAATTTAAGTCTTTTTTTAAAGTGGATTAGGGTATTGAAGAACCTGAAGAATTGTTTATTTTTCCTTTTTCCCTCTTTTTTTTATATATTCTCTTTTTCTTGGCTTTTTCTTTTTCTTTTTTTTTTGTTTTGGCTATTGGTGACTACTTGACAGAATGAGTAGAAAGGTAACGGCAGTTGGATCCTCCTCAACTACGCCCTCCTCGTCGCCATCTGGAGGACAGCGATCTATTCAGACAATGCTTCAGCAGGAGAAGGAGAAAGAAAGAGAAAGAGAGAAAGATACAACATTACAGATGATTCTTCAAGTAGTCCAGAAGATTGAACAACAACAATTAAAGACAGATGAAAAAGTGGCGAGTATACAGCAAATGATGTTGAAATATGAAGAGAGACTGCAAAAACTTGAGAAAAATGAGGAGCAAAAGGAGGAAAAAAATAAAGATATAGACAATAGATTGGGAGAAGTTGAACGTGACAGGAGTGGACTAATTGGATGGGAGATGGACAGATCAGAATTTTATCTCAGATTTCAAAATGTAGAAGAAGAGAAAGGAGAGAATCTAGCAGAAATAATGATAGGAATTTTGGCAGAAGCACTAGAAATTACCAAGGAGAAGATGATGGATGGCATGGATGAGATATATCGAGTTTATACTAGGTATGCAATGCGCAACAAGTTACCACGAGAAGTGCATATAAGGTTCACTAAGAAATCAATTAAAGCACAAATACTGCAGATTGCCAGGGAAAAAGCATTGAAGTATAAGGAGAAAGAAATTGTGGTTCTGAAGCAAATACCAAGAAAAATGAGGGAGATGAGGAGAGAATACCAATTTTTGACTAAAATATTACTTCAAAAAGGTGTGAACAGATGGTATCTGGCTGATACCAGAAGGATTAGTGTTGAGAGTGTGGTTGCGCGACAGCTCCCCCAGTACCTGGATGAAACGTCGTATCTAGATCCGTTCCAGTCGGGCTTCAGGCCTGGGTACAGCACGGAAACGGCATTGGTCGCGTTGGTTGATGATCTCTGGAGGGCGCGGGACAAGGGTTGCTCCTCTGTCCCAGCCCTGTTAGATCTCTCAGCGGCTTTTGATACCATCGACCATGGTATCATGCTACACCGGTTGGTAGAGTTGGGGGTGGGAGGCACCATACTACGGTGGTTCTTCTCCTTTCTCTCCGACCGGTCGCAGTCTGTGTTGACAGGGGGGCAGAGGTCGACCCCGAGGCCCCTCATATGTGGGGTGCCGCAGGGATCGGTCCTCTCGCCCCTTTTGTTCAACATTTATATAAAGCCGCTGGGCGAGATCATCCGTGGTTTCAGGGTGAAGTACCATCAGTACGCTGACGACAACCAGCTGTACATCTCCACCCCGTACCACCCCAACGATGCCCTTGAAGTGATGTCCCGGTGCCTGGAGGCCGTATGGATCTGGATGGGGAGGAACAGGCTCAGGCTCAACCCATCTAAGACTGAGTGGCTGTGGTTTCCGACATCCCGATATAGTCAGCTGGTGCCATCGTTGACTATTGGGGGTGAATCATTGGCCCCCATGGAAAGGGCTCGCAACTTGGGCGTCCTCCTGGATTCACGGCTGTCTTTAGAAGAGCACTTGACGGCCGTGACTGGGAGGATTTTTCATCAGGTTCGCCTGATCTGCCAGTTGCGTCCCTTTCTAGATCGAGACTCCCTACACACAGTCACTCATGCCCTCGTCACCTCTCATCTGGACTATTGTAACGCTCTCTACATGGGGCTCCCCTTGAGGTGCACTTGGAGGCTCCAAGTGGCGCAGAGTGCGGCCGCGCGGGTGGTGATGGGAGCAACGTGGAGCTCCCATGTAACACCTCTCCTGCGCGAGCTGCACTGGCTCCTGGTGGTCTTCCGAGTGCGCTTCAAGGTTTTGGTTACCACCTTTAAAGCGCTCCATGGCTTAGGACCTGGTTATCTACAGGACCGCCTGCTACCACCAATAGCCTCCCACTGGCCAGTACGCTCCCATAGAGAGGGGCTCCTCCGGGTGCCGTCGGCCAAACAACGTCGACTGGCGGCCCCTAGGGGGAGAGCCTTCTCTGTGGGGGCACCTACGATCTGGAACGAGCTCCCCCCGGAGATACGGAGGATCCCAGATCTTCACACTTTCCGTCACATGCTTAAAACGTTTTTATTTCATCAAGCTGGCCTGGCCTAAATCTTCTCCTTTTTTAAATTTAAATTTTAAACACAAATTTTAATCTGTTTAATTATGGGGTATTTTAAAATTCAGCCTAAATTATTTAATTTGTTTTAATCTATTTTAAATTTTGTATCTCTGTGTTTTATCCTCTGGCTGTTCACCGCCCTGAGTCCTTCGGGAGAAGGGCGGTATAGAAATTTAATAAAATAAAATAAATAAATAAAATAAATAAACATGGCAACTCCAAAGATACAGATTAGATACAATAGACACAGCGAAAGCATTTTATGTAGAATTCTTTAAAGAGAAGGAAATGGAAATGGAATTCCAAACGACAGTAGTACCAGTAGAATTTCAAGAAGAGAAACTAGCAATGATTGAAAAAGCAGAAGGTGCAGTAGGGGGGATTGTGGAGCACAAAGAACAGCCTGCATATAAAGTATGAATATGGAAGAGAGAAAATTGATTTCAATAAACATAAATGGACTTAATTCAGTTGTTAAAAGAAGAAAGGTATTTCACAAATTAGAGAAATTAAAATTTGATATAATTTGCCTTCAAGAAGTACATATCAAAAAGCAGGACTTCCGGTGGAACCACAGGTGTCGGCGGCACCTCCTTTGGGAGCGCTAACCATCGCGATCTCATAAAGCCGCTATCAGCTGTTCTAGCGGCTTGGAACTTTCCCCTCGGGAGAAGAGGGGAAGGCGAGTAGGCAGGTGTGGGTAGAGCTCCCCAAGACCCCCAGGATTAATCCTGGGGTGCGGAGGGTGAGAGCTCCCCAAGCACCTGAAGAAGCTCTGGATCCGGGACGTTTCTGTTCTAAACAGAACAAGGTGCCGCGACCACCCCTGCGAACTAAATGAATTTACATCAATTGGACATTAAAGCAGGCAGAGCAAAGACAGGAGAAATCACAACTGCAAGTACTAAACTTTAACTCTAATAAATTATTACTTCCTTCGGAGCCTGAGACGGGAGAAAGCTTAAAAAAGATGGCGCTGAGTTGCTTAAGGGCATGAAAATGAAAGTTAAAAGAGAAAGTGCTTGTTAACGCTCATTAACACTCGTTAACACTGTCAGTACCTTTTAAAAGACTTTGGTGGGGAATTTTGAGGATTGGAAATTAAAGAATACAATATTGACTTATCAATAAACCATAACAATTATTAAGGACTGAGATTAAGAAGACCTGTTGGTTCTGCTGACTGGCTGGTGGGAAAGTGCAGTTTGGAGATGGCTGCGAAGCAAATAAAAACTGTTGTGACTAAAAGTGCGGGGACTTGGACTTCCGGTTTGCTGTTCGTCGCTGCCAGACGTTCCTTTGGGATCGTCAGCTTCCACTGCCTGTCAGAGCCGCCTTCACAACGGAATGGCGGCTCGAAAAAACTCCATTTCCATGAGGAAACGGAGATAGAGCCGGCAGGGGTGGGTAGAACTCTCTGCGGAGTCCCAAAAGTTTTTCCTTTACTTTTGGGACGGAGCGGATGAGATGCCCCGTATCCCCAGCCGCTGCTCCGGGCTTTGGGAGACCTCTGCTAATGCAGAGCCAGGCGTCAAAAGCAAGCCTGCAAATTTAACAGATTACTCAAAGAAAATGTGAGCTGGACCTGTAATACTGAACCGCAAGTATTTTACTGATTTTTTAAAAATTACTTAAGAGAGAGGAGGAAAAGAAAGAGGAAAAAAAGCCTTTTAAAATGGCGTCGGCTGGAGGAGAGGCTGAAAGGGAAAGTCCTTCCGTTTTCTATTATTACAATGTAGCGGAATAAATACCACTGGCTACATTTGTAGACAAAACTTCGCTCCTGTGTCTTTTTCTCTCTTTTTCCCTTGGAGACTTGATATTGTTGTTGATTGGAAAGAAGTCTTTTTTTTTTTTCTTCTTGCCTTTTTTTAACAAAGCCTGCCTGGGCGGAAACATGGCACTGAGACTCACAAAGTCAGATAAACAAGTAGGGGGGGGGATTCCCCCACCAACAATTTAAAGGAACAAGTCTTAACTCTTCAGTCTCAGAAACCTGATTTTAATATAATAGAATTTTTCTTAGAGGAGATTGAAAGAAGGGAGGAGATTGTGAATCAGCAACTTGAAAAATTTAAGCAGGAAATTAAAGAATTGGTGAAATCTAAGTTTGATTTTTTGGAGAAAAAATTCTCAAAAGTGGCTAATGGTTTTTCAGAATTTATGATACAGTTGGACACAAATACTAATTTACTAGAGTCTAAAATGGAAGAAATTCAAGATAAATTGGACAATAGAACTCAAAAAATTGAAAATGATTTGACAAACACTCAGGATAATAGCTTAGAAGAAAAACCTAAAATGGATGCTGATCAAAAGTCTGATAATGTAGAAAATCTGCAACTGAAGATTGAAAAAGAGATTTTAATGGTACAATATAATTTCACAGAATATGCGATAAGATTAAGAGGTTTGCAGGAAAATAATAGAGATGATTTAAGGAAAATATCTTCTGAAATTCTAGCTGGGATTCTAAAGGTTCAACCTGAGGAAGTGTTTTGTAGGATTGACAGAGTTTATCGAATAAACTCCTGGATTGCCAAGCAAAGGCAATTGCCTAGAGATGTGGTGATTTATTTTACAGATAAAGAAATTAGGAATAATATCGTGCAAAATTCCTTCAATTCTAATTTGCAATTGTATGGAAGAAAGATTTGGATTTACAAGGAACTCCCACCTAAGATATTGATGGAAAGGAAGAAATTTGGTTTTCTGGTGAATGAGTTAAAAAAGAGAAATATCCCATTTAGGTGGGACGCCCCAGTTGGTATTATATTCAGATATCAAGGAGAAAGATATCAGCTAAATACTGTTGAAAGAGCGGAAGAATTTTATCAAAATAGGTTGAAAATGAACTTAACATCTTCAGGTATAATACAGGATAAGCAGAAGGAGCTGGAAATAAAGGTAAAATATCGAATTACAGAGACTGTACCAGATGAATTGCCTTTGGATTTATCGGACACCCCAGCTGGACTATCTACAAATTTGAGAGAAGTGGCATCTAACCTTAATGTGATGACTTATCAAGGCAAGGATAAGCATGGAAACCAATTAGGGGATATACAAGGGATAAAAAAGAAACATGAGATACAAAAACAAAATCAACAAGACCAATCTACAAAGCAGAATGAAAACCGACCAGATGATACACAATTTGTAGAAAGGAAACCAGGATGGAAACCAAACCCACAAAAAGAAAAGAAAAAAAGAAAAAGGTTGCATAAAAATAGAAATTTCTAAATCAAGCAACAGTGAAGCCAGTGACTTTAAAATATGAATGATTATGTGTAAACATAGAAGAGGCGATGTATTGGTTAATATCATCCTGAGGATTGTGGCAGATCTCTGCATGGCCGTAATCTGGGGACGTGAAAAGAGCCTTAAACTGATGGATTTGAATTATCCATTTTGGAATTTCTTTTTGTGTTGATAAACATATTATAATTATCTTGAATCACAAGGCAAGAGAATTATGCTGGGGCATGCAGAAGATCGGGTTGTTACCCACTACGATGATGGGAATCAATAATCCTGATGAAACCCACAATTATTACTATATGGAATATAATTATAATGTCACTCGGGTGGTTGTTTTTACCTTCATACATATAAGAAGATATTTACTACTGATGGGGGCAGATATGATTGAAGATCCTGAATAAACTGTTGCACCAGCAAGCTATGTTACCCAATTATGGATGTTGGTTCTACCAATCCAGTGGAAAGACCTCAAAGAAGATATTATATGGATTATAAATTTAAAGTCATTGTCTTTTCTTTTTTTTTATTTAGATATAATGGAAAATATAGACATATATTTTTAAGTAGTGTGGGCAGTGAATCAAAGATATTAAGAAATGTTGTGTATGGTAATTTTGCATGATAGTGGGTGAATAAGCTAGTTAGTAGATTGATTAGTCTAAGAAAAGGGATTTTTAAGTGATATATTTAGGGGAGTGGAGGAAATGGATAGAGTGGAATAAATGTTAAACTAGATTTTATGGGGAAGGCCGCTTTGAAATGTTATAGTAATATATATAGAAGATTAAATGTTAAAGTAGGACTTATCGTATAGTTTTAAAGTGGAGAAGTTATTCTATAATGTTATAGTATAATGTCTTTTTTTTTCTTTCTTTTCTCTTTTCTGAAATGTATGGATAAAGGGGGATGTCATAATATTAATAATATTTTTAGTAAGTAAAGGTCAATATTTAGAGGAGGGAGTAAGTAATCTGTTATGAATTAGGTTTTTTTTTTGTTATGAAGAAGTCACAGGGGGGGATGGGTGGGGAGGGGGGGTTAGGGAGGGGGAGGGAGAGGGGGAAAAAAAGGGGGGGAAATTTGTATTTGAAAACAAAAGTGCGGGGACTTCTCCAGCTCAAACATCAAAAATGCAGTCTTTGTTAGCCCCACCAGATACACAAATACTGACACTAGAAGTTCTTCAGGGAGCTTTAAAGAAACTGTCTATTGATTTGGAAGAAAAAATCACACTCCGTTTTGAGAAAAAAATTAAAGAAGTGTCTGAGGAACTGCTTGAAATTAAAGAAACAATTCAAACCCAAAATGATGCAATAAGAGAAGATATTGTTGAAGCATTTAAGGGACTAGTGGGTCATGTTACATCTTTGGAAGAAAGGGTGGATGAAATTGATCAGTTTAATTTGAATGTGGAAGCTAAATTGGGAGAGGCTCAAAATAAGATGGAAAAGGCAGAAGCAGAACTCATAATGACACAATACAGAGCGATGGAATGGGCAGTGAGGGTCAGAGGCTTGAAAGAAAATAACCAGGAAAATCTCAGAGAGATTTTTGCAGAAGCCCTTGCTCAGTTTACTGGAGAATCTAAAGCAGAGTGTGACTGGCAAATAGACAAAATTTATCACGTTAATTCATGGATTGCCAGACAGAGACAATTACCAAGAGATATTGTGATCTACTTTGTTACAAGGAGAACAAGAAATGGAGTTTTAAAAGTTTTTTATAAGAAGAAACTTCAAGTGGCAGGACAGGAGGTTTCAGTAATGAAGGAAATTCCCCCCAAAATGCTGAGATCTCGAAAGGACTATGCATTTTTAGTTGATGAACTTAGAAGGCGTCAGTTGCAGTACAGATGGGAAGCTCCAGCCGGATTAGTGGTGAATTATTTGGGTGAGAGACATCGTCTCAACTCAGTTTGGAAGACAAAAGACTTTTATACTACCATACTAAAGGCTGGAAACCCACCATCTCCAGAAGCCAGAAGAAGGAAAGAACCAGGAGAGGCCAGAAAGGGGGAAAAGGAAATTATGCAGGCACAAGCTCAAGGAGGTGTTTTGACTACTCAACAAGAATTATTGCAACTTTCAGAGGATGTTCAAATTTTGGATTTTTTGAAAAAATGGAAGACCCCAAGGATCAAAGACAAACCCGAGCAGCAACCAGACGTAAAGAACAAGAATTAAAGAAGCAACAAAGTCAGATAATAACCCAAGAAATTGCAATTACAAATATGGAAGCTGTGGGAGGAGCTAGACCGAAGAGGAAATTCCAGGAGGACTTCCAGTCGGTGCTCCATAAGCTTTCAGGGGCCAAGGATGGCAAATAAATTTTTGACCTGGAATGTTAATGGTTTAAACTCACCACAAAAGAGGAAGAAAATATTTCACTATTTGAAACAGTTTAAAAATGATGTAATTTGTTTGCAAGAAACACACATTAGAACAAGTGATCGGAAATACCTAGTAAATGCTAGACTGGGCAAACATTTTGTTGCATCAGCTCCTGAGAAGAAAAATGGTATAGTTATATACCTAAGAACAGATTTAATGGCTAAATTAATTGAAGCAGATCCACAAGGAAGATATATAATGATTGAATTATTAATAGAAGGGAAGAAAATACTTTTAATGGGAGTATATGCACCTAATCAACAACAGAAATTTTATAAACTTCTGCATAAAAAATTAATACAAATGGATTACAAATCATGTATAATGATGGGTGACTGGAATGGTGTATTGGACACTAAAAAAGACAAAAAGACCCTTTTGCCAAATATTCAAACACGGGCTAAATTGCCTAAATCTTTTTTTGATATGATGGATGATATGGAGTTGAGAGACATATGGCGTGAACGAAATTTTAAAGAACAGGATTTTACTTTTTTTTCTGATAGGCACCAATCTTTTTCTAGAATTGATTTTATACTAATTACAAATGATTTTTTTTCCAGGGTAAAGAAGACGAAGATATGTCCAAGAACTTTAACAGACCATAATCTGGTGTGGATGGAATTAGAGTTTGGGGAGGGGTCTAGGAGATCTTGGAGACTGAATGAAACTTTATTTCGATATGAGGCAAATGTGATAGAATGTAAAAAGCTAATGAAAGAATTTTTTGTTTTAAATATGCATAAGGGTACACCTGTGGAAATGGTATGGGATGCAAGTAAAGCATATATGAGAGGAGTTTTAATAAATTTGAATAATTCCTACAGACGTAGACAGGGGAAAAACGGAGGGAATTGGAAGAGGAAATAAAAAAGAAGGAACAGGCGTTAGTGGATAAACCAGATGACAATAATATAAAAGAAGCCATTACAATATTGTGAGGACAGTTTAATATGTTGATGTCAGATCAAGTTGCAACAAACTTGCAATATGCTAAACATAATACCTTTTGCAATGCAAATAAACCAGGCAGGTGGTTAGCATATATGTTAAGGAAAAAACAAAAATCTCGTACAATAGAAAAAATAGAGTATAAAGGTAAAGAGGTATATCAACAGAATATGATTAAAAAAGCATTTTTAGATTTTTATACGAGGCTATATGCTGGTGATAATATACAAGGTAATGATATAGAGAGATATTTGCAGAAGGAGAATATTCTTGCAATTACTGATGAACAAAGGGAAAGATTGAATGTATTAATAACCGCTGAGGAAATTCTTCTGGCAATTAAACAATTAAAAAGTGGAAAGGCTCCTGGCACAGAGGGTTTGACAGCAGTGTATTATAAAAATTTTCAATTAGAAATGGTAGAACCTCTTAAGGAGTTATTTGCTAAAATACAACGGGGAGGAGAGGTGCCACCATCCTGGAGAACAGCTTTTATTTCCCTGATTCCGAAAGAAGATCAAGATCATAGTCAACCCAAAAATTACAGACCCATATCATTGCTTAATACAGATTATAAGATCTTTGCAAAAATCTTGGCAAATAGACTAATGTCAGTTATGCAACAAGTGATTCATAAAGATCAAACTGGATTTATACAAGGGAGACAAATGAAAAGTAATGTAAGACAAATTGTCAACATACTGGAGTATTTGGGGAAGAACAACCAAGTCCCTGCAGTGCTTATGTTTTTGGATGCAGAGAAAGCATTTGATCGATTGAATTGGCAGTTTTTAGTGAAAGTAGCACAAAAGATGCAGTTGGGAGAGCATTTCATACAATCTATTAAGGCAATATACCAGAAACAAACAGCACAAATAATAGTTAATGGTAGTCTCACAGAAACTTTTAAAATTGAGAAAGGAACAAGACAAGGATGTCCCTTGTCTCCACTATTGTTTATTTTAACTTTGGAAGTATTGCTGAATAAAATACGGGATGCGGATAACATACAGGGTATTAAGATCAGGCAACATGATTATAGATTACGAGCATTTGCAGATGATTTGGTTGTAACTTTAACCCAACCAGTAAATTCAGTTACAGGTTTGATGGATATAATTAGGCAATATGGTCAAGTGTCAGGGTTTAAAATAAATATAGGGAAAACAAAGATGATAGTTAAGAATATGAATATAAATCAAAAAGAAGAAATGGAAAGAGTAACAGGATGCGAGATAGTGAAAAAGGTTAAGTACTTAGGAATCTTTATTACAATGTCAAATGGGAAATTATACAAGTATAATTATGAATTGTTATGGCATAAAATACAGATAGAGATGGATAAATGGAAAAAATTACAACCGTCTTTGTTGGGAAGAATAGCAGCAGTTAAAATGAATGATCTGCCCAAGTTTCTATTTCTCTTTCAAATGATACCAATACTTAAAAAGGATGCAATTTTGGAGGAATGGCAGAAAGGTATTAATAACTTTGTTTTGGTAGGGAAGAGACCGAGAGTTAAATTAAAAATAATGCAGGATATACATGAAAGAGGAGGTTTGAAATTGCCCAATCTAAAATTGTACTATGAAGCAGCTGTTTTGTCAGCAATTAGTGACTGGATTAATTTAACAGATGAAAGAATACTGAATATTGAAGGGTATGATTTGCTATATGGTTGGCACGCCTACTTAGTTTATTAGAAGAAGGTGGACAAGACTTTTAAAAGTCACATATTAAGGAATGCCCTCCTGCGCGTTTGGAAAAAATACCAATATAAATTGAATGGCAAGATACCCATGTGGGTAGTACGAAGACATGCAATAGAAAATATAAGTATAGAACAAAGACAGGATGTAATTACTTACAAAGAACTTCTGATTACAGAAAGAAATGTACTACAGTTAAAGCCTCTGAATGTATTAAGAGAGGAAAGGGCAATTCAAACCTGGTTTCAGTATGTACAGTTGCAGAATAGATGGAAAAAAGATCAGAAAATTGGTATTACACAAAGTGAAGAAAATTTGATAAAACGAATTAGGGACCAGAGTCAAATGCACATAAAAAGGTTGTATAATATATTGATAGAAATAGATTCAGAGACAGAGTTAGTTAAAGATTGTATGATAAAATGGGCACAAAATTTTGAGGAACCAATAACGATGGAAACATGGGAAAGGATCTGGGTAAGAAATGTAAAATTTACACAAGCTCAAAATTTGAGAGAAAATTTTTATAAAATGTTTTATAGATGGCATTTGGATCCCAAAAAGTTAGCTTGTATGTACCCAAACCTACAACCCAAATGTTGGAGATGTGATTGTGTTGATGCTACCTATTTTCATGTTTGGTGGACTTGTAAAAAAGTTAAAGCATTTTGGATAAAAATATGGTGGATTATTCAAAATATTTTTTAAAAAAGTATAAAGTTTACTCCACAGTTGTTTTTGTTAGGTATAATTACAGATTGTACGGCTATAGAGACTAATTTGATTCTGAACTTAATAACTGCAGCAAGACTCTTGGTGGCGCAGCACTGGAAGAAGGAAGATTTACCTACTATTCAAGAATGGACATTAAAAGTAGTAAATTTAGCAGAAATGGCAAAAATTTCAGCATATCTGAAGGACCATTCAAATGAGAAATGTATGTTAGAATGGAGAAGATGGATTGATTATATTCAAGGCAAATATCGGACTAAAAAATTTCAAATAGCTTATGAATGATCAAAGAGATTTTATAAAGTACTTAAATTTAGTTTAGTAAAAGGGGAGTTAAAAGTTCAAGAGGGGGATAGGAGGCTATAGATAATTAGCTTATGTTAGTTTATGATTGTCAAATGTTATACTCTGTATTTTGCTCTGGGAAGTGGGGGGGGGAGGGGAAGGGGAGGATTGGAAGGGGAGGATTGGAAGGGGAGGAGGGAGGGGGAAGGGGAAATGTCTGTAAAACTTTTTAAAACTTTTCAATAAAAAAAAAAGCAATACGAACAGTTATTGGTACACTCAAAATTAGGGAAAATTTTTACATCACTGCCACAATGTAAAAAAAGAGGAGTTGTCTTATATATTAGAAATGCAATACCAGCGGAGCAAATATATGCAGATGACGAAGGAAAATCCTGATGGTGGAGATAATAGATAACAATATGAAAGTTCTTCTAGTAGCAATATATGCTCCAAATAATAATCAAAGTGACTTCTATAGAAAATTGCACATGAAAATAATTGAATTGGAATATGATAATATATGTATGATGGGAGATTTTAATGGTATAGTGGATGAAAATTTAGACTATAAAACACATAAAACAATAAGACATAGTAGAAAGATACTACCGAAATCTTTTTTTAAGATGACTGAGGAAATAAATTTAAAAGATGCATGGAGAGATAGAAATGGAAAAAACAGACAATATACTTTTTATTCTGACAGACATTCATCTTGGTTTAGATTAGATATGATATGGAAAAAAATGTAATTGACTTTGAACATAGAACAAATTGAGATAGAAGCAGTGGTGAAATCTAAAATTTGTTACTACCGGTTCTGTGGGCGTGGCTTGGTGGGAGGGGTAATGTGACTGGGTGAGAGTGGCCAATTTTTTTTTTTTTTACTTTTAAAACCATTTTTTCTACAACCTCTTCAGCGAAGAGGTTGTAAAAAATGCTTTCAAAAGGCTCTGACGATCCCAGCTGAGTTGCCTGATTGGCAGAGACTTTTTTTCTTTTAAATGCCTCTGCCGATCAGGCAACTCAGCTTGGATCATCAGAGGCATTTAAAAGAAAAAAAAGGGTTTTTTTCTTTTAAAAGCCTTTGAGGATCCCAGCTGAGCCGCACGATAATCAGAGGCTTTTTTTTTTTACTTTTAAAAGCATTTTTTCGGCCAAAGAGGTTGTAGAAAAAATGCTTTTAAAAGTAAAAATAAAGCCTCTGATGATTGTGCGGCTCAGCTGGGCATGGGAGGGGGGGGGCAGGGATTTTTGCTACTGGTTCTCCGAACCACCCGCCTCCATCGCTACCGGATCAGGCGATCCAGTCCGAACCGGGAGCATTTCACCCCTGGATAGAAGCAAGTACCTGGGCAGATCATAATCCAGTGACAGTGAAATGGAAAGGACAAAGGAGAAGATTTAGATGGACTTTAAATAATACTATATTAAAAGAAAAGGACTTTGTACAGAAAATGGAGAGAGAATTGGCTTTCTTCTTCAAGGAGAACAGGAAAGAAGATACATCGATGCAAAATCTTTGGGACACGATGAAGGCTTATGTCAGAAGCTTGATAATGGACTATTCAAGGAAGAGAAATGTTAAGAAAAGACAAACATATAAAATATTAGAAGATGACTATAAGAGATTTGAAAAAGAGCTTCAGAAATGTCCACACATCTCTTTGTTTCCAAATTTACTTTGCCCTTGATAATCAATTAATTGTGTTATTTTTCTTGATTCTCTTTCTTTTTTCAATTTATATGCTAGCCATCTTCCTGGTTTATTCGCATTTTCAAAATAGTTCTGTTTAGTGCTTCTTATTTTTTGGGCTAGTTCTTTCTCCAGTAAATCCATTTTATGCTTTATTATATCCATTTTCATTTTTACATCTTTCTTATATGGATCTTTCTGGAGTTCCTTTTCAAATCTCTTATAGTCATCAATCAATATTTTAGATGTTTGTCTTTTCTTCACATTTCTTTTCCTTGTATAATCCATTATTAAGCCTCTGGCATAGGCCTTCATTGTATCCCAAAGATTTTGTGCCGATGTGTCTTCTTTCTTATTCTCCTTGAAAAAAAAGCCAACTCTCTCTCCATTTTCTGTACAAAGTCTTTCTCTTTTAATATTGTATTATTTAGAGTCCACCTGGATTTCCTTTTTCGTCCTTTCCAGGTAGCTATCACTGGATTGTGGTCAGCCCATAAATTTGTTTCTATTTCTACGTGTTCTGTATTCAAAGTCAAATCCATAGTTGTCCATATCATATCTAACCTAGACCAAGATGAATGTCTATCAGAATAGAAAGTATATTGTCTATTTTTCCCATTTCTATCTCTCCATACATCTTTCAAGTTTATTTCCTCTGTCATCTTAAAAAAGGAATTCGGTAATGTCTTTCTATTATGTCTTACTGTTTTATGTGTTTTATAGTCCAGGTTTTCATCCACTATTCCATTAAAATCGCCCATCATACATATATTGTCATATTCCATTTCAATTATTTTCATATATAATTTTCTGTAAAAATCACTTTGGTTATTGTTTGGAGCATATATTGTTACCAAAAGAATTTTCATACTATTATCAGTTATCTCCACCATCAGAATTCTACCTTCTGGTGCTCGCTTCGGCAGCACATATACTAAAATTGGAATGATACAGAGAAGATTAGCATGGCCCCTGCGCAAGGATGACACACAAATTCGTGAAGCGTTCCATATTTTTACTTGTTTTGGCACCCAAAAGGTGAAAATATCTGTCTAATTCAAGTTGCAATAGCATTATCCCATATTAAGCATGTGATCAATGACATCTATCCTGCTACACCTCTCATCCTCTGTGGGGATTTTAATGCCACACCATCAACTGGAACATATACTTTTGTCAATAGCGGTAGTATTAACGAAGATCATGAGAGCTGGGATTCAGAAGTTAAAGAGCAACGGTTTGCTATGTCTCTAACCCACCAGTTCGGTCTTAAAAGTGCTTGTGGAGAACCAGCCTACACTAATTATGTTGGAGGGTTTCATGGATGTTTGGACTATATTTTCATTGATGCAAATGTTTTGGAGGTTGAACAGGTAATTCCACTGCCAAGCCATGAAGAAGTAACCACCCACCAGGCCTTACCAAGTGTTTCACACCCATCAGATCATATAGCACTAATATGTGATATAAAGTGGAAATAATCTCATTATTTTCAGAAATGTGTGCTACTTGTGAAAAATTCAGTTGGAATGCTTATTTGATCACAATTAAGATTAAAAAAAAAAGAATTCTACCTTCTGCATCTGCATATATTTGCTCCACTGGTATTGCATTTCTAATGTATAAAACAACTCCTCTCTTTTTACATTGTGTCAGTGATAAAAAAGTTCTTCCAAGTTTTGGTTGTATCAATAATTGTTCATATTGCTTTTTAATATGTACTTCTTGTAAACAAATTATGTCTAATTTTAATTTCTCTAATTTATGAAACACCTTTCTTCTTTTAACTACTCAATTAAGTCCATTTATCTTTATTGAGATTAATTTCCTTTCTTCCATATTCATACTTTATATGTAGGTTTTGTTACTCTAGTTGATCTTACTTCACGTTGTTCCTTGTATTCCACAATCCCACCTACAGCGCCTTCTGCTGTTTCAATCATTGCCAACTCATCTTCTCTAAATTCTATTGGCTCTACTGTAGCTTGGGTTTCCATTTCCATTCCGACATCCTTCTCTTTGAGAAATTCTTCATGAAAAGCTTTCGCTTTGTCAATTGTATCTAGCCTATATCTTTGAAGTTGCCACGTTAAAATTAACCCTTCTGGTATCAACCATCTGTAGTTGACTCCTTTTTGAAGTAATATTTTGGTCAAAAATTGATATTCTCTCCTCATCTCTCTTACTTTTCTTGGTATTTGTTTCAAAACCACCACTTCTTTCTCCTTGTATTTCAAGGTTTTTCCTCTAGCCACCTAAAGAATTTGTGCTTTGATCAATTTCTTGGTAAATCTTAAATGTACTTCTCATGGCAACTTATTACGCATTGCATATCTAGTTTACACTTGATATATCTCATCCACACCATCCATCATCTTCTCTTTAGTGGTTTCTAATGCTTCAGCCAGCATCACAATCATAATATCTGCCAAGTTCTCTCCCTTTTCTTCTTCCACATTTTGTAATCTAAAATAAAATTCTGCTTTGTCCATTTCCCAACCAATTAGTCCACTCCTTTCTCGTTCAACCTCTCCCAGTCTATAATCTATATCTTTCATTTTTTCCTCCTTTTGATCATCCTTTTTCTCTAGCTTTTGCAGCCTTTCTTCATATTTCGACATTGTTTGCTGAATGCTGACCACTTTTTCATCTGTCTTAAGTAGCTGTTGTTCCATCCTTTGGACTTTTTTATCTGTCTTGAATAGTTGTTGTTTCATCCTTTGGACTGTTTGAAGAATCAGTTGTATTGATGTATCTTTCTCTTTATCCTTCTCTTTCTCTTGTTGAAGCATCGCCTGAATTGTTCGTTGTCCTCCAGATGGAGATGAGGAGGGCATGGTTGAAGCAGCTCCCACTGTCGCAACTTTTCTGCTCATTTTATTCCGTGGTCAACAAAAACCAAATCCAAAGAATAACAAAAAATACCAAATACAAAAAAGAAAAAAGAAAAAAGAGGGAAATAGAATAAAACAACTCTGCAGGTTCTTCCAAACCATAATCCATTAGGGAACAAAGATAAAAAATTTTAAAAAAATGCGAATAAAAAGAGGAAGAAGAAGAAAAAAGAAAAGGAAAAAAGAACAAGCCAGCCAAAATTAAAAATTAAAAATAAAATCAAAACTCAAAAATCAGCAATCAATCTTCAGGTTCTTGAGTGCCTTAATCCAATTCAGTTATATAGAAGTAGCAAAAAGAAGACAATCCATCAAACACATTTATACACAGAAAGCATACGGAGAGTTATCGCTTAGCCAAGCCACAAAGAAGAAAAAAGAAAATAACTGCCAAAAGAAAATTCTTCTGTAGTATTTCTAGACTCCTACTTCAAATGAATCCACCAAGAACACCTGTGTAAACAATACAGATAGTTCCCACTACCTCAGATGTTCTCATTACACTCTTATCAGCCAAGCAGTTCAGAGTCTCTAAGTTATGGCTACAATGTATCTCTCAACTTGTTACTTGTATAAACATAGCAACAAAGTTTCTTTTCCAGCAGATGGCAGCACTGCACACTCTCCTGTCTTTCCTGCAATTTAAAATCCAAAGCTTCTTTAATATGAAAGAAAAAAAGATAATATGAGAATAATTCTGGACACTTTGGAATATTATGAAGCCCATCCTGAAAAACAAATGGCTTTGATATTTTTAGATGCACAGAAAGCTTTTGACAATGTAAATTGGTGATTTATGTTGCTTCAAATGGAACAGATGGGCTTTGGCAGAAAATTCATTCAAGCAATAGAAGCTATATATCATTAAAAAATGGCGAAAGTAATGATAAATGGAGAATTGACAGATTCTATTGAGATAAAAAAAAGGTACCAGACAAGGCTGTCCACTGTCCCCTCTGTTGTTCATATTAACATTAGAAGTGCTAAATAGAAGTATCAGAGAAGAAAAAGATATAAAAGGAATGAAAATTCGAAAAGAAGAATACAAATTGCAAGCATTTGCAGATGACCTGGTCTTTATTCTTGAAGACCCACTAACATCAATAACTACACTGATAGATAAAATAGGAGAGTTTGGGAAAGTAGCTGGTTTGAAAATCAACAAAGACAAAATGAAGATTCTGACTAAAAATATGTTGGTAAAGCAAAAAGAAGAATTGGCGGATATATCAAAGATGCAGGTCACAAATAAAGTCAAATATCTGGGGATATACTTGACAGCAAGATGTAGCACTCTTAAAGAAAATAACTATAATAAACTCAAACAACAGATAGGGACAGATTTGGCGAAATGGGAAAATTTACAGCTTTCTTTGATTTGAAGGATATCAACTATTAAGATGAATATTTTGCCTAGAATTTTATACTTGTTCCAGACAATTCCAATTAGATTGGGGAAAGACTTTTTTGAAGAATTGAATGAAATAGTGTTAAAATACATTTGGCAGGGAAAGAAGGCGAGGATAAATTATTTTTTATTGAAAAGTTTTATAGGAAATACAAACATTTTCTCCCCCCCTTCCCTCCTCATCCCATCCCTCCCTCCTTGCCCTCCCACCCATCCTTCCCCCCTCCCCCTTCCCCCCCCACTCCCCTCCCTAGACTTCCCAGAACAAGCACAGGGTATAGCATTCACAAACATAAAACTAAAATATGCTAACAAATTATTGACTTTAAATTCTCTCTAGGTCTTTAACTCCTTATAGCTCAAAACCCTATAAACATAAACTAAAGATTAAAAATGTTTCATTCATAAGCTATATGAATCTTCTTAGTCTGATACTTGTTTTGAATATAGTCGATCCATCTTCTCCATTCCAATATGTATCTTTCGTTTGAATGGTCTTTAAGATATGATGAAATTTTTGCCATTTCCGCCAAATGCACAACTTTTAGTAGGTGGATCTTCCTTCTTCCAATACTGTGCCACCAGTAACCTGGCAGCTGTTATTAAATTCAAAACCAACTTAATCTCTATTACAGTACAATCTGTAACTATTCCCAACAAAAAAAACTGTGGTGTAAATTTAATCTTTTCCTTTAAAATATTTTGAATAATCCACCATATTTTTATCCAAAAAGCCTTAATTTTTTACATGTCCACCATATATGAAAATATATAGCATCTTCACACTCACATCGCCAACACTTGGGTTGTAAATTTGGATACATGCAGGCTAGTTTTTTTGGATCTAAATGCCATCTATAAAACATTTTGTAAAAGTTCTCTCTTAAGTTTTGAGCTTGTGTGAATCTTACGTTTCTAACCCATATCTTTTCCCATGTATCCAACATTATTGGTTCACCTATGTTTTGTGCCCATTTTATCATACAATCCTTGACTAGCTCTGTTTCCGAATCTATTTCCACTAATACATTAATACACTAATACATTTATATATTAATATAAAATAACCTTTTAATATGCATTTGACCTTTATCTCTTATTTGCTTTATCAAATTCTCATCCTGCTGCAAAATACGAATTTTTTGATCCTCTCTCCATCTGGCCTGCAGCTGCCCATACTGAAACCAAGTTCTAATTATTCCTTCTTCTCTTAATTGCTCCATAGATTTTAATTGTAATCTAACTCCTTCTTTATAAAGGAGTTCCTTGTATGTAGTCTTATCCTGCTTTTGCTCCACATTTATATTCTCTATCGCGTGTCTGGGTACTGTCCATATTGGTAACTTATCGTTTAATTTGTATTGATACTTTTTCCAGACACGCAATAGAGCATTTCTTAATATATGACTTTTAAGGGTCTTATCTACTTTCTTATCATACAGTAAATAAGCATGCCAGCCGTAGACCAGACCATATCCTTCAATATTTAATATCCTTTCCTCCGTTAGATTTAGCCAATCAGTAATTGCTGAGAGGGCAGCGGCTTCATAGTACAATCTTAAATTGGGCATTTTAAGACCTCCTCTTTCTCGTGTATCTTGCATTATCTTTTGATTTACTTGCGGTTTCTTCCCTGCCCAAACAAATTTATTTATGTCCTTCTGCCATTCCTTCAAATTTTCATCTTTTTTGAGTATAGGTATCATTTGAAAAAGAAATAAAAACCTTGGTAAAACATTCATTTTTACTGCGGCTATCCTACCCAGCAAAGACAATTGTAGTTTTTTCCAATTTTCCATCTCTTTCTGTATTTTTTGCCATAACGGTTCATAGTTGTGCTGATATAATTTCATATTTGTGGTCATAATATAAACCCCTAGATATTTAACCTTCTTAACTATCTCAAATCCTGTTACCCTTTCTATCTCTTCTTTCTGGCTTCTGGTCATATTTTTAGCTATTATCTTTGTTTTGGCTGTATTTATTTTAAAACCAGATACCTGTCCATATGGATTAATTATATCCATCAAGTCTGTAATCGATTGTGCTGGTTGGGCTAAGGTAACAACCAGGTCATCCGCAAATGCTCGTAACTTATACTCATGCTGTCTAATTTTAATTCCCTTTATTGTATCTGTCCCACGTATTTTGCTCAGTAAAATTTCCAGCGTCAAAATAAACAACAATGGAGACAAGGGACAACCTTGCCTTGTTCCTTTTTCTATATTAAAATTATCTGTTAAACCACCATTGATTATTATTTGCGCTGTTTGTTTCTGATATATTGCCTTAATAGATTGTATAAAATATTCTCCAAGTTGCATCCTTTCTGTTAATTTCAATAAAAAATGCCAATTCAATCTATCAAAGGCTTTCTCCGCATCCAAAAATACTAGCACTGCGGGGACCTGGTTGTTCCTCCCCAAATACTCTAGTAAGTTAACAATTTGCCTCACATTACTTTTCATTTGTCTACCATTTATAAAACCAGTTTGATCATGATGAATCATTTGCTGCATAACTGTCATTAATCTATTTGCTAATATTTTAGCAAAAATCTTATAATCTGTATTTAAAAGTGAAATCCGCCTGTAGTTTTTTGGGTCTGTATGATCTTGACCCTCTTGGGATCAAAGAAATAAAAGCTGTCTTCCAAGTTGGAGGTACCTCTCCTCCCTGTTGTATATTATTGAATAATTCCTTCAGTGGTTCCACCATTTCCTCCTGTAAACTTTTATAATAAACAGCTGTCAAACCATCCGTCCCAGGAGCTTTACCCACTTTCAACTGCTTAATTGCAAACAAAATTTCCTCTGAAGTTATCAATTGGTTTAAACTATCCCTCTGCTCTTTTGAAGTTATATAAATATTCTCTTTCTGCAAATATCTATCTATATCTGTCTCTTGAATTTTATCACCAGTATACAGCCTTGAGTAAAACTCTAAGAAAGATTTTTTAATCAATTCTTGCTCATAAACCTCCTTGCCCTTGTATTTTATTTTCTCTATAGTCCTTGATTTCTGCATTTTCCTTAACAAATATGCTAACCACCTGCCTGGTTTATTAGCATTACAAAAAGTATTATGTTTAGCATATTGTAAGTTAGTTGCCACCTGATCTGCTATTAACATATTAAATTGACCTTTCAGTAAATTAATTGCCTCTTTAATTTTCTTATCTATTGGATTAGCTATTAAAGCTCGTTCCTGTTTTCTAATCTCTTCTTCCAATTCTTTTCTTTTTTCCCCGTTTCTTTCTATATTTATTATTCAGATATATCAAAATACCTCGCATATATGCTTTACTTGCATCCCATACCATTTCCATAGATGTACCCTTTTGCATATTCATAACAAAAAATTCTTTCATAAATTTTTTACACTCTTTTACATTTTCTTCATATCTAAACAAGTTATCATTTAACCTCCAGGACCTCCTAGGCCCTTTCCCATACTCCAATTCCATCCAGACTGGACTATGGTCTGTCAATGTTCTTGAACAAATCTTCGTATTCTTCACCCTAGAAAAAAGGTCATTAGTAATTAGTATAAAATCAATCCTTGAAAAGGATTGATGTCTATCCGAAAAGAAAGTAAAATCTTTTTCTTCTGGGTTTCTTTCACGCCAAATATCCCTCAACTCCCAGTCGTCCATCATCTCCAAAAACGATTTGGGCAATCTTGCTCTTGTTAAAACATTTTGCTTAGGTCCCTTCTTGTCCTTTTTTACATCCAAAACACCATTCCAGTCACCCAGTAGGATACAAGTTCTGTACCCCCATTGTGTCAACTTTGAATGTAGAAAGTTATAAAAATTTTCCTGTTGTTAGTTTGGGGCATATACTCCAATTACAAGTAATTTTTCTCCTTTTATTAAAAGTTCAATCGCTAAAAATCTTCCTTGATCATCTGCTTCAATTAATTTGGCAATTAAATCTCTTTTCAAATATATGACTATACCGTTTTTCTTCTCTGGTGCTGCTGCTACATAATGTGTACCTAGTCTTGTATTTGTCAAATATTTTTGATCTTGTATCCTAATATGAGTCTCTTGTAAACAAATTACATCATTCTTAAATTGTTTAAGATAGTGAAATATTTTCCTCCTCTTCTGTGGAGAATTCAAACCATTGACATTCCAGGTTAAAAATCTAGTTCCCATCTCTGGGCCTCTGAAGCATCTGGAGCATTTTCTGATGGTCTTGCCTCATTTGACCTTTAGGTCTAGCTCCTCCCACTGCTTCTGTTTTGGTAATTTCTTGAGTTGCCATCTGAAGTTGTTGCTGTCTTAATTATTCCTTGCGTTTAGCTGTTGCTGCTCTAGTCTGTCTTTGATCCTTTGGTTCTTCTTGTATATCAATTAAATCCAGATCTTGAACAGCAATCTGGATTTGTGGCAAATCATCTTGACTCGTCGAAGCTCCCCCCTGGACTACTGTCATCAGCTCTTCTCTCTCTCCTTTCATTACTTCCTTCTTTCTTTTTCCTTCTGGTGATTTTGATGTCCCAGCCTTTAACACATTGGCATAGAAATCTCTTGCTTTCCATATTGTGTTTAGCCGATATCTCTCTCCCAAATAGATCACCACCAGGCCGGCTGGCACTTCCCATCTATACTGTATTTGACGTTTTTTCAGTTCATCCACCAGAAAGGCGTAATCCCTTCTAGCTCTCAACATTTTGGGAGGGATTTCTTTCATTGTCATCACCTCCTGGCCTTCCACCTGAAGCTTGTTATTAAAGGTAGCCTGTAAAATTTCATTGCGTAATCTCCTTGTGGTAAAATATATTACAATGTCTCTTGGTAAATGTTTCTGTCTGGCCACCCACGAATTGACACGATATATCTTGTCAATCTGCCAGCCAAACTCCACTTTCGTCCCCCCCAACACCTGTGCCAATGCCTCTGACATTTCTTTCAAATTCTCTTGTTCGTTCTCCTTCACCCCTCTTATTCTTAAAGCAAATTCCATATCCCTGTATTGAATCATTGTTACATCAGCTTCAGCCCTTTCAATTTTATTCTGAGTCTCTCCTAATTTATTATCCAAAATTTCCGTAGATTGTTTAATTTCTTCAACTTTATCCTCCAATATTTCAATGTTACCTGCCAGACCTTTAAATGCCAGTAATATATCTTCCCTAATTTGCTGATTCCGAATTGAAATCTCCTCTGAAACAGCCTGTATTTTTTCATTAGTTTCATTAATTTTTTCATTAATCACAGTGGTAAGTTTGTTCTGTGTGGCTTGTAGGGCTTCTTGTATCATTTCAAACGTTAACGTCTGTGGATCTGTTGGGGGGGGCAGAGACTTGCATTCTAGAAGTGTGAGCTGGGGAGCTCCCAGCACTCCCAGTTCCTTTAATAGGAACAGGCTTTACAGGTTTTGAGGCCATTTACAGTTTGGATTAATCTTTATATTTTAATCAGAAGCCAAAAGGAAAAGTTCATCAAAGTCAAAAGTTTTCCCCAGTCTTAAATTGATGTCTTAAAATCCTCCTTCTCTCATTACAAAAGTTCTTTCAGACAAAGGGCTGCCAGCGAAATGAAACTTTCCTTTAACTTTCACTTTCCACGCCCTTTCAAGCCTCAATTGCCATTTTGTTGCAAATTTACTAAATTGTTACTTCCGAAGGAGGCAATAAACATTGGAGTTAAGTTTGAATACTTGCAGTCTGACTTCTCCTGGCTTCTTCTGCCTGCAGCAATTTAGGATGTTGGAAATCCCCTCTTTTGTTATTGGCAGAATTGGTCGCAGCTTCTTGCTCCGCTAATTAGCAGAGGCGTCCCAGGTCCAGAGCAGATTGACAGGCTTCTAGGGAGCTCTCGCCCTTCGCGCCCCAGAATTTCTCCTAGGGCACTTGGGGGGCTCTACCTCCGCCTGTCGGCTCTCCTCTCTCCCCTTTGCCCGGGGAGAAGGTTTCCAAGCCACCAGACAGCTGTTTTTCTGCTGTTCTGGCGGCTTTTACGGTGCCGGGGATCGGGCGCTCACGGAGGAGCGTCTACGAGGTGCGCGGAGCCAACCGGAAGTCCGCGAGGATAAACTTAAAGTTGTTACAAGATGCTAGAATGAGAGGGGGTTTGGGGCTACCTAATTGGGAACTTTATTATCAAGCAACAAGCTTGATGTGGATTAAAGAATGGATAACTTTAAGAAATACCAGATTATTGAATTTAGAAGGTCATGATTTGTTGATGGGGTGGCAGGGGTATTTTAGAAGACATCATATACGTGAGGCCTTGTTATTAAATTGGGAGAAGATTAAAAAAACAACACTATTTGAAAATTCCAGTCTGGGTATCAACGATTGAAGCATTTTCATATTCAGTAATATTTAGAAGGGAACGAATTGTTAGAAATAGTGAATTAATGGATGAAAAGGGTGAACTTAAATTGAAGCAAGAACTGGAAGAACAAGGTTTTAAGATGGATTGGTTTTCTTTTTTGCAAATACGTTCTAGATATGAAGAAGATTTTAAACAAGAAGGTTTCTATAATGTCTTGACCAATTTAGATAAAATTTTAATGGGTTCTGATGACTATGTAATTAAAAAATTGTATGGTTATTTATTAGAGGTAAAATTGGAAGAAGAACAAGTTAAAGAAACAATGATAGCATGGGGGAAAAATTTTGGCCATGGGATTGATTTAGAGAAATGGCAAAAATTGTGGTTGCAAAACTATAAAATGACAATGTCTACAGCATATAAAGAGAAATTGTATAAGATGTTTTACAGGTTGCATCTACCCCCGATGAGAATAGCCAGAATGTTCAAGAACAAATCGGAGAAATGCTGGAAATGTCATCAGACTCCAGGATCATATTACCATATGTGGTGGACATGTGCAGAAGCTAAAAGATATTGGACTAAAATCCACACATGGTTGGAAAAAATGACAAAGAAACACATTGACTTTAAACCTGAGATATTTTTATTAGGGATTTTACCAGAAATGTGTAATAGAGAACTGAGATATTTAATTGTGAATGTTTTAACAGCAGCTAGAATTGTATTTGCTAAAAATTGGAAAAAAGAGAAAATACCTACTGAAGATGAAGTCATTAAGAAAATTATGGAATGTGCTGAAATGAGTAAATTGACATTTGAAATTAGAGAACAGGAAGACAAACAATATTATTTGATATGGGATTTGTTTTATCAATGGCTAGATAATAAGGCATGGAAATGAAGTATGAAATATGAAATTAATGCAATGATAAAGTATATGAAGTGGTTTTTTTATGGGAGTCAAACCTTTTTTAAATAATTGTTAAATGAGAATAATAACATAAAGGAATATATAAAATTGTTAAATAAGAGAAATTAAATAATTTGTAAATTGTGGATATGGGATTAAGCACAAAAGAATTTTAACTGATCGACACACTTTCTGTGATTGTAATGGATGATGGTTGTTTTATGTTTTGTTATGTTTAAAAATAAGAAAAAATTAAAAAAAAGAAGAATCTGAACTACTAACAGTCAAAACAAATTGGCAGTAGATACAGGTCAATGGAATTCAAGGTAGGCTGGACAAGATCTAAAATAATCAAGCTGACAGATTACTACCCCTTTCTTCCCCTTCATGTAGGGACAAATGACATGACAATGAACCTGAAAACAACATCGAGAAATTACAAGCAGCTAGGCAAGAAAGTTAAGGACTTTAGTAGCACAAGTAGCGTTTCCATCTGTACTTCCAATGATAGGTCAACAGCCAATGAGGGAACAAAGAATTTTAGAAATGAACCACTGGCTTAAGAGTTGATGCTGCCAAGAGAACTTTGGATTCCTAGACCATGGTCTGCATTACCTACATGGAGGGCTTCTGGCAAGGGATGGGCTGCACCTCACAAGAACCAGGAAGAAAGTATTCAGAAAACAACTTGCTCAACTTATTCAAAGGGCTTTAAACTATAATTGAGGAGGGAGGGTAACTGATCCTTAGGAACTTTTGGACCTAATCCCAAGCATAAACCCTAAAACAACCAATTAAAAAATGAGGTAGGGAATGATGGGGAGGAAGAAAAACTCAGAAATAAAGTAGGAGATATAGGAAGCATACCCAGGGTCAGCCATACAGGACTCAATTGCCTATACACAAATGCTCAAAGTTTGTGGAACAAAGAAGGTGAACTTGAAGTACTAGTACATGAGGGCAAGTATGAGATAGTTGCCTTTACCGAAACTTGGTGGGATGAAACTCACAACAGGAATGTACTGCTGGAAGGATATAAACTGTTCAAAAGAAACAGACCTAACAAAAGAGGATGTGGAGTTGCATTATATGTAAAAAATCACTACAGAAATGCACAAAACCAAGGATGAAAGGCTCCTAGAATGCATATGGGTCAATGTAAAAGGAAAAAAGAATGACATTCCCATAGGTGAGTATTACAGGTCACCCAACCAAGCAAAAGAAATATATGGACTTTTTACTAGCCAGTTAACACATGTATGTAGGAAACACATCACAGTAGTAATGGGGGACTTATCTACCCTGACATCAACTGGGAGACAAACTCTGCAGTAAGTGGGAGATCAAACAGGTTCCTGACTAACCTAGCTGACAACTTTGTCATCCAAAAGGTAGAGAAGAGAACTAGAAGGATAGCTATACTGGACCTGATTCTTCCTAACAGAGAAGAAGTGATAGAGGGGATTGAAATTGCCGGAACTTTGGGAGAGAGTGACTATGTCATATTGGAATTCAACATAATGCAAACACAAACAATAGAACATAATAAAACCAGTGTCTTAGACATTAAAAGAGCTGATTTTAACAAACTTAGAGAGAGCTTGGGAAGGATTCCATGGATGAAAATCCTAAAGGGGAAAACAACTCAAGAAGCTTGGGAAACTAAAGAAATTGATTATAAAAGCCCAGTCCACTACAATACCACTTAAAAAGAAAAACAAGAAAGCCAAGGAGAAACCAATATGGTTGCACAAAGATTTCTCTGATAAACTGAAAGACAAAAAGGATAAGTACAAAAAATGAAAAGAGTGACACGTAACTAAGGCAGAATATCAGCAGATAGCCAGAATCTGCAAAGATGAAGTCAGGAAAGCAAAGGCTCAGAATGAAGTAAGACTTGCAACTGTCTTTGCATATGTCTTCACGTAAAAAGATAATACAGTCAAACCTACCAAAAACATAACCATAAAAGACAGACTAGAAATACAAATTAAAATAAGCAATAAAATGGTAAGATTACATCCCAGAGTTCTGAAGGAGCTGGCACATGTGATCTTGGAACCATTGAACCATATCTTTCAAAGATCCTGGAGCACCAGGGAACTACCAAAGGACTGGAAAAGAGCTAATGTGGCTCCCATTTTCAAAAAAAAAAAAAAAAGGGTGTGGGGGGAGAAACCAGATTGAGAAAACTACAGATCAATCAGCTTGACATCAATACCTGGGAAGATCCTGGAAAAGATATTTTTCTTGGTAAGCTAGAAGAATGTGGGATAGACAACATTACCACCAGATGGATTTATAACTGGCTGACAAATTGAACTCAACATGTAGTCCTCAATGGAACTACATCTACATGGAAGTAAGTAAGCAGTGGGGTACCACAAGGCGAGTTCTCTTCAACATCTTCATAACCTATTTAGATGAGGAAATAGAAGGAGAACTCATCAAATTTGCACATGATACTAAACTGGCAGGAATAGCCAACACCCCAGAAGACAGGCTTAAAATCCAGATGGATCTCAACAGACTTGAACACTAGCAAAATGAAATTCAATGTAGAGTAAGGTTTTACACTTAGGCAAGAAAAACCAAATGTACAGATACAGATTAGGTAAAACCTGGCTCAACAGCAGTAACTGCAATAGGGATTTTGGAGTCCTAGTGGACAATCACTTAACTATAACCCAGCAGTGTGCAGCAGCAGCCAAAAAAGCCAATGCAATCCTAGGCTGCATTAACAGGATAGAATCAATATCATGTGAAGTACTACCCTGTTTTCCCCAAAATAAGACATCCCCTGATAATAAGCCCAATGGGGCTTTTGAGCACATGGCAATAAGGCCAAGCACTTATTTCAGGGATCAAAAAAATATAAGACAGGGTCTTATTTTGGGGAAAACATGGTAGCACAGCTTTATAAAACCTTAGTAAGACCACACTTAGAATACTGCATCCAGATTGGGTCACCATAATATAAAACAGATGTTGAGACTCTGGAAAGAGTGCAGAGAAGAGCAACAAAGATGATTAGAGGGCTGCAGGCGAAAATGTATGGAAGAACAGTTGCAGGATTTGGGTATGTTTAGTCTAGTGAAAAGAAGGACTAGGGGTGACATGATAGCAGTGTTCCAATATTTGAAGAACAGGGGGTCAAGCTATTTTCCAAAGCACCAGAAGGCAAGACAAGAAGCAAAGGCTGCATTAACAGAGGGATAGAATCAATATCACGTGAAGTACTAGCACAGCTTTATAAAGCCTTAGTAAGACTACACTGTATGCACAATTATTAGGCAAGTGGGTATTTTGACCATATCATTCTTTCTTTGTATGCATATTTTCCACCTCCAAGCTGTATAAACGTAAATGCTTAGTGGATATAAGCAGATCAGGTGATGTGTATTTGTGTAATGAGTGAAGGTGTGGCCTAAGGAGATCAACACCCTATATCAAGGTGTGCACAATTATTAGGCAGCTTCTTTTCCTCAGGCAAAATGGGCTAAAAAAGAGATTTAACTGACTTTGAAAAGTCAAAAAATTGTAAAAAGTCTTTCAGAGGGATGCAGCACTCTTGAAATTGCTAATATATTGGGGTGTGCTCACAGAACCATCAAAGAGCCTTGGTAGTACAGTGGTTTAAGGCACCCTGTTATTAAGCTGGTTATTAAGACCAGCTGCCTGCAATTACTGCAGGTTCGAATCTCGCCAAGGCTCAAGGTTGACTCAGCCTTCCATCCTTTCTAAGGTAGGTAAATTGAGGACCCAGTTGTGGGGGCAATAAGCTGACTTTGTATAAAATATACAAAAGGATGAAGGCTATTGCTGAGCACATTGTAAGCCGCCCTGAGTCTCCGGAGAAGGGCGGCATATAAATCAAATTTTAAAAAAAACAACGTTTTGTTGCAAATAGTCAACAGGGTCGCAAGAAACAAGTTGAAAAAAAAAGATGCACCTTAACTGTCAGGGTGCTAATTAATCCCATTCTGCTTTTGGGTAATCGCACCTTGATTTAGAGACGTGGATCGAGACTTTTCCTTGAAGTATACTTAAGAAAATAAACCCGAAGATATATTTTTCTAAGAAAAACTCATTTATTTGTTATAAAGAAAATAAAACATCTTACTGATCTAAATAATTACATTTTGGCAAAGCTTCTGCTGGCCACCTCTCTGCGGCCGGACCTCTTGGCAGGAGAACAAAGAAAAGTTGGGGTTTTTTTTAGAAGAAAGTGAAAGAATGTAGGCATGCTTAGTTAGCTTACTGATAAGAAACTTGGCAAGCTACGGTAAGTCTGAATGTCCAAAAATATGAGCTCATCTGGTAAATACAAAAACGCAGTGCCAGAGATTTGAGAAGAATCAAACATGAAGCTACCAAGAACCCATTATCCTCCAGTGCTGTCATATTTCAAAACTGCAACCTACCTGGAGTGCCCAGAAGTACAAGGTGTTCAGTACTCAGAGACACGGCCAAGGTAAGGAAGGCTGAAATCTGACCACCACTGAACAAGACACATAAGTTGAAACAGCAAGACTGGACCAAGAAATATCTGAAGCAGAGGTGGTATTCAGCAGGTTCTGACCAGTTCTGGAGAACCGGTAGGTCACACCCACCAAGCCATGCCACGCCCACCAAGCCACGCCCACAGAACGGGTAGTAAATAATTTTGAATCCCACCACTGCTCCTGGGGATTTCCCTCAGCTTCTCAAATTGATATCTTTCTCAGTCTCTTGGTGTGCCTTGTTCTCAATTTCTCAATCTACGATTCTGCAATGAAATAAAAGTTTCACCTCGAGCGCTTCCGGTTGAGGCGTGGGTTGAGGCGGCACGGAGAAGGAGCGCTCCGTACTCCGTGATTTTCAGCGTTTCAGGGCCCGTTATGGGAAAGATCGGACCTGGGATGGACCGATAAAAAGAGGGATACTTCAGAGGAGGCGGTGCGGAGAGGTGCGGTCTCCCGCTGCTCTGAGAAGAACCCTTATTCCGGACGCAGAAAGAAGAAGGCCGATAGGCCGGACCAGAGACTCAACGTCTTAAACACAAAAGCAGGAAGCGAAAGAGTGAGTACACGGTGAAGACTGGCAAGCAGGAGAACAAAAAGTTGAAATAATCTTATTGATGATTACTGTGAGGAGGGGATTAACCTTAGAGTCCAGAGGAGCAGCAGAAAGTCAGAGAGACTCGGAAAGGCGCAGGCGGCAAATAACGAGGGCAGCGAAGTGACTCAGCGAAACCTATCATATCAGTTCTATATAGTGAAGAGACGTTTGGAAGAGAGTGTAATCGGAGGAAAGTAACGAGAGGAAACAGGACGCTGGTTTTTGTCCGATAAAGCTGCACCGATGGAGAAGGACAATATAGGTAACAACTGATCTGATACAAAGAGAAGCCGGAAAGTTGAGATCGCCATTTTGGACAGTAATAGTGAGAAACTGTGTGCTTTCTTTCCTGTCTTTAAGAAGATTAGATCTTCCTTGGACTTCATAGTGATTAACTCCTAAAAGGAAATCTATATATATTTCACATATATTCTACATATATTTTAAACATATTAATTATTAATACTAACGATATACTGAACTATTAACTCTTATTGTTTAATTGTTGATATTTTACTATTAATTATTTATTAGAAGATTAATTTAAACGGTATTAATTTATATACACATATATTAACAAAGTACTGTCTATATATTGTAATATTTTAGTTTTTATATTATTACTTATTACATCGCTTGCTAGACAACTAATTAATTAATTAATCATTTTAGAGATAGAATATTATAATATTTAGTATAAGTCTGTATTATTAGTATAATTTTATAGGATATATAGTATTTATAGTACCATATAGCTTAATCAATTGTATCAAAATTAATTAGAATTATAGTGACAGTGATATTATATAAAGTTAATTAGTAAGGTGATATAGAATGAGATTTTATATTTGAGTATATATTTATTATAGGAATAATAGAAATAGAGGATATTTAAATTTACTTAAAAACCTTAGTACCTAACAGTACATAGAATTAATTGAGAAACGGATGCTGATTTGGGAAAGAATAGACAGAATTTTAGAAAAACAGTACAAAATCCTGAAAGAAATGACATCTACAACAGTAACCACAGTAAAAACAGGAAAGAAGGCTACTTCAACACCAATTGGACTAATGGCCTCTCCAGCGACACAAAAAACTATAGAAGGGATTTTCTCGACTGAAAAACAAACCCCTACCATGAGTATGCAGACCGTCCAGACCACGTTGGCGACAATACAAGAGACTATGTTAAAAATGCAAGAGTGTATGTCCAGAAATCACGAGGAAACTAGGAGAGATTTGGATGAAATTAAAAACTCTGTTAAAGAAGATATACAAAAATTAGATGGAAAAATGGACTCCATCCAGGAGATAATCACAAAAAATGATCAAAGGATTACGGCCATAGGAAAAAAAACAGAACGAACAGAAGAGAAATTGGAACTACTAGATGAGAAAATGACAGGCCTCAATAAAGAGCTTGAAAACACAGTGGCACAATTAGAAATGGAAAGAGCGGCATTCTATCTAAGATTTCAAAATGTAAGAGAAGAGCGAGATGAGGATCTGACATTAGTAATGGCCGAAATGATAGCCGAAATTTTGCAGCGAGATAAAGACGAAATTATCAATGAAATAGACGACGTATTCAGAGTAAACACTAACTACACGAAACAACATAGACTCTCAAGAGAGGTCCATGTACGATTTGTGAGAAAAAAAGTCAGAGACATTGTCTTCAAAATAGCTAAAGAAGAACCTATATATTATAAACAAAAAGAGATAATAACACTAAAACAAATACCTAAAAGAATTAGAGAGTGGAGGAAAGATTATGGATTCCTCACTGCATTATTAAACAGAAAACAAATATTATTTCGATGGTTAATGCTGGAAGGAGTACTAGCCACGTAGAAGGGGAAAAAGATAAAAGTTGATACTATTGAAAAGGCACAAAATTTGTACGATCAGGTGATAGAATTAGAAGGAACGGATGGCAGAGGAGAAGAGGCAGGAAGGAGAGTTAAATCAACATTAAGACGAGAAGACCAAGCAACTTCACATGAGGAGAATAGTAAAGAGAAAGAAAAAGAGGAAGAGGGGGAAATCCAAGAAGAAGAAGGAGTAACAACAAGGGCACAAAATCAAGCTAAGAAAAGGGACAGGAAGTAAAGGAATAAAAAGAAACAAGAACTTTTAAAAATGGACCGAAATCTGAAAATCATATCACTAAATATAAACGGACTTAACTCTCCTGTCAAAAGAAACCAAACATTCAGGAAATTAATTAAACAAAAAGCAGATATTGTGTGCCTTCAAGAAACCCATATAAGGGACTTCCGGTGGCTCCGCAAACGCCGATGGATGCTCCTTTAGGAGCTCCAGCCCCGCGATTCCGTTAGCCGCTAGAACAGCGAAAATCAGCTGTCTAGCGGCTCGAAACTCTCCCCCTAGGGAAAAGGGGGAGAGAAGAGCAGAGGGGTTTGGGTAGAGCTCCCCTAGACCCCCAGGTTTTTTCTTTTTAAGCCTGGGGTTTGCAGGGTGAGAGCTCCCTGAAAGCTCTTCAGTGCTCCGGATCCGGGACGAGTCTGCTTTATGCAGAACAAGGAGTCGTGTCCACACCAGCACCAGCAACTCAATTTTAAGGGGAAAAAATTTTTGGACTTGAAAGCTGGCAGAGCAAATACAGGAGAAACGAAAATTGGAAGTACTAAACTTTAACTCCAAAATCTATTACTTCCCTCTGAATTTCTATGCTAGAAAGGGAAAGTAAGATGGTGTGTGACTCTAACGGGGCGTGGAGAAGTGAAACTTAGATACAAAGTATTATGTGATGTTGAAAGCCCCTGTTTAAAAGAAGAGGATTTTATTTTAAAAGGAGAAGGATTTAAAAATTATATCTAAGAAAAAGAAGAAAAAATGGCTGGCTTTTTTGAAAGTGATGAAGGCTCACAAGTGCTGACTGTGGATCTTTTGGAAGAAGTTTTAGAATCATTTGCCTCTGCGTTCGTGGAAAGAATTGAAGGGATTCTTAAGAAGGATTTTACTCAAATCCCAAACAAAGATATAAGTGAAGAGGAGGCAGAAGAAAAAACCCAGTTTATTGTGCCTTTGGAAAATGAAATAGAGGTTCTTCAAATTGGGAAGGAGTGTAACCAGGAAATATTGAGAGATATTCCTCCAAAGGTTTTGATACAGATAAATGGAAAATTGTCAGGAGGTGTTGGGATTTTTTACACAAAAAGGAAGATTCAAAGTGGAACTTTACAACTTTGTTACAAAAATGGATTCTCAATTGTAGTTGAAGAGGTGTTTTTGCTGGGGGGAATTACTTTGCGAAGAGAACGGGATTGTGGCGGAGGAATGAGACTGAAGAAGAAAGAAAGAAAGAAAGAAAGAAAGAAAGAAAGAAAGAAAGAAAGAAGAGGGTTTGCAAAGAAGCCAGAGAAAAATGGAGAAGGGAAAAATTCTCGAAAATAAAAGCAGGGGGAGGAGCAATGCTGAAGAAGAAAGTATTATTGAAGAAGAAGGACTGGAAAAAATATAGAAAGAAAGGAAGAATGGAAAATTAATTTCTTTTAATGTTTTATTGAAATAAAAAGACATTAAAACTGGATAGCTTTTTAAAATTTATTGAAGTATTAAAATGGTTAACTTAAAATTTAATGGATAGCTTTTTTGTTTTGAAACTTATATTTTGAAGAATGTCATATTGATGTATTAAGAGATTTTAAAATGTTTAATTTAAGATTATGGTATTTTTAAAAGGTATATGTGACGAAATGTTTAGAAATTGGCAAGTGGTTTATGAATAACTAAAGAGGATAAATGTTTAATTTAGAATTTTACTGGGGAGTAATTTTGAAAAAGAAGGTATGGAAAGGATTTTAGTAACAAATGTGAAATGTGATAAAATAATTTATAAAAGGAAGGTTGATGAATAACTTTTAAAAGGGGAGTTAAAGAACTTGAGGGAGTTTTGAATCTTGTAGTAAGTTAGCATATTTTAGCTTAGGTTTATTAAATGTTATACCCTGTTTTTGCTCTGGGAAGTCGGGGGGGTGTGGGGAGGGGGGGTTGAAGGTTGTGTGGGGATAAAATTGTTGTAAAATTTTTAATAAAATAAAAAGATAGAAAAGTGTATTAACAGAGAAGTAAGAAATGTGGGGGAAATGTCATAATAAATGAAATGATAATATTAAGATATGATAAATATTGGAGGAGTAAGAAGAAGACAAAAGATGTACTTAGATGACACATTGAATGATTGATTATGTATTGTTTGTTTATAAAATAAAAAACTTTATATAAATATATATAAAAAGAAACCCATATAAGAAAACAGGAAGAAAGATACCTTCAATGTAAAAAACTAGGGAAATTATATGTATCATTAACAGATGAAAAGAAAAAAGGCATAGTGGTTTATGTTAAAGAAGAAATAGAAAGTAAATTGAAATATGTAGATAGAATAGGAAGAACTTTGATGATTGAAGTTAATTTTAAAGGCAAAAATGTGTTGTTAGTTGTAGTACAGTATATGCACCAAATAGTGAGCAAAAAGAATTTTACCAAAAACTGCACGAAAAAATAATAGAACAAAATATAGAAAATGTATGTCTGTTAGGCGATCTTAATGCTATTGTGGACCCAAAAAAAGACTATAGAAGTAATCAGATTAAAAAAAAAAAGAAAAATTTGCTGCCGAAAACATTTTTATCTCTTATTGAAGAACTAAATTTAGTAGATATCTGGAGAATATTTCCAAAACAGGAAAAATATACATATTACTCCAACCCTCATAAATCCTGGTCGAGGATAGACATGGCATGGGTTACAAAGATTTTAACACAGGAGATTCAATCAGTAGAGATAGGGACCAATGACTGGGCTGACCACAACCCATTAATAATAGAATGGAGAGGATGGAGAAAGGGAAAAAGTAGATGGATGATGAATACACAGGTAATGAAAGAAAAAGAATATACAGAAAGAATAGAAGAAGAACTGAAATGGTTTTTCAAGGATAATAATAAAAACCAGACATCCCTACAAAATTTGTGGGACACAACTAAAGCTTACATTAGAGGCCTAACATTAGCCTATAATAGTAAAAGGAAAAAGGAGAGGGAAAAGGAATATAATAGAATTTATGAAGAGATTAAAAATTGGGAAGAGAAATTACAGGAAAGGCCAGGAGATGAACAAGTAAGAGTGAGCTGGATGACAGCCAAACACAAATTGAATATATTTGAGCAAGAAAAATATGCCAATGCATTGAAATTCATAAGACAAAATCAATTCGAGCAGGCAAATAAACCAGGGAGGTGGATGGCTTATAAATTAAGAAAAGAGAGAGAAAAACGAACGATCCATCAATTACAGGATAATGAAGGCAAACTACAACAGAGCCCGGAAAAGAAGAAAGAGATAGCAATCCAATTCTTTCAAGACTTATATACACAGGATAAGGTGGAAGTAGAAGAAATAGACCAATATTTAAAAGAGGAGGAAATGCCCGTGATAACGGAAGAAGAAAAAAAGATGTTAAATAGGGAGATTACTATGGAGGAACTACAGGAAACAATTAGGAAACAAAAAAATAATAAAACCCCAGGAACAGATGGGTTACCAATAGAGTTATATAAAGGACTAGGAGAATCACTAAATTGGATATTATTGGAGGTCTACAATGAGGCATTAAAAGAGGCAAAGATACCAGAGTCTTGGAAGGAAGCACACATTTTGTTAATTCCAAAAGAAGGGGCAGATACCACACAAATCAGAAATTATAGGCCGATCTCTTTATTAAATACCAATTATAAGATTTTTATGAACCTAATGGCAAATAGATTAAAAATAATATTAAACAGTAGAATACACTCGGACCAGAACGGATTCTTGCCGACAAGACAAATTAAAAATAACCTAAGGATGGTGATCAATATAATAGAATACTATGAGGTGCATCCAGAGAAACAGGTTGCACTGATTTTTCTGGATGCACAAAAAGCATTTGATCGGGTCAATTGGAGATTCATGACACAACAGATGAAAAATATGAAATTTGGGGAGAAATTTGAAAATATAATAGCTACAATATATACAAAACAGAAGGCAAGAATATTAGTGAATGGGGAATTAACAGATTTTTTTGAAATAAGTAGAGGAGTACAACAAGGGTGCCCACTCTCACCTTTGCTCTTCATTTTAACCCTGGAGAATTTGCTTAGAAGAATTAGACAAAATAAAAATATAAAAGGACTTAAAGTAAAAGGGGAAGAATACAAGGTCCAAGCTTTTGCTGATGACCTTGTATTCTTCATAGAGGACCCACTAGAAACACAATTAAAATTAATGGAGGAGATAGAGAAATTTGGCAGGGTGGCAGGGTTAAAAATTAATAAAGACAAGACCAAAATATTAACTAAAAATCTAACAATAAAACAAATAGAAGATTTGGAACAACAATCAGGATTGCAAGCAGTTAAGAAGATAAAATATCTAGGTATAAACTTGACAACTAGAAGTGTAGCTATTAAAGATAATAATTATGGAGAGCTAGTACAACAAATCAAAAAAGTCCTAGAGAGATGGGGGAAACTTAAATTATCACTGTTAGGAAGAATCGCGGCAATAAAGATGAACATACTCCCAAGGCTCCTCTACTTGTTCCAAACTATTCCGGTCAAATTAGAGAAAAACTTTTTCACAAATCTGAACAAAATAACTTCAAAATTTATATGGGATGGGAAAAAACCGAGGATAAATTTAAAAATATTACAGGATGATAGAACTAGAGGAGGCTTTGGCCTACCAGCCTGGGAAAAATACTATAAAGCAGCGAGTTTGATTTGGATTAAGGATTGGGTCAATTTGGATAATCAAAGAATATTGAAATTGGAAGGCCACGATTTATTTAAAGGGTGGCATGCTTATTTGTGGAACATTGGAAATAAAACATACAAACATTTCAAAAATCATATAATTAGAAACTCACTAATTGGCACCTGGTTGGAAATTAAAAATAAACATTATATGAAAGTCCCAGGCTGGATATCTACATTAGAGGCAGCAATACATCCTAATATATCAGCCACCCAAAAAATAATACGATATAAAGATGTTTTGGATGTACATGGAAAACTAAAAACACGGCAGGAGCTCAGAGACCAGGGTATAGAAATGGACTGGTGGCCTTACCTATTAATACAAACCAGATACAAAAAAGACAATGATGAAGGAGGAGTGGAAATAAAACCTAACCAGTTAGATAAATTATTAGAAACCAAAGAGGGAAAAATAATCTCAAAGTTTTACAAATACCTACTAGAATTCGATTTGGCAGAAAACATAGTTAAAGGTCAAATGATAGCTTGGGCTAGGAATATTGGAAGAAACATACAATTGGAAGAATGGGAAATGATATGGGAAAATAATTATAGAATAACAAAAGCAACAACGTATAAAGAGAACCATTATAAAATGTGGTACAGATGGTATCTAGCCCCGGCATGATTGGCAAAGATGTATGTAAATTTCAACCCGATATGCTGGAAATGTAAACAATTACAGGGAACCTTTTATCATCTCTGGTGGCTTTGCCCAAAAAGTAAGAAATTTTGGATAAAAATTAGAACCTGGATAATAGAAATAACGGAAGAAGATATTGAATTAAAACCTGAAATTTTCCTGTTAGGTATACTCAAAAAAAGTAGTAGGAAGGAAATAAAGTACATTATGTTACATATAATCATGGCGGCCAAATTAACTTTAGCTCAATCCTGGAAATCAGAACAGTTGCCAACAGATCAGCAAATAATTCAAAAGATATTTATATGCGCAGAAATGGATAGACTAACTTTAAAATTAAATGATAAGGAAGACTCACAGTATTTCAAAATATGGGACAGATGGTATGATTGGATTAATAAATGGAAAAAAAGGTAATGTCAAATATAGTAGGAAATCAAAGGTAACAAATATACACCGTCATTAAGATAAAAGAAGCAAAGGTTAATGTAGATATTTGTATACTTATATATTATAGATAGGTAATCCTGTTTGTTAGTTTGTTTATAAGTAGTTTTGAATGTATTTTTAGAATTAAGAACTTTTTGTATAACTTTTATCTTTTTATATTGAATAAAGTTTGTTTTTAAATCGGAAAAAAAAAAGTTTCACCTCACCTCTCCTCATGCCTGTCTCCAGTGATCAGGTGCTCCGGAGCTTCTCAGTGATATTCTTAGAGCTTTATGAAGCCCCATGGTGACTTTTTCGAGGTAGGGATGCAGTGGGTGAACCTTTTTCAGCTAATTGGCAATTTTTCAGCTATTTTTAGTTATTAGGTGATTTTCTCGAAATTGTTGTAGAAGAGGACCCCTTAAATCGCCATTGAGCCTTTAAGCTCCCATCGGATTGGATTCTTTTTTTTAAAAAAATAATCTTTATTTACATTTATAATTAAAAGAAGACAACACACCAAACAAATAACAGAACAAGACAACAAAACAAAAAACATAAGTGAATGTAAATAATACCTTAGTAACCTAGTATTTAGCACAAAGCTATACAATAAATTCATACTACATTCCAGGGGAGACAGAACAACCTATTTTAAATTTATAAATCAATCAGGTCTATCCGACCTCACTTTATATATATAATAAAATATTTTCAATATATACAACGCCTATTTATATTATTCTGATTTTGATTTTTGTTTTCTTTTCGATAGCCAAGTATACCATTTTTCCCAAGATAAACATGTTTGCATTTGGTCTCTATCTTTCAATTTTTTTGTCAGTCTATCTGCTTCCGCACAGTCCAAAATCTTCTTTATTATAGCTTCATCTGGTGAGATATTTTTGTCTTTCCAGAACTGAGCAAATGTTATTCTCGCTGCAGTAATAATATGTAATACGAGGTACCACGAATCTTTTTTAATGTTTTCCGGTTTGGAGCCGAGCAAGTATGTCTCTGGTCACAATTCAAACTCCTGATTTAAAATTTCCTTTAGCCATTTTTTAATTTTCTCCCAAAATTTAATTGCTTCTGGGCACGTCCACCATTGATGATAATAAGTACCACGTTCGAGTCCACATTTCCAACATTCAGCGGACTGTCCAGTAAACATTTTTGCCAATCTGTCTGGCAGGAGATGCCATCTATATAGCATCTTATAGATATTTTCCTTGTATGTAGTGGATACTACTAATTTCATGTTTCCCCACCAAATCTCTTGCCGTTTTTCAAGGTGAATTGGGTATCCAAAATTTTCCCCCCAGGTAATTTATTTATTTATTTATTTATTTATTTATTAAATTTTTATACCGCCCCCTCTCCCGAAGGACTCGGGGCGGTGAACAGCCAAAATTAAAAACACACAATACAAATATTAAAATACATTAAAACAGAATTAAATTATCTTAGGCTTCTCCAATTAAAACCCCGTTACCCATAAAATTCACCAATTAAAATTTTTTAACCCAGCCCGGCTTGCTGAAATAAAAACGTCTTCAGGGCCCGGCGGAAGGTCCGGAGATCCGGGATTAGTCGTATCCCTGGGGGCAGCTCATTCCAGAGGGCGGGTGCCCCCAAAGAGAAGGCTCTTCCCCGGGGGGTCGTGTCCTTTACTACTTCTTCGCCAATCTCTATCCTCATCAACAATTTATAACATTTAGAGATCATACCATTTTCCTGGCCCATTAAAATTTTATCTAACTCCTGCAGGTCAACATTTATACCATTTCTATCTCGATCGCTTTTATATTTTGATTGGACCTGCAGGTAAGTCCACCAATCCAATTGAAATCCCTGAGAGTTCAGCTCCTTTCTTGACTTTAGCTCTCCTCGCGCGTTCAGCAGATCTTTATACTGTATGTTGATTTTTTCACGATGTTGAATAATTTGGGATAGGTCAAAGCTTCTAGGGGTGATATCCAACACGGTATTTTGATATAATATTTTTTACTAATCTTCTCCCAATTCCAAATTAGAATGTTCCTTATATAGTACCGAGTGAACCATTTACTTTGGGGACTGCTATCCTGCCAGAGTGCTGTATGCCAATCTTGTTGTAAATCGTGGCCTTCTATCCTAAGAAGACGATTATTACTTAGAGTAATCCATTCTTTAACCCAAACTAATAAGTCGGCTAAATAATAATTCTCCCAGCACGGTAGACCCCTTCTTTTATCTCCTGCATCATTTTCTTTTTAATCTGGGGTTTTTTCCCCTGCCATATAAATTTAGTTACTACCTGGTTTAAGTCTATGAAAAAATTTTTAGATAGATTTACTGGAGCTGTTTGAAAAAGAACATTGAATTTCGGTAAAACATAGGATTTTATTGTTGCTACCCTTCCCAGGAGTGATAATTGAATTTTACCCCACTTATCAAGATCTTTTCTTACCTGGGTTAATATTTTAATATAGCTGCTACCTGCTGGCTAGTTTATTCCTGCCGCCTGATTACCACCTTCAGGCCTTGGCTCAGGGGAGGAGAGATTGCAGGCTGGAGGGAGAAGCTGAGAGTCCAGGTCAAGGATTGCTGTTCCATCTGCAGGGAGAGAGTGACTATTGTTGGCCTTTGACATCCAGCCGCTGTGAGAGAACAGCTGTGGCCATCCGCCCGCACTGCAACTATTCTGATCTGGTCGCCCCATCACTGTGAGAGAGTGAAGGGGCCCCAGCTTCATCCTGGCCAGCCTTTTTTGCCATCTCTCACCTCAATGACTATCCTTAAATATCGCTGACATCCAAGGTTCCCCTTTTCCATCTCATCATACTTGTATGGCTTATACCTCGGCAGATTTGCTCGCGCTGCGAGATGCCCCCCTCTCGCGACGATGGCCTTCCACTTTATCAAAGGCCTACCTTAAGGATGGGCTTTGGAGCCCCGAGAAGTGGCATGTTTTAAAGCGGGGATTGAGGGGTTTTTTAATTAGGGTTTTTAATAATTTTTTAAGGGGAACTGGGAGGGCGACCAAAGGGGATGGGGAGGGTAATCCACCTAGGTCAGGGCCCAGCCCGGCACAGGGTAACGGTCTGGAGGGCGCAGGATGAGGGATTGGGGATATCATAAGCACGGTGGATGGGAGGGGCAGATATGGCGGGAGCAGAGGACCTTATCTTGTGTCGGGGGTGCGCACTCGCTACTTGAGGGTGATTGCGCGCCCCGGTCCTCAAAGCTCCTCTCGAATACTAGGTGGCACAGTTATTCAGGACCTGGGCCTCCGGCTGATGCTGTGCAACGCCAGGTCCGTGGTAAATAAGGCCCCCCTCATTTACGATCTTATTCAAGAGGGGGGAGCGGACCTGGCGGGTATTACCGAGACCTGGTTGGGGCAAGAGGGAGGGGTCCCTCTGGTTGAGATGTGCCCACCAGGCTTCAGAGCATTCCATCAGCCGAGGGCCCAGGGGAGGGGCGGGGGGGGTGGCGGTTATTATTAAAGAAGGTCTTAGTCCGAGGGAGACCACTGTGCCACAGATTGCCGGATGTGAGTCCCTCTTTGTGAGATGGGGTCATGGGGTTCAGATGGGCTTGCTTACGTACCTGGCTCCCTGCCGCGTGGCAACAGCCCTGCCCGAGCTACTCGACGTGATAGCCACGGTGGCAGGTGATACACCCAGGCTTATGGTCATGGGTGATTTCAACTTGCCGTCCGTTGGTGAAACGTCGGAGATGGCTCGGGAGTTCATGGCTTCCATGACGGCCATGGACCTGACCCAGTTAGTTCATGGCCCCACTCACAGGGGGGGACACACGCTGGACCTGATTTTTGTCTCTGGCCAGTGGTTGAGTGGTCTTACTATAGGGGATATAGACATGAAACCCTTGTCATGGTCAGATCACTCACTCCTTCGTCTGGACCTTCGAACCACTGCCCCCCGCTGCAGGGAGGGGGATCCAATTAGATGGGTCTGCTCCTGGCGCCTGATGGATCCTGATAGGTTCCAGATGGAGCTTGGGCCAATTCCTGAAGATCTGGCACACGACTCGGCCGAGGACCTGGTAGCTGCCTGGGATCAGGCAGCTGGTGGGGCCTTGGATCGAGTCGTGCCTTTGCAGCCTCTGACCCAGTGTCGATCCCTCACGGCTCCTTGGTTTACCGAGGAGCTGAGGGAGATGAAACGCCGGAAAAGATGCCTAGAGAGCGGTTGGAGGGCCAAACGCGCTGAATCTGACCGAACACTGGTAAGGTCGCATATTAAGACCTACCTAGTGGCGATAAAGACGGCAAAGTTTAATTACTTTTCTGCCTCTATTGCATCATCAGGGAATTGTCCGGCCGCCCTGTTCAGGGTAACCTGCTCCCTGCTCCATCCAGGAGCGTGGGAGGATCCCTTGGAAGGCAGGGCGGAGGATTTCGGACAATACCTGTATGACAAAATCGCTCAGATCTGGGGGGATTTGGACTCTGACTGGGTAGATCAGGGCAGGGTGACGAGGAATAGTCTTGAGAATGTTACCTGGGAGGAGTTTGATGCTGTGACTCCCGATGATGTGGACAGGATTTTGGGGAGACTTAGTGCGGCCACATGTTTACTGGACCCGTGTCCCTCCTGGTTGGTACTGGCCTCCCGGGAGGTTACACGAGGCTGGCTCCAGGGTGTTATCAACGCTTCGTTGAGTGAGGGTCACTTCCCCGCCGCCTTGAAAGAGGCGGTGGTGAGGCCTCTCCTCAAGAAGCCGTCCCTGGATCCGGCAATATTGGCCAACTACCGTCCTGTCTCCAACCTTCGCTTCATGGCGAAGGTTGTTGAGAGTGTGGTCGCGTGACAGTTTCCACAATTCCTGGAGGAAACGTCTTATCTAGATCCATTCCAGTCGGATTTTAGGCCTGGGCACAGCACGGAAACGGCATTGGTTGCATTGGTAGATGATCTCTGGAGGGCGCGGGACAAGGGTTGCTCCTCTGTCCTAGCCCTGTTAGATCTCTCAGCGGCTTTTGATACCATCGACCATGGTATCATGCTGCACCGGTTGGAAGAGTTGGGGATGGGGGGCACCGTATTACGGTGGTTCTCCTCCTTCTCTCAGACCGGTCGCAGTTCGTGTTGGCAGGGAGGCAGAGGTCGACCTCGAGGCCTCTCATTTGTGGAGTGCCTCAGAGGTCGGTCCTCTCGCCCCTTCTGTTCAACATTTATGTGAAGCCGCTGGGCGAGATCATCCGTGGCTTCGGGGTGAGATACCACCAGTACGCTGATGACACCCAGCTGTATATCTCCACCCCAGGCCACCCCAACGATGCCCTTGAAGTGATGTCCCAGTGCCTGGAGGCTGTGCGGATCTGGATGGGGAGGAACAGGCTCAAGCTCAACCCTTCCAAGACTGAGTGGCTGTGGTTCCCGGCATCCCGATATAGTCAGTTGACTCCATCACTGACTATTGGGGGTGAGTCGTTGGCCCCCACAGAGAGGGCTCGCAATCTGGGAGTCCTCCTGGATATGCAGCTGTCCTTGGAGGAACATCTGACGGCTGTAGCCAGGGGGACCTTTTGTCAGGTTCGCCTGATTCACCAGTTGCGGCCCTTTCTTGATCGGGATTCCCTGTGCACAGTCACTCATGCCCTCGTCACCTCTCGCCTTGACTACTGCAACGCTCTCTACATGGGGCTCCCCTTGAAGAGCACCCGGAGGCTCCAACTGGTCCAGAACGCAGCAGCGCGGGTAGTGACGGGAGCAGCATGGCGCTCCCATGTAACACCGCTCCTGCATGAGCTGCACTGGCTTCCGGTGGTCTTCCGGGTGCGCTTCAAGGTGTTGGTTATCACCTTTAAAGTGTTCCATGGCATAGGGCCTAGCTATCTTCGAGACCGCCTGCTGCCACCGACGACCTCCCATCGACCCGTGTGCTCCCACAGAGAGGGCCTCCTCGGGGTGCCATCAGCCAAACAGTGCAGGCTGGTGACCCCCAGGGGGAGGGCTTTCTCTGTGGGGGCACCTACCCTCTGGAATCAGTTGCCCCCAGAGATAAGGAGAATCCAAGACCTCAGTGCCTTCTGCCGTGCCCTTAAAACCTTCTTTTTCCAGCAAGCTGGGCTGGCCTAATTTTTTAAGTGTTTTTAATTGTTTTGTTTATCGTTTTTAATTAATGGGGCCAAATTTATATATATCTTTTAATTGTATTTTAATATTTGTATTTGATGTTTTTACTTGGCTGTTCACCGCCCTGAGTCCTCAGGGAGAAGGGCGGTATACAAATTCAAAATAAAATAAAATAAAAATAAAAATAAATTATCCTCCTGGATACTCGAGCATCTACACATTAACCAAATTCCCAGGTATTTGATTTTACTAACTACTCTAAGTCCTGTTGCTTCCTTTAAATCCTGCTTACCTTTCTCTGAGATGTTCTTGGTTAGAATATTCATCTTCTTTTTATTAATTAACAGACCTGCTACAGCCCCAAATTCCTCAATTTTCTCCAGCAAGGATATACAAGATTTTAAAGGATCTTCCAAAATAAAGGCCATATCATCTGCGAAGGCCTGGGTTTTGTATGTCTGATCTCTAATTTTAAGGCCTTTTATTCCTTCCTCATTTCTTATTTTACAAAGTAAAGTCTCTAACGATAATATAAAAAGTAAGGGGGAGAGAGGACATCCCTGTCTTGTACCTTTACCAATAGGGAATTCTTCTGTCAAATCACCATTTATCATTTACCATTTATTGGGGAGGGGACAGAGGGCTATCCTAATGAGGGATGTACCATCAGCACGGTCGATGGGAGGGGCAGATATGGCGTGAGCAGGGGGCCATATCATGTGTCGGGGGTGCGCACTCACTGTTTGAGAGCTATTGCACGCCCTGGTCCCCAAGGCTCCTCTCAGATGCTAGGTGGCACAGATACTTAGGATCTGGGCCTTCGGCTGATGCTATGCAATGCCAGGTCCGTGGTAAATAAGGCCCCCCTCATCCATGATCTCATACAGGAGGGGGGAGCGGACCTGGCGGGTATTACCGAGACCTGGTTGGGGCAAGAGGGAGGGGTCCCTCTGGTTGAGATGTGCCCACCAGGCTTCAGAGCATTCCATCAGCCGAGGGCCCAGGGGAGGGGCGGGGGGGGGTGGCGGTTATTATTAAAGAAGGTCTTAGTCCGAGGGAGACCACTGTGCCACAGATTGCCGGATGTGAGTCCCTCTTTGTGAGATGGGGTCATGGGGTTCAGATGGGCTTGCTTACGTACCTGGCTCCCTGCCGCGTGGCAACAGCCCTGCCCAAGCTACTCGACGTGATAGCCACGGTGGCAGGTGATACACCCAGGCTTATGGTCATGGGTGATTTCAACTTGCCGTCCGTTGGTGAAACGTCGGAGATGGCTCGGGAGTTCATGGCTTCCATGACGGCCATGGACCTGACCCAGTTAGTTCATGGCCCCACTCACAGGGGGGGACACACGCTGGACCTGATTTTTGTCTCTGGCCAGTGGTTGAGTGGTCTTACTATAGGGGATATAGACATGAAACCCTTGTCATGGTCAGATCACTCACTCCTTCGTCTGGACCTTCGAACCACTGCCCCCCGCCGCAGGGAGGGGGATCCAATTAGATGGGTCTGCTCCTGGCGCCTGATGGATCCTGATAGGTTCCAGATGGAGCTTGGGCCAATTCCTGAAGATCTGGCACACGACTCGGCCGAGGACCTGGTAGCTGCCTGGGATCAGGCAGCTGGTGGGGCCTTGGATCGAGTCGTGCCTTTGCAGCCTCTGACCCAGTGTCGATCCCTCACGGCTCCTTGGTTTACCGAGGAGCTGAGGGAGATGAAACGCCGGAAAAGATGCCTAGAGAGCGGTTGGAGGGCCAAACGCGCTGAATCTGACCGAACACTGGTAAGGTCGCATATTAAGACCTACCTAGTGGCGATAAAGACGGCAAAGTTTAATTACTTTTCTGCCTCTATTGCATCATCAGGGAATTGTCCGGCCGCCCTGTTCAGGGTAACCTGCTCCCTGCTCCATCCAGGAGCGTGGGAGGATCCCTTGGAAGGCAGGGCGGAGGATTTCGGACAATACCTGTATGACAAAATCGCTCAGATCTGGGGGGATTTGGACTCTGACTGGGTAGATCAGGGCAGGGTGACGAGGAATAGTCTTGAGAATGTTACCTGGGAGGAGTTTGATGCTGTGACTCCCGATGATGTGGACAGGATTTTGGGGAGACTTAGTGCGGCCACATGTTTACTGGACCCGTGTCCCTCCTGGTTGGTACTGGCCTCCCGGGAGGTTACACGAGGCTGGCTCCAGGGTGTTATCAACGCTTCGTTGAGTGAGGGTCACTTCCCCGCCGCCTTGAAAGAGGCGGTGGTGAGGCCTCTCCTCAAGAAGCCGTCCCTGGATCCGGCAATATTGGCCAACTACCGTCCTGTCTCCAACCTTCGCTTCATGGCGAAGGTTGTTGAGAGTGTGGTCGCGTGACAGTTTCCACAATTCCTGGAGGAAACGTCTTATCTAGATCCATTCCAGTCGGATTTTAGGCCTGGGCACAGCACGGAAACGGCATTGGTTGCGTTGGTAGATGATCTCTGGAGGGCGCGGGACAAGGGTTGCTCCTCTGTCCTAGCCCTGTTAGATCTCTCAGCGGCTTTTGATACCATCGACCATGGTATCATGCTGCACCGGTTGGAAGAGTTGGGGATGGGGGGCACCGTATTACGGTGGTTCTCCTCCTTCTCTCAGACCGGTCGCAGTTCGTGTTGGCAGGGAGGCAGAGGTCGACCTCGAGGCCTCTCATTTGTGGAGTGCCTCAGAGGTCGGTCCTCTCGCCCCTTCTGTTCAACATTTATGTGAAGCCGCTGGGCGAGATCATCCGTGGCTTCGGGGTGAGATACCACCAGTACGCTGATGACACCCAGCTGTATATCTCCACCCCAGGCCACCCCAACGATGCCCTTGAAGTGATGTCCCAGTGCCTGGAGGCTGTGCGGATCTGGATGGGGAGGAACAGGCTCAAGCTCAACCCTTCCAAGACTGAGTGGCTGTGGTTCCCGGCATCCCGATATAGTCAGTTGAGTCCATCACTGACTATTGGGGGTGAGTCGTTGGCCCCCACAGAGAGGGCTCGCAATCTGGGAGTCCTCCTGGATACGCAGCTGTCCTTGGAGGAACATCTGACGGCTGTAGCCAGGGGGACCTTCTGTCAGGTCCGCCTGATTCTCCAGGTGCAGCCCTTTCTTTCTTTTTTTTTTTTTTTATTGAAAAAGTTTTACAAATACAAATTTTCCCATTCCCCCCCCTTTCCCTCCCTAACCCTCCCTAACCCTCCCCTCCTCCCATGACTTCCCCAAGGTGAAATCCAAATCATATTATATCATACTTTACCGCCCATCTATTCTGCCCCCTGTGTACTATACATTTCTACATGACATTGAACTATTCTACCCCCTGTATACTATACATTTCTACACAACCTTCAACTAAAAGCTATCTGGCACTTCCTAGTTTGATATTTATTCTGCACATAATCTATCCATTTCTTCCATTCCCATACATAAGTCTCTTGAGTCCGGTCTTTTAAGTATGCTGATATCTTCGCCATTTCTGCAAAACTGGCCACCTTCAAAGTCCATTCTTCAATAGTAGGCATAACATCCCTTTTCCAATATTGACCGATCAGTAACCTAGCTGCTGTCACCATATTTTTAATTATCTTAACTTTTGCATTTGTATGTTTTTTAATTTTGGCTGTTCACCACCCTGAGTCCCTTCTGGGAGAAGGGCGGTATACAAATTAAATTAATAAATAAATAAAATAAATATACAATATCAATTTTGTTTCACCCATTGAAAAATCCTTAACTATGCCCAGTAAAAACAATTGAGGAGAAAATTGGAGTTTTTCCTTCAAAACATTTTGCATAACCCACCAAATTTTTATCCAGAAAGCCTTCACTTTCTTGCAAGTCCACCATATATGATAATATGTAGCATCTAAACAATCACACCTCCAACATTTTGGTTGAACATTAGGATACATGCATGACAATTTCTTAGGATCTAGATGCCACCTATAAAACATTTTATAAAAATTTTCCCTCAAATTCTGTGACTGCGTAAATTTAACATTCTGAACCCATATTTTTTCCCACGTTTCCATCATAACTGGTTCTGCAAAGTTTTGCGCCCATTTTATCATACAATCTTTAACCAATTCATTTTCTGAGTCTCTTTCTAACAAAACTTTATAAACCCTCTTGATATGCATTGGACCTTTCTCTTTTATCTGTCTTACCAATTCTTCTTCATGCAACATTAAACCAGTTTTTTGATCTTCTCTCCATCTCAGTTGAAGTTGATTATACTGTAACCAAGTTATATTAATCCCGTCTTCCAACAGTGTATTTAATGTCTTTAGTTGCCATCTGCCCCATCATTAAAAAGTACTTCTTTGTATAAAAACCCCCCGAGTGACTTTATGTTTGTATTCCGTATAATATGACCAAGATCCAACCACAACGGTATTTTATAATCCCATTTGTACCGGTGCTTCTTCCATACTCTCATCAAGGAGTTTCTAAGTATATGGCTATTGAATACTTTATCCACTTTATTTTCATAGAATAAATATGCATGCCAACCAAGTTCAAGATCATAACTCTCTATATTCAATATTCCAGTCTTTGTCCTTCCAAACCAATCACTTGCTTGTGTCAACGCTGCTGCTTCATAGTACAGTCGTAGGTTTGGGAGTTTAAGGCCACCCCTTTCACGAACATCTTGCATAATTTTCAATTTAACTCTTGGCTTTTTCTCATTCCAAACAAACTTATTCACTCCTTTTTGCCATTCTGTCAGCTGTTTATCACTTTTAAGCACCGGAATCATTTGAAACAAAAATAAAAATCTAGGTAGAACATTCATTTTAACTGCTGCTATTCTTCCAAGTAGAGACAGCTGCAGTTTTTTCCAGGTTTCCATATCCTTTTGTACCTTTCGCCACAACACCTCATAGTTATTTTGGAACAGTTTTATATTTGAATCTGCAACTTGGACTCCTAGATATCTCACCTTTGGTACTATTTCAAAGCCTGCCTTCCTTTCAAGTTCCTTCTTTTGATCTTCTGTCATATTTTTAACTATCATCTTGGTTTTTTTCTGATTCAGTCTAAATCCTGATACCATACCATATTCTTCTATAATGTCTTTCATCTGAATTATTGATTCCATCGGCTGCGTTAGGGTAACAACCAGATCATCTGCAAATGCCCTTGTTCTGTAATCCTCTTGCCTTATCACTATTCCCTTCAAAGTACTCGAGTCCCGTATTGTGTTCAACAAGACTTCTAGAGTTAAGATAAACAACAACGGGGATAACAGACAACCTTGTCTAGTGCCTTTTTCTATACTGAAGTTTGTAGTTAAGCTTCCATTAATAATAATTTGTGCTGTTTGTTCTTGATAAATTGCTGAAACCGCCTGCACAAACTGATCCCCAAAGTCCATCTGTCTTAAAGTCTTTAATAGAAAGTTCCAGTTCACTCGATCAAAGGCCTTCTCCGCATCCAAAAACACCAGCACTGCAGAGATCTGTTTATTCTTCTCAAGATATTCCAATAAATCTATAATTTGCCTCACATTGTCCTTCATGTATCTGCCTTCTATAAATCCTGCTTGATCATGATGAATCACCTCTTGAATAACTGGCATTAATCTGTTGGCTAATACTTTTGCAAAAATTTTGTAATCCGTATTCAGGAGAGATATTGGTCTAAAATTTTCCGGTTTTGTAGAATCTGCCTCCTCTTTCGGTATCAAAGAAACAAAAGCTGCTTTCCATGAAGGGGGTATTTTACCCCCTTGTTGTATGCTACAAAATAAGTCTTTAAGATGTTCAATCATTTCTACTTGTAAAGTTTTATAATACACCGCAGTTAAACCATCCGTTCCTGGAGCTTTAGCTGTTTTCAGTTGTTTAATAGCAACAATAATCTCCTCAGCTGTTATTGGTAGACTTGTTCTTTCCTTTTGATCACTAGAAATTTTCATAACTCTCCTTTCTTCTAGATATTTATTTATAAGTTCATTCTGTATATCATCTTTGGCATATAGTTTAGTATAATAATCTAAGAAGGCTTCTTTAATTAGTCTTTGTTGAAAAACTTCCTTCCCTCCATACTCAATACTGCCAATAGTCCGAGTACTCTGTTGTTTCCTCAATGTGTAAGCCAACCACCTGCCCGGTTTATTAGCGTTACAAAATGTATTATGTTTCGCAAATTGTAAATTAGTTGCTGCTTGTTCCGTTATGAGCATTTGAAATTGATCTTTCAAAAGTTTTATAATTCCTTGTAATTGTTCATCTGTTGGATTTTTTATGAGTAACTGTTCTTTTTTCTTTATCTCTCCTTCCAATTCTAATCTTTTTCTTTGTCGATTTGATTTATGTTTAGAATTCATATAGATCAGTACCCCCCGCATATACGCCTTGCTCGCGTCCCAAACAATTTCAATAGGAGTACCCTTATTCAAATTCATTTCAAAAAATTCCTTCATTTGTTTTTTGAGTTCATTTACATTCTTTTCATATCTAAACAAGTTTTCATTTACTCTCCACGATCTTCTCTCATTCTTTCCCATTTCTATTTCTATCCATACCGGGCTATGGTCAGTTAAAGTCCTCGGAAATATCTTTGTTTTCTTTGTTTTTAAAAGCAAGTCAACTGTAAGTAAAATAAAATCAATCCTAGAGAAGGATCTATGTCTGTCTGAAAAAAAAGTAAAGTCCAATTCTTTTGGGTTATGCACTCTCCATATATCTTTAATTCCAAATCTTCTTTCATATCAAAAAAGATCTGTGGTAATTTAACAAATGACTTTGCCAAACTCTTTTTATCTTTTTTAAGATCTATTACTCCATTCCAATCTCCCATAAGTAAAATAGATCTATAGTCCCATTGTAATATTTTAGAATACAATATTTTATAGAAATTTTCTTGTTGCTGATTAGGAGCGTAAATTCCAATCACCAAAATTGGACCATTATATGTATAAAGTTCAATTGCTATATATCTTCCACAGTCATCTGCTTCTATAATTTTAGCTGGCAATCTTTTATTTATATAAATCATTACACCATTCTTTTTCTCCGAATTTGAGGCTATGAACTGTGCTCCTAATCTAGAATTTATCAAATATTTTTGATCTTGTATTCTAATATGAGTTTCTTGTAGACAAATAACATCATTATTAAATTGTCTCAAATAATGAAATATTTTCCTTCTTTTCTGTGGTGAGTTCAATCCATTAACATTCCAGGATAAAAACTTAATTGTCATTTGTAGTCTCCTGAAGCGTTAAGAGCATTTGCTGAAGTTTCTGTTCCAGACTGGTAGTCTTCGGCTTAGCTCCTCCCATAGCTTCGTATTTTTGTGTTTTACCATTGACTCCCTTCTCATCTTGTAGTGGCTTAGACCTCTGCTATTGTTGTTTCTCTAAAATTTGTTTATAAGCTGCTCGAGTTATACGCTGGTCTTTAGCTTTATATGACATCAACTCGAGATCCACTGCCACTTCTCTTGTATTTTTGGGTGGTCCACCTATAGCCTCTAAAGGAAGATCCAGCAACGGTTCATCCAGAAAACCCCCTGTTGCTCCTTGAGTTTCCATTGCCTCCACCACCATCTGTTTCCACTGCTCTTCAAGCTCTTGTTCAAATTGCTTCTCTTTATCACCCTCGTCTATACCTAACACTGAGGATGTGCGTGGAAATGTTGCGCCAGTTTTAAAAACATTGAAGTAAAATTCTTCCGCTTTTTCAACAGTATTTAATCGATATCTCTCTCCTTGATACCTCAATATTATGCCAACTGGAGCATCCCATCTGAATGGAATTTGTTGTTTCTTTAATTCAGTCACCAAAAATCCAAAATCCTTTCTATCTCTTAGCATCTTAGGCGGCAACTCTTTGTAAATCCCAATCTCCTTTCCATCCACTTGAATAGTAGAAACAAAAGACTTTTGCAAGATATCATTTCTTATTCTTCTATCTGTAAAGTAGATCACCACATCTCTAGGCAATTGCCTTTCCCTTGCCACCCAAGAATTCACTCTATAGACCTTGTCCATCTTGCACAAAATCTCCTCAGAATTAACCTTTAGCATCACAGCCAGGGCATCAGCACAAACCCTTCTCAAGTCCTCTCTGTTGTTTTCTTTTATTCCTCTCAGTCTTACAGCAAACTCCATAACTCTAAATTGCATCATTGTCACTTCATTTTCAATCCTTTGCATTTTATTGTCAACATTAGAGATTTTATAATCAGCTTCCTTCATTTTAGATTCTACTTCTGAACTAAGTTCTCCCACTTTTTTATCAATCTGGACAACTACTTCTGACAAGCCAGTCACAACTGTCAGTATGTCACGCTTCATCTTGTCATACTTTTCTTGAACCACCTCCTTAATTTCCTGTTGAGATTTTTCAAATTTCTGGTCCAAAACTTCATTTTGATTCATCAGAGCCGTAGCAATAAATTCCTTCAAATCTTTGAAACCAGTCTCCTGTGCTTGGCTCTGAGTCTGCAAACTTAATAGCTGCTCTTGTGACTTGTGAGTGGGGGAAACCCCCCCCCCCCCTGCAGCTTTAGTGGCTGGCTTTGTCTGCTTTGAAGCCATTCTGCCACGCAGTCTAACTCTTTCTAAGAAGGAAGTCTTCCCTCCCTTTTCACCACAGAGTCCTCTCAAAAATTTCCCCAGCTTTAATCAAGTCTCTAAGGGAGAAGGAACAGATCAGAATCACTTTAAAAAGAACTTTTCCCTTTTCTTCTAGCCAGCGCTGTTGCTTTAGATACTTTGTAACGTATTAAAACACTCAGGCAAATCCACTTTCACTTTCAGCTTTTTTCCTCGCTGAAGCCGGATGCCATTTTAGCAAACTTTCTCTTTTTCTCCATTCTTAAATTCAATCACAGGGCTAATACAAATACTTGCAGTTTTGAGTTTCAAGTCCAGATTCCACCCTGTTTATTTTTAATAATTCTCTTCGCTTTCGCTGGTTATGTTGGTCGTGTCATCTGGCTCTGCTGGATGCAGAGTTGTCCCTGGAGTCCGGAGCCTCGGCGAGCTGGATAGGGAGCCTCACCCTGCTTCCTCCCCAGAAGCAAATAAGACAATCTGGGGGCTTTGCAGGGGGCTCTACCTGGTCTTGCCGGCTCTCCTCACGTTTCCTCAGGAACACGGAGTTTTTCAAGCCGCCTCTCAGCTGTAGAGGTGGCTCTTTACGGACGGTGGGGCTGGCGGTCTTGAGGAGACCGTCTAGCGACGATGGCAGCGCCAACCAGAAGCCCCAGTTGCGGCCCTTTCTTGATCGGGATTCCCTGTGCACAGTCACTCATGCCCTCGTCACCTCTCGCCTGGACTACTGCAACGCTCTCTGCATGGGGCTCCCCTTGAAGGGCACCCGGAGGCTCCAACTGGTCCAGAATGCGGCCGCGCGGGTAATCACGGGAGCCGCCTGGCGCTCCCACATAACACCGCTCCTGCGCAAGCTGCACTGGCTCCCAGTGGTCTTCCGGGTGCGCTTCAAGGTGTTGGTTACCACCTTTAAAGCGCTCCATGGCATAGGACCCGGGTACCTCCGAGACCGTCTCCTGCCACCAATAGCCTCCCACCGACCAGTTCGCTCCCACAGAGAGGGTCTCCTCAGGGTGCCATCGGCCAAGTTATGTCGGCTGGCGACACCCAGGGGGAGGGCCTTCTCTGTGGGAGCCCCAGCCCTATGGAACCAGCTGCCCCCTGAGATAAGGAGAATCCAAGACCTCGGTGCCTTCTGCCGTGCCCTTAAAACTTTCTTTTTTCAGCAAGCCGGGCTGCCTTAATATATTTTTTAAATATTTTTAATTGGTTTGTTATTTTAAATTGGGGCCAAATTAATCTATATCTTTTTAATTGTTTTTAATGTTTGTATTGTATGTTTTTTATCTGGCTGTACACTGCCCTGAGTCCCTCGGGAGAAGGTGTGGTATATAAATTCGAAATAAAATAAAATAAATAAATAAAAATAAATAGTATGGCAGTTTGTTTAGAGTAAATAGCTTTAATTGCATTTAAGAATTTAGAGTAGAAGAAAAACTATATAAAGATCCACAAAATAAGAAATTTAAAGAGGAATGGAGAATAACTAAACACAAACTAAATTTGATTACACAAGAAGAAATTGCTTTGAAAATAAAGGCAGCGAAACAAAACTATTTTGAGCTTGCAAACAAAATAAGTAGATGGCTAGCTTATAAACTGAAAAAAGAAAAAGAAAAAAGGATGATACAATATTTGAAGAATGAAGAAGGGGAAGTATGTTACAAAACAGAAGATAAAAAAAGAATAGTACATAACTTCCTCTCTAGACTATACACTCAGGAACAAAAGAAAGAAATTGAAATACAGAGATATATAGAGGAAATAAATGTTTGCAAGCTGACAGAGGAACAGAAAGAGATATTGAATAGACCAATCACCGAAACTGAATTTGGAATGGCATTGAAAAAACAAAAAAATAATAAGTCCCCAGGCCCAGATGGATTACCGATTGAATTGTACAAAAATATGATAGAACAGATCGGAGAACTTATGTTAGAAATATTTAATGTATTGCAAGAGACAAAAACACCAAAATCCTGGTCAAAAGCTTTAATTACATTAATTCATAAGGAGGACTCAGACCCACAATTAATACAAAATTAGAGGCCTATCTCTCTATTGAATTCTGATTACAAATTATTTATGTCAATAATTGCGGAAAGACTAAAGGTGATTCTGAACAAACATATACATTTGGACCAAAGCAGATTCCTGCCAGGACGGCAAATTAAAAATAATACACGGACAATAGTAGATATACTAGAATATTATGAGGTACATGCAAAGAAATATTTTTCACTGGTTTTCTTTGATGCGCAAAAAGCCTTTGACAATTTGAACTGGAATTTCATGATACAATTAATAAAGAAATTGGATTATGGACAAAAATTTGGACAAATGATTGGGAAAATCTATTCAAAACAGAAGGCAAAAGCATTGGTTAATCAGGATATGACAAAAGGCTTTGAGATAACAAAAGGAATAAGACAAGGCTGTCCACTCTCCCCACTTCTTTTTATTCCAGCATTGGAGCCACTCTAAAATAGAATTAGGGAAGACCAAGAAATAAAGGGACTTAGAATTAAAAGTGAGGAGTACAAAGTCCAGGCATATGCAGATGATATGGTTTTTATAATTGAGGAACCTTTAGAATCTGGCCCCAAATTGATTAGAAAAATAGAAGAATTTGGTGAAGTAGCAGGTTTAAAAATTAATAAGAATAAATCAAAATTATTAACTAAAAATCTTACATAAAACCAGGAGATAGAATTAGAAAAGATTATGAATATACAAGTAACAAAAAAAATTAAGTATTTGGGAATTTGGTTTACGGCAAGAAGTTCCTCAATTAAAAAAGAAAACTATGATAAATTAATTGAACAAATTAGGAAAGATTTGGAAAACTGGACAAAGTTGCAGATCTCATGGATGGGAAGAGTGGCAGTAATAAAAATGAATATCCTACCTAAAATTTTATTCTTCTTCCAGACTATTCCGATAAAAATGGGAAAAAAAAATTTCAACTTATTAAATAGATTTGACCACAAAATTTATTTGGCAAGGAAAGAAGCCTAGAATTCAGTTAAAAGTATTGCAAGATACCAGAGAGAGAGGAGGAGCCACCCTCCCAGATTGGGAGACCTACTATCAAGCAGCAGGATTAGTTTGGATAAAGGAGTGGATAGAATTGGAAAATAAAAGACTGCTAATACTAGAAGGACATGATTTAACTATAGGGTGGCATTCATATCTGGGGGGGGAACAAAACACTTATGAATACTTTAGAAGACACACAATTAGGAATTCATTACTAATAATTTGGAATAAAATTAAAAAACAACACTATATACAAATCCCATCTTGGATCTCTCCAGAGGAAACTTTAACACACCCAAATTTAGTAGACTGGACAAAATTAATTAGATATAGAGACATAATAAACAAGAGGGGAATATTAAAAACCAGAAACGAATTGGAGCTGGACCTAGGAAGAGAAGTGCAATGGTGGACGTATCTACAAATAAGTTCAAAATATACAGAGAATATAAAAAAAGATCAGGTTCGACTAGAAGAAACAGAATTAGATAAAATCATATTAGGGAATGAACGAAAACTAATAAGTAGATTATACAAGTTTCTAATATGGTAAAAATGGAAGAGGAAACAGTGAAAGACACGATGATCAAATGGGCACAAAATATTAACCATGTGATAGAATTAGAGAAGTGGGAGAAGATGTGGAAAACGAACATGAAACTGACAATTGCGACGGCATACAAGGAAAATCAGATGAAAATGTTTCATAGATGGCACCTTCCACCGGCCAGAATTGCGAAAATGTTCCCCACCAACTCCCCAAAATGTTGGAAATGTAAGACTGGCTATGGAACATATTACCATCAATGGTGGACCTGCACGATGGCACAAAAATTTTGGAAGAAAATTAAAACCTGGATAGTAGAAATAATTCAGAATCCAATAGAGGGAAAACCAGAACAGTTTCTGTTAGGCATTTCGATAGAAAATTATAGCAAAGAAATACAGTACCTTATATTGCATATATTGACAGCAGCATGTATTGTATACGCGCAATATTGGAAGAAAGAAACAGTACCAACGGAAGAGGATTTAATTTAAAAAATCCTGAAATGTGCAGAATTAGATAAATTAACTAAAGAAATTAAGGGGAAAGAAGAATCAAAGTATTATAAGGTCTGGAGTAGATGGTATGAATGGTTGAAAAATAAGGAAATAAGTTAAATGTATGAAGAAAGGAGGGGGAAAATGTGTATGATCTCTTGTTAGTAAAGAAGAGTCTTAATAGTCTTGTCTGTGGCTAACTCTAATGCTTGGATGAGTCCCCATAACTCAGCTGCTTGAGCACTGGTACCCACTGGAAGAGGAGCACTTTCAATTACTGAGTGTTGGCTAACTATAGCATACCCTGCATAACGAGCACCATTTTCCATAAAGCTGGAGCCATCAGTAAACCAGGTAAGCTGGGCATATGGAAGAGGTGTGTCCATTAAGTCTGGTCTACAGGAATACTGATGGTCTAGTACATGCAGGCAGTCGTGTAATGGAAGGGATGCATCGGGTATAGGCATAAGAGTGGCAGGATTGATAGTTGCACATTGGTGAAGGCTTATCTGGGGGTTTTCTAACAGCAGCGCTTGGTATTTATGAAGCCTCTGATTACTTATCCACAAGTGTCCCTTATTTTCCAGAATGGTTTGCAATGCATGGGATGTGAAGACTGCTACTTCAGAGGTGAAAGTCAGTTTGTTGGTATCTTTCATAAGTTCTGCTACAGCAGCCAGAATTTTAAGACAGTGTGGCCAGCCTTGGGCAGGGCAGTCTAGCTGTTTAGACAAATAAGCCACCGGCCGTTGCCATGACTCTTGCTGCTGAGTCAACACCCCTAATGCCACATTATGACGAACATCTACATAAAGACGGAAGGGCTTGGAAAGATCTGGCAATCCTAACGCTGGAGAGGATACAAGTGCTTCTTTTAAATGACTTAATGAATTTACTTGTTCCTTGCCCCATTCAAAAGGGTCTGTTTCTGCTCCACGGGTTGATGCATACAGGGGTTTGGCAAGTAAGGCAAAATTGGGAATCCATAAGCGACAAAAGCCCATGACTCCCAGAATGCCCTGCAGTTCTTTCCAATTTTTCGGCGGGGGCAGTTGTAAAATGGCCTGTTTACGAGGTAGGCCCAAATTCCTCTGACCCTGAGACAGAATGTATCCCAAGTATGTAACTTCTTTCTTTACTAATTGAGCCTTCTTCCTCGAAGCTCTGTAACCACAGTCTCTCAGTAACTCAAGGAGGGTCTGGGTATTTTGGAAACAGTTCTCCTGAGTGGTTCCGGTTACTAACACATCATCTACATACTGGAGGAGACAGTCCCCTTCCTGAACAGGTTGGAAGTACTGCAAGTCCAAAGCCAAGGCGTGCCCAAAAAGGGTAGGAGAATTCTTAAAGCCTTGGGGTAATCTTGTCCAGGTATACTGACAATGTCTCCGCAGTTTAGAGTCTTTCCACTCAAAGGCAAACAAGTCTTGGCTATCAGGGTGTAAGGGTATAGTGAAGAAAGCATCTTTCAGGTCTATGACTGAGAACCATGCGGCTGTGTGAGGAATGGTTCCCAGAAAAATGTAGGGGTTCCAGACTATTGCATGGAGTGAGACCACCACCTTATTTATGGGTCTCAGATCTTGTGCAGGCCTCCAACCCCCATCTGGTTTCCTTATGGGCAAAATTGTGGTATTCCACGGGGATTGAGTTTCTCTAAGTATCCCTGCGGCTAAGTATTTGTCAATTAAAATTTGAATGGCTTCTGCCGCTTCTTGAGGGACATAATACTGGGGCACTCTGATGGGCTTGTATCCCAATTTCAATTTGACTTCTACTGGGGAGGCAAATTTAGCTAGTCCAGGGGGATTGTCCTCTGCCCACAGTGTGGGAACATTAAATTCCTCCCAATTACTTTCGGAGGTTGTGTCTTGCATTAACATCAGTCGCCAAGTCTCGTCTACTGGGTGCGACACTGTCAGGTATTGTCCATTCTCGTTGAAGGAAATGGCGGCTCTCATTTTAAAAAGTAGATCCCTTCCTAATAGTGGGACAGGGCATTCGGGCATATACAAAAATTGGTGCTCCACTAGGCCGTTCCCGACCTTGCATTTAACAGGTTTCAGGAGGCTGTGTGTGACAGCTGTGCCTGACACTCCTTGAACTCTGACTTTCTTAGTTGACAAGGGGGCCACTGGTTTATTCAGGACTGATTGACTGGCTCCGGTATCGATCATCATGCGGACTTGATGTCCTCCCACCGATAAATCCATCATGGGCTCCGGGGGTGGGTCCGTGGGGCCCTGGCCTCTTCAGTCATCCCATTCCATCTCGGCTAGGCCGATCACCTCCTCCTTCTGGTATGACTGGCTGGGTTGTCGCCTGTCAGTACCTCTTCTCCCTCTAAACGCTCCTCTCGGGGTTCCTCTAAAACGTCTTCCTCTAAACATAGGCTGTCCACGCCCGTAGGATACTCCTCTTGATTCCGTCCTTCTACGGGGGCACTCTCTTTGCCAATGTCCTTCTTCTTTACAGATGGCACATTGGTTGGGCCCTAAGGTAACTCCTCCCAGGGCCAAAGCTAACATTTCAGTCTTCTTTCTTTCTTTAATATCTCGCTTTTTCTCCTCCTCCCTATCTCTATTCAGGTAGACCTTTCTGGCCACTTCTAGGAGTTCACTGGTATTCTTCCCTAGAGCTCCTTCCAATTTCTGCAATTTTCTCCTGATGTCCATGGCACTCTGACTGATAAATCGTTCATTTAACAGGTATCTATTTGCTGGATCTTCTATGTTTATCCCAGTATGGCTCTTATAGGATTCTATTAGTCTAGTCAAGAAGGCCTCAGGACTCTCATCCTTTTCTTGGTGTATGGTGGCGGTTTTGGCATAATTAACGGGACCTTTTGCTGCTTCTCTTAAACTGTTTATGCATAGGAGGCGGTAGGCAGCTAATAGAGTTTGGTCTTGGTTAACATTGGGATCCCAGTCTGGATCTACTTCTGCTGCTGCTGTGGCCTTTTGCGCGGCATTGGCCCTGTCTGGATACATACGGGTTAAGACCTTCTCTTTAGCAATTTTGAATTTTTCTCTGTCTTCCAGGGAGAGTAAGGTATTTAATAATTGCTGAATGTCTCCCCATGTGGGTCTATGTGTGTGCATTATAGTACTAAATAGATCTACTATTTTGGTAGGCTTTTTGCTAAACGGGCCATATTGCTGTTTCCAATTAAGTAGATCTGTAGTTGTAAATGGCTGATATTGAAACAAGGGACGAATGATGGGCAGTCCCTGGGCATCAGTTCCATGACTCAAAATTTCCCTCAAGGGGGCCAGAGTCTCCGTCTTTGTCTTCTTTAAACTTGTCTGGCTTCGAGTTCAGGAATTAATGGGTTTAGATTCTTCTTTTGTCTCTTCTTCCCCATCACTCTTAACTTCCCTTTTAACTTGCTGTTGAAGTTTCCAGGGCTGGATGGGTCTTGGCACCATATCCACTGGCAAGGGTGGATAGGGGTTTCGTCTTGGGGGCTCAGGTTGTGGTGCATATGGGGGAGGACGGCTAACATCTTCCTCATCCTCCTGACTAAAAACTTTAGTTTTAACTACCTTTCTGTTGATCTTATTTTTCTCTTTCATCATACATACTTTCACACATTCCAGCTGACATTTCTTAAGCCAAGAGGGGGCTGCCTTTTGAGCAATCTGCCACTGATCTATGTATGGGAATTGGTCCCAATGGCCATCCCGGGTAATGATCCGATGTACCTTGGATATCACTATTGGATCCAACGATCCTTCTTCTGGCCACCTTATACCAAAGGTAGGCCAGACACTTATACACAACATCTTCAAGGTTTCCGGATCACACGGGGAATCACCATAGTTTCCACTATAGGCACTCTTAAAATTGGCTAACATACATTGTAACAGTGTCCTGGGGACACTATTACTAACACCCATCCTAACAACACTACCCCTGGCTCATGACGCTGGACGTTCCAACAGTCGTCAATGAGAACCGCTAGGGTTTAACCACCCACACAATACTTAATTCCTTACTAGAGCCTTTAGGACAATGCCTTGTCTCCTAGGGGGGTGATCAGGCCCCCTCCTCTACCACTAAATTGGTAGGTATCCCTTTTACTTATATTTGCCTTCAGGCGTCTTCTTCCTGGACTTTTTTTCGAGGTTTCTGGGTCTGGCTGACCTGATGGATCCTTGACTGATCTGCGTCTCAGTGGGTTTCACGGCACCTCCTCACCGAAAGATTCTATAGACTTCAATGGAGTCCTATGGCCGGCCGATGGACTTTCCTTGGGAAGGCGTCGGTCCCCACTGGGGCAGGCCGTCTGGCAGAACAAAAGTTCTTTGTTCCTTAGTCCCACCAGTGTCGCCACAAATGATGTGGAATGAAAGGACCAAGCAACATTCCTGGGTCAGCCAGAGACAGTTTTATTGCGCAAGGTTCAGAGCCAGGAATTGTACCTGAAGCTTTGAACAACCCAAGAGCTGTGATATCTCTGTTTTTATACATTTCTAAGACAAAGGATTCAGTGAGCTCATACATTTTCCATATATGGTTACATACATCCGATTTTCCCTATATGGTTGCATACATTTGATAATATGTTCATCTAATTACTTAAACCATTAATTTTAGTTTATAAAATTATCTTAGCCACTCAACTTTTTCTTAAGTGCTCAGAGTTGCTAATGGGAGATTTACTACTGTCCTTGGGTAATAAGAGGTAATAAGTGACTCTTTGTTTCCTGTGGCTGTTTTGTGTATCTGATAGTGGGGGCCATTCAGATGTCTTCCATCTGGCTGTCCTTCCATGACGGCTAGGCTTCATCAGAAGATTTATTACCCTTAATGAGGTTTAACTGTTTGTTAATGTAATCTCCAAGCAAGCACTTTCCTCTCTTATAATAATGTGAATAGAGAGGGTCCTTTAGAACTCATATATCTGACTCTGTATTATTCCTTTCTTTTATCCACATTAGGCCAAATACTCTGTTCAAAGAAAATACATTGTATGTTTGTATGTGTGTTTCTAATTATTGCTATTTATTCATATTTGTTCTCTTTTATTCTTTAAAGTTTAACAATTCATTCTTTATCTTAATATCTTTATATTTGTTTGGGGTTGTCTTTCTTCCCTTTCATCTTTTTTATTGTACAGCAATCTTTCTCCTCAAACCTACCACCTTTTTCTTTCCTTCTTACTTTCTCTTCCCCCCTTCTTCTCCTCCCTACTTCCTCTTTCTTTCTCCTTCTCCTCCTCTCTTTCTCCCTCTCTTACCCTCACTCCTACTCTAATTTCCCTTCTCTTCCTTCCTCCCTTCTCTTCCTTCCCTCTCTTCTCCTTCCTTCATCCCTCTCTATTGCTGTATCCTTTTGTGCATATGGATTACTCAGAGGGCTGAAAAAATTATTTTGACTGGTCCTCACACTTTTGACCAGTCCTCGAATTTACGACTGTCCTCACATTTTACGTTTTTTGACCTATCTTATCACCATGGTGAAGAGAAGCAGTTGTGAAATGAGTGACATGGTTGTTAAGAATGCTGCACGGGCATAAATGTGAGGATGGTCATAAGTGTGAGGACCAGTCAAAAGTGCGAGGACCTGTCAGAAATGGTTTTTTTCAGCCCTCTGGGTAGTCCCTATACACATAGCCATGGCCACCTGGTCACATGACCTCCAAGCCATGCCCACCCAGTCACATGACCTCCAAGCCACACCCACAAAATAAGCCACGCCCACAGAACCAGTAGTAAAACATTTTAGAACCCACCCCTGAATTAGACCCATCAAGTGAGGATATTGCTAAATATGTTGTCCCTAACCTACATATACCAAATTTCTCATTGACCAAAATGGGTCCCCTCCAAGACAGCTTCTCATTTTTATAAAAATCTTTCCTTTTGAACATGCTCATTAGTTAGGTGAGACATTAGCTAAGAAAGAATACAGGCAGCAGGATTTTCCAGGGACAAATCCATCTTATGAATACAAATCACACATCTTCCCTCACTGGGAAAAATATGCAGTCATCCTTGCAGGTATAATACTTAAACCATTTCATTTCAGTTCTTATAAATATAAGCAGCAATTATGCTCATCTAGTTAATAATAGAAACAGTCTTCCTAGAGTTCAGAGTTAGCTCCATCTCAAGTGCTGGCCTAAAGGCACTACATTTCTTTCTACTTGTAACATATTTATCTCTGTTATCTCTCCTAGCTAGGATTACCAGACCCTTCATCCCTCTCTCTACTTACTGCTTCTTGCAATTATTTTTTACACAGGCAGAAAGCTAGTAAATCAAAATAGTAACACAACTGGCCAGAGCAACTAAGCTCCTCTTCCATTCACCTCACAAAAAAGGGGCAAATGAGCATCCTTTCTTTCTTCATCTCCTCCTTGCTGCATGTCTTCCAATGCATTTCTTTATATCCTGAACAGGGGTGGGTTCTACTCACCAGTTCGCAACTGGATCGCGTGCACGCTCGGTTCGCTCGGGCGTCTGCCTTTCTTCTGCACATGGCCAGAAGCTTCTGCGCATGTGCAGATCACTGATCCGGGGCAGTGGGCGGGGCCTCCCGCCAGTTTTACTACCGGTTCTTGCAAACCAGTCCGAACCGGGGGCAACCCACCACTGATCCTGAAGCTCTGTGCTTCACTACTACCACCCTCTTATCCCTTTTCATAAAAAAACCCACTCTGCCCCCACTTGCTCAGTTAGACTCAGTTTGGCTGATCATGAAAAGGCTGACATAGAACTGGTTAGTACTTAGATGGGAGACCATCAGGGTTACCAGGACTGTAGAATAGACTGGGAAGTTGAGAAATGATTCTGAGGGAAGGCAATGGCCAATCACCTCTGTACTATCCCCCGCCCCCAATCAATCCCAAATCATGGATGTCAAGTTTGACTCAAAGGAGGATTTAGAATATAATATAATAGAATAGAATAGAATAGAATAGAATAGAATAGAATAGAATAGAATAGAATAGAATAGAATAGAATAGAATAATAGAATAGAATAGAATAGAATAGAATTTTATTGGCCAAGTGTGATTGGACACACAAGGAATTTGTCTTGGTGCATATACTCTCAGTGTACATAAAAGAAAAGATACGTTTGTCAAGAATAATAAGGTACAACACTTAATGATAGTCATAGGGTACAAATAAGCAATCAAATCATATTAGGAAACAGTCAATATAAATCGTAAGGATACCAGCAACAAGGTTACAGTCATACAGTCATAATTGGGAGGAGATGGGTGATAGGAACGATGACAAGATTAATAGTAGTGCAGACTTAGTAAACAGTTTGACAGTGTTGAGGGAATTATTTGTTTAGCAGAGTGATGGCGTTCAGGGAAAAACTGTTCTTGTGTCTAGTTGTTCTGGTGTGCAGTGCTCTATAGCATCGTTTTGAGGGTAGGAGTTGAAACAGTTTATGTCCAGGATGTGAGGGGTCTGTAAATATTTTCAAAGCCCACTTTTTGACTCGTGCAGTATACAGATCCTCAATGGAAGGCAGGTTGGTAGTAATTGTTTTTTTCTGCAGTTCTAATTATCCTCTGAAGTCTTGTTGGGTTGCAGAACCAAACCAGACAGTTATAGAGGTGCAGATGACAGACTCAATAATTCCTCTGTAGAACTGTATCAGCAGCTCCTTGGGCAGTTTGAGCTTTCTGAGTTGGCGCAGAAAGAACATTCTTTGTTGTGCTTTTTTGATGACGTTTTTGATGTTGGGCGTCCATTTTAGATCTTGCAATATGGTAGAACCTAGAAATTTGAAGGTCTCTACTGTTGATACTGTGTTGTCTAGTATTGTGAGAGGTGGAAGTATGGAAGGGTTTCTCCTAAAGTCTACCACCATTTCTACGGTTTTGAGTGTGTTCAGTTCCAGATTGTTCCGGTCACACCACGAGGCTAGTTGTTCAACCTCCCGTCTGTATGCGGATTCATCATTGTCTCGAATGAGACCGATCACTGTTGTGTCATCTGCGAACTTCAATAGTTTAACAGATGGATCGTTTGTTTTTTTTTTGAACAGAGTGTTGGTCGTTTCTTATCTTATACAATTAGTCAAATTCAAATACATTTTACTCAATTACAATTTTTGTCAATATCGTCTTCCCCCTTTCCTTTTTTTTGAATATACCTCAGTATTTCTATACTTGCATACATAAACACCTTCTTCATTTATCCCTAAATTCTAACTTTACTATTTGTACATATTTGTCCTTTTATTCTTAAACAATTCATTCTTTTTCTTAATATTTATTTATTTATTTATTTATTTTATTTATTAAATTTTTATACCGCCCTTCTCCCGAAGGACTCAGGGCGGAGAACAGCCAGGGTTAAAATACATGCAGTATAAAAATTAAAATAATTTAAAAATAATTAAATCCAATTTGGCTTTCCAATTTTAAAACCCCTTACCCATAAAATTAATCAATTAAAATTTTAATATATTTATATTTGTTTGTTCAGAGCTGCCTTTCTTCCACTTCATCTTTTTTTTTATTGTACAGCCATCTTTCTCCTCAAACCTAGCCTCTCCCTCTTCTCCTTCCAACTTTCTTTCCCCACCTTCTTCTCTTCTCTACTTCCCCTTCCTTTCTCCTTCTCCTCCTCTCTTCCCCCCTGTCTTACCTTCTCTCCTACTCTGCTTTCCCTTCCCTTCCTTCCTCCCTAATCTTCCATCCCTCTCTCTCCTTCCTCCTCCCTTCCAATTCCTTCATCTCTCTCTATTGCTGTATTCATTTTCAATTTAATGTTTTCCATTGTGGAGTTCAGGCAACCCCAATCCCTTATCTTTTTAATTATTAACAATATATTTCATCTTGTTCTCTTTTTTCCTTCAAAACTTTACTCAAACAATTTTCTAATCTCTTATCTTTTTTAGTTTTACCAATATATTTTTTCTGCTTTACTTCTTGCAAGTATAACATTTAAATCATTTTTATCATTTCAATTTCATTCAGTTTTACATTCAATTTCAATCATTAAATATATTTCTCAAAACATCTTAACAATAAATTTCCACTTATTCAAATATATATTTATAAAGTGCATCTTAATCCTTTCTCATTTTACCCAATTCGATTAGTTCTTAAAATATCTTAATTTGTCTTCTTTTCTCTTTTTAATTATGTTTCAAATATATAGTTTGAAATATTCCAAATATTACATTTCCCCCAACTGGTTTATTCATATTGTTAAAAGTTATCATTCTATAAACCTGCAACATTATTGAGCATGTGACATTTATTACAGTTTTTCCTTTGTTTCTACTTTTCTTTTCCTTTTTCGTATCTTTTCATTATTAATGAGCCTTCCAAATTTACCAGCATTCCGAGAGAAGCCACTCGCATGCTCCAAGATGGCGATCTGGGTCTAAGTCTGCCGAGGTAGAGATGGGGTTTTTTGGCTTGTGGGGAGCTCTGGGGGTCGCCTGACCATCTAGACCCCCTTGCCCAGCAAGCGCTACTTGAGGCCAGTGGATTGAGAGCTTCTGTGCTCTCTGACATACTTTCTAAAATGCTGAAAACAGCGTGGCAGTGAGGCTCCGAGGAACAGCTGATCTGCGGTCGCCGCAAGAAGGGCGGCGTCTGCAGTTTATGGATGGCGGCAGCGGCGGCGGAGACAGTGAAGTGGCAATGAAACAGAGGAACTCCCATGCTGGGGAGCCCGCCGGCACGATGGCTGGGGCGGCAGCTGCGGTGGAGGCTGCGGTGGGGGCGCTGGCGTCATCGCAGATTGCACTCCCCCCCGCGGTGGAGTAGTGGAGTTGGATGCTGGGGGAAAGAGGTGGGCGTCAAAGGAGACAAGAAAGAACTGAAGACGTGACTGCTGGTAGTGCCCGTGAGGAGGCCTGCGCCTCCGCCCCCACCTCCGCTGACGCTGCTGCAGCAGCTAATTGCTGAGAGGACTGGAGTGGTGTAGCCGAGAAAGATCATGAGGTGGGAGCCTCCATTGTTAAAATCTGTAATACTTGGGAACTTCGGGCCGCCATAGGGCTTTGGGGTAACTCCCAATTTTTAATCCCTATGGTGAGGCCCCCTTTATAACTATTGTGGGGGGCTAAGACTGGGCATAGATAGGGTGGCTGGAGACCTGGGGGGGGGCTAAGGAGGGTTGAGAGGCTGTCGGAGTGGTTACGGCGTCACCTCGGACAACCCTCCCCCCTCCCTCCTCCTTCCCCCACTGGGCCATTGCTAGGCCTGATAACTAACATGCTTGCCCTGCCGGTTTCTGCTTTGTGGAGGTGGTTCCCACCTGTTTTCCATCAACCCGCTTGCCTATACTACCCAGCTATACGCTGCCTGTACGAACATTGTGGACAGTTTTTTTCCCAGAGACTTTGGACCTGGCTCTGTTTGTCATCCAGTACGCTGGCTGTATGGAAAATGGCAGTTTACGGGAGGTTGAACGGAGCCGGTATCTATCATCGTTTCACCACCGAATGGGATGCACCATCTTCCCCATGGCCAGTTGGCCGACCAGCGTGAGAGGCTGGTTGGAGGATTACCCCGAGCTGGTTGGAACATTGGACTCTGCCACTGCCATGAGAGGACAGTGGAGACTCTCCCGTTTATGGTCAATCTGCCTTGTTTTCCCGGACAATTTTGGACTATCATAATAGAGCCCTTGGCCATGCCTCACTACTACCTCAGGGCTTTTGATGTATTTAAGGTCTCAGCTTTTTGCACTGCGAGACTCCCCCGTCTCGCAAGCCTGGCCCTCCACGTTATCGAGGGCCTACCTCAATGACGGGTTTTGGAACCCAGAGAGGTGGCATGTGGCGAAGAGGGGGTTGAGGGGTTTTTTATGTAATTTTTTGGATAAATTTTTAAGGGGTCCCAGGGGGGAGGGTAGGATTCGAACTAGAGCAGTGGGTTTGGGGGATAACCCACTAAGGGGAGGGTCGGGCTTGGCTAATGTAACGAAGCGGGCTCTGATGGATGACCACTGGATAACTTTCTATTCACTCTATTCTAAAAAGCAATGCATCCGGCTGGAAAGAGTACAAACTCAGCCAAGGTCCTTTTGGTTCCTCTAGGAGGCCTCTAAGTTGTCAGAAGAAAGGAACATTCTAATGACATACAGCTTAAAGGTTGGTTAGGTCAAGGGGATCCACATGAGTTAAAAGTTGTCCATCGTTAAAAGATAAAAGAGATGCTTCAGTAATCTACAAAAAGAATTATGATTGTTTTGCAAAGAAACTCTGTAATGTCAATTAAAATTGATAAATGTATAGGGCCATATGAACTGCTGACTTCAAAAGAATCCTTTGTCTAGAAGGGTATAAAACCATTGTACCTAATTCCTGTCTTTGTTCAACGCTTCATGTACAGAGCCTTGAACCTATTGCGCAATATATAAAATCTGTCTCTGATCAACCCAAAAGTTGTGTTTGTCTTATTAAATCCACAACATTTATGGCACCCTGCAGATGGGACTACAAGGCAGAGAACTTTTGTTCTACCAGACAGCCTGCCTCAGCGGGAATCGACGCCTCCCCAAGGAAAATCCACTGGCCGGCCATTAGGACTCCTTTGAAGTCCATGGAGATTCAGTGAGGAGGTGCCGTAAACCCGCTGACAAAGACAGGCCAGTCAAGAATCCTTGAAGGTTGATCAGATACAGAGACTCAACATAAATACATTAAAAAAAAAAAAAAAGAAGAAAGAAAAAAAGAGAGAAAGAAAGAGGAAAAGAAAACAGGTAAGTATAAATCAGAGAGTTAAAGTCTCTCTGTTTAGAGGTACCTACCCATTAAAAGGGTGGAAGAGTGGGGTTTGATCAACCTCCTAGGAGACCAGTTGGCGTGCTGAAGTCTCTGGAATTAAGTATTTAATTATTGGAATTAAGTACTAAGTATTGTGTGTAATCTTATGTGTGGTAAGAGAAGAACTAATTGCAGTGTTATAAATTTTCTGATAAACTGATATTCTTAAACAGCCAGAGTTTACTGTTCTTCCCTCCCGGGGTTTAGCAGGCAGTTAAAAAGGTGGAGCCTGTCTAAATGGGAAAACAGATAATATGATTTGATCAATTTGGTGTGATTTCTGTTAAATATATGTGTATATATATAATGATAGTGTGTAAATTTGAATGGAATTTAATTGATTGTGATATGTGTGGCTGCCAGCAAAGTGAGATGATTTGTGCTTGAGGCTGTGAGAGATATTTGAGATTATTGTAATGGTTGGTTTGCATGAAGTGGGATTTTTTGTATGTGAAATTGGTTTAAACAAGAAGATGATTGCAGTACAAATATGAAAAGCCTGTGTGTTGATAAAGTGAGAAATTAGAGAAATACTAATGTTAGTATAGTAATAATACTGTGTTGCTTTGTTGTAAGAATGCTGAATGGAAGAGAAAAGCGAGGCTTCCTTGCATGCTGTACATTTTTTCCCTCTTCCCCCCCTCTTTTCCTTTGTAAGAGAGAAACAGTTCCTTTTAACTTTTTTCCTTTCTCTCACCCCCTCCTTTTTTCCCCTGGGAGATGAGAAGAGGGGGGGGGCTACGGTTTAACCATTTTTTTTCTCTCAGAAAAGCAGCCAGAGAAAGGAGAGGGAAGTGGGTGATCGGCTAATGCTGTTGCTGCTAGGTCTCTTTAATTTGCATATGAAAACTTTTCTGCTCTGAATACAATTTTGATTTTATTTTTTCTGGAAATTTTTGGAGGTTTAAAAACGCTTCATTAAACCTGTACTCAGAATCCTGTTGTTTCGCCAGGCTGGGTTAGCAACATAATTTTAAATCGGATGTTTTAAATTTCTGAGGTTTTAAATTGAGCCGAATCCATTTAATATTTTTAATTATTTTAAATTGGTGTTGTTTTGTTTTTTTAAACAAAATAGGCTGTACACCGCCTTGAGTCCTTCGGGAGAAGGATGGTATAGAAATAAAATTATTTTTATTCTTATTTTTATTCTATCTCAAAGAAATTATTTTGAAATATTTTTTTAATCTGACTTGCATTTTACTATTGTTTTATTTTTGAAGCTGTCTTTCTTAAATGTTTTTTATGTCTGCGTGCATTCTGCATCCTTAACAGATGGCACGTTTGTTCGTTTGTATGTTTGTTTGTTGTTTATATGTTTGTTTGCTAGTAGCACAAGTTACTGCCCTTTTTGGGAATTGTCACAGAGATGAGTTGGAAATTGCGATGTGTGGTGGGAGAGATTCAGTGGCATTTTTGTCTAAAATGTTGGATTCTGCCTCGAGAGTATGCTCGTTTTTGTTCACTTCAGTTTGCGGGGAGATTAGATAATTGGTGCTGAGGAGCTCATTTGTTTATAGAGGGATATATGGTAGTTGAAGGAAGAGAGGAAGTTTTAAGGGAAGTCAGAAAGTTGCCTTTAAGTTTGTCTACACAGACTTGTGCTGGCTTGGAAATCAGGATGGCAGTGGTAGGACGAATTGAATGTTATAATAAGAAGGAGTTAGAGAAAGTAGAATTGATGGAAAGGAGAAGGTATGTGATTTGTTTTTGGAAAGTTATGGAAGTTGGCAGATTGAAATGTGGAAGTGCTAAGAAGTAGGAGAGAAGTGGTGATCTGAAGAGAAGTGGTGTTTTTCGTTGACAGAGATCAGATTAAGTGAACAAAGCATTTGAATACACTTAATCAGTGAAGGGAGTGTTGGAAGATTTGAGAAGCTCAATATTAAAAGCACAAGAAAATTCCCCTAAAGAAAATAGGCAGAAACTCAGGCAGAGTTCAGCCCCCACCTTTACCAATGGGCCATTAAGAAACTGAGACGCCGCCTTAATTTCCACAATAAAAGAATAAAAGATGTGTTTGTTTCTTGCTTGCCTTACTAGGAACAATAAACTGATTCCAGGAGTTTTGAATTCAGGACGGGGAAAGCTCTGCCTTTCAGCAATCTTTAAAGGGAAAGACTTTTTCCCCCCCAACAGGAGTAGTAAAAAAAAATCACTCCTGATAGAAAGGAGGGGTAGCGTCTCCACCTCCATCTATAAACAAGCAAGAATTAAGACAATTCTATGCAAAATTAATTGAATCTGGATCTTGGAGTTTGAAATGGGAGGGACATGAAAGAGGAAGCCTTGAAAATTTGAAACAGGCTTTAACCAGGGCTCCTGTATTGGGTTTGCCAAATTTGGAAAAGCCATTCGGTCTCTTTGTAGACACACACACACACACACACACACACACACACACACACACACATTGAATTGCACGAGGGGTGTTGGCTCGGAAAGTAGGAAATTGACCTTTGGGGGAGCCCTCATTGTAAACACCCCACATCAAGTCAGAACTATCCTTCACTGGTGGTTATCTGATTCAAAATTCTAAACAAAAATAAAACAATTTTAATGCAACACAGATTTGATTTTACCTGCAGTTCTCAATTTGAATCAAGCACAGTTCTTAACCAACACCAGATCAATGGATCACCTTGGATGAGAACATTATGGTGTTGAAATAATTGACTTACATACAAAAACAAGACCTGATTTGGAGGGACACCCCCTGGAGACAAATTGCCTCGAAATTGGTCTGCTCAAACCTTTGAATTGTATTCATTAAATTAAGCTCTATGGACAGGGAGCCTGGATAGCTCAGTGGATAAATGCATTGTAATTTAACACCAGCTGTCTGCAATTACTGTAAATTCGAATCTCACCAGGCTCAAGGTTGACTCAGCCTTCCATCCTTTCTAAGGTAGGTGAATTGAGGACCCAGTTTGTGGGGGGCAATAAGCTGATTTTATGATGGCTATTGCTTAATGCATTGTAACCCTTAGTCTCTGGACATCATTTGGCAAAATATGGGTGGAGTCATTGGGGACTTCAAGCTATTGTACATGAACTTTTAAACTAAGCTATGATTGTATTGGGATATATCCTTTAGTAACATCAATTATAAACAAATGTTTGGTTTGTAAAAAGGTGAATGAACATGCTGTCAGAAAACAACAAATGGCTTTAAGACCATTTCAATGTATTCATGTGGATTTTACAGAATTACCAAAAGTGGGGAGTGTAAAATATTTATTAGTCATAGTGAACCACCTCACAGGGTGGGTTGCAGCTTTTATCTGCAGTAATGCTACAGCAACAGTGGTGTCAAGAGTTTTACCCAACCTAGACAGATTATCATCATATGAACTGTTGTTTGGAGTAGTTTTCACAACAGGAAGCATATGCATTACTTCCTTGGAAACCAGAGACAAAGTATTGAAACAATATGTGTATAACCTGTCCAGATATTTTGAAGTTTTTAGGAAACAAGGACTATTAGCCCAAACACCACCTTTGAAGTTTCCAGTCCACAAATTCCACCACGATGATTGGATGTTAATCCAAACTGGACGGAAGTTAGACCCCAAGTGAACGGGCTCAAGCTCATCAAGGAAATCCAGTGAAGTTGATGATCCAAAGGATCCAGCCACCAGTGGGAATAGCATTCTTCATCATCTGGACTATTTTTGTATTTTTTTCTTTCTTAGGATTCAGTGGTTGCCTATGCTGTTTCCCAACTGAAAAGGACTACAACTGCTCAGATTCCTTTGCGCACTCGCCCAGATGTATTGGTTTTGTGATTGTGTTTTTAAGATCTTAGGAGGACAATCCTGGATCCACTGGATGAGACTGATACCAGGTGACCATCAGCCTTGCTGAATCACTCCGGAAGCTGATTCTCTACGCACGGCGGAAGATTTGTAAAGAGGACAACTGCCTTCACATTGTACATATACATATTATTAGCTTTAATATAACACTTTCTTACACATGCTAATGTTATTAGAAGTTTGGGAGTATGTTTTGTGGGTATTTGTTTTTCTAATCTTACTAGTAATTTTGTTTTACATATATAAGGAACGTTTTTGTGGTAGACCTAGGATTTTTATTGCTACTCCTGTTTCCCAAATCACATGCACCACTAACCCTCTCCCTGACGTAGTGAGCTTCACACCATAGTTGATTATGATTTGTTTATGGCTTTGGACATTATTCGCACTAGGACTCTCAGGTGAACATAAGATGAACATTGATTCCCTAGATGACTACACTTTAGGTCAAGTTCACTCACGCCAAGAACGCATTGTATATGCACGAGGTCGTTACCTTAGACCTAAGTCAACTCCACCACCTAAGGTTGCACTATTGACATTCCCAGCTGAGGGGGGAATAGATAAGGAAAATGGGCCTCTACAACAATTGCATAGAGGAGACTATATATCATGGATTTTGGAATAAAGTCAAGATCTTGTTAAACAGTATGACCCTACCCTAGGTCAGAAATGCTGCTTATGTTTATCTACTAGCCCTACATCTTATCATGCTGTTCCTGTCAAACCACAACTCTGGGTTAGAACAAAGGCTACCAGAAATAAATTTTAAGAAGGGAAAGTGGGGTGGATGGAATCTGTCCAAGACCATTTCAACCTTCAGAATTTCCACTCTGGTTCAACTTGAAGTCCAAATTAGATTTGTGTATCCTTTTTCCACCTGGAAATACTACCTCTCGATATGTTTTTTGAAGGACCAATTCTCAGAGATAAACAGAAGGACCTCTCACTGGAAGTCCCATTGCAACCACTGGCAGGAATGTTTGTGGCAGGGACTTAGGGGTCTGGACTAATGCAAGGAACTACTGAGTGCATGCCTTTTCCATAAATCTTCTTATGTGGAAAGGATGCATATTTGTGTTTACCAACAAACTGGACAGGAACATGTAACAAATCAGGTGTGGTCAGAGAAATTGCCAAGGAATTGCAGGATAGGGCTTCCAAGATAGGTCAGAGGTTATAAACAACTGACATGTGGTTTTCTTGGTTGCCTGGATCCGGGTGAATTAATATGGCTGTGGCAGGCCTAGCTTTTATTCCTTGTGCAATCCCTATGCTGAAACATCTATAAATAAGAACAGTAAAGGAGATTCAAGTTGAAAAGGAACTAGCTTTGATAGAACGTTTTCTTAATCAACTTGGTCCATATCCTGTGGAAGAACATAAAGATTCTGAGGCAGACCCATATGAGGAAATGGAATCTGTAGAAAAAGGTAGAGAATCTCCCCAAGAATCAAGAGAGTAGAAAAACAATCAAGAACTACCTATCCTTTACTTTTATTAATTATCTTTTGTTAGACCCTATATATGGTAGATTTGTTTATTGGAATCTTGTATACTCAGAAGTTAAACTTATATGAGAATAGTGAAAGTTTCTGCATTGAAAAACTTTCAGAGGGGGGAATAATGTAACGAAGCGGGCTCTGATGGATGACCACTGGATAACTTTCTATTCACTCTATTCTAAAAAGCAATGCATCCGGCTGGAAAGAGTACAAACTCAGCCAAGGTCCTTTTGGTTCCTCTAGGAGGCCTCTAAGTTGTCAGAAGAAAGGAACATTCTAATGACATACAGCTTAAAGGTTGGTTAGGTCAAGGGGATCCACATGAGTTAAAAGTTGTCCATCGTTAAAAGATAAAAGAGATGCTTCAGTAATCTACAAAAAGAATTATGATTGTTTTGCAAAGAAACTCTGTAATGTCAATTAAAATTGATAAATGTATAGGGCCATATGAACTGCTGACTTCAAAAGAATCCTTTGTCTAGAAGGGTATAAAACCATTGTACCTAATTCCTGTCTTTGTTCAACGCTTCATGTACAGAGCCTTGAACCTATTGCGCAATATATAAAATCTGTCTCTGATCAACCCAAAAGTTGTGTTTGTCTTATTAAATCCACAACATGGCCATGATGTGTGGCAGGGGAGGTGGGGGATCCGGGGGTGATGGGGGGGTCGAGTTTGTCGAGCTTGTGTTTTTACCATTGGTACTGTGAGTGGGAGGGGTAGATATGGCGGGAGCAAGGGGCCATATGTTGAGGGAGCGCGCGCCCGCTGTCTTCGAGCGGTGGCGCGCTCCGGCCCCCAAGGCTCCACTCATTCTCCAGGTTGCACAGACCCTCAGGGCCCGGGCCTGTGACTGATGTTGTGCAACGCCAGGTCTGTAGTAAATAAAGCCCCCCTCATTTGTGATCTTATTCAGGAGGGGGGAGCAGACCTGGCGGGTATGTAGGCTGGTGACCCCCAGGGGGATGGCCTTCTCTGTGGGGGCTCCTACCCTCTGGAATCAGTTGCCCCCTGAGATAAGGAGAATCCATGACCTCAATGCCTTCCGTCGTGCCCTTAAAACCCTCTTTTCCAGCAAGCCGGGCTGGCTTAAGAAGAAATTTTTAAATTCTTTTAATCAGTTTGTGACTTCCTAACTTTCGGGCCAAATTTATATATATATTTAACTGTTTTTAATATTTGTATTCTATGTTCTTATCTTGGCTGTACACCGCCCTGAGTCCTCAGGGAGAAGGGCGGTATATAAATTGGAAATTAAATTAAATTAAATTAAATATTACGGAGACCTGGTTGGGCCCGGAGGGAGGGGTCCCTCTGGTAGAAATGTGCCCACCAGGCTTCCACGCATTCCATCAGCCGAGGTCACAGGGGAGGGGTGGGGGAGTAGCGGTTGTTATTAGAGAAGGCCTTAGGACGAGGGAGGCCACTGTCCCTCAGACGGCCGGCTGTGAGTCTCTCCTTGTGAAGTGGGGTCATGGGGTTCAGATGGGTTTGCTGATCACGTACCTGGCTCCCTGCCACGTGGCAGCAGCTCTGCCCGAGCTTCTCAACGTTATCACCGCGGTGGCGGTTGATACCCCCAGACTTATGGTCATGGGGGATTTCAACCTGCCGTCCGTGGGTGAGGCGTCTGAGGTGGCTCGGGAGTTCATGGCTTCCATGACGGCTATGGACCTAACCCAGTTAATTCATGGCCCTACACACGTGGGGGGAAACACGCTGGACTTGGTTTTTGTCTCTGGACAGTGGTGAGTGATCTCGAGATAGGGGATATAGTCATCGAGCCCTTGTCATGGTCGGATCACTCTCTCCTTCGCCTTGACCTTTGAACCGCCGCACCCCGCCGCAGGGAGGCGGAACCAACAAGATGGTACCGCCCCAGGCGCACAATGGAACCTGACAGGTTCCAGATGGAGCTTGGGCCAATCCCCGAGGTTCTGGCTCACGCCTCGACTGGAGACCTAGTGGCCGGCTGGGATAGGGCGGCCGCTGGAGCTCTGGATCGAGTCGTGCCTTTGCGGCCTCTGACCCGGCGCCGATCTCACCTGGCTCCTTGGTTTACAGAGGAGCTGAGGGAGATGAAGTGCCGGAAAAGACGCCTAGAGAGTAGTTGGAGGGCTAGTCTTTTTGAATCAGACCGGACACTGGTAAGATCTCATATTAAGAATTACCTAGTGGCGATAAAAGCAGCAAAATGTACTCATTTTGCTGCTCTTAGTGCATCATCAGATAATCGCCCGGCCGCCCTGTTTAGGGTGACCCGCTCCCTGCTCCACCAGGAAGCGCGGGAGGACCCCTTGGAGGGAAGAGCCGAGGATTTTGTTCAGTATCTGTATGACAAAATCACTCAGATTCGGGAAGATCTGGACTCCGACTGGGTAGATCCAGCGGGGATGACGGAGGCAGGTCCTGAGAATGTTATCTGGGATGAGTTTGATCCTGTGACCCCTGAGGATGTGGACAGGATTCTGGGTAGACTGAACGCGACCACATGTTTGTTGGACCCGTGCCCCTCCTGGTTAGTGCTGGCTTCCCGGGAGGTGACGCGAGGCTGGCTCCAGGGGATTATAAATGCTTCATTGGGCGAGGGTGTCTTTCCCGCTGCCTTGAAAGAGGCGGTGGTGAGACCTCTCCTCAAGAAGCCTTCCCTGGACCCGGCAGTATTGGCTAACTATCGTCCAGTCTCCAACCTTCGCTTTGTGGCGAAGGTTGTTAAGAGTGTGGTTGCGCGACAGCTCCCCCAGTACCTGAATGAAACGACGTATCTAGATCCGTTCCAGTCAGGCTTCAGGCCTGGGTACAGCACGGAAACGGCATTGGTCGCGTTGGTGGATGATCTCTGGAGGGCTCGGGACAGGGGGTGCTCCTCTGTCCTGGTCCTGTTAGATCTCTCAGCAGCTTTTGATACCATCAACCATGGTATCATGCTGCACTGGTTGGAAGAGTTGGGGGTGGGAGGCACCGTACTACGGTGGTTCTCCTCCTTTCTCTCCGACCAGTCGCAGTCTGTTTTGACGGGGAGGCAGAGGTCGACCCCAAGGCCCCTTATATGTGGGGTGCCACAAGGATTGGTCCTCTCGCCCCTTTTGTTCAACATTTATGTAAAGCCGCTGGGCGAGATCATCCGTGGTTTCGGGGTGGAGTACCATCAGTACGCTGACGACACCCAGCTGTACATCTCCACCCCGTACCACCCCAACGATGCCCTTGAAGTGATGTCCTGGTGCGTGGAGGCCGTACGGATCTGGATGGGGAGAAACAGGCTCAGGCTCAACCCATCCAAGCCCGAGTGGCTGTGGTTTCCGATGTCCCGATATAGTCAGCTGGTGCCATCGCTGACTATTGGGGGTGAATCATTGGCCCCCACGGAAAGGGCTCGCAACTTGGGTGTCCTCCTGGATTCACGACTGTCTTTAGAAGAGCACTTGATGGCCATGACCGGGAGGATTTTTCATCAGGTTCGCCTGATCTGCCGGTTGCGTCCCTTTCTAGATCGGGACTCCTTACGCACGGTAACTCATGCCCTCATCACCTCCCATCTGGACTATTGTAACACTCTGTACATGGGGCTGCCCTTGAGGAGCACTCGGAGGCTCCAACTGGCGCAGAGTGCGGCCGCGCGGGTGGTGACGGGAGCGACGTGGAGCTCCCATGTAACACCTCTCCTGCGCAAGCTGCACTGGCTCCCGGTGGTCTTCCGAGTGCACTTCAAGCTTTTGGTTATCACCTTTAGAGCGCTCCATGGCTTAGGACCTAGTTTTTTACAGGACCGCCTGCTACCACCAATAGCCTCCCACCAACCAGTACGCTCCCATAGAGAGGGGCTCCTCCAGGTGCCGTCGGCCAAACAATGTCGACTGGCAGCCCCCAGGGGGAGAGCCTTCTCTGTGGGGGCACCTACTATCTGGAACGAGCTCCCCCCGGAGATACGGAGGATCCCGGATCTGTGTACCTTCCGTCGCGTGCTCAAGACTTTCCTATTTCATCAAGCTGGCCTGACCTAAGTCTTTCCCCTTTTTAAATGGAAATTTTAAATTTGGTTTTAAATTATTGGGGTTTTAAATTTGTTCAGCCAAATTATTTAATTCGTTTTAGTTTATTTTAAATTTTGTATCTATATGTTTTATTCTGTGGCTGTTCACTGCCCTGAGTCCTTCGGGAGTAGGGCGGTATACAAATTCAATAAAATAAAAATAAAAATAAAAATTAATATTTTGTATCTTAAAATCGTGAAATCTTTGTCCTTTATTTCCCATTATTTTCCATCCCTTTTCCCCTCTTTCTTATATTTCCACTGTAAATCCCAGTGTAATCATTTATGTTTTTAATATTTTTTCTTCTCCTCCACCCTCTTTTCCTTCTTTCCCTTTGGTTTTCCCTTCTTCTTCCTTTCTTTTGTATTTTAAAGTTCTGCACTCTCCTATTCTGCCCTGTATTTCCCATTGTTTCTCCTTTCTCTTTCCTTTTTTGTGTCTTTTCATTGTTAATCCTAGTGTGCTTATTTTGTATTTTAAAATAATAAAATCTTTTATTTTGTCCTTTATTTCTTATTATTTTCCATCTCTTTTCCCTCTTTCTTATCTTTCCACTGTAAATCTCAGTGTAATCATTTAAGTTTTTTTGTATTTTCCCTGTTCCACCCTCTTTTCCTTCTTTGTTTCTTTTCTTTTTGTCCATATTTAATATTACAATTGTTTAATTTTCCATAGTCTCTTTGTCTTTGTCTTCTTCACTATCCATTTCTCTTTCTTGTTTCTCATTAGTCATTTCCTTTTCATCTTCAGTGCATTCTAGCTCTGTCTTTGCCTCCTCAGATTTCGATTTTCCATGCAAATTTATAATCATTTCTTTTATTTCCAAACACATCGTCTTTATCAGTTCATTAAGTTCCTGTTCCATTTTATTCTTTCCGGGTTGAATTATTCCAGTTTTAAGTCGCATTGAGGTCCCTCTTTTATAATCATCAAGGTCTATCCTCTTGTAGGCAAAACATATCCTCCTTAGTTCTCGCCAGTTATCTCTTTAAAAGTTCAAGGTTTCATTTCTTCAAAGGTTTTCTCAAAGTAAACAATTCCATGTCATGCTCTTCCTTCTCCTGCAGATGTCTCTCTATAATCCACAGTTCCACTCGACTAATTAATAAATCGCCATTTTATTTGTAATCCACATCCGTGTTTATCGAGTCATAAAAGAGAAAAAAGCCAGTTTTCACCTCCTTTCACTTTTATATACCACCAATCAGTGTATAATCCAATCCAAATTGAATCCAAGTTCCAGATTTACATTTCCATTTGTCAATCACTTTTAATTCTTTATTCGGGTTCTTCTATGGCGCGCTTGTCATTCTCACTTTCTCTTTCCATCCGCCATCTCCCCCCGCTGCTATTTAGCCACAATTTTCACACCGGGGTAATTTTAGTAATAGTTTAGTAGTTAAAAATATTTAGAATTTTCTTTTTATTGTCTGTGGGTTAGCCAATCACTCACCCAACACCAGCACTCTGTCCAAATCTTCCCTCCTGCACATTGCTTGCTACAGAGGCTCCAGCTTCATGTCGATTCACTCTGGTTGCCGCCCCCCGTCACCGGCTCGGAGAGAGTTTCTCGGGCTATCCAAGGGACTTGCCTTTCCCTCTTTAGACACAGAGCTGCCTCTGTTTCTTCACTGTCCCTACAGGACAGCTTCGGTCTGAAGACCCCCCCGGTGTCGGTTCGTCTGGCTGGTTTTTGCCGAGCTTGTCGGAGCCCGGCATTTTCCCAGCCAGTCACGCCGCGCTGCTTCCGTATTTAGCCTGTAGTCGTTCAGTTCCTTGATGGTGGGCTTCTTCGGCACTGGGATGATAGTAGAGTGTTTGAAGGAAGAAGGAACATAGCACATCTCTAGCGATTTATTGAAGATACTGGTGAAGATGGGGGCCAATTGGTCAGCACAGACTTTTAAGCAAGAAGCAGTTATTTTGTCTGGGCCTGGAGCTTTTCCTGGGTTTTGTCTGTGAAATAGGTCTTGCACTTCCTTTTCTGTGATCACTAGGGGTTGTGAACCCAATGGGATGGGGTCAGTTGTAGGAGGCTTGGCTGTTGTTGGTGTGTCTGAGATGGGGGTTGTGGAGATAGGTGGCTCTAGTTTCCTTTCAAACCTGCAGTAAAACACGTTCAGGTCATCTGCCAGTTGTTGATTTACTTCAGCCTGGGAAGGAGGTTTGCCGTAGCTGGTGATATTTTTAAGCGTTTTCCACATGCTTGCTGGTTCATTTGTTGAGAACTCATTCTTTAGCCTTTCAGTGTAGCTTCTTTTTGCTGCTCTGATCTCCCTTGTTAATACATTTCTGGCCTGATTGTACAGCATTTTATCACCTTTTCTGTAGGCTTCCTCTTTGGAATGACGTAGCTGCTTAAGTTTAGCTGTGAACCAAGGTTTGTTGTTACTGTATATTCGCAAGTTCCTGGTCGGTACACATAGGTCTTCACAGAAGCTGACATATGATGTTACAGTCTCTGTGAGTTCATCTAAGTCTGCACAGGTACTTTCAAAAACATTCCAATCAGTGCAGTCAAGGCAGGCCTGTAGCTTTAAGTTTGCCTCCTCCGTCCAGGTCTTCACTGATTTAATTGTTGGTTTTGTGCAGGGGTGAAATGTACTACTACCGGTTCTGTGGGCATGGCTTGGGGGGGGGGGGGTTAATGTGACTGGGTGGGTGTGGCCAACTTTTTTTTTTAACTTTTCAAAGCATTTTTTCTAATGCTTTGAAAAGCCTCTGCCAATCAGGCAACTCAGCTGGGATCGTCAGAGACTTTTCAAAGCATTTTTTTTTACCACCTCTTCGGCCAAGAGGTTGCAGAAAGAAATGCTTTGAAAAGCCTCTGATGATCCCAGCTGAGCCGTGCGATCATCACAGGCTTTTTTTTGTTTACTTTTAAAAGCATTTTTTCATCAGAAGAGGTTGTAGAAAAAATGCTTTTAAAAGTAAAAAAAAAAAGCCTCTGATGATCGTGCGGCTCAGCTGGGCATGGGGGGGGGGGGCGCAGGGATTTTTGCTACTGGTTCTCCAAACCACCCGCCACAATCACTACCGGATCAGGCGATCCGGTCCCAACCGGGAGCATTTCACCCCTGGTTTTGTGCTTTTAAGTCTTTGCCTGTAAACAGGTACAAGGTGAATCATGTTGTAGGAAGAAATTCCGGTCTATGGAATTTGCTATAAGACTTAGAGGTATTAAGGAGAATGATTGACAAGATTTGAGACAGGTTTGTGCTGATGCCTTGGCTGTGTTGTTAAAAATCAATTCTGATGAGATTTTTTACAAAATAGACAAAATTTACAGAATGAATTCGTGGGTGGCCAGACAAAGACAATTGCCTAGAGATGTGGTGATATATTTCACAGATAGAAGAATGAGAAATGATATTTTGCAAAAATCTTTTCTTTCTTCTGTGCAAGTGGAGGGAACTCAAATTGGAATCTACAAAGAACTACCGCCAAAGATATTGAAAGATAGAAAAGATTTTGGTTTTTTAGTAAATGAATTAAAAAAATTAGAGATTCCATTTCGGTGGGATGCCCCAACGGGTATAATCCTGAAGTACCATGGAGAAAGATATCGATTGAATACTGTTGAAAAGGCGGAACATTTTTACTATACTGTTTTTAAGGAGAGATCACCATCCCCACGTACATCTACTGTGTTGGAGATAAAGGGGAGTGATAAGGAGAAGCAACCTCAGCAAGAGTTGGAAGAGCAGCCTAAGCAGATTGAACCAGACCCAACAGAAGTGCAGGGTGCTGTAGGAGGTTATCTGGAGGAGCCCCTGTTAGAATCTTCTCCAATTCTGACTACAAGAGATGTGGCCTTGGACCTAGCTCGTATGGTTGAAGCTAAAGACCAGCGAATAACTTGTGCAGTTTCTAAACAACTCAAAGAAAAACAATTGCAAGAAAGAGCTAAGGCACAACAATATAAAAAAGGAGCCAAGAGTACTACACAACAAAGTGAAGCCATGGAGGGAGCAAAGCCGATGGTCTCGGAAGATATCCGGCAATTCTGCTCGTCGCTTCAAAAAGGTATACATGATGGTTAAGTTTTTATCTTGGAATGTGAATGGACTGAATTCACCACAGAAAAAGAAGAAGATATTTACATATTTGCAACAATTTAATAATGATATAATTTGTCTACAAGAAACTCATATTAGAACGCAAGATCAAAAATATTTGATAAATTCAAAATTAGGAACACATTTTATAGCTTCAAACTTGGAAAAAAAGAATGGAGTGGTTATTTATATAAATAAAAGACTATCAGCTAAAATTATAGAAGCAGACGAAGGTGGTAGGTTTGTAGCAATTGAACTGTACACTGTACATGGCCAAACTCTTGTGATTGGAATTTATGCTCCTAACCAACAACAGGATCACTTTTATAAAATTTTGCATACTAAAATATTGCAATGGGATTATAGATCTATTTTGATTATGGGAGACTGGAATGGAGTGATTGATTCTAAATAGATAAAAAAAAAGTTTGGCGAAGTCAAGGATCAGACTACCACAAACTTTTTTTTGATATGAAAGAAGATTTGGAATTAAAAGATGTGTGGAGAATATATAATTCAAAAGACTTGGACTATACTTTTTTTTCTGATAGACATAGATCCTTTTCAAGGATTGATTTTATTCTTTTTTTTTTTTTTTTAAATTTTTATTAATAATAAAAAGAAAAAACAAAACCAACATAAATACATAAAATGACATACAAAACTAACAAACATCGATTCAGTCCAATGACTGACTCTTAGAAGTTACTATAACGGTGGAGTATTTTCCATTTTTCAATTTATATTAATGTCTATAATCATCTGTTTACATGGTTATATATATATATATATATAATTGATTCCTTATTTACTTCTATACATTTCTATTGATTAGTCATAAACTATCTTTGTATTCCTATTTTTGCCTCCAGCCAGCCGTACCATTTTTGCCATACTAAATAATAATCAGTATCATCTTTCTCTTGTATTTCTTTTGTAAGCTTATCTAATTCTGCGCATTCTGTAATTTTAGCTATTATTTTGTCTTCTGTAGGTAAGTGTTCAGATTTCCAATGTTGGGCAAAGAGTATACGTGCTGCTGTGAGGATATGAATGATTAGATATTTTATTTCTTTGGTATAATTTGCTGTGATGATTCCCAATAAAAAGGTTTCCGGTCTCATTTCAAGTTTTTGTTTCGTAATTTCTTCAATCATTGTTTTGATTTGTTGCCAGTATTGTTTTGCCCTTCGGCATAGCCACCAGAGGTGGTAGTATGTCCCTTTCTGTGATTTACATTTCCAACACATCGAAGATGTATTTGGGAACATCTTGGCTAGGCGCGCTGGTGGGAGGTGCCATCGGTAGAACATTTTATAAAGGTTTTCTTTGTAGGGTATGGACAGTGTCATCTTATAGTTTATCTTCCACAAATTCTCCCACTTATCCAATTCAATAGTATATCCTATGTTTTTGGCCCATATTATCATGCTTTCTTTGACAACCTCCTCTTCCAATTTGTATTGTAGTAGGTACTTATAAATTTTGGTAATCATTTTCTCATCTGCACTTTGTAATATTTTATCCAATTCATTTGGTTCATTTTGGAATCCGAATTGTGCCCGATCAGTTTTGTATCTTGATTCTATTTGCATGTATGGCCACCAATCAATGTCTATACCCTGATTCTGTAATTCTTGTCTTGTTTGTAATTCTCCTTCACTGTTCAATAGTTCTTTATAAGTCCTCATTTTCGCTATGTCCATGGCATTGGGGTATATTTGTGCTTCCATTGTCGATAGCCATCGTGGGATCTTGGTGTAGTGTTTCCTAACCTCTTGCCATGATTTGTACAATGCTTCTCTAATGATATGTTGCTGAAAATACCCATGGTGCTTATCCTTTCCCTCCCAGAGAAAGGCATGCCATCCGCGTTGTAAATCAAAGCCTTCTAGTGATAACATTCTTTTATTCTTAAGATCTATCCAGTCCCTTATCCAGTTTAGCGACGCTGCTTTATAATATAGCTCCCAGTCCGGTAGGCCTAGGCCTCCTTTTTCCCGGGTATCTTGCATACATTTTATTTTAATTCTGGCCCTTTTCCCATTCCAAATAAATTTTGTTGTTATTTTAGTAAGGTCCTTAAAGAAATTCTTTCCTGGCCAGATTGGGGCTACTTGGAAAAGGTAGAGTAATCTAGGGAGTATGTTCATTTTTATGGATGCAATTTTCCCTAGGAATGACAGTTGTAATTTATTCCACGTTTCCAGGTCTTTTCTAATTTGTTTCATTAATTTATTGTAATTGTCTTCTCTGATTGTTATTGCTTTGGCAGTAAGCCAGATTCCTAAATATTTTATTCTCTTTACAATTTGTATTCCTAATTTATCTTCTAATTGTATCTCTTGTACCTTTGTCAAGTTCTTTGTTAACACTTTAGTTTTTTGTTTGTTAATTTTGAGCCCTGCAACTCTTCCATATTCCTCTATCCTCGCTAAAAGTTTGGCTCCTGTTGTTTCCGGTTGCTCCATTATAAACACCACGTCATCAGCAAAGGCCTGCAATTTGTACTCCTCTTTCCGTATTCTCAAACCTTTTATTTCGGGGTCTTTCCTGACTTCATTTAATAATATTTCCAAAGAGATTATGAACAATAGTGGGGATAAGGGGCAGCCTTGTCTCACTCCTTTTTGTATATCTAAGTTTTCAGTCATATCTCCATTAATCATAACTTTGGCCGTTTGGAGGGAATATATTCTTCTAATCATTTGTAAAAATTTAGCACCAAAGTCCATAATTTCTAATTGCGATATGAGGAAGTTCCAGTTTAAATTATCAAAGGCCTTTTGTGCGTCTAAGAAAAGTAGGGCTGCTTGTTTATCGTTTCTTTTCTCGTAATGTTCCAGGACATTAATAATTGTTCTTATGTTATTTTTGATCTGTCTTCTTGGGACAAAACCGTTCTGATCCGTATGTATGTATTTATGAATAATTGTTTTCAATCTTTGCGTTATGACCAACATGAAGAGTTTATAATCTACATTAAGCAGTGAAATCGGCCTATAATTTTTAATTTGTGTGGGGTCTGTGTCTTCTTTAGGGATAAGTGTAATGATGGTTTCAGTCCAGGATTTGGGAATTTCTGCCTCTAATAATGCATCGTTGAGAACCAGGAGTAACAGTTCATCCATTGCATTTTGACAGTTCTTATAAAACTCCGTTGGTATCCCGTCCGGGCCTGGAACTTTGTTATTTTTTTGCTTTTTCCTTGCTTCCACCAGCTCAGACATCGTAATTGGTCTATTTAATGCTTCTCTGTGGGACTTCTCTAATTTTATGATGTTTGTTTTACATAGGTATTCCTTAATATCTTCCTCCCGAATCTCTTCTCCCTTGTAGAGACCTTGAAAGAAATCTTTAACTAAACGTTTTTTGTCTAGGTTGGTATAATATATTTGTCCTGTTTCGTCTTGCAATTGAAATATTGTTCTCCTTTCTTTTTCTTTTTTCAATTTATACGCTAACCAGCGCCCCGTTTTGTTTGCATGCTCAAAGTGTTTCTGCTTTGCTAATTTAATTTTCTGTACGATTTCTGTCTGGGTAGTCAGATTGATTCTATGTTTAGTAAGGTTTAATTTTGTTTTTATTGTTTTGTTTTGGGGATCCTTCTGCAATTCTAATTCATATGTTCTGAGTTCTTCTAACAACTTATTTCTTGACTGATGTTTCTCTTTATTTTTTTTTGCCATATACGCGATTGTAAGACCTCTTATATATGCTTTAATTGTGTCCCAAAGATTTTGAAGTGATGTCTGTTCTTTAGTGTTTATTTGTAGGAACATTTTAACCTCTTTCTCGATCATCTGTATATATTCCTTATCCTTTATTATTCCCGTGTCCATCATCCACCTCCTTTGCTTTCGATGTCCCTTCCATATTATTCTAATGGGGTTATGATCTGCCCAGGTGTTCGCTACTATTTCGATATCTTTTACCTCCTCTCTGAGGTCTGAGGTCATCCAGGCCATGTCGATCCTAGACCATGACTGGTGTGGGTTTGAATAATATGTGTATTGTTTCGTTTGCATGTTTGCCTCTCTCCATACGTCATGTAGGTGTAGTTCATTGATCATATCCTTGAAGGGTTCCGGTAGAGTTTTCTTTCTGGTTTTACTTTGTTTGGTACTCCGATAATCCTTTTCTATGTCCGTGATTGCGTTGAAGTCTCCTACCATACAAATAGCTTCGTACTCCAGGTCTTTGATTATATTGTGTAGCTTTTTGAAAAAATCATTTTGATTTGCGTTGGGTGCATATATAGATATTAATAGTATTGTTTTGGATTCTGTTTGTATTTCTATTATTAAGAAATGTCCTTCTGTGTCTGCATATATTTCTTTTGTTTTTAGGTATTTCTTCACATATATTACGACTCCTCTCTTTTTTTGGTCTCCAAGCGCTGCATATAGTTTTCCTAATCTTTGATTATCCAATAGTTTTTGATGCTGTCTTTTAATATGTACCTCTTGAAGTGTTATAATATCCATTTCTAGTTTTTGAAGTTTTGTAAATGTGTGTTTTCTTTTTGCTGGTGAATTAAGTCCGTTTATGTTGATTGAGATGAGTTTTAGTTCTTTTTCCATCTCTCTTTATTTATTTATCCGTTGATTGCAGTCTTTTGTTGTTTCTGAGTATCATTTGCGTCTTTTCCCTCGCTCCCTCTCTCTCCATTCTTTCTCTTTCCAATCTTCTCCCCTCTTCTTGGTCTCTTCCTTCTTTCTCTGTCCGCCGTTCCTCTTGCCTCTTAGGACCTTCTTCTTTTCTACTCTCTTGCTCCTCCTCCAGCGCGAAGTGTTGATCAAAGAAGTCCTGTGCTTTTCTTACGTTATCAATTCTGTATTTTTTGTCTTCCCAGGAAATTAGTAAACCCTCCGGTATTAGCCAGCGGAACTTTATTTTAAATTTATTTAATTGTGCCGTTAGGAAGTTGTAGTTCCTTCTTTGGTCCCTCGTCCTTTTTGGTATCTGTTTGAGGGTTAAAATTTCTCTTCCCTTATACATAGCTGTATCCTCTCTCATCTTCCTATAGATCTCTTCTTTTAAGGATTTTTTTGTAAATCTGATATGTATTTCCTTTGGCAGTTTATTTCTCCGGGCGTAGTTCGTGTGGACTCTATAGATTTCGTCTATTCCACTTCGAATCTCTTCCTTGTTCCTCTGGGTCACTTCAGAGAGTATCTCAGTCATGATTTCTCCTAAGTCCTCCTCCTTTTGCTCTTCTACATTCTGGAACCTTAAGTAGAAGGATGCCTTCTCCATCTCAAGATATGATACCGTGTCCTCTAGATCCTTATTTGTAGCTGCTTGGTCATATTCCATCCTCTCCATTTTCTTATTTGTATATTCTATTCTCTCCTCCACCTTACAAATCCTCTGTTCATTTTCCTCCATTTTATGTTGTATCTTTCCTATCTTCTCGTCCATGTTCCTAATATTATCCTTTATCTCTCCCACATCCATCCTTAGTTCCTCATGATTTTTCCTTGTCTCCTCATGGTTATAGGCCATAGTCTCTTGCATTTTATTCATTCCTTCCTGGATCGTCGTTAATATGGAATGAATGTTTGGTATACTAAGGGTGGGAACTGCTTTATCCTTTTCCGTGGTTTCAGCTATTTTTTGTTGTATTGGGGAGGCCGTGAGTATCATCTGGCTTGATGGTATTTTCTTACTTAACTTAGAGATTGTTGTTGAGCTTGTAGTTGCCATTTGTATTTCTTTTAATATCTTCTCCCAGAATCTCATATACTGAGTTCTATTTAGGTTATTCTATTTCTTTTGGGATTTTTGTATGGTTAGTGGCTTTCAATAGTCCCAGTAATCCCAAGAAAATAAGCAACTAGGTTAGGTTCCCCTGTCACACTATCACTATCTATATGTAAATTTATCTATAAGTTCTATTTTCCCTTTTTCGATATTTTACAGAGATCTTCAATTCATAATAACTGTCTGGTCTGTATTACTCTCTAAGCATAGGGGTAGAATATAAGGGGGGGGGAAGCGAGGGAAAAGTCTAATACTTCAGCAATTCATCAGTTAACTATCCTTATATTTGGTTATTTACTATCTTATTTAAGTTAATTGTTAAGTACTATTAATTAGTATTTATCAAATCAATTACCTTAATTTCAATCCTAAAATCAATTAATCTATCTAATATAGTTTTCAAAGCTAGACATGCAGGGAGATATAATATTTAACTACCAAGATAAAATAAAGCACTGAGATAAATATAGTTATATATTAAGAGTAAATATAAAATTAAATTAACAGTTATATATATAGTATATATTATATAATATATAAGATTATATAGATTTCACAAACAATACATTTAATATTAATACCTTCTATAGTTCTTAATCACTAATTTGTTATCAGCTTTTAATACAATTAATTATACTTTACAGTTGATTCTTCTTCTTCTTCTTTTTCTGGATCACTCTCTTCTCTCTCTCTTCTTCCCAAATTTGTATCTTTCTTATTTATTGTTCAAAGTCCAAAGTTCTAAGTCCAGTATCCAATGTCCAAATATTTTTAAATGAGTGTCCAATGTCCACCAAAGCTTCAAAACCCCCAGGTGTCCACCTTTCAACAAAGAGAGAAAAGGAGTAGAGGGTAAAATAATCCAAATCCCGAAGTTTAGGTCCAAACCTCTAAATCTCCAAAGTCCAAAAGTCCAAGAGTCCCAAGAGAAATATTCCGCTTAAATTAATTTAGTTTAGCTCCAAAAGTCACTGATCTCCACTTTAAACGAAGTTTTCCTGGCGCGCTCTCTCTTCCGGTATCGAATGTTTGTTAAATGTCTCGTTATCACTTCCACAAAGTCTGTCAAATTAACCCCCTTTCTCTCCTTAAATTCCGTCTCTCCTCTGTGGCTGTATATTCAAAATCCAAGCTTGTCTGGGCTCGCTTTCTCCTCCTGGGTTTCCTCCGCTTTCACCGGCTGCTAAATTGTGCGCTGTCACTGTCAATATGGAAGCTGTCTCCGCTTATTTCTCAGTCGCCGCTATCTAGCTTCTTAGTTGGAGTTTTAACTTCTTCCGCCTTCGAATTTCACTTTATGGGTTGTAAATATACCTTTTGAGCTTTTTTCTTTCCCGATCTTTCCACCGAAGTCTTCTTTTTTGATTTTCGCTTCCCTCTTAGTCAGCTGTCAACGTTTCTGGCCAGCCGGATGGCTGGTTTTTCCCCGATCAGGATTAAGGGGGGTTTCCTGAACCTTCGGGGGGATTGCTGTCCTCCCCGAGGTCCTCGGAGTTTCCCCTTTTTTCTATTGACCTATCCGAGGTCAATAGTGCCTAAATCGGCTCCTAAATCGGCGATATTAGGGACTTGGAGAACGGAGAGCCGTTCCTTTCGTCCCTAACACGATGACGTCACCGCCGGAAGTCCGATTGATTTTATTCTATTATCAAATGATTTACTTGTTAAAACAAAAAATCTGACGTCCCGATATAGTCAGCTGGCGCCATCGCTGGCTATTGGGGGCGAATCATTGGCCCCCACGGAAAGGGCTCGTAACTTGGGCGTCCTCCTGGACTCACGGCTGTCTTTAGAAGAGCACTTGACGGCCATGACCGGGAGGATTTTTCATCAGGTTCGCCTGATTCGCCAGTTACGTCCCTTTCTAGATCGGGACTCGTTATGCACAGTCACTCATGCCCTCGTCACCTCTCGTCTGGACTATTGTAATGCTCTCTACATGGGGCTCCCCTTGAGGTGCACCCGGAGGCTCCAACTGGTGCAGAGTGCGGCCGCGCGGGTGGTTATGGGAGCAACATGGAGCTCCCATGTAACACCTCTCCTGCGTGAGCTGCACTGGCTCCCGGTGGTCTTCCGGGTGCGCTTCAAGGTTCTGGTTACCACCTTTAAAGCGCTCCATGGCTTAGGACCTGGTTATTTACGGGACTGCCTACTACCACCAACAGCCTCCCACCGACCAGTACGCTCCCACAGAGAGGGGCTCCTCCAGGTGCCGTTGGCCAAACAATGTCGGCTGTCGGCCCCTAGGGGGAGAGCCTTCTCTGTGGGGGCACCGACGATCTGGAATGAGCTCCCCCCAGAGATACGGAGGATTCCGGATCTGCGCACCTTCCGCCGCGAGTTGAAGACGCTTTTATTCCATCAAGCGGGCCTCGCCTAAATCTTCTCCCTTTTAAGTGTAAATTTTAAATTTTTAATGTATTTTAAAATTATGGGTATTTTAAATTATGGGTATTAATTCAGCCAAATTTATTTAATTCATTTTATTTGATTTTAAATTTTGTATATCTATGTGTTTTATTTCATGGCTGTACACTGCCCTGAGTCCTTCGGGAGTAGGGCGGTATAGAAATTCAATAAATAATAATTAATAATAATAACTAAAATCTTTCCAAGAACTCTATCTGATCATAGTCCAGTATGGATAGAAATTGAGACTGCAAAAATTGAGAGAAGATCATGGAGATTAAATGAAAATTTGTTTAGATATGAAAAAAATATAATAGAACTTAAAAAGCAGATGAAAGAATTTTTTGAAATTAATTTGAACAAGGGTACCCCTATTGAAATTGTGTGGGATGCGAGTAAAGCGTATATGAGAGGGGTACTCATTCACATGAACTCTAAACATAAATTGAACAGACAAAAGAAAAGATCCGAAATTGAAGTAGAAATAAAGAAAAAAGAACAGTTACTTATTAAAAATCCAACAGATGAAAGAATACGTGGTGCTATAAAACTTCTGAAAGATCAATTCCAAATGCTTATGGCGGAACAAGCTGCAACAAATTTACAATATGCAAAGCATAATACATTTTGTAATGCCAATAAACCGGGCAGATGGCTGGCCTATACATTAAGGAAGAAGCAGAGTATGCGGACTATTGATTGTATTGATATTGGAGGGAAAGAAATTTATCAACAAAAATTAATTAAAGAAGTCTTTGTAGATTATTATACTAAATTATATGCTAAAGATGACATACAGAATGGACTTATAGAAAAATACTTAGAAAATAAAAGAGTTACAAAAGTTACTAACCAACAAAAGGAAAGAATGAATTATCCTATAACAGTTGAGGAGATAATTGCAGCAATTAAACAACTGAAAACGGCCAAAGCTCCTGGAACGGATGGCTTGACTGCAGTGTATTATAAAACTTTGCAAGCAGAAATGGTGGAACAACTTAGAGACTTATTTTGTAATATACAACAAGGGGGTAAAATACCCCCATCATGGAAAACAGCTTATATTTCTTTGATACCAAAAGAGCAAGCAGGTCCTAAAAAACCAGAGAACTATAGACCAATATCTCTTCTGAATAATGACTACAAAATTTATGCAAAAGTATTAGCCAACAGGTTGATGCCAGTGATTCAAGAGGTGATTCACGATGATCAAGCGGGATTTATAGAGGGTAGATATATGAAGGACAACGTAAGGCAAGTTATAGATTTACTGGAATATCTTGAGAAGAATAAACAGATCCCTGCAGTGCTGGCTTTCTTGGATGCGGAGAAAGCCTTTGATAGAGTGGATTGGAATTTTCTACTAAAGACTTTAAAAAAGATGGACTTTGGGGATCAATTTATACAGGCGGTTTCAGCAATTTACCAAGAGCAAAAGGCACAGATTATTATTAATGGAAGTTTGACAACAGATTTTAAAATTGAAAAAGGAACAAGACAAGGTTGTCCGTTATCCCCATTGTTATTTATTTTAACACTAGAAGTCTTGTTGAATACAATACGGGATTCGAACAGCTTGAAAGGTATAGTGATAAGGCAAGAGGATTACAGAATAAGGGCATTTGCAGACGATCTGGTTGTTACCCTAACACAGCCGGTGGAATCATTATAAAAGATTATGGCACAGTATCAGGATTTAGACCGAACCAGAAAAAAACTAAGATGATAGTTAAAAATATGACACAAGATCGAAAACACGAACTTGAAAGGAGGGCAGGTTTTGAGATTGTACCAAAGGTTAAATATCTAGGAGTTCAGGTTGCAGAATCAAATATGAAACTGTTTCAAAATAATTATGAGGTGTTGTGGCAAGATGTACAAAAAGATATGGAGACTTGGAAAAAACTGCAGCTTTCTTTACTTGGAAGAATAGCAGCAGTTAAGATGAACATTTTGCCAAGATTTCTTTTTTTGTTCCAAATGATTCCGGTGCTTAAAAGTGATAAACAACTGAAAGAATGGCAAAGTGGAGTGAATAAGTTTGTCTGGAACGAGAAAAAATCGAGAGTGAAAATGAAAATTATGCAAGATGTTCCAGAAAGGGGAGGTCTTAAACTTCCAAACCTACAGTTATATTATGAAGCAGCAGCTTTGACTCAAGCAAGCGATTGGTTTGGAAGGAAAAAGACTGGAATATTGAATATAGAAAGCTTTGATCTTGAATTTGGTTGGCATGCTTACTTATTTTATGAAAACAAAGTGGATAAAGTATTTAAAAGCCATATACTTAGAGATTCTTTGATGAGAGTTTGGAAGAAGCACTGATTCAAATGGGATTACAAAATACCGCTATGGCTGGATCTTGGTCATATCATGTGGAATACAAATATAATGTCACTCGGGGGGTTTTTATATAAAGAGGTTCTTTTTACAGATGCGGGCAGATGGCAACTGAAGACATTAGAGACACTGTTGGACGAAGGGATTAATCTAACTTGGTTACAGTATAATCAACTTCAACTGAGATGGAAAGAGGACCAAAAAACTGGTATTATGTTGCATGAGGAAGAATTGGTTAGACATATAAAAGAGAAAGGTCCAATGCATATTAAAAGGCTATATAATGTTTTGTTAGAAAGGGATTCAGAAACTGAATTGGTTAAAGATTGTATGATTAAATGGGCACAGAATTTTGCAGAACCAGTGATGTTGGAAACATGGGAGAAAATATGGGTTCAGAATGTTAAATTTACACAATCGCAGAATTTGAGGGAAAATTTTTATAAAATGTTTTACAGATGGCATTTAGATCCCAAGAAATTATCCTGTATGTATCCTAATGTTCAGCCAAAATGTTGGAGATGTGATTGTTTAGATGCTACATATTACCATGTTTTGTGGAATTGTAAGAAAGTTAAGGCTTTTTGGATAAAAATATGGTGGGTTATGCAGAATGTTTTGAAGAAAAAAATTCAATTTTCTCTACAATTGTTTCTATTGGGTATAGTAAAGGGTTTTACATTGGATGAAACTAAGTTGATATTGTACATGATAACAGCAGCGAGATTATTGATAGGTAAATATTGGAAAAATGAAGCTTTACCCACTATTGAAGAATGGACTTTGAAGATGGCCAGTTTTGCGGAGATGGCGAAGATTTCAGCATATTTAAAAGATCGCTCACAAGAGACTTATGAATGGGAATGGAAAAAATGGATAGATTATGTGCAGAACAAATATCAAATTAGGAAGTATCAAATAGCTTTTCATTGAAAGTATTATATAAAAATAAAAATGTATGAATTTTGTGAAGATAAAAAAAATTATAAGGGGGTTTGAGGGGTTCAAGTTTTATAAAAAGGGGATTTTGATGGGATTATACTCTGTGGAAGTCAGGGGGGGAGGGTTAGGGGGGTCTGGGGGGGGTAGGGTGGGGAGTGTGGGGTGGGTTGGGAAAATGGGGTGAAAATGTAATTGTAAAACTTTTGCAATAAAAAAAAGAAAGATTGGAAAAAATATAAAAAGAAAGCAAGAATGGACGATTAACCTTTTTTGGTTTTGCAGTTGATGTTTTAATGGTTAATTAAAAGGATTATGTTTTAAGATTTAAAAGCTGGAGGGAGGAAGATTTTTTGTTATAGGACTTTTATTAACTTTTTTTTTGGTTTTGCAGTTGATGTATTAATGGCTAATTAAAATGATTATGTTTTAAAATTTAAATGATAGAGGGAGGAAGAAAGACTGAGGGGAAAATGCAGAAACTCAATTATTGACTAATTAAAGTTTACTTTTTGTTATAAGATTTTTTTAAAAATATCTGAATTTTGAGAAAAGTGGAGGGAGAGTAAAATGTTTAAGTAAATGAATTAAGAATACTTTACAAACATACTAAGAGAGTTTTTAGGGTTTGAATGATCAATGTTTGTTTTGATGTTTTAAAGACTTTTAAAATATTTGAAAGCATGAAAGTAAGATTATTATGTTTTAAAATTTAAATGATAGAGGGAGGAAGAAAGATTGAGGGGGAAAATGCAGAAACTCAATTATTGACTAATTAAGGTTTACTTTTTGTTATAAGATTTTCTAAAATATCTGAATTTTGCGAAAAGTGGAGGGAGAGTAAAATGTTTAAGTAAATGAATTAAGAATACTTTACAGATAAAATCCTTAGAGTTAATGAAAGGGGAGGTTGATGATTTTGTAGAAGGGGAGTTAAGGGGTCCAGGGAGTTTTAAATCTTGCAGTAAGTTAGCATATGTTAGTGAATGTTTGTTGAAATCTATGCCCTGTTTTTGTTCTGGGAAGTCGGGGGTGGGGGGTGGGGAGGGGGGTTGATGATAGATTGAATGATTGCTTATATTGTATATTTGTTTGATTATAAAATAAAATAAAAACTTTTTCAAAAAAAAAAGTTTAGCTGTGAACTAAGGTTTGTTGTTACTGTATATTCGCAAGTTCCTGGTTGGTACACATAGGTCTTCACAGAAGCTGACATATGATGTTACAGTATCTGTGAGTTCATCCAGGTCTGCAGAGGTATCTTCAAAAATATTCCAATCAGTGCAGTCAAAGCAAGCCTGTAGCTTTAACTTTGCCTCCTCCGTCCAGGTCTTCACTGAGTTAATTGTTGGTTTTGTGGTTTTAAGTCTTTGCCTGTAAGCAGGTACAAGGTGAATCATGCAATGATCAGAGTGTCCCACAGCTGCTCATGGTAAAGACCGATAAGCATCTTTTAGTGTTGTGTAGCAATGGTCTAAAGTATTCTTGCCTCTAGTGGGACAATTGACATGCTGAAAGTATTTTGGTAGCTCTTAAGTTTGCCTTGTTTAGATCTCCCAAAATAATGGCCAGTGAATCGGGGTATTTGGCCTCAGCCTCCATAATTTGGTCAGCTAGAGTTCGTAATGCCTTGTTTACACAGGCTTGTGGTGGGATATACACAGCAATTAGTAGAAATGAGGAGAATTCACATGGAGAATAAAACGGTTTACAGTTGATAAGTAAAGACTCTAAGTTTTTCACAGAATTTATATATTATAGTTATATCCTGAGACCAGCTGTTGTTGATATATAAGCATAAGCCTTCTCCCTTCTTTTTACCAGATGTTTCTGCAATTCTGTCTGATCGTTGAATCTGAAACCCTGGGGTATGAAGGCTGCTATCATCAATTGATTCATTTAACCAGGTTTCAGAGAAGCCTAGGGCTGCTGAATTGTAAAAATCAGAATTGTATCAGTTTAAAAGGAGTATTTCATCCATCTTATTAGCAAGTGAATGTAAGTTGGTTAGGAAAATTGAAGGCAGAGGAGTTTTATTCCTCCTATTCCTTAGCCTATTTAAAACTCCCACCCTTTTACCTCTCCGTCTCCATTTCCTCCGTTTGGTTTATTTGGTAATCCATAGCTCAGAGGAAATTGCTTCTTCCTGTGTTAGAATCTCCTCTGCGTTTGTAAAAGGTGGGGTGGGGGTGGGGGTTGAGATCACAGAAAGCTGCTCCTTAAAGAAACGTTGCTTAATTCTTAGCAGATGGTCTCATGAGTATGAAATCCGTAGTGAGTCACAGAGAATAATAAAAAATAAAGAAACCATTAGAGAGCATTTCACTGAGGCAGCCTTCGGCAGCGCTATCTTGGATCCCTTTAGTTTACAAATGCACCCCTCCCACAAAACAACCTGTCTTGTGTCCCAACTGGACTTCCTCACGATGGATCTTCCTTCTTCTGTTCTCTGGGTCATCCTGGTTTAAGTAGAAATGTCTATTCCAGTATTTCTCAACCTTGGCAACTTGAAGATATGTGGACTCCAACTCCCAGAAGTCTCCAGCCAGCATTTTGGGAGTTGAAGTCCACACTTCTTCAAGTTGCCAAAGTTGAGAAACACTGATCTGGTCTATGCCTAATTTAAAGAAACCAGGAACATTGAGACCAGCATCTTTGAAGTTGTACCTGGGCCAAAAGCATACACTGATCACAGTTCTCCTCGAAATGTATATTCTTTTTCTATTTCAATTATAGTAATTATGTCTGAATTTGACTTAACATACGAATAAGGACATTAGGAAAACCTAGGCCTTCCTTTGTTTACTTTCTGAAATTTCATGCCTTCTTTTTCCAAGTGTGTAATAAGTAGAACATATGCAACTGCCCTATGTTTTTTGCTTCTTTATAGTTCCAGGTCTAAAGGGTGTCAAGACTGACGTTTCTCAAAATCCCAGTTAATAGGAGAGGACCCACTGCATTTTCAGTCTGCGCTAAGTGACCAAGAAGATCATGGTTGGATGTTGTACTCAGTGAAGGGGTTGCATCTGACATACCTACCCCCTCCCCATTCTGAGGCCAACACAACTTTTGACCATTCTTGCCAATTACAGCATGACAGCATTACATTTCATTAGCTGCACAAAATCCATTTATGTCTTAAATCTGGGGAGGAGAGAGAGCACCATACCAGACATCAGAAATCTTCTAGCTAGGCATGAGATTTCACACACACACACACACACACACACACACACACACACACACCATTTAGCTAATAGGTGGAAAAGGATTTACTTGTGTCCGAGTACTGACTTTCCTAGGCCTTTTGCTTCTTGTTTAATACAGTAAAGACAACTCTTCTTTGCCTTCCTGACCTGGTCTTTTAAACCTTCTATGCCACTGGGAAATGTTGCTAACATTATCAAGATAATATAAGTAAAAGTGAATAATCATGTCCTTTATAACTTTAAAAACCAAATTCATCTCAAGAAATCAATGTTTCTTTCTCCCACTCTTGCCTGTTCTTCAAACTGCTGTCATAGACACAAGAGTGGAGACTGCCGGGAAAACTGGCAAATTGAAAAGATTCTTCAGCATAAGAATAACAATTATAATTTTTTAATAAAAAATATTTCCTAAGAAAAGGCAACTGCTTCCCTTTTTAAACAAACCAAATTAGGCATGCACATTTCATAAATCAATATATTTTTACATTAGTAAGGTGGTGAATGATAAAAATGTAGATATACCTAAAATAAAGGGACTTTTCCAGGGTTCTATAAAATGATAGGAGATAGACATTTCTATTCCCTCTAAGTCAGCGGTTCTCAACCTGGGGGTCGCGACCCCTTTGGGGGTCGAATGGCCATTTCACAGGGGTCGCCAAAGCCCTCTCTCGCCCCCCCATGCCTTCACTCACCCTCACCCTCTGCCTCTGCTGGATCGCCCGGTCGCCATTCACTTACCCCGCCCACTCCCAATCTATTGCTGCCTCCGGAGTCCCAGCTGATGGCTAGAGGGAAAAAAAAACTGTTTAAATTCTTGCCGCTGGGCTTCAAAGAGCTAGCTGCAAAGAGGTAAATTCCTGGAGCAAATTTTTTTCCCCCTAGCTATGCTGAAAAGAGAAAGCGAAAGCAGGGTCTTTGCTGCAAGGTGACAAAATGAGGCAGAGAGATTTCTTTTTCTTTTTCCTCACCAAAAAAGGTAGGTACAAAACTGCAAACAATGGGAAATTTAGGGCAAGAGGAGGTTCAAGATTTTAAAACACAAAAGAAAAAAAGCTCTATTTAACTAGGGAATTGTAATAATTGAGATACTATTAATTGTATATTGTGTTGAAAGCAGAAATGTTGTGGTTTGGAGGAATATATGGGGGAAATTATTTGGTTTATTATTATTGGTAAATATAATTAATTGATTTGTATGAAATTGGATTGCATGGAAATAATTGGAATATTCATGTTCATATTGATTAATATACAAAAAAGATAGTTATATAACTAATTGATTTATATTAAAATGTTGAATTTGTATTAAACAACTGTATTACATAATTAACCAATGTGAGGATGGATATAAAAATAGATGACAATGGGAAGGGGTATAATATAGAATAGAAGGGAAAAATTGAATTTGATTAAGATTAGAGTTGAGGATGAAGGGTAATATTGTTTTTTTTAAAAAATAGATGAGGAATAAATATGGTAAAAAGGAAATATAGAAATTGTAAATTTAATTGAAATGACTAAACACTGTGTTGGAAGAAATATCCTTCTGGGTTCTGCTCCAAGTGGGGAAAAAGACACTGGAAACATGGAGACTGCTTGGAAAGATGTTTTAATGGTGGACAGGATCACATGGCTTGATGGGGCACATTGTGTTAGTTTCTGTTGCTATTGTGTTGCAAATGTCCTTTGACAAAGGATTGACTTTCTGCCTCTGACCCATTAACAAAGGGTGGGGGGCAGGAAGGTGGGAGCTGCTTTGTCTGTAAAATATGCTTCTCCATTTCTCATCCAGGGAAATATAATATTCTGCCTTTTTAATATTTCCCAAAATATTTCATTCTTCTAGGAAAGGGGTGGGTGCTAACCTCCTACAACTGTTTAAATTTGTGGACCGGCCAAATACTCTGTTCAAAGAAAATACGTTGTATGTTTGTATGTGTGTTTCTAATTATTGCTATTTATTCCTATTTGTTCTCTTTTATTCTTTAAAGTTTAACAATTCATTCTTTATCTTAATATCTTTATATTTGTTTGGGGTTGGCTTTCTTCCCTTTCATCTTTTTTATTGTACAGCAATCTTTCTCCTCAAACCTACCACCTCTGTCTTTTCTTTCTTACTTACTTTCTCTTCCCCCCCTCTTCTTCTTCTCCCTACTTCCTCTTTCTCCTTCTCCTCCTCTCTTCCTCCCTCTCTTACCTTCACTCCTATTCTAATTTCCTTTCCCTTCCTTCATCCCTCTCTATTGCTGTATCCTTTTATGCATATGGACTACTCAGAGGGCTGAAAAAGTTATTTTTGACTGGTCCTCGCACTTTTGACCAGTCCTCGAATTTACGACTGTCCTCACAATTTATGTTTTTGCCCTATCTTGTCACCATGGTGAAGAGAAGCAGTTGTGAAATGAGTGACACGGTTGTTAAGAATGGTACAATGGGCATAAATGATGACCAGTCATAACTGCGAAGACCGGTCAAAAGTGCGAGGATCTGTCAGAAATCACATTTTTCAGCCCTCTGGGTAGTCCTTTTGTGCACAGGGACTACTCAGAGGGCTGAAAAAGTTATTTTTGACTGGTCCTCGCACTTTTGACCAGTCCTCGAATTTACGACTGTCCTCACATTTTACGTTTTTTGCCCTATCTTATACCATGTTGAAGAGAAACAGTTGTGAAATGAGTGACATGGTTGTTAAGAATGCTGCACAGGCATAAATGTGAGGATGGTCATAAGAGTGAGGACCAGTCAAAAGTGCGAGGACCTGTCAGAAATGACTTTTTTCAGCCCTCTGAGTAGTCCCTATACACATAGCCATGGCCACCCGGTCACATGACCAGCTAGGCACACCTACCCAGTCACATGACCTCCAAGCCACACCCACAAAATAAGCCACACCCACAGAACCGGTAGTAAAAAAAATTTAGAACCCATCCCTGGTTGGGGGTCACCACAACATGAGGAACTGTATTAAAGGGTCGCGGCATTAGGAAGGTTGAGAACCACTGTTCTAGAGGTAACTTGAGTATGTCATCATATGTGTTGGGAGTCAGGTGTTTAGCTTGGATAGATAGTACATAATCATCTAATCTTTTAGGGATTGTGCCTCTATTGGATCTAATGGGTCTACTCTGGGGATGTTCATCGCTATGCATATATTTAGTTTCTTTTTCAGTTAATTGGTCTACCTTCAAAGTGGGATGTCCTTTCTTCCATTCATCATTAATTATTTTTGGGCATTTGATTTTGTTCGTGGTTGTACTTTTGGGGTTGGTATCTGATGTATGATGTTCTGTGTGTGTATGTGTAATGTTTTTTGATTCTGGGTATATTTTGTTGAGTTGTATTTTTGACCAGTTCATGTGTTCATGAAACACGGCAGATCTGGATACAATGAAATGGTTATTTTTATCAATGAAGCGATATCCCTTGGTTCCTGATTCGTACCCCATAAATATTAGTCTTTTGGATACTTTCTCTCCTTTGCGCCTTAATTGTGTGGGGACATATACATCAGCAGTTACACCAAATACGTGTAAATGTCCAATTTTTGGTTTTCTTCCATACATGAGTTCGTATGGAGTTTTGTTGATTGTACTTGACCATAAGCGGTTTATAGTGTAATTGGAATAAGTAAGGGCCTCAGCCCAGAATGATTGGCTCAAGCCAGCATCGTCTAACACACATTTAACCATGGTTTGTAGCAAACCATTCTTTCTTTCAGATACTCCATTTTGAAAAGGGGAAAATGGACAAGATTTAAAGTGCAATATCCCTTGTGATTTTAGCCAATTTGAAAATTCGTTGGATAGGAATTCCGACCCCCTGTCGGTCATTATTTGTTTAATTTTAATATTGTGTTGTGTTTCTACCATTTTAAAGAACTCCTTAAATTTTTTTGAAAACTTCACTTTTGTGGTTAAGGGTGTATACAAAACCGAATCTACTGTAGTCATCGACTATGGTTAGAAAGTATCTTTTTTTATATTTAATTGAAGGTTTCAATGGGCCTACTACATCCATATGGATTAATTGAAAAATTGATTGTGTGGTGCGAGTGGCTTTTTTGGGTTTAGGTTTGTTTTTAAGTTTGGATGAATTGCACACGGAGCATTCCAAATAATTTTTACAGTTCTTTATTTTTAAATCTTCGGAACATTCTAACATCTTTCGTATGACAGGAAAACTTGCGTGTCCTAGCTTTCTGTGGAGTAAGTGACTACAATTATCGTGTATAGGTTTTCCATTGTTTAAGTTTTCAGACATATTAGTATCAGTGGTTGTTGCATTATTATTATTACTCTCATTATGACTATCTGATTTTGCCTCTTTGTTTTTTAATTGATAGTTTGCGTAGATTGATTCGTTATTTTGTGGCAGCAGATATGTTAGTCCGTCATTTGTGAATAGTTTACCTATGTTTCTGTTGTTTTTAGTCATAAATACCTTTCCACCTCTGAAAGTGGTCTCTACTTCATTTTCTATACTTAATTTTAGAGTTGCCAATATATTACTTGGAATTTCGGGCACAAATAGCACCCCCTCTATTTTTCCTATACCCTTTATATGCGTGTCTCCCATTCCTCTCACTAGGACTTCATTTTGGTTCGCTACTTTAATGCAATATTTCTTTTCAGTGAAATTGCTTAATATTTTTTTATTGTGAGTTGTATGACATGTGGCTCCAGAATCGATGAGCCAAGTGTTGAGTGAATCAGATGTTAAAGTGTCACTGTTTCTTATTCCATATAGTGATCCTTTCTTATTTTCCCTAGGGTTATTTCTGTACATTTGTCTTTCTCTAGAATGTGGTGATTCCCTGCATTTATATCTGTAGTCAGGGGAAGTTCTGTCTAAGAAATGTATTCTCCTATCTTTGTGTTGATATGTGTCACTGTATCCTGTGTTCTTGGGGCAGTCTCTTTTTTGATGTCTTTCAGATCCACATATTGAACATTCATGTGGGTATCTATCTCTGACCCTAAAATCAGTTCTTCTTTGATTTCTACCTTCCCTTTGTTGTGTATATCGCTCCTTTCTAAGTCTATCTTCAGTAATAAGCTTATTGGTAAGGTTTTCTAAGGTAATTTGTTCTATACTTAAGTTATCGATTAAGGTAATATAGTTATCCCAGCTGTGTTTTAATGAATTGATTATAATGCTTTTCATAGTGTTATCAGAAATAGTTTCCCCCCTTTGGATAAGATCTGCTCTGACTGCGTTTAGATTCAAGATATGTTCACTCATGGAGGTATCATGTTTTAGTTTGGCAGAATAGAATTCCCTAGAAATTTTTGTGGTGGTGGCTACACTTTTGCTATAGAACAAATTGAATAATTTTTGGTATGTTTCAGATACAGTCAGATTATGTTCAATACTGGGAAGTATACTTGGGGAAATAGAGGCAATTAATATATAATATGCTTTGTGATGGAGGCAGTCTATTTCATAAATCCAAGGTTTGTCTGGTGGATTATCAATAAAAAATAAAACATTCTCTTTCAAATATGTAATTTGTAAACATTGGTTCCATTCCATTAAGTTGCTCCCATCTAATTTTAATTTTATAAAGTCTGAAGATAGTGTCCCTGAGTGCTGTGAAGTGTTATTTATGTTTAGGAGTTGTCCATGGTTTAAGACCTTAGCATACTCGCAATAAGGCCTGGGTATGGTAGATGTATGTCTGTATTTACTTATCTCTATGTTCTGGCTGGATCTGCGCTGACTTGTATCTATGTCTTCTTCTTTTCTCTTTGCAGGTTTGTTCTGGGCATGCTCAGTCCTCATTCTTCTCCAGCAGTCGACGAGGGAGGATCCTGTGTTTGCAGCTCCCGGGGTGAAGTCCCAGTCGGCCTTCTGTTCTTCGGCTTTGTTTCCGGAGGGCCTCTGGTGACTGAAGGATGCCTGGGGTGCTGCTCTGCTCGTCGGGGAGTCTCCGAAGTCGGGACGATCGAGGAAGAAGCCACCGGAGGCTTGTCGGCCATTTTCTTCGAAGCAGTCAGGAAGTGGAGTTCGAGGCGGGCCGCCATCTTTGATGAAGCCGGGTTGCTCAGCAAGTTGTTCTTCGGTAGGTAAGTATGATTGCCAGCATGTCTTTTTTCGGGTGGCTAGGTCTTTCTTTAGACAGTTTATTTCTTTTTGGCTTTTGGTAGGTGATAGTTTAGAATTTTCTGGTTGTTCGTTTGGTATTTTTAGTTTAGTCCCGAGTGCTGCAGTCAGCACCTGTATAGCATTATCTATTTCTAGTTCAGTAGGTTGAGTTTTGTTTTGTTTAAATAGTTGTTTTTTATTTGTTTCTGAACTCGGGTAGTCATCTTCTTGGTAGGTTTTGTTTTCTACTTTATAGTTTGAGGTTTGGAATTCTTTTAGTAATTGGTCGGCCATTTTGGGAGTATTAGGTGGGTAAGATGGCTGCCATGAAAAAGGCGGGAAGCTGTCGCCATCTTCGGTGTCATTTTTGAAGTCAGGGGTTGAGCTTCTTACCTTGTATTTTTCTTGTTTGTTATTTTCGTTATCTGCTGCTGTTCCGTGGTCATTTATCATGCTGCGGATTTTCACAAGCAGATTTGATTCAACTGTAGTTGTTTCTATTAATTGTAGTATTTTTCTTTTTACTTCATCTTCTTTGTTTGGTGTTGAGAAAGGTTCTTCTGCTCCAGCTAGTGGTTGTTTGTTTTGTGTTAGCAGTTCATTTTCTTGTAATTGCGTTTGTTTCTTCATGTTTTCAAGTGGTGTATATTTGTCAGGAGTCAGCTGAGCTGCCATTCTTTTTGTTATGTATCTGGTGGCAGGTCTTCTTTTTTCTTTTTGTGAGTCTTGCATCTTTATGTTTGGTTGGGCCTACCAAACCATCCTCTTGCTACCAATTTGTTGCTAGTTTGATTATTCTGGTTAGGCCCAATATAAGAGACTGTAGACTTTCTTGTATCAATAATGTTTATTTCTCATCTTCCTCAGGAACACTTTTAGACAGCTAGCAGTCTGAGAGGAGTAAAGTCTTATATACAGAGGAGGCGGGGCGAATGGTAAGTAGTAACCAATGGCAAGGGACATAATGACATCACACAATGACATATACACAAGCACACATATTTACAGAGAGCAGGTTAGGTATTTTCAATTGTAACAGTCAGGTCCCATTGATCCCTATTGGGACACTGCCATTCTGGTGGGGAGGGGACCTGGAGGCATTTCTCAGTTTATAACCTTCTTCCTGGTGCCTATCTATCCTGTACTTTGATTTACCTTCCTGGGAATGTAAGAGGGGAGGGCCATCTGTTTTGTCTCAGCTCGGGAGCCTCCAGCAAGCGACGCCTGAGAACAGCTTATCACCTTCTCAGCCTGAGATTCTCAAAACATCTTTGCACCTGTGGATTGGCTTATTCGACACTGGACTGAGGGGAGAGGTCTCTAACTGTTTTAACCTAACGGAATTGCACAGGAATCTTCAGATCCTGCTTTTTTTGTCTTGCTATCATTCTCTCTCAATAAAAGGTTCCTTTTGAAACATCAATTGTTTCAATAGTTCTACTTTCTTGAGCAAAGAGGAGAGACAAGTCCTTACAGTCATAAATATCTACAAGGTGCCATATTTGTTGAATGAAAGGTGTAAGTCTAGCCATGACCCTATTGGCCTTCAGGAAAGCAGTAAAGACCTGGTTTTCCCACCCATGTGGGTGGCCTGAAAGTGTTGTGGCCCATCAGCGGCCTGTGCAGCTAGTAGTTGATTCCGACAGCGAGGAGGCTGGTGTGGTGCTGCACCAGCTACCTGTGCAGCTGGCACTCGAGTCAGACAACGACTCGAGTCATTGGAGAAGTTGTGGTGCCAGAGGCGGGGATTCAGCCAGGGCCTTCAGAACCTCCAGAAGCTCCCATAAATGAAGAGGAAGAAGAGGAGGAGCCTCTTCTTGATGCACGGGCACGCAGAGCTGCCAAAAGGCAGGAGTGGCTCCTCAGGAGGAGGTCTCCTTGAGAGTAAGGCTTGGGGCTACTTGGCCACTCCCTTAGCCTATTTAAGGAAGGACGACGACTGAGGCAATTTGCAAGGAACAACTTTGTTCACTTTCCTCCGCGTCTTGATCTTAGTTCTCTTATCAGTTTCCTGCAAATTGCTTCTGGGCTTTCTGCCAACCATAGTAAGATTACGATTATTTATTCTTTAGATTCTTGTAGGCTGTTAAGAAAGTTAATTAACAGCCTTTGTTTGAAAAAGACTGATTTAATTTAGTAAACTAAGGTTTGTACAGACTTTGTGTGTGCTGCATTCTTTGGGGTCTGTAGCTGGGGCAGAACAGAAAGTTAATGGGACTGGCATGGTGTATTTGACCTATGGATATGATTTTTTTTTTTTGTGGCTTCAGTAATTTTTTTGCTTTCATTGTTTTTTATCATTGTGTTTTTATTCTTGTTTGCTGCCCAGAATTTCATCTGGTATATGGGCAGCCATATAAATCTGTTTAATAAAAATTAAAAAAAAAAGTTATAACTAAATACAACTTCTAGTTACAGAGGGAAAATGTTGGGAAGCACCCAGCTTGGCAAGAGGGAGGGATCAAGCTAACCTGGAGTCACTGCACAACCACAAAAGGGCTAGGGCCAACCTCCCCTAAGTTCTTTGGAGTCTTATCTAATTGTTTCCAGGAGTAGTCTGCCAGACTGGGGAGATTCCTGTATTATAGGCGGTGTCAGTGAACTTCCCAAAAACATTTACTTGGTCACAATTATATATAGAATCCTGGCAGAGATGGTTTTGGGGTCAAATCCACAAGGGATTTCTGTTTGGAATAGAAAAGGGAGTAGATAGCAGTCTAATATCCCATGTCAGATGCAAATGTAACAAATATAGTAATCTTTTTTTTCTTTATGTAGTCATCAAAAATTTAGCATTAGTGTATAGGTGTACATATGTAACTCCAGGAAACTATGCAACAGCTTCCCAGAGAAGGCCAGGCAAACAACTATAAGAAATTGAAAGTAAATAAAAGCATTAAATCCTTGGCAAACAAGAGAATCATGGGTCCCTTTTTAGCAAGGAGAGTGGGGAAAAGATTCCAATCTCATTGAACATGTTACAGGTAGTCCCCAATTTACGACCACAATTGAGCCCAAAATTTCTGTTGTTAAGTGAGACATTTTTAAGTGAGTTTTGCTCCATTTTATGACTTTTCTTGCCACAGTTAAGTGAATTACTGCAGTTGATAAATTAGTAACTTGATTGTTAAGTGAATCTGGCTTCCCCATTGACTTTGCTTGTCAGAAGGTTGAAAAAGGTGATCACATGACCCTGAGACACAGCAAAGGTCATAAATATGAACCAGTTGCCGAGCATCTGAATTTTGATCACATGATCATGGGGATGCTGCAAAGGTTGTCTATGAAAAACGGTCATAAGTCACATTTTTCAGTGCCATTGTAACTGTGAATGGTCACTAAATGAACTGTTGTAAGTCGAGGACTACCTGTATTAATATTTCTTCCTGTTGAAAGAAAGAGATGAATGTTAGGAAAGTCATGAAGAGAAGAAAGGAAAAAGAACAAAAGGTGCTATACTGAAAAAAAGGATTGTATTGGTTGATTGAAAAATATTGTGCTACTTTTCTCATCCAAAGAAAGAAACCAAAGCAACTTGCAAAATGTGAAAGGCAGAAAAATCATTTTAAAATATTCCAGGAAAGATACAAGAGATAAAGATCCAAACTATCAGTTAATACACAGAATGAAGCAAAAGAAGTCAAAAATGTTCATTTAAAGAGACACATCTTCACTTATTGGCAGAGAGTAAGTTATTTTTTTCTAAAAGCAGCTCCCAAACCTCCACCTTTCCCAGAAAGCAGTCTGTCAAAATTTGGTGGCAAACTATGAACAACAGAGGGTTGTTTTTTTTATTGATTTTCCAGAGCTCTAACCAAATCAAATCATAAACTGAACAGGCTTAACAAATCTAAACTCCCTTTAGAAGCCCTTTCAAAGTGCCCAAATCATTACTACCTGAATCCCAACTCCATTCATTCAATGTGATCACTGTATCACTACAGTATTAAGGTCTATGATTATCCAAATATGAGTTGTCCCAACTATAGAAAGGTTTCCTTGCCAGATCTAAGTTATTAGGTCAGATGCTCAACATACATTGTGCTCCCACTCAGAAAATCTTTTAGTATACTGTATTTCTATAATCATTCTTCTGAAGACAATAGCACATACTGTACACCAGAAAAGTCTGTTGTTAAAAAGATATGTGTATTAATTTTGCTGGATCCAGATGCAGCTATCATTGAAGGCCCACTCAGATCAGTGCAATTTAAATCAACCTATTTGAGTCTTACTATTTTAAACAGATTATCTTAATTTGGATCTAATAGTGTAAATGGTAAAGAAAAACGTGTAATCAATAAAATATCAAATATCAATACTGCAGTTTTCAAATTACAGGAGGGGAATCAAAATAATTCTAATGCTTCCATATCTTCCTCCTTATTACTATTTAAAGTAATAGCAATAGTTCAAATAACTGAACTCTGTGGGATCTGCAACTCTGTAATAGGAAGATTTATATAGTTATTTAAATATTGTTTTATCATAAAAGGCAAAATACAATGTGGGAAGGAACTCTCCCCCAGGTTGGTTCCTCCAGCCAGAATGGAGCTGTCAGCGCTCGAGGACAAATAGACAAGGAAGCAAGCTGCTGGAAAGAAGTTTCCGGTCTACCTAGAACGATAAAGCACAAGGTATTAGAATTTTATACCCTTCCTTTTTTATACCCTTGACTTTTAGATGTTCTTAGTGGTGCTTAATGGTGTGTCTTTTGATGGGATGATTTCTTTGGATTTGGTCATTCAGAAAGGAAGAGGTTAATCCTAGCCGCTGGGGAGGAGTGGGAATGAAAATCCGGTGAGTTTCTCTGTGTTTTGTATAGCTTCTATCAGTATTGATTGCTTTAGCTGGAAGCGAAAGGGCTGCTTTCCAGCTGAATAGTTGCAGTTTCTCAAGTGGTTACATTGTTGCGATTAGCTAAGTCTTGGGGCTATTTGACTTGGCTGGGAGCCAGGTGGGTTTTTTTTCTTTCTGGGGAACTTTTATTCTGCCGCTTTTGTGCTAGGGGCTTATTTACTGAAGAAATGATTATTATTTTATTGAATCATGTTTCTCTATCTGTTTGAGGTAGGGGTGGGCTCGTCCATCTTCTATCAACAAAACAGAAAAACAAACAAACAATGCAGAACAAAACAAAAACATACGTCCAGCACTAACAACAACAAAAGAAAATAAACTGGTGTACAAAAAAAGAGAAAAAGGTGATCCAAATAAATATAACATTTAACATATAGAATCCACTCCGGCTGGATGCTGAAAAAAAGAAAAAACAGTAAGTTCTCCTCCCCTTTTACATATCTATCATCTATCTATCTATCTATCTATCTATCTATCTATCTATCTATCTATCTATCATCTATCTATCTATCTATCTATCTATCTATCTATCTATCTAATCTATATGAAGAAAGAAAAAAGAGCAGTCAACAGGTTAAGATAAACATTACACTAATCTTCAAATCCCTCTGTTAACCATCTGTTATTGTATTTAACATGTAGAAAGTCCACAAATTGTTTCCAGTCTCTTATAAAGCTGTCTAGTTCAACTCTGATCAAAGCAGTTAATTTTGCCATCTCTTCTAATTCAGTCAATTTTAAAATCCATTCTTCAGCAATTGACATCCCATCCCCATCCCCATCCCCCCCCCCCCCCAGTGCTTGGCAAGTACAATCCTTGCAGCCATCACCATGTGAAGGAATAGCACTCCAAATTGATTTATTTAGTATACACAATATATCAATCAGTAGAAGTAGGCTGAATTTATCTAACAAGCAGCTTACTTTAAGAACATTTGTTCTACAGTAGTTATTTTTTGTTCTAAATACCTATAATAATTCTTCTGTCAGAAATCACCTTTAGGATCTTGTGCTTTTGACAACTGACGTACCTCGTACTACACATATTCATTTTATTCTATAAAGGATAGCCCTTTTACAGTTCCTGGAGGCTGTAGGGCCCTGGATGGGGGGGGGGACAACAGATTTTGACTGAACCCTGGCAAGACCAAATGGCTTTGGGTGAATGGAGTTTCAAGATCTGGGACTTTGACATCTTTGTTCTGAATGGTTTGGCACTACCCCAGACAGACCTGGTTTGCAACTTGGGGATTCTCCTGTACTCGCAACTTCTGCACAAAAAGCAGGTGGCAGTTGTGGCTAGGAGAGCCTTTGCACAACTTCAGGTTGTGCACCAGTTGCAGCCCTTCCTAGATCAGGAGTCCCTGCGCTCAGTCATTCAAGCCCTGGTCATCTTATGTTGGGACTACTGCAATGCACTCTACATGGGGTTACCATGTAGAAGAGCATTTGGAAGCTTCAACTGGTGCAGAGTGCAGTGTCACGGGCAGTCTTTGGGGCCTCTAGATTGGCCCATGTTACACTGCTGTTCCATGAGTTGCACTGGCTGCTAGTTTGCTTCTGGGTGCAATTCAAGGTGTTGGTTATTACCTATAAAGCCCTGCATGGCATAGGTCCAGGTTACTTGAGGAACTGTCTCACCCCTATAGGACAGGCCTTCCCCCACCCGTGCCAGCAGAGGAGGCATGCTGCACATCCCTTCAGTCAAGGAATTCTGGCTGGCAAGGTCCAGAAGAAGAGCCTTCACTGCCATGGCTCCAGCCCTTTGAAACAACTTGTGCCCTGAGGTGAGATTAGCTGCCACTCTCCTAACCTTCAGCAAGAGCCTGAAGACCTGGCTCTGCCAGTTGGCTTGGGACCCCAATAGGGGAGTACCATGCTGGAGGTACCAGATCCCACCTACACCCCTTGCACAACTTGCTCCTGTCAGCATTCCAAGTAATGCACCCATAGAAAACAAACTTATGCGCTGATGGGAGACCTGAGCAAGCTATGAAATGGGCTTGTTTAGAAAACAGGTCTATCACGGTCCAAATTACCATGTTCCCCCCACTTTCAGGGAGTTCCACAATGAAGTCCATAGTGATTTCCTCCCATGGGCAGGAGGGATCTGCCACCTGTTGGAGAAGCCCTGGGGGCCTCCCTGGTCTCTTTTTCATAGCTGTGCAGGTGGCACAGCTTTTTACATAGTCCTCAATGTCTCTCTTCATTTTTGGCCACCAAAATTGCCTTCTTGCCAGATGAAGGGGTTTTAGATAGCCGAAGTGCACCACATGCATGGAGTCATGGCTCCTTTGGAGTACTTGGAGGTGCAGGCTGTTGGGGACATATAGTTTGGATCCTTTCCACGCTAGCCCATCTCTGAGGGTTAGCAACCCTGGATTGTCTTTGTACCAGGGGTCGTTAGATAGTTCATTTTTCAACCTTTGTGTTAGGGCTTCGCTGTCTCCAGTCCTCTGCCATTGCGCTTGTCTTTGGGTGGTGACCTGAAAGACTGGCTGGGAGGGGGGAAGCATGGTGTGAACCACCTCCTCCCGGTTGCTATTGTATTGGGGCTTCCGTGACAATGCATTGGCTAATAGGTTCTTCCCCCCGGGGATGTAGTTCATCTTAAAATTGAAGCGATTGAAGTATTGTGCCCACCGGACCTGCTTAGGGGAAAGCTTACGTGGGGTCCTAAGTGCCTCCAGGTTTTTGTGATCTGTCCATACTTCAAAGGGGACTTGGCTGTCTTCTGTTGTGATCTCGGCTTCCTGAGTCATTAAAACACACAAGTAGTCCCAAAAACCTCTTTTATTGCAACAGCTGTGAGTTACATTCATTCACAGCTGAGTCCCAATTAGTTGCAAAAAGTCCTTCGAGAGAAGTCCTTCAGGATAATCACCAACCTTTATCTCCCTTGACAATCTGCCAAAGACCTACTTGGCAAAGCCACACAGATTCCAGAATCAAACAGAGATGCTGACTGGGAACAGAATTAATAATGATGCTTTCCTGCAAAGGGCCCATGTGCCTTTGCTCCTCTTTTAAGCCTTATGGGAGGGGCCAATCATCTCCAGGCCTTACTCCCGAGTCATCCCTTTAGTTTTAACTGTTCTTGCCTTCTGGCAGCTCTGCGCATGCACGCACTAGGAACAGGCTCCTCCTGTTCCTCTGCCTCTCTGATGTCCGACTCTGGAGGCTCCGGAGTCCACATATAACTCCCAGATGGCCCTTGCCCCATCTCTGCCTCCAACACAGAGCTCTCGTCCGAGCCTTCCCCAGACTCCAGGACTGGCCCATGTTCCTCCCCAGCCTCCTCACTGTCTTGACTCCACTGCCAGCTCCGCAGGCTGCTGGTGGACCACAACACCTTTGAGGAAGTGGTGCCAGGTTAATAAGGCCCATCGGATGGCATATGCTTCTTTTTCCCATATTGCCCACCTCCTTTTGGTCTCTTGTCAGTTTTTGGGAGGTGTAGGCGCAGGGCTGCAGATTGCCGTCGGAATTCTTTTGAAGAAGGACTGTGGCCACTGCCACGTTGCTGGCGTCCGCTTGGATGCTAAACAGGTAAGGCCAGGGTGAGTGGCCATGGCTCAGGACCCTGGAGAGCGGCTCTAATTTCATCTGAGAGTTTGGAATTAAAAGAGAGTCGGCTTGATGTCAGTGTTCCAAGTAATGCACCCATAGAAAACAAACTCTGAGGCACTCAAGCTCCTCAAAAAAGAGTTTATTGGATACATCATATTGTCAGCCTTGGAAGCCATCTTTAACTTTGGATCTTCAGGGCTGCCACACTTGGTGGATGGGCATGCTGTGGGAAATGGGAGGGGGGATGGAGATGGGGTGAGATGTGTAGCCATAACATTCTTTTCCCTGGAGTTCAGCCTGCACCTGGAGAAGCATGACTGGGAAACAACTCCAGTTGGGATGGGGACCTGATTGGAGCATGTGATGGACATGTGGGTACAGGGGAAGGAACGTTGACTTTACTTTGGGTGGGGAAAACCCAGGGGCTTTTCAGATTCGGGTTTTCACAGATGTGCCAATATGACATCTCTAATAAAATGGAACTTTGAGGAGAATGCCTGCCTTCAAGTTTTACTTCTGATGGGGGTGTTACTTTGAACCCTGACACATATTGGCACAAACTGGTGAAAGCCGACTTTGAGATTTCCTGCAGCTTTCACCTAATTAAAAGTTTTCCCCTTGCCCCCAAGTCACTGGACCTGCTGTCCAATCCAGGTGCTGGCTGGTTGCTGGGTTACTGGCTCCTCCTCTGCCCAGCCACCTGTAAGAATGTCCTTGGTTCCCACAGGAAAACTTTATTGTTTTGGCTACAAAACCCCATCTAACTATTTCCCCCCTCCCAATGCTGTGTGGCAACCATGAAGCCTCCAAGATGGCTTCAGTCAGGCTCACTTCAGGGTTGACAGCTCTCTACCCTCCCATCTTTTAATTATAATCTTGTATTTTTTAAAATATAATTTGGATTCTTATTGTTATGGTTTTACTACTTTTAATGTTATAAGCTGCCCAGAGTCACCTTGCAGTGAAATGGGAACAAAACAAAACAGTAAAGTAAAATCAAATAAATATACCTAAAATATAGCCTGAATTAAATTAACAAAGTTTGACACAAATCAAAGAAAAAGACCTTCCTTATTTCATTATTTTTTGGCCTCTCTGAAACAGAATTAAGTACTCAAATTAAGGTAGAATATGTACATTTGCTTGGTTTGCTCCATTGCTAAATATGAGTCAACAGTGTGATGTACATGCAAACATACAGGTGAAACTCGAAAAATTAGAATATCGTGCAAAAGTTCATTTATTTCAGTAATGCAACTTAAAAGGTGAAACTAATATATGAGATAGACTCATTACATGCAAAGCGAGATAGTTCAAGCCTTGATTTGTCATACTTTTGATGATTATGGCTTACGGCTCATGAAAACCCCAAATTCACAATCTCAGAAAATTAGAATATTGTGAAAAGGTTCAATATTCTAGGCTCAAAGTGTCCCACTCTAATCAGCTAATTAAGCCATAACACCTGCAAAGGGTTCCTGAGCCTTTAAATGGTCTCTCTGTCTGGTTCAGTAGGAATCACAATCATGGGAAAGACTGCTGACCTGACAGTTGTGCAGAAAACCATCATTGACACCCTCCATAAGGAGGGAAAGCCTCCAAAGGTAATTGCAAGAGAAGTTGGATGTTCCCAAAGTGCTGTATCAAAGCACATTAATAGAAAGTTATGTGGAAGGGAAAAGTGTGGGAAAAAAAGGTGCACAAGCAGCAGGGATGAGCGCAGCCTGGAGAGGATTGTCAGGAAAAGGCCATTCAAAAGTGTTGAGGACTTTCACAAGGAGTGGACAGAGGCTGGAGTCAGTGCATCAAGAGCCACCACACACAGGACTTCTGGTTTGCTCTCTGTTGCTGTCAGACGGTCCCTCGGGACCGCCAGCCCCATCGCCTGTAAAGAGCCGCCTTTACAATGGAAAGGCGGCTCGAAAAACTCCATTTCCATAAGAAAATGTGAGATAGAGCAGGTGAGGGCAGGTAGAGCTCTCCGCGAAGCCCCCAGAGTTTTTTTTTACTCTTGGGGGCGAAGCGGATGAGGCTCCCTATTTCCCTCGCCGCTGCTCCGGGCTTTGGGAGACCTCTGCCTTTTTGCAGAGCCAGGCGACGAGAACAAGCCTTTTAAAGAAAATTAACAGATTAAGTAAAGAGGATGAGATCTGGACCTGTGACCCTAAATCGCAAGTATTTTTATTTACTTTATAAAAGATATTGAAGAAAGCAAAAAAGAATTTTTAAAATGGCGACTGCCGAGGCTTGAGCAGGGAAAGCTGAAAAGGGAAAGTCCTTCCATTTCTTATTAAGCCACAAAGTAGCGGAATAAATACTCCTGGCTACAATTGAAGAAAAAGCTCCACTTTTGTGTTTTCTCTTTCCTGGAGATTTGATATTGATCTTGTTTGGAAAGAAGCTTTTTTTTCTTTGCTTTTCTTTTCTTTTCTAAAAGAGTTTGTCTGTGTGGAAATATGGTGTTTAGACTAACAAAGCCAGACAAACAAGCAGTGGGGGGGGGGATTCCCCCATCTACAAACTATATGAACAAGTTTTAAACCTACAGACTCAGAAAACTGATTTTAATATAATTGAATTTCTCTTGGAGGAGATTGTAAGAAGGGATGAGATTGTGAACCAGAATTTTGAAAAATTTAAGCAGGAAATTAAAGAATTGGTGCAATTAAAGTTTGATACTTTGCAACGAAAGATTGCAAAAGTGACTAATGGTTTTTCAGAAATTGCTATGAAGTTGGATACAAATATCAATTTATTAGAGTCTAAAATGGAGGAAATTGAGGATAATTTGGACAATAAAATACAAAGAATTGAAAATGATTTGATAAACACTCAAGACAATAGCTTAGAAGAAAAATCTAAAATGGAAGCTGATCATAAGACTTGTAATGCAGAAAATATAAAACAACGGATTGAAAAAGAAGTTTTAATGATGCAACATAAACTCACAGAATATGCGATTAGACTGAGAGGATTACAGGAAAATAACAGAGATGACTTAAGGAAAATATCTTCTGAAATTCTGGCTGGGATCTTAAAGGTTCATCCTGAGGAAGTATTTTGTAGGATTGACAGAGTCTATAGAATAAATTCCTGGATTGCAAAGCAAAGGCAACTGCCTAGAGATGTGGTGATTTACTTTACAGATAAAGAAATAAGAAATAATATTGTGCAAAAATCTTTTAACTCTACTTTGCAACTGTTTGGAAGAAAGATTTGGATATATAAAGAGTTACCGCCTAAGATGTTATTGGAAAGAAAGAAATTTGGATTCCTGGTGACTGAGCTTAAAAAACAAAATATTTTATTTAGGTGGGATGTTCCAGTTGGTATAATATTGAGATATCAAGGAGAAAGATATCAATTAAATACTATTGAAAAAGCGGAAGAATTTCATCAAAAATTTTTGAAAATGAGCTCAACATTTTTATGCACAACACAAGATAAGCAGAAGGAGTTGGAAATAAAGGAAAAATATCGAGTTACAGAGGTCTCTGTAGATGAATCGCCTTTGGATTCTTTAGATGCCTCAGTTGGATTACCTATAAATAAGAGAGAAGTGGCATCGGATTCTAATGTGATGACTCATCAAGTCACAGACAAGCATGGAAATCAATTAGTTGATACACAACTTATAGAAAAGAAATATGAATGGCAATCTAAGCCACAAAAGCAAAACCAACAAGATCAAGTCATAAATCAGAACGAAAACCGATCAGTTGATATACAACTCGTAGAAAGGAAATTAGGATGGAGATCAAACCCACAAAAAGTCAAGAAAAAAAGAAATAGGTCTCACAAAAACAAAAAATTCTAAATTAGGCAACAGTGAAGCCAGTTATTTAAAAGATGACTGAATACATGAAAAGATAGTTGAGGCGAAGTATTGGTTAATATTATCCTGAGGAGAGTGACAGACCTCTGCAATGCCGTAATTTTGGGATGTGAAAAGGGCCTTAAATTGTTGGATTGGAATTATCTATTTTGGATTTTTTTTGATAAATGTATTATGTTTATGCTGAGTTACATGGCAAGAGAGCTATGCTGGGGCATGCAGAAGATCTGGTTGTCACCCCATTATGACGGTGGGAATTAATAATCCTGAAGAAAGCCACTACTACAGATATTATATGGAATATAATTATAATGTCACTCGGGTGGTTGTTTTCTTTTTTTATATACATGAAGATATTCATTACTGATGGGGGCAGATGATAACTGAGGATTTTGAGCATTCTGTTGCAATCAGGATGTTATGTTACCCTAATATGGGTGATGGAGTTAACAATCCAGTGGAAAGACATCAAAGAAGACATTATATGGATTATAAGTTTAAAGTTACTGATGTTATCTACATAAGGGAATATATATATATATATATATTTTAGGGTGGGCAGAATAATAAAGTTATTAAGAATTGTTATGTATGAAAATTTTGTAGGGAAGTGGGTGGAGACAGGTTAGTTTACTGATTGTTTAGTTTAAGAAAAGGGATGTTTAAGAGACATACTTATGGGAGTGGAGGAAATGGATAGATTATGAGCATATAGTTTTATAGTGGAAGGCTGCTTTGAAATGTTATATTAATATACATAAAAGATTAAACATTAAATTAGGATTTATTATTTAGTCTTAAAGTGGAAGGTTGTTCTAAAATGTTATATTAATATATTATATTAATATACATATAAGGTTTGATTTAAGAGAAATATGTATGGGGAGGAGAAAAAGGGCAGATTATTGTTAATTGGGGTGTTATAATAATATTACTATGCTAAACCAGAAGTTATCACATAATCTTATAGTAGAATGTTATTTTGAAATGTATAGTAAAAGGGGGATATAATAATATTATTAGAATATTATTAGAAAGAAAGGGTCAGTATTTGGGGCATGGAGTAAGGGGATGGTAAAGTATCATATAATCTGTTATGAATTTGGATTTTACTTTGAAGAAGAGGTCACAGGGGGAGAGGTGGAGAGGGGGGGTTAGGGAGAGGGGGGGAGAAAAAAGGGGGAAAAATCTGTATTTGAAAAAATTTTTCAATAAAAAAAAAAAAAGAGCCACCACACACAGACGGATCCTGGACATGGGCTTCAAATGTCGTATTCTTCGTCAAGCCGCTCCTGAACAACAAACAACAACAGAAGCGTCTTACCTGGGCTAAAGAAAAAAAGAACTGGTCTGTTGCTCAGTGGTCCAAAGTCCTCTTTTCTTTTTTTTTTTTTGAAAAAAAATTATTTTTTTAAGAAATAAAACATAAAACAACATCTTTTTGGAGCAAGAGTTTGGCCCGGTATAACATAGATATAAATCCCAATTCCCTCCATTAACATCTTAAAATAAACAGAAAATCACACACACAAAAAAAAGAAAAACCCCAAATCTAAACCCAATTTTTATCATTCAATCTAACATCTTATTCTAACATTTAATTTTCTGATATATAATCACCCTAACTCTTAAACTTCACATCCAAACAGCACTTTATAATATTCATTTAGCATTTTAACAATCAGTATTTCATATATTTCCCATACTTCAAAGACCCAAATCAAGTCAATATTTCTTTTGAAACACATCTAATAATCAATATAAAATATTTCATTCCTCTCTAAAAAACATTTTAAGATCAATATCTATTCATCAAAAGTATCTCCTTCATTCCTCCAAGTTTTATTTTTAGCTGGATTGCAGTTTAGTTAGCTGGTTTCCAGGGATGCTTACCTCCACTCCTAACCTTATTTGTTGGCTGGATCACAGTTACTTTTAACTGCTTCCAACATTTTGTCCTCAACTCCTCCTAGGTTTATTTTTAGCTGGATATCAACTTTTCAGCTGCTCTCCAGGGATGCTTCCCTCCACTCCTAACCTATATTTTGCTGGGTCACAGTTTAGCTTTAACTGCTCCCCAGTATATCCTCTCCTCTCCTCCTTTTTTTTTTATTTTTGCCTGGATCACAGCATAATAAGCTGCTTTCCAGGGATGCTTCCTCCACTCCTTACCTTATATTTAACTGGTTCACAGTTTAGCTTTAACTGGTCCCCAGCGTGCCTCCTCCACTCCTCCTAAATTTATTTTTAGCTGGATTACAGCTTAATTCGCTGTTTTCCAAGGATGCTTACCGCCACTCCTTACCTTATATTTAACTAGTTCGCAGTTTGGCTCTAACTGCTCTCCAGCATTGCCTCCTCTACTCCTCCTAGGTTTATTTTTAGCTGGTTCACAGCCTAGTCAGCACTGTGGGGACCTGGTTATTCCTTCCCAAATACTCTAATAAATTAACAATTTGCCTTACATTACTTTTCATTTGTCTTCCATTTATAAAACCAGTTTGATCATGATGAATCATTTGCTGCATAACTGTCATTAATCTGTTTGCTAAAATTTTAGCAAAAATCTTATAGTCTGTATTTAAAAGTGAAATCGGCCTATAGTTTTTAGGATCTGTATAGTCTTGCCCATCTTTTGGGATCAGCGAAATAAATGCTGTCTTCCAAGTTGGAGGTACCTCTCCTCCCTGTTGTATATTATTGAATAATTCCTTCAATGGTTCCACCATTTCCTCCTGTAAACTTTTATAATAAATAGCTGTCAAACCATCCGTTCCAGGAGCTTTACCCACTTTCAACTGCTTAATTGCAAACATAATTTCCTCGGAAGTTATCAATTGATTTAAGCTATCCCTCTGCTCTTTTGAAGTTATACCAATATTCTCTTTCTGCAGATATCTATCTATATCTATATCTTGAATTTTATCACCAGTATACAGCCTTGAATAGAACTCTAAAAAAGCTTTTTTAATCAATTCTTGCTCATAAACCTCCTTACCCTTGTATTTTATTTTCTCGATTGTCCTTGCTTTCTGCTTTTTCCTTAACAAATATGCCAACCACCTGCCTGGTTTATTAGCGTTACAAAAAGTATTATGTTTTGCATATTGTAAATTGGTTGCCACTTGAGCTGCTATTAACATATTAAACTGACCCTTCAATAAATTGATTTCCTCTTTAATTTTCTTATCTGTTGGGTTGGCTATTAAAGCCCGTTCCTGTTTATTGATCTCCTCTTCTAATTCTTTTCTTTTTGCCCCCTGTTTCTTTCTATATTTATTATTCAGATATATCAAAATTCCCCACATGTAGGCTTTACTTGCATCCCATACCATTTCCATAGATGTACCCTTTTGCATATTAATAGCAAAAAACTCTTTCATAAATTTTTTACACTCTTTTACATTTTCTTTGTATCTAAACAAATTATCATTTAACCTCCAGGACCTCCTAGGCCCTTTTCCATACTCCAATTCCATCCAGACTGGACTATGGTCTGTCAATGTTCTTGAACAAATCTTCGTGTTCTTCACCCTAGATATTAAATCATTAGTAATTAATATAAAATCAATCCTTGATAAAGATTGATGTCTATCCGAAAAAAAAGTAAAATCTTTTTCTTCTGGGTTTCTTTCATGCCAAATATCCCTCAACTCCCAGTCGTCCATCATCTCCCAGAATGGTTTGGGCAATTTTGCTCTTGTTAAAACATTTTGTTTAGGTCCCTTCTTATCTTTTTTTACATCCAAAACACCATTCCAATCCCCCAATAGGATACAAGTCTTATATCTCCATTGTGTCAACTTTGAGTGTAGTAAGTTATAAAATTTTTCTTGTTGTTGGTTTGGGGCATATACTCCAATTACAAGTGTTTTTTCTCCTTTCATTAAAAGTTCAATCACTAAAAATCTTCCTTGATCATCCGCTTCAACTAATTTTGCAATTAAGTCTCTTTTCACATATATAACTATACCATTTTTCTTCTCTGATGCTGCTGCAACATAATGTGTACCTAATCTTGCATTTGTCAAATATTTTTGATCTTGTATCCTAATATGAGTCTCTTGTAAACAAATTACTTCATTCTTAAATTGTTTAAGATAGTGAAATATTTTCCTTCTCTTCTGTGGAGAATTCAAACCATTGACATTCCAGGTCAAAAATATAGTTCCCATCTCTGGGCCTCTGAAGCGTCTGGAGCAATTTCTGATGATCTTGCTTCATTTGACCTTTAGGTCTTGCTCCTCCCACAGCTTCTGTTTTGGTAGTTTCTTGGGTTGCCATCTGAAGTTGTTGTTGTTGTTTTTGTTGTTGCTGCCTTAATTCTTCCTTGCGCTTAGCTGTTGCTGCTCTGGTCTGTCTTTGATCCTTCGGTTCTTCAAATATATCAATTAAATCCACATCTTGAACAGCCATCTGAATTTGTAGTGGTTCTTCTTGACCAGTCAAAACTCCCCCCTGAACTACTGTCAGTAGTTCTTCTCTCTCTCCTTCCATTACTTCCTTCTTTCTTTTTCCTTCTGATGATTTGGGTGTCCCAGCCTTTAATACATTGATGTAAAAATCTCTTGCTTTCCATATTGTATTAAGCCAATATCTCTCTCCAGAATACGTCACCACTAAACTGGCTGGCACCTCCCATCTGTACTGTAATTGGCGTTTTTTCAACTCATCCACCAGAAAAGCATACTCTCTTCTAGCTCTCAACATCTTGGGGGGGATTTCTTTCATTGTCATCACCTTCTGGCCTTCAACCTGAAGCTTGTTTTTAAAAGTAGCCTGTAAAATTTCATTGCGTACTCTCCTTGTAGTAAAATATATTACAATGTCTCTTGGTAAGTGTTTCTGTCTGGCCACCCAAGAGTTAACACGATATGCCTTGTCGATCTGCCAGCCCAGCTCAGTTTTCGTCTCCCCCAGCAACTGTGCCAATGCCTCTGACATCATTTCTTTCAAATTCTCTTGTTTATTCTCCTTCACCCCTCTGAATCTTAAAGCAAATTCCATTTCTCTATATTGTAACATCATTACATCAACTTCAGCTCTCTCAAGTCTGCTGTGAGTCTCTCCCAATTTATTATCCAAAATTTCTGTAGATTGCTTAATTTCTTCAACTTTATCATCCACCATTTCAATATCACCTGCCAAACATTTAAATGCCAATAATATATCTTCTCTGATTTGCCGATTCCAAATTAAAATCTCATCTGAAACAGCCTGTATTTTTTCATTAGTTTCATTAATTTTTTCATTAGTTTCATTAATTTTTTCAATAATCACAGTAGCAATTTTGTTTTGTGTGGCTTGTAGGGCTTCTTGTATCATCTCAAACGTTAAAGTCTGTGCATCTGTTGGAGGGGCAGAGGCTTGCAATCTAGGAGTATGAGCTGGGGAGCTTCCAGCACTCCCAGTTCCTTTAATAGGTACAGTCTTTACAGATTTTGAGGCCATTTTCAGTTTAAATTGATCGTTGTATTTTAATCAGAAGCCAAAAAGAAAAGTTCATCAAAGTCAAAGAATTTTCCCAATCATAAATTAACGTTTAAAATCCTCCTTCTCTCAGCACAACAGTTCTTTCCAGGCAAGAGGCTACCAGCGAAACGAAACTTTCTGTAACTTTCACTTTCTCCGCCCTTCCCTTTCAAGCTTCAATCGCCATTTTGTTGCAAATTGCTAACTTGTTACTTCCGAAGGAGGCTATAAACAGTGGAGTTAAGTGTAAATACTTGCAGTCTGACTTCTCCTGGCTTGTTCTGCCTGCAGCAATTGAAGATGTTAAGAATCCCCTCACTTGTTATCGGCAGAGATGGTTGCAGCTTCTAGCTCCGCTAAATAGCGGAGTCTTCCCAGGTCCGGAGCAGATTGACAGACTTCTAGGGAGCCCTCACCCTTCGCGCCCCCAGATTTCTCCTAGGGCACTTGGGGGGCTCTACCTCCGCCTGTCGGCTCTTTTCTCTCCCCTTTGCCCGGGGAGAGGGTTTCCAAGTCCCAGACAGCTGTTTTTCAGCTGTTCTGGGGCTTTTACGGTACTGGGGATCAGGCACCCATGGAGGAGCGTCAGCAAAGTCAGCGAAGCCAACCAGAAGTTCCCAAGCATTTTAGACTATTTATAAATCAATTCACCATAATTATAAAATCTATGAACAAGTCTTATTGTTATTCAGAAGTTCATTCCCATTTTTTGCATGTTATAAAAAACCCCCCACATTTTAAACATCTTTCAAATCCATTTTCTATAATCCTTAAAACGCTTATTAATATTTTTTGAGAATTCTTTCAAAGTATTCAGATTATTTCTATAATGGCATTTCTTGCTTCAAAAATAAACATGTATAAATAGTTCTTAACAATATTCAAAACTTCATTCACATTTTCTTATTTTCTATAAAGAACAATATTTTTAACCATTTTAAAGAGACAGTTCCCTGTAGTTGTTAGATCTATCAACATTTCTCATTAGTAATCAAAGATTCATTCTTAATCTTCATATTTCTTATAGTTTACAACATTTTAAACCACTTTTTAGATCAATTTTCAAAACAAAAACAAAAAAAGGTTTTTCAAAATATCCACTTTTCTTCTATAATATCCCTCGCTTTAAAAATCATCATCTGCAAATAGTTCTCAGTGATATTCAATTATCCACATTTCCTTACTTTCTATAAAAAACAATATTTTAACCAAAGAAATAAAAGTATAGCTAAAATTGTCAAAAGAAAAAATTTGCAAGAAAAAAAAAGGGAAGAAGAAGAAGCAAAAAGAAAGGAATGAGATAGAAAAATAATACAAAGCAAAAAAGAGAAAAAAAAGAGAGAGAAAAAGTAATAAAGGTAAAAAGAAAGAGAGAGAGGAGAGAGGAACTCTCCTCCTTACATTGTTTAAAAATCAATTACATAAAAAGTATTTACATCCATTTTAATCAAACTGAGGTGTTTCTCTCCTTCTGCCCAAACTCTTTCTTCTTTTTTCTTTTTTCCTCCTTTCCAGTTCCAGTATCCATAAAGTTATAAAGACTAACAAATTTAATTCTTTTGTATTCCATATATGGTGTCATCATGTCCTCTCCTAGGGCAACGCCCTCCTTCTTCAACACCATCAATCAGCAGATTTAACTGTTCCAAATAACTTCTTCCTTCCAGCTGTCCATAAATAGTTCAAACACAAATTAAGTATATCCAAATCAAACCTCCTTAGTTTTTCCTCAATATACTCGTTTGAAGAATAAGCGACAAAGTTTCTTCTTTAACCAGCAAGAAATACACAGTTTGCAGTTTCCACTTTCACTTCTGTTAACAAGCGTCCATCTTAAAGTCCCACCGCTTATTAAATTCAAAAACAAGTTAAGTACATCCAAAATCAAACCTCCTTAGTTTTTCTCAATATACTCCAGTTCAAGAAATAACAAAATTTCTTCTTTAAACAGCAAAGAATACACAATTTGCAGTTCCCACTTTCACTTCTATTAACAAGCGTCCATCTTAAGCTCTCTTCACTTATTATTCTCACCGCTTCTTCTTTTTTTTTTTTTTAAAGGACATTCCATTCCATTTCCTCTTCTCCTTCTTTCTCTTTGCAGCTAATCCATTCTCCTTAGTAACCAAAGGTCCTTCCAGAAAAACATTTAGTTCCAAAAGCAAGTGGTAAATATTATCATCCTTTAAAGGGTCTTCTCTTCTCTATTAATTATTTTAAATATTTTGCCCTGATAATTCTTAGCCGCTATTAGGGCCAGGGCATTGTTAGTCCACAAAAAAACTTTGAAAGCTGTTCCCGCCTGGGCTAGTCTTACTCACCTGGCGCTCAAACAGCCTGCTCCTGCGTATCCTCCTGCACTTCGCTTTTCCCGGCTGAGGCAGCTTTGGGACAGCCGCCATGGCTGCCTCTCCCACCGCCACCGGCGTAGAGGGTATCCTCCAGCCTGGAGGAACCTGCCCGTTTCTCTTGGCCATCCAAGGAGGTCCCTCTCTCTCCCCCTGTCCCTACAGGACAGGGGAGGTCCGCAGACCTACCGGTGGGGGCTTGGCGGACGGGATTTTCGCGGGGCTCTTAAGAGCCCCGCTATTTCCACGTCTGAATCGCCGCGGCGCCACCGGAAGTCCCAAAGTCCTCTTTTCTGATGAGAGCAACTTTTGCATCTCATTTGGAAACCAAGGACTCAGAGTCTGGAGGAAGAATGGAGAGGCACACACTGCAAGATGCTTGAAGTCCAGTGTGACGTTTCCACAGTCTGTGTTGATTTGGGGAGCCATGTCATCTGCTGGTGTTGGTCCACTGTGCTTCATTAAGTGCAGGGTCAACGCAGCCGTCTACCAGGAGATTTTGGAGCACTTCATGCTTCCTTCCGCAGACGAGCTTTATGGGGATGCGGACTTCATTTTCCAGCAGGACTTGGCACCTGCCCACACTGCCAAAAGTACCAAAACCTGGTTCAATGACCATGGGATTACTGTGCTTGATTGGCCAGCAAACTCGCCTGACCTGAACCCCATAGAGAATCTATGGGGCATTGCCAGGAGAAAGATGAGAGACAGGAGACTGCAGCCGGAGGCCACCTGGATGTCAGAACGGCGAGAGGGGTTGCCCGAAGAGCTTTATGATGTGTTGGGCACCCCCGAAGATCTTTGGGACACCGCCAGGCTTGTTTGGTGCCGGCGACGATGACGCGGAGGGCACTGGAAACCCCCCCCCTTGGAGTTGGAGCGGGGGGGGGGGAAACGAAACAAAACTAAACATCAAGGGCGCTGGCAACCCTCCCCCCCGGAGTTGGAGATGGGGGTGGCAATGGAACAACAGGAGGACGCTGGCGACCCTCCCCCCCTTGGAACTGGAGTTGGAGTCGGGGGGGGCAATGCAACGAAACAAAACAACAGAGTGGGAGACTTGCAAACAGGGTTGGGGGTAGGACCTGGTGTGAGATCTTTTCCCAGGCCTAGGAGGCCTCAAACTGTGGTTGTGCGAGGGCTGGGGGCTTGAGACGACTGCCCCACTTTTTGGCCCCATTTCTCTCTCCTCCAGCATTTCCTTTAAGACCGGGCCCAATTGCACCAGCTGTTAGCCCGTGGGACTCACCTGACTATGCTCATACCATCTAAACCCCCCTGACTATGGAGAGGGCTATTCCATCTGAAATGGAAGGACGGTACATTGCTGCATCCTGTCGGTTGAGGGGGCTGGACATCAGTTGACCACCGTGAGAGGGTGGCCTGGATGTCGGGGCCCCTGGGGGCTGAACTGGGATGATTCTACATATATGTACTTTGTCAGCGGAGGGGATTTGACCATCGGACCAACCGCTGTGAGAGGGCGGTTTTTGGACCTGGCCTCCGGACGCTGCCTGTTTCATTAGTTCATTGCTGCCATCTCACCACAAGAGGGGGCTGACCAGCTGACCTAACCACCATGAGAGGGTGGTAGGATCTATTGCCCCCCTTGGATTGTGGTCGTTTTGGTTCTGGACTTCGTCCCCTGTTGTGAGGGGACAGTGGACTTGGTCCTGTAAATATGTTTCTGAGATCCCCCATTTCCTTGTCTTCTCCCCTGGTCCTTTATAAACCCTTAGGATATGGTCGTGCTACCCATTTGGCCAAGATGTACTCAGTGGCGGAGCTTCTTGGTCTGCGAGACTCCCCCCTCTCGCAAGCTTGGCCCTCCACTCTATCGAGGGCCTACCTCGATGATGGGCTTTGGAACCCCGAGTGGTGGCATGCCACAAAGAGGGGGTTGCGGGTTTTTTTAAAACTGTCTTTGTCTAAACTTTTAAGGGGTTTGGGGAGGGGGGAGGGGGGTTGGACAGGAACTAGGGTTGTGGGTTTGGGAGATAACCCACTTAGGGAAGGGTTGGGCCAGGCCGGGATGTGCGGCGGGGGGCGGGGGGAATCTGGGGGTAATGGGGGGGTCAAGCTTGTCCAGACTGTGTTTCCATCATTGGTACTGTGAGTGGGAGGGGTAGATATGGCAGGAGCAGGGGGCCATATCATGTTAAGGGAGCACGCACCCGCTGTCTTCAAACGGTAGGGCGCTCCGCCCCCCAAAGCTCTACTCGTTTTCCAGGTTGCACAGATCCTCAGGGCCTGGGCCTTCGTCTGATGTTGTGCAACACCAGGTCTGTAGTAAATAAAGCCCCCCTCATTTGTGATCTTATTCAGGAGGGGGGAGCGGACCTGGCGGGTATTACGGAGACCTGGTTGGGCCCGGAGGGAGGGGTCCCTCTGGTAGAAATGTGCCCACCAGGTTTCCACGCATTCCATCAGCCGAGGCCTCAGGGGAGGGGCGGGGGGAGTAGCGGTTATTATTAGAGAAGGCCTTAGGCCGAGGGAGACCACTGTTCCTCAGACGGCCGGTTGTGAGTCCCTCCTTGTGAAGTGGGGTCATGGGGTTCAGATGGGCTTGTTGATCACGTACCTGGCTCCCTGCCACGTGGCTGCAGCCCTGCCCGAGCTACTCAATGTTATCGCCGCGGTGGCGGTTGATACCCCCAGACTTATGGTCATGGGGGATTTTAATCTGCCGTCCGCGGGTGAGGCATCTGAGATGGCTCAGGAGTTCATGGCTTCCATGACGGCCATGGACCTGACCCAGCTAATTCATGGCCCTACGCACAGGGGGGGAAACACACTGGACCTGGTTTTTGTCTCTGGACAGTGGTTGAGTGATCTTGAGATAGGGGATATAGTCATTGAGCCCTTGTCATGGTCGGATCACTCTCTCCTTCGCCTTGACCTTCGAACCCGCCGCAGGGAGGCGGAACCGGTAAGATGGTACCGCCCCAGGCACCTGATGGAACCTGATAGGTTCCAGATGGAGCTTGGGCCAATCCCCGAGGATCTTGCACACGCCTCGACTGGAGACCTAGTGGCCGCCTGGGATAGAGCGGCCGCTGGAGCTCTGGATCGAGTCGTGCCTTTGCGGCCTCTGACCCGGCGCCGATCTCACCTGGCTCCTTGGTTTACTGAGGAGCTGAGGGAGATGAAGCGCCGGAAAAGACACCTAGAGAGTAGTTGGAGGGCTAGTCTTTTTGAATCAGACCGGACACTGGTAAGATCTCATATTAAGAATTACCTAGTGGTGATAAAAGCAGCAAAATGTACTCATTTTGCTGCTCTTAGTGCATCATCAGATAATCGCCCGGCCGCCCTGTTTAGGGTGACCCGCTCCCTGCTCCACCAGGAAGCGCGGGAGGACCCCTTGGAGGGAAGAGCCGAGGACTTTGTTCAATATCTGCATGACAAAATCACTCAGATTCGGGAAGGTCTGGACTCCGACTGGGTAGGTCCAGTGAGGGTGACGGAGGCAGGTCTTGAGAATGTTATCTGGGACGAGTTTGATCCTGTGACCCCAGATGACGTGGACAGGATTCTGGGTAGACTGAACGCGACCACATGTTTGTTGGACCCGTGTCCCTCCTGGTTAGTACTGGCTTCCCGGGAGGTGACGCGAGGCTGGCTCCAGGGGATTATAAATGCTTCATTGGGTGAGGATACCTTCCCTGCCGCCTTGAAGGAGGCAGTGGTGAGGCCTCTCCTCAAGAAGCCTTCCCTGGACCCGGCAGTATTGGCTAATTATCATCCAGTCTCCAACCTTCGCTTCGTTGCGAAGGTTGTTGAGAGTGTGGTTGTACGACAGCATCATCACGACACGCTGATGATACTCAGCTGTACATCTCCAACCCAGACCACCCCAACGATGCCCTTGATGTGATGTCCCGCTGCCTGGAGGCCGTGCGGGTCTGGATGGGGAGGAACAGGCTCAGACTCAACCCCTCCAAGACCGAGTGGCTGTGGCTTCCGGAGCCCCGATATAGTCAGCAGGTGCCATCGCTGACTATTGGGGGTGAATCTTTGCCCCCCACAGAGAGGGCTCGCAATCTGGGTGTCCTCCTGGATGCACAGCTGTCTTTAGAAGAGCATATGACGGCCGTGGCCAGGGGGGCCTTTTATCAGGTTCGCCTGATTCGCCAGTTGCAGCCCTTTCTGGACCGGGACACCCTGCGCACGGTCACTCACGCCCTTGTTACCTCCCGGTTGGACTATTGTAATGCTCTCTACATGGGGCTCCCCTTGAAGAGCACTCGGAGGCTCCAAATGCGGCCGCGCGGATGGTTATGGGCGCAACTCGTTGCGCCCACATGACACCCCTCCTGCGCAAGCTGCACTGGCTCCCAGTGGTCTTCCGGGTGCGATTCAAGGTGTTGGTTACCACCTTTAAAGCGCTCCATGGCATAGGACCCAGGTACCTTCGAGACCGACTTCTGCCACCAGTAGCCTCCCACCGACCAGTCCGCTCCCACAGAGAGGGTCTCCTCAGGGTGCCATCGGCCAAGTTATGTCGGCTGGCGACACCCAGGGGGAGGGCCTTCTCTGTGGGAGCCCCAGCCCTGTGGAATGAACTGCCCACGGAAATACGTAAGATCTCTGACCTCCGGGTGTTTCGCTGCGCACTGAAGACCCTGTTGTTCTGCCAGGCCGGGCTATCAACATAATAATTTTAAATTGGGGTATTTTAAATTTCTGGGATTTTAATTTGAGCCTAATCTATTTAATGATTTTAAATTTTAATCGTTGTTTTGTTTTGTTTTGTGTTTTTAAATAGGCTGTACACCGCCCTGAGTCCTTCGGGAGAAGGGCGGTATAGAAATAAAATTATTATTATTATTATTATTATTATTATTATTATTATTATTATTATTATTATTATTATTATTATTATTATTATTCCCCAGTACCTGGATGAAACGTCGTATCTAGATCTGTTCCAGTCGGGCTTCAGGCCTGGGTACAGCACGGAAACGGCATTGGTCGCGTTGGTTGATGATCTCTGGAGGGTTCGGGACAGGGGTTGCTCCTCTGTCTTGGTCCTGTTAGATCTCTCAGCGGCTTTTGATACCATCGACCATGGTATCATGCTGCACCGGTTGGTAGAGTTGGGGGTGGGAGGCACCGTACTATGGTGGTTCTCCTCCTTTCTCTCCGACTGGTCGCAGTCTGTGTTGACAGGGGGGCAGAGGTCGACCCCGAGGCCCCTCATATGTGGGGTGCTGCAGGGATCGGTCCTCTCGCCCCTTTTGTTCAACATTTATGTAAAGCCGCTGGGCGAGATCATCCGTGGTTTCGAGGTGAAGTACCATCAGTACGCTGATGACACCCAGCTGTACATCTCCACCCCGGACCACCCCAACGATGCCCTTGAAGTGATGTCCCGGTGCCTGGAGGCCGTACGGATCTGGATGGGGAGGAACAGGCTCAGGCTTAACCCATCCAAGACTGAGTGGCTGTGGTTTCCGACGTCCCAATATAGTCATCTGGTGCCATCGCTGACTATTGGGGGTGAATCATTGGCCCCCACGGAAAGGGCTCGCAACTTGGGTGTCCTCCTGGATTCACGGCTGTCTTTAGAAGAGCACTTGACGGCCGTGACCGGGAGGATTTTTCATCAGGTTCGCCTGATTCACCAGTTGCGTCCCTTTCTAGATCGGGACTCCCTACACACAGTCACTCATGCCCTCGTCACCTCTCGTCTGGACTATTGTAATGCTCTCTACATGGGGCTCCCCTTGAGGTGCACTCGGAGGCGCTAACTGGCGCAGAGTGCGGCCGTGCGGGTGGTGATGGGAGCAACATGGAGCTCCCATGTAACACCTCTCCTGCACGAGCTGCACTGGCTCCCGGTGGTCTTCCGAGTGCGCTTCAAGGTTTTGGTTACCACCTTTAAAGCGCTCCATGGCTTAGGATCTGGTTATCTACGGGACCGCCTGCTACTACCAATAGCCTCCCACCGGCCAGTACGCTCCCATAGAGAGGGGCTCCTCCGGGTGCCGTCGGCCAAACAATGTTGACTGGCGGCCCCTAGGGGGAGAGCCTTCTCTGTGGGGGCAACTACAATCTGGAACGAGCTCCCCCCGGAGATACGGAGGATCCCGGATCTTTGCACCTTCCGTCACGCGCTTAAAACATTTTTATTTCATCAAGCGGGCCTGGCCTAAATCTTCTCCTTTTTTAAATTTAAATTTTAAGCAAAAATTTTAATCTGTTTAATTATGGGGTATTTTAAAATTCAGCCTAAATTATTTAATTTGTTTTAATCTATTTTAAATTTTGTATCTCCGTGTTTTATCCTCTGGCTGTTCACCGCCCTGAGTCCTTCGGGAGAAGGGCGGTATAGAAATTTAATAAAATAAATAAATAAAATAAATAAATGCAGAAGAGCTGAAGGCCGCTATTGAAGCAACCTGGTCTTCCATAACACCTCAGCAGTGCCACAGGCTGATAGCATCCATTCCACACTGCATTGAGGCAGTAATTGATGCAAAAGGGGCCCAAACCAAATACTGCATGCTTATACTTTCAGAGGTCTGATATTGTTCTATGTACAATCCTTGTTTTATTGATTTCATGTAATATTCTAATTTTCTGAGATTGTGAATTTGGGGTTTTCATGAGCTGTAAGCCATAATCATCAAAATTATGACAAATCAAGGCTTGAACTATCTCGCTTTGCATGTAATGAGTCCATCTCATATATTAGTTTCACCTTTTAAGTTGCATTACTGAAATAAATGAACTTTTGCACGATATTCTAATTTTTCGAGTTTCACCTGTAGTTAATGTCAGGAGCAATAAATCAGGAACCAGGGTTATTCAAATCACAAATTTGTAGGAGATGACCAGGCTGAGCCTGAGAGAGGGGTCAAATGCATCATCAGTCTCGAGTCCCTTTGCACACACAAGAGATCTAAATCCAGCCCACCTTGAATTCCACTGATTCTTATCTACCGCCAATTTGCTTTGACTGTTAGTAGTTCAGATTCTTGTAGAGAGTTTAAGATTGCAATAAACCTATATATTCATATGAACTGCCTGGACTCATGATTTCCCATGCTTGACATTAATCTGAACTACCTTCCACACCTGAAATTTTCTTTTCTTTTTTTTCCAAGTTTTTTTCTTTTTTCTTTTTTTTACAAACATCAATGCATGAACAGTGTGGCACCCAAGTGTCTTACATTTTAGTACATACAAATAATATCCATCATATTTACTACGTTTGACAAGCTTATATAGTTCTGGTAATAGTACACATATTTATGTTGAATTATAATCTTTCATTATTTAGTTATTCAATATTTCAATATGTTATTTTTATGCCAATCACCATATTCTGAGTGTCATTCCTTTTACTACAAATAAAATATTATTAATCATATTTGTTACATTTAGCAAGCTTATATGGTTCTAATAACAATACACATATTTATGTTGTTATAATCTTCCATTATTTAGTTATTCAATATTTCAATGTTATTTTTATGCCAATCACATTATTCAAGCATACTTGATAATACCATCGTTCAAGTTCTAATTTCCCATTATTACTTCACTTTATTATATAAAAATGTGTATTCCATTAATCCCCCTCTCTCTAGTTTCCATCCCTATTCTAACTTTTAATTATGCCACTATTATATTTAAAAATATTCCCTTTCTATCCATCGTCTCTTGCCCGCTTTAAAGCTTTAATTGTTCATTTCTTAGCTTGCCTCCCATATTCCTCTCTTGGATCTTTATCTCTATCTGCTTCCACATCTTGACCAATCATTTTAAACATTTCTCCCTTCTCTGCCCTATTCCATTGTCTAATTTTCAAAATATCTACTCTTGCTCCTATCTCTCTTCCAAAAAAGTCTCCCTGCAACTCCAGTTCCTTTTTTAATTCCCTTAAAATACTCTTCCCTCGTCTTATTTCATCAGTCATTATTATTTTTGTTATCTCCTTATCATCTTGTTTTATTTGTTAGTTTATCTGTTCTGTTTTTTCATCTACTCTTTCAATTGGTCCTCCTCTTCCTGGGCGTCTTGGTCACTCCTTGTCCTTTGTATGTTTTCCAGCTCTCCATCTATGCTCTGCATTTTATTCATAATCTCCTTGTAGCTTCTTGTCAAAGTATCCTTAATACTTTGAATTATCGATGCTGTTTCTTCCCAAATTCCACTTATTTCTTGCTGGTGGAGCATCTTGTTTAGTTTTATTTTGTCCCTCTTTTGTCCAATAATCCAAAAACCATATACTCAAACCTAAAGTCACTTCTCAAAAAGTTCAATATTCATGATTCTTTATATCCCAAAGCTGATCGATCTGTTCCTCTGGATAGTCCCAAATTTTTTTCCAAAACCTTCATAAGTCCCTCTATAAATTCAGTCTTGTTGTCAGGGTTCCAAGTAACACCCCCAATGAAATCAAACTCGGAGGCTTGAAGTTCCTCAAAGCTAACTTTTATTAGAGATGTCATATTGGCACATCTGGGAAAACCCGAATCTGAGAGATTCCAGGTTTTCCTCACCCAAAAGAAAGTTCAAGACCTTGCCCTTCATCCACATGTCCACCACACAAACCAATCAGGTACCCTCTGGAACAGAAGATACCTTCTCATTCTTCTCAGCACAGCTGCAGGGCAGAACGGCCTTGACTTTCTAGAAAGAATTTTATATTGACTACATATCCTCTTCACTCTATACAATCCCCCCTCCCATTTTCTCACAGTAGAATTTGTGGCAGGCCTGAAGCCTGAAGGCACAAAGGTAGAAAGATGGCTTCCAGGTCTGACAGGCTGTCCCCCCTCAGAAAAGATGCATGTCCTGGAAAGAGAATAATACAGGGGGTTAATCATGTTCCTAACCACCCCCACCCCCACAGGGGGGACCCTTTGGCTTATCAGGGTACTTGTCATGGAATTGTTTGACTAGCCTACCTGCTTTCACATTCCAACTCTTGACCTATGTAGCTTTAGACAAAGGGTACCCTTTCCAGTGTACTAAGTATTGTAATTGACCCCTATATAGCCTAGAATCTAATATTTTCTTTTTTTTAAAAAAAAAGTTTTTTTTCTTTTTTAAGACAAACAAACATTTAGTACATCATTCATTTCTTCCATGTGACATTTCGGTGTTATCTTCAAAAGTTTCATCTCTTCTCTATCTCTTCTATCTTCAATCTCACCAAGTCCATTACAAAGATTTTCCACTACTATAATATTCTAGTTACAACATTTTTTTTTCCAATCTCTTTTAAAACATATTTGTATCTCTTTTCTAACCAATAATAAAATTGATTCCATATCTTAAAATATTCTGAATCTTCTCTTTCCTTTATCATCATAGTTAATCTATTCATTTCTGCACAATCTACATTTTTTTTAATTACTTCTCCCTCGGATGGTATATTCTCTGCTTTCCAATTTTGTGCATAAACAATCCTTGCCACTGTTATTACATGTATAATCAAATATATATTATCTTTACTGATTTTCTCTGGTAAGATACCCAATAGGAATAACTCTGGTTTTAAGTCCATATGTTGTTGTATCATTTCCTCCAACCATAACTTAATTTTATTCCAATAGTTTTTTGCTTCAGGGCATGTCCACCACATGTGGTAATATGAACCTGGTAACTGGTGGCATTTCCAACATTTAACTGATTTATCTTTAAACATTTTTGCCAGTTTCTCAGGGGGCACATGCCATCTGTAAAACATTTTATACTGATTCTCCTTATATGCAGTGGACATTGTTAATTTATAATTTCTTTCCCATAATTGTTGCCATTTATCCAATTCAATTGAATATCCAAAGTTTTTTGCCCAGGCTATCATTGTTTCTTTTACTTGTTCTTCCTCTAGTTCTATATTTAGTAAAAAATTGTAACATTTTTAATTAATTTACCCTCTGTTCCTGTGAGCATCTTATCAAGCTCAGTCTTCTCTGAGTAAAAACCATGTAGTTTAACATCTTTCTCATATCTTGTTTGTATTTGCATATACATATACCAATCCATTTCAATTCCCTGTTCTTCCAATTCTTGTTTCCCTTTCAATTCCGCCTTATCTGTTAACAAATCCTTATATCTAACAATATTTCCAAAATTTAGTTTAGTTTTAGTTTTTATTATATTTGTATACCGCCCTTCTCCCGAAGGACTCAGGGCGGTGAACAGCCATGATAAAACAACATACAAGACAAAATTTAAAAAACATATTAAAACAATTCAATCTTTGGCCAAAATTAAAACTTCCAATTAAAACCATATTAAACCACTTTAAAACCCAATTTAAAATCATTTATCCCATCAGACCGGCTTGCTGAAATAATAGGGTCTTCAGAGCACAACGGAAGGCGCGGAGGTTGGGGATCCTTCGTATGTCCGGGGGCAATTCATTCCATAGGGCAGGAGCCCCCACAGAGAAGGCTCTCCCCCTGGGGGTCGCCAGTCAACATTGTTTGGCCGACGGCACCCTGAGGAGGCCCTCTCTGTGGGAGCGTGTCGGTCGGTGGGAGGAAAACGGTGGCAGAATGCGGTCCTGTAAGTAACCAGGTCCTAAGCCATGGAGCGCTTTAAAGGTGGTAACCAACACCTTGAAGCGCACCCGGAAGACCACCGGGAGCCAGTGCAGCTCGCACAAGAGGGGTGTTACATGGGAGCGATGAGTCGCCCCCATTATCACTCACGCGGCCGCATTCTGGACCAGTTGGAGCCTCCGGGTGCTCCTCAAGGGGAGCCCCATGTAGAGAGCATTACAATAGTCCAGGCGGGAAATGACGAGGGTGTGAGTGACTGTGCGCAAGGCGTCCTGATCCAGAAAGGGACGCAACTGAGAGATCAGGCGAACCTGATAAAGAGCCACCCTCGCCACGGCCGTCATATGATCGTCTAAAGACAGACGTGAATCCAGGAGGATGCCCAAGTTGCGAGCCCTCTCTGAGGGGGGTAAGATCTCATCCCCAATAGCCAACGATGGTTTTAGCTGGCTATATTGGGACGTCGGAAACCACAGCCACTCAGTCTTGGAGGGGTTGAGTCTGAGCCTGTTCCTCCCCATCCAGATCCGCACGGCCTCCAGACAACGGGACATCATGTCAAGGGCATCATTGGGGTGGCCTGGGGTTGAAATGTACAACTACGTGTCATCGGCATACAGTTGACACTTCACCCCAAAGCCACAGATGATCTCTGGGCCTTCGGCTGATGCTATGCAATGCCAGGTCCGTGGTAAACAAGGCCCCCCTCATTCACGATCTTATACAAGAGGGAGGAGCGGACCTGGCGGGTATTACGGAGACCTGGTTGGGCCCGGAGGGCGGCATCCCTCTGGTTGAAATGTGCCCACCAGGCTTCAGAGCATTCCATCAGCCGAGGGCCCAGGGGAGGGGCGGGGGGGGTGGCGGTTATTATTAACGAGGATCTGGGTCCGAGGGAGACCGCTGTACCTCAGATAGCCGGATTTGAGTTCCTCCTTGTGAGGTGGGGTCGTGGGGTTCAGATGGGCTTGTTGCTTACGTACCTGGCTCCCTGCCGCGTAGCAACAGCCCTACCTGAGCTACTCGACGTGATAGCCACAGTGGCAGTAGATACACCCAGGCTTTTAGTCATGGGTGATTTCAACTTGCCATCCTTTGGTGAAACGTCTGAGGTGGCTCGGGAGTTCATGGCTTCCATGACGGCCATGGACCTGACCCAGTTAGTTCATGGCCCTACTCACAGGGGAGGTCACACTCTGGACTTGATTTTTGTCTCTGACCAGTGGTTGAGTGGTCTTGTTATTGGGGATATAGACATGGAACCCTTGTCATGGACTGACCACTCACTCCTTCGCCTGGATCTTCGAACCGCTGCCCCCCACCGCAAGGAGGCGGACCCAATTAGATGGATCCGCCCCAGGCGCCTGATGGATCCTGATAGGTTCCAGATGGAGCTTGGGCCATTTCCTGAGGATCTAGCACATGACTCGGCCGAGGACCTGGTAGCCGCCTGGGATCGGGCGGCTGGTGGGGCCTTGGACCGAGTCGTGCCTTTGCGGCCTCTGACCCGGTGCCGATCCCGAGCAGCTCCTTGGTTTACTGAGGAGCTGAGGGAAATGAAGCGCCGGAAAAGACGCCTGGAGAGCGGTTGGAGGGCCAGTCTCGCTGAATCTGATCGAACACTGGTAAGGTCGCATATTAAGACCTACCTAGTGGTGATAAAAACGGCAAAGTTTAATTACTTTTCCGCCTCTATTGCATCATCAGGGAATCGTCTGGCCGCCCTGTTTAGGGTGACCCGCTCCCTACTCCATCCGGGAGTGCGGGAGGATCCCTTGGAAGGCAGGGCGGAGGATTTTGGACAATACCTGTATGACAAAATCGCTCAGATCCGGGGGGATTTGGACTCTGACTGGGTAGATCAGGGCAGGGTGATGAGGAATAGTCTTGAGAATGTTACCTGGGAGGAGTTTGATGCTGTGACTCCCGATGATGTGGACAGGATTTTGGGGAGACTTAGTGCGGCCACATGTTTACTGGACCCGTGTCCCTCCTGGTTGGTACTGGCTTCCCGGGAGGTTACACGAGGCTGGCTCCAGGGTGTTATCAACGCTTCGTTGAGTGAGGGCTACTTCCCCGCTGCCTTGGTGAGGCCTCTCCTCAAGAAGCCGTCCCTGGATCCGGCAATATTGGCCAACTACCGTCCTGTCTCCAACCTTCGCTTCATGGCGAAGGTTGTTGAGAGTGTGGTCGTGCAACAGTTCCCACAATTCCTGGAGGAAACATCTTATCTAGATCCGTTCCAGTCGGGTTTCAGGTCTGGGCACAGCATGGAAACGGCATTGGTCGCGTTGGTTGATGATCTCTGGAGGGCTTGGGACAGGGGTTGCTCCTCTGTTCTGGTCCTGTTAGATCTCTCAACGGCTTTTGATACCATCGACCATGGTATCATGCTGCACCGGCTGGAAGAGTTGGGGGTGGGAGGCACCGTGTTGTGGTGGTTCTCCTCCTTTCTCTCCGACCGGTCGCAGTTTGTGTTGGCAGGGGGGCAGAGGTTGACCTCGAGGCCTCTCATCTGTGGAGTGCTGCAGGGATCGGTCCTCTCTCCCCTTCTGTTCAACATTTATGTGAAGCCGCTGGGCAAGATCATCCGTGGCTTCGGGGTGAGATACCACCAGTGCGCTGATGACACCCAGCTGTACATCTCCACCCCAGGCCACCCCAACGATGCCCTTGAAGTGATGTCCCAGTGCCTGGAGGCTGTGCGGATCTGGATGGGGAGGAACAGGCTCAAGCTCAACCCTTCCAAGACAGTGGCTGTGGCTCCCGGCATCCCGATATAGTCAGTTGACTCCATCACTGACTATTGGGGGCGAGTCTTTGGCCCCCACAGAAAGGGCTCGCAATCTGGGAGTCCTCCTGGATATGCAGCTGTCCTTGGAGGAACATCTGACGGCTGTAACCAGGGGGACCTTTTGTCAGGTTCGCCTGATTTGCCAGTTGCGGCCCTTTCTTGATCGGGATTCCCTGTGCACAGTCACTCACGCCCTCGTCAACGCTCTCTACATGGGGCTCCCCTTGAGGAGCACCCAGAGGCTCCAGCTGGTCCAGAATGCAGCAGCGCGGGTAGTGACAGGAGCAGCATGGCGCTCCCATGTAACACTGCTCCTGCGCGAGCTGCACTGGTTCCTGGTGGTCTTCCGGGTGCACTTCAAGGTGTTGGTCATCACCTTTAAAGCGCTCCATGGCATAGGGCCTAGCTATCTTCGAGACCGCCTGCTGCTACCGACGACCTCCCATCAACCCGTGCGCTCCCACAGAGAGGGCCTCCTCAGGGTGCCATCAGCCAAACAGTGCAGGCTGGTGACCCCCAGGGGGAGGGCTTTCTCTGTGGGGGCACCTACCCTCTGGAATCAGTTGCCCCCAGAGATAAGGAGAATCCAAGACCTCAGTGCCTTCCGCCGTGCCCTTAAAACCCACTTTTTCCAGCAAGCCGGGCTGGCTTAAGAAGAAATTTTTAAATGTTTTAACTGGTTTGTGATTTTTAATTTTTGGGCCAAATTTATATATATTTTAATTGTTTTTTAATATTTGTATTTCATGTTCTTAATTCTGGCTGTACACCGCCCTGAGTCCTCAGGGAGAAGGGCGGTATATAAATTGGAAATAAAATAAAATAAATAAATAAAAATCTCACCCAGCGGCTTCACATAAATGTTAAACAGGAGGGGCGAGAGGACTGACCCTTGTGGCACGAAGCGTTGATAATCTCCTGAAACCAGCCTCGTGTAACCTCCCGGGAGGCCAGCACCAACCAGGAGGGACACGGGTCCAATAAACATGTGGTAGCGTTAAGCCTCCCCGGAATCCTGTCCACGTCCTCAGGGGTCACAGGGTCAAACTCCTCCCAGATAACATTTTCAAGACTCACCTCCATCATCCCGTCCAAGGCTACCCAGTTGGAGTCCAGGCCGCCCCGAATCTGAGCGATTTTATCATGCAGATATTGCACAAAATCCTCAGCTCTACACTGCAAGGGATCCTCCCTTGCTCCTACCTGCAGTAGGGAGCGGGTCACCCTAAACAGGGCGGCTGGGCGGTTCTCTGCAGATGCAATAAGAGTGGAAAAATAATTAAATTTCGCCACTCTTATTGCCACTAGGTAGGTCTTGATATAAGACCTCACCAGTGTTCGGTCAGGTTCGGTGCAGCTGGCCCTCCAATCGCTCTCTAGGCGTCTTTTCTGGCGCTTCATCTCTCTCAGCTTCTCGGAGAACCAAGGAGCCAGTTGAGAACGGCACCGAGTCAGAGGCCGCAAAGGCACGACACGGTCCAAGGCTCCGGCGGCTGCCCTATCCCAGGCGGCCACCAGTTCCTCAGCCGAGCCGTGAGTCAGAGCCTCTGGGAATGGCCCAAGCTCCGTCAGGAACCTCTCAGGGTCCATCAGGCGCCTGGGACGGAACCACCTGGTTCCATCCCAGAAAATGTTAAAAACATTTGGGTGAATTAAGGCTTCCATTGTTGATAACCATATTGATATTTTCACATAATATTTATCTCTAACTTTTTCCCATACCAATAACAATGCATTTCTTATATAATGTCTTTGAAAGTACGTATGTATCTTATTTCTACTATACCATAAAAAAGCATGCCAACCCAGTTGTAAATCATGACCTTCCAGTGTTAATAGTCTTATATTTCTTAGTTCAACCCATTCTTTCAGCCATGTCAATGCTGCTGCTTGGTAATATAGTTCCCAATTCGGGAGTCCAAATCCTCCTCGAAATCTCGTATCCTAAAGCATTTTTAAACTTATTCTTGCTTTTTTGGCTTGCCATATAAGTTTCCTTATTATCTTATTTAAATATTGAAAATAAGTTTTTTCAATTTTTATTGGTATTGTCTGAAATAGAAATAATAATCTTGGTAATATGTTCATGTTTATTATTGCTATCCTTCCCATGGAAGGATAGCAATCCTTCGATGGGAAGGATTCCCACAATTGAAGATTCTTCCATTTCTCCAAGTCTTTCTCAATTTGTTCTTTAAGTCTATAATAATTGTGTTCTTTAATCGTTGCACATCTTGAAGTCAAATATATTCCTAAATATTTAACTTTTTTCACCACTTGTATGTCTAATGTCTCTTCTATCTCTCATTTTTGTTTTTCTGTAGTGTTTTTCACCCAAAATTTTGTTTTTTCTTTATTTATTTTCAGTCCAGACACTTTTCCATAATTCTCTATTTGAGCTAATAATTTTGGTCCTGTAACTTGTGGTTCCTCCAAAATGAATACTAAATCATCCACAAATGCCTGCAATTTGTATTCCTCTTTTTTAAATTTTCATTCCCTTTATCTCTTTATCTCGCCTAATATTTCTATTCAGTACTTCTAAAGTCAAAATAAACAATAATGGTGATAGAGGACATCCTTGTCTAGTACCCTTCATAATACCAACGTTCTCTGTCATTTCTCCATTCATCATTATCTTAGCAGATTGATTGTCGTAAATCATTTTTACTGTGTTTATAATTTGTTTTTCTGAGTGTGTCTCATAATACTCCAAAGTATCCAAAATTACCCTCATATTGTCACTAATTTGCCTTTTAGGTAAAAATCCATTTTGATCTATGTGGATAAATTCATTTAATAGTCTTTTTAATCTGTTTGCCATTATTGAGGCAAAGATCTTGTAATCCACATTTAATAATTAAATAGGTCTATAGTTTTTTATTAGTTGTAAGTCTGTATCTTCTTTGGGAATAAGTGTCACATAGGCCTCCCTCCATGAGTCTGGCATTCTAGCCTTCATTAGAAGTTCATTAAATACTTCCAGCATTACACTGCTCATCACTTCTTGTAACATTTTGTATAATTCTGCTGGTAGTCCATCCGGTCCAGGTGCTTTCCCATTTTTTTGTCTTTTTATCGCTTCTGTTAATTCCATCATTGTTATTCTTTCTTCTAACATTCCCTTATACTGATTTGTTATTTTAGGTAGATCTGACTTTTCCAAATATTTTGATATCTCTTCGTCTGAAATTTTCTCTTGAGAGTAGAGTTTTTTATAATATTTTTGAATTATCCTCTTCTTTTCCTCATTTCTGTAACATAGTTTCCCCTCTTTATCTTGTAAGTATTTTATCATCTTTTTCTCCTTCTCTTTTTTCAATTTATATGCTAACCACCTTCCTGGTTTATTTGCATTTTCGAAAAAGTTCTGTTTAATTGCTCTTAATTTGTTCATTTAAATTTATTTCATGTTTTTTCACTTCCATCAACTTCTTATTGTTTTTATTTTGAACATCTTTTTGGAATTCTTTTTCTAGTTTCTTATACTACTCTTCCAATCTTATCTGTGTTTGTCTTTTCTTTTTATTCTTTTTTCCCAAATAAATTATTGCCAGACCTCTAATATAAGCTTTCATAGTATCCCATACAATCTGAAGTGATATGTCCTCTTTTTTATTTACTTTAAAGAAAAACTCTAATTCTTTTTCCATAAACTGTTGAAAGTCTTTTTCATTTAGTATTGTTGCATTTAAAGTCCATCTTGTCCTTTTCTTTTGACCTTTCCATGTTATTATCATTGGGTTATGGTCCGCCCAAATGTTTGAGTCGGAATGATGGGATCTTTGAGGGCTCTCAAGGACCCGTCAATATCTCTGTTGTCTGAGGGTCCCCAGGGACCTAAGTCGTCTGTCAGCGTCTCAGCGCTGACATAGAAAAGGGAGGATGAAGTTTGAACTTTTGCCTGCTAAATCCCTTTGAAGTTTTGATCTCCTTGGAGATGAAGAGGGGAGGGGGAACATTCCTGTGAACTGACAGGAAAAGAAATTAGGAGAGTGACTTGGAAGATAGCCAATGAGAAGCAGAGAATTGGGGATCGGAAAGGGAGGGATTGGGGGGCAAAGGTCAGTACTGACCGTGCAGAGTCATGATCCGGTTGCCGTACTCGAATAAAGAGAAAATTTCCTTAAAGATTGGCAGTTTGGAAAGTCATTTATTTTGAGATAGCATCGAAGCTTGACATCGTCTTGTAGGGGCAACAAACAAGAGGAGCACGTACCGGTCAACACAGGGAGCCTGCAAACTCCCTGGTAGGACCGGAAGAAGCTCTTCAAATCAGACAGGGCAGAAAGCGACCTAGATGTTGCTAGGAAGCTGGGGTGGCTACAACAAAAGTGGATGAAGAAAGACAGCATGTGACATGAAGGTGAGTGTGCTTTGATTTTTTGTACCAAAAGTTTCTCTTCAAATCCACCTGGAAAATTTACAGGGTGGAAAAGTCTAGCTGAAACAGAGGAGTGAGAGCGGGTGTGAATCCACTCTCACATCCAGTAATTTGGTGGTGAGGAAAGCGAAACTGGAAGCTTTTTTACTATTTACTATTTTGCTATTGAAAAAAAAAGAGAGAACTTGGGGAATTTTGAACCTTTTTAAAATTGATAATAAGAATTGGGACAATGAATTGAATTGAAGATGGAAATCTCATTTGAATGAACTACTATAGAATGGGTATGATTGCTACAAGAATTTTGAATCAACAAACCTTAAAGAAGGGAAAGTGCTGTGTTAATGTTAAAAGTTGACCTGCAGTGCCATCTAGTGGTGAAAGGGAAAGGAAAAGATATATATATTGAAGAAACTTTAATAAATAACTGACCTTGACATTTTGGCTGAAAGATAACTGAACAGCTGTGGAGGAGAGAAGATTAGACTTAGAACTTCTCTTTGAACTTTTTTTCTTTATTTTGACTTTGAATCTTACATAATTCTTCCTTCTTTTCTGGGATGACTAGTTTGCATATATGATTTTTTTAAAAAAACTCTTTGAAGCACCTTGTTTTGAGACTTGTTGGGGGAAAGAGAAAAGCCTTTGTTTTTGACTTGGTCTTTTTTACTCAGATGCTTTTTTTTATTGAACTTAAAAGAATTGGATTTCTAAAAATTTTGGATTATGACTTGAAGAGTCAGAAGAAAAACTTTTTCTTTTTTCTTTTGGCTATTTTTTATTGGATCGTTGTCTCTCTTTTTTTTCTTTTTTTCTTTTTCTTTTTTTTTTCTTTTTCTTTTTTTGAATTTGTGCCCTCTGGACAATCAGATTAATTTTTCTTTGTTTTTTTTTCTTTTCTCTTTTTATATTTCAATTTTAAATTTTTATATGGGAGATTGGGAATTTTAAATTTTTGAAGGGAGGTGGTTGATTGGGATTTTTTCTTTTCCTTTTTAATTTTTTCCTAATTCAACCATCGGGTGGATTAGAGATTTGGATTACAAATTAACCACAAGTGGATTATAAAATATTAAAATGAAGAAATTTACAGCTCATTTGCATCCTGAATCAAGTCCCTCAGCGGCAGAAACACAGAAAACGTCAGAGATGGTAGAACTAAGAAATTTTATGCAATCACTTCATGATGATATAAAACAAGAGTTAAAAGAGATGAAAGAGATGATGGGGAAAAATGAAGAGAGAATTCAAAAAGTAGAAGAAAAAGCAGATATCACAGAGAAGAAAGTTGAAGAATTAGAAGAGAAATTAGTGTCAACAGACAAATTACAAGAAAAAACAATTATCTCACTCAAAATGGAACGTTCTGAATTCTACTTAAGATTTCAAAATATAGAGGAAGAAAAAGGAGAAAATCTACCCGAGGTGATTGCTGAGATCTTGTCAGAAGCTTTGGAACAACCCAAGGAAAAGATTTTAAATGAGATTGATGAAGCGTTCAGAGTATATACAAGATATGCAATGAGGAATAAATTACCAAGAGAAATACATGTAAGATTCACAAAGAAGGCGGTGAAAGGAGAGATTTTACAAGCAGCAAGAATCACACCATTGAAATATAAAGGAAAAGAACTTGTGGTTTTACGACAAATACCTAGAAGAGTTAGGGATCTGAGGAGAGAATATTAATTTTTAACAAAATTTTTAATATTTAAAGGAGTGAGTTTTAGATGGTTAATACCTGAAGGAATTATTGTGACATGGCAAGAACAAAGACATAGACTTGATTCTATTGAAAAAGCAAAGTTGTTTTATCAACAATTTTGTGCACCATTAGAGGAAGATCAGGGTGCAGTAGGTGAGACAAAACAGAGATGAAGAGAAAGATAAAGATGAAAAAACAAAAGAAGAAAGAGTGTTAAGAGAGGGGGCAAGATCCAAAGACCCAATGGAACAAAGAGAGACAAGGGCGATGAAATTAAAAACTAGTAAGGACTTCCGCCGGCACCGCTGACGTTGCTGGACGCTCTTTCTTGGAGCGCCAGCCCTGTGATCTTGTGAGCCGTTCTGACAGCGCAAATCAGCTGTCCAACGGCTGGAAAACCTTTCCCTCGGGAGAAGAGGGAAAGGAGAGCAATCGGATGGGGGTAGAGCTCCCCCGAAAGTCCCTGAAATAGCTTTGGGGGCTAGGAGGGTGAGAGCTCCCCAGGAAATCCGGTGAAACTCCGAGATCCAGGGCGCTTCTGCTTTAAGCAGAAAAAAATGTCACGACCGTCTCTGCAATCTTTATTGAGATTTAAGTTGTTTATCTATGCAGACGGAGTGAAGACAGGAGAGCAGACAATTGCAAGTAACAAGCCCTTAATTCCATGCTTAAATTGTTACTTTTGGAAGTTGATTGAAGGAAGGAAGAAAATGGCGCTTGTGCTTAATAGGGCGTGAAAGTGAAACTTAACTCTCATTAAAGCTGTTAACATCCAGCATTGTTCAAGGTGGTTGGAGAAAAAGAAAAAGAGAAATGGCTGGCTTTATTGAAAGTCTTGAAGGTTCACTATTACAAACATCATTAAAGACACAAATACTGATTGGGGATCTCTTTAAAGAAATATTAGAATCATTTACCTCTGTGATAGTGGAGAGAATTGAAGGACTTTTTAAAAAGGATTTTATTCAAGTTCGAAACAAAGAGTCAAGCAAAGATATTGTATCGGAATTTCAGTTGCTAAATAACAGTGAATTGCTGAATGAAGAGGTGAAAGAAATTCAGTTTAATGTGCCTCCGGGAAATGGAATGGATGTTTCTCAAATTAAGAAGGAAAGGCTGAGAGGCTTGAAGGAGCGTAATCAGGAAATACTGAGTGAGATTTCCCCAAAGGCTTTGTTACAGTCAATTGGAAAATTCTCAGGAGGTGTTGGGATTCCTAATATAAGAAAGAAGATTCGAAGTGGAACTTTACAATTTTTTTACAAAAATGGATTCTTAATCGCCATTAAGGAGATGTGTTCACTGAGAGGAACTACTTTGCGAAGAGAACAAGATGAAGGTGGAGGAATAAGACTGAAAAAGAAAGTTCGCAAAAAAGTTAGGAAAAAATGGAGATGGAAAAATTACAATCTTTTTGTTGGGGGAGGATAGTAATAGTGAAAATGAATGATTATATCTGCATTTAGGGATATGATTTGTTTTGAAAAGTTATACTATAGTGAAAATGAATGATTTACTTATATCTAGGGATATGATTTGTCTAGAAAAGTTATATTAAATAATGTTATGTTTGTATTGTTATGGATTACTGACAAAACCTTTACCATTGTCTTGAAGCATATTAATACTAAAGTTATATGTCAAGGAATGTTTTGTTGAAGAATCTATATAAGCTTATGGGTTAAAAATGGTGCAAGGGTTGAGGGAAGGTTTTCATAATATTTTTTATAGACTTTAAATAGTGAAGATGTTATTTGATTATACGTAATGGATTTGTAGAGAACAAGATGAATAAGTTTGTATAAAGTTATTAAGCAAGGAATGTTTCCAGGCAGAATCAATGTAAGTTTGTGGGGCAAAAAGTAAAAATAAGGTTTTTTACAATATATTTTATTTGAGATTGGTTAAAATACTTTGCTAATGTGTTAATATATGTAAGGGTTGGAGATGTGATGGTTAATTTTAACTGGGTTCTGATTGTGTAATGCTGGAAGAAAGAAGACTTGCTTATTATTGAAGAACGGATAAGAAAGAAGTTGGATCGATTACTTTTAAATAATAATTGGTTTAAATAGTTATACTTAGATATGAACAAGGGGAGTTAAAGTGTATTTTTTTTCTTTTTATATATATATATATATATATATATATATATATGTTTGTTAGATGCTATATCCTGTATTTGCTCTGGGAAGTCCGGGGGGGGGGGGGAGGAGGGGGGAGGAGGGAAGGGAAAATATGTGTAAAGAATCTGGAGAGGTTCCTGGAGTTTACATAACTGTTTTTTTTAAAAGAGGTTGTTAATTTGCAAATGTGATTGTACAATCCATATATGGAAAGATGGCAAACAGTTTATGTTTTTCTTGTAAAAATGTTTTTTGTCTTGTAAAACTCTTTAATAAAAATTAAAAAAAAACTAGTAACAAGTAAATCATGGAAGAAGAAATAAGAGCAATATCACTAAATGTAAATGGACTAAATGCGGCGATAAAAAGGAATAGAACTTTAAGCAAATTGAACAGTTTGAAAATGGACATTATATGTTTACAAGAAGTACATATTAGAAGGCAACATGTGAAATTGTTACAATATCCAAAGTTAGGAGTTTTATTTACATTGATACAACAGAGTAAAAGAGGTGTGGTACTGTATATCAAAGAAAAATTAGAACCTAAACTGTGTTTTGAAGATGATGAAGGTAGGATTTTGATGGTGGAAATAAAAATGAAATCAAAACAAATATTACTCATTGCAGTATATGCACCAAATGAAAAGCAAGAAGAATTTTATCAAAGATTACACAAAAAAGTATTAGAATTGGATTATGAATATGTATGTATAATGGGTGATTTTAATGCCATAGTAGATGTGGACTTGGATTATAAAACAACAAAGACTAATAAAAAGTCTAGAAGAATACTGCCGAGATCTTTTTTTACAATGATGGAAGAACTGAGCATTCAAGATGTTTGGAGACAAAAGCATTTGAAAGAAAAGCAATATACTTTTTATTCAAATAGACACTCATCATGGTCGAGGTTAGATATGATATGGATGCCAACAGAGCTTATGAATCTAATATTTTCTTGACATCATAAAGGGTTTCTCCTTGTACAACTATAGGAGGAGGTGGTGGTTGGGTTTGAGGTCTTAAACTGGACCCAACTGAGGGTTTCAGCAAGCTACAGTGAAATACAGGGTGTATTTTCCCTAGGATGCGAGGGAGGCCAAGCTGAACTGTCACTGGGTTAATTATTTTTATTATTGGGAAAGGACCTAGGAATTTTGGTCCTAATTTCTTGCTAGGCAGCTTTAACTGTATTTTTTGGTGGATAGGAAAACCTTATCCCCCACCCGGAAGGGGGGTTGGAACGAACAGTGCTTGTCTGCCTGTTTTTTATATTCTTCTGCCACTTCTGACAGCACTTTTTTCGTATTTTCCCACCCCTTTTTTAAGGACTCCATCCATTCTGTTAAAGACATGGACTAAGGAGGCTCTCTGGGCAGTTCAGGCATGGGGACAAAATCCATGCTGCTGGTGACCTGGAAAGGGGTCAGTCCAGTGCTGCTGTGCACTGCATTGTTGTAAGCCACTTCTGCAAACGGTAACAGATCTGCCCAATTCTTTTGTTGGTAATCCACATAGCATCTTATGTACTGCTCCACCATTGCGTTCGTGCGTTCCGCTGCTCCGTTCATGCTCAGGTGAAATGCCGAGCTAAGCCCTTGTGTGGATCCGACGGACCTCAAAATTTCTCTCCAGAATTTTGCTATAAACTGGACTCCTCAGTCTGAGTTGATGCGGCGGGGTATTCCATGCAGGCGGTAGATGTGTTTAATGAAAAGTTTTGCAAGTTTCTTTGCGGACGGTAGTCCGGAGCAAGCAGTGAAATGGGCTTGCTTTGAGAACAGATCAATAAATGTGCTCCCCCCACTGTCTGGGAGTTTGACTATGAAATCCATTGCAATTTCTTCCCAAGGTCTGCTGGGGCTTGCCACTTGCCGAAGAAGTCCTGGAGGTTTTCCAGGTCTCGGCTTCATCGTTGCACATGTGGCACAGCTTCTTGCGTAGTCTTCCACCTCTGCTTTCATCCTTGGCCACCAAAATTGTCTCCTAGCGAGGTGTAGGGTTTTCAGGAATCCAAAGTGACTGGCCAGTTTGGAGTCGTGGCTGCGCTGGAGTACTTCGAGCCGCAGGCTTCCTGGGACATACAATTTGAATCCTTTCCACGCTAGTCCCTCCCTCATGGTCAAGACGTGGTCATTTTGTGGCGAAGGTTGTTGAGAGTGTCTTTGTGCTTTTAATCAGGCTGTACACCACCCTGAGTCCTTCGGGAGAAGGGCGGTATAGAAATTAATTAATTAATTAAATAAATAAATAAATAAATAAATAAATAAATAAATAAATAGTCTGTGAGCCAAGGGTCCGTTGGTAGCACTGCTTTCAATTTAGCCGTCAATCCATCCTGGTTTGGGTCGGGTGGTCGCCTGGCTTGGCTCCTGGTGGTGACTTGGGCAGCTGATTGTGAGGGGGGAATGATGGCGTGGATCACTTTTTCCCAGCGGCTTTCAAATTGAGGTTTTCTCGATAGGGCATCTGCTAACAGGTTTTTGCCTGCTAGTATGTAATTCAGTTCAAATTTGAAGTACCTGAAATATTGAGCCTAGTGAACTTGTTTGGGAGAAATTTTCCTGGGGGTCTTTAGGGCCTCAAGGTTTTTGTGATCATTCCAGATCTCAAAAGGCACTTTACTCCCCTCTAGGTAATGTCTCCAAGAGAGTAAAGCCCGTCAAACTTCATACACCTTTTTTTCCCAGATGGCCTATCGTCTCACTGTGTCGTTGAGCTTTTTGGACACGTAGGCACAGGGCAACAATTGTCCTTTGTTGTTCCTTTGTAGGAGTACCACAGCCACTGCCACAAGTTCAAGACCTTGCCCTTCACCCACACGTCCACCACACGAACCAATCAGGTACCCTCCGGAACAGAAGATACCTTTTCATTCTTCTCAGCACAGCTGCAGGGCAGAATGGCCTTGACTTTCTAGAAATAATTTTATTTTGACTACATATCCTCTTCACTCTACACAATCCCCCCTCCCATTTTCCCACAGTAGAATTTGCAGCAGGCATGAAGCCTGAAGGCACAAAGGTAGAAAGACGGCTTCCAGTTCTGACACTTGTGTTGTAGCCTTCAGGGGTCACTTTAATAATAATGTCTTTCTTATTCTCACGTTTAAATCTCCAATAGCCAAGTATTTCCAGGATTTGGGGAATGTGTTATGCCTTCCTTTTGTCAGCAGGTGGCACTCTTAAGTTAAATTTCTTACAGGACCGCCTGCTGCCACCAATAGCCTCTCACCGGCCAGTACGCTCTCACAGAGAGGGGCTGCTCAGGGTGCCGTTGGCCAAACAGTGTCGGCTGGCGGCCCCCAGGGGGAGAGCCTTCTCTGTGGGGGCACCTGTTATCTGGAATGAGCTCCTGCCGGAGATACGGAGGATCCCGGATTTATGCACCTTCTGCCGTGCCCTCAAGACCTTTTTATTCCAACAGGCTGGCCTGGCCTGACTTTCCCTTTTAAACAGTATATGAGTAATTTTAAATCTGTTTTTAAATATGGGGATGTTTTACTTCGTCTCGGGCCAAATTGTTTAATACGTTTTTATACTGTTTTAAATTTTATAATCTATGTGTTTTATCTTTTTGGCTGTTCACCGCCCTGAGTCCTTTGGGAGTAGGGCGGTATATAAATCTAATAAAATAATTAAATAAAATAAATAAAATAAATTTCCATTAACCAGTTTTATCCAATTTTAATGGTAACAATCCAAAATATAAAGATGTTAGTTTTTTAAGTAAATAGTTCCAGCATTTTGAAATGCCTATACAGAACAATGCCTGTCCAATTTAAAAATCCAATTTTCTGTATTTTTAAAGGTTTTTTTTAATTTTTATTTTTAAAATGTTTTTTATTAATAATACAAAATAAAAAAAAAAAACATTGGACATAGATATGACATCACTGGTTCCAAACATCTTTTGTCACTTTACAATAATATTAGTACTCATATAAACATATAGTCCTTAAACATACATTTATCTATAATAACATCTATATTTTTGTTCTAACACTATACATTTGTCTTGGCTACCCTCTTGTTATCTATCCAATCATAAAATTGTTCCCAGATTTTGTAGTACTTAGTTTTGCTTTTATCCTTGAGTTCCAAAGTGAGTCTGTCCATTTCTGCGCAGTTAAAGATTTTCAGTAATATTTCCTCTTCAGTTGGAATATCTTTCTCTTTCCATTTTTGAGTGAACGCTATTCGTGCCGCTGTGAGTATATGCAGTAATAAATAATTTGTATCTTTCTTATATTTTCTTTCTATAATTCCCAGTAAGAAAAATTCCAGTTTGACTTCTATATTTGTTGACAAAATTTCTTCCAGCCAGTTCTTTAGTTAATTCCAAAATTTTTGCACCTTTGGGCATTCCCACCACATGTGGTAGTAATTCCCAACGGTCTCTCCACACTTCCAGCATATCAAGGATTTCCCCTTATTCATTCGTGCTAATGTTGTGGGGGGGAGGTGCCACCTATAGAACATCTTATAGAGGTTTTCCTTGTAGGAAGTTGCTAGTGTGATTTTTAAATTTTTTCCCATAAACTTTGCCAATTGTCCAAATGGATATTGTGCCCAAAATAGTTATTTTCTTTAAGTGTGATGCATCTCGCTGTCAATTGAATTCCCAAATATCTTATTTTTTTCATAGTCTGAATATTTATCTTTCCCTCCACTTCTCTTTCTTGCTCTTCAGTCATATTTTTAACATTTTGTTTTATCCTTGTTTATTTTCAGGCCTGCTACTTCCCCATAGTCCTCCAGCACTTCCATCAGACCAGATTGTACAGGCTCTTCAATAATAAATACAAGGTTGTCCGCAAATGCCTGTACCTTAAAACTTTATTTTCTTACTTTTAAACCTTTGATTTGTTTGTCTTCTCGAATTGTTCTAATTAAAGCCTCTAGTGATAAAATAAAAAGCAGTGGTGATAGTGGACAACCTTGCCTTGTGCCTTTTTGGATTAAGAAGTTCTTTGTCATTTCCACGTTTATCACCACTCTGGCTTCTTGTCTGGAGTAGATTGTTTTAAACATCTTTATAAATTTTCTGCCAAAATCCATATATTTTAATTGTTCTAATATGAAGTCCCATTTAACATTATCAAATGCTTTTTGCGTGTCAATAAATATCAACGCCATCTGTTTTTCATTGTGGACTTCATAGTATTCTATCGTATCCAAGATAATCCTGATGTTGTTCCTTATATGCCGTCCGGGAGGAAAACCGTTTTGATCAGTATGAATGAAATTCTCTAAAATTTTCTTTAGTCTGTCTGCCATAATTGTCATAAAGATTTTATAATCCGAATTTAGTAGGGATATCGGCCTATAATTTTTAATATAAATCAAATTGGAATTTTCCTTGGGAATCAATGTGATTGTTGCTTCTTTCCACGATTCAGACATCTTAGCTTCATTAAGTACATCATTATACACCTCTAATAACAGTGGGCTTAATAATTCCTGGTGATTTTTTGGACTTCCGGTTTGCTGTTCGTCGCTGCCAGACGTTCCTTTGGGATCGTCAGCTTCCACTGCCTGTCAGAGCCGCCTTCACAACGGAATGGCGGCTCGAAAAAACTCCGTTTCCATGAGGAAACGGAGATAGAGCCGGCAGGGGTGGGTAGAACTCTCTGCGGAGTCCCAAAAGTTTTTCCTTTACTTTTGGGACGGAGCGGATGAGATGCCCCGTATCCCCAGCCGCTGCTCCGGGCTTTGGGAGACCTCTGCTAATGCAGAGCCAGGCGTCAAAAGCAAGCCTGCAAATTTAACAGATTACTCAAAGAAAATGTGAGCTGGACCTGTAATACTGAACCGCAAGTATTTTACTGATTTTTTAAAAAATTACTTAAGAGAGAGGAGGAAAAGAAAGAGGAAAAAAAAGCCTTTTAAAATGGCGTCGGCTGGAGGAGAGGCTGAAAGAGAAAGTCCTTCCGTTTTCTATTATTACAATGTAGCGGAATAAATACCACTGGCTACATTTGTAGACAAAACTTCGCTCCTGTGTCTTTTTCTCTCTTTTTCCCTTGGAGACTTGATATTGTTGTTGATTGGAAAGAAGTCTTTTTTTTTTCTTGTTTTTTTTAACAAAGCCTGCCTGGGCGGAAACATGGCACTGAGATTTACAAAGTCAGATAAACAAGTAGGGGGGGGGGATTCCCCCACCAACAATTTAAAGGAACAAGTCTTAACTCTTCAGTCTCAGAAACCTGATTTTAATATAATAGAATTTTTCTTAGAGGAGATTGAAAGAAGGGAGGAGATTGTGAATCAGCAACTTGAAAAATTTAAGCAGGAAATTAAAGAATTGGTGAAATCTAAGTTTGATTTTTTGGAGAAAAAATTCTCAAAAGTGGCTAATGGTTTTTCAGAATTTATGATACAGTTGGACACAAATACTAATTTACTAGAGTCTAAAATGGAAGAAATTCAAGATAAATTGGACAATAGAACTCAAAAAATTGAAAATGATTTGACAAACACTCAGGATAATAGCTTAGAAGAAAAACCTAAAATGGATGCTGATCAAAAGTCTGATAATGTAGAAAATCTGCAACTGAAGATTGAAAAAGAGATTTTAATGGTACAATATAATTTCACAGAATATGCGATAAGATTAAGAGGTTTGCAGGAAAATAATAGAGATGATTTAAGGAAAATATCTTCTGAAATTCTAGCTGGGATTCTAAAGGTTCAACCTGAGGAAGTGTTTTGTAGGATTGACAGAGTTTATCGAATAAACTCCTGGATTGCCAAGCAAAGGCAATTGCCTAGAGATGTGGTGATTTATTTTACAGATAAAGAAATTAGGAATAATATCGTGCAAAATTCCTTCAATTCTAATTTGCAATTGTATGGAAGAAAGATTTGGATTTACAAGGAACTCCCACCTAAGATATTGATGGAAAGGAAGAAATTTGGTTTTCTGGTGAATGAGTTAAAAAAGAGAAATATCCCATTTAGGTGGGACGCCCCAGTTGGTATTATATTCAGATATCAAGGAGAAAGATATCAGCTAAATACTGTTGAAAGAGCGGAAGAATTTTATCAAAATAGGTTGAAAATGAACTTAACATCTTCAGGTATAATACAGGATAAGCAGAAGGAGCTGGAAATAAAGGTAAAATATCGAATTACAGAGACTGTACCAGATGAATTGCCTTTGGATTTATCGGACACCCCAGCTGGACTATCTACAAATTTGAGAGAAGTGGCATCTAACCTTAATGTGATGACTTATCAAGGCAAGGATAAGCATGGAAACCAATTAGGGGATATACAAGGGATAAAAAAGTAACATGAGACACAAAAACAAAACCAACAAGACCAATCTACAAAGCAGAATGAAAACCGACCAGATGATATACAATTTGTAGAAAGGAAACCAGGATGGAAACCAAACCCACAAAAAGAAAAGAAAAAAAGAAAAAGGTTGCATAAAAATAGAAATTTCTAAATCAAGCAACAGTGAAGCCAGTGACTTTAAAATATGAATGATTATGTGTAAACATAGAAGAGGCGATGTATTGGTTAATATCATCCTGAGGATTGTGGCAGATCTCTGCATGGCCGTAATCTGGGGACGTGAAAAGAGCCTTAAACTGATGGATTTGAATTATCCATTTTGGAATTTCTTTTTGTGTTGATAAACATATTATAATTATCTTGAATCACAAGGCAAGAGAATTATGCTGGGGCATGCAGAAGATCGGGTTGTTACCCACTACGATGATGGGAATCAATAATCCTGATGAAACCCACAATTATTACTATATGGAATATAATTATAATGTCACTCGGGTGGTTGTTTTTACCTTCATACATATAAGAAGATATTTACTACTGATGGGGGCAGATATGATTGAAGATCCTGAATAAACTGTTGCATCAGCAAGCTATGTTTCCCGATTATGGATGTTGGTTCTACCAATCCAGTGGAAAGACCTCAAAGAAGATATTATATGGATTATAAATTTAAAGTCATTGTCTTTTCTTTTTTTTTTATTTAGATATAATGGAAAATATAGACATATATTTTTAAGTAGTGTGGGCAGTGAATCAAAGATATTAAGAATTGTTGTGTATGGTAATTTTGCATGATAGTGGGTGAATAAGCTAGTTAGTAGATTGATTAGTCTAAGAAAAGGGATTTTTAAGTGATATATTTAGGGGAGTGGAGGAAATGGATAGAGTGGAATAAATGTTAAACTAGATTTTATGGGGAAGGCCGCTTTGAAATGTTATAGTAATATATATAGAAGATTAAATGTTAAAGTAGGACTTTTCGTATAGTTTTAAAGTGGAGAAGTTATTCTATAATGTTATAGTATAATGTCTTTTTTTTCTTTCTTTTTTCTGAAATGTATGGATAAAGGGGGATGTCATAATATTAATAATATTTTTAGTAAGTAAAGGTCAATATTTAGAGGAGGGAGTAAGTAATCTGTTATGAATTAGGGTTTTTTTTGTTATGAAGAAGTCACAGGGGGGATGGGTGGGGAGGGAGGGTTAGGGAGGGGGAGGGAGAGGGGGAAAAAAAGGGGGGAAAAATTTGTATTTGAAAACTTTTTCAATAAAAAAAAAAGAAATTCCTATTCTGTTGCCTCTATATATGAATGAAAAAAAAATTTTTTTATATAGTTAGCCAAATTTGAGTTAAAAGGTATTTTTGAAGAAATCAATGTTAGAAAAGGATCCAGTAGAATTTCATGGAGTTTTCAGCATTTGAATTCATACATATTGCTGTAAAGATTATTCATGATCTACTTTATATCACTGTTCGAAAAATTGTGTTAATTCTTACTACAGTTTACTTCATGGTCCTTAAAAACTAGATCTAAATCTTGGTTTGCCATTTGCTTTAAAGATTTAACAAATTATTTATTATCCCTAATCAGATATAATTACCTTTTATTTGATGAAGATATAGGAATGCTAACTGCCTGATTGAGTAATCTTTTTTGTTTCTTCTTTTTACAAGCCTTACAAAAACCTCCTAAAATCACAAAGAGCTCTATCAGTTTTGAAGGTTCATGTATTAAGTAACCTGTTAAACTTAATCTTGATGATTTCCAAGGCAAAAACCTTTCCAATAATGCCATTTGCTAAATTTAAGAAAATTATTTCATGGTGGAGTAAACACTTCGGGCAAAATGATTCTATGAAATATGCTGTCATAATTAATGATTAAAGGGGCATAATAATGATTAAAGGAGCATAATAATGATCATAATAATTTCATAAAGATATAATTTTAATAAATGTGGCTATTTTGAAATGCATCTAAGGAGACTAAGTATATATTTCTCAATCTGTCTTAATAGTAAAAATAATTGGTTTCAATTTCCTTGATTTCAAAATCCTAAATATACTTTTCATTTGTGATGGGAATGAAAATATGCTAGTGATAAAAGCTAAAGTTTTCATCTTAGTAAGAGTTGAATACTCTTCACTACCATTAATTTTCAGCAAGAACTGTGAATGAAATTGCCACCATTTGAAATAAAAAATTAAAACTAAAAAAAAAAAAAAATTCCTGGTGATTTTTATAAATTTCTGAAGGTAGACCATCTGGGCCTGGCGCTTTGTTACTTTTTTGTTTTTTGATTGCCTCAGATATCTCCCATGCTGTTATCTCATTACTTAATAAATTTTTACCTTCCTCCGAGATTCTGGGCAATTCTGTTTTTTGTAGAAATTGCACTATCTTACCTTCTTCTATCTTCTCCTTATCCTCAAATAGGTTTTTAAAAAACTTACACGCTACCTTCCCCTTTGCCTCATTTTGATAAATTAACTCTCCTTCTTCATTATGTAATTTACTAATCTGGTTCTTTTCTTTCCATTTTCTTAGTCTATAAAACAGCCATCTTCCCGGCTTATTTGCATTCTCAAAAAAAATTTGTTTAATGCTTTTAATTTGTTGTGCCATGTTTTCCTTTTCAATGATATTTAATTTGTGTTTAATTGTGTTTATTTGTTGTTTCAATTCCCGTTTCATGGGTTCTTTCTGCAGCTCTTTTTCCAGTTTGCTAAGACTTTCCTCTAAATTTTTTTGCTGTTGTCTTTTTTGTTTGTTGTCTTTGGCCATGTATGATATTGCGATACCCCTAATAAAAGCTTTTGCCGTGTCCCACAGGTTCTGATTGTTCGTATCCTTTTTATTACTTTGAAAAAACAAACTCATTTGATCATCCATCTTTAATTTAAATTCATTTTGATTCAAGATTGCTTTTTTTAGGGTCCACCTCCTTGTCTTTTTTGCCCTTTCCATTTATTTTATTTTTTTATTTGATTTATATGCCGCCCTTCTCCGGAGACTCAGGGCGGCTTACAATGCGTTAAGTAATTTTAATGGGATTGTGATTTGCCCACGAATTTATGTCAATATTAACTTCCTCAATTCCCAGATTCAAGTCTGTCGATGCCCAAACCATATCAATTCGAGACCAAGATTGATGTCTACCTGAATAATAAGTATATTGTTTCTTATCCCCATTTCTTTCCCTCCAACAATCCTTTATGCTTAATTCTTCCACCATCTCGAAAAATGAATTAGGTAATATCCTTCTAACACCTTTCTTTCGTCTGTCATTTCTATAGTCTAGTTCTCTATCTACGATCACACTGAAATCACCAATTATACACAAATTATCAATAGATCTTTGCCCTGCTGGACTTAGTTCCATTGTTGTAGTTTGAGCTCCTTGCCTCCTTCCTGCACCAATTCTTGTGAAATTGGAGATACTTGTCATCTTTAATACTGTTTTAAATTGACTTCCCCACTTCCTTCTATTTCTCTTAGTTTCCTCCAGCACCCTTCAACTATCACTCTCTCAACTAGTTAATTCTCAATGCTTAACTTTGCAGCTTTCACTCTCTATTTTATGTTTTTAAATGTCTCTTATTTATTCTTTAACTTCCTTTCTTGATCTTTCCTACCCCAACTACAGTCTGCAAACCTTCCCCTTAGTCAACAATTAATTAATAACAAAATCTATAATTAAATCACTTAATAATATCGATAATGCAGTAGGTGGTGGAGCTAATAAAATAGTAGTCTAAAGATTGCATAGAAAAAACAATAATAATTAGAGAGATGATTTCCTTTTAAAAGTGTTCCACTATGACTATTTCATTAATTTTTTTCACATCCAAATTTACTCCTTAAGTTTCCTCGATTTATAAGTCAGTTATTGGCAGACCATCCAAAATAGGTCTCATTTTTCTTTAGATTGCCTCTTCTTACTTAAATTGTCTCCAGTTTTTTCCTCGGCCAATAGGTGTCTCTAGCTCCCTATTATCCTAGTTGACAGTCAGTCTTTCTTCAAAATGCCTGCATTCTCTGATTAATCAGCACTTTCGCTCACAAACTAAATTGTCTACTTAAATCAGCAATAATGGCAAGTTCCCCCTTTTTCCTCTTTCCCCTCACGCCGCCAGTGATATCTATCGCGTTGAAATGGTCTCCTTTTTTTGCCCCCACTTGCCGTTTGCCACTTTACTACGGAGGAAATTTCCTCCTTCCTTGGGCCTCCTTCTGACTCTTCCCTCTTTGCAATCCCCCAAGAAGATCTTCACCTCGGGTCACTCACAGAGGGCTGCCAAGATCACTTTCACCCAGGTCCGTCTCTCTGTTGTCCAGCTATTCCACCGCTAATGTTGTCCAGCTGCCTGTTGTTGTTTCTTCACGGCCACCATTATGGGCCGCCTTTCTTCCCCCGTTCAACTTCTCCGAGGCTTTCCTGCCATCCGCACTCTCAACTGCCACCAAGAGCTGCTCTGCAGGGCGCCCCTTTCTTCTGATTCCCCTCCAAGGAATCTGGGACTCTGAAGAATCCACTGATCGGATGGAAAAAGCTGTGTATTCGACTCTCTTAAATGGAGAGCCGTTCTGCACAGCTTTCCCTCTTGACAGCTGGCCTCACCCCCACCCTATTTTTAAAGGTTTTTCCCTTTCTCCCTTTGATTATTTTTCCTTCAATTTTGAAATTCTTCTCAAAATGTTAAATCGCTGCTTTTAAAAATAGCAGTGAGCCTCTCTTTTCATGGATATTCTTTTGGGGTTGAGTTTTAAATAAAAAGGATTCTTCTCACCCAGTTCCAGACACTGTTCACTGACTCTGCTCCAGTACAGTTCTTAGGTGTTTTTTGGCTGTCCCAGCTTCATGGCAGCCATCTTTAGGCTGCCTCTTCTCCTTGTCGTGGCATAGAGGGAAAAAAGCCCGGGGTACAGCAGAAGACTTGTGATCTCTCCCGTGACCTCTCAGGGCGCCCCTCCTTAGCTTCACCACCCCTACAAGGCAGCTTTGGCTCCTCTTGGAGCCCAAAAACAGGGAGAACTCAGCACAGGGAACTCGGAAACCCGTTCCCTGCCTCTGATATCTCCGCAACATCAGCCGGAAGTCCACACCTGAAATTTTCATGGACCATGGAATACCCAAGCCATGGCTTCAGATCCCAGAGCTGCAGCTACAGCAGACGAGCTGGATATACACTCTCTCAGCAGGCATCAAGACGGAGTAGAAGACAATGTGAGAAATTTAGTCTGTGTTCACTCTCACACAAAGTGTTCACCAACTAATCCAGCAAGTACAGATCCTGACTCAACAAGGGCTTCCACAGCAACCCAAAAAACTGGCCCCACCCACCCAGGCAGAACAACCCTAACCCTATCACAGAGATTCACTGGAGAGTCTGACAAGATGAGGACATTCCTTGCCCAACAGGAAGTATTCATCAGCACCTGATCAGGGGAGTTTCTGACAAACAGATCGAGAGTCTTTTAATTGACTCTGCTGCCAGATGGGTGCTTTCACTCATAGAGCAATGACCCCATCCTAGATAACTTCCCAAACTTCCTCACCAGATTTAGAAAGCACTTTGGAGACCCTATTCAGATGGAAACTGCTGAACAACGCATCTGCCAGCTTCGCCAAGGCAACACCTCCGTCAGAACATATGTTGAAGAATTCAAGCTTCTTGCAGCCAATCTTGATTGGAACGTGCCAGCCTTAAGATCACAGTTCAAGGGAGACTTCCGGTTTGCTTTCTGTCGCCGAAAGATGGTCCCATTTTTGGACCGCCAGCCCCGCTGCCTGTCAGAGCCGCTTCGATCAAGAGAAGCGGCTCGGAAGTTCCCGAATCCTGAAGGATTAGCGGAATAGAGTTGGTGAGAAGCAGGTTGAGCCCCTGTGAGCCCCCAGATAGCTATCCTTTACTTCTGGGGAGGAAACAGGCGTGGCTCCCTTTCAGCTCGCCGAGACTCCGGACAGCATGGGACGAGTCTACCCAGCGTAGAACAAGGCGGCAGGAACAACCTTTCTACTGAAAACAAAGCAAATTCAAACAAACAGGGTGGAATAACAACTTGAACCACGAAACTGCAAGTATTACTAGCCCTGTGATTAATTTTAAAACAGAAGAGTGAATGAGTGAAAGTCTCTTGAAAATGGCGCCCGGCTTCAGCGTTAACAAGCTGAAAGCGAGAGTGGATTAGCAAAGTTATTTCAACAAGTTACAAAGTAGCACTGTCTGTAACAAGTGGAAGAAAAGAAAATCTTTTTTAAAACAAGCCTGATTTTGCTTCAATTTCACCTTTAAATTGACTAAACCTGGGGGAATTTTTTAGAGGACTTTGTGGTGGAGGAAAGGGAAAAAGGATTTCCTTTTTTGGAAAAGCTAGACTACGTGGCAGGATGGCTTCTAAGCAGACTAAACAGGAAGTGAAGGCGGCGGGGGGGGGGGATCCCCCACACATAAACCTGAACAGCAGCCTCCCAGCCAGCAGAGCCAGAAAAAAGAGATTGATCTTGAAAGTCTAAAGGATTTCATTACTCAGGCTTTGATGAGGCAAGATGAAAATTTGGATGAGAAGTTTAAAAAGTCACAACAGGAAATCAAGCAGGAGATTAAAGAAATTAAAGAGGTGGTGCAAGAAAAATATGACAAGGTGACCAAAAAATTAATGACAGTGGTGACTGGATTATCAGAAGCAATTATTAAAACTGATACTAAGGTGGAAGAATTTAGATCAGAAATGGATGTCAAAATGAAGGAGACTGACTATAAAATCTTTGATGCTGACAATAAAATGCAGAGACTTGAAAATGAGATCACAATGATGCAGTTCAGGTCTATGGAATTTGCCATAAGGCTGAGAGGCTTAAAAGAGAATGATAGACAAGACCTGAGACAGACTTGTGCTGATGCTCTAGCTGTGCTGTTAAAGATTAGCCCTGAAGAGATTTTTTGCAAAATGGATAAAATTTATAGAGTGAATTCGTGGGTGGCCAGACAAAGACAATTGCCCAGAGATGTGGTGATATACTTTACAGATAGAAAAATGAGAAATGATATTTTGCAAAAGTCTTTTCTCTCTGCTGTGCAAGTGGAGGGAAAGGAGATTGGAGTTTACAAAGAGCTACCACCTAAGATGTTAAAAGATAGAAAGGATTTTGGATTTCTAGTGAATGAATTAAAAAAAAACAACAAATTCCATTTAGGTGGGATGCTCCAACTGGTATAATCTTGAGGTATAAGGGAGAAAGATACCGATTAAATACTGTTGAGAAGGGGGAAGAATTCTATTCTAATGTCTTTAAAGAGAGTTCACCATTCCCACGTACATCTTCTGTGTTGGAGATAAAGGAGAGTGATAAGGAGAAGCAATTTCAGCAAGAGATGGAAGAGCAGCCTAAGCAGCTGGAACTAGAGGCAATGGAAATGCAGGGAGCTACAGGAGGTTTTCTGGATGAGCCCCTGCTAGACCTTCCTTCGAAAATTGTGACTGAACCACCTAAGACTACAAGAGAAGTGGCTCTGGACCTAGCCCGGATGTGTGAAGCTAAAGATCAGCGTATAACTCGAGCAATTTCTAAGCAACTCAAAGAAAAACAACAACAGGAAAGGCCCAAGCCACAGCAATATAAGAAAGGAGTCAAGGGTAATATACAAGAATGTGAAGCCATGGGGGGAGCAAAGCCAAAGACTACCGACTCGGAAAATCTTCGGCAAATGTGCTTGTCGCTTCAAAAAAGTGTACATGACGATTAAGTTTTTATCTTGGAATGTGAATGGATTAAATTCACCACAGAAAAGGAAGAAATTATTTACATACTTGAGACAATTTAACAATGTTATAATTTGTTTACAAGAAATTCATGTTAGAACACAAGATCAAAAATCAAAAATATAAAATAACACATTTTATAGCTTCAAATTTGGAAAAAAAGAATGGTGTGGTTATTTATATAAATAAAAGACTGTCAGCTAAAATTATAGAAGCAGATGAATGTGGCAGGTTTATAGCAATTGAACTGCACACAGCAAGTGGCCCAATTCTAGTGATTGGAATTTATGCTCCTAATCAACAACAGGACAATTTTTACAAAACTTTGCATTCTAAAATATTGCAATGGGACTATAGATCTATTTTAATTATGGGAGACTGGAATGGAGTAATTGATTCTAAAATAGATAAAAAGAGTTCGGCGAAGTCAAGGATTAGACTACCACAGACTTTTTTTGATATGAAAGAAGATTTGGAATTAAAAGATATTTGGAGAATACATAACCCAAAAGAATTGGACTTTACTTTTTTTTCAGATAGACACAGATCCTTTTCTAGGATTGATTTTATTTTACTATCAGCTGACCTACTTGTAAAAACAAAAAGAACAAAGATTTTTCCAAGGACTTTAACTGACCATAGCCCGGTATGGATAGAAATTGAGATGGGAAAGAGTGAGAGAAGATCATGGAGATTAAATGAAAATCTGTTTAGATATGAAAAGAATATAACAGAACTTAAAAAGCAGATGAAAGAATTTTTTGAAATGAACTTGAATAAGGGTACCCCTATTGAAATCGTGTGGGATGCGAGTAAAGCGTATATGAGAGGGGTACTCATTCATATGAACTCTAGACACAAATTGAATCGACAAAAGAAAAGATTTGAAATGGAAGCAGAAATAAAGAATAAAGAACAGTTACTTATAAAAAACCCAACAGATGAAAGAATACGAGGAGCTATAAAACTTCTGAAGGACCAATTTCAAATGCTTATGGCGGAACAAACAGCAACAAATTTACAATTTGCGAAACATAATACATTTTGTAATGCTAATAAACCGGGCAGATGGTTGGCTTATACACTAAGGAAGAAGCAGAGTACACGGATCATTGGTAGTATTGATACTGGAGGGAAGGAAATTTCTCAACAAAAAATTAATTAAAGAAGTGTTTGTAGATTATTATACTAAATTATATACCAAAGATGATACACAGAATGGACTTATAGAGAAATATCTAGAAAATAAAAGAGTCACAAAAATTACTAGTCAACAAAAGGAGAGAATGAATCATCTTATAACAGCTGAGGAGATCATTGCCGCAATTAAACAATTCAAAACAGCTAAAGCACCAGGGACGGATGGTTTAACTGTGGTGTATTATAAAACTTTACAAGCAGAAATGATTGAACACCTTAAAGATCTATTTGATCTAAGAGCAAATAGGTCCTAAAAAACCTGAGAATTTTAGACCAATATCTCTCCTGAATACAGATTATAAAATATTTGCAAAAGTATTAGCCAACAGGTTGATGCCAGTTATTCAAGAGGTGATTCATTGTGATCAAGCGGGATTTATAGAAGGTAGATACATGAAGGATAATGTAAGGCAAGTTATAGATTTACTGGAATATCTCGAGAAGAATAAACAGATCCCTGCAGTGCTGGTCTTCTTGGATGCGGAGAAGGCCTTTGATAGAGTGGACTGGAACTTTCTATTAAAGACTTTAAAAAAGATGGACTTTGGGGATCAATTTATACAGGCGGTTTCAGCAATTTATCAAGAACAAAAGGCACAGATTATTATTAATGGAAGTTTGACAACAGACTTTAATATTGAAAAAGGAACAAGACAAGGTTGTCCGTTATCCCCATTGTTATTTATTTTAACATTAGAAGTCTTGTTGAATACAATATGGGACTTGAGCACTTTGAAAGGAATAGTGATAAGGCAAGAGGATTACAGAATAAGGGCATTTGCAGATGATCTGGTTGTTACCCTAACACAGCCGATGGAATCAATAATCCAGATGAAAGACATTATAGAACAATATGGTACAGTATCAGGATTTAGATTGAACCAGAAAAAAACTAAGATGATAGTTAAAAATATGACACAAGATCGAAAACAGGAACTTGAAAGCATGGCAGGTTTTGAGATAGTACCAAAGGTTAAATATCTAGGAGTTCAGGTTGCAGAATCAAATATGAAACTGTTTCAAAATAATTATGAGGTGTTGTGGCGAGACGTACAGAAAGATATGGAGACCTGGAAAAAACTGCAGCTGTCTTTACTTGGAAGAATAGCAGCAGTTAAGATGAATATTTTGCCAAGATTTCTTTTTTTGTTTCAAATGATTCCGGTGCTTAAATGTGATAAACAACTGAGAAAATGGCAAAGAGGACTGAATAAGTTTGTTTGGAATGAGAAAAAACCGAGAGTTAAACTGAAAATTATGCAAGATGTTTCAGAAAGGGGAGGCCTTAAACTTCCAAACCTACAATTATATTATGAAGCAGCAGCTTTGACGCAAGCAAGTGATTGGTTTGGAAGGAAAAAGACTGGAATATTGAATATAGAAAGTTTTGATCTTGAATTTGGTTGGCATGCTTACTTATTTTATGAGAACAAAGTGGATAAAGTATTCAAAAGCCACATACTTAGAGACTCTTTGATGAGAGTTTGGAAGAAGCACCGACTCAAATGGGATTACAAAATACCGTTATGGCTGGATCTTGGTCATATCATGTGGAATACAAATATAATGTCACTCGGGGGGGGTTTATACAAAGAAGTTCTTTTTGCAGGTGCGGGCAGATGGCAACTGAAGACTTTAGAAACGCTGTTGGAAGAAGGGATTAATTTAACTTGGTTACAGTATAATCAACTTCAATTGAGATGGAAAGAGGACCAAAAAACTGGTATAATGATGCATGAGGAAGAATTGGTTAGACATATAAAAGAGAAAGGTCCAATGCATATTAAAAGGGTTTATAATGTTTTGTTAGAAAGGGATTCAGAAACTGAATTGGTTAAAGATTGTATGATAAAGTGGGCACAAAATTTTGCAGAACCAGTGATGTTGGAAACATGGGAAAAAATATGGGTTCAGAATGTTAAATTTACACAGTCACAGAATTTGAGGGAAAATTTTTATAAAATGTTTTATAGATGGCATTTAGATCCTAAGAAATTGTCGTGCATGTACCCTAATGTTCAACCAAAATGCTGGAGATGTGACTGTCTAGATGCCACATATTATCATGTGTGGTGGACTTGTAAGAAAGTGAAGGCTTTTTGGATAAAAATCTGGTGGGTTATGCAGAATGTTTTGAAGAAAAAAATTCAGTTTTCTCCACAATTGTTTTTATTGGGTATAGTTAAGGGTTTTACATTGGGTGAAACAAAATTGATATTGTATATGATAACAGCAGCGAGATTACTGATAGGTCAATATTGGAAAAATGAAGCTATGCCTACTATTGAAGAATGGACTTCGAAGATGGCCAGTTTTGCAGAGATGGCGAAGATTTCAGCATATTTAAAAGATCGCTCACAAGAGACTTATGTATGGGAGTGGAAAAAGTGGATAGATTATGTGCAGAATAAATATCAAACTGGGAAACATCAGATAGCTTTTAACTGAAAGTATTATATAGGGATAGAATAATAGAATTTTGTGAAGATGTGAAAAATATACAGGGGGTGGGCGGGTTCAAGTTTTATAAAAAGGGGATTTTGATTTGGATTATATTTTGAGGAAGTCTGGGGGGAGGGGAGGGTTAGGGGGGGTTAGGGAGGGTTAGGGAGGTTAGGGAGTGCTGGGGGGGGAAATTGGGGAGAAAATGTAATTGTAAAACTTTTTCAATTAAAAAAAAAAAAGATCACAGTTCAAGAGTGGATTCAACAAGGCCATCACCAAGCAACTGATCCAACAAGGTATTCCCTGTACTCTACAGGAACTGTCATACCCCTGTCAGAGTCTGAATCCGAAGGGGAAGCGGAACAGCTGACAGAGAGTGAGAGAGTGGATCCGTTGGCTGTGGAAGAAACTGGGGAAGTGCAAAGTCAGGCTGGGCAGAGCAGGGGAGAAGTAGAACAAGGGAGAGGGGGTTCAGATGAAGACCAAGGCCCACCCCCTCCTCATCCTAGGCAGCACAGGGAGGAATGGAGAAGAGAGTAACGTGGGTTGCGTGGCTTACAAGGGAGGAAAGGGCCCCGATCCTCTTTACAAGGCACAGCTGCTGATGGAGTTTAAAAGTAGAGGCAAATGGGAGGGTCGGTTGTCGGGAACAAACACTGAGTTCATCTGGTGCTTATCTGAATTCCTGGCATCCTCCCAACTGGTTTGATTTACTGCCATGCTACTTCACTTCTGGAATTTCCTATTTTGCTTGCCCTGCCGGATTAATTACCTTGTCTTGCCTTGTTGGATTTTTTGTTGAAAGTTTTCTGTTTACAACGTTTGGGACTGAAGTATTGTCAGCCAGACTATTACAGGTTGGTGGAAGAGCTCTCTACAGGCTGGAGAGTTGAAAGGGACATTGGGGGCACAGTTGGTGATAATAAAGGAATTCATATCAGTTCTCTGGCTGTGTTGCCTTTGTGTCACACCACCGGGTCATCACAGGAACTCTACCCAGCCTCTATAACAGCTCAGTCTTGACTCACAGAAATTCGGACACTTTTAAGCAATCCCTACCAGCCACCTCCTCCTGTCACTACCCTGAGCCTCCCTGCCCCCTTGGACATGGACACTGAAGAGCTGATGCAGATTGGAGCAGCTAGACAGGCTCCCACAGCAGGGAAACGACAATGATGCAGAGAACTCACACTTTGTTTCTACTGTGGAGAACCTGGACACATGGTCAAGGATTGCCCTGCTAAGCCTCCCAGAAGTTGCAACAGACAGTCCAACAATGTCTCCACTACTCACCACCTGGATGACGAGCCTCAAGGCCAGGAAAATGACAAGTGTCACCCTCCATGAGCTCATGGGGGGGAGGGGGGAAGCTCCCAAGCACTGAAAAGGGCTCAATTGCATTCACGTCCAGTTATGTTAGTAAAATTTGATTCTATCCTAATACTTCCCAGCAGTCAGGAAACAACCACCTCTGGTTTGATAGATCCTGGAGTAACTACCAATGTTATAAGCCTAGCCACAGTCCAGAAGCTTACAATCCCCACTGTTCCTTTGAAGTCTCCATTGCCAGTAATATTAATGATGGCCAAATTTTAAAAGCAGGCCCCATCACTCACACCATAGTGCCTTTGCAATTGACAATAAATCATCATCCCAAAAAGTTAACCCTTTTAGTGGCTGACCACATTGATCTTACACTGGTGCTGGGAACCACTTGGTTACAACACCACAACCCTACTATAAGGTGGAAGAATTGGTCTATTGCAATCTGACCCCCCCCCCACCAGCCACCCCTGAAGGCTAACAGAGAGATTCCCAATCCCACAAGTAAGTATGCAGACTTTGCTGATGTTTTTGGGGAGGAAGAAGCCTCAGCCCTCCCCCCCATACAGAGACTGTGATTGCACCTTAAATTTGGTCCCTGGCTGGTACCAGGATTCCCACTAAGAGACAATACTAAATGTCTACTAAAGAATTAGAAACTCTGAAACAATATTTGGACTCTAATTTGCAAGAGGGATTCATACGACCATCACAGTCTCCTGCCTCGGCTCCCACCTTTTTCATACCCAACAAGCAAGATCCCAGCATGCCTGACAACAGTGGGGACCCGCCATTGAGAATAGTTCATAATTACAAAGCTTTGAACACAGTGACAGTAAGGGACCATTATCCACTACAGTTAATTCCAGACTTCTTAGATAGACTGCAGAAAGCATGCATTTTTACAAAAGTGGCCCTCTGCAATGCTTATAACCTCATTAGGATCAAAGAGGGTCACAGATACTTAACTGCCTTTCACACTAGATATGGCAAATTTGAATACACAATGGTCCCATTTGGGCTCATTAACACAGGGGCCGCATTTTCCAGATTTATGAACCAAGTTTTTTCTGATCTCATAAATTTGTGGTGCTCTATCTGAACGACATTTTCATCTACTCTGAGAATGAGACTCAGCACACAGACCATGTGCAGAAAGTTCTCATTAGACTAAGAGATAACCATCTCTTTGCCAAGCCAGAAAAATGCACCTTTGATCTACAAGTACAGTTCTTGGGTTACCGTATTTCCAGATGGACCCCCAGAAGGTCCAAGCTGTCATAGACGGGCAAGCCCCCCGTACAGCCAAAGATGTCCAACACTTCCTGGGCTCTGCTAACTTCTACAGGAAATTTATACAAGGTTTTGCTCATAAAGCCAAGCCACTGACCCAACTGACAAAGAAAGGAGTTAAATTTGCTTGGACCTCTGTACACCAAACAGCATTCAAGGAGTTAAAGCAGCTTTTTGCCCACCAGCCCCTCCTTCAGCACCCAGACACATCAAAGAGATTTGCTGTTCAAACAGACACTTCAGATGTTGCCATTGGAGCTGTTATTTTACAGGAGAGGGAGGGAGAAAGCAGCCTGCTGCCTTGCACTTTCTTCTCCAAAGCCTTGACTGCCGCAGAACAGAATTATGACATTTTCAATAAGGAGCTCCTTGCTGTTAAATCAGCATTCCAACACTGGAGACACTTCCTAGAAGGCCCATGCTTTCCGATAGAAGTCAACACAGACCACAAGAATCTATACACCCTGCTACAAATTAACCGCTTTCAGACAGGCAAATCAGATGGAGCCAATTATTTTCACGTTTTGATGTTTACGTTAAATACATCCCAGGCTCAAAGAACTTGATGCCAGATGCACTCTCTTGCAAACCAGAATCTTCTCTGGGTTCAACAGACTCCAGAAACAATTCTGCAACTTTCACATTTACAGCATCAATAGCCACCACCAGCCAGTGAGAGGTTGTGAGCTACCCAGCTGCACAAGAACTTAATCACCAGAATACAGACCCAGCAATGACTAGGCCGCTACTCACGGGCCAGGATGGATGACCTCAAGGAAACCCCAGAAGGTACTGTAACCCCGTTCACAATGGATGGAGGAGCCCTGAAATGCAAGGGCAGAATAGTAGTTTCCCCCCCCCACACGCAGGGGAAGAGGTACTAAAGCTTTGCCATGACAATCAAATAGCAAGGCATGGGGGGGGGGGTTTGTTCAAAACTCTGCACAGAACTTTAAGAAACTTTTGGTGACCTAAGATGGCAGCAGACATCAAGGAGTACGTGGCCAGGACTTCCGGTGGCACTGCAGGCGCCAAAGACGCTCCTTTTGTGAGCGCCAGCCCCGCGATCGCGTAAAGCCGCTAGAACAGCGCAAATCAGCTGTCTAGCGGCTTGGAAACTTTCTCCCCGGGAAAAGGGGAGGAAGAGAGCAGACGGGTGTAGGTAGAGCTCCCCAAGAAGCCCCAGGAACAATTCTGGGGCTCGAAGGGTGAGAGCTCCCTGGAAGCCCGACAGAGCTCCGGATCCGGGATGTTTCTGCTTTAAGCAGAAGAAGAGGCCGCGACCACCCCTGCAAACAATGCTTTGAATAAACAATGGATTTGGAAGCAGGCTGAGCAAATTCAGGAGAGATCAGATTTGCAAGTACTAAACTTTAACTCCAAATGTGTATTACTTCCTTCTGACTAACTAAGGAGAGAAAGTGAAACCAAGATGGCGATTGAGTCTTAATGGGGCGTGAAAGTGAAAGTTAAAAAGGAAAGTTTCATTTAGCGCTGGTAGCCCCTGTCTAAAATTAGAGATCTTTGCTTTGAAAGAAAGAAGATTAAAGGCTAAAAAGACTATAGCAGTGCTTTTAAAAAAAAGGATTGATATTATTTAAAGACTGGAAATTTCTGGATTTGGCTGATTTGTTGTTCTGGTTGCTGAATAAATTCAAATTGGAAACTAAAAATGGCTTCAAAACAAATAAAGACTATTGTTCCTAAAAGTGCTGGGAGCTCGCCAGCTCAAACATCCAAATTGCAATCTCTCTCTGTTCCAACGGAACCACCAGTATTAACACTTGAAATGTTGCAGGAAGCCCTTAAAACACAAGCCTCTGTTACAGAAAAAAAATTACTTTGGTGTTTGAGGATAAAATTCGAGATGTTGCTGAGGAGATGGTTCAAATTAAAGAGTTCATTCAAAAACGAAATCAGGAAATTAGAGAAGATATTATCATGGCAGTCCAAGGTCTGGCAGGCCATATTGAAGCAATAGATGAAAAAGTGGAAGAAATTAAGCAGTCTAATGAGAACTTGGAAAATAAAATGGGAGAGGTCCAGAATAAAATGGAAAGAGCAGAGGCCGATGTGATAATGATACAATATAGAGATATGGAATTTGCTTTGAGAATAAGAGGCCTCAGAGAAAATAAGCAAGAGAATTTGAGAGAGATTTTTTCAGAAGCATTTGCACAGATAATGGGAGATCAAAAAGCAAATCTGGAATGGCAAATTGACAAAATTTACCGTGTCAATTCATGGGTCACCAGACAGAAACATCTACCAAGAGACATTGTAGTCTATTTTACAACAAGGAGAATGCGCAATGAAATCCTACAAGTTACTTTTAAAAATAAACTTCAAGTGCAGGGGCTGGAGGTTTTAATACTGAAAGAAATCCCCCCCAAAATGTTGAGAGCCAGAAGGGATTACGGCTTTCTGGTGGAAGAATTGAGAAACCGTCAGATACAGTACAGATGGGAGGTTCCAGCTGGACTAGTGGTGAACTATTCAGGAGAAAGATATTGTCTTAACTCAGTGTGGAAGGCACGAGATTTCTACACCAATGTGCTAAAGGCTGGATGCCCACAGTCCCCAGAAGCTAGAAGGAAGACGGAAGCAGAGGGGGCAAGAAAGGGGGAGAAGGAAGAATTGTTGGCACAGGCCCAAAGGGGAGCTTTGATTACTCAAGAAGATTTAATACAACTTTCGACTACTGCTCAAGCTTTGGAGGTACTCGAAAAAATAGAAGAACCTAAGGATCAAAGACAGACCCGAGCGGCAGCCAAGCGTCAAGAAGAATTAAGAGTGCAGCAACTCCAGATGATTCAAGAAACTACAAAAACAGAAGCAGAGGGAGGAGCAAGGCCAAAAAACAAAATGCATGGAGATTTCCAGCAGATGCTCCAAAAGCTTCAGGGGGCCAAGAATGGCAACTAGATTTCTGACTTGGAATGTTAATGGCCTAAATTCACCACAAAAGAGGAGAAAAATATTTCATTATTTGAAATAGTTTAAAAATGATGTAATCTGTCTACAAGAGACTCACATTAGAACGAAAGATCAAAAATATTTAATAAATGCAAGGTTAGGTATACATTTTGTTGCATCTGCTCCCGAGAAGAAGAATGGTATAGTTATATAGTTATATACCTAAAAAAAGACTTAATTGCTAAATTAATTGAATTAATGAATTTTTCATTATAAATATGCATAAGGGTACATCTATGGAAATGGTTTGGGATGCAAGTAAAGCATATATGAGAGGTATCTTGATATATTTGAATAATAAACATAGACGTAAACAGGAAAAAAAAAGGAAGTACTTAGAAGAGGAAATTAAAAAAAAAAGAACAAGCTTTGATATTGAACCCAGCAGACAAGAAAATAAAAGAGGCAATTAACTTACTGCGAGGGCAATTTAATATGCTAATGGCAGATCAGGTCGCAACTAATTTGCAATATGCTAAACATAATACTTTTTGCAATGCTAATAAACCAGGGAGATGGTTAGCATATCTGGTAAGGAAAAAACAAAAGTCACGGACCATAGAGAAAATAGAATATAAAGGTAAAGAGGTTTATCAGCAAAACATGATTTAAAAAGCAGCTATTAAGTTTGCAGACTCAGAGCCAAGCGCAGGAGACTGGTTTTAAAGATTTGAAGGAATTTATTGCTGCGGCTCTGATGAATCAAAATGAAGTTTTGGACCAGAAATTTGAAAAATCTCAACAGGAAATTAAGGAGGTGGTTCAAGAAAAGTATGACAAGATGAAGCGTGACATACTGACAGTTGTGACTGGCTTGTCAGAAGTAGTTGTCCAGATTGATAAAAAAGTGGGAGAACTTAGTTCAGAAGTAGAATCTAAAATGAAGGAAGCTGATTATAAAATTTCTAATGTTGACAATAAAACGCAAAGGATTGAAAATGAAGTGACAATGATGCAATTTAGATTCATGGAGTTTGCTGTAAGACTGAGAGGAATAAAAGAAAATAACAGAGAAGATTTGAGAAAGGTTTGTGCTGATGCCTTGGCTGTGATGCTAAAGGTTAGCCCTGAGGAGATTTTGTGCAAGATGGGCAAGGTCTATAGAGTGAATTCTTGGGTGGCAAGGGAAAGGCAATTGCCTAGAGATGTGGTGATCTACTTTACAGATAGAAGAATAAGAAATGATATCTTGCAAGTCTTTTGTTTCTACTATTCAAGTGGATGGAAGGGAGATTGGAATTTACAAAGAGTTGCCGCCTAAGATGCTAAGAGATAGAAAGGACTTTGGATTTTTTGGTGACTGAATTAAAGAAACAACAAATTCCATTCAGATGGGATGCTCCAGTTGGCATAATATTGAGGTATCAAGGAGAGAGATATCGGACTTCCGGTTTGCGAGCTTTGGCGACGGCGGTGTTTTTTTAAAGACCGCCAGCCCCGCCGCCTGTAGAGCCGCCCTGCGAACGAGGAGCGGCTCGAAAACTCCGAAATCCTGAGGATTGAAGGAGAAGAGACAGCAGGGTACAGGTTGAGCCCCTGTAACCCCCCAGGGAATTGTTTCTGGGGAGGAAACAGGCGCGGCTCCCTCCCAACCTGCTGAGACTCTGGGCGGCGTGGGACGATTCTGCCTTCAGCAGAACAAGCCGGCAGCAGCAAACATTTAAAGTGAAAGGAACCAACCTTAACAAGCAGCGGAAATACCAACTTGAATCCAGAAACTTGAAAATTGCAAGTATTAGTGCTTTGTTGACTTTTTAATTCAAGAGAAAAAGCGAGTGAGTGAAAGTGATTTGAAAAAACATGGCGCCCAGCATTTGAGTTAACGAGCTAGTGAAAGTGGATTTGTGAAGTCATCCTGCTTTGCTACAAAGTTACAAAGCTGCTACAAAGTTGCTCTACTTAAAGAAAAATTCCTTTTTTAAAAAATTTGACTTTGCTTTACTTCAGTCTCTATTTGATTAAACCTGGGGGACTTTTTTAGAAGTCTCTGTGGAGGTGGAAAAGGAAAAAGGATCCCCCTTTTCAGAAAAACTAGCTTACGTGGCAGGATGGCTTCAAAGAAGCAGGAAGGAAAGGCAACAGGGGGGGATCCCCCACACATAAACATGAAACGCAGCTTCCCCCTGCTCAACAGATACAGACTCAAAAAAAAGACTTTAATATTGAACATTTAAAAGAATTTATTTCTAAAGCTTTGGATGATAAATTTCAAAAATCCCAACAGGAAATAGATGATAAACTTCAAAAATCTCAACAGGAAATCATGCAGGAAATTAATGAAATTAAAGATATGGTGAAACAGGATTATGGCAAGGTGACTAAAAAAATATCAGAGGTGGTGTCTGGCCTTGGAGAATTTATTATTAAAGTTGACTCTAAAGTGGAAGAATTTAAATCAGAAGTCAATGTTAAGATGAAAGACAATGATTATAAAATTTCTGATGTTGATGATAAAATGCAGAGAGTTGAAAACGAAATTGTTATGATGCAATTCAGGGCAATGGAATTTGCCATAAGGTTACGAGGAATCAGAGAGGATGATAGACAGGATTTGAGACAGATTTGTGCTGATGCTCTGGCAAGGATTTTAAAAATTAATCCTGATGTGGTTTTTTACAAAATAGACAAAATTTACAGAGTGAATTCTTGGGTGGCCAGACAAAGACAACTGCCTAGAGATGTGGTCATATACTTCACGGATAGAGCAATAAGAAATGACATCCTGCAAAAATCTTTTCTTACTTCTGTGCAAGTGGGGGGTGCACAAATTGGAATCTACAAGGAACTACCACCTAAAATGCTGAAAGCCAGAAAAGATTTTGGCTTTCTTGTAAAAGAACTGCAAAAACAAGAGATACCATTTCGATGGGACGCCCCAACTGGCATAATTTTGAAATATAAGGGAGAAAGACACCGTTTGAATACTGTGGAGAAGGCGGAGCATTTTTACACTACTATTTTTAAAGAAAGAACACCATCTCCACGTACATCTACAGTTCTGGAGATTAAGGAGAGTGACAAGAAGCAACTTCAACAAGAACCACAAGAACAGTCAAAACAGGTGGAGCTAGAGGAAACGCAGGGTGCGGAAGGAGGTTTCTTGGATGAGCCCCTGTTGGAATCTTCTCCAATCTTGGACCCGGTTCGGATGGTTGAGGTTAAGGATCAGCGCATAACTCGTGCAAAATCTAAGCAACTTAAAGAAAAGCAACAACAACAGGAAAGACAAGACAAAAAGGGAGCTAAGAGTACCACACAAGAGATTGGAGCCATGGGGGGAGCGAGACCGAAGATTCCGGAAGATATTCGGTTATTCTGCTCGTTGCTCCATAAAGATAAAGATGACGATTAAGTGTTTATCTTGGAATGTGAATGGGTTGAACTCGGTACAGAAAAGGAAGAAGTTATTTGTATATCTGAGACAATTTAATAATGATATAATTTGTTTACAAGAAACTCATATCACAACTCAAGATCAAAAATACTTGATAAATTCCAAACTAGGCACACATTTTATATCTTCAACTTCGCAAAAAAAGAATGGTGTGGTTATTTATGTAAATAAAAGATTAACAGCTAAAATTATAGAAGCAGATGAAGATGGTAGGTTTATAGCAATCGAATTGCTTACAGTGAATGGCCAAATTCTTTTGATTGGAATTTATGCTCCCAACCAACAACAGGATCATTTTTATAAAATGTTACATACCAAAATATTGCAATGGGACTATAGATCTATTTTAATAATGGGAGACTGGAATGGAGTAATCGATTCTAAACTAGATAAAAAGAGTTTGGCGAAATCCAGGATTAGACTACCACAGACTTTTTTTGATATGAAAGAAGACCTGGAATTAAAAGATATTTGGAGAATACATAATCCAAAAGAACTGGATTATACTTTTTTTTCCGATAGACATAGATCCTTCTCTAGGATTGACTTTATTTTGATGTCAGATGATTTACTTGTTAAGACAAAAAGAACAAAGATTTTTCCAAGAACTTTGTCCGACCATAGCCCAGTATGGATAGAAATCGAGATGGGTAAGACTGAACGACGCTCTTGGAGAGTGAATGAAAACTTGTTCAGATATGAAAAAAACATAATAGAACTTAAAAAGCACTTGAAAGAATTTTTTGAAATAAACTTGAATAAAGGTACCCCAATCGAAATTGTGTGGGATGCGAGCAAAGCTTATATGAGAGGGGTGCTTATCTACATGAATTCTAAACACAAAATGAATCGACAAAAGAGAAGATTTGAATTGGAAATAGAAATAAAGAATAAAGAACAGTTACTTATTAAAAACCCAACAGATGAAAGAATACGTGGTGTTATAAAACTTCTGAAAGACCAATTTCAAATGCTTATGGCGGAACAAGTTGCAACAAATTTACAATATGCGAAGCATAATACTTTTTGTAATGCCAATAAACCGAGCAGATGGTTGGCCTACACTTTAAGAAAAAAGCAGAGTATACGGACTATTGATAATATTGATATTGGAGGGAAAGAAATTTTTCAACAAAAATTAATTAAAGAAGCTTTTGTGGACTATTACACTAAACTATATGCTAAAGATGATGTGCAGAATGGATTTATAGAAAAATATTTAGATAATAAAAGAGTCACAAAAATTACAGATCAACAAAAGGAAAGAATGAATTATCCTATAACAGAGGAGGAGATAGTGGCAGCAATTAAACAATTAAAAACAGCTAAAGCTCCTGGAACTGATGGCTTGACAGCAGTGTATTATAAAACTTTGCAAACAGAAATGGTGGAACAACTTAGAGATTTGTTTTGTAATATTCAACAAGGGGGTAAAATACCCCCATCATGGACAACAGCATATATTTCTTTGATACCAAAAGAACAAGCAGGTCCTAAAAAACCGGAGAATTATAGACCAATATCTCTTCTTAATACTGATTATAAAATTTATGCAAAAGTACTAGCCAACAGGCTGATGCCAGTAATTCAAAAGGTGATTCATGATGACCAAGCGGGATTTATCGAGGGTAGATACATGAGGGATAATGTAAGGCAAGTAATAGATTTATTGGAATATCTTGAGAGGAATAAACAGGTACCTGCAGTGCTGGTCTTTTTGGATGCGGAAAAGGCCTTTGACAGAGTGGATTGGAATTTTCTATTAAAGACTTTTAAAAAGATGGACTTTGGGGACCAATTTATACAGGCGGTCTCAGCAATTTACCAAGAGCAAAAGGCACAGATTATTATTAATGGAAGTTTGACAACAGAGTTTAAAATTGAAAAAGGAACAAGACAGGGATGTCCGTTATCCCCATTGTTATTTATTTTAACACTAGAAGTCTTGTTAAATACAATACGGGACTCTAATATTTTGAAAGGTATAACGATAAGGCAAGAGGATTACAGAATAAAAGCATTTGCAGATGATCTGGTTGTTACCCTAACACAGCCAATGGAATCAATAATCCAGATGAAGGACATTATACAAGACTATGGTAAAGTTTCAGGTTTTAGATTGAATCAGAAAAAAACTAAGATGATAGTTAAAAATATGACACAAGATTGTAAACATGAGCTTGAAAGGAGGGCAGGTTTTGAGATTGTACCAAAGGTAAAATATCTAGGAGTTCAGGTTGCAGAATCAAATATGAAATTGTTTCAAAATAATTATGAGGTTTTGTGGCGAGAGGTGCAGAAAGATATGGAGACTTGGAAAAAACTGCAGCTGTCTTTACTTGGAAGAATAGCAGCAGTTAAGATGAACATTTTGCCAAGATTTCTTTTTTTGTTTCAAATGATTCCGGTGCTCAAAAGTGATAAGCAACTGAAAGTCTGGCAAACTGGAGTGAACAAGTTTGTCTGGAACGAGAAAAAACCGAGAGTGAAATTGAAAATTATGCAAGATGTTCCAGAAAGGGGAGGTCTTAAACTTCCAAACCTACAGTTATATTACGAAGCAGCAGCTTTGACTTCAGCAAGTGATTGGTTTGGAAGGAAAAAGACTGGAATATTGAATATTGAAAGTTTTGATCTTGAATTCGGATGGCATGCTTACTTATTTTATGATAACAAAGTGGATAAAGTATTTAAAAGCCATATACTTAGAGACTCTTTGATGAGAGTTTGGAAGAAGCACCGATTCAAATGGGATTATAAAATACCGCTATGGCTGGATCTTGGTCATATTATGTGGAATACAAATATAATGTCACTCGGGGGGTTTTTATACAAAGAGGTTCTTTTTACAGATGTGGGCAGATGGCAGTTGAAGACACTACAGACACTGTTGGATGAAGGGATTAACTTAACTTGGTTACAATATAATCAATTACAATTGAGATGGAGAGAGGACCAAAAAACTGGTATTATGTTGCATGAGGAAGAATTGGTTAGACATATAAAAGAGAAAGGTCCAATGCATATTAAAAGGCTTTATAATGTTTTGTTGGAAAGGGATTCAGAAACTGAACTGGTTAAAGATTGTATGATTAAGTGGGCACAAAATTTTGAGGAGCCAGTGATGTTGGAAACATGGGAAAAAATTTGGGTTCAGAATGTTAAATTTACACAGTCGCAGAATCTGAGGGAAAATTTCTATAAAATGTTTTATAGATGGCATTTAGACCCCAAAAAATTGTCGTGTATGTACCCTAATGTTCAGCCAAAATGTTGCAGATGTGATTGTTTAGATGCTACATATTATCATGTTTGGTGGACTTGTAGGAAAGTTAAGGCTTTTTGGATAAAAATTTGGTGGGTCATGCAGAATGTTTTGAAGAAAAAAATTCAATTTTCTCCACAATTGTTTTTATTGGGTATAGTTAAGGGTTTTACTACGGGTGAAACAAAGTTGATATTGTACATGATAACAGCTGCGAGATTATTGATAGGTAAATATTGGAAGAATGAAGTTTTGCCCACGATTGAGTAATGGACTTTGAAGATGGCCAGTTTTGCAGAGATGGCGAAGATCTCAGCATTTTTAAAAGACTGTTCACAAGAGACTTATGAATGGGAATGGAAAAAGTGGATAAATTATGTTCAGATCAAATATCAAACTAGGAAGTACCAAATAGCTTTTAATTGAAAATGATATTTTAAGATAGAAATATTTCAGTGTAATGAAGATGAAAAACTTACAAGGAGGAGGGAGGGGTTCAAGTTTTATATAAGTTTTATATTAAGGGTTTTTTTTTACCTGATATAAGTATATTGTGTGGAAGTCCGGGGGGAGGGGAGGGTTAGGGAGGGTTAGGGAGGATGGGAAGTTCGGGGTGGGTAGAGGGGGGGGGAAAGGGGTGAAAATGTAATTGTAAAACTTTTGCAATAAAAAAAAAAGGAGAGAGATATCGATTAAACACTGTTGAAAAAGCAGAAGATTTCTACTTTAATGTTTTTAAAACTGGCGCAACATCTCCACGTACATCCTCAGTGTTAGGTATAGAGGAGGGTGAGAAAGAGAAGCAATTTGAACAAGAGCTTGAAGAGCAGCGGAAACAGATGGAGGTGGAGGCAATGGAAACTCAAGGAGCAACAGGGTTTTTTTTTGGATGAACCTTTGTTGGATCTTCCTTTAGAGGCCTTAGGTGGACCACCCAAAAATACAAGAGAAGTGGCAGTGGATCTCGAGTTGATGTCATATAAAGCTAAAGACCAGCGTATAACTCGTGCAGCTTATAAACAAATTCTAGAGAAACAACAACAGCAGAGATCTAAACTATTGCAAGATAAGAAGGGAGTCAATGGTAAAGCACAAAAATCCGAAGCTATGGGAGGAGCTAAGCCAAAGACTACCAGTCTGGAACAGAAACTTCAGCAAATGCTCTTAACGCTTCAGGAGACTACAAATGGCAATTAAGTTTTTATCTTGGAATGTGAATGGATTGAATTCACCACAGAAAAGAAGGAAGATATTTCATTATCTGAGACAATTTAATAATGATGTTATTTGCCTACAAGAAACTCATATTAGAATACAAGATCAAAAATATTTGATAAATCCTAGATTAGGAGCACAGTTTATAGCCTCAAATTCGGAGAAAAAGAATGGTGTAGTGATTTATATAAATAAAAGATTGCCAGCAAAAATTTTAGAAGCAGATGATTGTGGAAGATATATAGTAATTGAACTTTCTACAGATAATGGTCCAATTTTGGTGATTGGAATTTATGCTCCTAATCAGCAACAAGAAAATTTTTATAAAATATTGTATTCTAAAATATTACAATGGGACTACAGATCTATTTTACTTATGGGAGATTGGAATGGAGTAATAGATCCCAAAAAAGATAAAAAGAGCTTGGCAAAGTGATGTGTTAAATTACCACAGATCTTTTTTGATATGAAAGAAGATTTGGAATTGAAAGATATATGGAGAGTGCATAACCCAAAAGAACTGGACTTTACTTTTTTTTCAGATAGACACAGATCCTTCTCTAGGATTGATTTTATTTTACTTACAGTTGACTTGCTTTTAAAAACAAAGAAAACAAAGATATTTCCGAGGACTTTATCTGACCACAGCCCAGTATGGATAGAAATAGAAATGGGAAAGAATGAGAGAAGATCGTGGAGAGTAAATGAAAACTTATTTAGATATGAAAAGAATGTAAATGAACTTAAAAAGCAAATGAAGGAATTTTTTGAAATGAACTTGAATAAGGGTACCCCTATTGAAATTGTTTGGGATGCGAGTAAGGCGTATATGCGGGGGGTACTGATCCATATGAATTCCAAACATAAATCAAATCGACAAAGAAAAAGATTAGAATTGGAAGGAGAGATAAAGAAAAAAGAACAGTTGCTCATAAAAAACCCAACAGATGAAAAACTACAAAGAATTATAAAACTTTTGAAAGACCAATTTCGAATGCTCACAGCGGAACAAGCAGCAACTAATTTACAATTTGCGAAACATAATACATTTTGCAACGCTAATAAGCCGGGCAGGTGGTTAGCTTACATACTGAGGAAACAACAGAGTACTCGTGATCTGTCCCCGTCCCCACACACACACAACACAGCCAGCCGAGGGTTAAGGAAACACTTTGGAACGCACCCAGTTCTTATCTCCCTCTTGGCAGCGATAGACACACCGTCTGCCAAGGGACTTTATTTTCACAAACAGACAGATAAGATACGAACGTTCAAGAAAGTCCAAACAGAAATAATATTCCTCCCAGCAGTTCCGGATGAGGCTTTAGTGACTGTCCAAGGTTTACTTTGTTCGTCACAAGGATCCTTTGACCACTACCCTCTATTATATAGTCTCTGGGGTGTGGTCCAGTGACTCAGTTCTAATCCCTAGCACGCCTCCTAAGCTGCTGCAAATGTTTATCACGCCTTCGGAGGCGTGCGTCCAGGAATGATGTTTCATTATCACTTTGATTCGAATCAGCTGTCTCCTCTCCCTCGACCAGCACTTGAGACAATGCCAGAGGGGAGGGGCCTGGAGAGGGAGGCCTGGCTGACTCCTCTTCCTCATGCTCGGAGCTTTCTTCCTCCGATGGGACAGGCTCAGAGGGTGGGGCCACAACACTATCCCCCACCGCAGGGCCCTTCCCCCGGGTCTGACGGTCGGGATGGGGTCGGGACGGGAACTGTTCGTGGAAAGCCCGCACCAGGTCAGGGGCCTGAACGGCAGACGCGTCCACCCAGGTGAAATCCTCGGGCCCGTACCCCTTCCAGGCGATGAGGTATTGGAAGCGCCCCTTCAGCCAACGGGAGTCCCGGATACTGTCCACCTCGTACGTCGAGGCGTCGTCCTCGTCGGCTGCGGCTGGGGGGGCAGGCGTCGGCGGGCGGCGGAGATGGCTCGCGGGGGCCTCAGGGACCAGGAGGGACCGATGAAAAACAGGGTGGAGCCGCATGGAGCGGGGTAGAGTCAACCGGTAGGCCACCGGATTGATGACCGCCTCGATAGGGAAGGGACCGATAAAGCGTTGGGCCAGTTTCCTTACCGGCCGGTCCGTGGGGAGGTGTTTCGTGGACAACCACACCCGATCTCCTACTTCCAGCGGTGGCGTCGCCCGGCGGGCGCGATCGGCGAACCGTTTATAATCCTCTTTCGCCCGGATCAGCTGCCGCCGCACCAGTTGCTGCACCGCCTGCAGCTCCGAGAGGAAGTCCCGGGTCTCGGGAACAGGGGAGTCCATGATGGTCAACGGGAAAAGCCGTGGATGGTATCCAACGTTGGCATGGAACGGGGTCATCTGGGTGGAGGTGTGTTGGGAGTTATTAAAGGCGAACTCCGCCAGGGGAAGGTACTTGGCCCAGTTGTCCTGCTGCTGGTTGACAAAACAGCGGAGGTACTGCTCCAGTATGCCGATGACCTTCTCCGTGCCCCCGTCAGTCTCCGGATGGTGTGACGACGACAGGCACACCTGCACCTCCAGCGCGGCCATCAGGCTTTTCCAGAAGCGGGCCGTGAACTGGGCCCCGCGGTCCGAAACCACCCGGTCCGGCAGGCCGTGGAGGCGGAAGATATGTTGCAGGAACAGGCGAGCCGTGGTGCGGGTCGAGGGCAGGCCGCGGCACGGGATGAAATGTGCCATCTTCGTGAGCGCATCCACCACCACGAGGACGGTCGTGTACGTAGCGGACAGGGGCAGGTCTGTCAGGAAGTCCATGGAGATGGCTCCCCACGGTCTCTCCGGTGTCGGCAGCGGCTGGAGGAGTCCGGGAGGGGGGCCGGACGCGGCTTTGGCCTGTCGGCACGTCACACAGGACGTCACGTAGGCGTGCACGTCGTGCCGTACCCGAGGCCACCAAAAAGTCCGTGTCACCAGGTTCAAAGTTTTAAAGAAGCCGAAGTGCCCCGCCGCGGGGTTGTCATGACACTGGTTCATGACGAGGGCTCGGAGCGGACTCGTGGGCACGTACAGCCGACCCCGATGTCTGAGCAAGCCCTCCTCCACGGTCCATGGGGACGCGGGGCCGACGTCCACTCTCCGCTGCTGCGACCAGTCGTCCCGTCGCTGCGCTTCCAGCACCTGAGCCCGCAGGTCCACCGGTTCCTGGACCGCGGCCAAGGAGTCCGCTGGCAGCACCGTCCGGGGGGGAAGGGAGTCCTTGGGGCAAAAGTATTCTGGCTTACGGGATAGCGCGTCCGCCCTCTGGTTGAGGTTGCTCGGAATGTAGGTGACGTGGAAGTTGAACCGGGCGAAAAACAACGACCACCGGATCTGCCGCTGGTTCAACTTCCTGGCCGTGGTGAGGTGCTCCAGGTTCCGATGGTCCGTCCGCACCTCCACCTGGTGTCGGGCCCCCTCGAGGTGATGTCGCCAAGCCTCGAACGCGGCCTTGATGGCCAGCAACTCCTTTTCCCAGATGGTGTAGTTGCGCTCGGAAGGGTTGAGTTTCCGGGAGTAGTATGCGCAGGGAAAAAGAGTGCCGCCGTCCACCGGAGCCTGTAGCAGCACCGCCCCAATCGCCACGTTGGACGCGTCCGTCTCCACCACGAACGGACGGTGTGGATTGGGGTGCCTCAGGACTGGCTCCGTGAGGAAGGCCTGCTTGAGGACCTCGAAGGCCTGCTGCTGCGGGAGCCCCCACTGGAACGGGACCTTCTTCCGAAGGAGCTGGGTCAACGGCAAGGTCAAGGTGGCGAAGCCCGAGATGAAGGTCCGATAGTAGTTGGCGAATCCCAACAGACGCTGGACGTCCTTCACCCGACGTGGGGGTTCCCAACTGCACAAGGCCTCCACCTTGTGCGGGTCCATCGCGATGCCCTCGGGGGTGATGATGTGCCCGAGGAACTCTATGGAAGTCTGGAAGAAGTAGCATTTCTCCAACTTCGCATAGAGCTGGTGCTCCCGCAGGCGCTGCAGTACCTGGCGGACATGCTGGAGGTGACTTTCCGGGGTCCGGGAATAGATCAAAATGTCATCCAAGTAGATCACCACGAACCGATCCAGCATGTCCCGGAACACATCGTTCATCAAGTGCTGGAAGACCGCGGGGGCGTTGGTCAACCCGAACGGCATGACGGTATACTCGAAGTGTCCGTACCGCGTGCCAAACGCCGTCTTCCACTCGTCCCCCTCTCTCACGCGCACCAGGTTGTAAGCCCCTCGGAGATCGAGCTTAGTGAAGATCGAGGCCTCCCGCAACCTCTCCATCAGCTCCGGGATCAGCGGCAGGGGGTAGCGATTTCGCACTGTGATGGCATTCAAGCGCCGGTAGTTGCAACACAGGCGCAAGTCCCCCGTCTTCTTTTTAATGAAGAGGACCGGGGCCGAGAGCGGGGAGGTCGAAGGCCGGATGAACCCACGGGCCAGGTTCTTTTCCAGAAAGTCCCGTAAGGCGGCCAGCTCGGGCTCCGACATGGAGTACAGGCATCCCGATGGCAGGGGCGCGTTGGGCATTAGGTCCACCGCACAGTCGTAGGGTCGGTGCGGGGGCAAGCGGTCCGCCTCCTTCTCGCTGAACACGTCGGCGAAGGGCGTCAGCTCCGGAGGCAAGGAGACGTTTGGGGCAGAGACGTCCTGGCCGGCGCAGGTGTGGTGAAGGTGGTCGACACCCTGCAGGCTCGGGAACGAGATGGCGTTTCTCGACCACGCCACCTGAGGGTTGTGCGCCCGAAGCCAGGCCATCCCCAGGACCAAGGGAAAGTGCAGATCCGCCGTTACGTAAAACTGGATCGCCTCCTCGTGGTTTCCAATGGCGAGGCGCAAGGGCTGGGTAGTGGTTTTGATGGGCCCCGCCACGAGTTCCCGCCCATCTATAGTTTCAACCCTCAACGGAGGGTCCACTGGAACCAAGGGGACTTTGTAATGGGCCACAAAGGCCTGGTCCATAAAGTTCGTGGTGGCCCCCGAGTCCACCAGCGCGTGCGCTTGGAGCCCCTCCGACCGGTTAGCCAACAACACCCGGGTGTTCAAAATCAGGTGCCGAGGGGGCTCACAGTCCACAGCCGCCGACTCCGGCGGGGCATGGTCACGTGCCTGACCCAGAGTTTCCCCTAGGCCAGGCCTGGCCCGTTTCCCGGCTGGTCACGCCGAGACTCCGGAACAGGCTTGAGCGGTCCACTCCGCTTCCGGGGACACGAGGCGGCAAAATGTCCCGCCTCGCCGCAATAGAGGCACAACCCCCCTTGACGTCTCCGCATCCGCTCCTGGGCCGTCAGTTGAGGTCTGGCTGCTCCGAGCTCCATGGGCTCCTCAGCCGTCGCCACAAAACGCTGTGCGGTCTGGAGCGCTGTCGGTGTGAAACGCGGGGGTGCCGACGCTGTCAATGGTTCCGGAAGAGCCCGACGGGGCCGTCGCCGTTGCAGGCTGGCGTCGATGCACAGGCATTGGGTCACCAGCGCGTCGAGGGTCGGTGGCGCCTCCACACGAACCAGCTCGTCCTGCATCTCGTCGGAAAGGCCGTCCTGGAAGGCGTCCATCAGCGCCACCTCATTCCAAGCCGAATCCTGGCCTAGCAGTCGGAACTCTGCAATATAGTCCTGCAGGGGGCGCTTGCCTTGGCGGAGGTCCTTGATGCGCCTCGCTGCCGTCTGCACCCGGAGGGGATCCTCAAACATGGTGCGCAGGTGTTGTAAAAAGCCCTGAAAGTCCAGGAGCAAGGGGCTATCTTGCAACAACAGGGGCGTGGCCCATCGGGCGGCAGTGCCAGAGAGGAAGCTGATAACAAATGCCACCCGAGCCCGGTCATCCGGAAAATCCTCCGGCCTCATCGCCATAAACAGTTGGCATTGTCCCAAGAAGGCCGGAAACATCTCCTGCTGCCCAGAAAACCTATCTGGCACGTTCACTGGGCATCTCGGACGGGGAGGGGGAGGAGGTGGAGCTGCAGGAGCATTTCCCAAAGCAAGTTGGGCAGTTAGCTGTGCTACTTGCTGTTGCAGAAGCTGATTGGCCTCCAGCATCTGCTGTATCAGCTGCTGCAGCTGTTGGTCCATCGTGGGTTAACGATGGAGTATGGGGTGACGAACAAGATGATCTGTCCCCGTCCCCACACACACACAACACAGCCAGCCGAGGGTTAAGGAAACACTTTGGAACGCACCCAGTTCTAATCTCCCTCTTGGCAGCGATAGACACACCGTCTGCCAAGGGACTTTATTTTCACAAACAGACAGATAAGATACGAACGTTCAAGAAAGTCCAAACAGAAATAATATTCCTCCCAGCAGTTCCGGACGAGGCTTTAGTGACTGTCCAAGGTTTACTTTGTTCGTCACAAGGATCCTTTGACCACTACCCTCTATTATATAGTCTCTGGGGTGTGGTCCAGTGACTCAGTTCTAATCCCTAGCACGCCTCCTAAGCTGCTGCAAACGTTTATCATGCCTTCGGAGGCGTGCGTCCAGGAATGATGTTTCATTATCACTTTGATTCGAATCAGCTGTCTCCTCTCCCTCGACCGGCACTTGAGACAATGCCAGAGGGGAGGGGCCTGGAGAGGGAGGCCTGGCTGACTCCTCTTCCTCATGCTCGGAGCTTTCTTCCTCCGATGGGACAGGCTCAGAGGGCGGGGCCACAACAACTCGGACTATTGGCAGTATTGAGTATGGAGGGAAGGAAGTTTTCCAACAAAGACTAATTAAAGAAGCCTTCTTAGATTATTATACCAAATTATATGCCAAAGATGATATACAGAATGAACTTATAAATAAATATCTAGAAGAAAGGAGAGTTATGAAAATTTCTAGTGATCAAAAGGAAAGAACGAGTTTACCAATAACATCTGAGGAGATTATTGTTGCTATTAAACAACTGAAAACAGCTAAAGCTCCAGGAACGGATGGTTTAACTGAGGTGTATTATAAAACTTTACAAGCAGAAATGATTGAACATCTTAAAGATATATTTTGTAGCATACAACAAGGGGGTAAAATACCCCCTTCATGGAAAGCAGCTTTTGTTTCTTTGATATCGAAAGAGGAAGCAGGTTCTACAAAACCGGAAAATTTTAGACCAATATCTCTCCTGAATACGGATTATAAAATTTTTGCAAAAATATTAGCCAACAGACTAATGCCAGTTATTCAAGAGGTGATTCATCATGATCAAGCAGGATTTATAGAAGGCAGATACATGAAGGATAATGTGAGGCAAATTATAGATTTATTGGAATATCTTGAGAAGAATAAACAGATCTCTGCAGTGCTGGTGTTTTTGGATGCGGAGAAGGCCTTTGATCGAGTGAACTGGAACTTTCTATTAAAGACTTTAAGACAGATGGACTTTGGGGATCAGTTCGTGCAGGCGGTTTCAGCAATTTATCAAGAGCAAACAGCACAAATTATCATTAATGGAAGCTTAACTACAAACTTCAGTATAGAAAAAGGCACAAGACAAGGTTGTCCGTTATCCCCGCTGTTGTTTATTCTAACTCTAGAAGTCTTGTTGAACACAATACGGGACTCGAGCACTTTGAATGGAATAGTTATAAGGCAAGAGGATTACAGAACAGAGGCATTTGCAGATGATCTGGTTGTTACCCTAACACGGCCAATGGAATCAATAATTCAGATGAAAGACATTATAGAAGAATATGGTATGGTATCAGGATTTAGACTGAATCAGAAAAAAACCAAGATGATAGTTAAAAATATGACAGAAGACCAAAAGAAGGAACTTAAAAGGAAGGCAGGCTTTGAAATAGTACCAAAGGTGAGATATCTAGGAGTTCAAGTTGCAGATTCAAATATAAAACTGTTCCAAAACAATTATGAGGTGTTGTGGCGAAAGGTACAAAAGGATATGGAAACCTGGAAAAAACTGCAGCTGTCTCTACTTGGAAGAATAGCAGCAGTTAAAATGAATGTTCTACCTAGATTTTTATTTTTGTTTCAAATGATTCCGGTGCTTAAAAGTGATAAACAGCTGATGGAATGGCAAAAAGGAGTGAATAAGTTTGTTTGGAATGAGAAAAAGCCAAGAGTTAAATTGAAAATTATGCAAGATGTTCGTGAAAGGGGTGGTCTTAAACTTCCAAACCTACGATTGTACTATGAAGCAGCAGCGTTGACACAAGCAAGTGATTGGTTTGGAAGGACAAAGACTGGAATATTGAATATAGAGAGTTATGATCTTGAATTTGGTTGGCATGCATATTTATTCTATGAAAATAAAGTGGATAAAGTATTCAACAGCCATATGCTTAGAAACTCCTTGATGAGAGTATGGAAGAAGCACCGGTTCAAATGGGATTATAAAATACCATTGTGGTTGGATCTTGGTCATATTATATGGAATACAAACATAAAGTCACTCGGGGGGGGGGGGGGGTTTATACAAAGAAGTACTTTTTAATGATGGGGCAGATGGCAATTAAAGACATTAAACACGCTGTTGGAAGAAGGGATTAATCAAACTTGGTTATAGTATAATCAACTTCAACTGAGATGATAATAATAATAATAATAATAATAATAATAATAATAATAATAATAATAATAATAATAATAATAATTTTATTTCTATACCGCCCTTCTCCCGAAGGACTCAGGGCGGTGTACAGCCTATTTAAAAACACAGACAAAACAACAATATAAAATTTAAAATAATTAAATAAATTGGCTCAGATTTAAAACCCCAAAAAATTTAAATACCCCAATTTAAAACTATTGTGTTGATAGTCCGGCCTGGCGGAACAACAGGGTCTTCAATGCGCAGCGAAACACCCAGAGGTCAGAGATCTTACGAATTTCCGGGGGCAGTTCGTTCCACAGGGCTGGGGCTCCCACAGAGAAGGCCCTCCCCCTGGGTGTCGCCAGCCGACATAACTTGGCTGATGGCACCCTGAGGAGACCCTCTCTGTGGGAACGGACTGGTCGGTGGGAGGCTATTGGTGGCAGAAGACGGTCTCGGAGGTACCCGGGTCCTATGCCATGGAGCGCTTTAAAGGTGGTAACCAACACCTTGAATCGCACCCGGAAGACCACTGGGAGCCAGTGCAGCTCGCGCAGGAGGGCTGTCACATGAGCACAACGGGTTGCGCCCATAACCACCCACGCGGCCGCATTCTGGACCAGTTGGAGCCTCCGAGTGCTCTTCAAGGGGAGTCCCATGTAGAGAGCATTACAATAGTCCAACCGGGAAGTAACAAGGGCATGAGTGACCGTGCGCAGGGCGTCCCGATCCAGAAAGGGCTGCAACTGGCGAATCAGGCGAACCTGATAAAAGGCCTTCCTGGCCACGGCCGTCATATGCTCTTCTAAAGACAGCCGTGCGTCCAGGAGGACACCCAGATTGCGAGCCCTCTCCGTGGGGGGCAAAGATTCACCCCCAATAGTCAGCGATGGCACCTGCTGACTATATCGGGGCGCCGGAAGCCACAGCCACTCGGTCTTGGAGGGGTTGAGTCTGAGCCTGTTCCTCCCCATCCAGACCCGCACGGCCTCCAGGCAGCGAGACATCACATCAAGGGCATCGTTGGGGTGGTCTGGGGTGGAGATGTACAGCTGAGTATCATCAGCGTACAGATGGCACTTCACCCCAAAACCACGGATGATCTCACCCAGCGGTTTCACATAAATGTTGAACAGGAGGGGCGAGAGGACTGACCCTTGCGGCACTCCCCATGCGAGACGCCTCGAGGTCGACCTCTGTCCCCCTGCCAACACGAACTGCGAGCGGTCGGAGAGGAAGGAGGAGAACCACCGCAAAACGGTGCCCCCTATTCCTAACCCCCTCAACCGCTGCAGCATGATACCATGGTCGATGGTATCAAAAGCCGCTGAGAGATCTAATAGGACTAGGACAGAGGAGCAACCCCTGTCCCGAGCCCTCCAGAGATCATCCACCAATGCGACCAATGCCGTTTCTGTGCTGTACCCCTGCCTGAAGCCTGACTGGTACGGGTCTAGATAGATAGCTTCATCCAGGTGCCGGGGAAGTTGTCGTGCCACCACGCTCTCAACAACCTTCGCCACAAAACGAAGGTTGGAGACTGGACGATAGTTGGCTAATTCAGCCGGGTCCAGGGAAGGCTTCTTGAGGAGGGGCCTCACTACCGCCTCTTTCAAGGTGGCAGGAAAGGCACCCTCACTCAGAGAAGCACCTATAATCCCCTGGAGCCAGCCTCGTGTAACCTCCCGGGAGGCCAGTACCAACCAGGAGGGACACGGGTCCAATAAACACGTGGCGGCACTAATCTTATCCAGAACCCTGTCCACATCCTCGGGAGTCACAGGATCAAACTCCTCCCAGATAACATTCTCAAGACCTGCCCCGGTCTCCTCCCGTGGACTCATCCAATCGGAGTCCAAGCCATCCCGAATCCGAGCAACTTTATCATTCAGGAATTGCACAAAATCCTCAGCTCGACCCTGCAAGGGATCTTCCCACACTCCCCCCTGAAGAAGGGAGTGGGTCACCCTAAACAAGGCGGCTGGGCGGTTCTCTGCAGATGCGATAAGAGCAGAAAAATGGTTAGATTTTGCCGCTTTTATCGCCACTAGGTAGGTCTTGATATAAGACCTCACCTGTGTCCGGTCGGAATTGGATTGACTAGTCCTCCAACCGCTCTCTAGGCGTCTTTTCCGACGCTTCATCTCTCTCAGCTCCTCAGAGAACCGAGGAGCTAATTGAGATCGGCATCGGGTCAGATGCCGCAAAGGCACGACGCGATCCAAAGCTCCAGCAGCCGCCCTCTCCCAGGCGGCCACCAGCTCTTCAGTCGAGTCGTGTGTTAGAGTCTCAGGAAACGGCCCAAGCTCCGTCAGGAACCTTTCGGGATCCATCAGGCGCCTGGGACGGAACCATCTGGTTGGTTCCATCTCCCTGCGGTGGGGGCAGGCGGTAGGAAAGTCTAGTTGAAGGAGTGAATGATCTGTCCATGACAAGGGTTTAATATCTAGGTCCCCTCTACCAAGATCATTCAACCACTGACCAGAGATAAAAATCAGGTCCAGAGTGTGTCCCCCTATGTGAGTGGGGCCTTGAACTAACTGGGTCAGGTCCAAGGCCGTCATGGAAGCCATGAACTCCCGAGCCACCTCTGACGCCTCACCTGCAGATGGGAGGTTGAAATCCCCCATGACAATAAGTCTGGGGGTATCGACCGCCACCCCGGCAATGACATCGAGTAGCTCGGGCAGGGTCGCTGCCACGTGGCAGGGAGCCAGGTACGTAGTCAGCAAACCCATCTGCACCTCACGGCCCCACTTCACACAAAGGGACTCACATCCGGCTATCTGAGGAACAGTGGTCTCCCTCGGACAAAGACTCTCCCTAATGATCACTGCCACTCCCCCACCCCTCCCCTGGGCCCTTGGCTGGAGAGAAGCCCTTGGCCTTGGATGGAGAGAAGATCAAAAAACTGGTTTAATGTTACATGAAGAAGAATTGGTTAGACAGATAAAAGATAGAGGCTCAATGCATATCAAGAGTGTTTATAATGTTTTGTTAGAAAGAGACTCAGAAAACGAATTGGTTAAAGATTGTATGATAAAATGGGCACAAAATTTTGCAGAACCAGTTATGATGGAAACGTGGGAAAAAATATGGGTTCAGAATGTTAAATTTACGCAGTCACAGAATTTGAGGGAAATTTTTTATAAAATGTTTTATAGGTGGCATTTAGATCCTAAGAAATTGTCATGCATGTATCCTAATGTTCAACCAAAATGTTGGAGATGTGATTGTTTGGATGCTACATATTATCATATATGGTGGACTTGCAAGAAAGTGAAGGCTTTCTGGATAAAAATTTGGTGGGTTATGCAAAATGTTCTGAAGAAAAAACTCAAATTTTCTCCTCAATTGTTTTTATTGGGCATAGTTAAGGGTTTTTCAATGGGTGAAACAAAATTGATATTGTATATGGTGACAGCAGCTAGTTTACTGATTGGTCAATATTGGAAAAGGGATGTTTTGCCTACTATTGAAGAATGGACTTTGAAGGTGGCCAGTTTTGCAGAAATGGCGAAGATATCAGCATACTTAAAAGACCGGACTCAAGAGACTTATGCATGGGAGTGGAAGAAATGGATAGATTATGTGCAGAATAAAGATCAAACTAGGAAGTACCAGATAGCTTTTAGTTGAATGTTGTGTAGAAATGTATAGTATACCGGGGGGGGGGGGGGATAGAAGGGCGGTAAATTATGATATGATATGATTTGGATTTGGATTTCACCTTGGGGAAGTCATGGGAGGAGGGGAGGGTTAGGGAGGGTTAGGGAGGGAAAGGGGGGGAATGGGAAAATTTGTATTTGTAAAACTTTTTCAATAAAAAAAAAAGCATTTTCAGAATTTTATACGAGGTTGTATGCTAGCAATAAAATTAAAAGTATAGATGTAGATAGATACTTACAGAAAGAGAATATTCCTATAATTACAAGAGAGCAAAGGGAGGGTTTAAATCAACCAATAACTTCCAAAGAGATTATGTTTGCAATTAAGCTGTTGAAAGTGGGTAAAGCCCCTGGGACGGATGGTTTGACAGCTGCTTATTATAAACATTTGCAGTTAGAAATGGTGTGACCACTCAAAGAGTTATTTACCAACATACAATCTGGAGGAGATGTACCCCCATCCTGGAGGACAGCTTTTATTTCTTTGATTCCAAAGGAGGAGCAAGACCACGCCCAGCCAAAAAATTATAGGCCTATATCACTTTTAAATACAGATTACAAGATTTTTGCTAAAATACTAGCAAATAGGTTAATGACAGTCATGCAACAAATGATTCATAATGATCAAACTGGTTTTATAAATGGTAGACAAATGAAGAGTAATGTAAGGCAAGTGGTTAACCTATTAGAGTATCTGGGGAAGAACAACCAAATCCCTGCATTGCTAATATTTCTTGATGCGGAGAAAGCATTTGATCAATTGAATTGGCATTTCTTATGGAAAATAATAGAAAAGATGCAGTTTGGAGAATATTTTACACAATCTATTAAGGCAATATATCAGAAACAAACAGCGCAAATAATAATTAATGGTAGTTTAACAGATACTTTTAATATAGAAAAAGGAACAAGACAAGGATGTCCCTTGTCTCCATTATTGTTCATCTTGACTTTGGAATTTTTGTTGAGTAAGATACGTGGGTTGGACAAAATAAATGGAATTAAAATTAGGCAGTATGACTACAGAGTACGAGCATTCGCAGACGACTTGGTTGTTACTTTAACCCAACCATTACAGTCGGTTGTAGGTTTAATGGATATAATTAAGCAACATGGACAAGTATCTGGATTTAAAATAAATGCAGGGAAAATGAAGATAATAACTAAAAACATGACTACAAATCAAAAAGATGAATTAGAAAGACTAACAGGATTTGAAATAGTAAAAAAAGTTAAGTATTTGGGGGTTTATATTATGACATCAAATGTGAAATTATTTAAGCATAATTATGATCCGTTGTGGCAAAAAATACAGAGAGAGATGGAAAATTGGAAAAAATTACAATTATCCTTGTTAGGAAGAATAGCAGCAGTAAAAATGAATGTTTTGCCTAAGTTTTTGTTTCTTTTTCAAATGATACCAATACTTAAAAAAGATGAAAATTTGAAGATATGGCAGAAGGGTATTAATAATTTTGTCTGGGCAGGGAAGAGACCGAGAATAAAACAAAAAATAATGCAGGATATACGTGAAAGAGGAGGTCTCAAAATGCCCAATTTAAGATTATATTATGAGGCAGCTGCTCTGTCAGCAATGAGTGACTGGATGAATTCAACAGAAGAAAGAATATTGAATATTGAGGGATATGATTTGGTTTACGGGTGGCATGCTTATTTATTATATGATAAGAAAGTGGACAAGACTTTTAAAAGTCATATATTAAGAAATGCTTTACTGCGTGTCTGGAAAAAGTATCAGTATAAATTAAATGATAAGTTACCAATGTGGGCAATACCCAGACACGCGATAGAGAATATAAGTGTAGAGCAAAAACAAGATGTGACTACTTATAAAGAGCTTCTTAATAAGGAAGGAGGTATATTACAACTAAAATCTTTGAATCAATTAAGAGAAGAAAGGATAATCCAAACATGGTTTCAGTATGGACAGCTGCAAGCTAGATGGAGAGAAGATCAGAAAATTGGTATCTTGCAAAATGAGGAGAACTTGGTAAAACAAATTAGAGACCAAAGTCAAATGCATATAAAAAGGTTGTATAATGCATTGGTAGAAATAGATTCAGAAACAGAGCTAGTTAAGGATTGTATGATAAAATGGGCACAAAATATTGAAGAACCAATAATGATGGAAACGTGGGAAAAAATATGGGTTAGAAATGTAAAGTTTACGCAAGCTCAAAACTTAAGAGAGAATTTTTATAAAATGTTTTATAGGTGGCATCTGGATCCTAAAAAGCTAGCCTGTATGTATCCAAGTTTGCAACCTAAGTGTTGGAGATGCGAATGTGATGATGCCACGTATTATCATATATGGTGGACATGTAAAAAAATTAAGGCATTTTGGATAAAAATATGGTGGATTATTCAAAACATTCTCAAAAAGAAGATAAAATTCACTCCACAGTTCTTTTTGTTAGGTATAATTACAGACTGTACGGTCATAGAGACTAAATTGATTTTAAATTTAATAACAGCAGTCAGGCTTTTGGTGGCGCAGTATTGGAAGAAGGAAGACCTACCTACTATTGAAGAATGGACATTAAAAGTAGTGAATTTAGCAGAGATGGCAAAAATTTCAGCATATTTGAAGGACCACTCAAATGAAAGATATACTGTATATCGGAATGGAGAAGATGGATTGACTATATTCAAAACAAATATCGGACTAAAAAGTTTCAAATAGCTTATGAATGAAACCAACTTTTTCTTTTTGAATTATGTTTTGTTAGTTGACAGTGGAGTTAAAGAGCAAGACGGAGTTTGGAGCCTACAGAAAGTTAGCATATTTTAGTTTATGTTTGTTAAATGTTATACCCTGTATTTGCTCTGGGAAGTCCGGGGTGGGGGGAGGGGGGTTGGAGGGAGAGGGGGGATGAGGGATGGGGGGTGGGTGGAGGAGGGAAGGGGGGAGGAGGGATGGGGAAAAGAAAATTGTTGTAATACTTGATAAAACTTTTTAATAAAAAAAAAAGGAGTACGTGGCCTCTTACCACACATGCAGGAGGGCCAAACCCCTTCATCAGAATTCTCCAGGGCTTTTGCAGCTGCTACTAACACTCCCCCACCTATGGCATACAGTCTCTCTGGATTTCATCACTGATTTACCCCATCCTAGGCTTCACTACCATTTTGGTGGTGGTAGACCTTTTCACTAAGATGGCTCATTTCACACCCTGCAAGGGATTACTCAATGCCAAAGACACCGCCGAACATTTTCTAGACCACTTCTTTTGCTACCACAGGATGGTCTCAGCACTTGTTTCAGATAGAGGCACACAGTTCTAATCTAAGTTTTGAAAAGCACTTTTCCAGCTCCTAAAAGTCAAGGTCAACCACTCTTCAGCCCATCACCCTGCCACGAATGGAGAAATTTAGAAGCACCTACAGCTATGACAGCTGTCCATCATTGTTGCCCCTTGCAGAATTTTCTTACAACAATTTGCTGGACTCATCGACTTCATTGACACAATTTCAAGCTAGGCAACTGCATACCAGAGCCAACTGTCTTGGCCTTGGAGGTAACAGCAGTTGCAAAGCAGCAATGTAAGCTTCCCCTATTCCCCCCATCCCCCCTATTCCCTCCTTCCTATTCTATCGCAGCAAGCAACAGGCTGGCTGACATTCGCCCCCTCCCCACCCCCGTCACAGAGGCATTTGCCAGACAGAGAGAATTTATACAGTTGAAACATACATCACACCAACACCAGTGATTTCATCAGGGTTTGTTGGGGTATTTTCTGTGGAGACTCTGGAGGAGTTTAGGTGCCCGGATGTGTTTAGCATCCACCCATTCGGACTGCGCTGGGGGGGGGGATGTTTCCAGACAATGAGATATTAGACTCTCCCTCTATGTTTCCTGGAATCTAGAATTTCTTTAACTTCATAATGCTGCTCCCCTTCAATCAGAGTAAGTACTGACCACTTCAGCTTTAACACTGTTGTATTGGGGCAATCTAGACAAAGAATCTGCCATAAAATTCTCCCCCCCGGGATTTGTTTAGGGGATAGCCTGCACAGAGTTTTCAGGGCTTCCAGATTTTATGGTCAGTCCATACCTCAAACAACATACTTGCCCCTTCCAGGAAATGCCGCCAAGTAAGTAGGGCCCACCACACTGCATACGCCTCCTTCTCCCATATCGCCCACCTCTGTTCAGTCTCGGTGAGTTTCTTAGAAGTGTATGCGCATGGCTGTAGCAACCTCCAGGCATTCCTCTGCAATAACACCATTCCCACGGCAACATCGCTCGCATCAGCCTGAATTACAAATGGAGCGTCTGTGTTGGGGTACTCAAGCACAGGTTCTGCTGCGAACAGGCGTTTGAGCTTTTCAAACGCTGCTTGGCACTCCATGGTCCACTTAAGTGGCTGACCCGGTTTCAGCTTCCCCTTCCCCTTAGTTTTTTAAAAGGTTGGTGATTGGCAACACGATCTTTGCAAAGGAGGGGATGAATTGTCGGTAGAAATTGGCGAAACTCAGGAAGTTTTGCAATTGCCTCCTAGTGCAGGGAGGGGCCCACTCTAACACTGCCTTTAGCTTTTCTGGGTCCATTTCCACTCCTTCATTTGAGATACGATAACCCAGGTAATCAATCTTATCTTGGTGAAATTCACACTTTGAAAGCTTTGTATACAGTTCAGTGGCTCAGAGCCTTTTAAGGAATGCCTGCACCAATTTCACATGTTCCTCCCTTGTTTCAGTATATATTAAAAAATCATTCAAATACATCAACACTCCCTTGTACAAAAAGTCATGCAGCACCTCATTGATCAGTTGCATGAACACCGTGGGGGCCCCCTGTAAGCCGAAAGGGAGCACCCAGAACTGGAAACATCCCAGGGGGAAATTAAATGCAGTTTTCCATTCGTCACCCTCCTTGATTCGCACCCAGTAGTAAGCTTCCTGCAAGTCTAACTTAGTGAAGATTTTTCCTTTGGCTAAATGCACCAACATGTCCTTCATCAGGGGCAGTGGGTAGACATTTTCTACACACACCACGTTTAGCCCAGGGGTGAAATTCACTTACCTTCGCTACCGGTTTGCAAATGTGAGAGCATGTGTGCCTCTTCCACACATGCACAGAGCCTTCTGCACATTCACAGAGGGTCAAAAATGGGACATGATGAGGTCCAGGTGGGTGGGCACTACCGGTTTACCCAAGCCAGATAGAACCGGCTGAATTTCACCACTGGTTTAGTCCGCTATAAGCAACGCATAGACAAAGAGTCCCCAAAGAGACAGACACAGACTTCAGAGGATAATTAGAACTACAGAAAAAACAATTGCTACCAACCTGCCTTCCATTAAGGACCTGTATACTGCAAGAATCAAAAAGAGGGCTGTGAAAATATTTACAGACCCCTCACATCCTGGACATAAACTGTTACAACTCCTACCCTCAAAACGACACTATAGAGCACTGCACACTAGAACTAGACACAAAAACAGTTTTTCCCCGAACACCATCACTCTGCTAAACAAATAATTCCCTCAACACTGCCGAACCTTTTACTAAAACTACACTACTATTAATCTTCTCATCGTTCCCATCAGCCAACTCCTTCCACTTATGACTGTATGACTGTAACTTTGTTGCTTGTATCCTTATGATTTATATTGATAGTTTCCTGATTGCTTATTTGTACCCTATGACTATCATTAAGTGTTGTACCTTATGATTCTTGAAGAACGTATCTTTTCTTTTATGTACACTGAGAGCATATGTACCAAGACAAATTCCTTGTGTGTCCAATCACACTTGGCCAATTAAAAATTCTATTCTATTCTATTCTATCTTTCTTCTCCCGGAATAAAACTGGGGCTGCCACTCATGGCGTTGCTGGTTGGATAAATTTACATTTTAAGTTCTTGTCTATAAAGGTGCAAAGCTCTCCTACCTTGTGTAGAGTCATCGAGTAAAGTTTAGGCTTCGGGAGTTTAGCTCCAGGAAGGATTTCAATACTGCAGTCCGTGGGGCGATGGGGTGGGAGCGCTGTCAGGGTTCCAACGGATGCCCTAATTAAATCAGGAGTCTTGAGCCAAGCTTCAAAAGAAACCTGTTTATTTATTAGGAGCTTCATGTCAGCATGTTCCCAAGTGAAGCCAGCTCTGACCCTACGTAATTTACGCTCCAATTATGACCCTGTTTTTCCCCCTCCCCAGGGTGTGTCATCAATCACATTCGCCAATGGAGCAATTTCACAGGTTGTAGAGATCAGTCCCCTCTGGTTGCTGTAGGTGACCCTGGGATACAGCCTTGAGAGAGATAAGCGAGGAATGTGCATCTGTCTTTGGCTGCTGTGCCATTTCACTGGTTTCCCATCCCCCCTGGCCTATGGCAACTCGAGAGCAGGTCAGGGATGCTTTGCGGGTTGACATTCGGCTTCCCTCACTTCCTGAAGGCAACCTGTGCAAAGCAAAAACAATTTGAGTACAGGTATAGATTTCAGGGTTGCGACACCCCCCCCCCAGGCTTGTTTGGGTTGTCTGCGTGGAATTTTGCTATGAGGCAGTCAGCCTGGATATTCATACTCTTTTCCCAGGATGCCTCTGATAAGGGGTAGCCCTTCCACTTGATTAAGTATTGGAATTGTCTCCTGTGCCACCTTGAGTCGAGGATTAGCTGCACCTCATAATGGGTTTGGCCCCCTATGACCACAGGGTCCGGGGGCTCATGGGGTACTGGCCTCAGAGTCGATCCGACCATGGGTTTTAAGAGGCTACTATGGAATACCAGGTGTATCTTCCCTAGCTGTCGGGGCAATTTTAATTGCACCGTGACTGGGTTGATGATCTTTACTATGGAGAATGGTCCCATAAACTTTGGCCCCAGTTTCTTGCTGGGGAGTTTGAACCTCAGGTATTTTGTGGAGAGGTAGACCTTCTCCCCCACCTGGAATGGCTGTTGTGGGGCTCAGTGTTTGTCTGCCTCTTTCTTATAGGTTTGTGCCACTTTAGCTAGCGCTTTCTTGACATTCTCCCAGGTTGCTGTCAGCGTTGACATCCAGTCGGTCAAGCTGACTGAGGAGGGGGGGTTCCCTTGGATAGTCAGGCATTGAGACGAAGTCCATGCTGCTCACTACTTTGAACAGAGTTAGTCCCATGCTACTGTGAACAGCATTATTGTACGCGACCTCAGTGAAAGGCAGGAGGTCAGCCCAATTGGACTGTTGATAGTTCATGTAACACCTCAGGTACTGTTCTACCATGGCATTCAGTCTTTCTACCCCCCCATTGGTACTCAGATGAAAAGCCGAGCTAAGGCCTTGGGATGACCAAATAGATTGCAGAAACTCCCTCCAGAACTTAGCCGTGAACTTGACCCCTCTGTCTGAGATCATTCTCCGTGGCACGCCATGCAGGCGGTAGATATGCTTCAGGAACAGTTTGGCTAGCTGCTGGGCCAAGGGTAGTCCGCTGCAGGGTATGAGGTGTGCCTGGTGGGAGAATAAGTCTATTACAGTCCAGACCACCGTGTTCCCCCCACTTTTTGGCAACTCCACTATAAAGTCCATTGCAATTTCCTCTCATGGCCTTGTTGGTTCTGCTACCGGTTGCAGCAGTCCGGGGGGTTTTCCTGGTCATTTCTTCATTGTGGTGCAGATGGTGCAACTTTTCACATAACTATCCATGTCTTTCTTTATGTCGGGCCACCAGAATTGCCTCTGTGCTAAGTGTAAAGTCTTTAGGAACCCAAAGTGCCCTGTCGGTTTGACATTGTGGCTCCTCTGGAGGATTAGGGTGCATAGGGATTCTGGGACATAGAGTTTCGCCCTCTTCCACGCTAAGTCATCTCTTTTTGTCAAGATGTGTTGGTTGTCTCAGAACCAGGGGTCTAATAGCAGTTCGGTTTTGAGTTTCATGCTTAGATTGCTTGTGGGTTGGTCTTGCCAGTCGCAGCGTTGTCATCTGGTGGTCACTTGGGCAGCTGTCTGGGTAGGGGGGATGATGGCATCTACTACCTCCTCCCGTTCGCATTTGTACTGGGGCATGCGGGAGAGGGCATCAGCTAGAAAGTTCCTCCCCCCTGGCATGTGCTTTAGCACGAAGTCAAACCGGTTGAAGTATTGAGCCCAGCGGACTTGTTTAGGTGATAAGTTTTCGCAGGGTCCTAAGGGCCTCCAGATTTTTGTGGTCAGTCCAGACTTCAAACGGTTTCTCTCACCCCCCCCCATCCAGCAGGTGGCGCCAGGTTAGCAGTGGCCATCTCACCGCGAAAGCCTCTTTTTCCCATGCGGCCCATCGCCTCTCTGTATCCGTGAGCTTGCAGGAGGTTTAGGCGCAGGGCTGTAGGTTTCCTTGGCTATTTCTTTGGAGTAGCACTGTTCCCACTGCCACGTCACTGGCATCTGCTTGGATAACGAAGGGTTGTTCAGGGTCAGGATGCTTCAGCACCGGTTCCTTTGCAAACAGTTCTTTCAGTGTTTCAAATGCCTTTTGGCAGGTTAGGTCCCACTGTAGGGGTTGTCCCGGGCGGGGTTTCATTCCTGGGCTCCCTGTCTTTAGGAGATCTGTCATGGGTTTGGCAATCTTCGCAAAGGAGGGGATGAATTGCCTGTAGAAATTTGCGAACCCTAGGAAGCTTTGTAGCTGTCTGTGGGTGCGAGGGGGTTTCCAGCCTAGGACGGCTTGTACTTTGGCTGGGTCCATCTCTATGCTCTTATTTGACACATGGTAGCCCAGGTAGTCTAGCTGTGCATGATGAAATTTGCATTTTGATAGCTTGACATACAGGTTGGCTGCCAGAAGTTTTTCCAGTACCTGGCAGACTAGGGGTATGTGGTCGTTCATGGTCTCAGTGTAGATGAGAATGTCGTTCAGGTAGACAAGGACCCCTTCATAGAGGTGCTCATGCAGCACCTCGTTTATTAACTGCATGAACACTGCTGGGGGCCCCTGCAGTCCAAAAGGCATCACTTTGAATTGGAAACTCCCTAGGGGGCAATTGAATGATGTTTTCCATTCATCTCCCTCCCTGATGCATACTCGGTAGTATGCTTCTCTGAGGTCTAATTTAGTAAAGACTTTTCCCTTGGCTAGGTGAGACAGCATGTCCTTCATGAGAGGAAGAGGGTATAGGTTGTGTACACAAACACAGTTTATTGTCCAAAAATCCATGCACAATCTCATAGTTCCAGCTTTTTTTTTTCTTTGAATAGGACTGGGACTGCAACCCGTGGCTTGACTGGCTCAAACCCCCTTGCTATGTTTTTGTCTATGTATTTGCACATTTCTTGCATTTCCCAGGGCATCATGGCGTACAGTTTGGGTTTACGTAGTTTTGCCCCAGGGATGATTTTGATGGCACAGTCTGTCTCACAGTGGGGAGGTAGGACGTCACAGTTGGCCTCACTGAATACTTCCATGAGGTCCTGATATTCTCTCAGGATCTGTTCGGCCTCTGGGGTTTTGTTGGAGGTGGCTGCCAGTTGTTCTGGTGGGCCCTTTGGGAGAGTTCCCTGCATGGGTGGTGCTTCTATTTGCTGGTGTGGAGGGGGTTGGGGTCCCCTTGCTATCCTCAGCCTTTGGCTGCTCCCTTGCTACCAGATGGTTGGTCCCCACTTGTCTAGCCAGGAGAGTCCCAGTATGACTGTGTCTGTCATTTTGGGGGCTATTACGAATCAAATTGCTTCCTAGTGATTCGCTAGCTCTAGCTTCAATGGTTCGGTCAGGTGGGTGTCATAGGCTCCCTCCAATAGGGATCCATCGACCTGTTTGAACCTGATTGGGTGGGCCAGTCTTTTTGCTCTGATCCCCAGTTTCAGGACCGTGGTTATGTTGATCAAGCATCTAGTGCAGCCTGAGTCTATTAGGGCTTGAAAAGTCCCCTGGGTTCCTGTTTTGGGGGCTGTGAGGCATATTGGGAAAACTAAAGGGTGGACTGGTTCACTCACCATTGGGTCATTTTCACCCTCGTCCTCGCTGTCGTAGGAATCTGGTGACTGGTCGTCATTGCCTGGGGTCCCACCCCCTTCGGCTGGGTGAGGAGCGACCTCTGCAACCTTGGAGGGCTTTCCGGGACGTGTCAGTGGCACGTCTGGGGCCTCGTTCCGGTCGTGCCCTGGGTGGTGGCTCTGGCTTTGGTTTCAGGGCTGGGGTTGTGCATACTGATGCCATGTGGCCTATCCCCCCGCATCTGTAGCATTTCAGCGGACTTTGTGGGAGGGTTGGTTTTGGGGCAGGCTGTGGTTCCCCGTCGACTGGGTGTTCTCTGGTCTGGTTGACCTCTCTTTAGTGTCCGGTTACTTTCTCATGTCGTTGGTGCGCAATCCGCCATCGACTTTTATGGCTACTCGGAACCACTCAGACAGTCGGTTCGGGATGTCCCGATAGGCAGTTACCTGGGCAATTTGCTTGTCCAGGCTTGTTCTGAAAAAATGAACTAACAGCCACTCTGGCAAACGGGGTAGCTTCCCAATGACTCTCCTGAATTCACGGATGTGTTCCTTAATGGGTCACCCCCTCTGTTTTAGGTTTCTGAGCTCATCTTCCATGTACGGAACCTCCTCCGCCTCCTCAAATCTGGCCTCTAGTTGTCATAGGAAGTCGTCTACGTCTTGCAGTTGGGGGGCTCTCCTCTTGTGGAGGGCTGCTAGCCATTACCTCTAGCCCCTCAGCAATGGTGTTCACCATGGCTCTGTGGGATGAGTAGAGGTGTCCATAACGCTCTAGGTGGATCACAGCCGAGTCAAGGAATAGAGCTAGCTGATCTGAGTCCCCATCAAATTTCCCCCTGAAGCGGGGTGGTTCGTTCAGCACCGCTCCTCCCTCCTCCTGTCAGCCCCTGTAAGCCTGCGCTTATATGTGGCTGGTTGTCTTCCTCAGCTCTAGTTCAGAGTGGGGGGGGGGGGCTGACTGCCCTGGGCGGCTTGCCTGCTGTGTGGAGGTGGCACTGGCTGCAGCCTCGGGCTCCTTCTCCTACTGGTGGGTGGAGAAGGGGGGCTGTGTTCCCGTCTGTGTCTCCTCATTTCAAAGGGCTCATCTGCAACTTCCCTCTCTTTTGGGTGGCATGACGGCCCCTCATCACGAAGGGTGGCCCAGTCAAATTCCTCCCTCAGCTGCTCTATGGACCTCCCCAGGGGTTCCATCAAGGGCTTTAGGAGCCTGGTCTGTGCCCAGTCCCACATCCAATCCAGTCTTCCCAGCTCGCTCAGGGGCCTTCCCCCCTTCTGGGCATTAGGGTTGGGGAATTCGACCTCAGCTGCTTTAGGGATTCTTTTCCACCAATACTCATCCCTTCTTGCTTCGGTTGCTGGGGCGGGCATCTCAGCTTTGATGTTCAGGGAGGGCTGCACTCTGGTTGCAATTAGGCTGCTGGGTCCTGGAAGTCCATGGTTGGAGGCAAGCTCTGCCTCGCTCTGGGTCGCCTGGAGCAGGCTCTCTTCAGATAGTCCGTCCTCTGCCATGGTCACCTGAGCTTCTCTCCAAGCACCCCAGATGTTGAGGAGCGACTGGAGAGCCTGGTACCCAGGAATCCCGGTAAACTTGATTAGTTTTGAGAGAGCTGGCTTGCTGTCAGGGTTCCGACAGATGCCCTAATTAAATCATGAGTCTCGAGCCAAGCTTCAAAAGAAATCTAGTTATTTATTAGGAGCTTCATGTCGGCACGTTCCCAAGTGAAGCCAGCTCTGATCCTACATAATTTACGCTCCAATTATGACCTTGTTTCCCCCCTCCCCCCAGGGTGTGTCATTAATCACATTTGCCAACAGAGCAATTTTGCGGGTTTTAGAGGTCACTCCCCTCCGGCTGCTGTAGGTAACCCTGGGATACAGCCTTGAGAGAGATAAGTGTGGAATGTGTATCTGTCTTTGGCTGCTGTGCCATTTTGCCTGTTTCCCATCCCCCCTGGCCTATGGCAACTCAAGAGCAGGCCAGGGATGCCTTTGAGGAACGGTCCCTACAGGCGGAGTGGCTTGCGCAGCTTGGTCTGGGGCGACCCAGGAACCTTGAGAAGCTGCTTGTGCAAGTGGCTCTTGGGCTCTTTGACTCCCCCTAACCTGTTGTATCAGGAACAGGGCCTGGTTCATCATGGCTTCTTCTGGGCGTCTCTCTGGGGGGGGTCTTCCCTTTGCCCCACGCCCCTCGCTCACCTGAGCCTGATGGGCTTCTCGCTGAAGTCCAGCTACTCTCACCATTCTGCCTCACCTCAAGTCCGGTGTGGTCTAGTGGGGGAGCCAGCTGGAGCTTCAGTTTCCTCCAGCTCACTTCCGTGGTTGGACATTGGATGCTTGGTCCCCATGGTAGACTGCTGTCTCCTGGTTGACCATTAAAGCATAGGCTGCCTCTGTTCATTCCCTAGGAAAGAAAAATCCTTGGCTCCATAGATTTAGAGAAAAGTACTTTTACTAGGAACAAACTGAAAGTTTCAAGCAAGCTATGAGGCAAAAAAGCGCGAACACAGCACCTTCAAATACAATATACAGCCCAACCCCCTTGTAGCTAGGCAACCGCATACCAGAGCCAATGTACTTGGCCTTGGAGATAACAGCAGTTGCAAAGCAGCAATGTAAGCTTCCCCCTATTCCCTCCCTATTCTATGGCAGCAAGCAACAGGCTAGTTGACACCATGTACGGCACATACCACAAAGTGTTGCCAGACCATCCTGCACTGGATTAAACTGTCCCAGGGGCAGTTGACTTCTTACAGGAGCAACTCTCTGTCCAATACCTTTTGAAGCAGCAGCTTGACCAAGCAAAACAGCCTTACAAGAAGGCAGCGGATGGCCATCGGCGGGAGGGTCCACCCATAGCAGTAGGAGACAAGGTTTGGCTCTCTACCAAGTTCTTAGCCACTTCAAGACCTTCCTAGAAGTTAGACACTATTTTTTTCTGTCCAAAGTTCTCCAACAAATCAGTCCGTGTAATGACTCCCCCAGAAGCTTCCCTAGATGCCTCTCTGGATGTCAGTTCAGAGGGGTCTAGGACCTTTAGGCTCTCATCCTTGGCCACGCCTCCTTTGCCTCCAGCCACCTGCTGCAGCCCATTCACAGCCAGCTTTCCTCCTCCGCTGGCCCTCCCCCGGCCACTCTCCATGGTCAATGGGCCCCTGGACCTCTGCCCCTCCCCTGGCCCATTCTCCCAGATACCTTTTGACCCAGCCCTTTGGCTGCACGGGACAAATAGCCGCCAGCCAATCGTGTGGCAGGGAGAAGCAATGTTGGGCTGGGGGGGGGGGGGGGCTGAGGCTGTTCCACAAGTTTTTCTTAAAGGGGAAGGTGTCAGAAATGGCAAAACTGCAGCCGAAAAGTATCCCACTATTGAAGCCATGCAGATCTGTCACCGGAACCCGAGGGGAGGGGGAGTGGTGGTGGGAGCAGCAGCCATTGGGGCCACTGGTGGTGTGGGGAGGCGCGGCAGGCAAATGGAGATGGTGTGTGGCTGCTTGCATTACGAGGGGGGAGGCAGGCAAACAGCAGGCTGCCCACCTCCCTTCCACCACTGGTTCAGAGGATTTTGGAGAATGAAGTATGAATCGCCATCTCTGAAGGTGGGTGGCTTGTCAGCTACGGGGAGGAAGAATAGCATGTTTGGTGATGGATCTAGCCCAATAATTCACAAGGCAAACTCTTTTTCTTAAGTAAATTCTTTTATTGCAGGCCTGGATTGATCCTAGGCCTTGTGGAGCCAGAGGTCACTGACCTTGGACCCTTCTCTTTCAGGTACACATCTGGAACAGCCTGAATACCTCGTGGTGTGAGCTTTCATACCCAGGAGGAGGGGCTAGGAGGTAAGGAGTGGCTATGGGAGTGATGGGATATGTGGTTAGTTAACCCTTACAAAGCTGTGTACCCATGATAGCAATACAGTTAGGCATTTACCATAACAAAACCCCCTCTAAATGTCTAACTGGATACAGGTATACGATGTTTACATACATACAAGTTATATACATGGATATGCATAGATTACATATAAACATATTTTTGACATGAGGTATGCGTGTTGTTTATGTGGTAAGGGCTTTGTAAGTATATCTGTGGTTTGCTCCTCAGTATCGCAGTGTACGGCCTTGATGAAACCTATCTCTGAGAACTGCCTGACGTGTTTGCATTTGATATCAATGTGCCTTGATCGTTGACCTACGGCATCGGCTCTTGATATTTCTATTGCTGCTTTGTTGTCTTCGTGGATGATTATTGGGTATGAAGGTTCAGTCCAAATACTGTTGAGCAGGTCGTCGAACCATACTAGGTTGTTTGCGGCCTTGGATAGACAAACGAATTCAGCTTCAGTGGTTGAGGTGGCTACCAGTTTCTGCTTTCCTGTATACCAATGAATGGGACAGTTGTTGAGTAGTAGTACATAGCCGGAAGTACTTTTCCTGCTTTTTATGTCCCCAGCCCAATCAGCATCAGCATAACAAGTCAGTTTTGGTTTTTCAGATATTTCTGGTTCGAGACAGAGCTGCGCATTGATGCTGACTTTTAGGTACCTGAGCAGTCTTTTGATGGTGTTCCAGTGGGATATGGTAGGTTTGCTTACATGCCTGGACAGTAAGTTGACGGCTAAGGCGATGTCGGGTCTAGTCCAGTTGGCTATATACAGCAGTGACCCTATAGTGGACCTGTACAGCTTATTGTCAGTGAAGGGCTCTGATTCATCGTACATACTCTTCAGGAACTCTGGTTGCATGGGTGTTTCACTGGGTTTTGCCTCAGACATGTTGCACTTTGATAGTAGTTCAATGATTTTTTCTTTTTTGGAAAGTCGGAACCCTTTGTCAGTTTTTATCACGTGAACTCCTAGATACTTATCAATTTTGCCTAGCGATTTCAAGGAGAAGTGGCTCCCCAGTTCAGTGGCGAATTTATCACATCTGTCCTTATGTTTGCCTATGTACAGAATATCGTCCACATAAACAAGTACGCCTTCAAATGAGTTATTTTCCTTCTTCGTAAATAGGCATTTGTCGGCTGAAGTGGCTTCAAAACCCATGGATCTGAGGGCCTTGGCTAGGCAATCATACCACCTCTTGCCCGATTGCTTGAGTCCATATAGGCTTTTATTCAGCAGCCAAGTCTTGTTCTCTCCTTCGTTATATCTGGGTGGTGCCTTGACATAGATCTCTTTATCCAATTCAGCGTGAAGGTACGCAGTCTGTACATCGAATTGGAATACTTCAAGCCCCAGGATGGTGGCCACCATCAGAGCACTTTTGACACTCTCGGCCCTGACAGTAGGCGAGTAGGTGTCGGTGTAGTCTTCGGGATACGTCTGGGCGAAACCTTGTGCAACCAGTCTCGCCTTGTACAGGGCCTTGTTGTCCTCCAGTGTCTTGACCCTGAACACCCATTTGGTTCCTATCGGCTTTTTGTTCTCTGGAACTTGAGCGGGCGAATATACTTGCAGGTTCCTGAGGCTTTCCATCTCCCTCTCCATGGCTGATATCCATTTTTCTCTCTCTTCTTGTATGTCAAGTATGTCCTCATATGAATTGGGTGTGATGTAGTTGTTATGGATGGTCATGACGTAATCTTCTAGTCTTTTTGGTAGTTTGTTCCTGTTCTCTCTGATTGGTCTACTGGGAGGAGGGTTGGTCTCTTGCATGTGGTCTGCTTCTTTGTTTGTTAGGCTATCTAGCTTCAGAGAGGGATGCCCTTCTTTCCATTCTTTGATGTTTACTTTGTGGTAGTTGGTTTTGTGTGCTTCCACCTTCTCTCCCCCCTGACTATGTTCAAGTGTGTTTCTATTGGCGAGGATGTCGTTGGAGTGGACCCTCGACCAGTTTGTGTGTTCGTGGAAATTAGCAGACCTGGACACGACAAACCTGTTGTTGTTATCGATGAACCTGTAGTCCTTAGTGCCTGGCTCGTAACCCACGAACCTTCGCCTCTTTGATATTTTCTCTCCCTTCTTTCTCAGTTGCCTGGGGATGTGGACATCAGCTGGGGCACCAAATATGTGCAGGTGTGCTATGTTGGGCTTTCTCTTGTATAGCATCTTGTATGGGGTCTTCTTGTTGGAGCTTGACCACAGTCTATTTAGAGTGTAATTGGAGTAGTGCAATGCCTCTGACCAAAAATGCTGCCCCATCCCAGCATCCTCCAAGGCACACCTCATCATCGTTTGTAGCACTCAGTTTTTTCTCTCTACGACCCCATTTTGAAAGGGTGAGAACAGCGAAGAGGTGTAATGTGCTATGCCCTGCTCCCTCAGCCACCTTGTGAATTCCTTAGCCATAAACTCCGAACCCCTGTCTGTCATTATTTGCCTTATTTTCATATTGTGTTGCATTTCTATCCTTTTGTGGAACTCCTTGAATCTTTGGAACACCTCGTTCTTGTGTCTGAGGGAGTAGACATACCCATATCTGGTAAAATCATCCACAATGGTGAGGAAGAATCGTTTCCTATGCCCGATAGATGGCCTCAATGGCCCTACCAAGTCCATATGTACTAATTGAAAGGGGGACCTGGTGGTTCATTCTGACCTTTTGGGTATGGCTTTAACTCCAATCTTTGAACGCTTACAGATTGAACACTCCAGGTAATTTTCGCAGTTCTTTACTTTGAGGCCTTCGGTACACTCTGGCATTCTTTTTACAATAGGAAAACTGATGTGTCCCAGCCTTCTGTGAAGGAGGTGGGCGCAGTTATTGTGCATTGGTTTCCCAATGGATACAGAGTTATTAACATTTTGCTTACATTTAGTTGCCTCCTGCGGTACCCCCTCTGTTTCTGTGTTTCCATCTGCCTCGTGGTTTGTACTAGTGTTAATGCTTCCTTCCTCTTTTATGTTGGGTGTGAAATAGGGTAGGCCCTCTTGCATGGTTACCTTTCCTACCTCCTTTCCTTGCTTAGTCATGTAGGCCTTTCCATCCCTAACACTACTTCGGTGTTTGCGTTCTGTGTCAGCTTGGTAATGGCCAGTACGTTGTGGGGTATCTTTGGCACGTACAGTACCCCCTCTATTCTTCCTATTTGTGGGATGCATGTGTTTCCCTTCCCTACTACTTGAACTTTGCTTTGGTTGGCTACCTTCAACTCGAAGTCTGCTTTTGTGAGTGAGTCTAGTAGTTTTGGGTTACAAGTTGTGTGATTTGTGGCTCCTGAATCTAGAAGCCACGTGTCTCTGCCCATCTTATGTTTGGTGTCAGAGTCATCGTGTCTGAGCCCGTACATAGAACCTGGGTTGCTGTCTCTAGAGTTGTCCCTGCGTTCGTGATGTCTTCTGGGGTTGGGGGACCACCCTCGCCCTTTTTCCCTGGGGTATCTGCGCTCAGGTGATCGCCCTCCTCTACTGTTGTTGAGTCTCCTATCCCTGTGGTTTCTGGGACAGTCTCTCCTTAAGTGGTTTCTGGACCCACAAGAGTAACATTCTGGGGTGTTTCTTGTTCTATCCTGAAACTCAACCCTTCTTGTTGGTCTGGGATCCCTCCTGGACAGGTGGCGATCCCTCCTCAGATTGTCCTCTGCAATAAGTTTGTTTGTTAATGTGCCTAGTGATAGGTGTTGCAAGCTGAGGCTATCCAGTTGGGTCACGAAGTTGTCCCAACTGCTATCTAAAGAGTTTATGATGATACTTATCATGCTCTCTTCAGTGATTATTTCCCCCCTCTGCATGAGCTCTGCCCTTGTTGCATTTAACTTTAGTATGTGCTCGCTCATGGGGGCCCCTGGCCTATGCCTGGCAGAGTGGAACTCTCTAGATAGAGAGGAGGAGGCCAGAGCCGGCTGAAGAGCACGGCACTAGAGATGCGGGAACCGGGGTCAAGGAGGGGGTTAGAGCTTGTGTTATGGATGGTCATTACATCAGTACGGTGGGTGGGAGGGGCAGATATGGCGGGAGCAGGGGGCCACATCAGGTTGTGGGAGCGCGCGCCCGCTGGCTCCAAGCGGTGGCGCGCTCCGGCCTCCAATGCTCCTCTCGTTCCCCAGGTTGCACAGACCCTCAGGCCCTGGGCCTTCGGCTGATGCTGTGCAACGCCCGGTCCGTGGTAAATAAAGCCCCCCTCATTTGTGATCTTGTTCAGGAGGGGGGAGCGGACCTGGCGGGTATTACGGAGACCTGGTTGGGCCAGGAGGGGGGGTCCCCCTCGTTGAGATGTGCCCACCCGGTTTCTGCGCATTCCATCAGCCGAGGACACAGGGGAGGGGCGGGGGGGGTGGCGGTTGTCATTAGAGAAGGTCTTGGTCCGAGGGAGGTCACTGTTCCTCAGACGGCTGGTTGTGAGTCCCTCCTTGTGAAGTGGGGTCATGGGGTGCAGATGGGTGTGCTGGTTACGTACCTGGCTCCCTGCCACGTGACGGCAGCCCTACCCGAGCTGCTCAACGTTATAGCCGCGGTGGTGGTTGACACCCCCAGGCTTATGGTCATGGGGGATTTTAACCTGCCATCCATCGGTGAGGCGTCTGAGGTGGCTCGGGAGTTCATGGCTTCCATGACGGCCATGGACCTGACCCAGTTAGTTCATGGCCCTACTCACACGGGGGGAAACACGCTAGACCTGGTTTTTGTCTCTGGTCAGTGGTTGAGTGATCTTGAGATAGGGGATATAGTGATCAAGCCCTTGTCATGGTCAGATCACTCCCTCCTTCGCTTTGACCTTCGAACCGCTGCACCCCGCCGCAGGGAGGCGGAACCATTGAGGTGGTACCGCCCCAGGCGCCTGATGGATCCTGATAGGTTCCAGACGGAGCTTGGGCCATTTCCTGAGGCTCTGGCACACGACTCGACTGAGGAGCTGGTGGCCGCCTGGGATAGGGCGGCCGCTGGAGCTTTGGATCGGGTTGTGCCTTTGCGGCCTCTGACCCGGCGTCGATCTCGCCTGGCTCCTTGGTTCACTGAGGAGCTGAGGGAGATGAAGCACCGGAAAAGACGCCTGGAGAGTGGTTGGAGGGCCAGCCATTCTGAATCTGACCGAACACTGGTAAGGTCTCATATTAAGACCTACCTGGTGGCGATAAAAGTGGCGAAGTATAACTATTTTGCCACTCTTATTGCATCATCAGATAATCGCCTGGCCGCCCTGTTTAGGGTGACCCGCTCCCTGCTCCACCAGGAAGCGCGGGAGGACCCCTTGGAGGGTAGAGCCAAGGATTTTGTACAGTATCTGTATGACAAAATCGCTCAGATTCGGGAACATCTGGACTCTGACTGGGTAGATTCAGCGGGGAGGACAGAGGCAGGTCTTGTGAGTATTATCTGGGAAGAGTTTGATTCTGTGACGCCTGAAGACGTGGACAGGATACTGGGCAGACTGAGCGCAGCCACATGTTTACTGGACCCGTGTCCCTCCTGGTTGGTGCTGGCCTCTCGGGAGGTTACACGAGGCTGGCTCCAGGGGATTATAAATGCTTCCTTGAGTGAGGGTGTCTTCCCTGCCGCCTTGAAAGAGGCGGTGGTGAGGCCTCTCCTCAAGAAACCTTCCCTGGACCCGGCAGTGTTGGCAAATTATCGTCCAGTCTCCAACCTTCGCTTCGTTGCGAAGGTTGATGAGAGTGTGGTAGCGCGACAGCTCCCCCAGTACCTGGATGAATCGTCGTATCTGGATCCGTTCCAGTCGGGCTTCAGGCCTGGGTACAGCAGGGAAACGGCATTGGTCGCGTTGGTTGATGATCTCTGGAGGGCTCGGGACAGGGGCTGTTCCTCTGTCCTGGTCCTATTAGACCTCTCAGCGGCTTTTGATACCATCGACCATGGTATCATGCTGCACCGTCTAGAGGAGTTAGGGGTGGGGGGCACCGTTCTACGGTGGTTCTCCTCCTTTCTCTCTGACCGGTCGCAGTCCGTGTTGACAGGGGGGCAGAGGTCGACCCCGAGGCCCCTTGTATGTGGGGTGCCACAAGGGTCGGTCCTCTCGCCCCTTCTGTTCAACATTTATGTGAAGCCGCTGGGTGAGATCATCCGTGGTTTCGGGGTGGAGTACCACCAGTACGCTGATGATACTCAGCTGTACATCTCCACCCCGGACCACCCCAATGATGCCCTTGAAGTGATGTCCCGGGGCCTGGAGGCCGTGCGGATCTGGATGGGGAGAAACAGACTCAGGCTCAACCCATCCAAGACCGAGTGGCTGTGGTTTCCGACATCCCGATATAGTCAGTTGGTGCCATCGCTGACTATTGGGGGCGAGTCACTGGCCCCCACGGAGAGGGTTCGCAACTTGGGTGTCCTCCTGGACTCACGGCTGTCTTTAGAAGAGCATATGACGGCCGTGGCCAGGGGGACTTTTTATCAGGTCCGCCTGATTCGCCAGTTGCGTCCCTTTCTTGATCGGGACTCGTTAAATACGGTCACTCATGCTCTCGTTACTTCCCACTTGGACTACTGCAATGCTCTCTACATGGGGCTCCCCTTGAGGAGCACCCGGAGGCTCCAGCTGGTCCAGAATGCGGCTGCGCGGGTGGTTATGGGAGCGACGTGGCGCTCCCATGTGACTCCCCTCCTGCGCAAGCTGCACTGGCTCCTGGTGGTCTTCCGGGTGCGCTTCAAGGTTTTGGTTACCACCTTTAGAGCGCTCCATGGCATCGGACCGGGGTATCTATGAGACCGCCTTCTGCTACCAATAGCCTCTCACCGACCAGTACGCTCCCATAGAGAGGGGCTCCTCAGGGTGCCGTCGGCCAAACAGTGTCGACTGGTGGCCCCCAGGGGGAGAGCCTTCTCTGTGGGGGCACCTACCATCTGGAACGAGCTCCCCCCAGAGATACGGAAGATCCCGGACCTGCGCACGTTTCGCCGTGCTCTCAAAACTTTTCTATTTCAGCAAGCTGGCCTGGCCTAACTCCCCATCTTTTAAATTTTTTAAATTTTTTAATTTGTGATTTTATAAATTGGGTGTTTTAATCTGTGTTTCGGCCGAAATATTTAATAATTTTAAGGGACTTTTTTAATATTTGGATTATCTGTATTTTATCTTGGCTGTTCACCGCCCTGAGTCCTTCGGGAGTAGGGCGGTATAGAAATTTGATTAATAAATAAATGATTAATAAATAGATATCCTAGTTGTTGTGGCTCTACTCTGGCTATAAAACAGGCTGCATAATTTTTGTACAATTTCAGATACAGTCAAGTTATCAATGGTAGGATACATAGCGGAAGGAATAGTAGTTAACATAACACAAAATGCCCTATGGTGAATATAGTCAATTTCCAGTGACCAGGGTTTTTGTGGAGGTCTGTTGATCAGAAATAGTGCATTTTCTCTCATAAGAGCAATTTGCAACTGCTGACTCCACTCTATGATATTACCCCCATCTAATTGTAATTTTGGTAGATTGGCATAATTTGCTCCAGAATTGTTAGGGTAGTTATTTACTGGGGGTAGCTGTCCATGGTCCATTCTGTGATTGAACTCGCAATAAGGCTTTGGGATGTCTGTTGCTAGTCTGTATTTACTTGTCTTTATGTATCTTGCTTCTCTTGTTGCAGGCAGTGACTGAGCATGTGCGAAGCTCATTTCGCGCCGGAGTCCGTCGAGTGAAGATCCTGTTGCTGCAGCTCCCAGGCCTAGGCCTAGGCCTGTCAGTGGGAGGCTGGACTCACCCTCGGTGAGTCCGGAGTCCCCTCTGGATGGCGGATGCCATTGCTGGGTGGCTAGATCCCCGGCAAAGAATGGAAGAAGATGAGGAGGTGATGCGGTCGCAAGTTGAGGATCTCCTTGGATCGGCGGCGCAGCGGTGGCGGTGGACGCAGGTCGAGGATCTCCTGTGCTCGGTGGCGCGGCGGCGATGGCAGCGGCGACAGCGGGTCCTGCATCATGTTCGTTGGTCTCCGGTCGAGCGAAGAAGCCTGGCGGAGGTCGTGGGACTGGTGAGTAGCCGGTTCTTCTCCTTGCCCTCGGGTCTCGCGTCGTTGGTGCGGTGGGTAGTGGGTTCGAATTCTGCGGTTGATTGTTCCTGCAGGTGGCCGGGTTCTGGCGCTTGTTGTCGGTGCGCGCAGTTTCCCTGGGTGGCTGTGATTCAGTCGCCTGGTCGTCGTTGGTTGTCCTGATGTCCCTTTGGTTTCCAGGATTTCTTTTCCGGCTTTTGGTTGCTGCGGGAGGCTTGAAAGCAGAGCCAAACGCAGTGGTGAGGGTTTCGATTGCTTTTTGTACCTCGAGATCGGTGGGCGATCTTTTGTTGGGTCCTGTCTGCTCTTCGTGGTCGCTTTCTGGGTGCCCCTCGTCTGTTTCGGGGTTCGGGCTTTTTCGCACCAGGGAATTCAAATCCTGGCTTCCCATTGGTTGGAGGCCATCCCAAGATGGCCGCCGGGAAAAAGGCGCAAAAGCGGGTTCGGCCAGCTCAAAGTCATCGGACTGGGATGGCCTACCCCTTTCTGGTGGCGTTTCTTCCTCGGATGTCTTCGGGGCCTCGATCGCTGCTCCTTGTTGCTCGAGAAGGCTTTGGAGATCCGCGATGAGGTTTTCCTCGTCGTTGCTTGCTTCCATCAGTTTCAGGATGGAGAGTTTAAACCTGTTTATTTTCTGTGTTGTTTTTTCTTCTAGGCTGATGGTCTTTTCCGGTGACCTCTCCTCATCAGATTGTGAGTCCAGACTGGAGTCCTGTTCACTCTCAGCTGGTGTTTCCTCCACTGCAGTGCTCATGGATGCCAGTTGTGCAGCCATCTTTTTGGTGAGTGCTCTTGTCTGTACTCTGTTCGTTCCTTCAGGGCAGATGTTGGGTTCAGTCATCACTTGGAGCTATGGGCAACCATCCTCTGCTACCATTTTGTTTGGTGATGGAACTAGCCCAATAACTCACAAGGCAAACTCTTTTTCTTAAGTAAATTCTTTTATTGCAGGCCTGGATTGATCCTAGGCCTTGTGGAGCCAGAGGTCACTGACCTTGGACCCTTCTCTTTCAGGTACACATCTGGAACAGCCTGAATACCTCGTGGTGTGAGCTTTTATACCCAGGAGGAGGGGCTAGGAGGTAAGGAGTGGCTATGGGAGTGATGGGATATGTGGTTAGTTAACCCTTACAAAGCTGTGTACCCATGATAGCAATACAGTTAGGCATTTACCATAACATAGCAGCCTGTCTAGGGGAGAAAGCAAACAGGACATGGGTTTGCGCGCATGTGAAGGGTGTGTGTCTCCCCCCTTGCAGCCCCCCATCTGAACAAAGAGGCTTGGAAGAAAGATCTAACATGTTCTGTGCTGCATAACAGGCGGAGGGGGAGAAAGAGTCTCTGTATTCTATTCACACACACTGGTAATGCTCTGTGAACATTGCATTGGTTTAAGCACACATGCCCCACACACACAATTTCCATTCTTCACCTGGAATGCAACTGGCCATAACACCCATCATCCCTAAGGGCTGCACCTGGGTGGCTCCTCCCCCCCTCCTCTCAGCTCCACTTTACTCTCCCTGCTCTGCATGTGTGGAGAGGACACGATCTAAATGAAAGCTGGGGAACTTTTCCATGACCCTTTACTTACAGAAAAGTAGCAGCCCTTCCAACAGCCATTGGAATTCATCTCAGCTTCTCTTGTCTCCACATTTCTTTTCTAGTGTTTCCTTCCCTTCCCTTCCCTCTCCTTCTTTCTTCCCTCTTCCCTCGTCTCTTCTTCCCTTCTCTTCCTCTTCCCTTCCTTCCCCTCCCCTCCCCTTCCTCCCTCTTTTTTTTAAAATATGTTTTATTTGCAGTTTTCTTTTCACACCATACATATTTTGTGGACAGTGTATTGACTGGATCAAATCTTTTTTAAACAACGCTAACAATAATGATATAAATAAGTATGTGTAATCCTAATCTTCCAACTTCAACAATACTATTCTCTCTTCATAATTCTTTATCAATTTTCCCATTAATTCATTTAAACCTAGATAACATTTCTTTGCGCCATGTATTTATCTCCTACTAAATTCCTAATATTTAATATTTTAAGAATTACTCATTATTCCACCATAACTTCAATATTCCAAATGTGTAGGATTACTAATAAAGCCAAATATTAACAATATTTAATCAATCCCGAGAGTGTATCTCTACATGAGTGACTTGAGTGACTTCTACATTCATTTCTGTGTCTTTAAACAATACCCTTGTCTCCTTATTGTTCTTTATAGTTTCATGCACACTTTTTAGCTTCAAGAATATTTCTTCATATGCCTCTATTATCCACTGTAAATCCATTTTATAACAATTTAATAAAAATTACTCAGTATATTTCTATAGTTCCAACGTCTCAATATTTAAAAATTCCTGTTTAATGAAATTTCATTAATCCCATAATTATACCTCAAAAACCCTAAACCCAGGGGAGGGGCGGGGGAGGGGCGGTTCTTGTAAAGGAAGGACTTGTTCTGAGGGAGGCCACTGTACCTCAGATAGCCGGATGTGAGTCTCTCCTTGTGAAGTGGGGACATGGGAGGCAGTTGGCCTTGCTGATCACGTACCTGGCTCCCTGCCACGTGTCGGCGGCCCTGCCCGAGCTGCTCAATGTGATTGCCAAGGTGGCGGTGGAGTCCCCCAGGCTTATGGTCATGGGGGACTTCAACTTGCCATCTGTCGGTGAGGCGTCTGAGGCGGCCCGGGAGTTCATGGCTTCCATGACGGCCATGGACCTGTCCCAATTAATCCATGGACCCACTCACATGGGAGGACACACTCTGGACTTGATTTTTGTATCTGGTCAGTGGATGAATGATCTTGAGATAGGGGAGATAGTGATTGAGCCCTTGGCATGGTCAGATCATTCCCTTCTTAGGCTCGACTTTCTAACCACCACACCCCGCCGGAGGGAGGTGGAACAGACAAGGTGGTTCCGCCCCAAATACCTGATGGATCCTGATAGGTTCCAGATGGAGCTTGGGCCATTTCCTGAGGCTCTGACCCACGGCTCGACTGAAGAGCTGGTGGCCGCCTGGGATATGGCGGCCGCCAGCGCGTTGGACCGAGTCGTGCCTTTGCAGCCTCTGACCTGTCGCCGAGTTTACCTGGCTCCTTGGTTCTCCGAGGAGCTGAGGGAGATGAAGCGCCAGAAAAGATGGCTGGAGAGCGGTTGGAGGGCCAGCCGCTCCGAATCTGACTGAACACTTGTGAGGTCTCATATTAAGACCTACCTACTGGTGATAAAAGCGGCAAAATATAATTATTTTTCCGCTCTTATCGCATCTGCAGATAACCGTCCAGCCTCCATGTTTAGAGTGACCCGCTCCCTTCTCCAACTGGGAGTGCGGGAGGATCCCTTGCAGGGTCCTGAGGATTTTGTCCAGTATCTGCATGATAAAATCACTCAGATTCAGGAAGGCTTGGTCTCTGACTGGGTAGGTACAGATGAGATGACAGAGGCAGGCCTTGAGAAAGTCATTTGGGAGGAGTTCGACCCTGTGGCTCCTGAGGATGTGGACAGGATCCTAGGATGGCTGAACGCGACCACATGTTTATTGGACCTGTGTCCCTCCTGGTTAGTGCTGGCCTCCCGGGAGGTTACACGAGGCTGGCTCCAGGGGATTATTAACGCTTCTCTGAGTGAGGGTGTCTTGCCTTCCGCCTTGAAAGAGGCAGTGGTGAGGCCCCTCCTCAAGAAGCCCTCTCTGGATCCGTCTGTTTTGGCTAATTACCGTCCAGTCTCCAACCTTCGCTTTGTGGCGAAGGTTGTTGAGAGTGTGGTGGCGCGACAGCTTCCGCGGTACCTGGATGAAGCTGTCTATTTAGATCCGCTCCAGTCCGGCTTCAGGCCTGGGCACAGCACAGAAACGGCATTGGTCGCATTGGTGGATGATCTTTGGAGGGCTTGGGATAGGGGCTGGTCCTCTGTCAGGTTTCAAGGTCGTCTCAAATAAATTGCGTTTCAAACAAAGTCTTTGAAGAAAAACTCCTATTTATTAAGCACGACATTCTACATATGACTCCATCAAAGCCAACACTGACTTCAAGACCCAAAACTCTCCCTTTCCGTTCCCCACTCCCCTGCACTCATTGGCCATCTTCCAAGTCATTCTACCCCTTATCTACTGCTCCAGCTCAAAGAATTTCCCCCCTCCCATCCCATCTCCTAGGGGATATTATCTCCAGGGAAAATAAGTAGGTGAAAAGTCAAACGTCCCTTTCCAGACGCCTCCGCTTCTCCTTCTTATGTCAGCACTAGAGTAACTGCAGCTTGAAGTGCTGACATCCGGCCCCTCCCCCTTCATTTTTCCAGGGTGGCCTGTGTAAGACAAAAAACAAGTTAAGTACTGTTACCCCATCCGGGTGTGTGTGTGTGTGTCCCCCTTCCCACCTTGCCCGGGTGATCTGCATGGAACTTGGCTATAAGGCGGTCAGCTTGGATGTTTCTGCTTTTCACCCAGGAAGCCTCTGACAAGGGGTAACCCTTCCACTTGATTAAGTATTGGAGGTGACCCCTGTGCCACCTCGAATTGAGAATTCGCTGTACCTCATAGTGAGTGTGGCCCCCAATGACCAGGGGCCCGGGGGGGTCATGTGGCACCGGCCTTAAAGTTGACCCCACCACAGGTTTCAGGAGGCTACTATGGAAAATGGGGTGTATCCTCCCTAGTAGTCGGGGCAGCTGCAGTTGTACTGTAACCGTGTTGATTACTTTAACTATAGGGAATGGTCCTATAAATTTCGGGCCCAGTTTCCTGCTCGGGAGTCTGAGTCTCAAATACTTGGTGGAGAGGTAGACCTTCTCTCCCACTCGGAATGGTCTTTGGGGAGTTCGGTGCTTATCTGCTTGTTTCTTATAGGATTGTGCCACCTTGGCTAATGCCTTCTTGACGTTCTCCCAGGTTTCTTTCAACATTTCCATCTAATCAGTCAAACTGACTGAGGAAGGGGGCTCCCTTGGGTACTCTGGCATGGGGACGAAATCCATCCCACTCACTACCTTAAATGGGGTTAGTCCTGTGCTACTGTGGACAGCATTATTATACGCGACCTCCGCAAAAGATAGGATGTCCGCACAATTAGACTGTTGGTAGTCGACATAGCACCTCAGGTATTGCTCTATCATGGCATTCAGTCTCTCCGCCCCCCCCCCATTGGTGCTCAGGTGAAACGCTGAGCTGAGGCCTTGGGATGACCCTATGGACCATAGGAATTCCCTCCAGAATTTTGCTGTGAACTGGACACCTCGATCGGAGATGATTCTTCTGGGTACTCCATGCAGGCGGTAGATGTGTTTCAGGAACAGTTTGGACAACTGGCGGGCTGAGGGTAGCCCGCTGCAGGGTATGAAATGTGCCTGTTTGGAGAATAAGTCTATTACAGTCCAGATCACTGTGTTTCCACCACTCCTCGGCAGTTCTGCTATGAAGTCCATTGCAATCTCCTCCCATGGCCTTGTCGGTTCAGCTACTGGCTGCAACAGCCCGGGAGGTCTTCCTGGTCGTTTTTTCATCGTGGCACAGATGGTACAACTTTTCACATAACTGTCTACGTCTTTTCTCATGTGGGGCCACCAAAACTGTCTTCGTACTAAGTGCAGAGTCTTTAGGAAGCCAAAATGCCCCACTGGTTTAATGTCGTGGCTCCTCTTGAGGACCAGGGTGCATAGAGTCTCTGGACCATAGAGTTTTGTCCCCTTCCATGCTAGGTCATCCCTTTTTGTCAAGAGATGTTGATTGTCCCGGAACCAGGGGTCTGCCAATGTCTCCGTTTTTAGTCTTGTCATTAAGTCACTTGCTAATTGGCCATGCTGGTCGTGACGTTGCCATCTGGTGACTACTTGTCCTACTCCTTGGGCAGAGGGGATGATGGCATTCACTACCTGCTCCCGTTCAGTGTTGTATTGGGGCATTCGGGAGAGGGCATCGGCCAGAAAGTTTTTCCCCCCTGGGATGTGCTTCAGCTCGAAGTTGAAACAATTGAAGTATTGGGCCCACCGTACTTGCCTGGGTGACAATTTCCATGGGGTCCTGAGGGCCTCCAGATTCTTATGGTCAGTCCAAACTTTGAACGGTTTCTGGCCTCCTTCTAGTAGGTGTCGCCAGGTCAACAGCACCCATCTCACTGCGAATGCTTCCTTTTCCCATGCCGCCCATTGTCTTTCTGTGTTGGTGAGTTTGCGGAATGTGTAGGCACAAGGTTGTAGATTCCCTTGGCTGTTCTTTTGGAGTAGCACAGCCCCCACTGCCACATCGCTGGCATCTGCTTGGATGACGAAGGGTTGTTCGAAGGGTCAGGATGCTTTAAGACCGGTTCTTTTGCAAACATTTCTTTTAGTGTTTTGAATGCCTGTTGGCAGGCCAGTTTCCACTGTAGAGGTTGTCCTGGGCGGGGTTTTGTTGCTGGACTCCCTGTTTTTAGGAGGTCCATCAGAGGTTTGGCAATTCTTGCAAAAGAGGGGATGAATTGTCTGTAGAAGTTCGTGAACCCCAGGAAGCTTTGCAGTTGTCTGCAGGTGCGAGGGGGTTGCCAGTTTAGGACTGATTGTACTTTGGCCTATTCAATTCGACATTCAGACTGCCTACCTACATACAAAGCTAGACAAATAAATCTATGTCAGGGCACCCCCAGGGAAGGACACAAAAAAGGGAGACCCCTGGTTACTAAACAAAAGCCTGTACGGGTTAAAGCAGTCGGGAAAAAGATGGTATGAGTGTCTAGCCAAAACGCTCAGGGACATGGGTTTCACCACCACCTCAGAGGACCTCTGCCTCTTTGTCAAGAGGGTGGGCACATCAGTCGAGTACGCACTCATTTATGTAGACGACATCCTATACTTAGGACAACACAAGCGGAAGTGTGATGAATTTGCCGAGAAACTGGGAGAACATTTCACACTCAAGACCCTAGGGAGAGTCAACAAATACCTAGGGTACAAATCGAGAAAACTGACAATGGGTTCAGGGTATCTCAAAAGGAAAAAATATTAGAACTTATACACAGGTGTAACATGAAGGATGCTAAACCATGTGAAACACCCATGCAGGACTTCCGGTTGGCGACTTGAGGCGACAGGGTGTTGGGTGAGTGATCGCCGCTCCCCTACACTCTTTATCACCGCGTTTTGGGGACCCTTTAGGGGCGCAGGTCCCGGAGAGACCTGCGGACAAGAGAGAGAGCCGGGCGAGCAAGAGTGTGGGGCGCAACCACCCCCCGCTGGACCCGGCAGCTCTGTCGAACCAACGCGGTGAGCCGGCCCTTTCATGGCTGGCCTGAAGCCTCAATAGTCAGCAAAACAGACGGGAGCTAAGAGGAAGATCTGAGGTGCCGTGCCAGATTGGATACCACCTTTCCATACTTTGAGGCGTTTGGCATGGAGAGAGAGGTCGGCGGAGTCGGGTGAGGAGTGCTCAATGGTGTGAGGCGGCGACGGAGAGTGGGAGTGGATTGTATTGGCGGAGACCCGGCAAGCCGACCAGGAATACGTAGAAAGCAGTTTTATTTGTATAAAGAGCTCTGGAGATCGCGGCGAGAGGGAGAGGAAGGCGAGTGTTGATGCGGCTGGTGCTGTGATTAAAAGCGGAGCGAAAAATAAACAAGAGACTGAGACTCTGATCTTCTGAACTTTTATTCCTGTGAGCACCGCAAAGAAACAGGAAGTGCAGCCATCATTGAGTCGAAGGAGGGAGTTAGCAGAAGACTGACAGGAGGACGATCTAGCAGCAGGATCCACCATAGAGATCTGCCGGAACGCATTGGAAGCAGCTGGAGAGCGGAGAGAAGAAGATTTATGACTTGGCTGACATCACTCTTGTATAACTAAGGATATATATAATTGGTGACATTCTGATTTCCATTTTCTACGTCTTTTGATTAATTGATTAATTGGATTTCTAATATTGGAACTTTGATTATTTACTGAATAATAGTATTAATGAGAATTAATTATAAATGGTTAAGGAATATAGAGTATAGAATTCAAACACTGATCTTATCTTGCTGCTATTGAATATATTTACATGTCTATATATTTATATATAAGGACTCGGATTTAAAATCAACAAATTAATTATATAATCACATCTATTATATTTATATTTATATATATAGTTATTTAAATTAATATCTATCTAGTTATATCTATCTACATCTATTTATTATAGATTATTTATTTCTATAGACAATATTTATTAATCTATTTATATTAATTTCAGATATTAAGCTTTGAATATTGACATTTAAGATTCATATTAACTCTTATATTAAGATCTGAATTTAGCTATACAATAATTACAATATCTATAAGACTTGATTTAAGGAAGATAGCTTGCTGAATTGAGGAATCGATCCTAATTAATTAAGATAGCAAATCCCTTAATAGATTTAAGAAGAGGAATTGATAGAGCAAATAGGGGCAAAATTATTGAATGGTCATTTGGAAAAATATTGAGAAAATCATAAAAGAACAAAAGATAACGTTGAAAGAAATGGCAACAATGACTTCGACAATCCTGAAATCTGTCAAAAAAGCTCCATCTAACCCTACTCTAACAACACTGTCCCCGGTAATTCAGAAACCCTTAGAAGGTATACAAAAGTCAGATAAGCCACCACCAACTCCAACTCTTCAAACAGTACAATCTTCTCTATTCCTGATTCAAGAGACCATGCTAGCAATGCAGGAGAAATTGCTAAATAGCCACTCCGAACTTAAAATGGATATTCATGTTTTGGATGCAAAAATGACTGAGATTCAAGCCTCTATCGCGAATAATGAAAGGAGAATTCAAGATGTAGAACAGAGGATGGAACAAAGCGAGAAAAAATTAGAGATGGTGGACTGAACATATGCGATACAAAACAAAGGAATTGAAGAGTCCCTGCTACAGCTGGAAATGGATAAGGCTTCATACTACATTCGCCTCCAAAACATCTGCGAAGAGAAGGAAGAGGACTTAAGTGATAAAATAGCCGGGTTGATAGCAGATGTCCTTCAGCAGGACAAACAAGATATTACTAAAGAACTTGATGAGGTCTACAGGGTTCAAACGAACTATGTTAGAAGAAACAGACTCCCCAGGGAGGTCCACGTGAAGTTCGCCAGGAAGAAAGTGAGGGATATTCTCCTTAATATAGCGAGAGAAGAAAAGATCGAATTCCAAGGAAAGGAGGTGAATATCCTGAAACAGATACCTAGAAGAGTGAGGGAAGTGAGGAAAAACTATAGGTTCCTGGCGAGCCACCTGAACAGAAGGAATGTCATATTTCGATGGATCCTGCCAGAGGGGATGATAGTATCGTGGCAAGGAAGAAAAGTTAAAATCGATAGCCTATCCGAAGCACAAGACTTCCTAGACCAAATAAGAGGAGGGGAAGAAGAACAGATTAGTAAAGAAGAGATCGATACGGTAAACACGGAAGAAGAAACCTCACAAGAGCAAATTACAAAAGAAGATATAGAGGAGGAGAAGAAAAAAGAAGAAGCGGAAGGACAAGGAAAAAAGACCAGACCAGTAAGAGCAGTAACGCTAAAGACAAATAAGAACTAGAACCCGGACACAACATAAGAAATGGATGGCCTAAAAATCTTATCCTTAAATGTCAACGGCTTGAATGACCATAAAAAAAGAAAGATAATCCTATCAAAATTGGCAAAACAGAATCCAGATATAATTTGTTTACAGGAGGTCCACATAAAAGAAGATGAGGCAAATTGCTTAGAATTTATTAAATTTGGCAAACTATTTGTGTCATTAGCGGAGAAAAAGAAAAGGGGTGTGGCGATTTATGTGAAAAAGGGAATCGAGGCAGAATTAAAGTATAAAGATACTAAAGGGAGAATTTTAATGGTAGAAATTAGGAGAGCTAATGCAAAAATGATGTTGGTGGGAGTATACGCTCCAAATGAGAAACAGGGACAATTTTATAAAAAACTACACGAACAATTAGGGAGTTGGGCCCATGCGGAAATATGTATGCTAGGCGATTTTAATGGAATTGTTAATATACTGAAAGATTATAAAAGTGGGGAGAGAAAAAGAAATAAAAGATTACCTCTGCCAAAAAGCTTCTTTGATCTTGTCAATGAAATCAATTTAATTGATATATGGCGTACTTTACATCCTCACGACTCCCAATATACTTTTTTCTCAAACCCACAAAATTCTTGGTCTAGAATTGACATGGTATGGACTACTAGAAAATTAGGTTTAGAAATTAAGAAAGCGGATATAAGTATAAATACCTGGACAGACCATAAACTTCTTGAAATACATTGGCACTACGTTAACAAGAGAAGACAACAAAGATGGAGTCTAAGGTCCAACCTCTTGAACGAAAAAGAGTTTATAATAAAATTAAATGAAGAAATTAAGCGCTTCTTTATTGAGAACGGCAAGCAAGGTACGGCGAAGGAAATTGTATGGGATACCATGAAAGCGTATCTGAGAGGAGTAGTGATATCGTATACGGCATTCAAAAATAAGGAAGAAAGAAAAGTTAGAGACGATTATAGTAAGAATCTAGAGGAAGCAGATAGTAAACTACAACAAAACCCAGGAGACAAGATGGCCAAACAAAAATGGATGATGGCAAGACATAACCTTAACATCCTGGATCAGAAAGAGTTGGCACAAAAAATTAAGAGGATAAAACACTATCATTTTGAGAACGCCAACAAGTCGGGAAGATGGCTGGCATATAGATTAAAAAAAAGAACAGGAAAAAAATCAAATTCTTATACTAGAAGACATCAATGGGGACACTTTGACAAAAGAAGTGGATAAGTTAGAAAGCGCGAGAGAATTTTACGAAGCCTTATATAAAGAGGAAGCGACTGACCCAGACAAAATTGTACAATACTTGATGGAAGCTAACTTGCCACAGATAGCAGAAGAAGAGAGAGAAATGTTAAATAATAAAATCACAATGGAAGAACTCAAATTTGCGCTTGCCAAAATAAAGAAGAATAAAACACCAGGTCCAGACGGCCTCCCGGGGGAAATCTATGCAAAATTCGAGGAAGAACTACTATCAGAATTGTTAGATATATTTAATGAGGTACTAGTTGGTACAAGAATCCCAGATTCCTGGAAAGAAACCTATATTACCCTCATATTGAAAGAAGGTGCTGATCCAAAACAGGTAGCAAATTATAGGCCGATTTCTCTGTTAAATTCAGATTACAAATTATTTACCAGTATAATTGCGGAGAGACTAAAAAAAATTCTAAATGGCTGGATTCATAGTGATCAGAAAGGATTCCTCCCAGGGAGGCAAATGAGGGATAACGTGAGGACAGTAATAAATGTTATAGAATACTATGAACAACACCCGGAAAAACAGCTGGCGTTAGCGTTTTTGGACGCCCAAAAGGCATTTGACAATCGAAACTGGAAATTCATGATTAACCAAATTGATTTGATGGGATTTGGCACAAATTTTAGAAAGATGATCGAAAATATATATTATAAACAGAGAGCAAGCATATTAATAAATGGGGATAAGACACGGACATTCTGGATACAAAAGGGAGTTAGACAGGGATGCCCCCTGTCCCCTCTACTCTTTATAATGGCGCTGGAAATTCTACTAAGAAAGATTAGAGACAACAAAGAAATTAAAGGATTACAAATTAAGAAAGAAATTTTTAAAATACAAGCCTTCGCGGATGACGTGGCCTTAATAATGGAAGATCCCTTGAAATCTGGTCCCAAGGTACTCCAGGAAATACAACAGTATGGTGAAGTCGCTGGCTTTAAGCTTAACAAAACCAAACTAAAATCTTAGTAAGAAATATGGTGGAGATAAATAAGAAGCGGCTAGAAAAGTCCCTGGAGCTTCATATAGCAAAGAAAATAAAATATTTGGGAATCTGGATCACTGTAAGGTATTCCTCCTTAAAAGAGGACAATTATAGTCCATTACTACAAAAAATAAAGCAGGACATAGATAGATGGAAGAAACTAAAATTATCCCTTACAGGTAAGATTTCAGCAATTAAAATGAATATTCTCCCCAAAATCATATTTCTATTTCAAACCATTCCGGTGAACCTGGATAAAAAATATTTCCTAGATTTGGAAAGGAAGGTGAGAGATTTTCTGTGGGAAGGGAAGAAGGCAAGAATTGCATATAAAACACTGCAAGGAAAAAGAAACATGGGCGGTTTCGGATTACCGGATTGGCAAGTTTACCAGAAAGCGGCTAAATTAGTATGGATCAAAGAATGGGTCACATTACAAAATAAGAGAATCCTGACGCTAGAAGGCCACGATCTACAGGCAGGCTGGCACACTTATTTATGGGGCCCAAAGAACAAAAAGAAATCACATTTCCACAGACACAAATTAAGGGAGACTCTGATCCAAACATGGGAAGAAATTAGACAAAGATTTTATACGAAAATACCGATTTGGCTCTCAATTATGGAGGCGTTGATTGCTACTAATAAAAGGGATATTGGGAAATTTGGCACGTATAAAGACATATTAGATGGAAATGGTATTCTTAGATCACGAGAAACACTAAATAATCAAGGTTTTAATTTGGACTGGTGGAGCTACACGCAGATAAGTTCTAGATATCAAAAAGATAGGGATCAATTTGCTATAGAGACGAAGTACAACAATCTAGATAAAATTATGTTGGGGATTGAAAAGAAAATGCTAGCCAGATTTTATAACCTCTTATTAGGCGAAGACAGAGCAGAAGGGATAGCTAGGAACCAACTAAGCATTTGGGAAAAAAATATTGGCCACAGACTAAATTTCAATGACTGGGAGGAGGCTTGGAATAGAAATTATAATCTTACTAAATCAGCAACTTATAGGGAGAACCACTACAAAATATTTCACAGATGGTATCTAGCCCCATCTAGATTAGCAAAAATATTTCCTAACACCTCAGGAATTTGTTGGAAGTGTGGAAAGGAGGTTGGCACCTTCTTTCATATGTGGTGGTCCTGCTCAGAGACAAAAAAGTTCTGGACAAAAATACGAACTTGGCTGTGGGAAATAGTGGAAGAAGATATAAAATTATCTCCAGAAATTTTCTTACTAGGAATGATGGGAGATGGACTCTCTAAGGACAAGACACAATTAATTATACATATTATAACAGCGGCCAGATTAACTTTCGCAAAATACTGGAAAGATAAACAAATACCTCCAGAGATGACAATAATAAATAAAATATTGGAATGTGCAGAAATGGCAAAATTAACCAGTATGCTTAAAGATGATGAGAATTCAAAATTTAAGGCAGTATGGGAAAGGTGGTATAAATGGTGGAATAATAGAACAAGACTATAAGGATATGCCTATTTCTAATAATGATAGATTTGAAGATACTTGTTGTGTATATACTGTATATATGTAATCGCACGATACCTCAGATGTTACCTGAGATTTGATATTTTCTTTTTTAAAAAAACCTTTTTTTAAAAAAATCAATAAAGTATATTTAAAAAAAAAAAAGAAACACCCATGCAAACAGACTTCCTGAAACATATGCACGAAGAAGGGGAGTCATTTAAGGACAACACTCTGTATAGATCCGTCATTGGATCCCTCCTATATATTGCCAATTGGACAAGGCCAGATATCAGCTTAGCAGTAAATCTGTTATCCAGGCATGTCAGTGAACCCAAAATATACCACTGGGAAGGTGTAAAACAGATAATCAGGTATCTGAAATATAGCATAGACGCATACCTATGTCTAGAACCGACAAGTTCCAAAGAACCCGTATTGACCTGCTATGCGGACACTGACTGGGCAGGTGACACTAAGAGCAGAAAAAGTACCTCTGGTTATATATTTCTCATCAATAATTGCCCAGTACATTGGTACACGGGAAAACAGAATTTGGTTGCCACATCCACAGCGGAAGCAGAGTACATCTGTCTGTCAAAAGCGGCTAACAATTTAGTATGGTTCGATGATCTACTTTCCAACATATGGACCGAACCAACTTACCCAATAACAATTCACGAGGACAATAAAGTGGCCATAGACATTTCCAACGCAGATGCAGTAGGCCAAAGATCCAGACACATCGACATCAAGCACAAGCACGTCAGACAGTTATCGAACGTAGGTTTCATCAGGGCCGTACATTGTGAGACTTCTGAACAAATCACAGACATTCTGGCAAAACCATTACCAAACAAACAACACACGTACCTGACATCAAAACTAGGAGTGGCTATGCATTGTACAGAGCCAACTCCAAACGTTAGACATTTAGAGGGGGATTTGTTATGAATAAATGTCTAACTCTGTATATGGCAGTGCATGGGCTAACCCCACCTTCCTCACCTAGCCCTTCCCCTGACCCATCCTTACCTTGACTCTGCCTTCGTGGTATATAAGTCCGTGCACAGGGACTGACCAGCCCAGTTCCAGATATGCACCTGAAAGGAATAGATATGGTGTAAATAAATGCTTTTGAATTAAAGACAAATTGTATTTGTGGTTATTGGGCAAGGTCCTTGGAAAACAATTCACAGTGCAGCCCGAATCTATTAGGGCTTGGAAAGTCCTTTGGGTCCCTGTTTTTGGGGCCGTTAGGCGTATAGGGAAGAGAAAAGGGTGGATGGGTCCACTCACCATTGGGTCATCTTCACCCTCGTCCTCGCTGTCATACAATTCGGGGGATTGATTTCCATCATCTGGGATCCCCCTTGTTTCGGTTAGGTGGGCAAAGACCTCTGGACCCTGGGGGATTTTCTGTGGCGCATTGGTGGCACGCTTGGGCCCTCGTTCCAGTCGTGCCTTGGGCGGTGGGTCTGACCTTGGCCTCAGGGTTCCACACGCTGCTGCCAGGTGACCAATCCCCCCACACCTGTAGCACCTCAGCGGGCTCCGTGGGGTGACTGGCCTATGGGTAGGCTGTGGTGCTGTGGTTTCTCGTCTACTGGGTGGTCCCTGGTCCGGTTGGCCTCTCTGCTTTCCATCTGGTTGCTTTGACATGTCGTTGGCCCGCAACCCTCTGTCGACTTTTATCGCTACTCGGAACCATTCGGAGAGTCGGTTCGGGATGTCCCGATAATCGGTCACTTGGGCGATTCGCTTGTCTAGGCTTGTTCTAAAGAAATACACCAGTAGTTGCTCAGGTAAGGGAAGTAAGGTCCCAATGACTCTCCTGAATTCACGGATATACTCTCTGATGGGCGTCCCCTTCTGCATTAGGTTCCTGAGTTCATCCTCCACATAGGGGTCCTCCTCTGCCTCCTCGAACTGGGCTCGTAGTAGTTGTAAGAACCCATCTGCGTCTTGCAGTTGGGGGGCCCTGTTCTTGTAGAGGGCTGCTGACCACCTCCTTGCTTCTCCCTCCAACCCTTCTGAAATGGCACTCACTAGGGCTCTGGGAAATGGGTAGAGGTGTCCATAGCACTCGATGTAGATCTCAGCTGTGTCGAGGAATTGCGCTAGCTGGTCGGGATCACCATCGAACTTCCCTCTGAAACGGGGTGGGTCCTCCCTCGCTGCCCTCTCCTCCCACTGCGGGACTCTGTAAGCCTGCCTTCGGTGCCGCTGGTCCTCTTCCTCATGTCTCCTTGTAGGGTAGGGAGGTGATGTCCTATCTAGGCTGCTCTGCTTGCTGTGTAAGGGGGGAACCCATGGATGCATCTTTGGGCTTCCTCTCCTTCTGCTATGGGAGGGGGGAGGGCTGTGCTTCAGTCTACGGCCTCTCGGTTCAGCAGACCAAACTGGCTCCCCCTTCTCCTTTGGCCTGCACGATGGCCCCTCCGCCCGAATGATGGCATGGTCAAATTTCTCCTTCAATTCGTCTATGGGGCTCTTGAGTGGCTTCCCTGAAGCTTTTTGGTGCCTGGCCTGCTGCCAGTCCCATAGCCAGTCTGCCCTCCCCAATTCACTCAGGGGTTTCCCCTTCCCTTGCGCGTTCAGGAAGGGAAACTCAGCCTCTGCGGATTTTAGCAAAGCCCACCAATACTCATCTTTTTTTTTTTTGGTTTGTGGCACGATCGTCTGACCTTGGCTGTCTTGCAGCTTCACTGGAGGAGGGAGGGGTTGAGGCTCCGTAGCATCCAAACTGGCTGGGATCAAGATTGGCTCTTTTCCAGTCATCTGAATTAAACTCTCTTCGGATAGTTTGCTTTCCGCCATGACGTCCGGACTTCTTCTCCACTCACTCCATACATCTGGCAGGGAGCTGGAGATCTGGAGGTCAGCCAGTTTGGCTTGGAAAGGAGTGTTGGCTTTCTGTCAGGTTTCGAGGTCGTCTCAAATGAATTGCATTTCAAACAAAGTCTTTGAAGAAAAACTCCTATTTATTAAGCACGACATTCTACATATGACTCCATCGAAGCCAACACTGACTTCCAGACCCAAAACCCTCCCTTTCCGTTCCCCACTCCCCTGCACTCATTGGCCATCTTCCAAGTCATTCTACCCCTTATCTACTGCTCCAGCTCAAAGAATTTCCCCCCTCCCATCCCATCTCCTAGGGGATATTATCTCCAGGGAAAATAAGTAGGTGAAAAGTCAAACGTCCCTTTCCAGACGCCTCCGCTTCTCCTTCTTATGTCAGCACTAGAGTAACTGCAGCTTGAAGTGTTGACATCCTCTATCCTGGTCCTGTTAGATCTCTCAGCGGCTTTTGATACCATCGACCATGGTATCATGCTGCACCGGTTGGAGGGGTTAGGGGTGGGGGGCACCGTTTTACGGTGGTTCTCCTCCTATCTCTCTGACCGGTCGCAGTCGGTGTTGGCAGGGGGGCGGAGGTCGACCCCGAGGTGCCTTGTTTGTGGGGTGCCACAGGGGTCGGTCCTCTCACCCCTCCTGTTCAACATTTATGTGAAGCCGCTGGGCAAGATCATCCGTGGTTTTGGGGTGGAGTTCCATCAGTACGCTGATGACACTCAGCTGTACATCTCCACCCCAGACCATCCCAATGATGCCCTTGAAGTGATGTCCCGGTGTCTGGAGGCCGTGCGGGTCTGGATGGGGAGAAACAGGCTCCGACTCAACCCTTCCAAGACCGAGTGGCTGTGGCTTCCGGCGTCCCGATATAGCCAGCTGGTGCCATTGCTGGCTATTGGGGGTGAGTTACTGCCCCCCATGGAGAGGGCCCACAACTTGGGTGTCCTCCTGGACGCATGGCTGTCTTTAGAAGAGCATATGACAGCCGTGGCCAGGGGGGCTTTTTATCAGGTTTGCCTGATTCGCCAGTTGCGCCCCTTTCTGGATCGGGACTCCTTACGCATGGTCACTCAGGCACTCGTCACTTCTTGCCTGGACTACTGTAATGCTCTCTACATGGGGCTCCCCTTGAGGAGCCCCTGGAGGCTCCAACTGGTGCAGAATGTGGCCGCGCGGGGGATTATGGGAGCGATGGGGCACTCCCATGTGACACCTCTTCTGCGCGAGCTGCATTGGCTTCTGGTGGTCTTCCGGGTGCGCTTCAAGGTGTTGGTTACCACCTTTAAAGCGCTCCATGGCTTAGGGCCTAGGTACTTACGGGACCGCCTTTTGCCACCGGTAGCCTCCCACCGGCCAGTACGCTCCCACAGAGAGGGACTGCTCAGGGTGCCGTCGGCCAGACAATGTCGGCTGGCGACCCCCAGGGGGAGGACCTTCTCTGTGGCAGCACCAGTCCTTTGGAACGACCTGCCCCCGGAGATACATAGGATCCCAGATCTCCGTGCTTTTCACCGTGCCCTTAAAACTTTTTTATTTCATCAAGCTGGGCTGGCTTGACCCCCTCCCCCCCTTAGATATTTTTAATTGCTAAATTGGTTTTAGTTGGGATATTTTAATTTTTTTTTTATTGAAAAGTTTTATAAGAAATACAAACAATTTTCTCCCCCCCACCCTTTCCCCTTCCCCACCTAATAGAAATTGTACATTTTCTTATACAAAAGAAAGCATTAAAATAAGACATTTTAATTACATTCGGAGTTGCTCTTCTTCTCTTTCTTCCCTCATTCCACAACAAACCTTCTTCTCCTCCTTTCTTTCCCTTCCCTCCCTCCTCTTCTCTCCTACTTTCTCCTGCCTCCTCTCCCACCTCATCCTACTTCCTTTTCCTTTCCCCCACTTCTCTCTTCTTTTCCCCCTTCTCACCTTCACTCCTACACCTGTCCTCTTCCCTTCCCTTCCTCCTCTCCTTTCTTCCATTCCTCACCCTCCCTCTCCTCTTCCTACCCCTTCTCCTCTCTCCTTTCTAACTTCTTTGCCGTGAAATATTTTCCTCCTTTAGCGTCTGAGCAACTCCTGTATTCTACTCGTAGATACTTTCTTCTGCTAAAACTTTCTCTATTCACCACTTTCCCCCCCCCATCCCTTATCCCACCCTCCCCACCCCCCCCTGACTTCCCAGAGCAAAAACAGGGTATAGCATCTAACAAACATATGCTAAAATAAACTAACTAATTATAAAGTTCAAAACTCCCACATGTTCTTTAACTCCCCTTGCTCCAATTCATCAACCTCCCTTTTATAAATTCTCAAAACCAATTAAATTAAATTCATTCTTCCTACTTATAAAAAAAACTTTTTCTTGATGTATAATCCGATACTTTAGCAATCTTACAAACAGTAAAAATCATGAATAAATTCCATTTCTATACCCTCGAACATCATTCTTTTTAAACATTACTCCCTAGTGAAATTCTGAGTTTAACATTAATCCTCTTTCCTTCAAAGAGAAAAAAAAAAGGAAAAATTTTTCATCTTAAAATCTTACACATTTTATCTCATATATCTTTTAAAATAATATAGTCTTATGTTAAACATTTAAAAAATCTCTTAATACCTTTAAAACACTTATTTACCAAATATAAATTTCAAAATCTACAGGAGGATGTCTTTCAAATTTTAACCATCTTAATACCTCTAACTTTTTAGAGAGCAGCCCTTTTACTATCCAAAATTAATTATTATTTTGCAATAAAATTCTGAATTTAACATTAATCCCCTTCGCTTCAAAAATTTAGGCATCTTAAAAGCTTATACAATTTATCTCATATATCTTTTAAAATAATATAATCTTATGTTAAACATTTTAAAAATCTCTTAATACCATTAAAACACATATTTGCCCGATGCCAATTTCAAAATCCACAGGAAGATATCTTTCTTAACCTTCTGTTCTTCTCTTCTTTCTATATTTTTTCCAATCCTTTTTTTTTATAAATTCTTTCAACAGTCCCCCCAATTTTATTTTTGAAACTTTTAAAATAGTGATTTGAGGTTGATGTTTATGAAATACTCGCTCTCTTCTTGAGGTCACGTTTTCTAACTTGAAATCCCCATTCCGTCTCTTCTTGCTTGTATAATCATTCAGTCCTTTTCTTTGTCCATATAGCCAGAGTTTGTTGCCATAAAGATTGTCAACTTGCAATAAAGAGACTATTTGTTGCTTTTCTGTCAATTGAATGGAAACGTCCACCAAAGCCTTTGTTTCAACTGTGCCAGTCTTCCTTTTAATCCTGACCATCTCTTGATCTTCCAAAAACAAATTCCTCTGAATAATTTCCTGCTGTCCCTCTAACAACTGCTTATATTTTCCCAAGCTGTTTTTTGAAAAAGCCCTTTCAATTGTATCCAACAGGGCAGAAGTAAAAGAGTCTAGAAGTTCTTGAAAAACCTGAACAGTCACGGCTTGGGAATTTGCTGATTCACCAGCCCTATTGTCAGCCATATTTCAGCCACTTTGTATTCATCCAGCTATCAGGACAACAATTCAACTCTTTTCCATACAGTATAAAAACAAGATTTTAGTTAAAGTCAGTACCAAATTCTTTCCCTCAATACCAAATTCTTTTCCTGGACGCTTCCACTTTAAAACTTTCTCTTAAAGTGTAATCCAGTAGCCGTATCACTGTTGCAAACGTTAACAAGCCTTAACAAGCACTTTCCCTGGTAGTTTCCTCCTCCGGCCCTCAGGCGCCATTTTCTGCATTTTAAAACGGAGCTAAAGTGTTACTTGCAAGTTTTCCTTTTTGTTTTCTCCTGATTTGCTCTGTCTGCGATCAAAGTAAAGATGTTAAAAGTCCCCCCATTGATTTTCAGCAGATTTTGGTCGCGGCTTTTAGCTCCGCTTTGGTGGAGTCATCTCTGGTCCGGAGCAGCTTGACAGGCTTCAATAGGGAGCCCACACCCTTTGCGCCCCAGGATTTCTCCTAGCGCACTTGGGGGGCTCTACCTCTGCCTGTCGACTCTTCTCTCTCCCCTTTGCCCGGGGAGAGGGTTCCAAGCCTCCAGACAGCTGTTTTTTGGCTGTTCTGGGGCTTTTACGGAACCAGGGATTGGGCGCTCGTAAAAGAGCATCTTCAAAGCTCGCTTGGGTCAATACTAGTTTAATTCTTTTAAAATTTTAAATTTTGTATGTGCTGTTTTTATCTTTGGCTGTGCACCGCCCTGAGTCCAGCAGGTGAAGGGCGGTATAAAAATCGAATAAAATAAATAAATAAATAAATAAATAAATAAATAAATAAATAAATAAATAAATTTATGATCTTTAAAATTCTTTAGTAATTTACAGCCTTATAGTTTTCCAATTATATATCTTCTCAATTGTCCAAATTTTAAAGTCTTATTTAACTTTCCTTCTTTTCTCTTTTCTTCTATCACCTTTCTTCTTTTGTCTCATAGAATGTTCTGTTGAATAACATTAATAGTCCAAATCCAAGTTAATCCACTAGATTCCTCCAATCTTTCAGATCCATAATCCAATAGCCAATTTTAATAAAGTTTAGTTATTTGCAAGTTAGTTCCTTTTAAAAATCTTCAGAAGGGGAAAAAACCCTCATTAAATATTCTCAAATTATCCAAGTCATCTTCTAACATTAAAGTCAAGGTCAGGCCATCTTCCAGATGTTATTACTTTTATTCTGTGCATTAGACTTTGTGTGTATTGAATTCACTTTCACTGAGCATTCTGCAGCTATAGTGCTGTAGTACTTCTCTTCTTCTAGTAGATGGCTCTCTTATTCCCAAATCCAACATTAAACAGTCTGTCAAAAACAGCTGATTATCCAATACATCCAGGGGGTTTAGAAATACAAATAAACAAGACCGTTTCTCCCGAAAAGCACCTTTCAAATTGTATAAGCATTTTTCAGGCTGTCTGTGTTTTAAAGCTTCCCTTGGCCTTCTTTTGCCTCTTGATTTTCAGTTTTTTTCCCCCTCTCCGTGTATTTAATCACCGCTTTCTTAGGCTTGGAAGTTATCTTTTAAAATTCTTGTACTTAAATCAGGTCTTTAGAGTAAAAGTTGGTAATTATCTCACCCAGATTCAATGCTCTGTCCACGAACCGTTCCAGCACAAATCTTGTGGTCCCGGTTGTCCCAGCCTGTGACTGTCAAAAAGGGCCGTCGTCCCTGCTGTCATTTGGGAGAGCTTGGTTTGGACCTAAAGAGGAAATTGCAAGTTCCTCGTGGTCAGCGAAGCACCTCTCCTTCCTTCACTGCCCCTACAAGGCAGCTATGACCCTGTAGGGTCTCCCAACAGCAGTTACCAGCTGGATTTCTCAAGGCTTGGCGGAGCCCGCTATTTTCCAGCTGTTCTGGCCGCGATGTCAACAGGATGTCCCCTTCCTCCTTCTCTCTGTGCATCTTTTTGCACAGATGGAAGCTGATGCTTGAGCTAGAACGTTACACTCACAGTTCGTTTTTATTCACACTGCTTCCCTTGCAATTCTTTGCTTCCTGTTTTCATCTCAGCTTCTCTTGTCTCCACATTTCTTTTCCAGTGTTTCTCAGTCTTGGCACCTCTTAAATGTCTTGACAGGGAGGGATAGCTGAGGGGCTGGGTGTGGTGTGGTGTCTGGCAGCAGGGATCTCTGGGATGCTGGGTGGGACCTTGGGAGCAGCTGGATCTTCACCACAGGGGCGCTTGCAAGGGGTACAATTGCAGGGGGCACTTCCAGTGGGTGGGGCCATTACTGTAGAGGCATTCGGGACCTCCCCTTCCAGAAAACCACTGCCTGGGATTCTGACAAGAGACAGCGACTGACTGGCATGATGGTAAATACTGGGCTTCTCAACACATGATCCCCCCAAAACAGGAGAAGCAATGAGGCTCCAGACTTCCCCCCTCCCATTGAACCACTGCCTGGGAAACTCACACTCACTTAAGTGCATACCAAAGGCAGGAGCAGCAAAGGTCAGTCCAACTACTTGTGAGGAGGCAGCCTCGTCCCTCTTGATGGGCTGCACCAGAAGCTATTTAGCACAGCAGACAGATGGAGACAATGTAGGGAACAACATGTTCATTTTCTAGCTGTGTGTTTCCTGGTCATTGTGATTCCTGCCTTGCTTTGGATTTTTACACTGTGCCTTGACTTTGGATCGTGTCCTGTGAACTCTGGACTTTTCTTGCCTCATGAATCCTCTTGCATTGTGGATTTAATTTTGCATGGTGGATTTATCTTGTTTCGGAAACTTTCAAATGCCTTGTGGATTCATTAGCCATTGCCTTTCACCTCCAATTGCCTTCATCAATTAAGGTGCATCCAGTATTTCACCACGCATTACTCTCCATAGATGCTCCCCGAAAAGCAATACAATCCCAGCACCCCCCTCCACCATCAGTCATAGTGGAGGGAGAACCAGAATACAAGGTGGAAAATATATTAGACTTTCATGAGAACTCAGACTTCGAAGACACAATGCAGATGAGGGAAAGCAGCATAAAAAAACCCATGGAAGAGGATGGCCAAGGTGGAGGGGTGGATGATGTAGGAGATGACCAGGCTGAGCCCGAGGGAGGGGTCAAGTTCGTCATCAGACTTGAGTCCCTTCATGCCCACAAGAGATCTAAGTCCAGCCCACCTTGAATTCCATTGACTCTTATCTACTGCCAATTTGCTTTGACTGTTAGTAGTTCAGATTCTTGTAGAGCTGACTTCCAGTTGATGTTGCAGTGGGACGGTGTTGGAATAGAGGAGCTCTGTAAAATCCAGCCAATTCTGATCCGCCAGGAGGTCCCTTGGGGCCAAAGTCACCCTGGAGAGGTGACAAAGAAAGGGAGGAGCCGTCGTCAATCACGAGGAGGAGATAGCAATCCTCTCACTTGATCTGAAGAAACTTTCCTGACCGGAGGAGAAGATGGCCATTATGGCCAGACCGAGGCTGTGGCAACCGGGATGAAGAAGAAGGAAGTAACAATCTAGTAGCAGTGTATTTGATCTAGTGAGACTTCTTATTTCTAATTTCTACAGTGGAATTAATTCCCCCCCAAAAAAGCACTATTGAAAAGTGGGACTCTACAGAGTAGGAGGAAGGGAATACTTTCCCACCTCCAAAGGAATAGCAGCGAGTAAGATTGGGAGCCATTGACAGATCCAGAAAAAAAGAGATTGAGGAGGAAATTTAAAAGAAAAACAAAGGGAAGACTGGACTGGCTATTTTTAAATATAAACACTTGTTTTGGAACTTTTTATTTTTGGCTTTTTTGGCTTTTACAATTTTGAATAATAAACTTGGAGGGAAAAGAATCAACTTTCAATTTTTTTTTAATTCTTTAAAGTGTGCTGTAAATGCAGAAGAGAGAGTCAGGGTGACACCTACTGGCTGGAAAAGACATTACATGTGTGGAAAAGAAAGACTGCCTGAGATAAGGGAGGCCAAGGACACAGAAACAGTTATAACTGAAAATAACAGCTGTTGCAACATTGTTTCTGTGTGAAGATAGAAAACCCCTGAAAGCCTTGTGGATTATAAATAGTATTGAGAGCCTGAAACAGTAGAATAGCTTAGTTGTTTTAAAACTAAGTGAAGTGGTCTTCTGATTTACTAAATAGTAGGACTATTGGTTTATTGAACTTTGGGGGACTTGGTGGGCCTTCTGGATTACAAATACTAACTGACTAAATTGATAAAAGACAAAGAAATATCTACAGCCATAAAATGGATTGTTTGCACTGACACTGAGGATTATAAAACTAAACAACTTCAAGAAATGACTGGTGATTGAAATAGACTTTGGATTAATTTCCTAGTTTATTGGTATTGTGGTGACTGGGTGATTTTGGTCTATTGGACTAGTGTGCTCTCTATTATTTGTTCTCTTTTTTCTCCTCTTTAAATAATTTAACCAGATTGCTATTGTTAATATTAGATGCAGAAATGACAAGTATTTCAAATTTAACTAGAATAGGGAAAAAAGCAGCATCAACACCATCATCTGCTTCTTCTAGCCCATCCAGTCAAAGATCTATAGATACCATGTTACAACAAGAGAAAATGAATACTTCACAACTACAAATGATGTTACAGTCCATACAGGATGCTATGACAAGAAATCACACTGAAATGAAGAACGAGATGGGAGACATGAAAAACAAACTGGGAGAGATGAAAAGTGGTATGGGAGAGATGAAAGAAAAAAATGCATAATTTGGATGAAAGAATAGGGGAACTTTCAGCAAATGATAACAAAAAATGAACAAAGACTTCAGAAAATAGAGAAAGCAGAACAAGAAGAGGAAATAAATCAATGATTGACACAAGAAAATAAAGAATTAATAGATTCAATAATAACACTGGAAATGGAGAGGTCGGCTCATTATTTAAGATTCCAGAATATTGAAGAAGAAAAAGAAGAAGACCTTTTTGATATGATGATAGAGCTACTGGCAGAGGCTTTAAAATTAAATAAATAGGAGATGGATGAGGTTGATGAAATCTTTAGAATACATACGAGCTATACAAAAAGACATAAATTTCCAAGAGAGGTGCATGTGACATTCGTCAAAAAATCAACAAAAGAAGAAGTACTTAAAAAGGCAAGAGATGAACCACTGCAATACAAAGGAAAAGAAATTGTAGTCCTGAAACAGGTTCCCAGAAGAGTAAGAGATCTAAGGAAACAATATCAATTCCTGAGTGGGAAATTAATTAAGCACAATATAAATTTTAGATGGCTGGTACCGGAGGGGATATTAGTGAATTGGAATGAAAAAAGATACAGACTGGACACATTAGACAAAGCATTAGAATTTTATGATTATCATTTTAGCACAAATGAGGGACAAGAGAGAAGAGGAGAAATAGAATACAAGAGACAAGAGGAACCAATAAGAGAAGAAGCAAACATGCAGCAAGAAGAAAGTGAAGCCGAGAAAATAGAGAGAGCAGAATGAGAAGGAGCAAGAGCAAAAGACCAGAGAGAGATAAGAACAACTAGGAGGGCAAGACCTACAGTATATATATAATTTTATGGCACTACTCCAAAAAAGTGTGGAGTTATTAGCCATCAAACCTCAAAAATACACTTTTCCCAAAAGGTTTCCACAATTTTGGCCACTACTGTATATATAAGTGACAGAAGTAGTGTCCAACCTATCAAAAACAGCACCACAAAAAACAGTTTAGGAACACAAGTTAAAATAGGGAAGAAAATGGTAAGTGAGCACCTGTCTACCCTAGACGAGTTCAAATCACCAGGAGCAGATGGATTACACCCCAAGGTTCTGAAGGAACTGGCAGATGTGATCTCAGAACCACTGAACTATATCTTTCAAAGATCCTGGAGCACAGGGGAACTGCCAGAGGACTGGAAAAGAGCTGATGTGGTTCCCATCTTCAAAAAAGGAAAAAAAAACAGATCCAGGAAACTACAGACCTATCAGCCTGACCTCAATACCAGGAAAGATTCTGGAAAAGATAATCAAGCAACGAATCAGCAAACACCTAGAAGCAAACCAAGTAATAACCAAAAGCCAACATGGGTTTGTCAAAAACAGATCATGCCAGACTAATCTTATTGCATTCTTTGACAAAGTGACAAAATTAGTGGACCAGAGGAACGCTGTCGATATAATTTACTTGGACTTCAGTAAGGCATTTGATAAAGTAGAGCATAACCTACTACTTGATAAAATAGAAAAATGTGGGTTAGACAGCATCACCACCAGATGGATTCGTAACTGGCTGACCAATCGCACTCAACGTGTAGTCCTCAATGGAACTGCATCTACATGGAGGGAAGTATGCAGTGGGGTACCCCAAGGCTCTGTTTTAGGCCCAGTTCTCTTCAACATCTTCATCAATGATTTGGACGAGGGGATAGATAGGGAACTCATCAAATTTGCAGATGACACCAAGCTAGCAGGAATAGCCAACACTCTAGAAGATAGGCTTAAGATACAGAAGGATCTTGACAGACTTGAACATTGGGCGCTATCTAACAAAATGAAATTCAATGGTGAAAAAAGTAAGGTTCTACATTTAGGCAAGAAAAACAAAATGCACAGGTACAGTATATGTAGTACCTTGCTCAATAGTAGTAACTGTGAGAGGGATCTTGGAGTTCTAGTGGACAATCACTTCAATATGAGCCAGCAGTGGGGGCGTGGCCAGCGTCGCAACGTGACAGCAGTTTTTTTTCAGGGCTCTGGAAGAACAGCTGATATCTCAGCTGATCGGGGGTCTTAATTGACCTAAGCTGCCTCGTAGGGACGGCAAACAAGAGAATCACGAACTGCTTAACTCAGGGAATCCGCAAATTTCCGGGTTGATCAGGGGGCTTCTTGAACCGGATGTCTGAGAAAGCAGCCATAGGAGCTGCTAAGAAGCTGGGGCGGTCGCAATGGAGCGGTGAAATAGAGAGAAAGTGCATCATCTGGGTGAGAACCTGGATTTACAGATAAAAGTTTTTCTTTTCATACCCACTTGGATTGAATATAGAGTGGAAAAGTGGCTAAAGCGAGGAGGGAGAGCACATGTGTATTGGCTCTCCATTTCCGGTATTGAAGCAGTGAAGAAAGTGAAAGCCCAAAGGGGGAATTTTTTTTTTCTCTGAATGAATTAAATGAATTGAAATAATGATTGAGAATTGATTTAAAAGAGTGGACTTGAAATTAAGAAGAGTTAGAAAATTGACTGATTATTTGGAGAAAGATGGAAGGATTATAAAGGAATTTAAAGTGAAGAGAAATGGATTAAAGAGTTGAAACTTGGAAACGTATAGTTTTGTTATATTGCAGTGCCATCTAGTGGCAAAAAGAAAAGATTTTAAAAAGACTTTGAATTAATTATAAAGCTTAAATTTGACCTTGAATGTTGGTTGTACTGATAAGAAAACAGATGTTGAAAAGAGAAAGACTTACTGGAAAGGAATGAAGAGATTGGAATGCTGAATTTGTTTTTACTTTTTGAGCTTTTATTTTTCTTATTTTGCTGTTTGTGTTTTTTTGAGCCTTTTGAACTACATTGTTTTGGAATTGGTGTTTTGGAAAAAAAATTCTTCTATTTTTTTCCTTGTCTACTATTTGATGGTGGAACAAAGTCTGGATAAAAACCTTTCCTTTTGTCGTCATCCCCCTTTTTTTTCTCTCTTTTTTTTTCTCTCTGAGTGAGCAAAGAAAAATACTGCTGGTTCATTTAAAATTTGGATTAAGGCAAGAAGAGCCTGAAGAAAGATAATGGATTAAAAAAAAAATTCATCTTCTGGGGTATATATATATATATCTTTTATATATAAATTTAAATAAACACCTTATCTTTATGTTCTTATTCTTTACTTCTATTCTCTAACCAATTATACCATATGTCCCAAATAAAATAATCCATTTCTCCTCTTTCTTTTATTTCGATTGTTAGCCTGTCCATCTCCGCACATTCTAGCATCTTTTTTTATCACCATTCCCTCAGAAGTGCTCTCATTTTTCCAGTTTTGTGCATAGGTAATTCTGGCCGCAGTTATTATGTGCAATATAATATATCAAATTTTCTTACAGTAATTTCCTCTTATTATACCTAATAGAAATAATTCCGGTTTTAACTCAATTTGTTGTTTCGTAATTTCCTCTAACCATCTTATTTTAGTCCAGTATTTATTGGGTTCTGGACATGTCCACCACATGTGAAAAAAATGTACCTTGATTGTGCTTGCATTTCCAGTAGTCCGCTGATCTATTTGGGAACATTTTCGCCAAACTTGCTGGGGGTAAATGCCAACGATAAAACATTTTATATCATTCTCCAAATGGCGGGAACGTCAGTCAGGCATGGGTGATGACTCCTGTCTGATCCAATAGGACCGAGTCTGCTAATTAAATAAGTCCCGCCTCTTCCTGTGACTCTCCAGTTTTTCGACTCGGTCTGGACTTGGACGGTCGTGTCTACAACTGCTCTTCCAGATAGTTCTTTTTCCTGGGTCTTATTTATTTCAGCTTCCCAGCAAGATTTGTTCCAGCGTGAAGGGCATAGACAGATTCTGCTGAGGGCCGCGTTGCGGCTTCGGACTGCCAGCCGGCAGATCCGGTGGCAGCGTGGAGGAGCTTGCTCTGCCGCGCTAGCCAGAGGACCCACGCTCATTGCCATCAGGAGCTGGGCTATTGCTGCGTTCAGAGCCTTCGCTCAGCAGCTTGTTTGCGCAACGTTTATTCTGCGCCTTAACGAACTGCCTTTTAGCCGGACGGCTAGCGGTTTTACGCCTCCACAGCGCCGAACTCCTTGGAAGGCACCGGAGACCCCTTCGTCCTTGTTTATACAGCGGCGCAGTGAGTAGCGGCCTGGGAAGTCACAGGCTTTATTCTGTTGGAGCGGGAGTGTAAGGATTAAAGTATAACGGCCATAGCACATTTCAAAATGGTGGACGCCAGAAAGCTAAAGTCTTCTCACGTGGCTAGCGCTAAGGGGAAGAGAGGCCATGATTCTGACCGTGGGGAGGGTCCATCGGGCCATCAACACCGGCCTAAGGTTGCCAGGGCTCTGGAGCCTTCTCCTCCTGCCTGTTCTAGGCCTTCTAAATCCTCTACTTCAGCCAAAGAAGAGGAGAGGCGGCACAGGGCAATGGAGCAAGCCTTTCAAAAGGCTAAACTGGTAGCAAACAAGGAGACTCCTCCTGTATCTTCACCTGCTCCTCCTCCTCCGTTGCCTCCTACTAATTTGGCTGTTTCTACTACCCAGGGCCCTGATATACCATCTTTGTCTCCGGATGTATCAATCCAGGGAGAGACTGTTAATACTCGAGATGCAGCCTCAGTGTTTCCTCTGGTTCCCTCTGAAATGCCCCCCCCCTTGCTTCTCCGGAACATTCATCCACCCAGGACACCAGGGTGGAAACCTTTATGCCCACAGCAGCAGGCCTCAGACAAGGGGAGAAACAGGCGATGGAGAATCCACCTGCCTTGGCAAATTTGATTTCGGAGTCCATTAGGCAGGGCATTACCCAGGGACTTCAGCAGAGGGCCTCCTCGGAGGTTTCAGGTTATGTCAGCCATCATAGCCAGTTGCTGCAGTCTCAGCCAATAGAGGGTGCTGGAGACAGCCATGGTCGTGCGGCTTCTCCCTCTAATGTGAGCCAGGGCTCTCTTTCAGAGGAGGATGTTATCCTGGGCCAGGATCTATCTGAGGACGAAGGCCTGGAACCAGACCAGCCTTCCTTGGTTGGCCTTTTCAGGGCTCAAATGTTCCGGTCCTTGTTATTCAAGGCTCAGACCATCACGCGCCTGGGGGCGGAGTCCCCTTGAGATCGGAAGCAAATCTAGTCACGATTGATCCTAATTCATCCCTGTTCGAGGAGCCTTCCATTCAAGCAGAGGTAGTTCCTGCTCCTAAATTGTTCTCAGATGTTGTTCAGAGGCAGTGGTCTTTCCCTAGCTTGGGTCCTATCCCTAACGGTCTAGACAAACACTTCTATAATATGGCTTCAGACTTTTCTAATCTGTTACAAGTTCCTTCCGTTGATGCTCCAGTGGTAGCTCTTTCTTCATCGTCTCCTATTACGGGACCTCCAGACGAATCTCTACGCCCCGAGGATAAGAAGGCTGAGAGAACTTTGATTAAAGGCCACCAGGCTTCTGCTTGGTCAATTCAAGCCTCCTTGGCGGCTTCATTCTTCAATAGAGCCTCAATTCTCTGGCTGCGACAATTGCAGGAAAGGATTCCCTCTTTGGATTTGAGGTCTCATCAGGACATCAATAAAATTCTGGCCACGGTGGAATTTTCAGCGGACGCTACCCTCAACACCGCCAGGTTTTCGGCCAAGGCCATTGGCACTTCAGTGCCTTCTCGCCGTCTTTTATAACTGAGGCATTGGCAGGCCAACGCCCGGAATAAATGGCGCCTTGCTTCTTCACCATTCTCTGGAGACAAGTTATTCGGTGCCTCTCTCGAGCCTCTGCTGATCGAAACTAAAGATAGGCGCAAAATCTTACCATCTTTATCGCGACGCTCGGACTCTCGACAACAAGGCTCCTTTCGTTCCCACTCCTTTCGTGGCTCAGACAGTGTATATTACCAACAACGATCTCAACGTTTCTTTCAGGCCAGAGGAAGTCACCAGCAGGATGGTCAGGTTAGACAGGGGTCTCGATTTCCATCTAGGAGGCCCTTCAGGGGTGGGAGAGGCCGTCCCTTCCGGAGGTCTTGTTAGTCAACCTCCAGACTCCTTGATTGGGGGTCATCTGGCGTATTTCGCTGATCAGTGGGATTCTGCCATTTCCGACTCCTGGGTCAGAAACACTATCTGTTTTGGTTTATCTCTTGAATTTCTTTCTAGTCCCCCTCAGTTATTTCTTCGTTGCCCCATGTCACATAATAGAACTAAGTGGGCTCAGGTTGACTTAGCTATTCAACACCTTTTGGCCATTAAGGCCATACAAGCGGTACCCTTAGCTCAGCACGGGCAGGGGTTTTATTCCCGTTTATTTTTGGTGCAGAAGTCCTCGGGGGGGTTGGAGGGCTATTCTTGATCTTAAATCTTTGAACCGGCATATAGTCTATTGCCGGTTCAAGATGCAATCCCTCCATACAATTTTGCTCTGCATCCGGCAAGGGGATTCCCTTTCGTCCATTGATTTAACTGAAGCTTACCTTCACATACCCATTTGCCCTGACCACCGCAAGTTTCTCCATTTTTGTTACAACAGAAAGCATTATCAATACAGGGCCCTCCCCTTTGGTCTCTCCTCCGCCCCCAGGGTGTTTACAAAGATTATGGCGGCCCTTATTGGCCGCATCCGCGCACTTCCTGTTAGGATATTGTTTTATTTGGATGATATCCTCATCCTTTCGCAGTCTGAAGCCCAGGCCCAACGAGACTTACGTAGTGCGCTTCAGATTCTGCAAGATCACAGGTTTTTGATTAATTGGGCCAAGAGTCAGTTAATTCCACCTACTCGTATTCAACATCTGGGGGCTGTGATCGATACTGTGAGTTCGGAGGTTTTCCTAATGCAGGATCGCCAATCCAGCATTATTGACCTGGCGGGTCATTTCCAGACACAGCGCTCAGCCTCTCTCCTGGGTTTATCTTGCCTCCTTGGGAAGATGGTCTCTTTCTTTGAAATCATACCTTGGTCTCGCCTCCACAGCCAAGAATTACAGTGGCTTCTCCTACCATTCCAACGAGCTCACCAAAGCACCTCAGTGACAAGGATTGCGCTTCCTCTGGCTGTCCTCAAATCTCTGGCCTGGTGGACGTCCGATGCCGTGACAAAGGGCAGCAAGTTCTGGGAACCTTACCGGATGGTCCTCACGATGGACGCCAGCCTGTTCGGATGGGGCGCCCATCTGGGTCCTCATCTGGCCAAAGGTCAGTGGTCCCAGCAGGATCAGGGCCTCAATATAAACGTTGTGGAGCTACGAGCCATCTACCTGGCTCTTCTGAGCTTCGAAAGTCACATTCTCAGTCGGGACTTTCTAGTTCTGATGGACAACGTCTCGGCCAAGGCCCATGTGAATCGGCTGGGAGGGACTCGCTCGAGGGTCCTCATGCAGAAAACCCTCCGTTTGGGTCTTTGGGCGGAAGCTTACCTGGCCTCTCTTCAAGCGGCTCACATATCAGGCGCAGCGAATGTCAAGGCCGACTCCCTCAGCCACTCTCCAATCGACCAAGCAGAGTGGAGTCTCCATCCTCTCCTGTTCAGGGAATTGTCGGCCCGCTTCGGCACTCCCGAGGTGGACCTCTTTGCATCTGGGACCAATCATCAGCTCCCAAGATTTTTCTCCCAGTTTCCCACTCCGGGTGCAGAAGCTGTGGACACCTTACGCAGCCCGTGGCCTCCTGGGCTTCTTCTTTATGCTTTCCCTCCACTTCCGCTAATATCCAAGGTCATCAGAAAGCTCTTGCAGGAGAAGGCGGAGTTGCTCCTTCTGGCCCCACACTGGCCACAACACCCGTGGTTTGCGGACCTTGTATCTCTTTCGGTGGAACCCCATTGGAGACTTTCCGATGAGAGGATATCCCTCCTACAGGGGTCTCTGGTTCATCCAGACCCTCAGTGGTACCAGCTAACTGCCTGGAGATTGAGCGGTTCCTGCTAACAAGAGCTCTCGTGTCTCCTGGCGTCATCACTACAATTCAGGCCTCCCGCAGAGCATCCACCAACCACATATACAACGCTACATGGCACGCCTTCTCCATCTGGTGCAAATGGAGGAGCTTGGTGGCTACTTCTGTGTCCATTATACAAATTTTAGACTTTCTGCAGGATGGCTTCGTGTCGGGTCTCACACCCAACACGCTTCGGAGGCAGGTGGCAGCTATTTCTTCAATCCTAACATGTGGTTCATCCGACACCATTTCCAAGCATCCTCTCATTCGGAATTTTCTGCGGGGTGCCACTAACCTTCGCGCCTCCCCCCCCCCCGGCCATCCATTGGTTTCCGACATGGGACCTTAACAAAGTCCTCTCGGCTCTCACCAAGGCTCCCTTTGAGCCGTTGCGGGAGGTCAACCTGAAGTTCCTCTCTTTCAAAGTGTCATTCCTTATTGCCATCACCTCCGCTCACCGGATCTCGGAACTAGCTGCCTTGTCTATCCGTCAGGATCTCTGCATCATCCATAGTGACAAAGTGGTCCTTTGAATGGACCCCACTTTCATTCCAAAGGTCAACTCCACCTTCCACCATTCTCAGGAGCTTGTGCTCCCCAATTTCTGCCCCTCTCCTCGCCATCGGTTGGAAAAGATCTGTCACAAGTTGGACGTTTGCAGAGCTCTCAGAATCTATATAGTTCGGACTTCATCTTTCAGGTGCACTGAAGCGCTCTTCGTGTCATTCCAGCCGGCCTCCATGGGGTCCAAAGTTACGGCCACTGTCCTAGGCCAATGGATCACAGCCACCATTTCCTTGGCCTACAAAGCTCAGGCCCTACCAGTGCCTCGGAACATCACGGCTCACTCCACCAGGAGTGCAGCCACTTCGGCGGCCTGGTCCACACAGGCTTCCTTGGAGGAGGTGTGCCAGGCGGCCACCTGGGCTTCTCCAACTCCTTTCATCTGACATTATCGGTTAGACACCTACGCTTCGGCTGACGCCTCCTTCGGCAGGAGGGTTCTCCAGGGAGTCTATTTGGACAATAGTTCACGGGGCCGGCCTACTCCCTCCCAGTAGGACGATAGACTTTGGTATGTCCCATGCCTGACTGCCGTTCCCGCCGTTTGGAGAATGGGCGTTGGTCTTACCTGATACGCCCTTTCTCTGACAGGCGGGCATGGCAGTCAGCCCCACCCTGTTCTTTGGCTGTCCCCGGCTCTCGGGAGGGGGAGGGAGTGCTTTAATTCTCTTGCTTCTATGTTGTAGACACGTCAATCTGCTTCGTCGTCCTTGTCGCAAAACTGGAGAGTCACAAGAGGCGGGACTTATTTAATTAGCAGACTCGGTCCTATTGGATCAGACAGGAGTCATCACCCATGCCTGACTGCCGTGCCCGCCTGTCAGAGAAAGGGCGTATCAGGTAAGACCAACGCCCATTTTCTTTATATGTCGCTGACATTGTTTATAATTTTCTTTTTTCCCAATGTTCTAATTCAATAGTATACCCAAAGTTCTTTGCCCAAATTATCATAGTTTCTTTGACCGTTTCTTCTTCCATTTTGAATCTCAAGAAATAGTTGTACGCTTTCGTTATCATTTTTTCCTCTGTCCCCTGTACTATTTTATCAAACTCTTGTTCCTTATAAAAGCGGTAGTTTTCTAGATCTTTTTTATATCTTGCCTGAATGTGCAGATACGGCCACCAATCTATATCTATTCCTTGGTGTTTTAATTCTTGATTTGTTTTTAATTTCCCTTGATCATCTAATAGATCTTTATATCTTACTATTTTTTCTAAGTCCAATACATTAGGGTATATCAATGCCTCCATGGTTGATAGCCAAATTGGTATTTTAGTATAATGATTTTTCTTTATTTTCCCCCATACAAGTAAGAGGGCTTCTCTGACTTGGTGTCTCTGAAAGTAAGTATTTTATTTTTCCCCTCCCAGATAAATACATGCCAGCCTAATTGTAAATCGTGACCCTCTATTGTCAATATCCTTTTATTTTTAGATTTAGCCAGTCCTTTATCCACGTCACTGCCGCTGTGTGGTAATATAGTTCCCAATCAGGGAGTCCAAATCTGCCCTTGTTTCTGCTGTCTTGTAATAGTTTTAGTTTTATTCGGGTTTTTGTTGTTACTTTATTTAACTCTTCAAAAATTTCTTTCCTAATTTTATTGGTATTGTTTGAAATAAAAATAAAAATTTTGGTAATATATTCATTTTGATTGTGGTTATTCTTCCAATTAATGAGAGTTGTAATTTTCCCCAATTATCCAAAACTTCTTTTACTTGTTGGAGTAGTTTATTGTAATTATCCTCTTTAATTGATGAACATTTTGCCGTCAGCCAGATTCCCAGATATTTAACTTTCTTGGTTATCTGTATTTATTTATTTTAAGCCCTGCCACCTTACCAAATTCCTCTATTTCTCGTACTAATTTGGTTCCTGTTTCTAAAGGCTCTATAACAAATACTAGAGGATCACTGTCTTACACCTTTCACTATGTTAAATTTTTCTGTTATTTCCCCATTTAATAACACTTTTGCTGTTTGAATGGAATAGATTGCACTTATCATCCCCACAAATTTTTCCCCAAAATTCATAAATTTTAATTGTCGAAAAAGAAACTGCCAATTTAAATTATCAAATGCTTTTTGCGCATCTAAAAAAATCAATGCTACTTCTTTCTCTGGGTGGGCTTCATAAAATTCCAGAACATTCATAATCATTCTAATATTATTTCTCAACTGCCTTTTTGGCAAAAATCTGTTTTGGTCTGGGTGGATGATTTCATTTAATAGTGTCAGCCTCTATGATGCTTGCTTGCTATCAGCTGCCATAGTAATGGGGGGGGGGGGAGGGAAGGTATAGGTATTTGGGTGGGGAAGCAAGCTGGTGGAGATGTCTTGTGATGTGACCAAAAAGGGAGGAAAAGGGAGGGATGCTCTCATCATCTTCTGCGCAGCTGAATGGACTTGTTGATAGCCAGTCAAGGTCAACCGTTCTGGCATACCAGATGGATGGGGCCACCTGAAGATGCACCTCACATGACACCATGGGGGGCTGGGGATTGGACATTCAACCAGGGTCCTTGGGGGGAGGGATTTGGGAATACTTTCAATATGTAATTTTCGTGCCTTTAGCCTCAGATCTTGCTTTTCTTTCGTTGCTATCAGTTCATACTCAGTAAAAGTACCTTTTAAAGTACCTACAAACATGGGTCTTCCGGCGGTGATGTCATCATGTTAGGGACGAAGGGAACTGATCTCCGCTCTCCAAGTCCTTAATATTCTCGATTTGGGAGCCGATTTAGGCACTATTGACCTCGGAGAGGTCAATAGAAAAAAGGGGAAATTCTGAGGACCTTGGAGAGGACAGCAATCCCTCCGAAGGTTCAGGAAAACCCCCTTAATCCTGATTGAGGAAAAACCAGCCATCCCAGCTGGCCAGAAACGTTGACAGTTGACTAAGTGGGAAGCGAAAATCAAATAAAAGAAGACATTGGTGGAGAGATCAAAATAAAAAAGAACTCAAAAGGTACATTTACAATCCATAATGTGAGGATTAAAGGCAAGAGAAAGTAAACTCCAATCAAGAAGCGAAATATAGCTAAACAAGCGGCGACTGAAAACTAAGCAGAGACAGAATCCATTTTGACAGTGACAGCGCACAAATTAACAACCAGCGAAATCAGAGGAAATCCAGAGGAAACCCAGAAGGAAAAAGTGAACCCGGAGAAAATTTGGATCTTGGATAACTTCCTACAGAGGAGAGATGGGATTTAAGGAGAGAAAGGGAGAAATTTGACGGACCTCGCCCTCTGTGGAGACAGCGAAGAGGCGATCAACAAGCAGCAGATCCCGGAAGAGAAAGCGACAGAAAAACTCCGTTTAAGTGGAAGCTAGCGATTTCTGGAACTAAATCAATTTAAACGTAATATTTTCCTTTGGACATTTGGAGATTTGGACGAGATTTGGGCGACACTCAGATATTTGGACTAGGATCTTTTGAGAGGTGGACTTTTTTGAAACTTGGTGGATATTTAATTTAAAAGACATTGGGACGCTAGACATTGAAAGCAAATAGCAGAGAAAATAAATTAGAAGGATACAAATTTGAAAAAAGAAGAGAGTGACCTAGAGGAAGAAGAACCAACTGTGAAGTAAAATTTACTGCAATTAAGCTTGATAATGAATCAGTGATTAAAAAGTAATAAATATATTGTTTTTGAAATCTCATATATAATTGTTAACCCAGTCTTATATCTATTTAGAGAATTATTTTGGTATTTAATCATCATCTTTTTTTGTATGTTTAGATTTGAAGATTTATATTAGACAGACTAAATAAATTAAGGACTGTAATTAAGGGTAATTGATATTTATAAATAGTAATTAATAACTTAAATAAGATACTAAGTAATTAATTATAAGGACAATCAATTGATGAATTGCTGAAGCATTAGACTTTTCCCTCACTCACTCCCCCTATACCTCCCCCTTATTTTTATAGATTAATATGGACTAATAGTCATTAACATTTGAAGAATTTTGAAAAATATTGAAAGGTGAAAGATAGAATTTATATATAAATTTATATATAGACAGTGACTGTGTGATCAGGAAATATATTTCAATTGTTTATTATCTTGGGATTACTGAAAGCTATAAATTGAATAGAAATATCAATAGAAATATAACAGCCCAAATAGTAATCAGTATATGAAACTCTGGGAGAAGATAACACAAGAAATACTAATGGCAACTATAGGCTCAGCAACAATTACTAAGTCAAGCAAGAAAATACCTCCAAACCAGATGATACTTACGGCCTCCCCAGCACAGCAAGAATCAGTTGAAACTATGGAAAAGGATAAGGTAACCCCCACTCTTAGTATGCAAAACATCCACTCCGTACTAATGATGCTCCAGGAAGGAATGAATAGAATGCAAGAGACCATGGTCCACAATCATGAAGAGACAAGGAAAAACCATGAGGAACTAAGGACGGATGTGGGAGAGATAAAAGATAATATTAGGAACATGGATGAGAAGATAGGAAAGATACAACAGAACATAGAGGAAAACGAGCAGAGGATCCATAAGGTGGAGGAGAGACTAGAACATACGGATAAGAGAATGGAAAGGATGGAATACAACCAAGTGGCAACAAAAAAGGAACTGGAGGACTCGTTATCATATCTCGAGATGGAGAAGGCATCTTTCTACTTAAGGTTTCAAAATGTAGAAGAGCAAAAGGATGAAGACCTAGGAGAAATCATGACTGAGATACTTTCAGAAGTGACCCAGAGGGACAAGGAAGAGATACGAAGTGGAATAGATGAAATCTATAGAGTTCACATGAATTATGCACGGAGAAACAAGTTACCCAAAGAAATACACATCAGATTCACCAAAAAAATCTATAAAAGAAGAGATCTATAGGAAGTTGAGAGAAGAGACAACTATGTATAGGGGAAAAGAAATTTTAACCCTCAAACAGATACCAAAAAGGACAAGGGACCAAAGAAGGAACTACAACTTTCTAACCGCACAGTTGAATAAATTTAAAATAAAATTCCGCTGGCTAATACCAGAGGGCCTACTAATCTCCTGGGAAGACAGAAAATATAGAATTGATAACTTAGAAAAAGCACAGGATTTTTTCGACCAGCACTTTGTATTGGAAGAGGAGCAGGAGAGCAGAGAAGAACAAGAACTCAAGAGGCAAGAGGAACAGCGGACAGAAAAAGAAGAGATCAAGAAGAGGAGAGAAGAGTGGAGAGAGAGAGAATGGAGAGAGAGGGAACGAGGGAAAAGACGCAAAGAATCACTAGGAACACAAAAAGACTGAAAACAACAAATAGATAAATAAATAGAGATGGAAAGAGAGCTAAAAATTATCTCAATTAATATAAACTGACTTAATTCACCAGCCAAAAGAAAACAGACATTTACAAAACTTCAAAAGCTGGAAATGGATATCATAACTCTTAAAGAAGTACACATTAAAAGACAGCACCAAAAACTATTGGAAAATCAAAGTTTAGGAATATTATACGCATCTCTAGGAGACCAAAAAAAGAGAGGAGTCGCAATATATGTAAAGAAACACCTAAAAACAAAACAAATATATACAGACACAGAAGGACACATTTTAATAATAGAAATACAAACAGAATCCAAAACAATACTATTAATATCTATATATGCACCCAATGGAAACCAAAGTGACTTTTTCAAGAAATTACATAATATAACTAAAGACCTGGAATACGAAACTATCTGCATGGTAGGAGACTTCAATGCAATCATGGACATAGAAAAAGATTACCGGAGCAATAAAAAAAGTAAAACCAGAAAGAAAATACTACCGGATTCCTTTAAAGACATGGTCAACGAATTACACCTGCCCAATGCATGGAGAGAGGCAAATAAACAAATAAAACAGTATACATATTATTCGAACCCACACCAGCCATGGTCCAGGATCGACATGGCCTGGATGACTTCAGACCTCAGAGAGGAGATAAAGGACATCGAAATAATACCAAATACTTGGGCAGACCATAACCCCATTAAAATAGTATGGAAAGGATATCGAAAGCAAAAGAGGTGGATGATGGACACGGGAACAATAAAAGATAAGGAATACATACAGATGATTGAGAAAGAAACTAAAATGTTCCTTCAAATAAATACTAAAGAACAGACATCGCTCCAGAACCTATGGGACACAATTAAAGCCTACATAAGAGGTCTTACTATTGCGTATATGGCCAAAAAAAACAAAGAGAAACAACAGACAAGAAATAATCTACTAGAAGAATTTAGAATATACGAATTAGAATTGCAGAAACAACCCCATAATAAAACAATAAAAGAAAAATTAAACCTCGCTAAACATAAAATTAACCTAATCATGCAAACAGAAATTGCACAGAAAATCAAGCTAGCAAAACAGAAACATTTTGAGTATGCAAACAAAACGGGGCACTGGCTAGCGTACAAACTGAAAAAAGAAAAAGAAAGGAGGACAATATTTCAGCTACAGGATGAAACAGGACAAATACACCATACGAATCTAGATAAAAAACGCATAGTTAAAGATTTCTTTCAAAATCTCTACAAACAAGAAGAGATTCGGGACGAAGACATTAAGGAATACTTACGTAAAACAAACATTACAAAAATAGAGGAGACCCATAGAGAAGCATTAAATAGACCAATTACGATGGCCGAGCTGGTAGAAGCAAGGAAAAAGCAGAAGAATAACAAGGTACCAACGGAATTTTATAAAAAATGTCAGCATGCAATAGATGAGCTACTACTACAAGTCCTCAATGATGCACTATTAGAAGCAGAAATTCCTGCTTCCGGTTGGCACCGCCGGCGTTGCGGACGGTCTTCTTGGACCGCCAGCCCTGCGATTCCGTTGGAGCCGTTCTGACAGCGCTAATCAGCTGTCAGATGGCTTAAAAACCTCTCCTTCGGGAGAAGGAGGAGAGGAGAGCCGGTGGGCGAGGGTAGAGCTCCCCGGGAGCCCCTGGAGCAATTCCAGGGGCTTGGAGGGTGAGAGCTCCCCGTTCAGCCCACTTAAGCTCCGGATCCATGGCGACTCCGTTTAAACGGAGCCAGACGCCGGCGACCGACTCTGCTTTCAAGAAGAAGATTAATTGATTTCAAAAAGCAGACAGAACGGAAGCAGGAGAACAAGCTTTTGCAAGTATATGCTTAACTCCTGGGATACATTGTTTCTATTTGATTTTGCTGAGCTGGAGCTGGAAATGGCGTCTTTTTTTTTTTTTAAACAAAATTTTTTTATTGTTTTTAAAATTCAAACAAATCAAACAAATCACTTATCTAATTAAACATTTGTGCAACCCCCCCTTCCCTCCCCCCCTCCCCCGACTTCCCAGAAGAAAAACAGGGTATAGGTTTTACCAAACATACGCTAAAATATGCTAAATTAATGCAAGACATTAAAACTCCCTAGACCCCTTAACTCCCCTTCTACAGATTATTCATCAACCTCCCTTTAAACACAAAGTAACATATAATCCTTTAGCCCTAAGGTTTTTTTTTTTTAAAAAAACCAATAACAAACACTAGTAGATAATACATACTTAATCATTTGGCTATTCCTCCTGTTTTTGTTCTCAATATTCAAATATTTTTAACAATAACTAAACCTTAATTAATCATTAATTGAACTCTCAATTCATTTAGTTAATCATTGTAGTTAATCATTAATACATCAATAATTAGACCAGAAAAAAATAATCTTCCCTTCTTCCTTTCTTTCTGTATTTTTTCCAATCTTTCTTCCTCCCTCCTTCTTTTATTTTGAGGAGGTTTTGAATTTTAACTGGGGGTTGATGTATCTTTAAGACTTGTCCCTTTCTCAAAATCATTTCCTCTGGTTTAGAGCCCCCATATCAACTCTTCTTGCTTGTATAGACAGTCAGTTCATAGAACAAAGAATTAACTCGATCAGTTTGCAAAGAAAAATCCAGTTGCTGCATTTCAATTAATTGTGTGAAAGCCTCTGCCAAATCATCTTTATCCGAAACCTTGTAAAGCTGATCAGTTTCTTCTTCTTTCTGCTCCAAATTATATTTTTGAAAAGTTCTGTCAGTTAATTCCAAAAGGGCAGGAAGAAGGTTTGAAGATTCTTGAGGGTCAGCCAGTTCCAGCTTCTCTGTCTTGATCAAAATGTCTCCTGCATTGTCATTATGCTTTCCTTCAAAAACATCCTCAGTTGCTTTTTTATCCTCCACCAGTTCTGTAAATTTTTGTTCCATGATTACTGTAAAGTTATTAATAATTTCAATTTGGTTATTCATGGCTTCCTTTATAAATTCTGCAAGGTCTCTAAAAAAAGCCTCCTGGCTCTGTGTTTCAGTTCTCTGTGTCATTTCTAACACCATTAAAGAGCCTCCACTTTCAGAAACTCCTTCCTTGGAAGCCATATTATTTTAAAAGAATTTTTCTTTTCAGAGCCATAAAGTCTCTCAAACAGCTTTCTCAGATTTATTTGTAGTTTATCAAGCAAGATAGTCTTTTCTGGACCCAGCTCTCAAATCCAGCAGTTTAAATCCAGTCTCTGAGCACAAGTCTATTAACAAGCACTTTCATTTCCTACTTTCACTTTCACGCCCACAACAAAGATGCCATTTCCAGCTCCAGCTCAGCAAAATCAAATAGAAACAATGTATCCCAGGAGTTAAGCATATACTTGCAAAAGCTTGTTCTCCTGCTTCTGTTCTGTCTGCTTTTTGAAATCAGTTGATCTTCTTCTTGGCAGCAGAGTCGGTCGCGGCGTCTGGCTCCGTTTAAACGGAGTCACCATGGATCCGGAGCTTAAGTGGGCTGAACGGGGAGCTCTCACCCTCCAAGCCCCTGGAATTGCTCCAGGGGCTCCCGGGTAGCTCTACCCTCACCCACCGGCTCTCCTCTCCTTCTTCTCCCGAAGGAGAGGTTTTTAAGCTGTCTGACAGCTGATTAGCGCTGTCAGAAAAGCTCGAATGGAATCGCGGGGCTGGCGGTCCAAGAAGACCGTCCGCGACACCAGGCGGTGCCAACCGGAAGCCAGAAATGGCGTCTTTTGTTTTTTTAAAAAAAAATTCTTAGGGCTAAAGGATTATATGTTACTTTGTGTTTAAAGGGAGGTTGATGAATAATCTGTAGAAGGGGAGTTAAGGGGTCTAGGGAGTTTTAATGTCTTGCATTAACTTAGCATATTTTAGCGCATGTTTGGTAAAATCTATACCCTGTTTTTCTTCTGGGAAGTCGGGGGAGGAGGGAGGGAAGGGGGGGTTGTACAAATGTTTAAATAGATAAGTGATTTGTTTGATTTGTTTGAATTTTAAAAACAATAAAATAATTTTGTTCAAAAAAAAAGAAAAGAAGCAGAAATTCCCAAATCTTGGACCAAAACCATTATTACACTCATCCCCAAAGAAGATACGGACTCCACACAAGTTAAAAATTATAGGCCGAACTCATTGCTCAATGTGGACTACAAATTGTTTATGTTGGTCATAACACAAAGATTGAAAATAATTATTCACAAATACATACATGCAGATCAAAACGGCTTTGTCCCAAGAAGACAGATTAAAAATAACATGAGAACAATTATCAATGTCCTGGAATATTACGAGAAAAAAGTTGACAAACAGGTAGCCTTAATTTTTTTAGATGCACAGAAGGCATTCGATAACTTAAATTGGAACTTCCTCATATTACAACTAGAGGCCATGGATTTCGGCTACAAATTTCTACACATGATTAGAAAAGTATATTCTTTCCAAACGGCCAAAATTATGATTAATGGGGACATGACTGATAATCTGGATATACAAAAAGGTGTGAGGCAGGGCTGTCCTTTATCTCCATTATTGTTCATAATTTCATTGGAAATATTATTAAATGAAGTTAGGAAGGATAAGGAAATAAAAGGTCTGAGAACACGAAAAGAAGAATATAAATTACAAGCCTTCGCTGACGACGTGGTATTTATATTGGAGCAACCGGAAATAACAGGAATCAAACTTTTAGTGAAGATACAGGAATATGGAAGAGTGGCGGGGCTCAAAATCAATAAACAAAAAACTAAAGCACTAACAAAGAATTTGACAAAGGTACAGGAGACAAAATTAGAAGACAAACTAGGAATACAAATTGTAAAGAAAGTAAAGTATCTAGGAATCTGGCTCACTGCTAAAGCAACAACAATTAGAGAAGACAACTATAACAAACTAATGAAACAAATTAGAAAGGACTTGGAAGCATGGAACAAACTACAACTGTCATTCCTAGGGAAAATCGCATCCATAAAAATGAACATGCTACCTAGATTACTCTACCTTTTTCAAGTAACTCCAATTTGGCCAGGAAAGGATTTCTTTAAGGACCTTAATAAAATAATAACAAAATTCATTTGGAACAGGAAAAAGGCCAGAATTAAAATAAAGTGTTTGCAAGATACTCGGGAAAAGGGAGGATTAGGCCTACCGGACTGGGAGTTATATTACAAAGCAGCATCTTTAAATTGGATAAGGGACTGGATAGACCTCAAGAATAAAAGAACGCTACTCCTAGAGGGATTTGAACTACAACGCAGCTGGCACGCCTTCCTGTGGGAGGGAAAGGACAAGCAACATGGATACTTCCAACAACATATTATCAGAGGATCACTGTACAAAACATGGCAAGAGTTTAGAAAGCACTACACTAAAATTCCACGATGGCTATCGACTATGGAAGCACTAATTTACCCCAACACCATGGACATAGAGAAAATGAGAAGTTATAAAGAATTATTGAATAATGAAGGAGATTTACAAACAAGACAAGAATTAAAAAATCAGGGTATAGACATTGATTGGTGGCCATATTTGCAAATAGAATCAAGATATAAAACAGATCGGGCACAATTCGGATTTCAAAATGAACCAAATGAATTAGATAAAATATTACAAGGTACAGATGAAAAAATGATAACCAAAATTTATAAGTATCTAATAAAATACAAATTAGAAGAGGAGGTGGTTAAAGAAAACATGATAATTTGGACTAAAAACATAGGATATAACATTGAATTGGATAACTGGGAAAAATTGTGGAAGATAAATTATAAGCTGACAATGTCTATACCCTATAAGGAAAACCTTTATAAAATGTTTTACCGATGGCACCTCCCACCGGCGCATTTGGCCAAGATGTTCCCAAATACGTCTCCAATGTGTTGGAAATGTAAATCACAGAAAGGGACATACTATCATCTCTGGTGGTCATGCCGAAAGGCAAAACAATACTGGCAAGAAATTAAGAGAATGATTGAAGAAATTACAAAACAAAAGTTGGAAATGAGGCCGGAAATTTTTCTATTGGGAATAATCACAGCACAATACACCAAAGAAATAAAATATCTGATTATCCATATCCTCACAGCAGCACGCATACTCTTTGCCCAAAATTGGAAATCTGAGCAGTTACCAACAGAAGGTAAAATAATTGCTAAAATTACAGAATGCGCAGAAATGGACAGGCTTACAAAAGAACTACAAAAGAAAGACGATACTGATTACTATTTAGTGTGGCAAAGATGGTACAGCTGGCTGGAGGGAAAAATAGGAATATAAAAATACTTTGATTACTTAATAGGAATGTATAGAATTAAACAGAGTGAACCATAATGTTTTATATACAAATATGTAAATATGTAAATATAGATATAGATTATGGGGGCGACTCGATGCTCCCATGTAACACCGTTCCTGCGCAAGCTGCACTGGCTCCCGGTGGTCTTACGGGTGCGATTCAAGGTGTTGGTCGCCACCTTTAAAGTGCTCCATGGCATAGGACCTGGGTACTTACGAGACCGCCTTCTGCCTTTGATAGCCTCTCATCGACCAGTACGCTCCCACAGAGAGGGTCTCCTCAGGGTGCTGTCGGTTAGACAGTGTCGACTGGCGACCCCCAGGGGGAGAGCCTTCTCTGTGGGGGAACCTGCCCTCTGGAACGAGCTGCCCCCGGAGATTTGTCGGATTCCCGACCTTCGTACCTTTCACCGCGCCCTTAAAACACTATTATTCCATCAAGCAGGGCTGGCCTAAAATATTATTTTAATGGGTTATTTTATTTTAGTTTATTGGCCAAGCTATTTAATAATTTTAAATTGTTTTTAACTTTTATATTGTTGGTTTTTTTATCTTGGCTGTACACCACCCTGAGTCCTTCGGGAGAAGGGTGGTATAAAAATTTAATAAATAAATAAATAAATAAATAAGAATAGAGAAAGATAAGAGAAATAGAAAAATAACCCACCAATGTAGTAATTTTAAGAGTCAGTCATGGGACTGAATTGATGTTTGTTTGTTTTGTATGTTGTCTTAATGTATTTATGTTTGTTCGTATATTTTTTATTAATAAAAACTTTTAAAAAAATAATAAAAAAAATAAAGTACCTACAAACATGAAGTTGGGTTTTTTCTTTCTTGAGTTTTGAACGGAGGCACACCTGACATTAAGCAAGATCTGCTTTATCAGCCATCCTGGAGAAAACTCTACCATGGGGGCTGAGCAAAGAATGTCTAACCAAGGCATGGTTAGACATGGGAGCTGCTGGGTCGACTCCAGTGGTGAAATGTAAAATTTGTTACTACTGGTTCTGTGGGCATGGTTTGGGGTGGGTGGGTAATGTGACTGAGTGGGCGTGGCCAACTTTTTTTTTTTAACTTTTAAAACCATTTTTTTCTACAACCTCTTCTGCGGAAGAGGTTGTAAAAAAAAACTTTTAAAAGCCTCTGATGATCGCATGGCTCAGCTGGGATCGTCAGAGGCTTTTAAAAGCTCTTCGCAGAAGAGGTTGTAGAAAAAATGCTTCTAAATATTAAAAAAAAGCCTCTGATGATTGCATGGCTTAGCTGGGCATGGGGGGGGGCAGGGATTTTTGCTACTGGTTCTCCGAACCAGCCGCCGCCCTCGCTACCGGATCAGGTGATCCGGTCCGAACTGGGAGCATTTCACCCCTGGTCGACTCCCCTCCAGTCCCGCCGTGGCTGGGTAGAGTCGGAGTGGATGTCTGAACTGCAGATTGAAGAAAAGCCGGTCAGAGCCAAATGGTTGCTCGGCATAGGGAGGATGGAGGCTCCGGAGGAGATCCCCCCGGGGTGACAGCTGCCAGACGTCAGTGTGGAGAGGCTGCCTGGCAGAAAGCTGACAAAGAAGACCTCCTGCTGACCCAAGCCCTGCATCTCTTGAAAAAAGCTCTTGAAAGTTGGAGAGCACGTGAAAGTTATGCCTTTCCTGCATGGTAGGAAGCTGAGCAACCGGGGGGGGGGGGTAGCCAGAGCCCCTGAAAACCCAGGCAAGATTCCTAGAGCTCGGCCACAGCCAGTGCAGGCTGCCAGTATTCAAGCGGCGGCTGCAGCCCAGGCCCCCCAGTGGGGGGGGTAATCCCCCAGAGGCGCCGAATTCCAAAGGTTCCTCAGCTAGGAGTAAAATACGGAGGAGATCGCAAGGCTTTGGGATTCTTCCTAGCCCAAGTCTGGAATCATATGCAAGAGTATGGGGAGGATTTTGCCTCGGAGGCAGCAAAGGTGCGGTGTGTCACCATGGCCCTGGAGGGGACCACAGCTGAGTGGATGGTAGCCCTTCATAATGAGGATTCCTAGACCCGTACCAATTGGGTTTCCGGTGCGGGCACAGCACAGAAACGGCATTGGTCGCTCTGGTGAATGATCTCTGGCGGGCCCGGGATGGAGGTTGTTCCTCCATCCTGGTCCTACTTGACCTCTCAGCGGCTTTTGATACCATCAACCATGGTATCCTACTGCAGCAACTTGGGGGGTTGGGGGTGGGAGGCACTGTCTTACAGTGGTTCTCCTCCTACCTCTCAGGTCGCTCGTTTGTATGGGCGGGGGGACAGAGGTCCACCCCGAGGCCCCTAACTTGTGGGGTGCCTCAGGGGTCAGTTCTCTCCCCCCTACTCTTTAACATCTATATGAAGCCGCTGGGTGAGATCATTCATGGTTTTGGGGTGAGGTATCATCAGTACGCTGATGATACTCACCTATACATCTCCACCCCGGGCCACCCCAGGGATGCCCTTTCCATGATGTCCCGATGTCTGGAGGCGGTGCGGGCCTGGATGGGTAGGAACAGACTCAGACTCAACCCTTCCAAGACTGAATGGCTGTGGATGCCGGCATCCCACGTTCTAGAGGTCCTGTCACTTTTGATGGGGGGGAGGTACTTGCCCCCGTTGAAAGGGCCCGTAACTTGGGTGTCCTCCTGGATTCCCGGCTGTCTCTAGAATATCATTTGACGGCCGTGACCAGGGGGGCTTTTGCACAGGTGCGCCTGGTGCGCCCTTTTCTAGACCGTGATGCCCTTCACACAGTCACTCATGCCCTGGTTACATCCCGTTTGGATTACTGCAATTCCCTCTACATGGGGCTGCCCTTGAGGTGCACCCGGAGGCTCCAGCTGGTCCAGAATGCAGCCGCACGGGTTGTTACGGGAGCTCCTCGTTACTCCCATGTAACACCTCTCCTGCGCGAGCTGCACTGGCTACCGGTGGTCCTCCGGATCCACTTCAAGGTGCTGGTATTGACCTATAAAGCCCTACATGGCTTAGGTCTGGGGTACTTGCAGGACCATCTCCTGCCTGCTTCCCACCATCCTGTCTCCTCCCATAGGGCTGCTCTCCTCAGGGTACCATCGACCAGGCAATGCCGTCTGGCGATGCCCAGGGGTAGGACATTCTTCGTGGGCACCCCTACCCTCTGGAACGAACTACCCACTGAGCTCTGGACGGTCCCGGATCTCCGTTCTTTCCGTCGAGGCCTGAAGACCTGGCTATTCCAACGAATGGACTGATTCTGATTCTTGGGTTTTATTATTTTTATTATTTATTATTATTGATTTTAATCAGGTTTTAGCGGGATTTTATTATGGCATGTTTTTTAATCTGTGTTCGCCGCCCTGAGTCCCTCGGGAGAAGGGCGGCATATAAATACTTGTTAAATAAATAAATAAATAAATTCCCCACTGCTGAGGGATTGTGACTTGTTTATGATGGCTCTCTGAGTGCATTTTGATGACCCCCTGGCTGAACGAAAGGCTAGAACCAGGATGAAACCCTAACCCAGGGGAAGAGATCGGTGGCTGAATACACCCAGGAATTTTGGCAGCTGGTTGTCCACATGTGGGGGTGGTCTGCAGAGGGCCTGATGGAATGCTACAAGGATGGCTTCAATGAGGACATCTACCAAGGCTGTTGTTCCCGAGCCCCCCCCCCCCCCCCCCGAGACCTGCAGTGCTGGTATGTGTTGGCAGCTGATGTGGAAATTGACCAGGCCAGAGATCGGTATGGGGGGCCGCAGCTGGAACAAGCCTTCCCCCTCTGCCCCGAAAGAGACCCCTAGAGCAGCCAAAGGGGGCCAAGCATCCAAGCCCAGGTCCACCGCATGCTTCAGATGTGGGAAGGAGGGGCACCGAGCTGCTGATTGTTTCTGTTAAGGATATTCTTGGCTCACAACCGATGTTGTGGGTTATTGAGCAGAGTACCCTTTGAGTAAATGCATGAAAAGTGACTGGGAGTGGTTGTGAACAATCACAGTTAACATACAAACACACTGAGTTGTTGTAGTCTTTTACTTTTAGAAAAAAGTAAAGCAAAGTCCAAAAACAATCCAAGTCATACACAGATAAGACGAGAGTTAAAAGATCAATCCAGGGATATTTCAAGTACAAAGTCTTCTTACCAGTTGTAGTCATACACAATAAAACAGTTGTTCTTGAGTTTCAAAACAGGAACAAGTTCAATATAAAACATTCAATAAATAGTAGAAAGCAACATGTAGCTATGATCAAACAGTGATCATGCAGAGAGATCAGGTAGAGAGTTACAGCAAATAAGCAGGTAAAATGGTGTAGTATCCACACAAGCCATGATCCTGACTTCCCTTAAGTACATTGGCTACAGAGCTTAGCCAATCAGGATACAGGATGATGCAATACAGTCTTAAAGCAATATAATACCTTTCTGACTGCAAACATACATTGTTGGTTTATATATTGCCTGACCAACTAGTTAGACAAATAACCATTTCCTAACAGTTTCTACAAACCTGGCTCCAAACCGACCTCAGCTGGAGGAAAGAGAGCTGAGAAGCCACCAGCAAAGAACCGTGAAAAAGCCCTGAAAGGTGTGGAAGTCATTGAATTCACTCCCCCAGGCCTGGAGGAGCTGGGAGCTCTGACCAACCCAGGGGACAGCAAAACTGACACCGACGATGACCCCCTGGTAAGTCAGCACGTGGGCCCAATGACCATCCCGGTGGAGTTAAGGGTGCCATCATCTGGCGCCCAGGGGAAGATGATAGCCCTTTTGGACTCTGGGTGCACTAGGTGTGTAATGAGCCCAGAGGTGATGGAAAAAATGGGACTGAGACTGAGGACAATGCAAGTGCTCATAGCATTTTGCCAGTTGGATGGGTCAGTAGCTGGGGGGAGCCCAGCCCACTTTGTGACCGAACCAGTTAAGATGTGGATGGGGGACCACTGAGAGACTTTGAGCTTTATCGTAGCCCCTGGAATGGAATGACCCCTCTTGCTTTGACTACCCTGGCTCCAGAAATGGAATCCTCATGTGAATTGGAGGAAGGGTTTGTTGTGCATCTGCTCCACCCCGCAGGGGAAGGAAGGAGGGAAACCCTTCTGCACGGCCAAAGCTGCGAAGGAGCTGGCAGCGGCAGTGAGCGAATGCATTGCTGGGGAGGAGAAAATTCCTAAGGAATATTAGGACCTCAGGGAGGCATTCAGTGAGAGGGTGTCAGGTGTGCTCCCACCCCATCGGCCCATGGACTGTGGTATAGAAATCCTCCCAGAGTGAAATTCCCTAAACCAAAGATCTACACCATGAGCCCTCGTGAGCTGGAGGAATTGCAAAACTTTATTGATAAAAACCTGAAACAGGGCTTCATCCAACCAGCTAGGCCACGAGGGGCTGCCCCGGTGCTGTTCTGGGAGAAAAAAGATGGCTCTCTTCACCTGTGTGTCGACTACAAAAACCTTAACGCCTTTTGTGTAGAAAATGTTTACCCACTGCCCCTTATGAAGGACATGTTAGCTCACCTGGCCAAAGGGAAGATTTTCACTAAGCTGGACTTGAGAGAGGCTTACTACAGAGTTCAAATTAAGGAAGGGGACGAATGGAAGGAACATTGTACTCACCTGAACGTTCGTTCTATGTGCACTGCGTGAGAGTCCAAGCAATGGGTGATAACCTTGTCTGATTGGCCAGAGACTGAGTTGTAATTTGTTTAGTCACGCATCCTCCTTCCTGTTTAGCTCCAGTTTGTTAACGATGGTCTGGATCTGGAGAAGACGTAACCTGTAATGAGAAAAAAACATACTCTCCTGGACGCTGGACCCCCTTTGGAATTTTAGGGAGGGGTTGGACTCTCACACAGTGCACATAGAACGAACGTTCAGGTGAGTACAACATTCCTTCTCCTGTGCACTGCTTAGAGAGTCCAAGCAATGGGATATGCCCAAGCTAAGTATCCCTAGGGTGGGGAGTTGAAACGTCCTGGGTCCTGTCGACTGGAAGAACCTGCTGCAAGACTTGTCTTCCAAAGGCCGCCTCTGCTGAGGCAAATATGTCAAGTTTGTAGTTTCTGATGAAGGGAGAGGGTGATGCCCAAGTGGCTGCCCTGCAGATCTCTAGTATAGAGGTCTGAGTGGCCCAAGCCGCTGTTGTGTCTGCACTTCTTGTAGAATGGGCCGTAATGCGGCTGGGAATAGGTTGAGCCTGATGATCGTAAGCCAGAGAAATACAGGCCTTGAGCCAGCGACCAATGGTGGATGGAGTCACCTTCGTGCCCAGAGACCTGGGCTGAAAAGAGACAAATAACCCCTCTGTCTTCCGGAACAGTGCCATCTGGGCGATGTATATGTGCAGGGCGTTCCCTGAGATGTTTGGGATTTTGACAAAAATCCAGTAAGATGACCTCCTGGGCCCGGTGGAACCAGGATTTGATTTTTGGGACAAATGTCGGGTCCAGGTGGAGGATGACTCTGTCAGGATGTATAATACACAAATCCTTCCGAACTGAGAGAGCCACCAGTTCCGAGATTCTTCGAGCAGAAGTGATGGAGATGAGAAAGGTGATCTCAGCTTGTCGTTCGTTCAGAACCGCGATAGTAAATAATCATCAGTAATGCACAGAGAATCAGGGTTTACTTTGGCAATGGTAAGCTCGCAGTCAAAAGTAAAGTACAAGTTGGTGTTTTGGTTCAAAGTCAGCGCTGGGTGTAACCACACCACAGCGCTATTTAACAAAACTCAGCCCCTTAAACATACATCCGGTGATTATCAATCAAGCACCCCCCACTCCCTTAACAGTAACAGCTGTGGTGATTATCAATCAAGCACTCCCCGCTCCCTTAACAGTAACAGCTGCGAGCACCAGAGCAGCAGGGACAGCAGAATCGGAGAGCCCGGCAACATCATCAATCATCGCCATGAATGCCGCTATCCAGGAACTGATTGTGTGTTCGCTGCGGCTGCTTATCTCCACTCCTTCGTCTCCCATACCCCCCATCGATGGCGAGCTCCGGTAGGACTCGACAGGCGGCCCCCCCTACCAGAAGCTCACCTATAAATAGAAAGCATACAAATGTTAGTTACTGTTACGATCCTGCATTAGGTTTGTCTGGGTATTTCCGATGGAACCGTTGTATCAATCGGGCAGCGTGAACGTCGGGTGCTGCCACCCACGAGGCCTGTGTTACAGGGTATCCTTTCCACCGCACAAGATATTGCAACATCCCCCTACGAACCCTGGAGTCCAATATTCGGTCTATCTCATATTGGTTGGTATGCACGGGACCCGGTGGAGTAGTCGAGGTACCTGGCCTTTCTATCATCACCGGTTTCACCAAACTGCTATGGAATACGGGATGTATCCTACTGAACAAAGGGGGAAGTTTAAGAGCTATGGTTACGGGATTGATGACTTGTGTTATAGGAAATGGTCCTATATATTTAGGTCCTAATTTTCTACTGGGTAGTCGGAGTTTAAGGTATTTCGTAGACAAGTATACTTTGTTTCCTATCCGGAATGGTTTTGGATCAGCCCTTTTCTTGTCTGCATAATTTTTGTACTCGTCTGCTGCCTTTTGTAATGCTGTTTTTACACTTGGCCATACATGACTAATTTTATCGGCCCAACCGCGTGGCGTGTCACCGTCTGTCATAGGGGGATCTAACTCTGGAATGGCTGAAAACTCTCGGCCGTATATTACTTGGAAAGGGGAGAACCCAGTACTGCAGTGTGGTATGTTGTTATATGCGACTTCGGCGAAAGGCAGGAGTCCTGACCAATTCGTCTGCTGGTAGGAAACGTAGCATCTGATATATCTTTCAACCATGGCATTGGCCCATTCAGCCGCTCCGTTAGTGCTCGGGTGGAACGCTGAACTTAACCCTTGAGAGGACCCAATTAAACAGACAAATCGTCTCCAAAACTTAGAGGTGAATTGAACACCGCGGTCGGATATAATCCTCTTAGGTGCTCCATGGAGACGATAGATATGTTGCAAAAAAAGTTCGGTTAATTGTCGCGCAGATGGTATGCTTTTACATGGCACAAAGTGGGCCTGTTTCGAAAACAGATCTACCACCGTCCAAATTACAGTGTGGCCATGGCTAGGGGGGAGATCGACTATGAAATCCATAGCGATCTCTTCCCACGGCCTGCTAGGATTCGCGACTGTTTGTAATAATCCTAACGGTCGTCCAGACCAGGGTTTGGCGGTTGCACAGGTTGTGCAACCCTTTACGTATGTTTCTATGTCCTTACGCATTAGTGGCCACCAGAATTGCCTCCTCACAAGGTGTAGAGTTTTTAAGTACCCAAAATGGCCTGCTGATTTGGCATCATGGCACCTGCATAACACCACGTTCCGTAAACGTTCCGGAACATATATTCTATTCTCCCTCCACGCTATCCCATCATTATAGCTAACCATAGAGGGGTTTTGGATTACCCATTGATCCTGTTGTAAAGCTGTTTTAAACTCAGTACGTAAGTGACCATCTACTTCCGTAAGTCTTAATAGGGTTTGGGAAGGTGCAATTAGAGGTTCTATCACTTCCTCTCGTTTGCTATTATACTGTGGCATCCGGGACAGCGCATCAGCCAGGAAGTTTTTCCCAGCAGGAACATACCGCAACCGGAAAGAGAAACGCTGGAAATATTGTGCCCACCTTATCTGTTTGGGAGATAGTCGCCTGGGCGTTTGTAAGGCTTCTAAGTTTTTATGGCCCGTCCATACCTCAAAAGGATGAGACGCCCCCTCCAAGAGATGTCGCCATGTCATCAACGCCCAACGGACCGCGAATGCCTCTTTTTCCCAGATCGCCCATGCCCGCTCTGTCGTGGTTAACTTTTTAGATATATAGGCACAAGGTTGTAACCCTCCTTGCTGTGTTCTTTGTAGGAGTACTGCTCCTACAGCCACGTCGCTAGCATCTGCCTGGACTACGAATGCCTGCGTTGGGTCTGGATGTTTGAGTACTGGTTCTTGAGCAAAGAGTGTTTTTAACTGCTCGAAAGCTGTTTGACACGCTGACGACCACGTCAACGCTTGTCCCAGCTTTGGTTTAGCCGTGGCCGGTTTGGTCTGTAACAAATCCATTAGTGGTAGGGCTATTTCAGCAAATCTGGGAATGAACTGCCGATAGAAGTTGGCAAAGCCAAGAAAGCTCTGTAATTGCTTTCTAGTTCTAGGGGCCTGCCATTCAAGCACTGCCTGGACTTTTCTGGGATCCATCTCTACCCCGCTCTCTGATATTCTATAGCCTAGATAGTCTATCCTCTTTTTGTGAAACTCACATTTGGATAGTTTCACGTACAGCCTAGCAGCTAATAACTTGTCCAAGACCTGTCGGACCAGAGATATATGTTCCTCTTCAGTTTGCGTGTAAATCAAGATGTCATCTAAATATACAAGGACACCCCTGTACAGATGTTCATGCAGCACTTCATTGATGAACTGCATGAACACCGCAGGGGCGCCCTGTAGTCGGAACGGCATGACCTGGAACTGATAGCTTCCTAAGGGACAATTGAATGTTGTTTTCCACTCATCCCCTGGTTTGATTCGTATCCTATAATACGCTTCGCGTAGGTCGAGTTTCGTAAAGATTTGACCGGTGGCTAGGGCAGCTAACAGGTCCTTCATTAAGGGAAGTGGATAGAGGGGCTCCCCACACACTGCATTGAGACCCCTGAAGTCAACGCATAAGCGTAACCCCCCGTCTTTCTTCCCCCGAAACAGGACAGGGGCAGCCATCTTTGATCGACTGGATGTGATAAAACCCCGGGCCAAATTCTTGTCTATATATTTACTTAATTCTTTTAGTTCGGGTTGTGTCATTGAATACATCCGGGGCTTGGGTAGCTTCGCCCCGGGTATTAACTCAATACTGCAATCCGTAGGCCGGTGAGGGGGCAGGGTCTCACATTCCTCCTCACTAAAGACCCTGGCAAGATCCCTATACACATTAGGATACGTCGTGTCTGATGGTGGGCTCTCTGCTTCTATTCCCCCTGCTGGCTCCTTTTCCTCATTGGTAGGGGGAGGTCCCAACGGTAATCGGAGTTTGCGAAAAACCCCTTCCCACCATATCGTAGGAGCCCACTTGTCCAACCATGCCAATCCTAAAATCACTGGTTCTAACATTTTCTCCACTATAATAAACCGAATGGTTTTGGTGTGCTCCCCAATATCGAGGTGCACCGTTTCTGTTATATGAGTCACTGGTGCCCCTCCCAGCAATGAACCATCCATTTGTTCAAAGGTAATAGGGGTTCTCAACCGCACAACCCGCAGCCCAAGTTCGTCAACTATTGCCCTACGAATTAAACAACGAGTACACCCTGAATCAATCAATGCCTCATATCGGCGTCCAGTGGTTGCCCATGGGTTTCGGAGTACGACTGGTACCACGAAAGGTCGGATGGGGTCGCTCACCATCGGGTCGTGTGGGTCCTCATCGTCGTCATCACTATCCCCAGCCACAATCGGGAATTTTTCCGCCACCGCTTTCTTAGTATCTGTAGCTAGGGGATCCCTCTCCGTACAGGATGTTCGAGTCATTTGGGACCGTTCGGATGTTGGTCGGCCTCTGCCTCTCAACGCAGCTCTAGGAGGGGGGTTCTGGTCCGAGCTGCGGGGCATGGGATGAGGACAGTCGGCTGCTCGATGACCAAGGTGATTACATCTGAAGCAACAAAATGCAGGCCGCTGGATCCTCTCACCCAAGCCAGAACCAGCATTCGGTTTAGTCTCCTTGGGTGTTTGTGTGCGTTCTGCTGGTCGTTTTCCTTGACTTGCAACCCCTTCACCCCGTATACGGAATTCTTGGAGACCGATGTCCAATTCGATGGCTGCCTTGTACCACACACTCAACTTGGGGGGGCAAGCCCCGGTACACGCAGGCTTGCCGTAAATCACGGTCTAGTCCTTTATGGAATTGGTGCACCAGAAGACGTTCTGGCCACCCCACCAACCGAGCCGCAATCTTTCGGAACTCCTGTACATATTCCTTTACTGGTACGCCCCGTTGCTTAAGCACAAACAAATCCCCCTCTGCAACCTGGGTGCTTGTTTCGTCTTCAAATCTGGCATGAAGAGCCTCCAGAAATCGTCCCATGTCCACCAGTTCTCTTGCATGTTTAGCATGGAGGCCTGCCACCCACTCAGCCGCTTCTCCTGTCAGGACCCCTGTAACAGCAACCACCATAGCCCACTGGGAGGGATACCACTGTCCATATTGGTCCATATGGCTTATCACGTGGCTTAAGAAAAGAGCCACTCATTCAGGGCTTCCGTCAAAGGAAGTCTGCAGGGCAGGCAGTCCCCAAACGGCCTGAGGGACCCACAACCCCGGTGGGGGCCCCGGAGGCCAAGGCATGGGGCCTGGGGTCCTCGCTGCGCCAGTAGCTCTCCTGTCCTGCCTAGGTCGGTCCCTCACCGCCCCGCGACCCCCAACAGGTAAGCCCCCTGCCATTTGTGTTGGTTGGGGCTCAGGACCGGCTCCAAGGTCTCCCGACAAGGCACCTTGGTCTTGTTCTGGAGGGGGTTGGTCCATGGATCGTATAGAGGTCCGCTCCATCCTCAATTTAGGACTTGTGAGCCGGAATTGGGTCTCCGAAGCGGTCACCCCTGTATCCTGCCAAGAAAAACCTGGAGGCTCCAGCCCTGCAACCCAGGGCTGCCAGGATGGGGCGTCACGAAATCCAGATTCCCCAAAATGCTCACGCAGCATATCCATAGTACTGGGACCGGATGAGGCAGGATGCCCCCAATCCCCTTCATCCTCATCAGTCCATGGTCTTTCCCTCCAGCCCTGGAAGGACGCTCCCAAGCGAGTGGGCGTTGGCATCCACAGCCCGAGGAGAACAGAGCTGTGCCACCAATCCCCCGTCCGACCCCGTTGTCCTGGAAGACTCTCCTCCTCCGTTCGGGGCGGGGCGCTCTTGGGTTGCTTGACTTTTGGTTTCACTGCCAACTGTTCCACACTCTCCTTCGCCTCCTCTATCAGCAGTTCCTCCCCCTCCACATCTCCACCGCACTCCTGCTCTTCCAAGGCCGTCCCTTCTGCCATATCCCCCTTTGCTGCAAAGCCACAGGAAATCCTCACCTCTTGCGAAAAGGAACCAAGTGCTGACTTTCTCTCGGCTTGTCGTTCGTTCAGAACCGCGATAGTAAATAATCACCAGTAACGCACAGAGAATCAGGGTTTACTTTGGCAATGGTAAGCTCGCAGTCAAAAGTAAAGTACAAGTCGGTGTTTTGGTTCAAAGTCAGCGCTGGGTGTAACCACACCACAGCACTATTTAACAAAACTCAGCCCCTTAAACATACATCCGGTGATTATCAATCAAGCACCCCCCACTCCCTTAACAGTAACAGCTGTGGTGATTATCAATCAAGCACTCCCCCCTCCCTTAACAGTAACAGCTGCGAGTGCCAGAGCAGCAGGGACAGCAGAATCGGAGAGCCCGGCAACGTCATCAATCATCGCCATGAATGCCGCTATCCAGGAACTGATTGTGTGTTCGCTGCGGCTGCTTATCTCCGCTCCTTCGTCTCCCATACCCCCCATCGATGGCGAGCTCCGGTAGGACTCGACAGGTGACCTTAAAGGTCAGAAGCCTGATACTGGTGGAACTCAACGGCTCGAACGGAGAGGACGTGAGTGCCTGTAAGACAAGGGACAGATCCCAAGAAGGGTATCTGTGAACAGGTGGAGGTCGTAGATTGGAAGCTTCTTTCAGAAAGCTATGAACCCTCGGGTGCTGAGAGCGGGTTGAGGCTCCCTTCGCAGGACAGAATAGTTGCCAAAGTGGCTACTTGTCTACGGAGGGTATTAACCGCTAATCCTGCCTCTAACCCTTCCTGCAGGAAGTCCAATACCTGAGGTACAGAGGCCCATGTTGGGGCTAGCACCTTTCTAGTGCACCAGCAGCAAAAGGAATTCTATGTGGCGTTATATATGCAGGTTGTTGACGGACGTCGGGAAGCAAGGATGGTAGAGATTACCTTCCTAGAGAATTGGTCCTTTTTCAGGATCTCCCTCTCAAGTGCCAAATGGCCAGCTGAAACCATTGAGGCTCTGGGTGTAGCACAGCCCCTTGGCTGAGGGAGATCCTGTCTGGAGGGATCCTCCAGGGAAGTGATATTGATAGGGTCAGTAGGTCCGCAAACCAGGTCCGTCTGGGCCAGTGAGGAGCTACGAGGAGAACCTCTGTGCCTTCCTGCAGAATCTTCCTGATGACCCTCGGTATGAGAGGTATCGGGGGAAATGTGTACAATAGGCCCTGGGGCCACGGACAACAGAGGGTGTCTGTCCCTTCAGCTCCTGGGGATCGGAATCTGGTGTAGAACTGTGGAAGTTGTGCATTCGCTGGGCTGACAAATAGGTCTACTTGGGGTGGGCCGAATTTGGTTGACAGCTGGAGGAACAGATCTGGATGAAGTTTCCATTCTGCCTGATCAATGGTCTTTCTGCTCAACCAATCCGCTTAGATGTTGGAGATCCCGGAGATGTGTTCTGCCCGCAGGGAGAACAAGTGTTTCTCCGCCCACAGACCTATCACAGCAGCCTCGTGCATCAGCGCCCTGGATCAGGTGCCCCCAACAGTTCACGTGAGCCTTGACTGTAACATTATCCGTCAGTAACAGCACGTGGTGCCCTGACAGTTGACCTTGGAAATGGCAGAGTGCCAGATGAGCAGGTCTCAGTTCCAGTCAGTTGATGTCTTTGAGGAGGCCGTTTGGAGACCATCGACCCTGGGTCACTCAAGATTGTAGATGAGCGCCCCATCCGAAAAGGCTGGCATCTGTGGTCAGCGTTAGGCGGGAATGCTCTTTGAAGGAACACCCCTGCTCTATGGCTTTCGACGTCCACCATTCCAAGGATCTGATCACCTTGAAGGGAACTCTGATCCATTTGAGGGAGTGGCTGAGGCCCGCCTGTTGACTTGGCAATAGAAACCATTGAAGAGGTCGGGAGTGCAACCTCACCCAAAGTACAATCCATAGGCAGGAAATAATTTTGCCTAACAATTGGGAAAGCTGTCAAGTTTCCGAAAGATGCCCTAATTAATTCATGAGCCATGATCCAAACTTCAAAGGAAATATAGTCATTTATTAGGAGCACCATTCCGGCAATACTGGGATGCAGTTAGGACTGATCCCACGTAGATTTACGTTCCCCTATGACCCTGTCTCTCCCCTCCTCTCTGGCCATGTCATAAATCACATTCTCCAATTACCCACTTTGGCTGGCTGTGAAACCTAACACCCTCCTTCTGATTGCGGTCAGAAAAAATGTATGGAATTCACTTCAGTTCTCCCTCCCTCCTGCTCATGGCAACTTGAAAGCTTTGCAAGTTGACATTCGGCTCCCCTCACTTCCCGAGGGCAACCTGCACAAAGCAAAACAATTTGAGTACCGATGCAGAGTTTAGGGATGTGACCCCCCCACCAGACTTGTTTGGATTTTCTGCATGAAATTTGGCTATAAGGCGATCAGCCTGGATGTTTCGACTCTTTACCCAAGATGCCTCTGATAAGGGGTAACCCTTCCACTTGATTAAATATTGGAATTGCCTCCTGTGCCACCTCGAATTGAGGATTTGCTGCACCTCATAATGGGTCTGGCCCCCTATGACCACGGGGTCTGGGGGCTCACGGGGTAGTGGCCTCAGGGTCGATCTGACCACGGGTTTTAAGAGGCTACTATGGAATACCGGGTGTATCTTCCCTAGCAATCGGGGCAACTTCAATTGCACTGTGACTGGGTTGATTATCTTTACTATGGGGAATGGTCCTATAAATTTTGGTCCCAATTTCTTGCTAGGAAGTTTTAACCTCAAATATTTTGTGGAGAGGTAAACTTTCTCCCCCAATTGAAATGGCCTTTGGGGATCTCGGTGTTTGTCTGCCTGTTTCTTATAGGTTTGTGCTGCTTTAGTTAGCGCTTTCTTGACATTCTCCCAGGTTGCTTTCAGTGTAGCCATTCAATCGGTCAAGCTGACTGAGGAGGGAGGCTCCCTTGGGTACTCAGGCATTGGGACAAAGTCCATGCCGCTCACTACCTTAAACGGGGTTAGCCCCATCCTACTGTGAACAGCATTATTATATGCAACCTCAGCGAAAGACAGGAGGTCCACCCAATTGGACTGCTGATAGTTCACATAGCACCTCAGGTACTGCTCTACCATGGCATTCAGTCTCTCCGCCCCCCCATTGGTGCTCGGGTGAAACGCTGAGCTGAGGCCTTGGGATGACCCTATGGACTGTAGGAATTCCCTCCAGAATTTTGCTGTGAACTGGACACCTCGATCGGAGATGATTCTTCTGGGTACTCCATGCAGGCAGTAGATGTGTTTCAGAAACAGTTTGGACAACTGGCGGGCTGAGGGTAGCCCGCTGCAGGGTATGAAATGTGCCTGTTTGGAGAATAAGTCTATTACAATCCAGATCACTGTGTTTCCACCACTCCTCGGTAGTTCTACTATAAAGTCCATTGCAATCTCCTCCCATGGCCTTGTCGGTTCAGCTACTGGCTGCAGCAGCCCGGGAGGTCTTCCTGGTCATTTTTTCATCGTGGCACAGATGGTACAACTTTTCACATAACTGTCTACATCTTTTCTCATGTGGGGCCACCAAAACTGTCTTCGTACTAAGTGCAGAGTCTTTAGGAAGCCAAAATGTCCCGCTGGTTTAACGTCGTGGCTTCTCTTGAGGATCAGGGTGCGTAGAGTCTCTGGGACATAGAGTTTTGTTCCCTTCCATGCTAGGTCATCCCTTTTTGTTAAGAGATGTTGGTTGTCTCGGAACCAGGGGTCCGCCGATGTTTCAGTTTTGAGTCTTGTAGTTAAGTCACTTGCAGGTTGGCCTTGCTAGTTGCAATGTTGCCATCTGGTGATTACTTGACCTACTCCTTGGGCAGAGGGGATGATGGCATTCACTACCTGCTCCCGCTCACTGTTGTATTGAGGCATTCGGGAGAGGGCATTGGCCAGAAAGTTTTTCCCCCCGGGATGTATTTCAGCTCGAAGTTGAAACGATTGAAGTATTGGGCCCACCGTACTTGCCTGGGCGACAACTTCCGTGGGGTCCTGAGGGCCTCCAGATTCTTATGGTCAGTCCAAACTTCGAACGGTTTCTGGCCTCCTTCTAGCAGGTGTCGCCAGGTCAACAGTGCCCATCTCACTGCGAACGCTTCCTTTTCCCACGCTGCCCATCGTCTTTCTGTGTCGGTGAGTTTGCGGGATGTGTAGCCACAAGGTTGTAGATTCCCTTGGCTGTTCTTTTGGAGTAGCACGGCCCCCACTGCCACATCGCTGGCATCTGCTTGGATGATGAAGGGTTGTTCGGGGTCAGGATACTTTAAGACCAGTTCTTTCGCAAACATTTCTTTTAGTGTTTCGAATGCTTGTTGGCAGGCCAGGTCCCACTGTAGAGGTTGTCCTGGGTGGGGTTTTGTTGCTGGACTCCCTGTTTTTAGGAGGTCCGTCAGAGGTTTAGCAATTCTTGCAAAAGAGGGAATGAATTGTCTGTAGAAGTTCACGAACCCCAGGAAGCTTTGCAGTTGTCTGTGGGTGCGAAGGGGTTGCCAGTTTAGGACTGATTGTACTTTGGCTGGGTCCATTTCTATTCCCTCATTTGACACTCGGTAGCCTAAGTAGTCTATCCGTGACTGGTGGAACTCGCATTTTGATAGCTTGACATATAGGTTCGCCCCCAGCAGTTTTTCCAGCACTTGGCGGACGAGGGGTATGTGTTCGTCTATGGTTTCCGTGTAAATGAGAATGTCATCTAGGTAGTTGAGGACCCCCTTATAGAGGTGCTCATGTAGAACCTCATTTATCAATTGCATGAACACCGCCAGGGCTCCCTGCAGTCCAAATGGCATCACCTTAAATTGGAAACGCCCTAGGGGGCAGTTGAATGCTGTTTTCCACTCATCTCCTTCCCTGATGCGTATCCGGTAGTAGGCTTCGCGGAGGTCTAGTTTGGTGAAAACTTTCCCTTTGGCCAGGTGGGCTAGCATGTCTTTCATGAGGGGAAGGGGATCTAAGTTGTGTACGCAGACAGTGTTGATAACTCTAAAATCAACCACCAGGCGCATAGAGCTGTCTTTCTTCTCTTTGAAGAGGACCGGTGCCGCAACCCGTGGTTTGGCTGGCTCAATGAAACCCCTTTGTAGGTTCTTGTCTATGTAGTTCCGCATTTCTTGCATTTCACGGGGCGTCATGGCATACAGTTTGGGTTTAGGTAGTTTCGCCCCAGGGATGATTTCGATGGTGCAATATGCCTCGCGGTGGGGAGGCAGGACGTCGCACTCGGCCTCGCTGAATACTTCTTCAAGGTCCTGATATTCCTTTGGGATCTGTTCGGTCTCTGGGGTTTTGTCGGATGTGTCTGCCAGTTGTTCTGGTGTGCTCTTTTGGAGGGTTCCCTGCATGGGCGGTATTTCTGCTCGGTGGTGCGGGAGGGGTTGGGGCCCCTTTGCTATTCTCAGTCTCCAGGTACCCCCTTGCCACCAGATGGTCGGTCCCCACTTGTCTAGCCACGAGAGTCCCAGTATGACTGGATCTGTCATTTTGGGGGCTATTACGAATTGAATTACTTCCCAGTGATCCGCTAGCTCTAGCCTCACTGGTTCAGTCAGGTGAGTGGCATAGGCTCCCCCCATTAGGGACCCATCAACCTGTTCAAACCAGATTGGGTGGGTCAGTCTTTTTGCTCTGATTCCCAGTTTCAGGACTGTGGTTAGGTTGATCAAGCATCTAGTGCAGCCTGAGTCTATCAGGGCTTGAAAGGCCCCCTGGGTCCCTGTTTTTGGGGCTGTGAGGTGTATTGGGAAAATGAAAGGGTGGACTGGTTCCCTCACCATTGGGTCGTTTTCACCCTTGTCCTCACTATCATAGGGTTCTGGCAACTGGTCATCATTGCCTGATGTCCCCCCCCCCTTTGACTGGGTGGGAAGGGACCTCTTCAGCATGGAGGACCCTCTGGGACCTGTTGGCGGCTCATTTGGAGCCTCATTCCAGCTGTGCCCTGGGTGGTGGCTCTGGCCTAGGCCAGAGGGGATGACGCCTGCTGAGGGGATGAGGACAGGACCAAAATGTCATCCAGATAACCTAACACATGTATGGGTTTTGTCCGCAAGTGAGCAGCCACCACATCCAGAAGTTTGGTAAATACTCTGGGGACGGACGATAGTCCAAAGGGCAGAGCTTTGTATTGGTAATGTAGTCCCATGTAGGAGAACCTGAGGAATCTCCTGTGGGATGGTCTGATGGGCACGTGCAGATAAGCCTCCCATAGATCTATTGATGTCAAACAATCTCCCTGTCTGATGCAACTCAGAATGGTGTGCAGGGATTGCATTTTGAAGCATTTGTACTTGATGTGTACATTCAGCTTCTTCAGATCTAGGATGGCTCTGCTTCCGCCCAATTTCTTTTGCACCAGAAAGAGTATCAAATAGAAGCCAAATCCCTGATGTTGAAGAGGTACCAGTTCTATGGCCTGAATGGCCAGCAGGTGCTGGCTGGATTTCAGCTTCCATCAGAGACCTCTTGGTGGCGTCCCGTGACACCGAGCATTGGCTGAACCATTGAGGGGGTTCAGAACTGAACTCTAGGGTAAGGCCGAGAGTTATTGTTTGCAGTGCCCAGGCATCGGTGGTTGTGTGCCGCCAGCAGTTTGCAAACCTGCCAAGGCGACCGCCTATGGGGCTCTCATCTGGACAGTCACTTGGTCCGACGGTAAGGTCGGTAGCCAGCTCCTCAAAAGGGGCATCTGGTCTGTGGCTGTCTGGAGCGATCCCGAAAGGACTGTCTCTCCTGTGGTCTGTCCGCAGTTGGTAGAAAGGATCTTTGGTAAATCAGGCTCTGAAATCCCATGTCAGATGCTCAAAAGGACTGCCTACAGTATGGAAAACCAGTTTGTCTATCTGCTCGCCTGTAGACGTGGGGAAGAATCTTCCTTTTATCTTTTCCCTCTACCAAGACAGGGTCAAGGGCTTCCCCGAAGAGAGCACCTCTCTTGAATGAGGCCGCTGCAAGTCGCCATTTTGTTTTCATGTCGGCCTGCCAGTGCCTCAACCATAAGAGGCATCTGGATTTGACATTGGATGCTAAGTCTCGCGAAGCAATTTTAGCTGAATTGAGCATTGCATCTGCGAAATATTCTGCAGCAGCAATCAGCTTATTTATGTCTTGATGCAAGCGGGTGTCGTCAGGAGATGCCTGGGACTGCATTTGACGAAGCCAGATTAAGGATGTCCTAGAGAAAAAGGACGCCGCTGTGGCAGAACGGATGGCCCAGGCAGCTGCTTGGTGGGTCTTATGAGCAGCAAGCTCCGCCCTTTGGTCCTCAGTTTTCAATCCTTCGGCTGAATCGGAAGGCAGGATGTTAGATGTGGCCAAGCTGGCCATTGGAACATCAACGGATGGAAGTTTGAGGAGGTCCTCAAGCTCTTGTTCCACCATGTACATTTTCCGATCCATGCCACTAGAAGCAGAGATGGATCCAGGCTGATTCCACTGTCATCATATGATGTCAACAAAGAGCTTAGGCAATGGAACAGCCTCTTGCTCTGTGACTGGCTCTGTAAAAAGAAGAGCCATGGGATCTTGAGGGTCTGAAGATCCCTCAGGTTGCCCAATAAGCGCCCCCATATTGGCTGTCGATTTTGCCTTATACAATAAAGTTTGAAATAGGTCATGATGGAACAGACCTGTGGTAGCTGGTTTGTCAGGGATGACCCTTTCATCCTCGGAAAAATTATAATCTGTTACATCCTCTTCTTCACCCATAAGTGACATGTCACTATGTTGCGAAGGTGAAGGAGAGTGAGGGTCCAGAATGTACTCCCTATCAGAATGACCCATTGGAATGGTTTTTAGATTTGGATCTGCCACTGGCAAAGGGGCTAAAAAAACCCTTTGGGTAAGGGCAGCATCAATGCCCTTAGTGATAGTTTGAGCAATCACATCACACAGGTCTTGTGACAGTGCAGTGCCTTGGCCTTCCTCCAGGCAAAGCCCCACCACGGTAGGAGTGAAAGTGGCAGAAGCACGAGAAGCCGTATGGCGATGAGAGGGCCCTGGCTCTGGGTTGGTTACACTCAAGGAGGTATCTATGCTTGCTGCCTGAAGCTCCTGCCTGGTAGTATATTCAGGAGACCAGCCAAACTGTTCTGGCTGGGATTCCAGGGGCAAATTATCCTTATCTGTAGGATCAGTTGGTTCCCTGCTGCAGACAGGGAAGGAAGATTCCTTGCCAGCCTCCGCCCTTTTTTGGGCCATATCAAATTGTTTTTCTAAGGCACGTTGTCGCCTCATGGCATCCTTATCAGATGCAGATGAAGTGGAGGCTTGTACAGAGTAATGGGATCTAGTGGAGGGTCCCTTAGCCCTTGATTTCCCCTTTTTAGTGACTGGAGCCTCTGAGGCTTGATGCCTAAGGGAGGAAGGGGCAGAGGTGTGACAAGAAGAGCGACTGCGAGACGCCATTTTGAAAGCACAAAGTGGCTATAGATCAGCAGGAAAAAACTCATTTGAAAACCTCTGATAATTACAGCCAATTGTATTACAAATTACCTCCCTGGTGATTAAACACCAGTATGGAGGGCAGTTTAGGGCTTTAGCCACGCCAAGCTGACACCACGGTTTAAAAGCGGGAATAAAATAGTCTGCAGTGGGGGAGAAGGAAGAATCCAAAATTGCGTGAAGCCTACACTAAGGCTTCTCAGCAGTGATTACCGCAGCTAGTCCAGGGAAGCTGGAATCCAACACCACGGATCCGTGCCCAATGCCAAGACCACAGAGCCAGCACCACAGCTCTCCACACGCTAATCAACTCAAAGTGCCTCCGGAGTGATCAAGGAGAAGCCAATGGCTCCACGCATTCTGCAGGCCTTCTGAAAAGATTTATTGCTGCCGCTGATCCCCGCAGCTCAGCTGATGAGTGTGCGGTTTGGCACAGTGCCAAAAACCGCTGGTAAAGCGACAAGAAAGCTTTCCTGATAATTGTTCTCTCCTAAACTCTGCTTTAAAAAGTCCAAGCAATGGAGCTCAAATATCAGAAGTCTCTCTGGGCCGACTGAGTTAACAAACTGGAGCTAAACAGGAAGGAGGAGGCGTGACTAAACAAATTACAACTCAGTCTCTGGCCAATCAGACAAGGTTATCACCCATTGCTTGGACTCTCTAAGCAGCGCACAGGAGAAAACTGCCTTCAATTGCCCTTTGGGTTGTTTCCAGTTTAGGGTGCTTCCCTTACAGGGGGCACCGGCAGTGTTCATGCAATTGATTAATGAGGTGCTACGTAAACATCTTTACAAGGGGGTCCTGGTCTACCTAGATGACATTCTTATTTACACTGAGACCATGGAAGAACACGTGAAAATAGTGCGGTCAGTCCTGAAAAACCTCAGGGCTGCTGAGCTGTATGCTAAATTGTCAAAGTGCAAGTTTCACCAGAGTAAGTGACTATCTGGGTTACCGCATATCACATGAGGGTATTGAAATGGATCTGGAGAAAGTCTGGGCAGTCTTGGAGTGGGTGCCTCCACGCACCCGCAAGCAGCTGCAAAGCATCTTAGGCTTTGCCAACTTTTATCGACAATTCATTCCCTCATTTGCAAAAATTGCATTACCCATTACCAATCTCCTAAAAACAAAGGGAGAGGCTAAGCCAAAGCCTAGCCACCCCATCGAGTGGACCATGGAGTGCCAGGCATCTTTTAAGAAACTGAAATGATTATTTGCAGCCGAGCCAGTCCTTAAGCATCCCGACGTGGAAGCCCCTTTCATAGTCCAGGCCAATGCCAGTGACGTGGCTGTGGGGGCGGTGCTACTTCAAGCCAATGCTGCTGGAACTTTACAACACTGCACCTACAGCTCCCGTAAATTAACTGAAACTGAAAGGAGATGGGCAATCTGGGAGAAGGAAGCTTTTGCTGTCTGATGGGCCCTATTAACCTGGAGACATTTCCTCGAAGGGGCAAAACAAGCTTTTGAGGTGTGGACAGACCATAAGAAAAACACTCTGGAAGTTGTCGCCCAAACAAGTCCGTTGGGCACACTACTTTAATTGGTTTAATTTCTCTCTGCGCTACCTTCCTGGGGGAAAGAATTTTATGGCAGATGCCCTCTCGAGATTGCCCCAATATAATAGCACATGGCCCGAAGTAATCCGCCCGGTTATTCCCTCTAAGCAGTTGTCTGCTCCTGTAGACACCAGAGCCCAGGGGAAGGGGAATCTGGAACTATCTACCGATTTAAGTGAGCAGTTAAAGGAAGCACTAAAAACTGATGACTGGTTCATATCCCACTCAAATGAGTGTACTGTTTGTGATGGTCTCGCATGGGTGGGTGCTAAATTGTACATCCCCACCATCCTGAGGGGAGCAGTGTTACAACAAGCGCATGATGCGAAAGCTGCTGGACATTTTGGGTTTGCAAAGACATTACAATTAGTTAAACAACAGTTCTGGTGGCCCTCGCTGAAGGAGGACATAGAGGCATACATCGCTAGCTGTCCTGTGTGTGCTTCTGCCAAGAGGACACCTGGGAAGCCGCCTGGGTTACTCCAGAATGTTGCCAGACCTGGAGCTCCTTGGAAGGAGATATCCATGGACTTTATTGTTGAACTACTGGAAAGTGGTGGAAATAGTCATTTGGGTGTTCACGGACTTGTTCTCCAAGCAGGTGCACTTTGTACCATGCCCTAAGATTCCCTCAGCAAAGATGTTGGCTAAACTGTTTATTCAGCATGTGTATAGGTTACACGGTGTTCCTGAATGAATACTTTCAGACAGAGGGGTCCATTTCACCTCCCACTTCTGGAGGGAGTTCCTGAGGTTGTTAGGCTCCACCCAAGGTCTAAGTGTTGTGGTCCGCCAGCAGCCTGCGGAGCTGGCAGCAGAGTCGGACAGTAAGGAGGCTGGGGAGGAACATGGGCCAGTCCTGGAGTCTGGGGAAGGCTCGGACTGTCACTGCGTTTTTTTTTTTTTTTTGTATTTGTCAGCTGGGCTCCCATTCTGAGACTTACGGTAGACTGATTTGACTCTTATCTCAGAAGCCACTGCACAAGTCCACATTCTTTCACTTTCTTCTAACTTTCTTTGTTCGCCTGCCAAGAGGGAAGGCAGGAATGCTGCCAAGATGTAACTAATTAGCTAGTAAGATGTTTTTACTTCTTTATAATAAAATATGTTTATTAGAATATATCTCGGGTTTATTTTCTTAAAGTATACTTCAAGGAAAAAGCCACAGTCCCATCTCTAATCAGGTGCAATTACCCCAAAGCGGAATGGGATTAATTGCCACCCTGACACGTGGTAGCAGGAGGATGGTTCGGTTTGAAATTATGGCTTTTTCCTTGCTTGTTACTTTGATGATTAGACCTCTAGGCTAGTTTAGACAGATGATTATTTTCGGCGACTGAGGAACGCTGATTATTTTTTGCAAATATGCCGAGAAAGAAAAAGATCAAAATAAAATACAGAACACAGTCTGCTGAAGACATAGATATCTCTGATGAAGCCGTGGAAAGAACCACAAATAGGTTTTCAATTCTTCAAACGCCACTTGCTTCACCAACCCGCCTGGAACGAGGAGCCGTGGGAGGAGCAGGAGAATCGGACGAAATGGTCTTACAGAGGCTTCAGGAGGAAGATGACAGAAAAGCTGCTTTTGAAGGCAACGTGCTGCAACTGAGGTCAGCGCTAACCCCCGCGATCTCGTAAAGCTGCTAGAGCAGCAAAAATCAGCTGTTCTAGTGGCTCAGAACTTTCCCCTCGGAAGAAGAGGGGAAGGCAAGCAGGCAGGTGTGGGTAGAGCTCCCCAAGACCTCCAGGATTAATCCTGGGGTGCAGAGGGTGAGAGCTCCCCAAGCACCTGAAGAAGCTCCGGATCCAGGACATTTCTGTTTCAAACAGAACAAGGCGCCGTGACCACCCCTGCAAACTAAATGATTTTACATCGATTGGATTTTAAAGCAGGCAGAGCAAAGACAGGAGAAATCACAACTGCAAGTACTAAACTTTAACTCTAATAAATTACTACTTCCTTCGGAGCTTGAGACAGGAGAAAGCTTAAAAAAGATGGTGCTGAGTTGCTTAAGGGCGTGAAAACGAAAGTTAAAAGAGAAAGTGCTTGTTAACGCTCATTAATGCTCGTTAACGCTGTCAGTACCTTTTAAAAGACGTTGTTGGGGAATTTTGAGGATTGGAAATTAAAGAATACAATATTGATTTATCAATAAGCCATAATAATTATTAAGGACTGAGATTAAAAAGACCTGTTGGTTCTGCTGAGTGGCTGGTGGGAAAGTGCAGTTTGGAGATGGCTGCAAAGCAAATAAAAACTGTTGTGACTAAAAGTGCGGGGACTTCTCCAGCTCAAACATCAAAAATGCAGTCTTTGTTAGCCCCACCAGATACACAAACATTGACACTAGAAGTTCTTCAGGGAGCTTTAAAGAAACTGTCCACTGATTTGGAAGAAAAAATCACATTCCGTTTTGAGGAAAAAATTAAAGAAGTGTCTGAGGAACTGCTTGAAATTAAAGAAACAATTCAAACCCAAAATGATGCAATAAGAGAAGATATTGTTGAAGCATTTAAGGGACTGGTGGGTCATGTTACATCACTGGAAGAAAGGGTGGATGAAATTGATCAGTTTAATTTGAATGTGGAAGCTAAATTGGGAGAGGCTCAAAATAAGATGGAAAAGGCAGAAGCAGAACTCATAATGACACAATACAGAGCGATGGAATGGGCAGTGAGGGTCAGAGGCTTGAAAGAAAATAACCAGGAAAATCTCAGAGAGATTTTTGCAGAAGCCCTTGCTCAGTTTACTGGAGAATCTAAAGCAGAGTGTGACTGGCAAATAGACAAAATTTATCATGTTAATTCATGGATTGCCAGACAGAGACAACTACCAAGAGATATTGTGATCTATTTTGTTACAAGGAATACAAGAAATGGAGTTTTACAAGTTTCTTATAAGAAGAAACTTCAAGTGGCAGGACAGGAGGTTTCAGTAATGAAGGAAATTCCCCCAAAAATGTTGAGATCTCGAAAGGATTATGCATTTTTAGTTGATGAACTTAGAAGGCGTCAGTTGCAGTACAGATGGGAAGCTCCAGCCGGATTAGTGGTGAATTATTTGGGTGAGAGACATCGTCTCAACTCAGTTTGGAAGGCAAGAGATTTTTACACTACCATATTAAAGGCTGGAAACCCACCATCTCCAGAAGCCAGAAGAAGGAAAGAAGCAGGAGAGGCCAGAAAGGGGGAAAAGGAAATTATGCAGGCACAAGGAGCTGTTTTGACTACTCAACAAGAATTATTGCAACGTAAAGAACAAGAATTAAAGAAGCAACAAAGTCAGATAATAACCCAAGAAATTGCAATTACAAATATGGAAGCTGTGGGAGGAGATAGACCGAAGAGGAAATTCCAGGAGGACTTCCAGTCGGTGCTCCATAAGCTTTCAGGGGCCAAGGATGGCAAATAAATTTTTGACCTGGAATGTTAATGGCTTAAACTCACCACAAAAGAGGAAGAAAATATTTCACTATTTCACTATTTGAAACAGTTTAAAAATGATGTAATTTGTTTGCAAGAAACACACATTAGAATGAGTGATCAGAAATACCTAATAAATGCTAGGCTGGGCAAACATTTTGTTGCATCAGCTCCTGAGAAGAAAAATGGTATAGTTATATACCTAAGAACAGATTTAATGGCTAAATTGATTGAAGCAGATCCACAAGGAGGATATATACTGATTGAATTATTAATAGAAGGGAAGAAAATACTTTTAATGGGAGTATATGCACCTAATCAACAACAAGAGAAATTTTACAAACTTTTGCATAAAAAATTAATACAAATGGATTACAAATCATGTATAATGATGGGTGATTGGAATGGTGTATTGGACACTAAAAAAAGACAAAAAGACCCTTTTGCCAAACATTCAAACACGGACTAAATTGCCTAAATCTTTTTTTGATATGATGGATGATATGGAGTTGAGAGATATATGGTGTGAACAAAATTTTAAAGAACAGGATTTTACATTTTTTTCTGATAGGCACCAATCTTTTTCTAGAATTGATTTTATACTAATTACAAATGATTTTCTTTCCAGGGTAAAGAAGACGAAGATATGTCCAAGAACTTTAACAGACCATAATCTGGTGTGGATGGAATTAGAGCTTGGGGAGGGGTCTAGGAGATCTTGGAGACTGAATGAAAACTTATTTCGATATGAGGCAAATGTGATAGAATGTAAAAAATTAATGAAAGAATTTTTTGTTTTAAATATGCATAAGGGTACACCTGTGGAAATGGTATGGGATGCAAGTAAAGCATATATGAGAGGAGTTTTAATAAATTTGAATAATTCCTACAGACGTAGACGGGGAAAAAACGGAGGGAATTGGAAGAGGAAATAAAAAAGAAGGAACAGGCGTTAGTGGATAAACCAGATGACAATAATATAAAAGAAGCCATTACAATATTGCGAGGACAGTTTAATATGTTGATGTCAGATCAAGTTGCAACAAACTTGCAATATGCTAAACATAATATCTTTTGCAATGCAAACAAACCAGGCAGGTGGTTAGCATATATGTTAAGGAAAAAACAAAAATCTCGTACAATAGAAAAAATAGAGTATAAAGGTAAAGAGGTATATCAACAGAATATGATTAAAAAAGCATTTTTAGATTTTTATACGAGGTTGTATGCTGGTGATAATATACAAGGTAATGATATAGAGAGATATTTGCAGAAGGAGAATATTCTTGCAATTACTGATGAACAAAGGGAAAGATTGAACTTATTAATAACCACTGAGGAAATTCTTCTGGCAATTAAACAATTAAAAAGTGGAAAGGCTCCTGGCACAGATGGTTTGACAGCAGTGTATTATAAAAATTTTCAGTTAGAAATGGTAGAACCTCTTAAGGAATTATTTGCTAAAATACAACAGGGAGGAGAGGTGCCACCATCCTGGAGAACAGCTTTTATTTCCCTGATTCCGAAAGAAGATCAAGATCATAGTCAACCCAAAAATTACAGACCCATATCATTGCTTAATACAGATTATAAAATCTTTGCAAAACTTTTGGCAAATAGACTAATGTCAGTTATGCAACAAGTGATTCATAAAGATCAAACTGGATTTATACAAGGGAGACAAATGAAAAATAATGTAAGACAAATTGTTAATATACTGGAGTATTTGGGGAAGAACAACCAAGTCTCTGCAGTGCTTATATTTTTGGATGCAGAGAAAGCGTTTGATCGATTGAATTGGCAGTTTTTAGTGAAAGTAGCACAAAAGATGCAGTTGGGAGAGCATTTCATACAATCTATTAAGGCAATATACCAGAAACAAACAGCACAAATAATAGTTAATGGTAGTCTCACAGAAACTTTTAAAATTGAGAAAGGAACAAGACAGGGATGTCCCTTGTCTCCACTATTGTTTATTTTAACTTTGGAAGTATTGCTGAATAAAATACGGGACTCGGATAACATACAGGGTATTAAGATCAGGCAACATGATTATAGATTACGAGCATTTGCAGATGATTTGGTTGTAACTTTAACCCAACCAGTAAATTCAGTTACAGGTTTAATGGATATAATTAGGCAATATGGTCAAGTGTCAGGGTTTAAAATAAATACAGGGAAAACAAAGATGATAGTTAAGAATATGAATACAAATCAAAAAGAAGAACTGGAAAGAGTAACAGGATGCGAGATAGTGAAAAAGGTTAGTACTTAGGAATCTTTATTACAACGTCAAATGGGAAATTATACAAGTATAATTATGAATTGTTATGGCATAAAATACAGATAGAGATTGATGAATGACAAAAATTACAACTGTCTTTGTTGGGAAGAATAGCAGTAGTTAAAATGAATGTTCTGCCCAAGTTTCTATTTCTCTTTCAAATGATACCAATACTTAAAAAGGATGCAAATTTGGAGGAATGGCAGAAAGGCATTAATAACTTTGTTTGGTCAGGGAAGAGACCGAGAGTTAAATTAAAAATAATGCAGGATACACGTGAAAGAGGAGGTTTGAAATTGCCCAATCTAAAATTGTACTATGAAGCAGTTGCTTTGTCAGCAATTAGTGACTGGATTAATTTAACAGATGAAAGAATATTGAATATTGAAGGGTATGATTTGTTATATGGTTGGCATGCCTATTTAGTTTATGAGAAGAAGGTGGATAGGACTTTTAAAAGTCACATATTAAGGAATGCTCTCCTGCGTGTTTGGAAAAAATACCAATATAAATTGAATGGCAAGATACCCATGTGGGTAGTACGAAGACATGCAATAGAAAATATAAGTATAGAACAAAGACAGGATGTAATTACTTACAAAGAACTTCTGATTACAGAAAGAAATGTACTACAGTTAAAGCCTCTGAATGTATTAAGAGAGGAAAGGGCAATTCAAACCTGGTTTCAGTATGTACAGCTGCAGAATAGATGGAAAAAAAGATCAAAAAATTGGTATTACACAAAGTGAAGAAAATTTGATAAAACAAATCAGGGACTAGTCAAATGCACATCAAAAGGTTGTATAATATATTGATAGAAATAGATTCAGAGACAGAGTTAGTTAAAGATTGTATGATAAAATGGGCACAAAATTTTGAGGAACCAATAACGATGGAAACATGGGAAAGGATCTGGGTAAGAAATGTAAAATTTACACAAGCTCAAAATTTGAGAGAAAATTTTTATAAAATGTTTTATAGATGGCATTTGGATCCCAAAAAGTTAGCTTGTATGTACTCAAACTTACAACCCAAATGTTGGAGATGTGATTGTGTTGATGCTACCTATTTTCATGTTTGGTGGACTTGTAAAAAAGTTAAAGCAGTTTGGATAAAAATATGGTGGATTATTCAAAATATTTTTTAAAAAAGGATAAAGTTTACTCCACAGTTGTTTTTGTTAGGTATAATTACAGATTGTACGGCTATAGAGACTAATTTGATTCTGAACTTAATAACTGCAGCAAGACTCTTGGTGGCGCAGTACTGGAAGAAGGAAGATTTACCTACTATTCAAGAATGGACATTAAAAGTAGTAAATTTAGCAGAAATGGCGAAAATTTCAGCATATCTAAAGGACCATTCAAATGAGAAATATATGTTAGAATGGAGAAGATGGATTGATTATATTCAAGGCAAATATCGGACTAAAAAATTTCAAATATCTTATGAATGATCAAAGAGATTTTATAAAGTACTTAAATTTAGTTTAGTAAAAGGGGAGTTAAAAGTTCAAGAGGGGGATAGGAGGCTATAGATAATTAGCTTATGTTAGCTTATGATTGTCAAATGTTATACCCTGTATTTTGCTCTGGGAAGCGGGGGGGAGGGAGGGGAAGGGAAGGGTTGGAAGGGGAGGAGGGAGAGGGAAGGGGAAATGTCTGTAAAACTTTTTAAAACTTTTCAATAAAAAAAAAAAGAAATTATTGAAATACCTAAAACACACTAAACATATGAAGTTATTGTTAGAACCAACACATACTGATTATGCAGAATTATGTTGTTATGCAGATTCTGATTGGGCGAGTGATAAGAAATCACGTAAAAGTACTTCAGGTTATATGATGTTCTTAAATGGATGTCCTGTTTATTGGCAAGTGCGTAAACAGAATTTTGTTTCTTGTTCATCTACTGAAGCTGAATATGCTTGTGTTTCAGATGCATGTAATTCTCTAACATGGTTTGATGCTTTGGTCACAGATATCTGGACACACCCGATCTGACCGATTACCGTGATGGAAGACAATGAATCGGTGGTTTATATTTCTGAATCACATTTCACAGGTTCTAGGTCTAGACACATTGACATCCGTTATCAAAACATAAAACAATTAGTGAAACAAGGTTTTGTTAAATTGCAGTATGTGTCTACACATGATCAAATTGCTGATATGCTCAACAAACCGCTTCCAGCAGCTCAGCACGAGTATCTGCGTAAGAAGATGTGCCTTATCTGATGATGTACTTGATGTCCGCTCAACTGACAAAGAAGGGGATTGTCACTGCATTTTTTTTGTATTTGTCAGCTGGGCTCCCATTCTGAGACTTACGGTAGACTGATTTGACTCTTATCTCAGAAGCCACTGCGCATGTCCACATTCTTTCACTTTCTTCTAACTTTCTTTGTTCGCCTGCCAAGAGGGAAGGCAGGAACGCTGCCAAGATGTAACTAATTAGCTAGTAAGATGTTTTTACTTCTTTATAATAAAATATGTTTATTAGAATATATCTCTGGTTTATTTCCTTAAAGTATACTTCAAGGAAAAAGCCACGGTCCCGTCTCTAATCAGGTGCAATTACCCCAAAGCGGAATGGGATTAATTGCCACCCTGACACGGACGAGGGCTCTGTGTCGGAGGCAGAGATGGGGCCAGGGCCATCTGGGAGTTATATGCGGACTCCGGAGCCTCCAGAGTCGGACATCAGCGAGGCAGAGGAACATCAGCTGCCAGAAGGCAAGAACAGTTAAAACAAAAGGGACGACTTGGGAGTAGGGTTTGGAGATGATTGGCCCCTCCCATAAGACATAAAGAAGGAGCAAAGGCACGTAAGCCCTTTGCAGGAAGCAACGGGCTTTTTAAAGCCTCTGACGATCCCAGCTGACTTGCCTGATTGGCAGAGGCTTTTTTTCCTTTTAAAAACATTTTTTCTATAACCTCTTCGGCCAAAGAGGTTGTAGAAAAAATGCTTTTAAAAGCCTCTGATGATCCCAGCTGAGTTGCGCAATCATCAGAGGCTTTTTTTTTACTTTTAAAAGCATTTTTTCAGCCAAAGAGGTTGTAGAAAAAATGCTTTTAAAAATAAAAAAAAGCCTCTGATTGCACGGCTCAGCTGGGCAATGGGGGGTGGGTGGGTGGGTGGGCAGGGATTTTTGCTACTGGTTCTCCGAACCACCCGCCTCCATCGCTACCGGATCGGGCAATCCGGTCCGAACCGGGAGCATTTCACCCCTGCCCAAAACCCTTGGGGGATTCACCCAGTGTTTCATGTCAGTTTACTCAAACCTGAACATACCTCCTCACTTCATCCGGACCAAACCCCCACCCCCTCCAGTTCCCCTCCTCATAGAAGAGCAACATTTTGAGGTCAAAGAGAACCTTGATTCTAGAAAACATAGGGGGAAAGTACAGTATTTGGTGGCCTGGAAACATTTCCCTTCCTCTCAATCTGAATGGATGAATGAGCGAGATGTCAGAACTCCAAAGCTTTTACAGTTATTCCATTCCAAATACCCTGATAAGCCTTGATTGTATTATTTTCTATGTATTTTCTATGTTTTAATACTTTCAGGAGGTATCTACCCTGTCCATTTTATTTTGTGTTTTTTCCTAGGACTAATGTCTCTTCTGCAGGAGGGCCGAATGTCAGCCTCTATGATGCTTGCTTGCTATTGGCTGCCATAGTAACGGGGGGGGGGAGGTATAGGTATTTTGGTGGGGAAGCGAGCTGGTGGAGATGTCTTGTGATGTGACCGAAAAGGGAGGAAAAGGGAGGGATGCTCTCATCATCTTCTGCGCAGCTGAATGGACTTGTTGATAGCCAGTCAAGGTCAACCATTCTGGCATACCAGATGGATGGGGCCATCTGAAAATGCACCTCACATGACACCATGGGGGGCTGGGGATTGGACATTCAACCAGGGTCCTTGGGGGGGAGGGATTTGGGAATACTTTCAATATGTAATTTTCATGCCTTTAGCCTCAGTTCTTGCTTTTCTTTCATTGCTATCAGTTCATACTCAGTAAAAGTACCTTTCTCTACAAACATGAAGTTGGGGGTTTTCTTTCTTGAGTTTTGAACGAAGGCACACCTGACAAATAGTTTTTTTTAACCTTTCAGCAATTATAGTAGCAAATATATTATAGTCGGCATTTAATAGTGAGTTGGGCCTATAATTTTTAATCTGCTGGTGGTCTGTGTCCTCCTTTGGAATTAATATAATATATGCTTCTGTCCATGATTTCGGTAATTTGGCTTCCGCTAGTGCTTCATTGTATAGCTCCAGCATTAGCATCTCCAGTGATCCTTGTATGGTTTTGTATAGTTCCGCGGAGAGCCTGTCAGGTCCCGGTGTTTTGTTATTTTTTTGTTTTTTAACCGCCTCCGTTAATTCCATCATGTTTATTTTATCGTTCAGCATCTTTCTCTTTGTGGCCGGTATTGTAGTTAGGTCCCCCTCCTTTAAGTATTGTTTAATACTGTCTTCTGATATATCTTCTTGACTATACAAATCTTTAAAAAAAAATGTGTAATTTTTTTTTATCTCCCATCCGGTAGTGTAGGTTCCCATTCTCATCTTGCAATTGTATTAATTTTTTCTCTTTTTATTTAATTTATGTGACAACCATCTCCCTGGTTTATTTGCGTATTCAAAAAAAATTTGTTTCGCCATTTTAACATTTTGAGCCAATTCTTCTTGTGTCATTAAATTTATTTTGTGTTTTACTAAGTCTTTCCCTTTAATTTTAGTTTTATTGTTCTGGGGTTCTTTCTGTAATACTAGTTCCAGTTCTTTAAGTTCATCCTGCAGTATGGAATGTTGTTTTTTCTTTTCCTTATTTCTTCGTGCCACGTATGCTATCGTTAATCCTCAGAGATACGCTTTGGTCGTGTCCCATAGATTTTGCAACGTTGTTTCTTCTTTCTTGTTTTCTTTGAGGAATAGTTCCAATTCTTTTTCCATCATTTGCACGTAATCTTTTTCTTTCAAGATCTTTTGGTTCAACATCCATCTCCTTGTCTTCTTCTGTCCTTTCTATCTCACTTTCAAGGGATTATGGTCTGCCCAGGTATTTATCATTATATCTACTTCTTCTATGTCTCTTCTCAATTCCGGGTTCATCCATACCATATCAATCCTTGACCATGAGTTGTGGGGACTTGAATAGAAGGTGTATTGATTCTTCTTTAAATTTAGGTCTCTCCATATATCCTGTAAATTCAATTCTTGTATCATCTCAAAGAATGTATTTGGCAGTATTCTTCTTTTTATCTTTTTTTTTTTTTTGTTGCTTCTGTAATCTTTCTTTCTTTTTTCTTTTTTTTTTTTGCTTTAATTTATATGCCACCCTTCTCCTGAGACTCAGGGTGGCTTACAATGCATTAAGCAATAGCCTTCATACTTTTGTATATTTATACAAAGTCAGCTTATTGCCCCCACAATCTGGGTCCTCATTTCACCTACCTTTGAAAGGATGGAAGGCTGAATCAACCTTGAGCCTGGTGAGATTTGAATTTGCAGTAATTGCAAGCAGCAGATGTTAATCTGTTAATAACAGTGCTTTAGTCCACTGTACTACAGGCTCTTGTGTCTACAACTGCGTTAAAATCACCTACTAGGCATCCATGCTGCCAATATTTTCATGTTCTGACTCTAATATTTTCCCATGTAGTTTATGATAGAATTCCTTCTGATTATTATTCAGCTCATAAATTACCGTGAGCAATATTTGTTTCTGATTTGTTGTTATTTTGATCAGTAATATTCTTCCATCTTCGTCTGCGTAGATTTGCTTAGGTTTTAGCCATTCTTTAATATACACCGCTATTCCTCTCTTCTTTTGCTGTGCGAGGGATAAATGCAATTTCCCCATTTTGGGGTATTCTAGTATACTACCATATTGCTTCTTGATATATACTTCCTGTAGGCAAACAATGTCCATATTCTGTTTTTGTAATCTTACTAGTGTTTGTTTCCTTTTTGTTGGTGAGTTCATTCCATTGATGTTGATTGAAATCATCTTGATTTCCTCCTCCATCTTATTGTTTATATATGGGTCTCGGTCCTCTATTTGTCCCTATTCCTCTCTGCGCTCTTGTTCTCGCACCTTCCCTTTCGAATCGTTCCATTTCCATCCATCTCCTTTCATCCTGGTCTGCCTCTTTCTCTTCTGTTTGCTGTTCTTCTTGACTCTTACTCTCTATCTCTTCTCTACTATCTTGCTCTTCATCTCTAGCCAAATAATGCTTGTAAAATTCCTGCACTTTATCCAAGGTATCAATTTTGAATTTCTTATCCTGCCATGTAATCAGCATTCCTTCTGGGATAAGCCATCTGAACATCACCTTATATTTAATCAATTGTGAAGATAAGAATTGGTAGTGTCTTCTCTGTTCCCTGACCCTTCTTGGAATTTGTTTTAGGGTTTGAATTTCTTTTCCTTTATAGATCAATGGTTCATCGCTTGTCTTCTTATATATTTAGTCTCTTGTTGTTTTCCTAGAGAACCTCACGTGGACCTCCCTTGGTAGTTTATATCGTTGTGCATAGTTGGTATGTATTCTGTAAATCTCGTCTATATCACTCTGGATCTCCTGTTTATTTTTCTGTAGGGTATCAGCTAATAATTCTGTCATAATCGTTAATAAATCCTCTTCCTTATTTTCCACTACATTTTGGAATCTCAAGAAGAAGGCTGCTTTTTCCATTTCTAGGTGGATGATTGCCTCTTCCAGATCTCTGTTTGCTGCAGTCAGTTTCTGTTCCATTGTTTCTAATTTCTTTTCTGTTTGTTCTGCTTTTGCTTCCACCGTTTGTATTTTCTGTTCATTTTTGGATATTGCCAGTTGTATCATCCCTATTTTATCATCAAGTTTACGAATGTCACCCTTCACCTCTCCCATCTCGTTTTTTATTTCTTCATGGTTTCTCGCTATTGATTCTTGTGTTTTCACCATCGTTTCTTGAATCATAAGGGTCGTCTGCATGGTCTGCATATTCAATGTAGAGCCTGTTTTCTCTCCACTCAACATACTCTCTATTGAGTGTTGACCGGATGAGGATGATACCGTAGATGTTGGGTTTGACAATGTTTTCTTCCCTATTTTTGTAATAGTCATTGTGCTTGTCATTTTCACAACCCTGAAGAAATTCCACAATAGCATATATCAGCTACTATCCACCTATAAAGTTCCCACCTTTCCTGTATAAAATTACTCAAATTTATATACAAATTGTTATTCAGTATTAAATCCTTTTATAATTATATAATCCTCTAGTATATATTCCTATTAATGGGTCAATAAACAATAGCAATAATAACAGTAGTATAATATAGATAATAGTATAGATAGATAGATGTCTAGATCAGACTAATATATACACAAGTACAGGCTTAAATATAGGTTATTTGGTCTACTGTAAATATGTAAACACTATTGTATTCTATTTATGAGATGTCTAAATATATAAATAAATAGGTAAGTATATGTAAAGTGCTATAAAATAGTCTCTACTAGGTTTAATATTCATAAACAGTAGATTCCACAATTATTTGTAACCATTTCTCTATCCAATATTCTAGCTGTTGCATCAGATGCAACATCTTCTTGCCACTAGATGGCCCTCTCTGCCTATTTAACACAGTCTCTAATCCACAAGTTGATCTTCTTACAGAGCTCTATAAATTTCAAAGTTCTTAAAGTTCTATATTCCAGCACACTCCATGGTCCAAATATCTAGTATATCTTTAAGCGCTTTGTTAAACACCAATCCAAAGCTTCTTTTCACTTATTTTCTCTCGGTCTAACAATGGCAGTCTTTGTATCCACTGCCAAATCGCCGCTACGTCCTAGGGGCCGTTTCTCCCCTCTCCTAGGAGACTCACTTTTACCGGTGACATTGTTCACAGGGCACCCTTTTATTGGGCACTAAAACCACCAGATCTCCACCGATACCTTCGTGCTGCTTTTTCCTTCTTTCTTCCTAAACCATATCTGGCAGTCACGGCTCCAGATCTGCCATGATGGCCGATTTCTTTCTTGTCTCAGATTTGAGGGAGTTCCTCTTGTCGTAACGGGAGATTGCTCCTTTCCTCGTTACCCCCTGAGCTTCCCCTCTATTTCATTGATCCCTCCAGGATTAACTCGCCTTCTCAGGGCTCCAGACAAGAAAAATTCAAGCAAAGGGAACGGAGCCCCGTCCCTTTGCTCCGCTCCACTGTGACATCACCACTGGAAGTCCAACTGACTCTGCTTTCATAAACTGAATTAAAACTTGGATTTAATTTGTTAGATTTGAAACAATGCTGAAACCTAAGCTGAGGGCGCCATCTACTGGTGAATGGAAAATATACCATACCCCAACAAGACTGGGAAATTTTTGATAAGAGAACCAAACAATACCTATTTGGAGGATTGTGGTGATGTACTGTTCTATAAATATCTATTTCATGATTACTGGAGATTCTATTGAGAGAATAAGGAAGACTCTTAAAGAAAGTAAAGTGACTTTTTTTTTTAATTTTTTTTTATTTTTAAACAAAACATAAAACAACCATCATCCATTACAATTACAGAAAATGTGTCGATTGGTTACAATTCTTTTGTGCTTAATCCCATATCCAAAATTTACAAGTTATTTGTCAATTTATTATATCTCATTGTGTTATTTGTCAGGTTTCGTTGCTATCTTAAATAAACTTCATTCTCAAACGCAAAGTCTCTAATGAATCTCTTTTATTTAAGGATAGAAAAAAACGACATGCCTGAACTCTTTTGCAGCCAAGATTGGCACCTCCTTCCAAACCCCTCCCTTTCCGTCCTTCAACCCCAATGTCTCATTGGCCACCATGCAGATCCATCTCTTCGTCCCATGCACTTCCTTTTCACAGGAATTTCACCCCCCCCTCTGTTTCCCAAGTAACACTATCTGCTGAAGAGCCAGGAACTAGGTGAAAGTTCATCCCAGCATTAAAACAGGTCTTTCTGTGTCCTTCATGATTTCATGTCAGCGCTGAAAGAGATCATAATTTGGAACGCTGACATTATTATTATCATTTAACATTTATTTAACAATGGCATTTATCCCCTAAAAAACCATATCATATATTTTATTATTACATTTATTTCATATTTCATACTTCATTTCCATGCTTTCTTATCTAGCCATTGATAAAATAAATCCCATACCATATAATATTGCTTGTCTTCCTGTTCTCTAATTTCAAATGTCAATTTACTCATTTCAGCACATTCCATAACTTTCTTAATCACTTCATCTTCCGTGGGTATTTTCTCCTTTTTCCAATTTTTAGCAAATACAATTCTAGCCGCTGTTAAAACATTCACAATTAAATATCTCAGTTCTCTATTATATATTTCTGGTAAAATCCCTAATAAAAATATCTCTGATTTAAAGTCAATATGTTTCTTTGTCATTTTTTCCAACCATGTGTGGATTTTAGTTCAATATCTTTTAGCTTCTATGCATGTTCACCACATATGGTAATATGAGCCCGGTGTCTGATGACATTTCCAACACTTTTCCGATTTGTTCTTGAACATTCTGGCAATTCTCGTCGAGGGTAAATGCCACCTGTAAAACATCTTATACAAATTCTCCTTATATGCTGTTGACATTGTCATTTTATAATTTTGCGACCACAATTTTTGCCATTTCTCTAAATCAATTCCATAACCAAACTTTCTCCCCCATGCAATCATTGTTTCTTTAACTTGTTCTTCTTCCAATTTTACCTCTAATAAATAACCATACAATTTTTTAATTACATAGTCATCAGAACCTGTTAAAATTTTATCTAGATTAGTCAAATTACTATAAAAACCCTCTGTCTTAGAATCTTTATCATATCTAGAAAGTATTTGCATATATGAAAACCAATCCATCTTTATCTCTTGTTCTTCTAATTCTTGCTTCGATTTAAGTTCACCCTTTTCATTCAATAATTCACTATATCTAACAATTTGTTCCTTTCTAAATGTTATTGAGTATGAGAATGCTTCAATGGTAGATAACCAGACTGGAATTTTTAAATAATGATTTAAAAGATTTTTAATCTTCTCCCAATTGAATGACAAAGACTCTCGTATAACATGTCTTCTAAAATACCCCTGTGTTTTTGTACTCTTGTACCATAAAAAAGCATGCCACCCCAACAACAAATCATGTCCTTCTAGAGTCAATAATCTAGTATTTGTTAACATTATCCATTCCTTTTTTTTATTGAAAAAGTTTTTCAAATACAGATTTTTCCCCCTTTTTTCTCCCCCCTCCTCCCTAACCCCCCCTCACCACCCCTCCCCCTGTGACTTCTTCAAAGTAAAATCCAAATTCGTAACAGATTATATAATACTTTAGCATCCCCTTACTCCATTCCCCAAATACTGACCCTTTCTTTCTAATAATATTGTTATATCCCCCTTTTACTATACATTTCAAAATAACATTCTACTGTAACATTATGTAATAACTTCTAATTTAGCATAGTAATATTATTATAACACCCAATTTAGCAATAATCTGCCCTTTTTCTCCTCCCCCATACATATATCTCTTAAATCAAACCTTTTATGTATATTAATATAACATTTCAAAACAACCTTCCACTTTAAAACTATATAATAAGTCCTAATTTAATATTTAATCTTTTGTGTATATTAATATAACATTTCAAAGCAGCCTTCCACTTTAAAACTATATAATAGATCCTAATTTAACATTTATTCAACTCATAGTCTATCCATTTCCTCCACTCCCCTAAATAAACAAACAATAAACTAGCCTGTCTCCACCCACTTTCCTACAAAATAACAATTCTTAATATCTTTATTCTTCTGCCCATCCTGCTAAAAAAAATATTCCCTTATATAGATAAAATCAATGACTTTAAACTTGTAATCCATATAATGTCTTCTATAATGTCTTTCAACTGGATTGTTAACTCCATCACCCATATTAGGTAACATCACATCCTAATTCCAACAGAATGTTCGGAATCCTCAGTTATCATCTGCCCCCATCAGTAATAAATATCTTCATGTATGTATATAAAAAAAAGAAAACAACCACCCGAGTGACATTATAATTGTATTCCATATAGTATCTGTAGTAGTGGCTTTCTTCAAGATTATTAATTCCAACCATCATAATGGGGTAACAACCAGATCTTCTGCGTGCCCCAACGTAGCTCTCTTGCCATATAACTCAGCATAAACGTAATACATTTATCAAAGAATCCAAAATAGATAATTCCAATCCAACAGTTTAAGGCCCTCTTCACATCCCAAAAATACGGCATTGCAGAGGTCTGTCACTCTCTTCAGGATAATATTAACCAATACTTTGCCTCAACTGTCTTTTCATATATTCAATCATCCTTTAGATAACTGGCTTTGCTGTTGCCTAGTTTAAAAATTTTTGTTTTTGTGAGACCTATTTCTTTTTTTCTTGACTTTTTGTGGGTTTAATCTCCTTCCTGATTTCCTTTCTATGAGTTGTATATCAACTGTTCGATTTTCGTTCTAATCTATAACTTGATCTTGTTGGTTTTGCTTTTGTAGCTTAGATCGCCATTCAGGTTTCTTTTCTATAAGTTGTATATCAACTGATTGATTTCCATGCTTGTCTGTGACTTGATGAGTCATCACATTAGAATCCAACGCCGCTTCTCTCGTATTTATAAGTAGTCCAAAAGCGGATCCAAAAGCGATTCATTTACAAAGACCTCTGTAGCTCGATGTTTTTCCATTATTTCCAACTCCTTCTGCTTATCCTGTGTTATGCATGAAGATGTTGAACTCATTTTCAAAATCTTATAATAAAATTCTTCCGCTTTTTCAACAGTATTTAATTGGTATCTTTCTCCTTGATATCTCAACGTTATCCATTCCTTGATCCACATCAAATTAGTTGCTTGATAATATAATTTCCAATCTGGCAAGCCAAAACCTCCTCTTGATCTAACATCTTGCAACAATTTTAATTTTATCCTCGCCTTTTTACCCTGCCACATATATTTTAACACAATTTTATTCAAATCTTCAAAATAATCTTTCCCTAACCTAATTGGAATTGTCTGGAACAAGTATAAAATTCTAGGTAGTATATTCATCTTAATCGTTGATATTCTCCCTATTAATGATAATTGTAAATTTTCCCACTTTGCCAAGTCTGTCACTATCTGTTGTTTGAGTTTATTATAATTGTTCTCTTTGAGTGTACTACATCTTGCTGTCAAGTATATCCCCAAGTACTTAACCTTATTTGTGACCTGTATCTTCAATACTTCTGCCAGTTCTTCTTTTTCTTTTTTTAGCATATTTTTTGTCAAAATCTTCATTTTATCTTTATTTATTTTCAAACCAGCAACCTTTCCAAAGTCTCCTATTTTATCTATTAATTTATTTATTGATTCAAATGGATCTTCCAAAATAAACACCAGGTCATCAGCAAATGCTTGCAGTTTATATTCTTGATTTTGAATTTTCATTCCTTTTATTTCTTTTTTGTTGCGTAATTTTAAGGATCAGACTCAATAATTGATTTAAGAATAAAGTATTCAAACATAACACTGTTTATTTACAGTAGGCATTCTATATTCACTGAGTAATCGCAGATAGAAGCAAGGAGGAGGTGCATACAGCTCCTTTTATATTCACAAGGCGGAGTAAAGTATGGGAGTGGTTACATATGAATATATTAAGGGAGGAAGAATAAATTAACCCCTAATACCCCGAGTATATACAGTTTCCATATTGGAGAATAAGGCATTTACTTGTGACAAATCCCCCTCTAAATGCCGATTCGATATACAACAATAATTACATTCAGATTCAGAACAATACAAAACTTGCAATTTGGAAGTTAAATATTTGTGTTGTTTAGAAGGCAAAGGCTTTGTCAATATGTCAGCTATTTGCTCTGATGTTTCGCAGTGAACTGCTTTAATAAATCCATCTTGAGATAATTGTCTCACGTGCTTGAATTTTATATCTATATGTCTGGATCTTTGACCAATAGCATCAGACCTAGATATCTCAATAGCAGCTTTGTTATCTTTGTGTATGATAAATGGTAATGAAGGTTTCTTCCAAGTATTTGACAATAAATCATTAAACCATACGAGATAGTTGGAGGCTTTAGACAAACAAACATATTCTGCCTCAGTTGTTGATGTGGCTACTAAATCCTGTTTTCCAGTGTACCAGTAAACTGGACAATCGTTAAGAAAAAATATATAACCTGATGTGCTTTTTCTACATATGGTATCACCTGCCCAATCCGCATCGGCGTAACAGGTGAGGATGGGCTCTTTGACATTATTAGGTTCCAATAATAAACAGAAGTCTAAGCTGTGTTTTAAGTACCTTAATATTCTTTTAACGGCTTCCCAATGATACATTAAGGGTTTGCTGACGTACCTGGATAATAAATTGAGGGGCAAAGCAATATCAGGTCTAGTCCAATTAGAAATATATAAAAGGGAACCAATAACTGATCTGTAGAGTGTATTATCCTTAAATTCAGGGGATGATTCATCTATGTTCCTTAAGAAATCAGTTTGCATAGGAGTGTCACAAGGCTTAGCATCATTTAAATTACACTTGTTTAGGAGTTCTATAATCTTATCTTTCTGAGAAAGTTTGAATCCTTTTTTGGTTTTACTGATTTGAACTCCAAGATATTTATTTTAATGATTTTAAAGAAAAATGTTCATTTAGTTTTGTTACAAATGTGTCTCTTTTTTCCTTATGTTTACCTATATACAAAATATCATCCACATAAATTAACACAAATTCTAATGAGTCACCCTCCTTTTTGACAAAGAAACAGTTGTCAGCAGTAGTAGCATTGAAATTCATAGTTCTGAGTACTTTGACTAAACATTCATACCAGCGTTTGCCAGATTGTTTTAATCCGTACAAACTTTTATTTAATAATCACGTTTCATTTTTGTTTGTGTATTGACTATGAGGTGCTCTTACATATATCTCTTTATCAAGTTTTGCGTGTAGATACGCAGTCTGTATGTCATATTGGAATACATCAAGGTTAAGTGCTGATGCTATAACTAAAGCTGTTTTGACACTCTCAGTTCTTACTGTGGGAGAGTATGTGTCTGTGTAATCCTCAGGATATTTTTGAGCATAACCTTGTGCAACTAATCTAGCTTTGTATAATGTGTTGCCTTCTTCTAGATTTTTAATTTTGTATATCCACCTGGTGCCTATAATGGTTTTATCCTTAGGTGCAGGTGTAGGTGTGAATACATTTAACTCTCGTAAACTGTCCATCTCCTTGGTCATGGCTAATTCCCATTTTCTTCTTTCTTCAGTGGGAAGCTTTAATACTTCCTCGTATGTGTTTGGCGTTGATGTTTCACTATCCATGTACATTACGTAATCTTTGTATTTGCTTGGTACTTGATTTCTGTTACATCTGATTGTTTTTTCTGGTTTACTATCGTTATCATGTAAGTATCTTGCCTCCTTTTTTGTTAACGAATCTGTCTTTATTCTGTGTTGACTGTTTGTCCATGTTTTATTCTTGTTTCTATGTGTGTTGTGATTGCATTCTTCTCTATCTATTTTATCTTTATGCTCAGTGTCTGAATTTGTGATTGGGAATATTTCATTAAGATGTATTTTAGACCAGTTGGCCTGTTCATGAAATACAGCTGTTCTAGAAATTATAAATTTGTTATTATTATCAATAAATCTGTACCCTTTTGTGCCTGTTTCGTATCCCATGAATCTAAGTCTTCTGGACACGTTCTCTCCTTTACGCCTCAATTGTTTTGGTATGTGTACATCCGCTGTGACTCCAAATATGTGCATGTGTGCTATTTTGGGTTTTCTACTGTACATTAATTCATATGGTGTCTTGTTTATAATGCTGGACCAAGTTCTATTTTGTGTATAATTGGAATATTGTAATGCTTCTGACCAGAATTGTTTTCCTAAGCCAGCATCTTCTAATGTGCATCTAATCATGGTTTGTAATGTCGAGTTCTTTCTCTCTACTACTCCATTTTGAAATGCAGAGAAAGGGCTAGACGTGAAATTGTTTTTTAGCCATTGGGAGAATTCTTTTGACATGAATTCAGATCCCCTATCTGTCATGATTTGTTTTATTTTAATATTATGTTGTGTTTCTACACATTTGTAAAACTCTTTAAATTTCTGAAAGGTTTCATCTTTGTGTTTTAAAGTGTAGACAAATCCGTAACGACTATAGTCATCTACAATAGTCAGAAAGTATTGTTTTCTATACGTGATTGATGGTGTTAATGGACCAACCAAATCCATATGTACCAAATCAAAAATTTGATTAGTTGATCTTGTTGCCTTTCTTGGTTTGGGGCTAGTTCTGAGTTTTGTGGACTTACATACTGAGCATTCCAAATAGTTTTTACAATTTTTTATTTTATTTTAACACCTTCAGCATGTTCAATCATCTTTTGTACTACAGGAAAACTAGCATGCCCTAATTTCCTATGTAAAATATGCGCACATTCGTCGTGAATTGGTTTTCCAATTGTAGTTTTTTTGTTATTGGATGTGTCATTAATAGATGTGTCTTTGTGACTATGAATTGTTTCATGTTCCTCATTATCACTATTGCTATTGTCTCCATTATCTATGTCATTGTTATCATCCATGTTGGAATCAATGTTGTGTAACCATCTTTCTTTTATGATTAAATATGGTAGACCTCCTTTGATAATCACACTACCTAAGCTTGTTTTGTTTTTCTCTAGTGTTGCTTTTCCTTTTGAGAATACTATATTTATGTCAGAATCTCTACTTAGTTTTATTGCACTAAGTATGTTATGAGGTATTTCTGGTATTAGTAATACCCCCTCTATTTTTCCTAGACCGGGTAAGTTTACATTTCCTCTACCAATAACTTGGACTTTTTCTTGATTAGCTACTTTGATTACAAATTTATCTTCTATAAATGAAGATAATATACTTTTGTTATGTGTAGTGTGATTAGTTGCCCCAGAATCAATGAGCCAATCATTGTCCCCTGACTGTTGTATGTTAGATGTATTATGTTTGTTTAATCCGTTTAGTGAACCAGACCTTCTATCTTTTGAATTATCCCTGCCCCCTCTATGTTCTCTATAGTTGGGAGAGCTTCTATATCTATGTCTATCAACGGATGATCGTCTGTTATGGTATCTACTTCTATAGTCAGTTTTTTGCCTTTCTCTAAGGAATTTAGGACAATCTCTTCTACAATGTTCTTTAGACCCACAGTTGTGGCATTCAATTGATTCACGATATTTTTCTTGGAATGCTACTCTCTTATATTGTCTCTGTTCTATGTGGTTATTACAGCGACTCCTTCTTGAATTATCTTCAGCTATTAGCTTATTTGATAAATTCTCTATGGATAAGTATCCTAAATTAATTGTGTCTAAATGTGATATATAGTTATCCCATGATGGGTCTAATGAGTTAATGATAACACTCTTCATTGTTTGATCTGAAATTATCTCTCCCCTTAAATGCAGCTCTGCTCTGATTTTGTTTAAAGATATTAAATGTTCACTTATAGTAACCCCTGGCTTTATCCTAGCTGAGAAGAAATCTTTAGACATCCTGGTAGTAGTCGCTACACTTTCACTATGAAACAATTTAAACATGCATTGGATAATTTCTGAGACAGTCAAATTGTGCTTAATACTATGGTACATAGCAGGAGATATACTGGATATTAATAAGTAAAATGCTCTGTGGTGTAGGCAGTCCAATTTTAGAGTCCAAGGTCTTTTGGGGGGGTTAGTAATAAAGAATAATAAGTTTTCTTTTAGAAAAACAACCTGAAGTTGTTGACACCATTCTTGCAAATTAATACCATCTATTCTCAGTTTTGGGAAATCATTGGGCAAATTCCCAATACTGTTAGATCCATTACTTACAACTGGAGGTAGTCCGTGATCTTGCAAGTGTTGATAGTTGCAGAATGGTGTGGGTATGCTTGCAACGAGTCTGAATGGCTCTCTCTGCTCTTCATGTCCTCCGTAGTTGTCTGTGTAGGTCTGCACATGCGCGTTGCTCATTTCGCTTCTGGAGCTGTCAGGAGAGGTTCTCGCTGCTGCAGCTCCCTCGTAGCGTTCCTCTTCCGATGAATCGGTCTCCGGTTCGATCTTGGGTGTCCAGGTGACAGCAGGCGCTCGTTTCTTTTCGTTGAGATGATTCTTGTTGAGATCGCTGGTTCCTGGGATCGTCTGTGGAGTGGGGTGGTATTTGCAGGGCTCTCTGGGTTCAGGTGTCGGTGCTCTCGTCGTTTGGATAGAAGCGGGTAGATTCTGAGATGTTTGCTTGCTTGCTTGTCTTTTCTTTATTTCTCGATTGCTAGCTTTTGTTGATTCTTTTGTAATTCTTAATTTTGGACCGAATGTTGCAAAAAGCGTTTTCATTGCTGATTCTATTTGCATTTCTATTGAAGTTTCTTCGATGTCTGTGTCTGATTCTTCTGAAGAGTAAATTTTCTCTTTTTTGTTTTTTGCATCATGTAAGGCTTTTCGCGCCAGATATTTTGAATTCTGCTTTCTGATTGGCTCTGCTTCGCTCATCTTAGTGGTCTGTTGGAACCAAGATGGCTGCCATTCAAAATTTTGTGTGGGACTGTTAGTCTTCTTTTTTGTTATATTCTTATCTACAGGTAATTCGCTCACCATTTTTGATTCTTTAGGTTCATCTGTTGCGATGTGTTTCTCTCTCGCTGCTCCGTTGTTTTTTATTATGTCTTGGAGGTTCGCGATGAGATTTTCGTCATCCTTTTGACTTTTCAAGAGTCTCAGTATCTCTGACCTGAGTTCGTTGTTTTCTATTTCGTTCTCTTCTTGGTCATCAGTTTCATCCATTATCTCCTCGTTGTCTGTAGTGCAGTCTTCAGATTCTCTCGATATTGCAGTTGTGGATTCATCGATCATTTCTTGATCCGCTTCCATTTCTTTACTGTGTGCCCTGGTGTTGGGTCTTTCTCTTTTGTTTCTGGAGTTTTCTCTCTTAGGCATATCTAAAGTTTTATTGAGTCAATTCAACCATCCTCTGCTACCAGATTGTTGCGTAATTTTAAGGATCAGACTCAATAATTGATTTAAGAGCCTTGGTACTACAGTGGTTTAAAGCACCCTGTTATTAACACAGCTGCCTGCAATTTACTGCTGGTTCGAATCTCTCCAAGGCTCAAGGTTGACTCAGCCTTCCATCCTTTCTAAGGTAGGTTAAATGAGGACCCAGTTTGTGGGGGCAATAAGCTGACTTTGTATAAATATACAAAAGTATGAAGGCTATTGCTTAACGCACTGTAAGCCGCCCTGAGTCTCCGGAGAAGGGCGGCATATAAATCAAATTAAAAAAAAAAAAAAAAAGAATAAAGTATTCAAACATAACACTGTTTATTTACAGTAGGCATTCTATATTCACTGAGTAATCGCAGATAGAAGCAAGGAGGAGGTGCATACAGCTCCTTTTATATTCACAAGGCGGAGTAAAGTATGGGAGTGGTTACATATGAATATATTAAGGGAGGAAGAATAAATTAACCCCTAATACCCCGAGTATATACAGTTTCCATATTGGAGAATAAGGCATTTACTTGTGACATTTTTCTTCTCTAATGTTTCTGTTTAATACTTCTAGTGTTAACACAAACAACAGTGGTGACAGTGGACAACCTTGTCTCGTTCTTTTTTGTATTTCAGTAGATTCAGTCAATTCTCCATTTATCATTACTTTTGCTGTTTGTTTATGATATATAGCTTCTACGGCTTGAATAAATTTCCTCCCAAAGCCCATCTGTTGGAGCTGTAATAACATAAATCACCAGTTCACGTTATCAAAGGCTAAAGTGACTTTTGACTTTTGGAAAGTTGCCTGGACTATCTATGGAATGGATTAATAACCTTGAGATGTAAAGAATTATTATTGAATATTCTGAGGAGCAACATCAGACTTGATTTCTGGACTGTTGATAAGAGTGGGACTTATTAAAACAAGACAAGAGGCTATATCAAGGGGAGATGAGTGGGACTCCAGGAGAAATGGTGTTGATGTTCCAAGACATATGGGATGCTATGACAAAGAATTACAGAGAAACATAGAACTGCAAGGCATGAATGGGAAAATGGAAAATATCTTACAACTGATAATGAACGAAGATCAAAGAGTCCAGGAAAGAGAGGAGATAACAGAAAGAACAGAGGGAAAATCAGAACAGACAAATCAGCAAATAAAACAAGAAGATGAGAAGGAGAAGATGACCAAAATAATAATGACTGATGAAATAAATCAAGGAAAAAGTACTTTTAAGAGATTTAAAAATGGAATCTGATAAGCTGGAAGATACTTTTGAAAGGGAGATCGGGTTATGGCAGTTTAGGAGGATAGAGATGGGAGAAATACCCAGATTGAATGGTGAAGATGTAGGTGTTGATAGATATAAAGATCCAAGAGAGGAGTATGGGAGGCAAGTTAAAAAATGAATAAGAATTGAAGTGTTAAAATGGGCAAGAAATAATGGATAGAAAGGAAATATTTTCTTTTTCCTCTTATTTTCTAATATGATGGCCTGATGAAAAATTAGAATAGAGATAGAAATAAGAATACACACTTTTATATAAAATAATAGTTAGATGGAAAGATTGGAGGTTGAAAGATAGTATTATTATGTATGTCCAAATAATATGATTGGCATTAGAATGGCGTATTGAAATATTGAACAACCAATAATGAAGGACTATGTCTTAATATAAACGTGCATTAACACTAGGATAAGTAATGATGACTTGACTAGAATTTGGAATAGAGGCAGAAATAAGAAATAGAGGGAATATTAACATATATAATTTTTATATGATAGAATATGAGTAATAATTGGATGGAAAGATTAGCGGTCAAAGGATGGTATTACTATGTATGCTTAAATTATTATTATTATTATTATTATTATTATTATTATTATTATTATTATTATTATTTTATTTCTATACCGCCCTTCTCCTGCGGGACTCAGGGCGGTGTACAGCCAAGATAAAACATTGCATATAAAATTTAAAAACAATTAAAAAAACAATTAAAGAGCCTTGGTACTACAGTGGTTTAAAGCACCCTGTTATTAACACAGCTGCCTGCAATTTACTGCTGGTTCGAATCTCTCCAAGGCTCAAGGTTGACTCAGCCTTCCATCCTTTCTAAGGTAGGTTAAATGAGGACCCAGTTTGTGGGGGCAATAAGCTGACTTTGTATAAAATATACAAAAGTATGAAGGCTATTGCTGAGCACATTGTAAGCCGCCCTGAGTCTCCGGAGAAGGGCGGCATATAAATCAAATTAAAAAAAAAAAAATAAAAAAAAAAAAAATAATTTTGGCCCAAGATATTAAAAACAACCCAATTAAAACCAAATTCAATTAAAACTGAGAGGATGGGATCAAGCCAGCCCAGCTAGATGGAATAGGTGTGTTTTCAGGGCCCGACAAAAAGTCCAGAGGTCTGATATCATGCGTATCTCAGTAATAAATAATATTACTATTGGCATTAAAATGGAACATTGACATACTGAATAATTATTATAAAACAAATATGTATATTAATAATGGGATTATACAAGTTCAATTAATGTAACAAATATTATTAATGCTATTATTGTTATTTGTAACAAAATGAATTATACCCAGAGGCCACACTGTTCATGTATTGATATTGATGTAGATTTAAAAATAAAAATTCTATAAAACGGAGGGGTGGGGGGGAATATCACAGAAAAATAGAAAAATGAGCCGGTTAAGAAAACAAATCTCCAAGTGGTCAAGAAAGTAAAATATCTAGGAATTTATTTAAAAGCAAGTTGTGCAACAATTAAAGAAGATTATATAAAATTAATGCAACAAATTAAGCAAGATTTGGAGAAATGGAAGAACCCGCAACTATTGATGGTAGGAAGAGTAGTGACTATAAAAATGAATATATTGCCAAAACTACTTTTTTTTGTTTCAAACAATTCCTATAAAGTTAGATAAAAAGTTTTTTTTTTTGATGAATTGAACAAATTAATGTTGAAATATATATGGCAAGGGAAAAAAGCAAGAAGATTGAAAATGCTTCAAGAATCTAAAAACAATGGGAAAACTTCCGGTTTGCGAGCTTCGGCGACGGCGGTGATTTTCTAAGACCGCCAGCCCCGCCGCCTGTAGAGCCGCCCCGCGAACGAGGAGCGGCTCGAAAACTCCGAAATCTTGAAGATTGCAGGAGCAGAGACAGCAGGGCACAGGTTGAGCCCCTGTAACCCCCCCAGGGAATTGTTTCTGGGGGTGAAAACAGGAGCGGCTCCCTTCCAACCTGCGGAGACTCCGGGCGGCGTGGGACGATTCTGCCTTCAGCAGAACAAGCCGACAGCAGCAAACTCTTAAAGTGAGAGGAACTAATTCTAACAAATAGCGGAAATACCAACTTGAATCCAGAAACCTGAAAATTGCAAGTATTAGTGCTTTATTGACTTTTTAAATCAAGAGAAAGTGAGCGAGTGAAAGTGATTTGGAAAAAATATGGCGTCCAGCGCTTGAGTTAACGAGCTAGTGAAAGTGAATTTGTGAAGCCTCTCTGCTTTGCTACAAAGTTGAAAAGTTGCTACAAAGTTGTCTTACCTAAAGGAAAACATTTCTTTTTGCTAAAATTTGACTTTGCTTTACTTCAGTTTTATTTGACTAAATTTGGGGGACTTTTTTAGAAGCTTTTGTGGAAGAGGGAAAGGAAAAAGAACTTTCCTCTCTAGAAAAATTAGCCTACGTGGCACAATGGCTTCAAAGAAGCAGGAAGGGAAGGCATCAGGGGGGGGATCCCCCACACACAAACATCAAACGCAACTTCCCCCTGCTCAACAACTACAAACTCAGAAAAAAGAACTTGATGTGGGAGATTTAAAAGACTTTATTGCTAAAACTTTGGATGAAAAATTTCAAGAATCTCAACAGGAAATAGATCATAAACTTCAAAAATCACATGAGGAATTTCTGCAGGAAATTAATGAAGTTAAAGATATGGTGAAGCAGAATCAAAATATGGTGACCAAAAAAATATCAGAAGTGGCGTCTGGCCTGGCAAATTTTATTGGGAAAGTTGATTTTAAAGTTGAAGAACTCAAATTAGAAGTTAATGTTAGGATGAAAGATAATGACTATAAAATTGAAGAAGCTGATAATAAAATGCAGAGAATTGAAGATGAGATTGTCATGATACAATTCCGGGCGATGGAATTTGCCATACGGCTTCGGGGAATTCGAGAGGAGGAGAGACAGGATTTGAGACAAGTTTGCTCTGAAGCCCTGGCTAAGATCTTACAAGTTAACCCTGATTTGGTATTTCACAAAATAGATAAAATTTACAGAGTCAACTCTTGGGTGGCCAGACAAAGACAATTGCCTAGAGATGTGGTCATATACTTTACTGAGAGAGAAATTAGAAATGAAATCCTCCAAAAATCTTTTCACACCTCTGTAGAAGTGGGGGGCTCACGACTTGTAATTTTTAAAGAATTACCTCCTAAAATGCTGAAAGCTAGAAAAGAGTTTGGTTTTCTTGTTAAGGAACTGAAAGACTTACAGATACCCTTCCGGTGGGATGCACCAGCTGGGATAATTTTTAGATATAAGGGAGAAGGATATCGATTGAATACCGTGGAGAAGGCACAACATTTTTATAGTACTATTCTTAAGGAAAGAACACCATCTCCACGTACATCTACAGTTTTGGAGATTAAGGAGAGTGAAGAGAGGCAGTCGGAAGAACAGCCCAAGCAAGAATTAGAAAATGTGCAAGGTGCAGAAGGAGGTTTTCTGAGTGAGCCCTTGCTGGATTCTTCTCCAATTTTGGATTTGATTCAGCTGACTGAAGTTAAAGATCAACGTATAACTAGAGCTCAATCCAAGCTACTTAAACAAAAGCAACAACAACAACAGGAAAGACAAGACAAGATGGCAGCTAAGAGTACCCCACAAGAGAGTGGAGCTATGGGAAGAGCAAGATCGAAGCTTTTGGATGAACTTCAAATATTTTGCTCTGCGCTCCAGAAACAGGCCGATGACCCTTAAGTGTCTATCTTGGAATGTTAATGGGTTGAATTCAGCACAGAAAAGGAAGAAAATATTTACATATTTGAAACAATTTAATAATGATATAATTTGCTTACAAGAAACACATATTACAACTCAAGATCAGAAATATTTGATAAATTCAAAATTAGGAGTGCATTATATATCTTCAACTTCGCAGAAAAAGAATGGTGTGGTTATTTATGTAAATAAAAAATTAACAGCAAAAATTATAGAAGTAGATCAAGATGGTAGGTTTGTAGCAATTGAATTGCTTACAGCAAATGGTCAAATTCTTTTGATTGGAATTTATGCTCCTAACCAACAACAGGATTGTTTTTACAAGATGTTACATACTAAAATATTGCAATGGGACTATAGATCTATTTTATTTATGGGAGACTGGAATGGAGTAATTGATTCTAAATTAGATAAAAAGAGCTTGGCAAAGTCTAGAATTAGACTACCGCAGACTTTTTTTGATATGAAAGAAGATATGGAACTAAAAGATGTTTGGAGAATACATAATCCGAATGAATTGGATTACACTTTTTTTTCCGATAGACATAGATCCTTTTCTAGGATTGATTTTATTCTGTTGTCAAATGATTTACTTATTAAGACAAAAAGAACAAAGATTTTTCCAAGAACTTTGACTGACCATAGCCCTGTATGGATAGAAATTGAGATGGATAAGGTTGAGAGACGTTCTTGGAGATTAAATGAGAACTTGTTTAGATATGAAAAAAATACAATAGAACTTAAAAAGCATTTGAAAGAATTTTTTGAAATAAATTTGAATAAAGGTACCCCAATTGAAATTGTTTGGGACGCTAGTAAAGCTTATATGAGAGGGGTACTTATCTACATGAATTCTAAACACAGACTGTTCCGACAAAAGAAAAGATCTGAGTTGGAAATGGAAATAAAGAATAAGGAACAGTTACTTATTAAAAACCCAACAGATGAAAGAATAAGAAGTGCTATAAAACTTTTGAAAGACCAATTTCAAATGCTTATGGCGGAACAAGTTGCAACAAGTTTACAATACGCAAAGCATAATACATTTTGCAATGCTAATAAACCGGGCAGATGGTTGGCTTACACACTGAGGAAAAAACAAAGTATACGGACTATTGATAGTATTGACATTGGAGGGAAAGAAATTTTTCAACAAAAATTAATTAAAGAAGCTTTTGTGGATTATTATACTAAATTATATGCCAAAGAAGAGGTGCAGAATGGACTTATAGAAAAATATTTAAAGGATAAGAGAATTACAAAAATTACTGATCAACAAAAGGAAAGAATGAATTACCCTATAACAGTGGAGGAGATAATAGCAGCAATTAAGCAGCTAAAAACAGCTAAAGCGCCTGGCACGGATGGTTTGACAGCAGTGTATTACAAAACTTTACAAGCTGAAATGGTGGAACAACTTAGAGATTTATTTTGTAATATTCAACAAGGGGGTAAAATACCCCCATCTTGGACAACTGCTTATATATCTTTGATACCAAAGGAACAAGTTGGTCCTAAAAAACCAGAGAACTACAGACCAATATCTCTTTTGAATACAGACTATAAAATTTATGCGAAGGTATTAGCCAACAGGTTGATGCCAGTAATTCAAAAAGTGATTCATGAGGACCAAGCGGGATTTATTGAGGGCAGATATATGAAGGATAATGTAAGGCAAGTAATAGACTTATTGGAATATCTTGATAAGAATAAACAGATTTCTGCAGTGCTGGTTTTCTTGGATGCGGAGAAAGCCTTTGATAGAGTGGATTGGAACTTTCTACTAAAGACTTTAAAAAAGATGGGCTTTGGGGACCAATTTATACAGGCGATTTCAGCAATTTATCAAGAGCAAAAAGCACAGATTATTATTAATGGAAGTTTGACGACAGAGTTTAAAATTGAAAAAGGAACAAGACAGGGATGTCCGTTGTCCCCACTTTTATTTATATTAACATTGGAAGTCTTGCTAAATATAATACGGGACTCAAAAATCTTGAAAGGTATAGTGATAAGGCAAGAGGATTATAGAATAAAGGCATTTGCAGATGATCTGGTTGTTACCCTATCACAACCAATGGAATCAATAATCCTGATGAACGACATTATACAAGACTATGGTAGAGTTTCAGGTTTTAAACTGAACTCAAAAAAGACTAAAATGATAGTTAAGAATATGACACAAGATCGTAAACATGAGCTTGAAAGGAGGGCAGGTTTTGAAATTGTACCTAAGGTAAAATATCTTGGAATTCAGGTTGCAGAATCAAATATGAAATTGTTTCAAAATAATTACGAGGTGTTGTGGCGAGAGGTTCAGAAAGACATGGAGACCTGGAAAAAGCTGCAGCTGTCTTTACTTGGAAGAATAGCAGCAGTTAAGATGAATATTTTGCCAAGATTTCTGTTTTTGTTTCAAATGATTCCGGTGCTTAAAAGTGATAAACAACTGAAAGTCTGGCAGTCTGGTGTGAATAAGTTTGTCTGGAACGAGAAAAAGCCGAGAGTGAAATTGAAAATTATGCAAGATGTTCCAGAAAGAGGAGGCCTTAAACTCCCAAACCTACAGTTATATTATGATGCAGCAGCTTTAACTTTAACAAGTGACTGGTTTGGAAATAAAAAGGCTGGAATATTGAATGCAGAAAGTTTTGATCTTGAATTTGGATGGCATGCTTATTTATTTTATGATGATAAAGTTGATAAAGTATTTAAAAGTCATATACTCAGAGATTCTTTGATGAGAGTTTGGAAGAAGCACCGACTCAAATGGGATTATAAAATACCGCTATGGCTGGATCTTGGTCATACCTTGTGGAATACAAATATAATGTCACTCGGGGGGTTTTTATACAAAGAGGTTCTTTTTACAGATGCGGGCAGATGGCAGCTGAAGACATTGCAGACACTGTTGGACGAAGGGATTAATTTAACCTGGTTACAATATAATCAATTACAAATGAGATGGAAAGAGGACCAAAAAACTGGTATTATGTTGCATGAGGAAGAATTGGTTAGACATATAAGAGAGAAAGGTCCAATGCATATTAAAAGGCTGTATAATGTTTTGTTAGAAAGAGATTCAGAAACGGAATTAGTTAAAGATTGTATGATTAAGTGGGCACAGAATTTTGAAGAACCAGTGATGCTGGAAACTTGGGAAAAAATTTGGGTTCAGAATGTTAAATTTACACAGTCGCAAAACCTGAGAGAAAATTTTTATAAAATGTTTTATAGATGGCATTTAGATCCTAAAAAGTTGTCATGTATGTACCCTAATGTTCAGCCAAAATGTTGGAGATGTGATTGTGTAGATGCTACATATTATCATGTTTGGTGGACCTGTAGGAAAGTTAAGGCTTTTTGGATAAAAATTTGGTGGGTCATGCAGAATGTTTTGAAGAAAAAAATTCAATTTTCTCCACAATTGTTTTTATTGGGTATAGTTAAGGGTTTTACACGGGGTGAAATAAAACTAATATTGTATATGATAACAGCAGCTAGATTGTTGATAGGTAAATATTGGAAGAATGAAGCTTTGCCTACTATCGAGGAATGGACTTTGAAGATGGCCAGCTTTGCAGAGATGGCGAAGATTTCAGCGTATCTAAAAGATTGTTCACAAGAGACTTACGAATGGGAATGGAAAAGGTGGATAGAATATGTTCAGAACAAATACCAAACCAGAAAGTATCAAATAGCTTTTATTTGAAAATAATGTATTAGAAATATTTTTATGTAAAGAGACAAAGAGGAAAAATTATATAGGGGGAGGGATGGGTTCAGGTTTATATATTAGTGTTATTAGTTATGAGTATGTAATAGGGAAGTCTGGGGGGGGAGGGTTAGGGAGGGTTAGGGTGGATGGGAAGTTTGGGGAGGGAGGTGGGGGGGTGAAAAAAGGGGTGAAAATGTAATTGTAAAACTTTTGCAATAAAAAAAAAAGAATCTAAAAACAATGGGTGTTTTGGATTACCAGATTGGGAGCTTTATTATCAGGCATCTGTACTTACTTGGCTGAAAGAGTGGGCAAATCTGAGACATAGATTATTATTATTATTATTGGAAGGACACAATCTTCAAATGGGGTGGCATGCTTTTTTGTGGTATGATAAGAATAAAATACATAGATATTTCCAAAGACATTATGTAAGAAGTGCATTACTGTTAGTATGGGAAAAAGTCAAAACAAAAAACTATAGGAAAATACCAGTCTGGCTTTCTATGATGGAAGCACTGATACATCCAAATGTTATTAACTTGGAAAAAATTGTAACATATAAAGACATCTTAAATGAAGATGGGGAACTTAAAACGACACAGGAATTGCAAAATCAAGGGGTAGATTTAGCATGGTGGCCATACCTGCAAATACAATCAAGATATGTGAAAGATACAAAAACACATGGATTCTATAACGAGCCAACAGCACTGGATCAGATACTTTTAGGGATGGATGAAAAATTAATTTAAAAAATATATAGTTATTTGTTAAGTATTAAAATGGAAGACGAACAGGTAAAAGAAACAATGATAGCATGGGCAAAAAACTTTGGATATAATATAAAACTAGATAAATGGCCAAAAGCTTTGGGATAGAAATTATAAATTGACAATGGCAACCTCTTATAAGGAAAATTTGTATAAAATGTTTTATAGGTGGTATTTACCACCAGCAAGACTAGCAAAGTTGTTTTAAGAATTTGTCCACAAAATGTTGGAAATGTAATCAGATACCGGGTTCTTACTTTCATATGTGGTGGACTTGTCCAAAAGCAAAAAAAATCTGGATGAAAATGCACACATAGTTAGATAAAATGATAAAGCAACATATAGACTTAAAACCAGAAATATTTTTGTTAGGTATACTACCAGAAAATTACAACAAAGGGACTACATATTTAATAATATATGTGTTGACAGCAGCGAGAATTGTATTTGCACAATACTGGAAAAATGAAGATTTACCTACAGATGAAAGTATAATTAGAAAAATATTAGACTGTGCGGAGATGGTTAATAATAAAAGGAAGAGACTTCCGGCGGTGATGTCATCATGGAGAGGGTGAGGAAACGGGGCACCGTATCCAAAACCCAAAAACTCTGTATCAGGAGCCTTTAAAAGGCACTCTCGATCCCGTAGAGATTGGGATAGAAAAAGGGAAGATCCGAAGCCCCCGGTCGACACGCAATCGCCTGGGAGGACAAAAGACTAATCCCCTTAAAACTGGTGGAGAGGAAGTCGGCCAGTAAGGCGGACTAGGAACAATGGCAGCCATATAGAGTGGAAGCAAAAAGTGAAGAAAACAGTTTCTAGTGGCAGAGATACGAACCCAGAAGAAAGTAATCAGAAAAAAAAACCCCGGAGGATCAGAAGCACGGAGTGAGGAAGACGCAAAAGGGATGGACAAGACAGATCCAACAAGCGGCGACAGACTCAGAGGGAAGTGCGGCACGAAACAGAAAAGAGGTTAGTGTGAGCGAAGGAGGGTCCCAGAGAGTGAAACAACAGAATGAGAGGAGGACTAGTGGCAGAGATAAGATCTCTGGGATGGAGGGAATCGGAGAAGGCGAAACACAGGAGAAATTAAACTACCTTATGAGTCAAAGAAGTTAAAAAGTTTAATTTTGAAAAATCCATGGAATTTAAATTGTGATTGGTGACTGTAAAATGGAGATATAAAAACTAAGAAGAAGGAAAAACGAGAGACATAGATGGACTTGAAGGTGGAGTTAAATACTTGAAAGAAGACTGATGCAATAGCACATACAGTAATTAATTACTGTATGGTTAAATCACTGAGTTTGAAAGAGAGGAATGTTACAGAGTATAATGAATGAAGGAATAAGACATTAAGTGAATTATAGTAATATATAGAGGGGAAGGGGAAAAAAGAGAAGCAGAAGAAAAGCAAATTAAATAAATTGTACTGATTAAATACACTGCAAAGTAATACTTGATTATATTGTTATATTGTTATATGTAGTGTCATATATTGTATAATAGATGAATTCAGATTAAGTAAAAATTTATACAGGTTATAAGTAAAGGTGTATTTAAAATTGTTTTTGAATAAGTAAAAGGTACAGAAATACGTGTATCCAAAGAAAAAAGAGAAATTAAGAATTAAGGATCAATAATTATATGATAGTGTGGAAAAACTTTACACAAGCTTTAAAAATGTCAACTACAACAACTATAGCCAAAACAGGAAAAAAACCAACTACAAATCCTACACCAACAATGGCATCACCACTACAGCAGAGAACAATATATAATATGATAGGAAAAGAAAAGGAAAGGAAAAAACGGAAATGACATTAAACACTATGCAAAATATGTTCCAGATGATTCAAGAAACCCTATTAAAAACACAAGAAAAAATTGCGGATAATCATGAAGAAATGAAAATGTTTCATACAGAAATCAAAAATGAAATTGGAGAAGTAAAAGAGGACATTAAGAATATGAATGATAAAATTGGGGACATTCAACAAACAATAACAGAAAATGAACAAAGAATCAAAAACATGGAAACAAAAATAGATCAAGTAGAGACAAAAGTGGAAACAATGGAGCAAAAATCTTTCCAACTAAATAAGGAATGATCAGACTCAATAGCAAAGTTGGAAATGAAGAAAGCTTTGTATTTTTTGCACTTTCAAAATATAATAGAAGAAAAAGATGAAGACCTGGGAGAAAAGATGGCAGAGATAGTGTCAGAAATAATACAGAGACACAAGACAGAAATAAGAGGACAGATAGATGAAACCGACCGGGTACATACTAATTACATAAGAAAACACCAATTGGCAAGGGAAGTACATGTCAGATTTACTAAGCGAATAACCAGAGATGAAGTATACAAGAAATCACAAGAAGAAACTTTGACTTACAAGGGTAAAGAAATTATAATTTTAAAACAAATACCAAGAAGGATTAGAAACCAACACCAACAATATCAATTTTTAACAACCCAATTGATTAGATATAAAGTAATGTTTAGATGGCTGACACCAAATGGGATCCTAATTACATGGCAAGATAAAAAGTATAAAGTAGACACATTAGAGAAAGCAAGAGAATTTTATAATTTACATTTCACACAGGAAGAGGAACAGGAAAGCAAAGAAGAAACAGAGAGCAAAAGCCAGGAAAAAGAGCAAATAGAAGAAATGGAGCAAGAAAGAGAAATAAGAAGGAGTCAGGAAAAAGAACGAGAGGAAAGAGAAGAGGCAAAAGTAAAAACACGGATGGAGACAAGAAACACCAAAAAACAACAACACTAGGCGATGGAAGAGGCAATTAAACTTCTGTCAGTAAGAGAAACCCCAGCTTATCTGGAACTGAGCGAACACAGTGGGTATCGGATTTAAAACACTTTCGCTTCTCTGACAGCTCGGCTTTCAGATTGCAACAGTAGCGGATGTTTAACGTGTATTGAACGCATAAAGAAAGAACGATGGAGAAGCCTCATCTGGCTGGAACTAAGCGAACAGGGCGAGCACTGGACCTATAAAATTAATTTTTCTTTCGAAGATTTGGACTAAGAATTTTGGAACATTTGGATAACACTTGGACATTTGGAGACTTTGTTACTTTGGGAGGAGACTGCTTTGGACATTGATTGGATATTTATTGGACCTTTACTGGATATTGACTATTTAACGTAAGGAACTTTGGGATTCGGGACACCCAAAGAAGGAGTGATGGAGAAGATTTCTTTATCTGGAATTAGGAGAGCGGGACGAACGTTGGACTTATAATATTTTGTTTTTCTGAATGATTGGACATTGGAATACTTGAATAATATTCTTCAAAATTGGAAACTTGGATATTTAGAGCTGGACTGGACTGAAGGACACTTAAACTAGAAGACACTGGCTGATTGGAAAATCAATAGCATAAAAAATCAGTAATCAAGATCGTCTAACATCAGTGATCAGGAAGTAATATATATATATATCGTTCTGAACTTTTACTTAAAAGTGGATGGTCTAATTTAATACTTATCCTGTGAATTATCAGTTTATTATCTTGTTATCATATGTTTAGAGTTTAAGGATTTAAATTACACTACATTTACTATATTTATATATACTGTACCTATATATTTATACTATAAGAATTAGAAATTAATAGTACTTGATATTTATCTAATTGATATTTATTTAATAACGTAAGAGATATATTAGGTAATTAAATATTTAATAGTAACGATAACTAACTGATGAATTGTTAGAATATTATACTTTTCCCTCACTCCCTCATTTTAATTTTCCTTATTGATATTCTATATTGCTGAAAAATACTGAAAGAATATTGAAAAAAGAAGGAGAAAATTTGGGTGGAAACTTGATAAACAGATTTAGAAACAGTGATCAGTATATGAAACTTTGGGAAATAATAAAACAAAGAATACTAATGGCAACTACAAGCTCAGTAACAACTACTAAAACAAGCAAGAAAACACCCTCGAGCCAGATGATACTTATGGCTTCCCCGGCCCAACAAAAGGTAGCTGAAACCACGGAAAAGGACAAGACGAGCCCCGCTCTTAGCATGCAAAATATCCATGCTGCATTAGCAATGATCCAGGAAGGAATGAACAGAATGCAAGAAATGATGGCCCACAATCATGAAGAGACAAGGAAAAACCACAAAGAATTGAGGTTGGATGTGGGTGAAATAAAAGACAATATTAAGAATATGGATGAGAAAATAGAAAAAATTCAACAGAATATAATGGAAAATGAGCAGAGGATCCATAAAGCGGAAGAAAGAATTGAGCACATGGCTAAGAGAATGGAGAGGATGGAACAAGATCAAGGGGCGTTTAATAAGGAAACGGAGGATTCATTAACCTATCTTGAAATGGAAAAAGCATCCTTTTATTTAAGGTTTCAAAATGTGGGAAAACAAAAGGATGAGGATCTAGGGGATATAATGATTGAGATATTGGCAAAGGTAACCCAAAGAGATAAGGAAGAGCTAAGAAACGGAATAGACAAAATTTATAGAGTCCACGCTAACTATGCAAGAAGAAATAAATTACCAAAGGAAATACATATTAGATTTATGAAGAAATCGATAAAAGAAGAGATTTACAGGAAAATGAGAGAAGAGACAACGATGTACAAAGGAAAAGAAATTATAACTCTCAAACAAATACCGAGAACAAGAGACCAAAGAAGGAACTATAATTTCTTAACTACGCAGCTGAACAAATTTAAAATAAAATTCCGTTGGCTACTACCGGAAGGATTACTTATCTCTTGGGAGGAACGAAAGTATAGGATTGATAGCTTAGAAAAGGCTCAAGACTTTTTTGAACAACATTTCATCAGCGAAGAGGAGCAGGAAAGAGGAGAAAAAGCGGAATCCAGGAGACATGAGGCACAGCGGACAGAAAGAGAAGAAGAAGATCAAGAAGATAAAAGAAGAGCAGAGAGAGAAAAAATGGAGAGAGAGGGAGCGAGGGAAAAGATACAAAGAGTTACTAGAAACACAACAAAACTGAAAATAACAAACAGATAAACCAATAGAGATGGAAGGAGAATTAAGAATCATTTCGATTAATATAAACGGACTCAATTCACCAATTAAAAGAAAATACATATTTACAAAACTGCAAAAACTTGATATTGACATTATAACACTACAAGAAGTTCATATCAAAAGACAACAACAAAAATTGTTGGAAAATCAAAAATTAGAAAGATTATATACGTCCCTAGGAGACAATAAAAAGAGAGGAGTCGCAATATATGTTAAAAAACATCTAAAAACGAAACAAATATATACAGATACAGAAGGACGTATTTTAATAATAGCAATACAAACAGAATTGAAGACAATCTTACTAGTATCCATATATGCACCCAATGGAAATCAAAGCGACTTTTTTAAGAAACTGCATGATACAATTAAAGATTTGGAGTATGAAAACATCTGCATTGTCGGGGATTTTAACACAATCACAAACATACAAGATGACTATCGAAGTAATAAAAGAAGCAAAACCAGAAAGAAAACTCTACCAGATACAGTCAAGGTCCTGGTCGAAGAATTACACCTATACGACATATGGAGGGAGGCAAACAAACAAGTTAAGCAATACACATATTACTCGAGCCCGCATCAGTCATGGTCTAGGATCGACATGGCCTGGATGACGCCAGATCTCAGGAAGGAAATACAAGAGATTGAAATTACACCGAATACTTGGGCCGACCATAATCCTATAAAAATAACGTGGAAAGGGTATAGAAAACAAAAGAGATGGATGATGGACACAGGAATAATAAAGGACAAAGAATGTATACAGATGATTGAGAAAGAAGTAAAAATATTCCTTCAAATAAATACAAAAGAACAGACATCGTTACAGAATCTGTGGGACACAACAAAAGCCTACATAAGAGGACTTACCATAGCATATGCAGCCCAAAAAAATAGAGATAAACAACAAACAAGGAACAATCTAGTGGAAGAACTCAAAACATATGAATTACAGTTGCAGAAATATCCTGATAATAAAGTAATAAAACAAAAATTAAATTTGGCTAAACATAAACTGAATTTAACTATGCAAGCAGAAATTGTACACAAAATCAAACTGGCAAAGCAGAAATACTTTGAACATGCAAACAAAACAGGACGCTGGTTAGCGTATAGTTTAAAATATAGAAAAAGAGAGGAGAATAATATACCAATTACAAGACGAAACAGGACAAACATACCATTTGAATTCAGATAAAAAGCGCATAGTCAAGGACTTCTTTCAAAAGCTTTACACCCAAGAGGAAACTCAGGACCAAGATATTAAGGAATACTTAAACAAAACAAATATCTCGAAATTAGAGGAAGCCCACAGAGAGACACTAAACAGATCAATTACAATGACCGAGTTGATGGAAGCACGGAAAAAGCAAAAGAACAACAAAGTGCCAGGCCCAGATGAAATCCCAGCGGAATTTTATAAAAAGTGCCAGTGTCCGATGGACGAGTTATTACTCCAGGTCTTTAATGATGCATTGTTAGAAGCAGAAACCCCTAAATCGTGGACGGAAACTATTATCTCACTCATTCATAAGGAAGACACTGAGCCAACACTAGTTAAAAATTACAGGCCGATCTCATTGTTAAACGTGGACTAAAAACTGTTCATGACAATCATAGCACAAAGATTGAAGGCAGTCATCCACAAGTATATACACTCTGATCAAAATGGCTTTGTCCCAAGGAGACAGATTAAAAACAACATGAGAACAATCATAAATGTCCTTGAATACTATGAGCGAAGAATTGATAAACAGGTAGCCTTGATTTTTTTAGACGCGCAGAAGGCCTTCGATAATTTGAATTGGAACTTTCTTGTATTGCAATTAGAGGCCATGGAATTCGGCGATAAATTTCTAAAAATGATTAGGAAAGGATACTCATCCCAAATGGCAAGAATTACAATTAACGGGGACATGACATAAAAATTGGATATACAAAAAGGCGTACGGCAAGGGTGTCCATTATCCCCTTTATTGTTCATAATATCATTGGAAGTCCTATTGAATGAAATACGGAAGGAAGAAGAAATAAAGGGCTTGAGGATACAGAAAGAGGAATATAAATTGCAAGCCTTCGCTGACGACGTTGTGTTCATAGTGGGACAACCGGAAACAACAGAAACTAAGTTATTAGCGAAGATAGAAGAATATGGTAGAGTGGCGGGGCTTAAAATTAATAGGCAAAAAACTAAAGTCTTAACAAAAAATTTGACAAAGACACAGGAGGCACAATTAGAGGAAGAATTAGGAATACAAATTGTAAAGAAAGTAAAATACCTAGGAATCTGGCTTACCGCAAAAGCAACAACGATTAGAGAAGATAATTATATTAAATTGATGAAACAAATTAAAAATGATCTGGAAACATGGAATAAATTGCAACTATCATTTTTAGGTAAAATAGCGTCAGCAAAAATGAATATACTACCTAGATTGCTCTACCTCTTTCAAGTGATACCGATTGGCCCAGGAAAGAACTTCTTTAAGGAGCTCAATAAAATAGTAGTGAAATATATTTGGCAAGGAAGGAAGGCCAGAATAAAAATAAAATGCTTACAGGATACCTGCGAAAAGGGAGGCCTTGGTTTACCGGACTGGGAGCTATACTATAAGGCAGCATCGCTTAATTGGATAAGAGAATGGATAGAATTAAAAAATAAGAGAATGCTATATCTGGAGGGATTTGATTTGAACCGAGGCTGGCACACTTTCTTGTGGGAGGGCGCCGACAAGCAACAAAGATACTTCCAACATCATATTATTAGAGGCTCACTGTACAAAACCTGGCAAGAAATTAGAAAGCAACATTATACTAAAATCCCGAGATGGTTATCGACCATGGAAGCATCGATCTACCCAAATGTAATGGACATAGAAAAAATGAGGAGCTATCAAGAATTACTGAGCGAAGAAGGGAATTTATATATGAGGCAGGAACTCGAGAACTGGGGTATAGACATTGACTGGTGGCCTTATCTCCAAATAGAATCAAGATACAAAGCAGATCGGGAAAAATTCGGATTTCAAAATGAACCAAATGAATTAGACAAGATATTAAAAAGTATGGATGAGAAAATGATAACCAAAATTTACAATTACCTAATAAAATACAAATTAGAGGAGGAGACTGTGAAAGAAAATTTGATAACTTGGGCAAGAAACATTGGATATACTATTGAATTGGATAAGTGGGATAAATTATGGAAAGAAAATTATAAGATGACAATGTCTATACTTTACAAAAACCTTTATAAGATGTTCTACAGATGGCATCTACCACCAGCACGTTTAGCTAAAATGTTCCCAAATGTGTCACCAATGTGTTGGAAATGCAAGTCACAGAAGGGGTCATACTACCATCTCTGGTGGTCATGCAGAAAGGCGCAATATTACTGGCAAGAAATCAAGAAAATGATTGAAGAAATAACGAAACAGAAAGTTGAAATGAGACCGGAATTTTTTTTACTTGGAATAATTACCTCACAATTTACTAAGGAAATAAAATATCTCACTATACATATCGTAACAGCGGCACGCATACTGTATGCTCAAAATTGGAAATCTGAACAACTGCCAACAGAAGACAAACTAGTTGCCAAAATAACAGAATGTGCAGAAATGGACAGTCTTACAAAGCAATTACAAGAGAAAGATTATTCTGAATACTATTTAGTTTGGCAGAGATGGTATTCCTGGTTAGAGGGAAAGATAAATATAGGAAAATAATGTAGCCTGAATGTCTAAGCAGGAGCCACAGATAGCTAAGCAAGAAGTAGATTACAATTGATTTGTGTATAACTATGTGAATAAATGAATACGTAAAATAGATATGTATAGATATGTATAGAGGAAAACAGGTGGAACAGGAAAATAATCCACCGATGCAACAAATTTATGTTCTTTTTTTTTTTTTATTGCAAAAGTTTTACAATTACATTTTCACCCCCTTTTTTTTCACCCCCCACCTCCCTCCCCAAACTTCCCGTCCTCCCTAACCCTCCCTAATCCTCCCCCCCCCAGACTTCCCTATTATGTACTCATAACTAATAACACTGATATATAAACCTGAACCCATCCCTCCCCCTATATAATTTTTCCTCTTTTTCTCTTTACATTAAGATATTTCTAATACATTATTTTCAAATAAAAGCTATTTGATACTTTCTAGTTTGGTATTTGTTCTGAACATATTCTATCCAGCTTTTCCATTCCCATTCATAAGTCTCTTATGAACAATCCTTTAAGTATGCTGAAATCTTCGCCATCTCTGCAAAACTAGCCATCTTCAAAGTCCATTCCTCGATAGTAGGCAAAGCTTCATTCTTCCAATATTTACCTATCAACAATCTTGCTGCAGTTATCATATACAATATTAGTTTTATTTCACCCCGTGTAAAACCCTTAACTATACCCAATAAAAACAATTGTGGAGAGAATTGAATTTTTTTCTTCAAAACATTCTGCATAACCCACCATATTTTTATCCAAAAAGCCTTAACTTTCCTACAGGTCCACCAAACATGATAATACGTAGCATCCAAACATTCGCATCTCCAACATTTTGGCTGAACATTAGGGTACATACATGACAACTTTTTAGGATCTAAATGCCATCTATAAAACATTTTATAAAAATTTTCCCTCAGGTTCTGCGACTGTGTAAATTTAACATTCTGAACCCAAATTTTTTCCCATGTTTCCAACATCACTGGTTCTTCAAAATTTTGTGCCCACTTAATCATACAATCTTTAACTAATTCAGTTTCTGAATCCCTTTCTAGCAAAACATTATAAAGCCTTTTAATATGCATTGGACCTTTCTCTCTTATATGTCTAACCAATTCTTCCTCATGCAACATAATACCAGTTTTTTGGTCCTCTTTCCATCTCAATTGTAGTTGATTATATTGTAACCAAGTTAAATTAATTCCTTCATCCAACAGTGTCTGTAATGTCTTCAGCTGCCATCTGCCCGCATCTGTAAAAAGAACCTCTTTATATAAAAACCCCCCGAGTGACATTATATTTGTATTCCACATAGTATGACCAAGATCCAGCCATAACGGTATTTTGTAATCCCATTTGAGTCGGTGCTTCTTCCAAACTCTCATCAAAGATTCTCTAAGTATATGACTTTTAAATACTTTGTCTACTTTGTCATCATAGAATAAATAAGCATGCCATCCAAATTCAAGATCAAAACTTTCTGCATTCAGTATTCCAATCTTTTTACTTCCAAACCAATCACTTATTAAAGTTAAAGCTGCTGCATCATAATATAACTGTAGGTTTGGGAGTTTAAGACCTCCTCTTTCTGGAACATCTTGCATAATTTTCAATTTCACTCTCGGCTTCTTCTCATTCCAGACAAACTTATTCACACCAGACTGCCAAACTTTCAGTTGTTTGTCACTTTTAAGCACCGGAATCATTTGAAACAAAAACAGAAATCTTGGCAAAATGTTCATCTTAACTGCTGCTATTCTTCCAAGTAAAGACAGTTGCAGCTTTTTCCAAGTCTCCATGTCTTTCTGAACCTCTCGCCACAACACCTCATAATTATTTTGGAACAATTTCATGTTTGATTCTGCAACCTGAACTCCAAGATATTTTACCTTAGGTACAATTTCAAAACCTGCCCTCCTTTCAAGCTCATGTTTACGATCTTGTGTCATATTTTTAACTATCATTTTAGTCTTTTTTGAATTCAGTCTGAAACCTGAAACTCTACCATAGTCTTGTATAATGTCGTTCATCAAGATTATTGATTCCATTGGTTGTAATAGGGTAACCACCAGATCATCTGCAAATGCCTTTATTCTATAATCCTCTTGCCTTATCATTATACCTTTCAAAATTTTAGAGTCCCGTATTGTATTTAGCAAGACTTCCAATGTTAAAATAAATAAAAGTGGGGACAACGGACATCCCTGTCTTGTTCCTTTTTCAATTTTAAACTCAGTCGTCAGACTTCCATTAATAATAATCTGTGCTTTTTGCTCTTGATAAATTGCTGAAATCGCCTGTATAAATTGGTCCCCAAAGCCCATCTTTTTTAAAGTCTTTAGTAGAAAATTCCAATCCACTCTATCAAAGGCCTTCTCTGCATCCAGAAAAACCAGCACTGCAGGGATCTGTTTATTCTTATCAAGATATTCCAATAGGTCTATTACTTGCCTTACATTGTCCTTCATATATCTGCCCTCAATAAATCCTGCTTGGTCCTCATGAATCACCTTTTGAATTACTGGTATCAACCTGTTGGCTAATACCTTCGCATAAATTTTATAGTCTGTGTTCAAAAGAGATATTGGTCTGTAATTCTCTGGTTTTTTAGGACCAACTTGTTCTTTTGGTATCAAAGATATATAAGCAGTTGTCCAAGATGGGGGTATTTTACCCCCTTGTTGAATATTGCAAAATAAATCTCTAAGTTGTCCCACCATTTCAGCTTGTAAAGTTTTATAATACACTGCAGTCAGACCATCCGTGCCAGGAGCTTTGGCTGTTTTTAACTGTTTAATTGCTGCTGTTATCTCCTCCTCTGTTATAGGATAATTCATTCTTTCCTTTTGTTGATCAGTAATTTTTGTAAGTCTCTTATCATTTAAATATTTTTCTATAAGTCCATTCTGCACCTCTTCTTTGGCATATAGTTTAGTATAATAGTCCACAAAAGCTTCTTTAATTAAATTTTGTTGAAAAATTTCTTTCCCTCCAATATCAATACTATCAATAGTCCGTGTACTTTGTTTTTTCCTCAATGTATAAGCCAACCATCTGCCCGGTTTGTTAGCGTTGCAAAATGTATTATGCTTCGCGTATTGTAGGCTTGTTGCAACTTGTTCCGCCATAAGCATTTGAAATTGGTCTTTCAAAAGTTTTATAGCACTTCGTATTCTTTCATCTGTTGGATTTTTAATAAGTAACTGTTCTTTATTCTTTATTTCCATTTCCAACTCAGATCTTTTCTTTTGTCGGAACAGTCTATGTTTAGAATTCATGTAGATAAGTACCCCTCTCATATAAGCTTTACTTGCGTCCCAAACAATTTCAATTGGGGTACCTTTGTTCAAATTTATTTCAAAAAATTCTTTCAAATGCTTTTTAAGTTCTATTGTATTTTTTTCATATCTAAACAAGTTCTCATTTAATCTCCAAGAACGTCTCTCAACCCTGTCCATCTCAATTTCTATCCATACAGGGCTATGGTCAGTCAAAGTTCTTGGAAAAATCTTTGTTCTTTTTTTTTAACAAGTAGATCATTTGACAACAGGATAAAATCAATCCTAGAAAAGGATCTGTGTCTATCAGAAAAGAAAGTGTAATCCAATTCATTTGGATTATGTATTCTCCAAACATCTTTTAGTTCCATATCTTCTTTCATATCAAAAAAAGTCTGTGGTAGTCTAATTCTAGACTTTGCCAAGCTCTTTTTATCTAGTTTAGAATCAATTACTCCATTCCAGTCTCCCATAATTAAAATAGATCTATAGTCCCATTGCAATATTTTAGTATGTAACATCTTATAAAAATAATCCTGTTGTTGGTTGGGAGCATAAATTCCAATCAAAAGAATTTGACCATTTGCTGTGAGCAATTCAATTGCTACAAACCTACCATCTTGATCTACTTCTATAACTTTCGCTGTTAATTTTTTATTTACATAAATAACCACACCATTCTTTTTCTGCGAAGTTGAAGATATATAATGTGCTCCTAGTTTTGAGTTTATCAAATATTTTTGATCTTGAGTTGTAATATGCGTTTCTTGTAGACATATTATATCATTATTAAATTGTTTCAAGTATGTAAATAATTTCTTCCTTTTCTGTGCTGAATTCAACCCATTGACATTCCAAGATAGACACTTAAAGGTCATCAGCCTCTTTCTGGAGCGCAGAGCAAAATATTTGAAGTTCATCCGAGAGCTTCGATCTCGCTCCTCCCATAGCGCCACTCTCTTGTATGATACTCTTAACTGCCTTCTTGTCTTGTCTTTCCTGTTGTTGTTGTTGCTTTTGTTTAAGTAGCTTGGATTGAGCTCTAGTTATACGTTGATCTTTAACTTCAGTCAGCTGAATCAAATCCAAAATTGGAGAAGAATCCAACAAGGACTCGCTCAGAAAACCTCCTTCTGCACCTTGCACTATTTCTAATTCCTGCTTAGACTGTTCTTTCAATTGCCTCTCTTCACTCTCCTTAATCTCCAAAACTGTAGATGTACGTGGAGATGGTGTTCTTTCCTTAAGAATAGTACTGTAAAAGTGTTGTGCCTTCTCCACGGTATTCAACCGATATCCTTCTCCCTTATATCTAAAAATTATCCCAGCTGGTGCGTCCCACCGGAAGGGTATCTGTAAATTTTTCAATTCCTTAACAAGAAAACCAAATTCTTTTCTAGCTTTCAGCATTTTAGGAGGTAATTCTTTAAAAATTTCAAGTCGTGAACCCCCCACTTGTACAGAAGTGTGAAAAGATTTTTGCAGGATATCATTTCTAATTTCTCTATCAGTAAAGTATATGACCACATCTCTGGGCAGTTGTCTTTGTCTGGCCACCCAAGAGTTCACTCTGTATATTTTATCTATTTTATGAAATACCAAATCAGGATTAGCTTGTAAAATCTTAGCCAAGGCTTCAGAGCAAACTTGTCTCAAATCCTGTCTCTCCTCCTCTCGAATTCCCCGAAGCCGTATGGCGAATTCCATCGCCCGGAATTGTATCATAACAATCTCATCTTCAATTCTCTGCATTTTATTGTCAACCTCATCAATTTTATAATCATTATCTTTCATCTTAACATTAACTTCTGATTTAAATTCTTCAACTTTAAAATCAACTGTCCCAATAAATTTTGCCAGGCCAGACGCCACTTCTGAAATTTTTTTGGTCACCTTATTTTGATTCTGTTTCACCATGTCTTTAACTTCATTAATTTCCTGCATAAATTCCTGATGTGATTTTTGAAGTTTATCATCTATCTCCTGTTGAGATTTTTGAAATTTATCATCCAAAGTTTTAGAAATAAATTCTTTTAAATCTCCCACATCAAATTCTTTTTTCTGAGTTTGTAGCTGTTGAGCAGGGGGAAGTTGCGTTTCATGTTTATGTGTGGGGGATCCCCCCCCTAATGCCTTCCCTTCCTGCTTCTTTGAAGCCATCCTGGCTCGTGATCTAGTTTTTCTAAAGAGGGAAGTTCCTTTTCCTTTCCCTCCTGCACAAAGACTTCTAAAAAAGTCCCCCAGATTTGATCAAATAAGGGTTAAAATAAAGCAAAGTCCAATATTGAAAAGGGAAAAATTTCCCAGTTGTTTCTCTTATAACAAGCAAGGCAACTTTGTAGCAACTTGGAAACTTTGTAACAAAGCAAAGTAACTTCACCAATCCACACTCGCTGGCTCGTTAACTCTGAGGCTAGGCGCCATGTTTTTTCAAAGCACTTTCACTCACTCGCATTTTCTCAGATTGAAAAGTCAACAAAGTGCTAATACTTGCGTTTCCAAATTTCAGGATTCAGTAGTTTCGCTGTTTATTAAAGCTGGTTCTTTCGCTTTAAGTTTCCTGCAGCCGGCTTGTTCTGCAAAAGCAGAATCGTCCCACGTCGCCCGGAGTTTCAGCAGGTTGGGAGGGAGCCACGCCTGTTTTCTCCCCAGAAACTTCCCTGGGGGGTTACAGGGGCTCAACCTGTGCCCTGCGATCTCTCCTTCTTCAATCCTATGGATTTAGAAGTTTTCGAGCCGCTTCTTCGTCTCGAAGCGGCTCTACAGGCGGCGGGGCTGGCGGAGCTTCAAAGAGCGCCGCCGTCGCCGAAGACAAGGAAACCGGAAGGAAATTTATGTTCTTTTTGATGTTGGTTTGTTTTTCGTATTGTTTTATTGTATTTATGTTTGTTTGCATTTTACTGTTGTTTTTTCTTTTTTAAACAATAAAAAATTGAAAAAAAAAAAAACTTCTGTCAGTAAACATAAATGGATTAAATGCAGCAAAGAACACATTCACAAAATTACGAAAATTGGAAGCAGATGTGATATGCCTTCAAGAGGTATATATTAAAAAAAAAAAAGATACCAAAAACTATTAGAAAATCCAAAATTAGGAAAACTATATACATCAATTGTGATGGTCGAATTAGAAATAGAAGGGAAAAAATCACTATAGACATCATTACTACTATTATATTGCATTGGTCCATGGTGACATTGTCACTACCAGTTCAGGCACTTGACCCAGCAACCTCATCGCCATAGAGGGCACGCCTGATAGCCATGCAATACCAGCCATGGGTGGGTTTCTTGGTTCAGGATCCCAAGCCTGTAGTTTGGTTTCTTCCTTGAGGTTTCAAAGCCTTGTGTGGGTACCTTATATGGTTTCCAAGCCAAAGCCCATACTGTTCATATGAACTGCCAAATTCCAACAATCGCTTATTTATTATTGAATGTACGTTCTTTAGCATCACTTCTGGGAATTGATACTGTTGACCTGACAGTGTAACTGAAGGCGCTGGAAGCATGCAAATAAGATGTGGTTCTGGAACCCAACAAACATCTTGTTTTTCAGGCCAATAAAATGAATGAGAAGGGCCTTGTGGATGCATAAATGTTACCAATGCATCATTTTGTTCGATTGAAATTTCCACGACATTGCCTACCCACCATTTTTTGTCATAAATGCAGGCAACATAACAACTAGGAAATATGTCAGCCAATTTTAAATTTGGATCGACGGTATTGGACATTTTGGCCACAAAGTTAATTGTGTCATTTGAAACTTTGCTGACAGAAATCGAATTTGAATCAACTGGCACAAACTGGTGATGATCTCTTGAGCCAGCTATTGTGCTGCTAACTTTCCATCTTTCTTCTTGCAGCATCCTGCTTTCTTCGATTTCTTCCTTTGGAACGTATATATTTAAGTCGGGGAATGTTTCTGTCACAAAAGCTGAACAGATCTGTCGGCGTCAGTATTTGGTCGGTTGATGGTCACTGGAGGCTGGCTTGAGCAGCCAAATGTTTAGTTGTGCCACCAACTCCATCGCATGTTGATTTGGTGAAACAAAATCAAATGGTGAAACATTCAGTGTCTGCTATAAAATCAAGTGAAGAGACATAATAATAATAGAATCAGCAGAATTAGTTTAACTGCTCTTTCGCTTCTGTAAGAATTGCTTCGCTTCTGTAAGAATTAGAATTGCCTCTGCCATCAAGGAACTGAATGACTTCAGACCGGTTGCTCTGAAGTTATGAAGACCTTTGAAAGACTAGTGCTCAGCCACCTGAGAACAATCATGGATCCGCTGTTAGACCCCTTGCAATTTGCCTACCGAGCAAATAGATCGACAGATGATGCTGTTAATATGACTCTGCACTACATCCTACAACATCTTGAATCTCCAAAGACCTATGCAAGGGTCCTCTTTGTAGACTTCAGCTCAGCATTCAATATCATCATTCCAGATATTCTTCTAACTAAACTAAATCAGCTAGCTGTACCTGACCACACTTGTAAATGGATCATAAACTTCCTAACAGACAAGAAGCAGCAGATGAAGCTAGGCAAAATCACATCAGATACCTGCACAATTAGCACAGGAGACCCCCAGGGCTGTATGCTCTCTCCACTTTTTTCTATACAACAATGACTGTATCTCAAAAAACCCCTCTGTTAAAATATTGAAGTTTGCAGATGATACAACAGTGATTGGTTGTTGTGGCCCACCAGTGGCCAGCAGAACTGGCAGCAGATTTGGACAGTGAGGAGGTTGGGGTGGGGGGGAACATGGGCCAGTCCTGGAGTCTGGGGAAGGCTCGGACGATGGCTCTGAGTCGGAAGCAGAGAGGGGGCCAAGGCCATCTGGTAGTTCTTTGCTGCCTCCGGAGTCTCCGGAGTTTGACATCAGTGAGGCAGAAGAACAGTGTGAGCCTGTTCCCAGTGTGCGCATGTGCAGAGCTGCCAGGAGACAGGAACAATAAAGAAAACAGGGTCGACTTGGGAGTAAGGCTTGGCGGTGTTGGCCCCTCCCATAACACATAAAAGAGAAGCGAACGGGACATGAGCTTTTGCAGGAAGCAATTAGTTCATCTGGTCGGTAAAAGCTGTGGAAAAGTTCCATTTGACCCTGTGCTACGTTTGGCCGTACCCTGTGTGTGGCAATTAGTTCTCTGGCAGCATTCCAAGGGAGATAAAGTGAGTGTTTGTAAACACTCCCCTGCAAGACTGTTTGATAAGCCTTTCGACTGGGAATGACAATAATTCACAGCCATCTAAGGAAGCCTAGGTCAGAACATTGGTCTCATTCAAGACAACGATGAATCTGCATACAGATGGGAGGTTGAACAACTAGTCTTGTGGTGCAACCAGAACAATCTGGAACTCAATACACTCAAAACCGTAGAAATAGTGGTGGATTTTAGAATAAAACCTCCTATACTTCCACCTCTTACAATACTAGACAACACAGTATCAACAGTAGAATCCTTCAAGTTGCTAGGTTCTATCGTATCTCAAGACTTAAAATGGACACCTAACATCAAAAACATCAACAAAAAATCTCAACAAAGAATGTTCTTTCTGCGCAAACTCAGAAAGCTCAAACTGCCCAAAGAGCTGCTGATTCAGTTCTACAGAGGAATTATTGAGTCTGTCATCTGCACCTCCATTACTGTCTGGTTTGGCTCTGCAACCAAACAAGACAGACACAGACTTCAACAGATAATTAGAACTGCAGAAAAAACAATTGCTACCAACCTGCCTTCCATTGAGGATCTGTATACTGCACGAGTCAAAAAGAGGGCTGTGAAAATATCTACCGACATCCTGGACATAAATTGTTTCAACTTCTACCCTCAAAAAGACGCTATAGGGCACTGCACACCAAAACAACTAGACACAAGGACATTTTTTTCCCGAATGCCATCACTCTGCTTAACAACTAATTCCCACAACTGTCAAATAATTTACTAAGACTGTATTACTATTATTCTTCTCTTCCTTACTAGTATCTATATCTTCCCACTTATTACTATAACCATGTTGCTTGTATTAAAGTGGATTGATGGGATTAAGTCCTTACTCGCAATGCCTACGTGTTTAGGTGACATTGTTGAATGAGAGGACTGATGGGATTAAGCCCCCGCTCATGGTATACGTGACATCTCACCTATGCTGAGCTACCCTGGCAGGACCAAGGAAGTGGGCATGTCATACCCATATATGGTAATCATGTGTACATCCAGAAATGAATATACTGAGTGAAAAGAATATATAAACTTGTATGTAACAACCCTTCGGGGTTCAGACTTTGCTTGAGCTGCTGAACTTTGTGCAATAAACCTTTCCTTTCGATAAACAGCTGGTGTGGTCTCTTTTCTGTAACATTATCTTTCAATTATATTTTGTTTCCTAGTACGATTTGATAGCTTATTAGTAACCTTGACTATCACTACATGTTGTATCTTTTTATAATTGATGAATGTATTTTATTCTCCTTATGTACACTGAGAGCATATACATATACACCTAAGACAAATTCCTTGTGTGGCCAATCACACTTGGCCAATAAAGAATTCTGTTCTGTTCTGTTCTGTTCTGTTCTGTTCTGTTCTGTTCTGTTCTGTTCTGTTCTGTTCTATTTGTAATATAACTCCGTCTTCTTGTTTTTCTGTACTACCCTGTGCCTGGTGCATGTCTCAAACAAGAAGCGGGGTATGTCATGGCCTGGCAAGGTTCAGACATCAGGCAAATACCTGTGTTGCTAGGCACCCAGGCTCCCCTGTTCCTTGCTGCACTGGCACCAGTAACAGATAAGGAGGATAGAACAAAACAGCTACCCAGGAGCATCCTGCTCCATAGATAACGGGGCCAGAGCTACAAGGAATGCTCTGTAAGATAACAAAAGCATGGACAGAGCATGGATAAAGAATGCTCCATGGATAAGAGGGGCATAGGCAAGACATTGCCCACGTTGGGTAACAAATTGGCTACATGTGGGTATAAGATTTTGGGGTTACACTCTTCTTGGGTATGGCTTTTTTCTTGCATGCTTGTTGTCTATATGGCGTGGAATAAGTCCACCCAGGTTTTTTTCTTCGTACAAATAAAATCTGTTATTTTTCCAAGCCTCTTCTTGAGTCTCTCCTTGGCATTTTGGTGACTCAAGTACATTTTGGGACCTTACACAAGTTACACAAATTTGCTATATTAAATGACTTACAGTATAGGAGAGGGGAAAAATGTGTATTCAGTTTGAGCACCTCCCCCAACTTCCATCAAACCTCAAAAGTCTGCATAACAAATACATTCTGCTATGTGAAAACAGCATCTGTGGGCAGGGAGAATATCCACAGAAGACAAATTTCAGTTATTACAGGTAAAGCTTGGAAACTAGTGAACAGTGAAGCCCCAGTTATTCTGCTAAGGAAATCAAAGGCTGTATGTCCCAGAACAGCTGGCTTGTCACAAAGTCCAGTACATGACCAAGTGAAGATTTCTTCTTTCAAGTTTACTATTCACCCCTGCAAATAATCCTAAACTCTACCCATTCTCCTTTCAGCGGGTCAGCTCAGATGTGAGACAGATGTACAGCAATAAACCTAGATACCTGACGGCAGGGTGCAACTGAGGTATTTTAATCTCAGTTTTATACTTCCAGGATTAACGATCTACTACAGGCAACTAGAAAGTGGTAATAAAAGAGAATTCCTTTCTCTCACACACACACACTTCAGCTTTCTTTACACTGGGCAGTTTTGCAAAGTACCGTATATTCCCACATTGGTCCTAGAGACCTTTCTGCTTTGCTTCACTTAGGTAGAAATTGCAGGCCAGAAAGTCTCCCCCTTCCCCTCCCCAACATTAAAATAAACAAAAAATCCCCAATGTTACAGGGCAGCTAATAATAGAAGCTCGGCTAATCAGGAAGGAAAAAACTAAGACATTAACCAAGAATTGTACCAAAAGGCAAGATGAGGAATTGGAAGAGAAATTGGGGATTCAAATTGTCAAAAAGGTAAAATATCTGGGAATTTGGTAAACAGCAAAATGTTCTACATTAAAAGAGGATAATTATGATAAATTGGTACAACAAATACAAAAAGACTTAGACATTTGGGCAAAATTACAGATATCTTTAGTTGGTAGAATTGCCGTAATAAAAATGAATATACTACCAAAATTGTTATATTTATTCCAAACAATTCCAATAAGATTAGGGAAAGTATTTTTTCATCAATTAAATAGAATAATAGGTAAATTTATTTGGTTGGGAAAATAAGCCCAAATAAAACGCAAACTTCTTCAGGACTCCAGAACCAAAGGAGGCTTCGGCCTACCCAATTGGGAACTATATTATCAAACGGCAGCAATAACGTGGCTAAAGGATTGGGTTCAATTAAGAAATAAGAGAGTATTAACATTGGAAGGCCAAGATCTTCAATTGGGATGGCACACATTTTTATGGGAAGGAAAAAACAAAACCCATACATATTTCCAGAGACATCTAGTGTGAAATGCTTTGATAAATATTTGGGATAATATAAGGAAAAATCATTATATGAAAGTTCCAGTTTGGATAGCAACAATGGAGCCCATAATTTATCCCAACATATTGGACATAAACAAAGTAGTAAAATACTCGGAACCTTTAGACGAATTTGGAAACTTAAAATCAGAGCAGGATTTAAGAAACCAGGGGATAAAAATTGATTAGTGGCCATACCTGCAAATTAAAACAAAATATAAAAAAGACCGGGAACAACATGGAATATATACAGAACAATTGGAACTTGACAAGATACTATTAGGAACAGGGGAAAAATGATTACAAAAATGTACAATTTTTTGTTAAAATTCAAAATGGAAGAAGAAACTGAGAGAGACAATGATTAGTTCGGTGAGAAATTTTGGACACAATATTCAATTAGATCAATGGGATAAATTATGGGAGAGAAACTACAAACTAACAATGTCAGCTGCTTATAAGGATGGCGCAGAAAAATAAAAGAGATGAATTTCGAAATCAGAAAAAGCTTTATTTTGGCCAAAAGGTTCAGATAGCTTAATATAAATTCTAACATCTGAACAAAGACCTTGTTTAAGACACGTATCTTTATAGTAACAAAAAACAGGAAGTATCTTAGATCTGCCTCTTTAGCTAGCCCCCCTCCCCTATTGCTTTAGGCAGGAAGCTCCATGTGGTTTAGTTCTGCATTTTAACATAGTACCAGGAAGTTAGCTAATACTTGTAGTTTGACTTTTTGAACCCAGCAACTGTCTCTTTGCCTGCGGTTTGACTTCTTGAACTCTGCAACTTTCTCAAGTCAAAAGGGCCCTTCAGAGATCATCCAGGCTGATCCCGTATTATTTCACTCTTATATCCAATTTCATTTTACGTCCTACCTTAAGGAGAACCTCTACAAAATGTTTTATCGATGGCATCTGCCACCAGCGAGATTGGCCAAGATGTTCTTGAATAGGTCCTGGAATGTTGGAGGTGTGGTCATAAACAAGGAACGTTCTACCACATGTGGTGGACCTGATGTGAATAAAGTAGGAATTATAGCAAATAAGAAATAATGTGAATAAAATAGGAATCATACAGAGTCAGATATATGGGCTCTGGGGGACCCTCTCTATTCACATTATTATAAGGGGAAGACGTGCTTAGATACATGAACTCTGAGAGAACCTCTCTATTCACATTATTATAAGAGAGGAAAGTGCTTGTTGGAAATTACATTAACAAACAGTTAAACCCCATTAAGTGGTAATATATCTTCTGAGACCTAGATGTCACGAAAGGACCGCCATATGGAAAACATCTGAGTGACCTCACTGTGAATGACACAAAGAATGTTACAAAGAGTTACTTAATCCAATAAATTTACCTAAGGACAGCAGTAACTCTCCCATTAACAACTACAAGTACTTAAGAAAAGTTGTGTGGCTAAGATAATTTTATAAACTAAAATTAATGGTTTAAGTAATTAGATGAACACATTATCCAATGTATGTAACCATATAGGGAAAATCGGATGTATGATCTCATGTTAACCATATATGGAAAATGTATGATCTCACTGAATCCTTTGTCTTAGAAATGTATAAAACCAGTTGTATCAGGGTTCTTCCCTTGTTCAAAGCTCCAGGTACAAAACTGGCTCTGAACCTTGCGCAATAAAACTGTCTCTGGCTGACCTAGGAATGTTGCTTGGTCCTTTCATTCCACAACAGACCTGCCCTAAGATTAGAAAATACTGGTGTAAGATAAGAAAGTGGCTGGAGGGGATAACAGAACAGAGAATAGAGATGAAGCCATAACTTTTTTTTCTAGGCATTTTTGAAGGGAAAATGGAGAAAAAATTACAATATATAACAATACACATATTAACCGCAAGTAGAATTGTCCTAGCACAGAACTGGAAACAACCAGATATTCCTCCAGACCAAATTATAATAAAAAAAATTATGATTGTGCAGAAATGGACAGACTGTCCATGGAAATGAAGGAGAGGGAGGAAACCGAGTACTATCAAATTTGGAACAGATGGTATTCCTGGCTTTAGAGGAGACAAAAAAATAAGGGATAATCCGTTAAATATATATGTAGAAGGTAAAATTGTTGAAGAAATATAGGATATGAAATTGAATTATGAATAGAGGTTATTATAATCTAAATAAGGATGTAATTTAAGATAGAGATATATAGAATTAGAACTTTTGTAAATATGTTTATGATAAAGATACCGATATAGAAAAGCTGTTATTAGTGAAAAAAATTGGCTATTTTTTTTTCTGTGTTGTACTTTTGTACTGTGTTTTATATGTTGGAATTTCAATAAATACTATTTAAAAAAAAAAATACATTTTTTACAAAATCCACAACCACCGAGCCTTCCCGTTTCCCTCTACCCTTTCAGAGTCTGCTGGTATTCAGATGTATCACCACTCCTTTATATGGTGCGGGCAATTAAAAATGAATAGAAAAGCAAAACAAAACAATACAACAACTACGTGCATGTGCACATAGATGCGCGTATTCCAATGGAGGAAAAGCTAAGATCGTGCTTTTTCTAGCCAACATACACGGACGACCCTTTTCCTCAAATCATCCCCTTTTGGCAAAGCATTGCATCTGCCTCCCTCTCCCCTGTCAACTGTACCCCCATGGAAAAAAAGGCACTAGAATTTCTTCAATGCATGGTGTTGGAAGCACTCCCCCTTATTTCAGGGATTTTATTATAATTTAAAGCGATACTCACCTGTTTTCCAGCAGCTCGTTGAGGGCTAAGCTCAAAAATCTCCCTGTACTACCTTCTTCCTCCCGGGTAGATTTTTCCCTGGACAAAATGGTCCGTGCCGGCTGGGTTCAATCTCCAGGCCCCGTCCGGTCGGCTGGGTTCGTTGGGAATCCCTTTGTGGTCGCCAATTGTTGGAAGGGAGGAGAGGTTTCCCTTCCCCGAGGATTTGAATTTCCTGGCTGGGAGAACGTCCCAGGCACGACGAGCCGATTAACGAGTGAAGTGAGCTGCGTGAAAACAGGATTCCTTTATTCTTTTTCAGGAAGATGGATCCGCCAAGCACACGAACCAGCGTTCCTGGGCGAGCTGACATCGTTACAAGGTAAGCATACATTTTTATACCTTTCTGTACAAAGGAAATTCTTTGTTTCTTTTGTTACTTTTGTGTGTCTGTCTTTTGTGTGTGAGTTCGTGGTTCGCCCTGTGTTTTCTTATTCTGAATCTTTCCTACTTGAGATTGGGTGGTGTCTTAGTTATTTGATTTCGCGTCCTTTTGTTTCCTTCTGCTTTCATTATTTTTCCTTTTGCCTTAAGGTGATCATGTTGTTATCAATTAAGCCCTTACTCCCGGCTTGGCTCTTATCAGATTGCTGGGGCTATTGATTAAATCTTTTCCTTTTGCTAATCCTCTGCCATCCCTTTTGTTTTGCTCTCCTAGTTTCTGCTGTCTTGATAGTTCCTTTCATGGCATGTCCTGAGTCTTTTGTGTGTGCCACTTCCCTGGGTCCTCTTTTGTTCCTAAATGGCCCTGATGTTCATGTGTTCTATTTTGGGAAGGTCATTTTCCTATGCCTGTGGCCTTTGCCTTTCTGAGTTGATTATGTCCTACTGGTCCTGGCACTGTTTTGGTGGTGTTCCCCTCCTACAATCCTCACCCCTTTTTTGTTTTTGTTTTGTGTGTGTGCGTGCCTGTGCTAAATAGGCGTTTCTTCATCTTCCTTTTCTTTGGCTGGATCTAGGTCTGTGTAAATTTGATACTCATGGTCAATCTGGATCATCATGAGGGCTGCTTGATTATGTCCTGCCTTTCTCTGGGGAAGATTCAGTTTACATGCCCTTATGCAGCTAAGGCAGGGAGGGATGCAATGACAGAGACAACACAAAAGGCCTCCCAGTACACAGATAGTGACAACACCTGTTAGGGCGATTTTGAGCCAAGAGAAGTCTGGTAACCAAGAAAAGAGCCAAGAAAAGTCTAGAGATGACTGGCTATGGCCAATGTTTTGTGCCAGTTCCTCTAGGTGTTTGACTTCTGTGTCTACAATTTTTGAATTTTGTTCCAAGTCAAAACAGCACAACCCTTTAAATTCTTCGCAGCCATGATGGTGTTTTAGTAGTAAATAATCAATTGCTGCCCGATTCTCAAGGGTGGCCTCCCTGACTTGTCTCAATTCTCTGTTTAGGGCATCCAATGCATGGGAAGTCGAATTTAAACTTTTTGCTAGGGTACATTCCAAGCTATTTAAGTTTCTGGAATTCCGGACTGCTAGTCCTGGCACTCCCACTAGCGAAACAGCCAATGAAACATATTCTGCTTTAGTGAGCAAACTCACTTGAGAGTCACAGTCTGCCTCTAGGGAATGAAAAGCCCTCCTGTGTCATCTCTGTAGGGATGGCATTAGCATGGTTAGTTTCCCTAGGGTACATGGCCCTCCTGTTGAGTTGGCTGGCAGATATGAATAGGCTTGTAGTCCACACAGTATGAACCAGCCATGAGGCAGCCTCAAGTAGCTATAAGAAAAGGGGATCTGCTCTGTATTATTGCATCTCAATTCAGTATTGTTTAAATTGATGCAATTTCCATTTCCCAATTTGTTGCACCCATAGATTTCAAAACACGAGGATGAGGCAGAGACAGCAGCTACATGGAGGGTGTACATGTCTAGATCTTTTGTTATGGAGATATTTCCCCACTCATAAATGGTTGAGTATGGTTGTGTGATAGGGAAATGTCTAAGCCATGTGTGGTTGAGTATAGCCTGTGGCCCTATTGCTACCCCCATTAAACATGTTTTTAAAATGTCTTTCACTGATCTCCCCCTGGCTAGACAAAATTCTGTGGTGTTCAGTATCTCTTTTGCTAGGTATTCCCAGATGTTCCCTTTCTCTGGGATGAGGTTTGGTTCTAGGAATGCTGTTACTTGAGTCACAATTAACAATATACAATAAAGGTTACATAGCATGCTTACAATAGATTTTTTGTTTCTCATTGTACAATCTAACCCCCCCTAAACAAATACTAAAAAAAAAAAGAGAAAAAAAAAAGGTAAGTATGTATATCCAGGTAATCCGAATGGTGTCAATAAAGAGTTATTTCTGGTCAAGTTCATTGTGTTCAAAAAATGCTTGCAAGGTCCATTCTTCTGTGTCTGGGTTTTTCTTCAGTTTGATTGGAGGGATTTCTGGGCTGTTGTCCACCACTGCAGGTTTGGCGTGTGTCCAGTGTATCCAGCTGTCCCTTTCTGCTACTCGGATAGCTGTCTGGGTTGTTAGTAGAACTTGGTAGGGTCCTGTCCACTTGGGTTGCAGTGGTGAGGTCCTTGTGAAGGATTGTATCCACATGCTATCACCTGGCTCAAACGGGTGTAGGTTTTCCTCCAGGGGCAGCGTCTGCGTTAGGGCACTCTGTGTCCACAGCTCCTATAGTCTCCTATGCAAGGCTGAAAGGTATGAAGAAAGGACCATATCCCCCCTGTCTAGGCTGAGAGACTGTGGGTCAAGGCCTTGTAGTGTGTCAGGTGGGCGGCCAAACAGAATCTCGAAAGGGGAGATTCCCATATCCCTTCTTGGTCTCGTCCTTATATAGAATAAGGCAATGGGCAAGACTTGTGGCCAGGAGAGGTGTGTCTCCTGGCAGAGCTTGCCCAGTAGTGTTTTTACCTCCCTGTTAGCCCGTTATGTCCCCACCGATGAACATGAAGATCAGGGACAATGGAGATTTTGTGTTATGCATAAAGCTTGGTATATGTATGTGAGGACTTGTGCTATGAAATGTGTTCCTCTGTCTGTATCTAAGATTCGTGGCACACCGAATCTTGGCACTACATCTTTAATGAGGTGTCTGGCAGTTTCCAGGGCCATAGCATGGCGGCACGGAAAAGCCTCCACCCAGTGTGTCAGTTGGTCCCTACACACGAGGGCATACTGGTATCCATTGCCCTTGGGCAATTGGATATAGTCCATTTGTATTGCCTCAAATGGTCTTTGTGCCCATGGCCTCCCTCCCTCATAGATGGCTTTCCGGGAGGTGCTATTGTTGGCTTGGCATGTCTGGCAGCTGCTGGCTACTCTGGTTGCCTCCGTGTATATACCTGGTGCATGCCATACTCTCCTAGCAGCATCAACTATTGCTTGGGTCCCACAGTGACCTTTTGCATGTAGCCTCTGACAAATTAAGCATATGAGGCGACGTGGGGCAATAGGTCTACCATCTGGGACTCTCCAAAACCCATCTGAAAATGTTGCCCCTAATTTATCCTCCCACATCTGTGCTTCTCCCTGCTCTAGGAAGTCCCTGTACTGAATTTCAGGATCAACTCTTATTGTTGGGTCAGTGACATTATAGGGAAGGGGTTCTGTAGCTACCCACTTGGCTGTTGTATCAGCGTAGTGATTTCCTTTAGTGACCATGGAGTCATCTGTTTGATGGGCTCTACAATGGATGACTGCAATGGCTTTTGGTAGCTGGATGGCTTGTAATAGTTGGGAGACTTGGGTGGCATGTGCAATTTGCTTTCCTGCTGATGTGAGGAATCCTCTTTGTTTCCACAAGGCTCCAGTAGCATGGCAGACTCCAAATGCATATTTGGAGTCTGTATAGATGTTAGCAGATAGATCCCTAGCTGCTTCACAGGCTTTTGTTAGAGCGATGAGTTCAGCAGCCTGGGCGCTAAAAGAGGGGGAAAGTGGTTCTGCCCAAATGATCTCGTAAAGAGATACTACCACAGCTCCAGTAACCCTGTTTCCCTCATGAATAAAAGAAGAGCCATCCGTAAAAACTTCTAAATCCGGGTTTTGCAAGGGGGTGTCAGTTAAATCTGGGCGAGGCAATTCTGCATCCTGTATTAGGTGGAGGCAGTCATGAAGGGGTTCATCTGTCTGATCCGTGGGTAGCAAGGTGGCTGGATTTAATGTGTTGCATCTCTCAAACGTTATGTGGTCTGAGGTGAACAATTCAGCCTCATATTGTGCTAAGCGTTGTTGTGTGAAGGGTTGGGTCTGTGATTTTAGAAGGATGGCAAAAACCTCGTGAGGCACTTTTAATGTCAGAGGTTGCCCTAGAACGATATCCTTGGTTCTCTTTACTATTTCAACGGTTGCCGCTACTGCTCTTAAGCATGGGAGTGTCCCTTGGGCTACCGGATCTAGTCTAACAGAATAGTACGCCACTGGTCTATGTCCCGGACTGAAGTGCTGGGTTAGGACTCCAGACGCGATGCCTAATTTCTCATGGATGAATAAAGTGAAAGGCTTATTGTAGTCGGGAAGACCTAACGTGGGAGCCGATGCCAGGGTCTTTTTAATTATTAAGAAGTTTTGTTCTAGGGATTTAGTCCATGTTATGGGGTCTGGCATGTCCTGTTTTGTTAATTGTATTAAGGGTTTTGCCAGTTCCCCAAAAGACGGGATCGAGGGCCGGCAGTATCCCAGGACCCCCAGAAGTGCTCTGACTTGTCTTTTAGTGTGGGGGCTTTTCATTGATAATATGGTTTCTACTCGGCTTGGAGCCAATTTCCTCACCCCCGGGCCAATGATATAACCTAAGTATGTTACTTCCTTTTTTAGGTATTGTAGTTTCGAGGGGGAGGCTTTGTGTCCCCTCTCAGCCAGGGATTTCAGCAAGTGAAAGGTGTCAATTTTACATGCTTGTTCACTGTTAGAGGCTAGCAGGAGATCATCTACGTATTGGACTAAGGTTGATCCTTCTGGCAGGGTGATGGAAGAGAGGTCTGCCTTCAGGATCTGGGAAAATAGGGTGGGGGATTCCATGTAACCCTGAGGGAGGCGGGTCCACGTGTACTGCTGTTCTTCCCAGGTAAAAGCAAAAAGGTACTGGGAAGCGTGGTCCACGGGAATACTAAAGAAAGTGGAGCATAAATCTACAACAGTAAAATGAGTAGCTGAAGCCGGCACCTCCGTAATTATCGTGGCCGGGTTAGCTACGATCGGCGCTCGGGGAATTACATGCAAATTAATAAGGTGTAGATCGTGAACAAATCTGAAAATTGGGTTTCCATCTTTGTCCACTGTGGATTTCTTTACAGGAAAAATTGGGGTATTGCATGGGGAGGTGCATTTGCGCAAAACTCCCTGCTCCAAATAGGCGTTTATCAGCTTGCATATGGGCTGGATGGCTTCAGCCTGGATATTATTATTATTATTATTATTATTATTATTATTATTATTATTATTATTTTAATTTGTATAATTAATTTATACTGTGGTATGCAGGGGGGTGGTCCTGGTTTTACTCTGATCGTGACTGGTGTGGCTCCTTTAAGGAGTCCTAACTCTGTCGCATCCCATCCCCATAAAGAGGAAGGTAGGGCTGCCAAGTCTGCATGTAATAATGTGCTTTGAGTGGCTAGTAGGAAGGTTTTCCTCCCTGGAATATCTAGGGCTAGTCCCTCTTTTCCACACCTGATGGTTGCTCCTAGTTTACATAGGAGGTCTCTTCCGAGGAGACTGGAGATTGAGGGCATATGGTGAATGAGTGTTTTAATGAGAAGGGACCTACTTCTACGGTTACGTTGTTTGTGAATTGTACCGGAATCACCTTTCCTCCTACTCCCATTATGTTTATCATGAGCTCCAGGTTTTATTGAGTCCCTGTGTGGTGGTTTTACAATCAAAGAGGCGGTAGCCCCGGTGTCCACCAGACAGTCATATTCTCTCCCCCCTATAAGGAGGGAGATCATGGGTTCTCCTTCCGGACCGTTCCTTAAGGGGATGGCTAGTCCTTGGAAGGTGACGGCGAACTCTCCCTCATCTGTCCCTAGTCATAAGAGCCTTGATTCTCCGTCTCCTTCCGTTTCCCAACGAGTGTTGTTTGGATTGGGCTGTTCATTGCGATAGAATGGATTGTTATGTGGCATGGGTGCTGTTGGTGGTTCCCTGTAATAGTTGTTTCCCCGCGCATTTTGATTAAATGAACTATTTCTTTGTCTAAAATCCCGGGGTGGTCCTGGGTGTCGGTAGCGGGAGGAGGGTTGGGTACAGCCCCGGCTTGAATGTCCTAATTCCCCACATCTAAAACAGTGGTAGCATCTATATGGTGGGTTTCCCATCTTTTCACACCTCGTACATCGCGGCCCATTATCGGAAAACCGTTTTTTGGTTTGCCTGTAGCTACTGTGCATGGCCACGAATACTTGCAGTTCCTCATGCCTTTCTGTTCTCCTCCTTCTCTCTTTCTCTATTTCCTTCCTCTCCCTTTCTTCTTCCTTAAATTTGTCTCTTTGGTCATAAACGAAATCCGCAATCCTGTGCAATTCCAAGATATCTAAAGTGGACCAGTTAGAGACTATTTTGTGGAAGTGTTCTTTAATATCTTGGGCAGATTGGTCAACGAAGGCCGAGGCTAAAATCCTCTGGTCCTTCTGGCAGTTCACATCGAGGTGGGCATAGGTTGTGGCTGCCTCTGAAAGTCAGACCCAAAAGGCATCAGGATTCTCCTGGTCTCTCTGGGTAACTCGCTGGAATTCTGACCAATTTAAGGGTTTTTTCCCGATCTCTTCCAGGGCTTCCATTAGGTTTTGTTTTGCCCTGGTATAAGTGGTCCAGTGGGTGTCATCGTTATAGTCCCAGTCTGGATTCTCAAGGGGCCAGGCGACCCTGGGGCAGGCAGCCTGACCCGGGACCCTTATGATTGGCTGTTTAGCAATCTAGTCCGTTTTTTCAAAAAGTTTTAACAACTCATCTTTTGTCAAGAAAACATGCAGTAGTTGGTTCATGTCCCCCCATGATGGATTGTGGCTATCTATAATGGCTTTTAGGGTCCTGATCACTGTTTGGGGGTCTGCTCTGAAGGTTGGGGAATCTTTCTTCCAGATTACTAAATCTGAGGCTGAAAAGGGTGTGTGTTTTAAAACGTAGTCGGGTTGGCCCCTCTGTCTCCCTGGTACAGGTCTGCTTATTAAGGGGGCCATTATCTTTACCTCTCTGTCTGTTTCTATCATGGGTGTGTTGTTTTCTATTAAGGATTCCTTATTCCTAGCTAGTTCGGCCCAGCAATACCAATAGGGTATGTAGCTGGGCTTTAGTCTTGGTCTAAGTGCTTTTAGGATTTTTATATGGAAGGTACCGCTATGAGGCCAAATTTGTTTCCTGGTTTCGTCTCTAAGCAAAGCCCACTTTTGACACAATTTTCCTAACTTCCTTTTATCCATGCCCCTCAGTATGGGCACCTGCCTGGCGTCCCAGGCCACGAGCACTTCTTCCAACGGAGTCCCCGCAAGAAAACACAGGGCGATCTACGAACACACACACAAAAGACAGACACATAAAAGTAACAAAAGAAACAAAGAATTTCCTTTGTACAGAAAAGTATAAAATTGTATGCTTACCTTGTAATGATGTCAGCTCACCCAGGAACGCTGGTTCATGCGCTTGCCAGATCCATCTTCCTGAAACAAAATAAAGAGAATCCTGTTTTCACGCAGCTCGCTTCACTCGTTAATCGGCTCGTCGTGCCTGGGATGCTCTCCCAGCCGGGAAATTCGAACCCTTTTGGGGAAAACCTCTACGGAGATTCAACAACACTAAAAGATTCTTATTGGTCCTTACCATGAGCAGCTGTGGATCACGCTGATCATTGCATTGTAGGAAGTTAGCACCCACCCCTTTCCTAGAAGAATGAAATATTTTGGGAAATATTAAAAAGGCAGAATATTATGTTTCCCTGGATGAGAAATGGAGAAGCATGTTTTAAAGATGAAGCAGCTCCCATCTTCCTGCCCCCACCCTTTGTCAATGGGCCAGAGGCAGAAACTCAATCTTTGTCAATGGACCATCATCTGCAACACAATAGGACCCATCTAGCAACAGAAACTAACACAATAGGACCCATCTAGCAACAGAAACTCACCACATGGCACCTGGGAAGTTTACATCAGCCAGCAAGGCTAGCTAAGACCCCCACTCCCTGCGAGTCTGACAATCAATCAGGATACTCTTTCTGGGCCCCAGGAAGTTCAAAGCCAGAGAAGGCATAAAACCCGGGGACTCGCAGCATCTCGGCCCCTTTTGTGTTCAGGAACTCAAACCATGTGATCCTGTCCACCATTAAACCATCTTTCCAAACAGTCTCCATGTTTCCAGTGTCTTTTTCCCCACTTGGAGCAGAACCCAGAAGGATATTTCTTCCTACAATTTGGCCCCCAGAGATGGGACTCCAAGCTAACCTAACCAATGGACCTGGCCCAGGTAAGCCTCCCTTGCTAGCAGCAGATCCATTGAGTCTGTGGGTAAGTTTTCCTGGACCTTGGCCATTTGGAACTAGGTTTTAAAGGGGTTTTGAGTTTTGAGCTCAAAGGCTGCTTCGAAAGAAGGTGAGTACCTCTAAATTTTAATTTTAAAGCATGGAAAAGCATGGGAAATGTGTATATGCCTGTGTGAGTGAGAGGGCCCTTCTCCCAATCACAGCTGGATCTTGCTTCCTCTGTGCATTTCCTAACCGCAGAAAGACCAACAGTCTGGAGAGCATGGGGGTTTTGCCAGAGCACAGGATCTTCTGTTAGGGAAGGAGGAAGAGTGTGTGTGTGTGTGTGTGTGTGTGTGTGTGTGTGTGTGTGTGTGATTCTACCCAGACGACAGTCTGATTTCACCGCTTTGAGCGACCTCTAGCTGCACCTCTGCCTATCGCTAGCTCCACCGAGCTGTGACCAGTAGGATAGAGAAAGCAAAGGGGGGGGTGTCACCGAACGTGCAACTTTGTGTTTAAAGGGAATGGAAGCCGAGCAAATGTCAAGTGAAAGTGAAACGGGTAATAAAAGGAAAAAAGGGAATCCCGGTGTGTCTAAAGTATGAAAAGCCTAGACGCGGAGATAGTGTGAGGAGGTGCCAGTACTCACTGCTGGGGGCAGCCGGTCCTCCCGGATCCCCTTTTTGGATCTGAAAACCTACGGTGACTTCCCTACAGGAAGGGGCCCATACTTCGTAAGGTAATCAAAGTCCTTCCCAGAGCCTTTTCTCTGAAAACTGACGGCGGGCCACCCAGCTAAGTCAAAGTGATCCTTCTACCAAAAGGGTCATGGGTAGTGATAGTTCGCGGGTGGCAGGAACCCCCTTGGGAGAATTGCTCGAGGCCTGGGACTCCAGGCAGATGCCCATTTTGAGTGGCATGAATAAGAAAAGAGAGGGAAAATTGTGTCAAAAATGGGCTTTGCTTAGAGACAAAACCAGGAAAACAAATTTGGCTAAATAAAGGTACTTAAAAGAAAAGGGAAATATATAAATAGGAATGTTGGGGTTTTTGTTTGTTTTGTTTGTTTGTCTCTTTCTCTGTCTTCTATGCAACCATGTGGTATGTTTGTTAAGATTTGTGCCTTCCCTAATTTAACTGAGATTTATGGCGGGAATGATCGGTGTGTGTGTAAATCTCAGAGTTCTGTTTTCCTCTCTTTTGTCCTCCTTGTTTTATGTGTGTATGTCTAAGTCTTTGTGCACCCTCGAGGTAATTGTAACTGTAAAATGTATCTGATCCCTAGAGACAAGAATTTTAAATTGTTAGAGAAAAAAAAAGGTTGAAGCAATGGAAAATGGGAGAGAGAGAGAGAGAGAAAAGAAAGAGCCTTTGCCCTGTGTTTGTCTGGCCAACAAGAACAGAGTAAAGAGAACTTTTCATTTTATTTCTTTTTTTTTCTCCTTCCCTCTCTGTATCTTAAAGTAACAACTCAAGTTTATGAGGAAATGTTTTTTTTTATTGAAAAGTTTTACAAAAAACAAAAATTTTCTTTCCCCCCATATTCCCCCCACCCTTTCCCTCCCCTCATCCCACCCTCCTCCCCAGACTTCCCAGAGCAAAATACAAGGTGTTTCATTTAACAATCATAATAGGTTAATGATAATAGGTTGCATCATTACATTCACATCTCCAACATTTAGCTTGCAAGTTCGAGTACATACATGATAATTTTTTAGGATATAAGTGCCATCTATAAAACATTTTATAAAAATTCTCTCTCAAATTTTGTGCTTGCATAAATTTAACATTTCTGACCCAAATCTTTTCCCACGTTTCCATCATCACTGGTTCCTGAAAGTTTTGTGCCCATTTTATCATACAATCCTTAACCAATTCCGTTTCTGAATCTATTTCCAATAATGCATTATACAACCTTTTAATATGCATCTGGCTTTGATCTCTAATCTGTTTCACCAGATTTTCCTCATTTTGCATAACACCAAATTTTTGATCTTCCCTCCATCTAGCTTGAAGCTGACCATACTGAAACCAGGTATAAATTATCCCTTCTTCTTTTAATTCATCTAAAGATTTCAGTTGCAACTTACCCCTTTCCAAAAAAAGAAGCTCTTTATAAGTAATCACCTCTGTTTTTTGCTCTATACTTATATTTTCTATTGCATGTCTGGGATTTGCCCATATGGGTATCTTATAGTTTAGCTTATATTGGTACTTTTTCCAAACCCTCAACAACACATTTCTGAATATATGACCCTTAAACACTTTATCCACTTTTTTTTCATATAACAAATAAGCATGCCATCCATATAACAAATCATAACCTTCTATGTTTAACTTTCTTTCTTCAGTTAAGTTAAACCAATCACTAATTTGTGATAAAGCAGCTGCTTCATAATACAATCTTAAATTAGGCATTTTAAGACCTCCTCTCTCACGTATATCCTGTATAATTTTCAGTTTTACTCTTGGTTTCTTCCCAGCCCAGATGAAAGTATTAACCCCTTTCTGCCATTCCATCAAATTTCCATCTTTCTTAAGCACTGGTATCATTTGAAACAAAAATAAAAACCTAGGTAGTACATTCATTTTTATTGCTGCTATCCTTCCCAGTAATGATAGTTGTAACTTTTTCCAATTTTCCATTTCTTTCTGTACTTTTTGCCAAAGAATTTCATAATTATTTTTAAACAATTTCGTGTTTGAGGCTGCGATATATACTCCTAGATACTTAACCTTTTTAACTACTTCAAACCCCGTTATTCTCCCTAAGTCTTCTCTTTGAGTTATGGACATATTTTTAGTTATCATCTTTGTCTTATGAAGATTTACTTTAAATCCAGATACTTTGCCATATTGAGCTACTATGTCCAACATATAGGGAGCCGCTTCTATAGGTTGAGATAAAGTAAGAACCAGGTCATCTGCAAACGCTCTTAATCTATAATCCTGCTGTCTAATTACAATTCCTTTTATTTTATCAGAGTCACGTAACTTATTCAACAAAACTTCTAAAGTTAAAATAAACAACAATGGCGACAAGGGACAACCCTGCCTAGTACCTTTCTCAATTTTAAACGCATCTGTTAAACCTCCATTAACTATTATTTGTGCTGTTTGTTCCTGATATATTGCTCTAATTGAATGTATAAAATACTCCCCAAAATGCATTTTTTCTATTATCTTAAACAGGAATTGCCAGTTCAATCGATCAAATGCTTTCTCTGCATCCAAAAATATGAACGCTGCAGGGACCTGGTTATTTTTTTCCAAATATTCCAATAGGTTTATAATTTGTCTAACATTATATTTCATTTGCCTCCCTTTTATAAAGCCTGATTGATCATTATGAATTGTTTGTTGCATAACTGGCATTAGTCTATTCGCTAATATCTTAGCAAAAATTTTATAATCCGTGTTCAAAAGTGAAATTGGCCTAAAATTTTCAGGTTTAGTACAATTTTGATCTTCCTTCAGGATCAGTGAAACAAAAGCTGTTCGCTAAGAGGGTGGGACTCCTCCCCCTAATTGAATTTTACAAAATAGAACTCTAAGCAGTTCTACCATTTCAAGCTGTAAATTCTTATAATAAACAGCTGTTAATCCATCTGTTCCCGGAGCTTTCCCTACTTTTAATTGCTTAATTGCATCAGTAATCTCATCAGAAGTTATTGGTTCATTCAATCCTTCCCTCTGTTCCAACGTTAATTCAGGAAGATTCCCTTCCTTTAAGTATCTATCTATATCTATACCTTGTATTGAGTCACTAGCATATAACTTTGTATAAAATTCTAAAAAAGCCCTTTTGATCATATTCTGTTGGTAAACTTGCTTACCTCTAAATTCTATTTTACCAATGACTCGTGATTTGTTTTTTCCTCAACATGTAGGCCAACCACCTACCTGGTTTATTGGCATTACAAAATGTATTATGTTTAGCATATTGTAAGCTAGTTGCCACCTGATCAGCCATTAACATACTAAATTGCCCTCGTAGTATATTTATTGTTTCTTTTACTTTCTTGTCTCCTGGATTAAGTATAAGTGATTGTTCTTTCTTTTTTATTTCTTCCTCTATCTCTTTCTGCTTCTTTTGTTGTTTTAGTCTATGTTTATTATTCATGTGTATTAACATACCCCTCATATAAACCTTACTAGCATCCCAGACCATTTCCATGGAAGTACCCTTATTCATATTAATTACAAAAAATTCTTTCATTTGTTTTTTAAGCTCTTTCACATTTTCTTCATATCTAAATAAATTTTCATTTAACCTCCAAGACCTCCTTTCTCTCCTCTCCTGTTCAAATTCCACCCAAACCGGACTGTGATCAGTTAAAATTCTTGGACATATCTTCGTCTTCTTCACCCTGGAAATAAAATCATTTGTGGTTAGTATAAAATCAATCCTGGAGAAGGATTGATGTCTATCAGAAAAAAAAGTAAAGTCTCTTTCCTCCACATTACGTTCTCTCCAAATATCTCTCAGTTCTATATCTTCCATCATATCAAAAAAAGATTTAGGTAATTTTGCACGTGTTGATATCTTTGATAAGCTTTTTTTTTAATCTTTCTGTGTGTCTATTATTCCATTCCAGTCACCCATTAATATAAAAGATTTATAATCCCATTGTATTATTTTAGTATGTAGAAATTTATAAAACTTGTCCTGTTGCTGATTAGGGGCATATATTCCAATAAAAAGCATTTTTCCAGTCTGTGTTGATAATTCAATTGCAATATATCTTCCTTGATCATCTGCCTCAATTAGATTAGCTGATAGTCCTTTCCTTACATATATGACTAGCCCATTTTTCTTCTCCGGCACTGATGCCACAAAATGTGCACCTAATCTTGAATTTATCAAATATTTTTGATCTGATAATCTAATATGTGTTTCTTGCAAGCAAATAACGTCATTGTTAAATTGTTTATGAGGAAATGTTTTAAGTTCATTTACAAGGAAAAAATTCAGTCTTGCAGTTACTGTATGTGTTTAAACGGTTTTACCTGTTCATCTCTTTCCTGAAGCATGTGAATCCAGTTTTTTCTTTCTTATCTGTTGTGTCTCCATTTTGTTGAAACTGCATTATATGTTTAGTAACTGCAATACTGATGTGTTGTTTCTTTTCAAACTCTGCCTGCAAGCTATCTACACCCCCCCCCCATCTCTAATCCTGTTACAATGCCTTTCCTGGGAAGATTACTCACAAAAGGGGGAGAAGGGACCCTGTTCTAATGTCTTTCAGCCCTGCACAAATGATTCTACAACCTGTGAAAGCAGAGCACATGGATCTAGATGCTGCCTCCAGAGGAGACCTTCCATCTGTTTGAGCCAGGAATTGGATTTGAATCCAGCCAACACTGAAAGTCATCACAGCAACCAGAGTGGAGCAGACCTTTCCAAGCCTGACTGACCAGCCTTACCACCAAGCATGTCACCCAGCAGACATGAAAAAAAAGACCCTGAGATGTACACATAAAGACTAAAAGACTGGCTTCTAAGAAAGGAGATCTTGAAAGTGCTGGAAGCTATTTGGAGGTGTCAGAAACGAAACAGTTGTCTGATTTACAGAGTTATAAGGATTTTGATGCAGAATTTACAGAATTTATAAAAGAAGCCATGAATAATCATACTGCAGCTATAAGTAATCAAATAGCAATTCTTAAAGGGATAACAACAGAAATGACTGAGGAGACAAAAACAACTACGGAGCATGATGACAATTCAGGAGATATTCTGATTGCAGCAGAGAGGGTGGAAGAATCTTCTCAAGAATTTTCGAGCTTATTCTCTGCTCTTTTTGGAAAAATTGATAGAATCTTTCAAAATTATGACTTGGTTTGGAAAAAAGTAGTAAATGACCAGACTTTCGAAGTTTCAGAAGATGAAGGAGATTTGCCAGTGGCATTATAGTGGCATTATAATAGAAAAGAAACAACTGAACTTTTTTTCACAAACTCTTGACAAACTTTGGTTTTACAGACGAAGGAATGAACTGATTTATATAAGCATGAAGAGGCGATTTGGGGGCTCTAAATCAGAGGAAATTTTCTCAAAAAGGGGACAATCTTTGCAGTTACATCAACCTCAAATTAAAATGAAAAACCTCCTCAAAATAGAAGTAGGAGGGATGCAGAAAGACTGGAAAAAATATAAAAAGAAAGCAAGAATGGAAGATTAACCTTTTCTTTTGGCTTTGTAGTTGTTCTACTCATGGTTAAAAATGATTATGTTTTAGGTGTTATAACTATTGAGGGGGAAAAAGTATAAAGTTAAATATTGATTTTTAAATATGATGTATTAATGGTTGATTAATCCTTTTTGGTTTTCTAGTTTATGTATTAATGGTTAATTATGTTGATGATTATCTTTCAAAATTTTAAAAGTTGGAGGGAGGAATAATGAAGGGGGGAAATTTAGAAACTTAAAAAAATGTAGAAATTTAATTAGTGAATACCTAAGGTTTATTTTTTGTTATGAGATTTCAAAATAAGAAAGCAAGAATGGAAGATTAACCTTTTCTTTTGGCTTTGCAGTTGTTCTACTTATGGTTAAAAATGATTATGTTTTAGGTGTTATAACTACTGAGGGGAAAAAAGTATAAAGTTAAATATTGATTTTTAAATATGATGCATTAATGGTTGATTAATCCTTTTTGGTTTTCTAGTTTATGTACTAATGGTTAATTATGTTGATGATTATCTTTTAAAAATTTTAAAAGTTGGAGGGAGGAATAATGAAGGGGGGAAATTTAGAAATTTAAAAAATGTAGAAATTTAATTAGTGAATATCTAAGGTTTATTTTTTGTTATGAGATTTCAAAATATCTGAACTTTGAGAAAAGTAGGAGGGGGAAAAATGTTTTTAGGTTTGAATGTTTAATATTTGTTAATGGTTTTAAAACTCTTAGAGTTATTGGATTACATGCTACTTTGAGTCTATAAAAAGGGAGGTTGATGAAATTGTAAAAGGGGAGTTAAGGGGTCTTGGGAGTTATTAAATCTTGCAGTTAGCTAGTTTATTTTAGCGAATGTTTGGTGAAATCTATGCCCTGTTTTTGTTCTGGGAAGTCGGGGGTGGGGGGTGGTGAGGAGGGGTTGAAGATTGAGTTTACCAAGGATTGATTTTTTTTTTCTTTTTCTTGATGATAGTTTGAATGATTGTTTATATTGTATACTTGTTTGATCAGAAAATAAAAACCTTTTATTAAAAAAAGACTAAAAGACTCTTTTCAATCCCCAGAAGACAGCTGGAAAGACTATGGGGGAGGGTGGAAATTCATTGTAAGGTTTTCTTTCTTGTCTCATTTATATTGTAATCAGTTTATTGTAAGAATTGTATTTGGGAGTGGTTGCCACAGCAAGTTATGTACACCTTAGATTTCTGTCTGGTGGGGAGGAGAAATATGTCCAAAATGTTTGTATTGCGTGTATTGTAAAAGTAGCTGCATACACATGCACACACAGAGACAGACCATTCAGAATTAGACTGAAACTATTCCCTTCACTTACCTCCACACAAAGCTTCTCCTAGGTTGATTTTTGCTCTGTAGCACTAAAAGCCCAAGTAGTCATATCTCCCTGCTAATTCCATGGGGGAGGGGGCAATTCCCGCAGGCAATTCCCTCACTTGAAGAAATAGCAGAAAAATGATATCCAAAACCCAAGCCCTGACCGTGACTCACAAATGATGCTACCCAGTTGCCCAGTAAAGCAAGATATGTTGTGCTGCTGGTTTCATGAGTAGAAGTCCCAGGGCTCATTGTGTGTAATTTTTTTTTTTTTAAAAAAAGCCTGGATTGCACAGACTAACCTCAATTTGGACTCACAAATCCTGGATGCACTAAAGTAAGAGCTAGGCAGGTTTAGTAACCAACCCATGAAATGGGCAGCCTGTAATTTAAAGGAAAACCATGGCTGTGAAAAATTTTGGGACATGTGCTTGCTTGAAACCTGACTGGAAGCTCACAGAAAGTGATATCTGAAATCTGAAATTAATTGGCATAGAAATTGGATACTGTAAATTTCTTTCCAGAACTTTTCCCCTGGCTGCTAGACCTTCATGGTTGAAAGCTTTTGGGAGCCACTGAAGGAATCCTTTTCTGTTGCCCCTATCAATGCCTTCCCCTTTGGATCAGAACAATTAAAAGCACCCATCAAGCCTCCTTGACCTGATCAATTTTAATCTTTTGCCAAGAACTTGTTTCAAAACTCACATTTTGAAAAAAAAAAGGAGGGATTGTAGGAAGTTAGCACCCACCCCTTTCCTAGAAGAATGAAATATTTTGGGAAATATTAAAAAGGCAGAATATTATGTTTCCCTGGATGAGAAATGGAGAAGCATGTTTTAAAGACGAAGCAGCTCCCACCTTCTTGCCCCCCCCCCCTTTGTCAATGGGCCAGAGGCAGAAACTCAATTCCCTCCCATCTTTGTCAATGAACCATCATCTGCAACACAATCTTGCGAGACCCGGCCACAAATTGGAGTGCATGTGTTTTAACGTTTTAAAAGTTTTTAATGTTTTAATGTTTTTCTTTTTAACATTTTTATGGGATTGTTCGCATTATTTTATTCTTTGTTGTAAGCCACCCAGAGTCCCTTGGGAGTTGGGCGGCATAGAAATGCGACAAAATAAATAAAATAAAATAAATAATAGGACCCATCAAGCAACAGAAATTCACCACATGGCACCTGGGAAGATTACATCAGCCAGCAAGGCTAGCTAAGACCCCCACTCCCTGCGAGTCTGACATCCAATCAGGATACTCTTTCTGGGCCCCAGGAAGTTCAAAGCCAGAGAGGGCATAAAACCCGGGGACTCGCAGCATCTCGGCCCCTTTTGTGTTCAGGAACTCAAACCATGTGATCCTGTCCACCATTAAACCATCTTTCCAAGCAGTCTCCATGTTTCCAGTGTCTTTTTCCCCACTTGGAGCAGAACCCAGAAGGATATTTCTTCCTACAACATGATTCACCTTGTACCTGCTTACAGGCAAAGACTTAAAAGCACAAAACCAGGGGTGAAATGCTCCTGGTTGGGACCGGATCGCCCGATCTGGTAGCAATGGCAGCGGGTGGTTTGGAGAATTGGTAGCAAAAATCCCTGCACCCACCCCCCACCATGCCCAGCTGAGCCGCACGATCATCAGAGGCTTTTTTTTTTAAAGCATTTTTTCTACAACCTCTTCCGACGAAAAAATGCTTTTAAAAGTAAAAAAAAAAAAAAGCCTCTGATGATCGCGCAGCTCAGCTGGGATTGTCAGAGGCTTTTCAAAGCATTTTTTTCTGCAACCTCTTGGCCGAAGAGGTGGTTAAAAAAAATGCTTTGAAAAGTCTCTGACAATCCCAGCTGAGTTGCCTGATCGGCAGAGGCTTTTCAAAGCATTAGAAAAAATGCTTTGAAAAGTTAAAAAAAAAAAGTTGGCTACGCCCACCCAGTCACATTACCCCCACCACCACCAAGCCATGCCCACAGAACCGGTAGTAACAAATTTTACATTTCACCCCTGCACAAAACCAACAATTAAATCAGTGAAGACCTGGACGGAGGAGGCAAATTTAAAGCTACAGGCCTGCCTTGACTGCACTGATTGGAATGTTTTTGAAAGTACCTGTGCAGACTTAGATGAACTCACAGAGTCTGTAACATCATATGTCAGCTTCTGTGAAGACCTATGTGTACCGACCAGGAACTTGAGAATATACAGTAACAACAAACCTTGGTTCACAGCTAAACTTAAGCAGCTACGTCGTTCCAAAGAGGAAGCCTACAGAAAAGGTGATAAAATGCTGTACAATCAGGCCAGAAATGTATTAACAAGGGAGATCAGAGCAGCAAAAAGAAGCTACACTGAAAGGCTAAAGAATCAGTTCTCAACAAATGAACCAGCAAGCATGTGGAAAACTCTTAAAAATATCACCAGCTACGGCAAACCTCCTTCCCAGGCTGAAGTAAATCAACAACTGGCAGATGACCTGAATGTGTTTTACTGCAGGTTTGAAAGGAAACTAGAGCCACCTATCTCCACAACCCCCATCTCAGACATACCAACAACAGCCAAGCCTCCTACAACTGACCCCATCCCATTGGGTTCATAACCCCTAGTGATCACAGAAAAGGAAGTGCAAGACCTATTTCACAGACAAAACCCAGGAAAAGCTCCAGGCCCAGACAAAATAACTCCTTCTTGCTTAAAAGTCTGTGCTGACCAATTGGCCCCCATCTTCACCAGTATCTTCAATAAATTGCTAGAGATGTGCTATGTTCCTTCTTGCTTCAAATGCTCTACTATCATCCCAGTGCCGAAGAAGCCCACCATCAAGGAACTGAATGACTACAGACCAGTTGCTCTAACATCTGTAGTCATGAAAACCTTTGAAAGGCTAGTGCTGTCCCACTTGAAAACCATCACGGATCCGCTGTTAGACCCCCTGCAATTTTGCATACTGATCAAATAGATCGACAGATGATGCTGTTAATATGGCTCTGCACTACATCCTACAACATCTTGAATGTCCAAAGACCTACGCAATGGTCCTCTTTGTAGAGTTTAGTTCAGCATTCAATACCATCATTCCAGACACACTTCTAAGCTAAACCAGCTACAGGTACCTGAACACACTTGTAAGTGGATCATAAGCTTCCTAACAAAGAGGAAGCAGCAGGTGAAGCTTAGTCTTAGTCTTTAGTCTTTATTTGATTTATATACCACCCTACTCCCAAAGGACTCAGGGCGGTGAACAGCCAAACAATAAAATACATAAATACAAAATTTAAAAAACAGAATAAAACCGAATTAAACAAATTTGGCCCAGACAGATTTAAAACACCCCAATCATTTAAAAACAGATTAAAATTTATGTATTAAAAGAGAAAAAGGGGAAAAAGATTAGGCTAAGCAAAATCACATCAGATACCTGTACAATTAGCACAGGGGCCCCCCAAGGCTGTGTGCTCTCCCCACTTCTCTTCTCTCTGTATACCAATGACTGCATCTCTAACGATCCATCTGTTAAACTACTGAAGTTTGCAGATGACACAACAGTGATCGGTCTCATTCGAGACAGTGATGAATCTGCATACAGACGGGAGATTGAACAACTAGCCTCATGGTGTGACCAGAACAATCTGGAACTGAACACACTCAAAACTGTAGAAATGGTGGTAGACTTTAGGAGAAACCCTTCCATACTTCCATCTCTCACGATACTAGACAACACAGTATCAACAGTAGAGACCTTCAAATTTCTAGGTTCTACCATATCGCAAGATCTAAAATGGACAGCTAACATCAAAAACGTCATCAAAAAAGCACAACAAAGAATGTTCTTTCTGCGCCAACTCAGAAAGCTCAAACTGCCCAAGGAGCTCCTGATCCAGTTTGACAGAGGAATTATTGAGTCTGTCATCTGCACCTCTATAACTGTCTGGTTTGGCTCTACAACCCAACAAGACAGACACAGACTTCAGAGGATAATTAGAACTGCAGAAAAAAACAATTGCTACCAACCTGCCTTCCATTGAGGACCTGTATACTGCACGAGTCAAAAAGAGGGCTGTGAAAATATTTACAGACCCCTCACATCCTGGACATAAACTGTTTCAACTCCTACCCTCAAAACGATGCTACAGAGCACTGCACACCAGAACAACTAGACACAAGAATAGTTTTTTCCCAAATGCCATCACTCTGCTAAACAAATAATTCCCTCAACACTAATCTTCATTCCCACCACCCATCTCCTTCCACTTATGACTGTATGACTGTAATTTTGTCACTTGTATCCATACGATTTATATTGATATTGTTTCCTGATTGCTTATTTGTAACCTATGACTATCATTAAGTGTTGTACCTTATGATTCTTGATGAACATATCTTTTCTTTTATGTACACTGAGAGCATATGCACCAAGACAAATTCCTTGTGTGTCCAATCACACTTGGCCAATAAATAATTCTATTCTATTCTAAATCAATTATAATTTACAGTTGCAAACCATAGGTTATAACCAGTCGTGGGATTCAAGTAATTTAACAACCGGTTCGCCCAGGGTCAGGTTGGCTGTCAACCTGACCCTGGGTGAACCGGTTGTTAAATTACCCCCCCCCCCCATCAAAGTGGATCCTGCACTGCAATGGAGAAATGGGAAATGGAGCGGCCGGCATGAGGGAAGGAGGAGGAGCAGGGAGAAGAAACAGGGAAAGCAGCCTCCTTCCCTCACGCCAGCCACTCAGTTGCGTGTGTTGGGAGGAAATACTCCCCTGTTGGGATTCTTCCAGCCAGGATGCAACAATCAGTGCTTTGAAGAATAAATTGAATAAAGAAGCAGAGCTGCCAGAAAGAAGCTTTTAATGGCAAGAAACCAAGATGAGTGACATTCAGCAAGGCTTCTTGGCTAGCTAGAAAGATTGACATTCAAATGTGAGTTTATATACCCTTTCAGAGTTTTGGTCTAAAATTGGTTTTTGGAGACGTTTAATCCTGTGTCTATTGATGGGACAATTTTCCCTATTCAGTTTTGTTTGGAAGGAAAAGGCTAATCTCTGTTCCTGAAAAGAAGCAGAGTTGAGAAATCTGGCTAGTTCTCGTGTCTATTTGTTCTGGTAATTGGTTTAACAAGGGCAGCTGCTGTGTTTCCCCTTTCACTACGTTGTAGCGCTAAACTGCATTCTTGTGGTTACACTAATCTCAAGTGTTTCCACTTGAGCTCGCCTGGGGCTATAAGCAGTGGTGAAATTCAAAATTTTTTATTATCGGTTCTGTGGGCATGGCTTGGTGGGTGTGGCTTGGTGGTCATGTGAGTGGCTGGGCAGTCATGTGAGTGGCTGGGCATGGCCAACTCAATGTCACTCCCACCCAGTCACATGACCCCCCCAGCCACACCTACCCAGGTTTTGTGGCTCCCGGTGTTTTCTGTGGGAAATGGGTCATGTGACTGGGTGGGCATGGCCAACTTGATTGGTCTCACCCTTAGGAAATTTCTCCTTAGTCCAACTCACAATAAAATAGCACAATAAAATAGCACTGTTCCAATATTTAAAATAGAATAGAATAACAGAGTTGGAAAGGACCTTGGAGGTCTTCTAGTCCAACCCCCTGCTTAGGCAGGAAACCCTACACCACTTCAGACAAATGGTTATCCAATCTCTTCTTAAAAACTTCCAGTGTTGGAGCATTTACAACTTCTGGAGGCAAGTTGTTCCACTGATTAATTGTTCTGTCAGGAACTTTGAGGGGCTCCTACAAAAATGAGGGAGTCAATCTATTTTCCAAAGCACCAAAAGGCACAACAAGAAACAATGGATGGAAACTAACCAAAGAGAGAAGCAACCTAGGACTAAAGAGAAATTTCCTAAGGGTGAGACCAATCAACCAATGGAATAGCTTGCCATCACTAGAGGCTTTCAAAAAGAGTGAGGGAAGTACACCCCAAAAGGACAGTGCCACGAACCACTAAAACAATGCAGAAAACTTAAAACAGCCATTCCCCTTTTTTAAAAAAGTCAACCCCAAAGCAAACGCAGCAGCTGAGAGGGAAACTAAGAGCAGCTGCTCAAGCTAATTGAAAGCCTGGGTGTGCTGCCAAAAGCCATTAACCCTTCCATCGCTATTATTCTATGTTCTCTATGTTCTAAATTGGGTGCTTCACAGCAGAAGCAATACAGCTGGCTGGCCCACACATGCATTAAATTCATGGCCTGTATGATCAAGCTGCATCAGTGTCCCCTCCTGTATCTTTTCCCCCAGGAAGAAACAAGAAGTAGCCATCACTGCAGCATCTATAAAAGGTCTTGGGAAACTCCAGGGAGTATCAGCTGATGACAGAAATACTCTTTGTTAAGGAATTCACAGAGCAACCCTTGAGTAGCAAGGGTGTGCACATGAAAGCGATTGAGAGTAGTTACGAATAAACACAGCCAACACAGATACACTGAGTTGAGTCTTCTTACCAGTCGTTGTAGTCATACACAATAACAGTTCTTCTGTATTTGCAAACAGTAGCAAACAGAGGTATCAGAGCAAATCCAGCAAAAAGCAGTAAAGAGCAGTAACGAGCAGTAAAGAGAAACAAACCATGTTTCAAGCTCCCTCTTAAGGACATTGGCTACAGAGTTAACCAATCAGGACATAGTATGATGCAATACAGCAGTCTTAAAGTTATAATGATGGTTTATACTGTATATTGCCAACCCAACAAGTTAGGGTAATAATCATTTCCTAACACTCTTTATAATGAAAATGTTTGTAATCTTGTCCTTCTTCCTGAAGGGAAGGGGTTAATCCCATCCCTAGATGGGTGATTGATGGGTTTCCTTGCCCTTTTACATGCAATAAGCAAAATGATTAGTTGATTACTCTTGTTTTAATGCTCCTCTAAGCATGTCATCAAGCAAAAAGGAAAACATCCAATAATCACAACTCTGTAGTAGGAACTGGGCAAGTCTGACTGTCCACTCTGTGCATCATGTTTATGCTTTTTCTCATGCCACGTCTCCTACACTTTGTTTTGAACTGAATAAAAAAAAGATTGGGGTCACAACGATAGTGAGTCACAGGCAGCATTTTATTTAGGATTTCCCAGATACCTCCACATTTTGTTCAGGAAGCAATTGGGAGGTGTGAGGCTAGTTATGTCATCCCATTATTATGCTATATTGCCTTGCACTGAAACAGCAAGGGACATAGGGTCAAATGTGCTGTCAGTTAAGCAGTGTAATGGTATTGCACAATTTTGATAGACTACCATTTTAATTTCTAGCTATTGTTTCCACCACTCTGTGGTGGGTGTGAAATGGTACACCTGTGTGTCATAATGTGCTATCCAAGTGGACATGTGCTTCTGACAGGAAAGCTTTTGCATGCAGCTATAAAAAGGTTAGAGAAGCACAAAGGGGATCCCTGTGCTGTGCTAGAAAAAAATAACTCTATTGCTCTTGTGCAAATCTAAAGGAAAGTAGCACAATATTGCTGTACCCAGCTCTTTCTTTGGGAAGGCAATGAGAGAATAATGGCAGATGTAGTTGACTGAGGACCAACGATGTAACTATCAAGTGAAATGACCAATAAACACCTCTCTAATCACCTGACTTTACTTCTTTTTTTTTGGCTGCTTTTTATTATTATTATTATTATTATTATTATTATTATTATTATTATTATTACATAAAATGACATTACAAGACATACAACATTTATATATATACTCTCTTAACAGCTATTTTGTGATGATCTTCTAGTATTTACATTTTCTCCCTTTTCCCTTTATATTATTCCAGTTTCTTCTCGTCCCCTCTCTTTTAATTAGTGTATTTATTCAGACCCCTATTAACTTTATATTTTCTATACATTGACATATTCATTCTTTCCTTTTTTACATTTCACCCCTATTTTTCTACTCCGTTATTCCTATTCCTATTCTCCAGCCACTTATAATTCTCGGTCTTTTTCCTTGCCATATAAATTTGGTAATTGTTCTATTTAATGTTTCAAAGAAAGTCTTCTCTAATTTTACTGGTATAACTTGGAAGAGAAATAGTACTTTGGGCAAAATATTCATTTTGATCGTAGCGATCCTTCCCATAAATGAAATTTGTAAATTTTTCCAATTATCTAAATCTTTTTTAATTTGCAGTAGTAAATTGTCATAGTTGTCTTCCTTAATTGAGGAGCATCTTGCAGTAAGCCAAATCCCTAAGTATTTTATTTTCTTGGTTATTTGAATTTTTGTACTGCATTCTAATTCCTTCTCTTGTTTCTTTGTAAGATTTTTAGTTAATAATTTAGATTTATTTTTGTTAATTTTAAGTCCTGTTACTTTGCCAAATTCTTCTATTTTTTTAATCAATTTTGGGCCTGATTCTAATGGTTCTTCCACTATAAACACCAGATCATCGGCAAAAGCCTGAAGCTTATATTCTTCTGTCTTTATCTTTAACCCTTTTATTTCTCGATCCTCTCTAATTCTCTTCAAAAGTATTTCTAAAGTTAATATAAATAGAAGTGGAGAAAGTGGGCATCCTTGTCTCACCCCTTTTGTTATATTCCCTGTCATATCTTCATTCATGATTACCCTCGCCATTTGTTTTGTGTAAATTTTTCCAATCATATTTTCAAATTTAGTCCCAAATTCCATAAATTTCAATTGATTTAACATAAATTTCTAGTTCAAATTATCAAATGCCTTTTGGGCATCAAGGAAAACCAGTGAAGCTTGTTTTTCCGGATGTGCTTCATAAAACTCTAGGGTATTTATTATTGTTCTCGTATTGTTTTTAATTTGTCAACCTGGCAGGAAACCGTTTTGATCTGAATGTATATGTTTGTTCAAGATTTTTTTTGTTCTTTCAGCTATGATTGACATAAATATCTTGTAATCAGTATTTAACAATGATATTGGTCTGTAGTTCTGTATTTGTTGATGATTTGTATCCTCTTTGGGAATAAGGGTGATTATTGCTTCTGTCCATGTTTTAGGTATATTTGCCTCATTGAATATTTCCAACATCATCCCCCCCAGCATTTCTTGAGTGTTTTTATATAACTCTACTGGGAGTCCGTCTGGACCTGGTGTTTTGTTGTTTTTTTGTTTCTTCATTGCCATTTCAAATTCTGTTTCAGTTATCGGTCTATTTAGTATTTCTTGTTGTTCCTCCGTAATTTTACACAAGTTTGTTCCCTCTATATAGTCTTTAACTTTTTCTTCTGCTATCTCTTCCTGACAATATAGATTTGAGAAAAACTTTTGTATAATTTCCTTTTTGTCCTCCCTTTTGTGTTGGGTTATTCCATTTTCATCTTTCAATTGATATATCATTCTTTTATCTTTTTCTTTTTTTAATTTATAGGCCAACCATCTACCCATTTTATTTGCATGTTCAAAAATTTTTTGTTTTGACATCTTTATTTTCTGCACTATTTCCTTTTGGATTGTTAAATTTATTTTATGTCTAACTATATTCCATTCCTCTCTTATTTTTTTATTTTGGGGATCTTCCTGTAATTTTCTTTCTAACTTTTTAAGTTCTTCCTGTAGTTTTTCTTGTTGATATTTCCTTTCCTTCTTCTTCCTTGCGTTGTCAGTCCATGGATGTATGCCTTTAGCGTGTCCCAAAGGTTTTGTATTGATGTATCTTCTTTTTTATTCACACTAAAAAATATCTTCAACTCCTTTTCCAATATCTGTTTGTATTCTTTGTCTTTGCATATATTTTGATTCAATGTCCATCTTTTAAATCTTTTTTGTCCTTTCCATTTTAGAGTTATTGGGTTATGGTCTGCCCACTCGTTTACTCCTATTTCTACTTCTTCCACTCCTGTCCGTATTTCCACTGTCATCCAAACCATATCAATCCTTTTTATTACTCTTGTAATCTTTTTTGATATCCACTATTGCGTTATAGTCCCCAATTAAACAAATATTATCATATCCTAGTTCTATTATTTTATTGTGCATTTTTAAAAAAAATTCATGTTGATTTTTATTGGGACCATATATTGTTGTTGTTTTTTGGTGTTTCTTGTCTCTCTTTTTACTCTCCCTCTCGCTCCCTCTTTTTCTTTTCGTTCTTTTTCCTGTATTTTTCTTATTTCTCTTTCTCTTTCCATTTCTTCTATTTGATCTTCCTCCTGGCTTTTGCTCTCTGATTCTTCCTTGCTTTCTTGTTCTTCTTCCTGTGAAAGATAACGTTTATAAAATTCTTGTGCTTTCTCTACCGTGTCCAATACCAAAAATTGGTATTGTTGTCATTGATTCCGGATTCTTCGTGGTATCTGCTTCAAAATTATAATTTCTTTACCTTTGTATGTTAATGTTTCTTCTCTTGATTTCTTATAAATTTCATCTCTCACTGCTTTTTTTGTAAATCTTATGTGTACTTCCCTTGCCAGCCTGTGTCTTTGTATATAGTTGGTGTGCACACGGTAAATTTCATCTATCTGTCCCCTTCTTTCCGTCTTGTTTCTTTGTGTTAATTCTGCCAAAATTTCTGCCATTTTTTCGCCCAAATCCTCCTGTTTCTCTTCCGCGATATTTTGGAACCATAGGAAATATGAAGCTTTCTCCATTTCTAAAAACACAGTTGAGTCTGACAGCTCCTTATTTAGTTTGTAATGACTTCTTTTTCCACCGTTTCTATTTTGACATCTATTTGGTCCATTTTTGTTTCCATTTTTTTTATTCTTTGGTCATTCTCCAACGTTGCTTGTTGTATGGTCTCTATTTTATCGTTCATATTTTTAATATCTTCTTTTACCTCTCCTTATGCTCCAATTTTGAGCATAAACAATTCTTGCAGCTGTTATTACATGTATAATCAAGTAAGTATTTTCCTTACTAATTTTTTCAGGCAGGATACCCAATAGGAACAACTCTGGTTTAAGCTCAATGCGTAGCTGTATCATTTCTTCAAACCAGGTTTTAATTTTATTCCAATAGTTTTTTGCTTCAGGGCATGTCCACCACATATAATAGGATCCTGGTAGTTGATGGCATTTCCAACATTTGGCCAATTTATCTTTAAACATCTTTGCTAACTTCTCTGGTGGCATATGCCATCTATAAAACATTTTATATTGATTTTCCTTATATGTAGTGGACATCATTAATTTATAGTTCCTTTCCCATAATGGTTGCCATTTTTCAAGGTCAATTGAATATCCAAAATTTCTTCCCCATGCTATCGTTTCTTTTACTTTTTCCTCCTCCAATTCAATATACAGCAAAAAATTACAAAAATGTTTTATTAAGTTTTCCTCCATTCCTGTGAATATCCTGTCCAATTCAGTCTTTTCCAAATAAAAACCATGTAACTTAGCATCTTTTTCATAACTTGTTTTTATCTGCATATACATATACCAATCTGTCTCAATCCCCTGTTCTTCCAGTTCTCGTTTCTCTTTCAATTCCCCCTTATCCGTTAATGAATCTAACAATATTTCCAAAATTAAAAACATTTGGGTGTATTAAAGCTTTCATTGTTGATAACCATATCGGTATTTTCACATAGTATTTATCTCTAACCTTCTCCCATATCAATAACAACGCATTTCTTATATAATGTCTATGAAAGTATGTGTGTATCTTATTTCTACCATACCACAAAAAAGCATGCCAACCCAGTTGAAAATCATACCCTTCCAATGTTAACAACCTTGTATTTCTTACTTCAATCCATTCCTTCAACCATGTCAATGTTGCTGCTTGATAATATAATTCCCAATTTGGTAAACCAAATCCCCCACGTAGTCTCGTGTCTTGCAGCATTTTCATACTTATTCTTGCTTTTTTCCTTGCCATATAAATCTCCTTGTTATTTTATTAAGATATTGAAAAAATGTCTTTTCAATTTTTATTGGCACAGTTTGAAATAGAAATAGCAATCTTGGTAATATATTCATCTTTATCAATGCAATCCATCCCATGAGTGATAGCTGGAGATTCTTCCATTTTTCCAAGTCTTTTTCAATTTGTTGTTTTAATTTGTAATAGTTTTCTTCTTTTATTGTTGCACATCTTGAGGTTAAATATACTCCCAGGTATTTGACTTTTTTCACCACTTGTATGTCTAACTTTTCTTTTATCTCTCTATTTTGTTTTTCTGTTGTGTTTTTCACCAAGATTTTTGTTTTGTCTTTCAATTTATTTTCAAGCCAGAAACTTTTCCATATCCTTCTATCTGTTCTAATAATTTAGGGACTGTTATTAGTGGTTCCTCTATAATAAATACCAAATCATCTGCAAACGCTTGCAATTTGTACTCCTCTTTTTTAATTTTCATCCCTTTTATCTCATCATTTTGTCTAATATTTCTATTTAAAACTTCTAGAGTCAAGATAAACAGTAGTGATGATAACGGACAACCTTGTCTAGTCCCTTTCATTATATTAATATTTTCCGTCATTTCTCCATTCATCATTATCTTGGCAAATTGTCTGTCATATATTGTTTTTATAGTATTTATAAATCTCTCCCCAAAATCCATTTTCTGTAATTATTTTATCATAAACTGCCAGTTCACATTATCAAAAGCTTTCTGTGCATCTAAAAACATCAACACCATTTGTTTTTCTGGATGGGTCTCATAATATTCCAAAGTGTTCAAAGTCACCCTCATATTGTCCCTAATTTGTCTTTTTGGTAAAAATCTGTTTTGATCAATATGAATATATTCATTTAGCATTTTTTTCAACCTGTTGGCCATTATCGAGGCAAAAATCTTATAATCTACATTCAATAACGAAATCGGTCTATAGTTTTTAATCAATTGCAAATCTGTATCTTCTTTAGGTATGAGTGTCACATATGCCTCTTTCCATGAATCTGGCATCTTAGCCTTCAATAATAAATCATTAAATAAGTCCAATATTACATTACTAATCGTTTCTTATAGTGTTTTATACAATTCAGCTGGTAAACCATCTGGTCCTGGTGCCTTTCCACTTTTTTGTCTTTTTATAGCTTCTGTTAGTTCCATCATTGTTATTCTTTCTTCTAACATTTCTTTATATTGTTCTGATATTTTAATTAGGTCTGTTTTCTCCAGATAACTTTGTATCTCCTCCTCTGAAATCTTTTCTTGAGAATAGAGTTTTTCATAAAATTCTTGGATTACTTTCTTTTTCTCTTCAGTTCTATATTGTAATTTCCCTTCTCCATCTTGCAAATATTTTATGGTTTTTTTCTCCTTCTCTTTTCTTAATTTGTATGCTAGCCATCTTCCTGGTTTATTTGCATTTTCAACAAAGTTCTGCTTTGATGGTCTCAGTTGGTTTGCTAGTGATTCTTGTTCATTTAAAGTTATTTCATGCTTCTTCAATTCCATCAATTTCTTAATTTTTTTTATTTTGACCATCTTTCTGGAACTCTTTTTCCAGGCTTTTATACACTTCTTCCAATCTTGCTTGTTTCTGCCATTTCTTTTTGTTCTTTTTTCCCAAATATGTTATTGCCAGACCTCTAATATATACTTTCATTGTATCCCATACATTCTGAAGTGATATATCCTCCTTTTTGTTTATTTTAAAGAAAATTTCCAGTTCTTTTTCCACAAATTTCTGAAATTCTTTTTCATTTAATATTGTTGCATTCAAATTCCATCTTATCTTTTTCTTTTGCCCTTTCCATATTATTGTTATTGGGCTATGGTCTGCCCAGATATTAGAGCCAATATTTACTTCTTGCACCGCTTCTATAAGTCCAGTTGACATCCATATCATATCTATCCTTGACCACAATAAATGTCTATTTGAATAAAAATTATATTGACTCTCTTTCAGGTGTTTTTGTCTCCAGATATCTTGAATACTTAGTTCTTCTGTCATTGTAAAGAAGGCCTTTGGCAGTGTTCTCCTAGATTTTTTATTTGTCTTCATCGTTTTGTAATCCAAATCTGCATTTGTTACAGCATTGAAATCACCCATTATACATACATTTTCATAGTCTAATTCTACAATTTTCCTGTGTAATCGTCAATAAAATTCTTCCTGTTTTTCATTTGGTGCATATAATGCTATCAAGAGTATTTGTTTAAAGTTCATTTTTATTTCCACCATCAAAATCCTACGTTCCTCATCTTCAAAAATTAATTTGGGTTCTAGTTTTTCTTTAACATACAATACCACACCTCTTTTACTTTGTTGTATCAATGATGTAAATAGAACTCCTAATTTTGGGTTTTGTAATAATTTTAAATGTTGTTTTCTAATGTGCACTTCCTGTAGATATATAATGTCCATCTTCAAGTTGTTTAATTTAGTCAATAATCTATTTCTTTTTATTGCTGCATTCAGTCCATTTACATTTAGGGATATTGCTTTTACTTCCTCTTCCATGTTTACTTGTTACTAGTTTTTAATTTCATCGCCCTGGTCTCTCTTTTTTCCAATGGGTCTTTAGATCTCACACCTTCTCTAAGAGCCCTTTCCTCTTTAGCTTTTTCTTCTTTGTCCTTATCTTCATCTTTCTCTTTTGCAGCATCTACCACTCCCAAATCTCCATCCATTGGTCCACAGAATTGTTGATAAAATAATTTTGTTTTCTCAATCAAGTCTGTCTTTGATCTTGCCATGTCACCATAATCCCTTTGGGTATCAACCATCTAAAACTCACTCCTTTGGATATTAGGAATTTTGTTAAGAATTGGTATTCTCTCCTCAAATCTCTAACTCTTCTAGGTATTTGTCCTAAAACCACAAGTTCTTTATCTTTGTGTTTCGGTGCTGTAATCCTTGCTGCTTGTAATATCTCTGTTTTCATTGCCCTCTTTGTAAATCTTACATGTACTTCTCTTGGCAGTTTATTCCTTATTACATATCTAGTATATATTCTGAATGCTTCATCAATCTCATTTAAAATCTTTTCTTTGGGTTGTTCCAGAACTTCAGCCAAAATCTCTGCAATCACTTCTGGTAGATTTTCTCCTTTTTCTTCTTCTATGTTTTGGAATCTTAAGTAGAATTCAGAGCGTGCCATTTCCAACAGGATAATTGTTCTTTCTTGTGATTTGTCTGTTAAAACCATTTTTTCTTCTAATTTCTCAACTTTTTTTTCTGTCTTTTCTGCTTTTTCTTCTACTTTCTGGATTCTCTCCTCATTCTTCCCCATCATTTCTTTCATTTCTTTTAATTCCTGTTTTATATCATCAAGAAGTGATTGCATCAAATTTTGTAATTCCATTATCTCTGAAGTTTTTTCTGCTGCTGAAGGACTTGGTGCTGGCTGTGTAAATTTCTTCATTTTCACTTCTCCAAATACTTATAATCCACTTGTGGTTTAATTATGGTTCAAATACCTAATTCAACCGATGATTGAATTGGTAATAATAAAATAAAATAACATATAATAAAATAAAAAGAGTCTCAGACTCTCCCTACCCTTCAAAAATATAAAAAATAAAAAAAATAATAAAAAAGTAGCAAGCTAGAAGGGGGGGGAGGAAATTTTTTTTTTAATCCAACTGTCTCAAACTGTCCCAAAAAAGAATAAGAAGTAAAGTTTTAAAAACAAAATCAAAAGTAAAAGTCCATGAAAAGATCAGTTTAATAAAAGAAGAAAGGGATGAAAAAATCAAGAAAAGAAAAATTAAAAAAGAAAGGAATTCTTTTGACTCTTCAAGTCTTAATCCATGGAAAGACAATACTTAAAAACCCATTTCAATCAGTTCTATGCAAAGTCTCTATCCAAAAATAGAAAAAATAAAAGGACAACCTAAAAGGTTTTTTTTCTTTTTAGTTCCCAAAACAAAGCTGATCAGCCAAAAAAAAAAAAAATAAGAAAATCACAGTCCACAAAGCCAGAAAGAAAAAAGAGAATTTCCAAAACACATTTAAAGTCTAATCTCCACTCCACTCTCCACAGCTGGTCTATTTTTCTTCTAGCCAATATGTCAAGGTCAGTTATTTGTTAGGTTTTCTTCAAAGTAGAAATTTTTTCTTTTGCCTTTTCTTCTGCCACTAGATGGCACTGTAGGTTAACTTTCCATCACAGCTCAATACTTTCAGTATTTTCACTTCTTTAGACAAAAGTATCAATAAGCAATCAACATTGTAACAATCTATTCAAAAGAATGTATATTCCATTCAGTCATTCAAAGCATTAATATCCAATTGTTTTTACAGTCCCCAAATCTTCTTTTCTTTTTCTTCAATAAAAAATTAGTAAAAATTTAATGGGCTCCCAGTCACGCATTCCTTGCTGCCTAACTTTCCGGATGTGAGTGTGAGTAAACACCCGCACCCACTCCTCGCTTTCAGCCACTCTTCCCCACCCTATCAGTCATCCAGGTAGATGGAAGATAAACTTTCTGATCAATAAAATTAAATTGATCTCACCTCGTTGTCACAGGCTGGTTTTTCACTTTTTCTTTTGTTGCAACTGTCCCAGCTTTTCAGCAACTTCTAGGCCACTTTCCCACGGTGTCCAATTTGAGGAGCTTCTTCCGGTCTTTCCAGGTAGATTGCAATCTCCCTGGGTTGACCGGTACGTGCTCCTCTTGTTGGTCGTCAAGTCTTTTGTGCGTCTTCACCATATTCATAGCTTACAGTTTACCTAAATTCTTATATTATTGATCTAATATATATCTACAGTCAGGTCCATAAATATTGGGACATCGACACAATTCTAACATCTTTGGCTCTATACACCACCACAATGGAGTTGGAATGAAACAAACACAATGTGCGTTAACTGCAGACTGTCAGCTTTAATTTGAGGGTATGTACATCCAACTCAGGTGAACGGTGTACGACTTACAGCAGTTTGCATATGTCCCTCCCACTTGTTAAGGGACCAAAAGTAATGGGACAATTGGCTTCTCAGCTGTTCCATGGCCAGGTGTGTGATATTCCCTCATTACCCCAATTACAATGTGCAGATAAAAGGCCGAGAGTTCATTTCAAGTGTTCTATTTGCATTTGGAATCTGTTGCTGTCAACTCTCAAGATGAGATCCAAAGGGCTGTCACTATCAGTGAAGCAAGCCATCATTAGGCTGAAGAAACAAAACAAACCCATCAGAGAGATAGCAAGAACATTAGGCGTGGCCAAAACAACTGTTTGAAACATTCTCAAAAAGAAGGAATGCACCGGTGAGCTCAGCAACACCAAAAGACCTGGGAGACCATGGAAAACAAGTGTGGTGGATGACCGAAGAATTCTTTCCCTGGTGAAGAAAACACCCTTCACAATAGTTGGCCAGATCAAGAACATTCTCCAGGAGGTAGGTGTATGTGTGTCAAAGTCAACAGTCAAGAGAAGACTTTACCAGAGTGAATACAGAGGGTTCACCACAAGATGTAAACCATTGGTGAGCCTCAAAAACAGGAAGGCCAGATTAGAGTTTGCCAAACAACATCTAACAAAGCCTTCACAGTTCTGGAACAAGATCCTATGGACAGATGAGACCAAGATCAACTTTTACCAGAGTGATGGGAAGAGAAGAGTATGGAGAAGGAAAGGAACTGCTCATGATTCTAAGCATACCATCTCATCAGTGAAGCATGGTGGTGGTAGTGTCACGGCGTGGGCATGTATGGCTGCCAATGGAACTGGTTCTCTTGTATTTATTGATGATGTGACTGCTGACAAAAGCAGCAGGATGAATTCTGAAGTGTTTCGGGCAATATTATCTGCTCACATTCAGCCAAATGCTGCAGAACTCATTGGACGGCGCTTCACAGTGCAGATGGACAATGACCCAAAGCATACTGCAAAAGCAACCAAAGAGTTTTTGAAGGGACAGAAGTGGAATGTTATGCAATGGCCAAGTCAATCACCTGACCTGAATCCCATTGAGCATGCATTTCACTTGCTGAAGACAAAACTGAAGGGAAAATGCCCCAAGAACAAGCAGGAACTGAAGACAGTTGCAGTAGAGGCCTGGCAGAGCATCACCAGGGATGAAACCCAGCGTCTGATGATGTCTATGTGTTCCAGACTTCAGGCTGTGATTGACTGCAAAGGATTTTCAACCAAGTATTAAGAAGGGAAAGTTTGATTTATGATTATTATTCTGTCCCATTACTTTTGGTCCCTTAACAAGTGGGAGGCACATATGCAAACTGCTGTAAGTCGTACACCGTTCACCTGAGTTGGATGTACATACCCTCAAATTAAAGCTGACAGTCTGCAGTTAACGCACATTGTGTTTGTTTCATTCCAACTCCATTGTGGTGGTGAATAGAGCCAAAGATGTTAGAATTGTGTCGATGTCCCAATATTTATGGACCTGACTGTATATATTATTGTCCTCATTAATCATTTAACTATAGCTATTCTTCCCTCATTTTGTACAAAATATTCTAAGATTTGAGTTAATTTATAACATTCATTTCATCATCCTGAATCAATCCAATAATAATACATCTTTATGTTATACTTTATATAGTTCTACAATTCTTGTATTATAAAAATCTCTATCATATTTCATTTCCATATTTTTTATCTAACCATTGATAAAATAAATCCCATATCTTATAATATTGTTTATCTTCTTGTTCTGTAATTTCAAATGTCAATTTGCTCATTTCAGCACATTCCATTATTTTCTTAATAACTTCATCTTGCGTTGGTATTTTTTCACTTTTCCAATTTTTAGCAAACACAATTCTAGCCGCTGTTAATACATTCACAATCAGATATTTGAATTCTCTATTATATATTTCAGGTACAATCCCCAGTAAAAAAAATCTCTGGTTTAAAATCTATGTGTTTTTTTATCATTTTTTCCAACCATGTGTGGATTTTAGTCCAATATCTTTTGGCTTCTGCACACGTCCACCACATATGGTAATATGAACCCGGTATCTGATGACATTTCCAACATTTTCCAGATTTATTCTTGAACATTCTGGCTATTCTCGTCGGGGGTAAATGCCACCTGTAAAACATCTTATACAAATTTTCTTTATATGCAGTTGACATTGTCATTTTATAATTTTGCGACCACAATTTTTGCCATTTCTCTAAATCAATCCCGTGTCCAAAGTTTTTCCCCCAAGCAATCATTGTTTCTTTAACTTGTTCTTCTAATTTAACCTCCAATAAATATCCATATAGTTTTTTAATTATGTTTTCATCAGTACCTGTTAAAATTTTATCTAAATTAGTCAAATTATCATAAAAAACTTCTGTCTTAAAATCTTTATCATATCTAGAATGTATTTGCAGATAGGAAAACCAATTCATCTTTATACCTTGTTCTTCTAATTCTTGCATAGATTTAAATTCACCCTTTTCATTTAATAATTAACTATATCTAACAATTTGTTCCTTTCTAAATGTTATTGAATATGAGAATGCTTCAATAGTTGATAACCAGACTGGAATTTTTAAATAATGTTGTCTTTTAATCTTCTCCCAGTTTAATAGCAAAGCCTCTCGTATAAAATGTCTTCTAAAATACCCCTGCGTTTTTGTTCCCTTGTACCATAAAAAAGCGTGCCACCCCAACAACAAATCATGTCCTTCTAGAGTCAATAATCTAGTATTTCTTAACATTATCCATTCCTTGATCCACATCAAATTAGTTGCTTGATAATATAATTTCCAATCCGGCAAGCCAAAACCTCCTCTTGATCTAACATCTTGCAACAATTTTAATTTTATCCTCACCTTTTTACCCTGCCACATATATTTTAACACAATTTTATTCAAATCTTCAAAATAATCTTTCCCCAACCTAATTGGAATTGTCTGGAACAAGTATAAAATTCTAGGTAGTATATTCATCTTAATCGTTGATATTCTCCCTATTAATGATAATTGTAAATTTTCCCACTTTGCCAAGTCTGTCACTATTTGTTGTTTGAGTTTATTATAATTGTTCTCTTTGAGTGTACTACATCTTGCTGTCAAGTATATCCCCAAGTACTTAACCTTATTTGTGACCTGTATCTTCAATACTTCTGCCAGTTCTTCTTTTTGTTTTGTTAACATATTTTTTGTCAAAATCTTCATTTTGTCTTTATTTATTTTCAAACCTGCTACTTTTCCATAGTCTCCTATCTTGTCTATCAATATAATTGCTGTATCTAATGGATCTTCAAGAATAAAAACCAGGTCATCTGCAAATGCTTGAAATTTGTATTCTTCCTTTTGAATTTTCATTCCTTTTATATCTTTTTCTTCTCTAATATTTCTGTTTAGCAATTCTAATGTTAACACAAACAACAGAGGTGACAGTGGACAACCTTGTCTCCTGCCTTTTTTTATTTCAATAGACACTGTCAATTCTCCATTTATAATTACTTTAGCTGTTTGTTTGTGATATATGGCTTCTATGGCTTGAATTGTTCTGCCCCAGCTCTGGATCCCAAGGAGTGTGACACACACAAAGCTCCAAAAACTCCGTTTAATACAAACAGACCCCTTTCAAAATGCAGGCTTTCAGGGCAAATGTCCTTTTCAGCCTGCTATGAATTACAGAGAATAAACAAAGTCCGACAAGGGTTGGGAACCAGCCCAGAAACCATGATGTAACAAGAAACTCACTCTCAAAATGCTCTGCATAGTAATTAAACGTTGTTTTACAGCAGCGTTTGCTATCTGTGAGCGAACTTAAATAGGCTAAGGGAGTGGCCAATTAGCCCCAAGCCTTACTCTCGAGGAGACCTCCTCCTGAGTAGCCACTCCTGCCTTTTGGCAGCCCTGCATGCTCGAGATGTCAGCGTCTCAGCGCTGACATAGAAAAGGGAGGATGAAGCCTGAACTTTTGCAAGGCGCATACCAGGTCCGGAGCATTAACAGAGGCCGCATCCTCCCATGTGAAGTCCTCCGGTCCATACCCCTTCCACTCAATAAGGTATTGAAACCGACCCTTCAACCACCGGGAGTCTCAAATACTCGCCACCTCGTACTCCGGCGATCCATTCCTGTCACGGGGCACTGGCTGAGGACAGTCCAGTTGACGGAGTGGACAAGTAGGCCGTTCGGGAACCAGGAGGGATTGGTGAAACACTGCGTGGATTCTTAAACACCAAGGCAGGGTCAGGCGGTAGGCCACTGGATTGATGACCGCCTCTACCGGGAAAGGTCTAATGAACCAATGGTCCAGTTTTCTCACTGGCTGGTCTGAAGGGAGATGCTTCGTTGACAACCACACATGATCCCCAGCAGCCAATGGGGATGTTGCTCACTGAGAGCGGTCTGCGACCTTCTTGTAATCGTCCTTGGCCTTGTTGAGGTACCGTTTCACCAGCTGATGAACAGCCTGTAGCTCAGCCAAGAAGTCATCCACTGCTGGAACCGGGAAGTCCAGGGGCATGATCGGGAAGAAGCATGGGTGATAGCCCAGATTGGCTAAGAAAGGGGTGGTCTGGGTGGAGGTGTGCTGGGAATTATTGAAAGCAAACTCCGCGACTGCTAGGTACTCTGTCCAATTGTCCTGTTGTTGATTGACAAAGCAGCACAGGTATTGCTCCAATATCCCAATGACCTTTTCAGTCCTGCCGTCAGTTTCGGGGTTATGAGCTGACGATAAGTAGATCTTAATGTCCAAGGCCGACATCACCCCTTTCCAGAAATGGCCGGTGAACTGGGTCCCTCTGTCCAACATGACCCTATCCAGTAGTCCATGAAGCCGAAAGACATGCTGGATGAACATGCGGGTGGTGGCGCGAGCTGTCGGCAGTCCCCGACAGGGTACGAAATGCGCCATCTTCGTCAACATGTCCACCACCATGAACACCATCATGAAACCCGAGGACGGGGGCAAGTCCGTGAGAAAGTCCATCGAGATGACACCCCAAGGTCCCTCGGGTGTCGGCAAGGGCTGAAGTAGTCCTGGGGGAGCACCCATGGCTGACGTGGCCTGTCAACAATGAACGCAAGATGTCACATAGGACTGCACATCATGACAGAGACGAGGCCACCAGAAAGTCCGCGACACCAGATTCAGGGTCTTAAACAAACCAAAAAGCCCTGCAGCAGGGTTGTCATGGCACTGGGACAAAATGAAACCCCTAAGGAGCCCCGATGGAACATAAAGTCTCTCCCGGTACCTCAAGAGGTCGTCGGTAAACGTCCAGGGAGAGTCGGGCCCTATTTCCTGCTTCCGAAGGTCGACAAAGGTGTCCTGCCACTGCGCCTCCCGGATCTGACCACATAGGTCGACAGGTTCCTGGATGGCAGCGAACGACTCGACGGGAAGAATCGTCCAAGGCGGAAGCGGGTCCTTGGCTTGAGCGTAGTCGGGCTTCCTGGAGAGCGCATCTGCCCGTTGATTGTGCCCACTCGGGATGTAGGTGACTTTAAAATTAAAATGGGTAAAGAAGAAGGATCACCGGATCTGGCGTTGATTGAGCTTCCGCGCAGTCTGCAGAAACTCCAGATTCTTGTGGTCCATCCGGACTTCCACCTGATGTCGGGCTCCCTTGAGGTCGTGTCTCCAGGTCTCAAACGCGGTCTTAATGGCCAGGAGCTCTTTTTCCCAGATGGTATAGTTGTGCTCGGAAGGATTCAACTTCCAGGAGTAGTAAGCGCACGGGAAAAGAGAACCGCCATCCACGCGAGCCTGGAGTAACACTGCTCCGACCGCGATATCTGACACGTCCATCTCAATCACAAACGGACGCTGCGGGTCAGGATGCTTGAGGATCAGCTTGGACATAAAGGCCTGCTTTAAGGCCAGGAACTCCTGCTGCTCAGGGTCGCCCCACAGGAATGGGACTTTCTTTTGCAGGAGTCAGGTGAGGGGTGCGGTCAGAGTGGCAAAGCCAGGGATGAAGGTCCGGTAATAGTTGGCGAACCTGAGGAGTCGCTGAACATCTTTCACTCGACGGGGAGGTTGCCAACTTCTCAATGCCTCGACCTTGCTCCGATCCATCGCGATGCCCTCGGGAGAAATGTGATGGCCCAAGAAGTCGATGGTCAACTGGAAGAACTGGCACTTCTCCAGCTTGGCGTATAACTGGTGTTCGTGGAGCCGTTGCAAGACCAGACGGAGATGTTGAAGATGGCTTTTCTGGGATGTGGAGTATATCAGGATGTCGTCGAGGTACACCACCACAAACTGGTCCAAAAGATCCTGGAAAATATCATTCATAAAATGCTGGAAGACAGCGGGAGCGTTGGTTAGTCCAAACGGCATGACCGTATATTCAAAATGGCCATACCTGGTGCCGAATGCTGTCTTCCACTCATCCCCTTCTCGGACCCGAACCAGATTGTAGGTGCCACACAGGTCCAGCTTGGTAAACACGGTAGTCCCCCGGAGTCTCTCTAAGAGTTCAGGGATCAAGTGTAAAAGGTACCGGTTCTGCACTGTAATGGCGTTCAGCTTCCGGTAGTCACAGCACAGACATAAGTCTCCGGTTTTCTTCTTGACGAAGAGGACTGGAGCGGACAAGGGTGATGATGAGGGCCGGATAAAACCCTGGGCCAGGTTTCTGTCCATGAATTCCCTTAATGCCACCAATTCCGGGTTCAACATCAAGTACAACCTCCCTACAGAGAGCAGTGCATCCGGGATTAAGTCAATGGGACAATTGTATGGCCGGTGTGGGGGCAATTGGTCCACCTCTTTCTCACTAAAGACGTCTGCGAAGTCCGAGAGGTCGGCCAACAAAGAGACCGCAGGTGGACCCTGCACCTGGCCTGCGCACACTTGGCGAGTATGATCCACACACTGCAGGCTCGGGAACGACATGAAATTCTGGGACCAAAGAATGCGTGGATCATGAGTCCGAAGCCAAGCCAGGCCCAATACTAAAGGGAAATGCAGTCTGGACGTGACATAAAATTGGATAGCCTCCTCATGCTTACCAAAGGTCAGGCGCACGGGCTGAGTGGCAGCCTTAATTGTCCTGGACAGAAGCACCCGACCATCAATGGTCTCCACGACCATGGGAGGATCCACGGGACACAGGGGAATGGCAAAGTGAATGGCGAATGCCTCGTCCATGAAGTTGGTCGTCGCACCGGAGTCCACCAAAGCATGAGCTGGGATCCCTTGGGGGTTGTCAGCAAGGAAGATCTTGGTGTTTAGAATCAAATAGTGAGGGGGTCCAGAATCCACCTCAGCAGGGCTTGAGTCAATGTTGGTACATGCCCGACCCAGGGTCTCTCCTAGATCCGCCTGTTTCCTGACAGGTTAAGCGTGGGCTGTGGTACGGGACCAGGAGCTGACAGGCTGCGTTGCTTCTTGGCGCAAGAGGCAGCGAAATGTCCAGGCTCCCCACAATATAAACACAATCCCCCTGCCCAGCATCTGTCCTTCTCAGCTCTGGATAGGCGGGGTCTGGCTGCACCAATCTCCATGGGCTCCTCCCTTGGAGCCGGAGCCTCAGGTACAACTGGGGCCACATGGGGTTCCTGAGGGGCACGACGTGAGGGCCGACACTGTAACCTCACATCGATCCTGAGACACAGGCGACACAGCTCGTTAAGAGTCGGAGAAATGTCCACTCTGGCCAACTCGTCCTGTAGCGCATCCGACAAACCCTCCTGGAAGGCATCCATAAGTGCTGCCTCGTTCCACGCTGAGTCCTGGCTTATCAAATGGAACTCACTGATGTATTCCTGAAGAGGCAGCCGGCCTTGCTTCAAGGACTTCAAGCGTCTGGTGGAGGTTGGGGCTTTAATAGGGTCCTCATACATCAGCCGCAAGTGCTCACAAAAGCCCCGAAAGTCATTGAGCAACGGGCTGTTATGAACCAACAAGGGCATGGCCCAACGAGCTGCCGAGCCAGAGAGCAAGCTGATAATAAAACCGACTTTATCTCGGTCCTGGGGAAAGTCTTCAGCTCGCAAGCTCATAAACAGCTGGCATTGTCCAAAGAAAGCCAGAAACATTTCCACTGGCAAATTTATCAGGCACAGCTACTGGGCAGTTTCTCCAAGGAGGTGGAGGAGGCAGAGGAGGCGGAGGAGGAGATGAAGCCATTTGGTGTTGAAGCTGAGCAATCTGAGCAGCCATCAAAGTTAACTGCTGCCGAAGCTGCACATTCTCTTCCCTCAGCTGCTCCATCATCTTCAAAGCTGTTGTGTGTGTTTTTTCGGGCTGGAAACAAACTGTTCTGCCCCAGCTCCAGATCCCAAGGAGTGTGACACACACAAAGCTCCAAAAACTCCATTTAATAAAAACAGACCCCTTTCAAAATGCAGGCTTTCAGTGCAAATATCCTTTTCAGCCTGCTATGAATTACAGAGAATAAACAAAGTCCGACAAGGGTTGGGAACCAGCCCAGAAACCACGATGTAACAAGAAACTCACTCTCAAAATGCTCTGCATAGTAATTAAACGTTGTTTTACAGCAGCGTTTGCTATCTGTGAGCGAACTTAAATAGGCTAAGGGAGTGGCCAATTAGCCCCAAGCCTTACTCTCGAGGAGACCTCCTCCTGAGTAGCCACTCCTGCCTTTTGGCAGCCCTGCATGCTCGAGATGTCAGCGTCTCAGCGCTGACATAGAAAAGGGAGGATGAAGCCTGAACTTTTGCCTGCTAAATCCCTTTGAAGATTCAGTCTCCTTGGAGATGAGGAGGGGGGAAACATTCCTGTGAACTGACGGGAAAAGGAATCAGGAGAGTGACTTGGAAGATAGCCAATAAGAAGCAGAGAATTGGGGATCGGAAAGGGAGGGATTGGGGGGCAAAGTTCAGTATTGACCGCGAAGAGCCAGGATCCGGTTGCTGTGCTCGAATAAAGAGAAAATTTCCTTAAAGATTGGCAGTTTGGAAGTTCATTTATTTTGAGATAGCATCGAAACCTGACAGACGGTCAATACTCACAACTTTCCAAGCCAAACTGGCAAACCTCCAGCCCTCCAGCTCCCTGTTAGATGTTTGGACTGAGTGGCGCCAAGGTTCCGAAGCCATGGCAGAAAGCCAACTCTCTACTGAAAGCTTACTTCAAGTGGCTGTGAACCAGCCCCCCCTCCCTACTCCAGCCAGCTTGGATGCAACGGGGCCACCCCCTCCCCCAGCAAAGCTGCAACCCCCCCTTCCCCCCCCCCCCACTGCCACAGAATTACCAAGGACAGATGATCGTGCTCCAGCCCAAGAGAAGAAAAAATGATGAACCTTGGTGGACTTTGCCAAAATCTGCAGAAGCTGAGTTCCCCTTTCCAGACGCTAAAGGTAAGGGGAAGCCCCTGAGTGAATTGGGAAGGGCGGACTGGTTATGGGATTGGCAGCAGGCCAGACAGCAGAAAACTTCAAAGCTGCCACTCGAAAGCCCCATGGAGGAATTAAAGCAAGATTTTGAACATGCCGTCAGACTGGAAGAGGGTCCATCCTGCAGGCCCAAAGATAGAAGGAGGCCAGCGGACCCTGTTGAACTAAGTCACCATAGACGGGAGTGCAGCCCCCCCCACACCAGAAGAAAAGAAAATCCCAGTGTACATCCATGGGTTCCTCCTCTGCCCAGCAAGCATACCAGCCTAAGCAGGGCATCGCCCCCCCCGCCCCGAATGAGAGATGAGGAAGAAGCCCAACGACACCCTAGACAGGCACACAGAGCCCCACTATGGGAGGAGGGGCCACTGAGGGCAGAGCCACCCCGGTTCAGAGGGAAGTTCGATGGGGATCCAGACCAGGTAGCGCAGTTCCTCGACGCAGCTGAGATCTATATCGAGCACTATGGGCACCTTTATCCATTCCCCAGAGCCCTAGTCAATGCCATTTCAGAAGTTCTGGAGGGAGAAGCAAAGACTTGGTCAACAGCCCTCTACAAGAATAGAGCCCCCCAACTGCAAGACGCAGATGGTTTCTTGCAACTACTACGAGCGAGGTTCGAGGAAGCAGGGGAGGACCCCTATGTGGAAGATGAACTCAGAAACCTAATGCAGAGAGGGAAGCCCATCAAGGAGCACATTCGTGAGTTCCGAAGAGTCGTATGCACCTTGCTTCCCCTACCAGAACGACTACTAGTGTATTTCTTCAAAACAAGCCTAGATAAGCGGATCGCCCAAGTGACCGCTTATCAGGACATCCCAAACTGACTCTCCGAATGGTTCCATGTGGCAATGCAAGTTGAAAGGGGGCTGCGCGCCAACGACATGCTAAAGCAACCAGAGGCCAGGGAAAGATACCAATCGGACCCGAGACCACATACCAGATGAGGAACCACGGCACTACGGCCTACCCAAAGGCCTTTCATTCCGCGGAGCCCAATGAGGTGCTACAGATGTGGGGGAATGGGCCATCTAGCAGCAGCGTGTGGAACCCCGGGCCCAAGGCCAAACCCACAGCCAAAGGCACGATGGGAACGGGGCCCCAAACGCGCCACCAATGCGCCACAAAATCTCCCCCCAAGCACAGAGGTCTTCGCCCACCTGACCAAAACAAGGGGAGTCCCGGATGATGGAGACCAATCCCCCGACTCGTATGACAGCGAGGACGATGGTGAAGACGACCCAATGGTGAGTGGACCCATCCACCCTTTCCTTTTCCCCATACGCCTAACAGCTCCAAAAACAGGAACCCAAGAGACTTTCCAAGCCCTGATAGATTCGGGCTGCACTAGGTGCCTGATTAATCTACCCACAGTCCTAAAATTGGGGATCCGAGCTAAGAAGCTCAACCACCCAATTCGATTTGAGCAAGTTGATGGGACCCTAGTAGGCGGAGCTTACGCCACACACCTGACTGAGCCAGTGAAGCTAGAACTAGGGGATCACTGGGAGACGATACAGTTCATAATAGCCCCCAAGATGGCCGATCCAGTCATACTGGGACTTTCCTGGCTAGACAAGTGGGGTCCAATCATCTGGTGGCAAGAGGGGACCCACAGATTGAGGATAGCAAAAGGGCCCCAACCTCTGCCATGCCAACCAGGACAGACACCCCCCCACACTCAAGCCCCAACTTCTCCCGCCTGAACAAAAGAAGATGGCACCGACACAAGGGCCCCTGCCGAAGGGCACTGCGAAGCAGCTGGGGGCCACATCCAACAGCTCCCATGAAGCAGAACAGATCCCAAAAGACTACCAAGACCTAGCAGAGGTATTTAGCGAGACCGAGTGTGACGTCCTACCTCCCCACCACGATGCCGACTGTGCCATCGAAATCATCCCTGGGGCGAAACTACCTAAACCTAAATTGTATGCCATGATGCCCCGTGAAATTCAAGAAATGCGAAACTACATAGACAAGAACCTACGAAGGGGTTTCATTGAGCCAGTCAAACCGCGGGTCGCAGCACCGGTAATTTTCAAAGAGAAGAAAGACGGCTCTATGCGTCTGGTAGTTGACTTTTGGAGATCAATGCAGTCTGCGTACACAACTTATATCCCCTCCCCCTCATGAAAGACATGCTAGCCCACCTGGCCAAGGGGAAGATTTTCACCGAACTAGATCTCCGCGAAGCCTACTACCGAATACGCATCAGGGAAGGAGACGAGTGGAAGACAGCGTTCAACTGCCCCCTGGGAAGTTTCCAATTCAAGGTGATGCCATTTGGGCTACAGGGAGCCCCAGTGGTGTTCATGCAATTGATAAATGAAGTTCTACATGACCACCTATATAAAGGGGTCCTCGTCTACCTAGATGACATTCTCAGTTACACGGAGACCATAGACGAACACATACCCCTCTTCCGCAAAGTGCTGGAAAAACTGCTGAAAGCGAACTTCTATGTCAAACTGTCAAAATGCGAGTTCCACCAATCATGGCTAGACTATTTAGGTTACCGAGTGTCAAACGAGGGGATAGAGATGGACCCGGCTAAAGTACAATCAGTCCTAGACTGGCGACCCCCTCGCACCCGCAAACAACTGCAAAGCTTCCTGGGGTTCGTAAATTTCTACAGGCAATTCATCCCCTCCTTTGCAAGAATTGCCAAACCTCTGACGGACCTCCTAAAGACAGGGAGTACAACAACGAAACCCCGCCCAGGACAACCTCTACAGAGGGACCCGGCCTGCCAACAGGCATTCGAAACTCTAAAACAAATGTTTGCAAAAGAACCGGTCTTGAAGCATCCTGACCCCGAACAACCCTTCGTCATCCAAGCCGATGCCAGCGATGTGGCAGTAGGGGCAGTCCTACTCCAAAAGAACATCCAGGGGGACCTGCAACCTTGCGCCTACACATCCCGCAAACTCACCGACACAGAGAGACGATGGGCGGCATGGGAAAAAGAAGCGTTCGCGGTGAGATGGGTGCTGTTAACCTGGCGACACCTGCTAGAAGGAGGCCAGAGACCATTCGAGGTTTGGACTGACCATAAAAACCTGGAGGCTAAGCTATTGCTTAGCGCATTGTAAGCCGCCCTGAGTCTCCGGAGAAGGGTGGCATATAAATCAAATTCAAAAAAAAAAAAAAAAAGACCCCATGGAAGTTATCGCCCAGGCAAGTCCGGTGGGCCCAATACTTCAATCATTTCAACTTCGAGCTGAAGCACATCCCAGGAGGGAAGAACTTTCTGGCCGATGCCCTCTCCCGAATGCCTCAATACAACAGTGAACGTGAGCAGGTAGTGAATGCCATCATCCCCTCTGCCCAAGGAGTGGGCCAAGTAATCACCAGACGGCAGCATTGAGACCAGCAGGGGCAACCAGCAAGTGACCTAACGACAAGGCTCAAGGCAGAAACGTTGGCGGACCCCTGGTTCCGAGACAATCAACATCTCTTGACAAAGAGAGATGGCCTAGCATGGAGAGGGACGAAACTTTATGTCCCAGAGACCTTACGCACCTTGGTCCTCAAGAGGAGTCACGACGTCAAACCAGCGGGACATTTTGGTTTCCTAAAGACTCTGCATTTAGCATGGAGACAGTTTTGGTGGCCCCACATGAGAAAAGACGTAGACAGCTATGTAAAAAGTTGTACCATCTGTGCCACGATGAAAACCCGACCAGGAAGGCCCCCGGGGCTGCTGCAGCCAGTAGCTGAACCGTCAAGGCCATGGGAGGAGATTGCTATGGACTTCATAGTCGAACTGCCGAGGAGCAGCGGAAACACAGTGATCTGGACTGTAATAGACTTATTCTCCAAACAGGCACATTTCATACCCTGCAGCGGACTACCCTCAGCCCGCCAATTGGCCAAACTGTTCGTAAAACACATCTACTGCCTGCACGGAGTACCCAGAAGAATCATCTCCGATCGAGGTGTCCAGTTTACAGCAAAGTTCTGGAGGGAATTCCTTCGATCCATAGGATCATCCCAAGGCCTCAGCTCAACGTTTCACCCGAGCACCAATGGGGGGGGCGGAGAGATTGAATGCCATGATAGAGCAGTACCTGAGGTGCTACGTTGACTACCAACAATCGAACTGGGCGGACCTCTTATCGTTTGCGGAGGTCGCATATAACAATGCTGTCCACAGTAGTACAGGACTAACCCCATTTAAGATAGTGAGCGGCATGGATTTCGTCCCCATGCCAGAGTACCCAAGGGAACCTCCTTCCTCAGTTAGCTTGACCGACTGGATGGCAATGCTGAGAGAAACCTGGGAGAACGTCAAGAAGGCATTAGACAAGGCGGCACGGTCCTATAAGAAACAAGCAGATAAGCACCGAGCCCCCTAGAGGCCGTTCCAAGTAGGGGAAAAGGTCTACCTCTCCACCAAGTATTTAAGACCAGAAAACTGGGGCCAAAATTCATAGGACCATTTCCAATAGTAAAAATAATCAACCCGGTTACAGTACAATTGCAGTTGCCCCGGTTACTAGGGAGGATACACCCCGTTTTTCACAGTAGCCTCCTGAGGCCTGTGGTAGGGTCAACTTTAAGGCCAGTGCCACGTGATCCCCCAGGGCCCTTGATTGTTGGAGGCCAAACCCACTATGAAGTACAGCGAATTCTTGATTCGAGGTGGCACAGAGGGCGCCTCCAATACTTAATAAAGTGGAAGGGTTACCCCTTGTCAGAAGCTTCCTGGATGAAGAGCACGAACATTCAAGCTGACCGCCTTATAGCTAAATTCCATGCAGATCACCCGGACAAGCTGGGAGGGGGTGGGACACACTCTCGGACGGTGTAAGGTACTAAACTTGTTGTTTGTCTCGCGCAGGCCTCACTGGGAGAGTGAAGGGAGAGGGGCCAGATGTCAGCATCTCAGCACTGACATAAAAAAGGGAGGATGAAGCCTGAACTTTTGCCTGCTAAATCCCTTTGAAGATTCGGTCTCCTTGGAGATGAGGAGGGGGAAAACATTCCTGTGAACTGACGGGAAAAGGAATCAGGAGAGTGACTTGGAAGATAGCCAATGAGAAGCAGAGAATTGGGGATCGGAAAGGGAGGGATTGGGGGCCAAAGGTCAGTATTGACTGCGAAGAGACAGGATCCGGTTGCTGTGCTCGAATAAAGAGAAAATTTCCTTAAAGATTGGCAGTTTGGAAGTTCATTTATTTTGAGATAGCATCGAAACCTGACACGAGCATTGAGAAGAGGCTCCTCCACTTCACTCTCTCCACTTGAAGGAGCCTCTGGAGGTTCTGAAGGCCCTGACTGAGTCTCTGCCTCTGGCACCACATCCTCTTCAGCCTCCTCACTGTCTGACTCGAGCGCCGGCTGCACAGGCTGCTGGTGCGACACCACACCAGCCTCCTCATCATTGGGATCAGCCACAATCCGTGCAGACCGCTGGCGGGCCACAACATGAATAAATTTTCTACCAAAGCCCATCTGCTCCAGCTGTAATAACATAAATCACCAATTCACATTATCGAAGGCTTTCTGTGCATCTAGAAATATCAAAGCCATTTGTTTTTCAGGATGTGCCTCATAATATTCCAAAGTGTCCAGAATTATCCTCATATTATCTTTAATCTGTCTTTTTGGCAGAAACCCATTTTGATCAGAATGTATGAAATTATTTAAATATCTTTTAAGTCTTTCTGCCAGTATTGAAGCAAAGATTTTATAGTCTGAATTTAGCAGGGATATAGGCCTATAATTCTTAATTTGTTGTGGGTCGGTATCCTCCTTTGGAACAAGTGTAATATATGCTTCTGACCATGACTTGGGTAGTTTCATCTTTAACATGACTTCATTCATGACTTCTAATAATGGGAGGCTCAACGGTTCCTGTAGTGTTTTGTAATATTCCGCTGGCAGTCCATCCGGGCCTGGTGCCTTCCCATTCTTTTGTTTTTTAAGTGCTTCAGTTAATTCCATCATCGTTATATTTCCTTCTAACATCATTTCAGTGTCTTTAGAAATCTGGAGTAGATTCGCTTTCTGCAGGTATTGTTTAACACTTTCCTCTTCAATATTCTCTTGCTCATACAGTTTTCTATAATAATCTTGTATAATTTTTTTCTTCTCTTTATTCCCATATCTAATTTGCCCTTGATCATCTACTAATTGTGTTATTTTTCTTGATTCTCTCTCTCTTTTCAGTTTGTATGCTAACCATCTACCTGGTTTATTTGCGTCTTCAAAATAGTTCTGTTTGGCACTTCTAATTTTTTGTGCTAAATCCTCTTTTTCTATTAATCCCATTTTATGTTTAATTGTGTCCATTTTTATTTTAGTGTCCTTTTTTTGTGGAAATTTCTGTAATTCTTTTTCGAGTTTCTTGTAATCATCCTCTAATGTTTTATAAGCTTGTCTTTTCTTAGTGTTACTTTTCCTTGTATAGTCTATACCATTGAAGTCTCCCATCATGCAAACATTATCATAGTCCCATTCAATTATTTTTGTATATAATTTTCTATAAAATTCTTCTTGATGATCATTTGGGTGTGCTTCAAGGTGTTGGTTATCACCAACATGATCATTCGGGTGCGCTTCAAGGTGTTGGTTATCACCTTTAAAGCGCTCCATGGCATCGGGCCTAGCTATCTTCGAGACCGCCTGCTGCTACCGATGACCTCCCATCGTCCTGTGTGCTCCCACAGAGAGGGCCTCCTCAGGGTGCCATCAGCCAATCAATGTAGGCTGGTGACCCCCAGGGGGAGGGCCTTCTCTGTGGGGGCACCTACCCTCTGGAATCAGTTGCCCCCAGAGATAAGGAGAATCCAAGACCTTAGTGCCTTCCGCCGTGCCCTTAAAACTCACTTTTTCCAGCAAGCCGGGCTGGCTTAAGAAGAAATTTTAAATGTTTTAATTGGTTTGTATTTTTAATCTTGGGCCAAATTTATATATATTTTAATTGTTTTTTAATATTTGTATTCCATGTTTTTTAATTCTGGCTGTACACCGCCCTGAGTCCTCAGGGAGAAGGGCGGTATATAAATTTAAAAATAAAATAAAAATAAAATAAATTTGGAGCGTATATTGCTATTAAAAGTATTTTCATATTATTGTCTGTTATTTCCACCATTAAAATTCTTCCATCATCATCTGAATAGATTTGCTCCGCTGGGATTGTGTCTCTAATATATAAAACAACTCCTCTTTTCTTACATTGTGACAATGAAGTAAATATTTTCCCTAATGTTGGCTGTATCAATATTTGATCATGCTGCTTTTTAATATGTACTTCTTGTAAACAGATTATATCAAACTTTAATTTCTCTAATTTATGAAATGTCTTTCTTCTTTTAATAGCTAAATTAAGTCCATTTATGTTTATTGTAATCAATTTTTTCTCTTCCATATTTATATTTTATAAGAAGGGTTTATTGCTCTAGTAGATCTCGGTTCACATTGTTCTCTATATTCCACATTGCCACCCACTGCGCCTTCTTCTTTTTCAGTCGTTGCAAGGCATTCCTCGTGTAGTTCAATCAATGTATCTTCTCTTCTTTCTCTCTAAAGTATTCTGCATGGAATAATTCTGCTTTGTCAATTGAATCTATTCTATATTTTTGTTGTTGCCATGTAAACGCAAGGATTTCTGGTAACAGCCATCTGTAATTCACACCTTTCTTAAGTAATATTTTGGTCAGAAAATGATATTCTCTTCTCATCTCCCTCACTCTTTTTGGTATTTGTTTCAGAACCACTATATCCTTTTCTTTATATTTCAATGTTTTCTCTCTTGTGATCTGCAGTATTTGTGTTTTAATTGATTTCTTAGTAAATCTTTTGTGGACTTCTCTTGGTAGCTTGTTTCTCATTGTGTATCTTGTAAAGACTCGAAATACCTCATCTATGCCATCCATCATCTTTTCTTTAGTAATTTCTAGTGCTTCTGCTAAAATTTCTATCATTTTTTCTGCCAAGTTTTCTCCCTTTTCTTCTTCTGTATTTTGAAATCTGAGGTAAAATTCTGATCTGTCCATCTCCCATCCCAATATTCCACTCTTGTCTCTCTCAACCTCATCCAATCTACTGTCAATATCTCTGATTTTTTTGTCCCTTTGTTCTTCCTTTTCTTCAATTTTTTTGGAGTCTATCCTCATATTTCTTCATCATTTGGTGTATGTTCTCCACTTTTTCATCTGTTTGAAAAAAATGCTTAAGAAGAAATTATACTCTTTTTGTGTATATGTTGTATAAATGTTTGTTGTGTATATGTTACGTATGTCTTTTTTAATATTTATATTCAATAAAAACTATTTTTTTTAAAAAAAATGTTTCTGGTTCTTTTTCAATCTGTTTTTTTGTTATTTGTTCCAACTATTTTTTTATGTTAGACCAAAATTTTTTTGCTGCTGGGCAAGTCCACCATAAATGATAGAAAGTCCCTTGTGCCTTTTTGCACTTCCAACAAATCGGGCTATTTTTAGGTTGTATTTTTGCCAATCTGGTTGGAGACATATGCCACCTATAAAACATTTTCAGTTGGTTTTCCTTGTACGCCGTTGCTTTCATTAAATTTAGGTTTACCTGCCAGAACTTTTCCCATTTTTCCAAAGGTATTGTGTGTTTGATGTTTTGAGCCCACTTAATCATCATTTCTTTGACTGTCTCTTCTTCCAATTTATAGCGTAGAAGAAATTTGTAAATTCTACTAATTAATTTATTTTCTGAAATGGATAGAGTTGAATAAATGTTAAATTAGGATTTATGGGGAAGGCTGCATTGAAATGTTATATTAATATACACAAAAGATTAAATGTTAAAGTAGGATTTATTATATAGTTTTAAAGTGGAAGGTGGTTATGAAATGTTGTAATAATATACAGATATAAGTTTGCGAGAGGAGAAAAAGGGCAGATTATTGCTAAATTGGGAGTTATAATAATATTATGTTAAATTAGAAGTTATCATACAATGTTATAGTAGAATGTTTTTTTTTTTTTTGAAATGTATGGTTAAAGGGGGAAGTAACAATATTAATAATATATTTCGTAAGTAAGGGTCAGTATTTAGAGGAGGGAGTAAGGGGATGGTAAAACATTATGTAATCTGTTATGAATTAGGTTTTTGTTGTGAAGAAGTCACAGGGGGGGATGGGTGGTGAGGGGGGGTTAGGGAGGAGGGGGGAGAAAAAAGGGGGAAAAATCTGTATTTGAAAACTTTTTCAATAAAAAAAAATTATTTTCTGAATCTAATATAATTTTATCTATTTCTTGTTTTTGATTATAAATTTCATATGTTTTTATATGTTCTCTGTATTTGGATTGTATCTGAGTATAAGTCCACCAGTCTATTTCTCTGTGTAAATCTGTCTCCAATTGTTGTTTTGTCTTTAATTTGCCTTGATAGTCAATTATATCTTTATATCTAATTATTTTTGTCTTCTCTGTTAAATTTGGGTGTCTAATTGATTCTGCCAGTGCTAGCCAATTTGGTATCTTCATATAATGTTGTTTTTTAATTTTAAGCCAAATTTGTAATAATGAGTTTCTTATTGTGTGTCTTTTAAAATATGAAATTGTTTTGTATTTCTCATCCCACAAAAAGGAGTGCCAGCCAGTTTGGAGTTCGTGTCCCTCAATTGTTAAAATTCTAGAGTCCTTTAATTCTATCCAATCTTTGACCCACGATAGTACTGCTGCTTGATAATATACCTCCCAGTCAGGGAGTGCAGCTCCTCCTCTATCTTTTGTATCCTGAAGCAGCTTAAATTTTATTTGTGGCCTTTTCCCTTGCCATATAAATTTAGATGTTATTTTATTCAGCTTTTCAAAAAACGGTTTATCTATTTTAATTGGGGTGACCTGAAACAAATATAAAAATTTAGGTAATATAGTCATTTTGATGGCCGAAATTCTTCCTAGGAATGAAATGTGTAAATTTTCCCATTTTTCTAAGTCTTTCTTTGTTTGTTCTAGTAATTTATCATAATTGTTTTCTTTAATTGCTGATGTTCTTGTAGATAACCAGATTCCTAGATATTTTTTTTTGTTGTTGTTGTTTGGATTTGTATATTATCTGTCAATTCTTTTGTTTGGCTTTCCGTAAGGTTTTTTACAATTAGCTTCGATTTACTTTTATTGATTTTTAGTCCGGCCACTTCTCCAAATTCTTCTATTTTTTGGAACAAATTAGGTATAGATTCCATAGGATTTTCTATCAAAAACACTAGGTCATCAGCAAAGGCCTGAGCTTTGTATTCTTCTCTATTGATCCTTAAACCTTCAATTCCTTGGTCTTTTCTAATTTTTTTCAACAGGATTTCCAATGATAGAATATATAGTAAGGGGGAAAGTGGACATCCTTGTCTGACTCCTTTTGTTATATTAAATTTGTCTGTTATGTCATCGTTCATAATTATCCTTGCTGATTGCTTGGTATAGATTTCTGCTATAATTTTCCCAATTTTTTCCCCAATTTGCATATTTTGTAATTGTTCAATCATAAATTTCCAATTTTGATTATTGAAGGCCTTTTGGGTGTCAAGAAAAACCAACACTGCCTGCTTCTCCGGGTGTGATTCATAATATTCTAGAGCATTAAGTACTATTCTCATGTTGTTCTTTATTTGGTGTCCCGGCAGAAATCCATTTTGGTCTGGGTGTATATATGTATTTAATACTGATTTAATCCTTTTGGCCAAGATTGCTGCAAATATTTTGTAATCGGCATTCAATAATGAAATAGGTCTGTAGTTTTGAATTAACTGGAGATCTGTATCTTCTTTTGGAATGATTGATATTATGGCTTCTGTCCATAAATTTGGTATTTTGGCTTTCTCCATAGCTTCATTATATAATCGCAACATATTCTCTCCCAATACTTCTTGCATTGTTTTATATATTTCTACCGGTAGCCCGTCGGGTCCCGGTGTTTTATTGTTTTTTTGCTTTTTCAGTACTTCATCTAATTCTAATTTGGTTATTGGCCTATTGAGAGTTATTCTTTGTTCTTCTGTGATTTTTGGCATTCCTGATTTCCCTATGTACTGTTTTATCTTGTCTTCCTCTATTTTTCCCTGATTATATAAATTCGCATAAAATTTCTTAATAATTTCTTTTTTGGCCTCTTTACTATGTTGAATTTCTCCTTTATCGTCTTTCAATTGGTATATCGTTCTTTTTTTCTGTTCTTTTTTCAGTTTATAGGCTAGCCATCTGGAGTTTTTGTTCTATTTGTTTTAGGTCTTTCTCTAAATTATCTAATTGTTTTTTCTTCTCTTTATTCTTTTTCCTCGTATATGCTATTACTAGGCCCCTTATATATGCTTTTAAAGTATCCCATGTGTTTTGTAAAGAGGTTTCCTCTATTTTATTTATCTGAAAAAATATTTTTACTTCCTTTTCTAACATCGAATTAAATTCTTTTTCTTTACATAATCTTTGGTTCATTGTCCATCTCTTACATCTTCTTTCCCCTTTCCAGTTTATGAATAGTGGATTATGGTCTGCCCATTGGTTTGTGCCTATCTCAATTTTTTCTACTTCTATTTTGATATTTGGGGTCATCCATGCCATGTCCAATCTTGACCAGGAGTTATGCGGATGGGAGTAAAAGGTATATTGGGCCTCTTCTTCATGTGTTTCCCTCCATACGTCTGCCAAGTTTAGTTCTTCAGCCATAGTAAAGAATTCTTTTGGAAGTATTTCTTTTTTCTTTTGTTTTTTTTCCCCAGTTTTGTAGTCCTTCTTTGCATTTACTATTGCATTATAATCCCCTATTACACAAATATCGTCATATTCTAATTCTGCTAATTTTATGTGTAGATCTTTAAAAAAACCCTGTAGTTTCTGGTTAGGTGCATAAATCACTACAATTAACATTTTCCTCTTTCCTATTTCTAGTTCTACCATCACCACTCTACCTTGCTCATCGGTATAAACTAATTTAGATTGTATTTTCTCTTTTATGTAAATCACTACTCCTTTTTTCTTCTTTTGGGCCAGAGATGAATATAGTTTTCCTAATTTGGGGTTTTCTATGATTTTTTGATAGTCTTTTTGAATGTGTACTTCTTGCAGACATATCACATCTGCTTCTAATTTTCGTAATTTTGTGAAAATTTGATTCCTTTTCTTTGGGGCATTTAAGCCATTAATATTTACCAAAAAGAGTTTGATCTGTTCATCCATTGCCTATCGTATCTGTTTTTTTGTGTTTCTTGTTTCCATCCGTGCCTTAGCTTTTGCACCTTCTCTCTCTTCTTTCTCTTTTTCTTGCCTGTGTCTTATTTCTTTTTCTTGATTTGTTTCTATTGGTTCTTCTTCTTGACTTTTACTATCTGTTTCCTCCTTGCTTTCCTGTTCTTCTTCTAGTCTAAAGTGTGTGCTATGGAATTCTCTTGCCTTTTCTAGAGTATCGATTTTATATTTTTTGGGGGGGCAGTGTTACTTATTACCTCCACTTCCTTCCCTTCTTATATTCAATACCCAATAAAACAAAAAGAGAAAGAAAAAAGTAAACAAAAAGTAGAACAAAAGAGAATTTGTACAAAAAGGCACTAAGAATTTAGTAGTTAAGTAGTTGAAATGGAAATCTCTAGTCCAATCCAGTCCAGTCCGAATTAAAAAATAAAAGTGTCCATAAACATCCACAAATAAAAATATGTTAAAAAATAGGGAAAGCTACATTAGACTCAGGCTTAATTCCGCCGCTTAACCTCTTCTGTCTTCGATTTTAATTTTCTTTTAACCTCAGAGTGTTCTCTCAAATAATATATTTAAAAATTATCTCACCAAACCGACACACTTTCTTCCCGACTTCGTCCGTTTCGGAGCTGTCCCAACTTCAGCAGCTTCAATGGCTGCCTCTTCGCCGCCAGAAAAAAGGGCTTCTCCTGGATCAACCAGGGACTTTGCTGTGTCCCTGGGATCAGCAGGACGTGCCCTCCACTATCATCGTCTCTATGGGATGGTGAGGTCCAAAACGGACCATCCAGCAGCGAAGATATCGACGGTGATCTTGGAGCTTCAAGATCACCCGCTGTACCGGACATCCAGTCGGCGCCGCAGTGATTCGGACAGGGTAATAGTGGGGCTCCTTGGAGCCCCGCGAAAACCTAGTCTGTCAAACCACTGCCGGCAGGTCTGTGGACCTACCCAGTCCTGAAGGGACAGAGGATTAGAGAGGGACCCCTCGGATGGCTGAGAGGAACGGGCAGGTTCCTCGGGGCCAGAGGATTACCCTCTGTGTCGGCGGCGGCGGGAGCAGCAGCCATGGCAGCTGCTCCAAGGCTGCAGCAACCGGGACAAGCAAAGTGCAGGAGGAGATGCAGGAGTAAGGTGTTTGAATGCCAGGTGAGTAGGACTAGCTAAGGCAGGAACAGCCTTCAAATAATTGGTTATTAATAATGCCCTGGCCCTAATAGCGGCTAAGAACTACTTGGGCAAAGGATTCAAAACAACTAACAAAGAGAAGACCCATTAAAGGACAATAGTAGTTATTGTTTTATGTTTGTTTGTTTTGTTTTTGTTTTATTAGATTTATATACTGCCCTACTCCCGAAGGACTCAGGGCGGTGAACAGGCACAAAATAAAATACATAGATACAAAGGTTAAAAGACATAATTAAAACCAGATTAAATAATTTAGCCCAAGACAATTAAAAAATCCCAATAATTTACAACAGATTAAAATTTCGATTTAAAAGAATTTTAAAACAGGGGAGAAAATTAGGCCAGGCCGGCTTGCTGGAATAGGAGAATCTTAAGAGCACGGTGGAAAGTGCGTAGATCCGGGATCCTCTGTATCTCTGGGGGGAGCTCGTTCCAGATAGTGGGTGCCCTCACAGAGAAGGCCCTCCCCCTAGGGGCCGCCAGTCGACATTGTTTAGCTGATGGCACCCAGAGGAGCCCCTCTCTATGAGAGTGTACCGGCCGGTGGGAGGCTGCTTGTGGTTGTAGGCAGTCCTGTAAATAACCAGGTCCTAAGCCATGGAGCACTCTAAAGGTGGTGACCAAAACCTTGAAGCGCACTCGGAAGACCACCGGGAGCCAGTGCAGCACACGCAGGAGAGGTGTCACACGGGGACGCCATGTTGCTCCCATAACCACCCGCGCGGCTGCACTCTGCGCCAGTTGGAGCCTCTGGGTGCTCCTCAAGGGGAGCCCCATGTAGAGAGCATTGCAGTAGTCCAGGCAGGAAGTGACGAGGGCATGAGTGACTGTGTGTAGGGAGTCCCGATCCAGAAAGGGACGCAACTGGCGAATCAGGCAAACCTGATGAAAAATCCTCCCGGTCACGGCCGTCAAGTGCTCTTCTAAAGACAGCCGTGAATCCAGGAGAACACCAAAGTTGCGAGCCCTCTCCGTGGGGGCCAGCGATTCGCCCCCAATAGTCAGCGATGGCATCAACTGACTATATCGGGACGTCAGAAACCACAGCCACTCGGTCTTGGATGGGTTGAGCCTGAGCCTGTTCCTCCCCATCCAGATCCGCACGGCCTCCAGACACCGGGACATCACTTCAAGGGCATCGTTGGGGTGTTCCACGGTGGAGATGTACAGCTGGGTGTCATCAGCGTACTGGTGGTACTTCACCCCGAAAATACGGAATCATCTCGCCCAGCGGCTTTACATAAATGTTGAACAAAAGGGGCGAGAGGACCGACCCTTGTGGCACCCCCCATATATGAGGGGCCTCGGGGTCGACCTCTGCCCCCCTGCCAACACAGACTGCAACCGGTCGGAGAGAAAGGAGGAGAACCACCGTAATACAGTGCCCCCCACCCCTAACTCTTCCAACCGGTGCAGCATGATACCATGGTCGATGGTATCAAAAGCTGCTGAGAGGTCTAATAGGACCAGGACAGAGGAGCAACCCCTGTCCCAAGCCCTCCAGAGATCATCAACCAACGCAACCAATGCCGTTTCCATGCTGTACCCAGGCCTGAAGCCCGACTGGAACGGATCCAGATACGTCATTTCATCCAGGTACTGGGGGATCTGTCGCACAACCACACTCTCAACAACCTTCACAACAAAACAAAGGTTGAAGACCGGACAATAATTAGCCAACACTGCCGGGTCCAGTGAAGGCTTCTTGAGGAGAGGCCTCACCACTGCCTCTTTCAAGGCGGTGGGGAAGTCACCCTCACCCAACGAAGCATTTATAATACCCTGGAGCCAGCCTCGCGTCACCTCCCGGGAAGCCAGCACTAACCAGGAGGAGCACGGGTCCAATAAAAATGTGGTTGCGTTCAGTCCACCCAGAATCCTGTCCACGTTGTCAGGGGTCACAGGATCAAACTCATCCCAGATAACATTCTCAAGACCTGCCTCAGTCAACCCCCCTGAAACTACCCAGTCGGAGTCCAGATCTTCCCGAATCTGAGTGATTTTGTCATAAAGATATTGAACAAAATCCTTGGCTCTACCCTCCAAGGGGTCCTCCCGCGCTTCCTGGTGGAGCAGGGAGCAGGTCACCCTAAACAGAGCGGCCGGGTGATTATCTGATGATGCAATAAGAGCAGCAAAATATGTCCATTTTGCTGCTTTTATCACCACTAGGTAATTCTTAATATGAGATCTTACCAGTGTCCGGTCGGATTCAGAAAGACTGGCCCTCCAACTACTCTCTAAGCATCTTTTCCGGTGCTTCATCTCCCTCAGCTCCTCAGTGAACCAAGGAGCTAGGTGAGATCGGCGCCGGGTCAGAGGCCGCAAAGGCATGACCCGATCCAGAGCTCCAGCGGCCGCCCTATCCCAGGCGGCCACTAGGTCCCTAGTCGAGGCGTGTGCCAGAGCCTCAGGAAATGGCCCAAGCTCCATCTGGAATCTATCAGGTTCCATCAGGCGCCTGGGGCAGAACCATCCTACCGGCTCCGCCTCCCTGCGACTGGGTATAGCGGTTTGAAGGTCAAGGCGAAGAAGAGAGTGATCCGACCATGACAAGGGCTCGGTGACTATATCCCCTATCTCATGATCACTCAACCACTGTCCAGAGACAAAAATCAGGTCCAACGTGTTTCCCCCTGTGTGGGTAGGGCCATGAATTAACTGGGTCAGGTCCATAGCTGTCATGGAAGCCATGAACTCCCGAGCCATCTCCGACGTCTCACCCACAGATGGCAGGTTGAAATCCCCCATGACCATAAGTCTGGGGGTATCAACCGCCACCGCGGCGATAACGTTGAGGAGCTCGGGCAGGGCTGCTGCCACATGGCAGGGAGCCAGGTACGTGAACAGCAAGCCCATCCGAACCCCATGACCCCACTTCACAAGGAGGGACTCACAGCCGGCCGTCTGAGGAACAGTGGCCTCCCTCGGTCTCAGACCTTCTTTAATAATAACCGCTACTCCCCCGCCCCTGCCCTGTGACCTCGGCCGATGGAATACAAGGAAACCTGGCAGGCACATTTCCACGAGGGGAACCCCCCCCTCTTGGCCCAACCAGGTCTCCGTAATACCTGCCAGGTCTGCTCCCCCCTCACCAATTAAGTCACAGATGAGGGGGGCTTTATTTACTACGGACCTGGCATTGCACAGCATCAGCCGGAGGGCTGGGCCCTGAGGGTCTGTGCAACCTGGGGAACGGGTGGAGCCTTTGGGGCCGGAGTGCACCACCACTCGTAAACAGCGGGTGTGCACTCCCCTAACTCGATATGGCCCCCTGCTCCTGCCATATCTACCCGTCCCACTCACAGTAGTGATGTTCAAAGCACTATCCGGACAAACTCTGACTCACCCCTTGACCCCGGGATCCCCACCTCCCATGCTGTGCTTTCTTGCCAGGCCCGCCCCTCCCCTTAGTGGGCTATCCCCCATGCCCACAACCTGCATTCCAATCAAACCCTCCCCCTCCCTAGAGTCCCTTAAAAATTTAACTAAAAATTTGAATAAAAGACCCCTCAACCCCCTAGTTTTCACATGCCACCTCTCCGGGTCCCAAAACCCATCCTTGAGGTAGGCCCTCGATAGGGAGGAGGGCCACATCTGCGAGAGGGGGGAATCTCGCAGCGCAAGCAGGTCCAATGTCGTATACATCTCCTGGTGTAACGATGGAGGCACGGAGCATAAACAGGGGTCTCACAAAAGATGTAACATACAGGTATTGTTCAATGAGGCGCACTGGTACTTCCACTGTCCTCTCACGACAGCGGGAAGGGTCCTGACAGATACAGTTCAATAGGAGTAACATCCAACTCGCCCTCACACAACGAGCAGCCTACAAATGACCTTAGATCGAAACGGAGTATTCCTCCCAGTGGTACAGTCAAGATGTAATAAAGTCCCCCTCAGATGTTGCCTTGTTGACTAACCACAGTCGGAGAGTTATTGATTGCTTTTGGAATTAATGTTCCTTTGGATGGATTTAAAATTTGATATTTTCCTGGTCTTTAATGAGAATGGATTATCTGAAGAGGGAGAAAGAGAAGAGGAAATAAGCAGAATGTCTTTTTAAAGCTATGAGAAATAATAAGCGGAGGAAGCTAAAATGGTTGCCTGCTGAGAAGAAGTGAAAGTGCAAATTGTGGATTGCTTGCTATTTAAAGAAGAAACTTTGTCTCTTGTTTCCCAAATTGGATTATTTTGAAGAAAAACTAAGGAGGCTTAATTTTAGATGTACTTAATCTGTCTTTGGACTACTTATAGACAGTTGAAAAGAAGAAATTAATTGGAACAATTAAAACTGCTGATTAATGGTGTGGCAACAAAAGGGAGGGGCATAGCAACAGAAGAAGACATGATGATACCATATATGGAACACAAAAGAATTAAATCCTTTAGTCTTTATAACCATACTGATATTGGAACTGAAAAGAAAAAAAGTTTGGACAGATTGGAGAAAGGAAAAAACTGAAATATACTGGGTAGCAAGATGATCAAAATACTACAGTTTGATTAAAATGGATGTAAATGCTTTCTATGTAATGATGTCTAAATAATGTAAGGAGGAGATTTCCTCTTTTTTCTTTCTCTCTCTTTCTTATTTTCCCTTTCCTTTCTTTATTATTCTCTTATTTTATTCCTCTCTTTTTTTCCCCTTTCTTTCTTTGAATCTTTCTTCTTGACTTCTTTTACTTTTCATTATTATTATTGAGAGAAGTGATTCTCAAGGTGGGGAAAATGTGACTATAGAAAAACTATAAGAAATATGAAGATTATGAATGAATTTTTGATTACTAATAAGAATTGCTGATAGATTTAACGATTATAGAAAATTGTTTTTTTAAATGGTTTAAAATATTGTTCTTTATAGAAAATAAGAAAACATGAATGAAGTTCTGAATATTAACAAGAATTGTTTATAGATTCTATGATTATTTTTAAAGCGAGAAATGTCACTATAGAAAAACTACAAAAAATGTGAAGACTTTGAAAGGATTTTTTAAATATTAATAAGAGTTTTAATGGTTATAGAAAATTTATTTTAAAGTGGTTTAAAATGTTGTTTTTTCATAGTAAATAAGAGAATGGGAATGAATTTTTGAACATTAATAAGACTTGTTTATAGATTTTATAATTATGGTAAATTGGTTTTCAAAATGGTTTAAAATGTTGTTTTTCATAGAAAAACAAGAAACAAATAGGAAATGGGAGAAATTTAAAGAAAATTAATGGTTCAGGAGAGAGTAGGAGAGAATATATATATTAAAATGCATTATTATTTTAAATTGGTAAGGAAGTATGATTTTGGTGATCAGATGATTAAAGCTAAATTGTGAACTAGTCAAATATAAGGTTAGGAGTGGAGGAAAGTGTTAAGGATATTGGTGTGTTAACCAACCAGCAGAGCAAGTGCACAGAGAAACGGTACTGAGAGCAATGAATACAATACATACAAACTGGTTTAACAAAGCTTTTACTTTGTAGTGAAAAACAATTGCATAGTCTTTTAGTCAATCCAAGTCTTTAGCCATTCAAATCAATCCGGAGTTACAGAAATCATTCTTACCATACAAACAGCAGTAGGTAATAAACAGTAATTTAATGCTGGTAACAAATCACGATGATAGCAGATCCATCCACTTCTTCACACGACAGTAACAGTTCCAACCAACAAGTCAAGCAAGAAGTCAAGCAACAATGACTATAGCTCGGCTCTCTCCTTATATACAGTTTACACTAGTAATTATCCACTTATCAGTGGAGTCAGCAGTGCAATGTCTCAACAGTACAATTAGGATAATTGCAGTCAGCAGTCAGTCAGCAGTCAGTTACAATGACTCATCAGTACAATTACTCAGCATTACATCTTAAAGTTACAGAATACAGTTAAAGTTATAGCACACATATATTGCCTGGACAACCCGTTAGGCTTATACCATATCCTAACAGAAAGCATCCCTGGAAAACAGCTAACTAAGCTGTGAACCAGGCAAAAATAAACTTAGGAGGAGTGGAGGAGACAATGCTGGGGAGCAGTTAAAGCCAAACTGTGAACCAGCTAAATATAGGTTAGGAGTGGAGGGAAGCATCCCTGGAAAACAGCTGACTAAGCCGTTATCCAACTAAAAATAAACCTAGGAGGAGTGGAGGAGAAACTGTTGGAGAGCAGTTAAAACCAAACTGTGATCCAGTCAACAAATAAGGTTAGGAGTGGAGGAAAGCATCCCTGGAAACCAGCTAACTAAGCTGCAATCCAGCCAAAAATAAACCTAGGAGTGAAGGAGATATCTTTGAAGAACAGTTAAAGCCAAATTGATAGAAGTGGAGGAAAATATTGTTGGGGAATAGCTATATAAGTTATGAACCATTTAAACATCAGAATTAGTTGCAATGGAGAAGAAGCTTGTAATTAGCAAAAACAAAACATTTTGGGTATAATAAATTATAGGTGGAAATGTGGAATAAATTTTAAAGTGAATTGATTTTGAAATGTTTTTAAGAGAGGAGTAAAATATTTTATGTTGGTCATTAGATGTGATTTAAAGAAACATTGATTTGATTTGGGTCTTTGAAGTAAGGAAAATATATGAAATACTGATTGTTAAAATGATAAATGAATATTATAAAGAGCTGTTTAGATTTGGAGTTTAAGATTTAGGGTGATACATAGTAGAATGTCAAATGCTAGAATAAGATGTTAGAATGAATGACAAAAATTGGGTTTAGATTTGTTTTCTTTTTTTCCCCCTTTTTTCTTTCTTTTTTTAAAGATGTTAATGGATGAAATTTGGAACTGATACTTATTTTATACCGGATCAAACCCTTTGTCAGCGTTCCAAATTAGGCTCTCTTCCAGTGCTGACATAACAAGATGAACTTTTACCTAGTTTTGTATGCACAGATAGTGTTTCCTGGGAGACGAGGGTGGGGGCTACATTCCTGTGAAAAGAACGTGCCGGGAGGTAGAGATGGATCTGCATGATGGCCAATGGGACATTGGGGTTGGAGAGCGGAAGAGGAGGGGGTTGGAAGGAGGGGCCAGTTGGGCTGCAATTAGAATCAGGAATGTCGGCTATTTCTGTTCTTAATAAAAAGTGATTTATTAGAGACTCTGCGCTTGATAATGGAACTTATTTAAGACAGAACCGAAACCTGACAGACAGCCCAACTCTCCTCCAAATCCAGGCTGGCTGAGTTTAAATCATCCCGTTCCCTCCCAGACATCTGGGCAGACGGACTATGGCTGAAGCCAAGCTCTCGGAGGAAAGCCTGCTTCAAGAAACGGGAGGAGCAGAAGCAGTCGTGATTCCAGCCAACTTGGAAAATACAAAGGTAAAAGATAAAGAAAAACCCCTAAGTGAATTGGGAAGGGCGAGCTGGGGATGGGAATGGCAGCGAAGCCCAGACAAGGCAGCACCTCCCCACCCCAGGATGAGAGACGAGGCAGAGGACTATCAACACCAAGGCTGGCCCTCCAGAGCTCAGCACAGAGAGGAGAGGGCAGAGAGGGAGGAGCCACCCCAGTTCAGAGGGAAGTTCGATGGTGACCCAGACAACCTCGCCCAATTCCTCGATTCAGCTGAGATATACATAGAGCGGTTCGGACACCTCTACCCTTTCCCCAGAGCCCTAGTGAATGCCATCTCGGAAGGGCTGGAGGGAGAAGCAAAGAGGTGGTCAGCATCACTCTACAAATACAGGGCCCCCCAGCTACAAAATGCGGATGGGTTCTTGCAACTATTGAGAGCCCGTTATGAGGAGGAGGAGGAGGACCCCTATGTGGAAGACGAGCTCAGAAACCTAATGCAGAGGGGGAAGCCTATCAGAGAGCATATCTGTGAATTCAGGAGAGTCATTGGGACACTGCCTCCCCTACCAGAGCGATTGCTGGTGTATTTTTTTAGAACAAGCCTAGATAAAAGAATTTCCCAAGTGACTGCCTATCGTGACATCCCAAACCGACTCGCTGAATGGTTCCGGGTAGCGATAAAAGTCGACAGAGGGCTGCGGGCGAGTGACACGTCAAAACCACCAGAGGGAAAGGAGAGAGGCCGACCAGACCAGGGGCCACTCAACAGACGAGAAACCCCAACATCACAGCCCTCCTACAGACCAACTGCCCCACGGAGCCCACTGAAATGCTACAGATGTGGGGGAAGCGGCCACATAGCAGCAAGATGTGGAACGCCTAGACCGGGACCAGCTCCACCGCCCAAAGCACGACCGGAACGAGGGCCCAAGCGCGTCACCCACGTACCGCAGGAAGCTCCCCAAATCCCTGAGTTTTTCGCTCATCTGACCAAAACCAGAGGAATCCCAGATGAGGGAGATCAGTTCCCCGAACCCTATGACACGGAAGACGAAGGCGAGGATGACCCGATGGTGAGTGGACCCGTCCATCCTTTTCTTTTCCCCATACGCCTAACAGCCCCCAAAACAGGGGCCCAAGAGACTTTCCAAGCCCTAATAGACTCGGGTAGCACACGGTGCCTAATCAACCTACCCACAGTTCTAAAATTGGGAATCCGAGCTAAACAGCTCAAACAACCAATTCGCTTCGAGCAAGTTGATGGGTCCCTAGTGGGAGGAACGTACGCCACACACTTGACTGAACCCGTGAGACTAGAACTCGCAGATCACTGGGAGACAATCCGCTTCATAATAGCCCCCAAGATGACAGAACCAGTCATATTGGGACTCTCATGGCTCGACAAATGGGGCCCAATCACTTGGTGGCAAGAGGGAACCCGCAGGCTGAGGATAGCAAAGGGGCCCCAACCCCTGCCGCCCCGACCAGAAGAATTCCCTCCCACGCTGAAACCCCAAAGCAGCCCTCCACTACAGAAGAAAACACCACCAACACAAGGGTCCCTCCCAGAAGGTGCAGCAAAGCAATTGGCAGCCGCACCCACCACCGCTTGTAACGCAAACCAGATCCCAAGGGAGTACCAAGACCTTGCAGGGGTATTCAGCGAGGCCGAGTGTGACATTCTGCCCCCCCACCGCGAGACCGATTGTGCCATCGAGATTATCCCAGGAGCGAAACTACCCAAACCTAAAATGTATGCCATGACGCCCCGAGAAATGCAGGAAATGCGGGACTACATAGACAAAAACTTACAAAGGGGATTTATTGAGCCAGTGAAACCAAGGGTAGCGGCGCCGGTCATGTTTAAAGAGAAAAAGGACGGCTCCATGAGACTGGTGGTCGACTTTCGGAGTATCAACACTGTTTGCGTACACAACTTGTACCCCCTCCCCCTCATGAAAGACATGTTAGCCCACCTAGCTAAAGGGAAGGTTTTCACCAAACTAGACCTTCGAGAAGCTTATTACCGAGTACGCATAAGGGCAGGAGATGAATGGAAAACAGCATTCAACTGCCCCCTGGGTAGTTTCCAGTTTAAAGTAATGCCTTTTGGATTGCAAGGAGCCCCGGCAGTGTTCATGCAGTTAATAAACGAAGTCTTACATGAACACCTTTACAAAGGGGTCCTCGTCTACCTGGACGATATTCTTATCTACACGGAGACCATAGACGAACATATACCCCTCGTCCGCCAAGTACTGAAAAAACTGCTACGGGCAAACCTATATGTCAAACTGCCAAAATGCGATTTCCACCAATCACGGCTAGACTACCTGGGCTACCGAGTATCAAATGAGGGGATAGAGATGGACCCAGCCAAGGTCCAATCAGTTCTACAATGGCAGCCCCCTCGCACCCGCAGACAACTGCAAAGTTTTCTAGGCTTTGCGAATTTCTACAGACAATTCATCCCCTCGTTCGCGAAGATTGCCAAACCTTTGACAGACCTCCTAAAGACAGGAAGCCCAGCGATGAAACCTCGCCCGGGACAACCCCTACAGTGGGACCTGACCTGCCAACAGGCATTTGAGACGCTAAAAGGACTGTTCACGAAAGAACCTGTCTTAAAACACCCGGATCCAGAACAGCCTTTTGTCATCCAAGCAGACGCAAGTGATGTGGCAGTAGGAGCCATGTTACTCCAAAAGAACAACCAAGGTGATCTACAACCCTGCGCCTACACCTCCCGCAAACTCACCGATACGGAGAGGCGATGGGCGGCGTGGGAGAAGGAAGCGTTTGCAGTAAGGTGGGCCTTGTTGACCTGGCGGCACCTTCTAGAGGGAGGCCAGAAACCATTTGAAGTCTGGACTGATCATAAAAACCTAGAGGCCCTAAAAACCCCACGAAAACTGTCGCCCAGGCAAGTGCGGTGGGCACAATACTTCAATCGTTTCAATTTCGAGCTTAAGCACATCCCAGGAGGGAGAAATTTCCTGGCTGATGCCCTCTCCCGGATGCCCCAATACAACAGTGAGCGGGAGCAGGTAGTGAATGCCATCATCCCCTCCACCCAAGCTGCGGCCCAAGTGGTCACCAGACGGCAACGACGTGACCAGCAAGGCCAACTTGCAAGTGACTTAACTGCAAAATTAAAAAATGAAACGCTGACAGACCCCTGGTATCGGGACAATCAACATCTCTTAACAAAAAGAGATGAACTAGCATGGAGGGGGACAAAGCTCTATGTCCCACAGAGTTTACGCATCCTGATTCTCAAGAGGAGCCACGATGTTAAACCAGCAGGACACTTCGGGTTCCTAAAGACTCTGCACCTAGTACGAAGGCAGTTCTGGTGGCCACATATGAGAAAGGACGTAGACAGTTATGTAAAAAGCTGCACCATTTGTGCCACGATGAAGACAAGGCCAGGGTGCCCGCCTGGATTGTTGCAACCAGTAGCTGAACCAACAAGACCATGGGAGGAGATTGCAATGGACTTTATAGTAGACCTACCGAGGAGCAGTGGAAATACAGTGATCTGGACTGTAATAGACTTATTCTCCAAACAGGCACACTTCATTCCTTGTAGTGGACTGCCTTCAGCCCGTCAGTTATCCAAACTGTTCCTGAAACACATTTACCGCCTACATGGAGTCCCCAGGAGAATCATTTCCGACAGAGGGGTCCAGTTCACAGCAAAGTTCTGGAGGGAGTTTCTACGATCCATAGGTTCATCCCAAGGACTCAGCTCAGCATTTCACCCGAGCACCAATGGGGGGGCAGAAAGACTGAACACTATGATAGAACAGTATTTAAGATGCTACGTCGACTACCAGCAGTCCAATTGGGCAGACCTCCTATCTTTTGCGGAGGTTGCATATAATAATGCTGTCCACAGCAGCACGGGGCTAACCCCGTTCAAAATAGTGAGTGGCATGGATTTTGTTCCCATGCCAGAATACCCGAGGGAGCCCCCTTCCTCAGTCAGTTTGACCGACTGGATGGCAATGTTGAGACAAACTTGGGAAAATGTTAAGAGGACGCTGGCAAAGGTGGCTCAATCTTATAAGGACCAAGCAGACAAGCACCGAACTCCCCAAAGACCATTTCAGCTGGGAGAGAAAGTTTACCTCTCCACCAAGTACTTGAGACTTAGACTCCCGAGCAGGAAATTGGGCCCAAAATTCATAGGACCATTTCCTATAATAAAAATAATCAACCCCGTTACAGTGCAATTGCAGTTGCCACGGCTTTTGGGGAAAATTCACCCCGTTTTTCACAGTAGCCTTCTAAAACCTGTAGTGGGGTCTACTTTAAGGCCAACTCCACGTGAACCCCCTGGGCCCCTGGTTGTTGGGGGCCAAATGCACTACGAGGTGCAGCGGATTCTTGATTCAAGATGGCACAGGGGGCGCCTCCAGTACTTAATTAAATGGAAGGGTTACCCATTGTCAGAGGCTTCCTGGGTGAAGAGCGCAAACATCCAAGCTGATCGCCTTATAGCAAAATTCCATGCAGACCACCCGGGAAAGCCGGGAGGGGGGGGTGCACAGCCGGGGAGGGGCTGATGAGACTAATCTTGTTGTGTTTTTCCTATGGGATAGGTGATGTCGCAGAAGTGAAGGGAGAGGGGCCGGATGTCAGCGTTCCAAATTAGTCTCTCTTCCAGTGCTGACATAACAAGATGAACTTTTACCTAGTTTTGTATGCACAGATAGTGTTTCCTGGGAGACGAGGGTGGGGGCTACATTCCTGTGAAAAGAACGTGCCGGGAGGTAGAGATGGATCTGCATGATGGCCAATGGGACATTGGGGTTGGAGAGCGGAAGAGGGGGGGGTTGGAAGGAGGGGCCAGTTGGGCTGCAATTAGAATCAGGAATGTCGGCTATTTCTGTTCTTAATAAAAAGTGATTTATTAGAGACTCTGCGCTTGATAATGGAACTTATTTAAGACAGAACCAAAACCTGACACCCTTGCTCTAAAAAGATGTGTTTTACGTTTTATGTTTAAAAATAAATAAAAAAAATTTCAAAAAAAAAAATCACCCGCCGTACTGTCGCGACGCCAGCTCCGCCCCCCTAGGGTTTTTCAGCTTTCTTATGTTAATCCCCAACTTCCCTACTAGGGTTGGGCTGATCAAACAGCGGGTGCACCCTGAGTCCACTAAAGCGGGGATATTTATCTCCCTGTCCCGGTTTGGAATAAATAGTCTTAAGGGGAGGGTAAACAGTTTAATTGGTTTGCTTTCCAGTGGTTCATCTTCTGGATCAGTTCCAAATGAGTGAGATTCCTCCTGCTGAGATGCCAGGGTTTCCTCCCCAAAGGGGGGAGGGGATGGAAATTCTACGATCTCCCTGCTCCTCAGGGCAGTCTCCGTCCCGCGCTGGCCAGGTTTCACAAGTTTCTCCCCCGGCAGATGTTTCCGGGAGGGTGTTTGCAAACAACACTCTGCAGCTCGGTGCCTGTTCTGTCCCTGTCTCACACGCACACACACCAACAGACGTCCAAGAGTTAAAGACCAAACCAGCTGACAAAATCCTTTTCCTTATGATAACGGAACTTGGCAGCAACCTAGTGGCTGCCTGCCAAGAGTTTATTACTACAAAGGAAAGAGATAACTTCTCTCCACTTCTGGTACATCAAAGTAAAAAGCTCAATAATTACAGAGTCAATCAAGTCCAAAGATAATCCAGCAAAGTCTATAGCAAAAGTCCAGCAATGCAGAATGGCGTGGAAGCTTTCAGCTTTGTTCATCACAAGGTTTGACTGGCCACCACGCTCCCTTTTATACCCTGTGGGGTGTGGTCCAGTGACTCAGCCTAATCTCGGGCATGCCTTTTCTTTTGTTGTGCGCGCTTATCTCTGCGACGCTGGCGTGGATCCAGCCAAGACTCATTACTCTCATCACTGTCCACCTGTGGCTGCGTGGACGTGCTTGGCCCCGGCCCTATCTCTTGCCCTTCAGCGGACACCGAAGGCATTGCCAAAGAGGAGGGTCCTGGAGAGGGAGGCCTTGCCATCTCCTCTCCTTCACTCTCGGAGTCCTCTCCTGCCGATGACACAGGCTCAGGTAACGGAGCCACAACAGTGCCCCTCTTTTCCACACTTGAAACATGCTGAGGATTTCAGAGAAAATGCGGTTTGTGGTTTGAGGGGCTCTTGCTTCCATTGGGGTGGGGATTTCTTCCATACTCACCCCGCTCAGTACTGGTTTCTGGCTATATCAATCTTGGCTTCTTCGGCGGTGATGTACCACTCATGTAGGTGATTTGGTGCGCCTCGAGCCATGCAGGCATTGTATAGATCATCACATAGCCCATCCTTGAAACAGCTCACCAAAATATCCTCTGGCCAATTCACACGACACGCAAGGTCTCGGAATTCTTCAGTATACTCTGCTTATGGCTGTCGCCCCTGCTTCACCACCTTAATGCAGTCACATGCTTTGTGATCTGCGAGGGGGTCCTTGAAACATCGTCGCAGGGCCATCATAAAATGGTCGAAGTCCCGCAGTTCTGGTGCATCGACATTATGCAGGGTCACCATCCATCTGGCAGCGGCTCCCTCCAGGGCTAGGGTAACAACTCGCACGTGGGATACTTGGGTTTGGAAATTACACCCATACTCTTGCATGTAGGTGAGCACATGTGCCACAAAGAATCCTAATTGTTGCGGATCCCCATCAAACTTCACCCCAAGGGAGGGAGTTTTTCTTTCCAGTTGTGGGGCTCGGGGCTGGTTGGGAATGGGTGCCAATGCGCGTGGTGCCGGGGGGAGGTTTTTCTGGGTCCTCTGCCACTACTGCTGCGCCATCTGCTCAATTGGTGGGCTCCAGAGGGGGGGGGGTGGCCCCCCTGACATCATCTGTGGCTGCTGCCCTTTCAGCGCTCCTTGGCTGTCATTCTGGCTCCCCTCGGATGTTGAGATTTTCCAAACTTTCCATCACTAATTGGGTAATAATAATAATAATAATAATAATAATAATAATAATAATAATAATAATAATAATAATAATTTTATTTCTATACCGCCCTTCTCCCGAAGGACTCAGGGTGGTGTACAGCCTATTTAAAAACACAGACAAAACAACAATATAAAATTTAAAATAATTAAATAAAGTGGCTCAAATTTAAAACCCCAATAGATTTAAATACCCCAATTTAAAACTATTGTGTTGATAGTCCGGCCTGGTGGAACAACAGGGTCTTCAATGTGCAGCAAAACACCCGGAGGTCGGAGATCTTACGAATTTCCGGGGGCAGTTCGTTCCACAGGGCTGGGGCTCCCACAGAGAAGGCCCTCCCCCTGGGCGTCGCCAGCCGACATAACTTGGCTGATGGCACCCTGAGGAGACCCTCTCTGTGGGAACGGACTGGTCGGTGGGAGGCTATTGGTGGCAGAAGACGGTCTCGAAGGTACCCGGGTCCTATGCCATGGAGCGCTTTAAAGGTGGTAACCAACACCTTGAATCGCACCCAGAAGACCACTGGGAGCCAGTGCAGCTCGCGCAGGAGGGGTGTCACATGGGCACAATGGGTTGCGCCCATAACCACCCGCGCGGCCGCATTCTGGACCAGTTGGAGCCTCCGCGTGCTCTTCAAGGGGAGCCCCATGTAGAGAGCATTACAATAGTCCAATGTGCTCTTCTAAAGACAGCCGTGCGTCCAGGAGGACACCCAGATTGCGAGCCCTCTCCGTGGGGGGCAAAGATTCACCCCCAATAGTCAGCGATGGCACCTGCTGACTATATCGGGGCGCCGGAAGCCACAGCCACTCGGTCTTGGAGGGGTTGAGTCGGAGCCTGTTCCTCCCCATCCAGACCTGCACGGCCTCCAGGCAGCGAGACATCACATCAAGGGCATCGTTGGGGTGGTCTGGGGTGGAGATGTACAGCTGAGTATCATCAGCGTACAGATGGCGCTTCACCCCAAAACCACGGATGATCTCACCCAGCGGCTTCACATAAATGTTGAACAGGAGGGGCGAGAGGACCAACCCTTGCAGCACTCCCCATGCGAGACGCCTCGAGGTCGACCTCTGTCCCCCTGCCAACACGAACTGCGAGCGGTCAGAGAGGAAGGAGGAGAACCACCGCAAAACGGTTATATGTCTCTTCAGACGATCCTCTCTCAGCCGTGCTTTGGTTAGTTCCCCCTGGTCAGACAGGGCTTCTAGCTCCAATTTCCACTCCAGTTTTCTGTTACTGCGGCTGAGGGTGACTCCTCTGGTTCTCCCATCCCAGCTGCCTTTCTTCCCGATGCCAATTGACCAGTGGGGCTTTTCAGGATCTTCCCGGGTTACCTCATCCTCTCTGATGGGGTGCAAGAAGCAGGCATCCATCTGGGTGATGGTTGATGTCTCCCCCCAGCATTCGGCTTCTCCCTGTTCCCTGTTTTGTTCGGACATGGTTTGCAGGGTCCCCTCAGTAGAGTGAAGTTTGCTTCTCTGGGTTGACCGTTTTGCAGACGTTGCTTTCTGTAAGGACTGCCTCTCCTTCCAATTTAAGAAAGTAAAAACTCTTGAAATGTAGTATTCCAATAGGAACCTTTTATTAAGCAGAAGTGACAGCAATGGATTCAAAGCAACGTCTGAATACCCTTAGGCAAGACAAGTAGGATTCAAACAGTAGAGACCCCTCCCTTTAGCCAGAATGCAGATTTTAGCCAATACACAAGTGTGAAGATGTTTTCTTTACCAGCTGCCCTTAGAACCAGATAAGTATGTATTCCCATCGCTATCCTCCATTATCCTTTAAAGTGAAACAACCCACATGGCTTTCATAAACATTCCCCAAAGTTTTTTTAAAAGTTTTTTATTTTTATTTCTTATACACATATTGCAAATGTACATTCTCTTATCCGTAATTGATCATATATATACATATTTTTTCCTAATGAAAGCATACAAATAAGACATTTTAATTACATTTGGAGTTGCTCTTCTACCCTCTCTTCCCTCTTTTCACAACAAATCTTCTTCTCCTTCTTCTTTCTTTCCCCTCCCTCCCTCCTCTCTTCTTCTACTTTCTTCCTCCTCCTCTCCTTCCTCTTTCCTACTTCCCCTTCCTCTCCCCCACTCCTCCCCTCTTTCCCCCCTTTCTCGCCTTCTCTCCTACTCCTCTTCCCTGCCCTTTCTTTCCCTCCTTTCCCCTTTCTTCCATTCCTCTCTCTCCCTCTCCTCTTCATACCCTCTATTCCTCTATCCTTTCTTTCTTCTTTGTTGTGAAATATATTCCCTGTTTGGTATCCGAGCAACTCCAATTTTCTAATAATATATACTTTTTTTCAATTTCTTTCCCATTTTACCCAATCCATCATTTCACAATTGTACATTTATATTTATAATCTTCTTTCTCCCCCCCCCATCCCCCTTTTCCATTTACTCTGGTGTCATCTGAGTTTCTATTTCTTTTTTATCTTATCCCTCATTTAACTTTCTATTATCTATATCATTTATCTATCAACTTTTATTCATATTTCTTTTCTCTCCATACGTAGAATCTTTCCCATGTCTTGAGATACACCGATTCCTCTTTATCTTTTATTCTTAGTGTCAATCTGTTCATTTCCACACAGTCTAAAATCTTTATTACTTCACCTTCTGATGGAATTTTCTCTGTCTTCCAATTTTGTGCAAATAAAATTCTTGCTGCTGTTATTATGTGTATAATTAAGTATACTTCTTCTTTGCTATATCTTTCTGGCAAAATACCCAATAGAAAAATCTCTGGTTTTAATTCTATAGGTTTATGTAACATTTCCTCTAACCATATCTGTATTCTAGACCAATAGTTTTTTGCTTCCGTACATGACCACCACATATGATAATATGATCCCGGCAAATGCAAACATTTCCAGCATTTAGCTGATTTGTCTTTAAACATTTTTGCTAGTCTTTCTGGTGGCATATGCCATCTATAAAACATTTTATATAAATTATATGCAGTTGCCATAGTCAATTTGTAATTCCTTTCCCATAGTTGTTGCCATTTCTCTAATTCTATTGCATAACCAAAGTTTTTCGCCCATGTTATCATTGTCTCTTTTACTTCTTCATCTTCTAATCTAATCTGCAGTAGATAATTATACAACCTTTTAATCATTTTTTCATCCTTTTCAGTCATTATCTGATCCAACTCTGATTTCCCCAAATTAAAACCATATTGTTTCAGATCTTTATCATATCTTTATTGTATCTGCACTTGTGGTGCTGAGGAGGTGCTGGTCTCGATTCCTGGCGTGCTTGACACAACGCCACCCACTCCACAATATCTCTACCTATATTTGGCCACCACAGATAACTACGGGCCAATGCCTTCATCCTTACAATTCCAGGGTCCCCTGCGATTAGTCCCAAAAGTGGCTTATGATCTGTCACTAAATCAAATCTCCTTCCATAAACATATTCGTGAAATCTCTTAATTCCAGCCACCGCAGCCAACGCCTCTTTATCAAGTTGCTTGTAGTTTCTCTCCTGGAAAAGAACACTATTGGAGCCTCACAATTGTCTGGAAGGCGATGACTCAAAACTCCCCTGACTCCAAATGGGGATGCATCACACGTCAGGACTAACGGCAGACGTTCATTAAACTGAACTAAGATGCTATCCGAGGAAATTAATTTTTTTACCCCCACAAATGCAGCTGCTTCTCTGCGCCCCCATACCCACAGCACCTTTTCCCCCAATAGTCGATGTAGTGGTTCAGCGACAGATGCCTTTTGTCGCAAAAACACACTATAGAAATTGAGGAGTAGTAGACAGACCGGAAGCGTCATGGTGATACTGGCTGGGTTTTCGCGAAGCTCCAATGAGCTTCGCGAAAACCCAGCCAGACAAACCGCTGTCGGGGGTCTTCGGACTGGAACCGTCTTAGAGGGACAAAGGAGAGAGAGAGGCGTCTTGAGAGACCAAAGAGGAGCAGGCAAGTTCCTCGGAAGGTCGGAGACAGCTCTTTGACCCGGCGGTGGGGGAGGCGGCCATTATGACCGCTATAAACTGGGGCAACCGGATTAAGATATGAGCAGGAGTGGAGATTGAACAGAGTATTGTTACTGGGTGAGTAATTGGCCAACTCACAGGTAAGAAGAAAAAACTTTTAAAAGCTTGAAAGAAGTCCCAACGACTAATTAGTGGCTAATTGGCACTCGGAAATTTAAGCGGAGGGGGAAAAAAAGAGGAACTTTAAAACTAAAGCATTAACAGGCAAAACCTCAAGCACAACTGGAATACCCTCAAACCTTCATGATATTCTCAAAACACTACAAGATACAATGAAGACAATGGTAAAAAACCAAGAAACAACGTCTAAAGGAATAGATGAACTGAAATCAGATGTAACAGTGGTGAGGGATGAATTACGGCAAATGAATGTTAAAATGGAAGAGATGAACGTGACAATGGTCTCACATGGGAAGAGGATTGTGGAAATGGAGGCTAAAGTGGGGAAAATGGAGGAGAAGGTGATGCGACTGGAAACAAGACAATCTAGGGAAAATAGGAAGTTGGAGGATGAATTAATATTTATGGAGATGGATAGGGCAGCCTTCTTCATACGGTTTCAGAATATCCCGGAGGACAAAGATGAGGACTTGGATCAAATCATGACAGATATGGTGGCAGAAATTACAGGGAAGGATAGAGAAGAAGTATACCGATACATAGATGAAACTTTTCGAGTATATACTAGTTATGCTAGAAGTCATAACCTACCAAAAGAAGTTCATGTACGCAGCACCAAGAAGACATTATGTGATGAGGTACTACAAAAAGCGAGAGACCAAAAAATAACCTATAAAGGATGAGAAATAATTATATTACGTCAACTACCAAAACGGGTAAGAGAAATAAGGAAAAATTATGAATTTCTCACGAAAAGTCTTCAGAAGATGGGGATTCGATATAGATGGCTATTACCAGATGGACTGATTATAAGCTGGCAAGACAAGCGGATACGTATAGAAGACTTAAGAGATGCGCAGGAATTTTTTGACGTGCACTTTAAAGCTGATAAGCAAGAGAGCGAGGAAGAGATAGAAAGCGAAAGTCAAGAAGAGCTGCTGGAAATGGAAGCGATAAAGGAACAGAAGGCCTTAAGAGAACAAGGAGAAGACCAAATCAGTGGGGGCTCGGGATCCCAGATGGTGATGAGACAGAAAAAGAAACGGATTGAAAGAACTAAATAAATAAATTGGCAGGAGACGGACTTCGATTAATATCAATCAATATCAATGGATTAAACCTACCGAACAAAAGGAAGAAAATACAAATGAAGTTACAGCGGGGGAGATACCAAATAATAGAATTGCAGAAAGTACATATTAAGAAAGGTTACCAGAATTTGCTCCTATGTCCCAAATTAGGTGATCTATTTGTGTCCTTGGTTGACCAAAAAAAAAGAGGAGTAGCGATATATATACAGAAACATTTGGAACCTAAAAAAATCTTTGCTGATGAAGAGGGAAGATTCTTGTCGGTGGAAATTAAAATATGCCAAAGGAAGGTTTTATTAGGAAATATATATGCTCCCAATTGTAACCAGAAAAATTTTTATAACTGTTGTGACTCTGACCCCCGAGCCCATCTTATCGGAGGGAGAAGACTCCGAAAGTGAAGGAGAGGAGTTGGCAAGGCCTCCCTCTCCAGGACCCTCCTCTCTGGCAATGCCTCAGGTGTCTTCCGAAGGAGAAGAGATAGGCCAGGAGCCAGGCACTTCTGAACAGCTGCAGTTAGACAGCGACGGAGATAAGTCTTGGCTGGATCCCCGACAGCATCGGAAAGACAAGCGCGCGCAGCAGAGAAGGAGGCGTGCCAGAGATTAAGCTGAGTCACTGGACCACACCCCACAGGGGATAAAAGGGGGTGTGGTGGCCATTCAGGTTTTGTGACGGACAAAACTGAAAGCTAGCAAGTCATTCTGCATTTCTGGAACTTTGTTATATGCTCTGCTTGGATTGATTCTTGGACTGGACTTGACTATTCTTTGGCTTTTGTGGTCTTACTTTGATGTTTCAGTTGGAGGAGATAAACCTGCCTTTCTAAGTAAAAACTTTTGGCAAGCAGCCACTGGGTTGCTGCCAATTCTGTTATCAAAGGAAATTCTTGTCTGCTGGTTTATTTTAACTCTTGGTCAACTGCTGGTGTGCGTGTGTGAGACGTGTTATAAGTAAATGCCTAACTCTGTACATATCAACGCATGGGTTGACCCCTCCTCCCTCACCTAGCCCTTCCCACGACCCCTCCTTACCTTGACTCCACCCTCGCAGTATATAAGCCCGTGCACAGGGACCCACCAGCCAGTTCCAGATGTGTACCTGAAAGATAAAGAAATGGTATAAATAAATACCTTTGAAACTAAGATAATCCATGTCTGTGGTTATTGGGCAAGATCCTTGGAAAATAATTCACAAGATGGTAGCAGAGGATGGTTATGCCCAATAACCAGGAATAATACCTAAGATGGAAGGAAGGATGAACACAAGGTCCATCACCAGACTAATGGCAGAGCTGCAGGAATCCGAAGGCGCCACAGCCAGAATTCCAACTGCCATGGAAGTAGGAGACCTGCACCAGATAAACAGAAGCGTGAGGCCAAGAGAAAATGCAGCCAGGCACGCCAGGAATGAATCGCCCGAGAGAGATGAGCTGAAAGAGACCATACAAAAAATGATGGAGGCCTCCATCAGCAAGAGGGAGCTTCTCGTGAAACTCCGGGACCTGCTAGATGACCACGGAGCAGCGATGAGCCCCCAGGAACGAAACTACGAAACTGCCAGACCGGTAAGGGAAAGATACCCCCTGGCAGGGACCCAGGACTTAAACGACTCCAGTTTTGCGCCATGCTCCCAAGATGGCCGCCGACCAATGGGGAGCCAGGATTCAAATTTAATGGCACGAAACGAAAGAAACCCCAAGACAAATGGGGGAACAACCAAAAACATCCCAGAAGGGAGATACCAAGACATCAGGAGCTCGCCTGCCAAGCTCGAAGCCAGAAAGACACCTGAGGCCCCAGCAACAGCAACCAGCCCTGCACGCAACCCCCATGCACCAGCCACAACCGTGAGCCGAGGGGACTACGAGGGGGCCATCGGTGATGATGCATCACCCCAGCTCCTCCACCCGAGGGCCACACACCACAAGAGCAATCGCCAAGCACCGATTGCACATGAGACATGCAGATGGCAGGACTCGAACTCACCACCCACCGCACCGGCAACACGAGACCTGAGGGAAGGGGAGCGCACCGGCTACTCACCCTCCATGCGACCTCCGCCAGGCTTCCTCACACATCCAGGGACCAGCGACCAGGGATCGGGACCTCTCACCGCTGCCGCCGCCGCCACCGTCGCCGCCGCCGCCGCACCATCGAATTCCAGAAGTCCTCTACTTATGACCTCCTCGCCTCCTCACCTCTCTCCAGCTTCCAGCAGGGATCCAGCCGCCCATCAATGGATGCCTGCCTCCAGGGATGAAGCTGGATATCCCAGGGGTGAGTTCGGACCCCCAACTGTAGGCCTAGGCTGAGGCCTAAGAGCAGCAACAGCCAGCTACTCACCCATCGACTACAGACGCCAAATAGGCTTCGTGCATGCTCAATCGGCTCCTGTAAGAAGAGAAGAGGAGAACATAAATACAAGTCAGTACAGAGTCGCAAACAGCATCCCCAAGCCATATTGTGAGTTCCCTCACCTGAGATACCATGGACAGCAACAGACTGTGAGTAATTTGCCACACAGCTCAGTAAACTTACCAACTGACTTTCCCACTCTTAAATTAGATGGATCAAACCTTATGCAGTGGAATCATCAACTCCAGATTTTATTTTTAAGGGAGAACATGTTGTTTTTAATTGATGACACCCCCCCCCCCCAAAAACCTTGGACTTTAGAAATAGACTGCTTGCACCACAGGGCTTACTATATAGTCATAGCAAGTATTTCACCAAGCATATACCACAGCCTCAGCCATTACCTGACTGTATCCGAAATACAGCAGAAAATATTTAACTTGTTCTACAGTAAGAGCACTGCCACCACAGCCAAGATATCCAGGGAATTCCACTTAGCTAGACATAAGGCAGGGACTCCCATGGGTGAACACATACTAAATCTGAATGCCACAAGGGCTGAGTTGATACAAAGGGGGGAAGATATATCAGAGCAGAGTATGAAGAGCATTGTCATCAACTCCCTGGACTCCAGCTGGGATAACTTCATAATGCAGCTGGATAGCATAAGCCTAGGCCACCTCACACTTGAGTCACTGACAAACAGAATAATTGCAGAAGACAGCTTAAGGAGGGCAAAATTCTAGAAGAATTAGAAAAGGAAGAGAGGGCATTACAAGTAGACCCGAGAAATGGGAAGATAAAAGAGAGAAAAGAATTTCTTAAACATAAACTATCACTATTAGACCAAGAGGAATTGGCGAACAAACTTAAACGGGGGAGGCAACATTTTTTTGAACATGCTAATAAAGCAGGTAAATGGCTCTCGTATAGGTTAAGAAAAGAAATAGAAGCAAAGAGAATTGATGCCTTACAAGATGGAGAGGGAACTCTTGTGGGGAATGTGGAAGGGAAAAAGAGGGTGATTATAAATTTCTTTGAGGAATTATATCAAAAAGAGGGAATACAGGAGACGCAAGTAAGGGCATACCTTGAAAACTTGAAATTAGCTAAAGTCCCACAAGATATGAAGGATATTTTTAATTCAGAGATTAGGGAAGGAGAAATCGAAACTGCTATTAAGAAGCAGAAATGTGGTAAATCACTGGGACCGGACAGACTACCAGCCAAATTATATAAAGAGATATATGATATATTATTGCCAAACATGAAAGATTTATTTAATGAGGTATTAACTAAAGGTATAGTCCCCAGGTCATGGATGGAAGCTTATATTACGTTGCTTCCCAAACCTGATTCTGATCGAACACAGATTAAAAATTATAGACCTATCTCCCTGCTTAATTCGGACTACAAAATATTCACATCAATATTAGCGGAAAGGTTGAAGATTTTTTTTAAACGAATACATCCATCAAGATCAAAATGGCTTTTTGCCATATAGATACTTACGAGACAATGTTAGAACCATCATGGATACATTGGAATATTATGAAACACATACAGACAAAGAAATGGCTCTAATGTTCCTCCACACGCAAAAGGCGTTTGATAGGGTTAATTGGGACTTTATTTTATTACAAATTGAGGAGATGGATTTCGGATTTTGTTTTACACAAGCGATCCAGGCACTTTATACAGCGCAATATGCAAAAATATTAATTGAAGGTGAAACAACAGAGGAGATACAAATACATAGGGGAACTAGGCAGGGATGCCCGCTATCCCCGCTGTTATTTATTTTGACTCTGGAACCTTTACTAAATCAAATCAGACAAAACAAAGAAATAAAAGGACTTAATGTCAGGAAGGAGGAGTTTAAAATACAAGCGTTTGCAGACGATCTCGTTTTTATATTGGAGGAGCCAATGACTTCGGGGCCAAATTTGTTGAGAAGTATTGAGGAATTCGGCACAGTAGCGGGTCTACAAATTAACAGGGACAAAACCAAATTACTTGTTAAAAATCTTAAGGGGACACGGAAATTGGAGATAGAAAATGTGATGGGAATACAAATAGCTAAAAAGGTAAAATATTTGGGCATATGGCTGATCCCAAAATGCTCCTCGATAAAAAAGAACAACTATGATAAACTCATCATGCAAATGGAACAGGATTTAGATTGGTGGAGGAAAGTACAGCTATCCCTGCTAGGAAGAGTGGCAGTGATAAAGGCACACGTGCTACCAAAATGGATATATCTTTTCCAAACGGCTCCGGCAAGATTAGAGAAAAGCTTTTTTAAAAAAATGAATCAGATAATCGGAAAATTCATATGGCAAGGGAAAAAGCCACGTATTAAAAGGAAAATGATGCAGGAGCATAAAACAAGGGGAGGCTTGGGGCTCCCCAACTGGGAGTGGTATTATCAAGCCTCTTGCCTGGTTTGGGTAAAAGATTGGATAATATTGAAGAGGAAGCGTATATTAAAAATTGAAGGGGTATAATTTACAACAGGGGTGGCATTATTTTCTTTGGCCAACCAAAGCAGGACAGCATAAATACTTTACGAATCACTCTGTAAGGGGATGTCTGATTAAGGTATGGAATAAGATCAAAGGAATGATGTATAGTAAGGTTCCATATTGGTTTGTGACCCTTGAAGCGACTACATATCCACCTCTATACAACTTGAATAAACTTGTGATGTACAAGGAATTGTTGGATGGTGGGGGTAACCTTAGATCTAAAGCGGACCTACAAATATGGGGAATCAATTTGGACTAGTGGGCATACGCACAAATCCAAGCAAGATATCAAAAAGATAAAGCCAATGGGAGGATTTTTACTTCACCACAAGAGTTCGATAAGGTCCTCCTGGAAGGTGATAAAAAATGTGTCACGAGTGTTTTCAGGATTGCTGTGGCTACTTGATCAGTCACAAACAGTATGGTTTCAATCAAGCCATCTCCTGTTTGCAATTACCTGCAAGCGTTCCCCGCCCTAGTTAATTGCAGGTTAACTCCCCATATAAGCAAGGACCTTTTCGCTTGCTACTCGGGCCTAAACGCTGTTTAGGCCTAGATTCAGAGCTCCTGCTGGAAGCTGGATGCAGGGCTCAGTGCAACGTTACAGAAGGGAGGAGAACACAGATAAGGACTCCAGACGCTGTTGCAGAGATACTCCTACGGATGCTTGCCTTTTGCTGTTTTGAAGCACGTAAGCCATCATCAGAACTGCTGCTGCTGGACATTCTTCCTCCCACAAGCTTCAAGCTACGTTTGCTGATTGAAATCGTTTTTTCTTCAGGTGACTTTTTTAGCTGTGAAGTTTATGCTGCCGCCCTTCTACTACCTCGATGATGTATCAACACTGAAGCTGCTTATTCTCATGTTAACCTTTTTCTCTTGTGAACTGTTTCGGTATTGTGGAGAGGAATCTAGGGAGATAGCCTGGCTTCACATAACCAAGATAAGACTTTGTTACTAATGTGCTTTTTTAAAGACATAGTGCTTTTTAAATGTTTTAAAGTAAATTATATTTTTACACAAGACGCCTCTGTCAGATTTATTTCAGTCCTAGTGTGTTTGCTCATGAGCTGGTTCACGGTCCGGGGTACCCCTCAACCCCACTTCCTAACAGTTGGTAGCAGAGGATGGTTTAACGAACCTACACTCATGTGGTAATGCGCTAGACTGAAATGTCTGCAGTTGAATAGATTTTGACTAGGGCAGCAGCAACAAAAAGCATGAAGCCACAAAGTGGACCGTCTGGGGCTCAGGCCAAAAATGTTTTGGCTGAATCTAGGGAGATAGCCTGGCTTCACATAACCAAGATAAGACTTTGTTACTAATGTGTCACCAAGGTATATAACCTTCTCCTGTCCCGATCTGTAGCTGATGAAATAGTTAAAGACTCGATGTTAGCCTAGGGGAGGAACTTCGGATATTCATTAGATTTGGAAAAATGGCAACAAATATGGAACAGAAATGCAAAAATGACGATGGCAGTGTCCTTCAAAGAAAATATATTTAAAATGTTATATAGATGGCATATACCACCAGCAAGAATTGCAAAGATGTTCCCTGGAACTTCAGCAGAATGTTGGAAATGTGGGTCAGCCAGGGGTACATTTTACCACCAATGGTGGACATGTCTACAAGCCCAAAACTATTGGAGCAAGATAAAAGATTGGCTCATGGAGATTACAGGAGTCAGCTTTCAATTGAGACCAGAGGTCTACATATTAGGAATAAACCCTGGGGGCATAAGGAAAATAGACTGGTACCTTTTCATACATATTACCACTGCGGCTAGAATTGCATATGCACAACTTTGGAAAGGGAAAGAAGTACCATCAGATCAGAGGAGAGGAGAATATTCTGAGCATGCGCAAGATGGCGGCTGCGTGGTAAAGCGCTGCACTCGGATGGAGGATATTTCGGGGCCCTAGGGGGTACCACAGGGGTGCCTGGCATCAGCGACCCCTGGTCTGGTCGGATGGGCTCGGGGCGAGGGTTTTGAGACCTTCCTTGCCCCTGGACATTCCTGGAGTCGGAAATGGCAACGGAGAGCTGCAGCCACACCGTTCCGACACTGCCGAGAGCAGAGACATGGTGGCTTGGCGGCGGCGGCGGGTTCGGTCGGTGGCGCTCGGGGCGAGGACTTTGGGACCTTCCTCGCCTCTGGACGTGCCTGGAGTCGGTGGCGTTGGTGGAGAGCTGTGGAGAGCTGTGGCCACACTGCTCCGACGCTCCAACGCTGCTGAGAACAATGTTATGGTGGTTTGTCGGCAGCGGCTTGTTGGTAGCAGCAGCGGCGAAGGTGAAGGAAAAGGTGGCAATGTGGTAGTGTGGCAGTGAGTGGCACGCAGCCCGTGAAATTCCATTTGCCCCACTCGGAAAATTCCTCAGCGGCCCCTGGAACCGGGAATGGTGGCGTTGGCATCAGCGGGGGTGGCGAGGTCGGCCCTGATATTAATGTGGGCCGCGGCACACCCCATTGAAGTACTGGACGCTGTTTCCCAACTCTACTGTCGGCAAAAGGGGCTTGCTGGGGGGTGAGACTGAGAGGGGCACAAGCGGTTTTTTGGGACTGGAGATGAGAGACCCCTTCCCAGAGGATCTTTGGTGGCTGCAGAGGACCTGGAGGCCCCCTGTGGCATTCAACGGAGGCTGGGGTCTGGAAGCTGGTTGTTATCCCAGAAGAACTGAGGAGAATAGGGCTGGTGGGCAATGGAGGGGTTTTCCCCATTGCATGGATACCAACCCTTTCTCTCCTCCCCCCTCCCAGGTACTGTGTATGCCAAAAATGGGCTTATTATCTGCCCTTGACTGAAGGGGTTCTCTCTTTTCCCCCCCCCCCTCTTTTTCCCCTTCCCTTTTCCCTTTTTTCATCGGGACTTACTCGGATACGATCTTGAGTACAAGACTACGCCAAGGACTTTCATCTTTGCCCCTGGCGTGACTCACGGACTAATAGAATGATAGACCTCTACCTCCGACCATGGGTCAGCCAATTGATGCAACTGCTGAGGGGGCCTTTATTACATCATGATTTTCGCCATTGGGAGAAGTACTTTTCGATCTATGACTCCTTGAGGGTCCTGCTGTGAGAGGGCGGGCCGGATGTCGTTCCCATTGGATGAAATCGTCAGGACCCTCCTACTGTCGTGGGAGGACAGTAGAGATACCAGTGTAACATCATTGAACAATGGCTCCATGTTACATCTTTTGTGAGACCCCTGATTATGCTCTGTGCCTCCATCACTGCACTCGGAGATGTACATGACAGCGGACCTTCTTGCGCTGCAAGATTCCCCCCTCTCGCAGATGTGGCCCTCCTCACTATCGAGGGCCCACCTCAATGACGGGTTTTGGGACCCAGAGAGGTGGCATGTGAAAACTAGGGGATGGAGGGGTTTTTTATCGAAATTTTTAGTTAAACTTTTAAGGGGTCCCAGGGAGGGGGAGGGTCAGATTGGAACTCGGGTTGTGGGTATGGGGGATAATCCACAAGGGGGAGGGGAGGGTCTGGCCGTGAAGCGCGGCGTGGGGGGGGACCCGGGGTCGAGGGGGGGTCAGAGCTCATCCGGATGGTGTTTCGGACATCAATACTGTAGGTGGGAGGGGTAGATACGGCGGGAGCAGGGGTCCATATCTTGTTAGGGGAGTGCGCACTCGGTGTCTTTGAGCGGTGGTGTGCTCCGGCCCCCAGGGCTCCACCCGTTCCCCAGGTTGCATAGACCCTCAGGGCCCGGGCCTTCGGCTGATGCTATGCAATGCCAGGTCCGTAGTAAATAAAGCCCCCCTCATTTCTGATCTTGTTCAGGAGGAGGGAGCGGACCTGGCAGGTATTACGGAGACCTGGTTGGGCCAGGAGGGGGGGTTCCCCTCGTTGAAATGTGCCCACCAGGTTTCCATGCATTCCATCAGCCGAGGCCACAGGGGAGGGGGGGGGTAGCAGTTATCATTAAAGAAGGTCTGAGACCGAGGGAGGCCACTGTTCCTCAGACGGCCGGCTGTGAGTCCCTCCTTGTGAAATGGGGTCACAGGGTTCAGATGGGTTTGCTGATCACGTACCTGGCTCCCTGCCACGTGGCAGCAGCCCTGCCTGAGCTCCTCAACGTCATCGCCGCGGTGGCGGTTGACACCCCTAAGCTTATGGTCATGGGGGATTTCAACCTGCCGTCCATGGGTGAGGCGTCTGAGGTGGCTCGGGAGTTCATGGCTTCCATGACAGCTATTGACCTGACTCAGTTAATTCATGGCCCTACCCACATGGGGGGAAACATGCTGGATCTGGTTTTTGTCTCTGGACGGCGGTTGAGTGATCTTGAGATAGGGGATATAGTTACCGAGCCCTTGTCATGGTCAGATCACTCTCTCCTTCGTCTCGACTTTCGAACCGCTGCACCCCGCCGCAGGGAGGCGGAGCCGGTAAGATGGATCTGCCCCAGGCGCCTGATGGAACCTGACAGGTTCCAGATGGAGCTTGGGTCATTTCCTGAGGCTCTGGCACACACCTCGACTGGAGACCTAGTGGCCGCCTGGGATAGGGCGGCCGCTGGAGCTCTGGATCGGGTCGTGCCTTTGCGGCCTCTGACCCGGCTCATTTGGCTCCTTGGTTTACTGAGGAGCTGAGGGAGTTGAAGTGCCGGAAAAGACGACTAGAGAGTAGCTGGAGGACCAGTCTTTCTGAATCGGACCGGACACTGGTAAGATCTCATATTAGGAATTACCTAGTGGTGATAAAAGCAGCAAAATGTAGTTATTTTGCTGCTCTTATTGCATCATCAGGTAACCGCCCGGCCACCCTGTTTAGGGTGACCCGCTCCCTGCTCCACCAGGAAGCGCGGGAGGACCCCTTGGAGGGTAGAGCCGAGGATTTTGTTCAGTATCTGCATGACAAAATCACTCAGATTCGGGAAGATCTGGACTCCGACTGGGTAGTCTCAGGGGGAGGGACTGTGGCAGGTCTTGAGAATGTTATCTGGGATGAGTTTGATCCTGTGACCCCTGAGGACGTGGACAGGATTCTGGGCAGACTGAACGCGACCACATGTTTGTTGGACCCGTGTCCCTCCTGGTTAGTGCTGGCTTCCTGGGAGGTGACGCGAGGCTGGTTCCAGGGGATTATAAATGCTTCGTTGGGTGAGGGTGACTTTCCCACCGCCTTGAAAGAGGCGGTGGTGAGGCCTCTCCTCAAGAAGGCTTCCCTGGACCCGGCAAGGTTGGTTAATTATCGTCCGGTCTCCAACCTTCGCTTTGTGGTGAAGGTTGTCGAGAGCGTGGTTGCGCAACAGTTCTCCTAGCACCTGGATGAAACGACGTATCTGGATCCGTTCCAGTCGGGTTTCAGGCCTGCGTACAGCATGGAAACGGCATTGGTCGCGTTGGTAGATGATCTCTGGAGGGCTCGGGACAGGGGTTGCTCCTCTGTCCCGGTCCTATTAGATCTCTCAGCGGCTTTTGATACCATCAACCATGGTATCATGCTGCACCGGTTGGAAGAGTTAGGGGTGGGAGGCACTGTGTTGCGGTGGTTCTCCTCCTTTCTCTCTGACCGGTTGCAGTCTGTGTTGGCAGGGGGGCAGAGGTCGACCCCGAGGCCCCTCATATGTGGGGTGCCGCAAAGGTCGGTCCTCTCGCTCCTCTTGTTCAACATTTATGTAAAGCCACTGGGCGAGATCATCCGTGGTTTCGAGGTGAAGTACCACCAGTACACTGATGACACCCAGCTGTACATCTCCACCCCGGACCACCCCAACGATGCCCTTGAAGTGATGTCCTGGTGCCTGGAGGCCATGTGGATCTGGATGGGGAGGAATAGGCTCAGGCTCAACCCATCCAAGACCGAGTGGCTGTGGGTTCCGACGTCCCGATATAGTCAGTTGGCGCCATCACTGACTATTGGGGGCGAATCATTGGCCCCCACAGAGAGGGTTCGCAACTTGGGCATCCTCCTGGATTCACGGCTGTCTTTAGAAGAGCACTTGACGGCCGTGACTGGGAGGATTTTTCATCAGGTTCGCCTGATTTGAAAGTTGCGTCCCTTTCTGGATCGGGACTCCTTACACACGGTCACTCATGCCCTTGTCACTTCCCACCTGGACTATTGTAATGCTCTCTACATGGGGCTCCCCTTGAGGAGCACCCGGAGGCTCCAACTGGTGCAGAGTGCAGCCTCGCGGGTGGTAATGGGAGCGACATGGCGTTCCCATGTAACACCTCTCCTGCATGAGCTGCACTGGCTCCCGGTGGTCTTCCAGGTGCGCTTCAAGGTTTTGGTTACCACCTTTAGAGCGCTCCATGGCTTAGGACCTTGTTACTTACGGGACCGCCTACTACCACCAATAGCCTCCCACTGGCCGGTACGCTCTCATAGAGAGGGGCTCCTCCGGGTGCCGTCGGCCAAACAATGTCAACTGGTGGCCCCCAGGGGGAGAGCCTTCTCTGTGGGGGCACCTACTATCTGGAATGAGCTCCCCCCGGAGATATGGAGGATCCCGGATCTGCACACCTTCCGCCACGCTCTCAAGACCTTTTTTTTCCACCAGGCGGGTCTGGCCTAATCTTTTCCCCCTTTTTCTCTTTTAATACGTAAATTGTAATCTGTTTTTAAATGATTGGGGTGTTTTAAATCTGTCTGGGCCAAATTTGTTTAATTCGGTTTTATTCTGTTTTTTAAATTTTGTATTTATGTATTTTATTGTTTGGCTGTTCACCGCCCTGAGTCCTTCGGGAGTAGGGCGGTATATAAATCAAATAAAGACTAAAGACTAAAGACTAAAGATGATTATTAACAAAATTTTGTGGTGTGCAGAATGTGATAGATTAACATATATTCTTAAAGAGAGACAAGAATCAATTTTCAATCAAAGCTGGGATAAATGGTACCAATGGATAGAAGTAAAAATGTCGTGAGATAGATGCTAGGAAAGCATGTGGCATAGATATGTAAATAGCAAACTAAATATATATAAGGTAATATTAGATATAAGAAGATATAAGAAGATTAACAAGTGCAAGATGCAATATGATAAACCTAATCGAATCTGTAGTATGATGATATGTAATATTATTTAGAAACTGTATATACATGGGGGTTGAATCAGTTGTATGTATGTGATTTTGTCTTGTTATAGTCTTTTTTCTGTTTTTTGTTTTTAATTTATAATAAAAATTATTTAAAAAAAAAACTAAAGCCCTAAAAGGAACCTTCCACCTGGATTTAAAATTGGATTTGGAAGAAATTAAAACAAGACAAGAAAAAAAGAGACAGAGAAGTATTCTTTAAACAACAAAAAGGATTTAATTTGGAGAAGAGGAAATAATCATTTTTGTGGATTTACAAATGGATAGTTTGTGGCTGGAGGATTTGTGAGTTGGAGAGAGACATCTGCTGGTGGAAAGAAAGTATCGTACTAAGCTTATTTAAATCACTGTGAGAAAGTACTGTAGGAGTGTTTTGTTTAAACAACTGGAACAAGATTGTAAGAGGAGTGGAAAGAACAAAGACTGAAATTGGAATGGCTCAAATGAATATCTGAATTGGACACTATCTGGAAAGAAAAAAAGAAAGAAAAAAGAGTCACTACATGGACTTTGAATATGAATTCTATGCAATTCTATGCAAAGGAAAATAATAAATTTAAAAATCCTTGCCTTTTAAATGGATAACATGGAGAATTGGGAGGATGAGTATGAGATATTAAAGGGAGATGTTTCAAAAGATAAGAGAAGCGTTTAAGGGAAATAAAGAAGCAGAGGTTTGGTTAGAATGCAAAAAAAGGAAAGAGAAAATATGAATAAGAAGCAAGAGAAATAAGGAGACAATATTGAAAAGGAAATAAATGAAAATAAAGATACAGATGATTACACTGGGATTAACAGTGACAGAATAGAAAAAGATGATTACAATGGGATTAACAGTGACAGAATAAAAAAATTGATTACACTGGGATTAACAGTGACAGAATAAAAATGGATAAGGGGAATACATCTCAAAAAAGAAGAGAAGAGAAAGAAATGGGGAAATATTGAGAGGGAAAATTAAAAGAGTTAAAATTAAAGAAAAGAGGCAGAAAGGGAGATATAAGTAAAAGAAGAAGAAGAAGGCAAGGGAATGGGAGAAAGGGAGGAAAGTGTCAAGAAATGGAATTGTGGAGAGATTAAAAGAAGCAATTTAGAAGGAAGATACAGATTATTGTAAAAGGGATATAAGTAACGATAAAATGAAATGTGAGTAAGTAAAAAAGAAGAAATACGCTATTTAATGTAAAATAGATCAGTAGATGCAATGTAAAAGACAGAATGGATTATTTGTTTTGTTGTTGGAGGATGTACAAATTCGAGAGAAATAATAGTAACAAAATAATTAATTGAAATTAAGGTGGAAAATTAAAATATAAAATTGAATAAAATTGAAATGTTAATAAATGATGTAAGTAAGAATAAAGCAATATACGTAAGAAGTAAAATAGAAGAAAGATATCATTAAAAGTAAAACAGATTAAGGGTTGGAAGGCTACCCTAGCAAAGGATTTAAGATAAAAATGGAATAAATTGAAATACATTGTTAATAATTAAAAAGATAAGGGGAATTTTGAGAAATATATTTAAAGAAAAGTCGGGGTTGCCTGGACACCATAGTGGAAAATAGTAAACTGAAAATGAATACAGCAATAGAGAGAGATGAAAGAGGAGTAGAGGGATGGAAGAGAGGGAGAAGGAGAGAGAGATGGGAAGAAAGGAAAGAGGGGAGGAAGGAAGGGAGGGGAAATAAGAGTAGGAGAGAGAGTTAGATAGGGAGAAAGAGAGGAGGAGAGGGAGAAAGGAAGGGGAAGTAGAGAAGGAGTAGGAGAGGAGGGAAGAAGAAAGTAGGAAGGAAAGAAGGGAGGGAGATGGAAGAGATTGAGAAGAAAGATTGCTGTACAATAAAAAAGATGAAATGGAAGAAAGGCAACCCAGAACATATTTAAATGCACTAGGACAGTGATGGCTAACCTTTTTGCCGTCGTGTGCCAAAAATGGGGGGCCGGGGGGGTCGCGCTCTCATGTGCCCACACCCATGATTCAATGCCCCCACAGTGTCCCCCCGTGCATGCGCGCGCGACCCCACTGCGCTCTCCTGCTTTTGGCACGCGACGGCAAAAAGGTTACCAGTGGGCCCGTTTTTCGCCCTCCTCAGGCTCCAGAGGCTTTCTTGGAGCCTGGGGAGGGCGAAAACGGCCTTCCCCATCCCTCCCGAGGCTAGAAAGGGCTTGTTTCCCGACTTCCGGTGGGCCCGGAAGGCCCGAAAATCAGCTGGAAATCACACACATGCGTGCTGGAGCTGAGGTAGGGCAATGCTCACGTGCCCACAGATATGGCTCTGCGTGCCACTTGTGGCACACGTGCCATAGGTTCGCCATCACGGCACTAGGATAAAGAATGAATTATTAAAAAATAAAAGAGAACAAATATGAGTAAAAACAGAGAAATTAGAATTTGAGGGTGAATAAAGATGTTATTTATACAAATAAGCATAGAAATTTTAAGATATGATCAAAAAATGGAAAAAGAAGATTTTGGCAAAAATTGTAACTGAGTAAAATTTATTTGAATAAGATAAATTGTATAAGTTATGATATGGCCAATACTCGGTTCATAAAATATGCTGGTGAATGTGGGAGGCCTATAATTCTTTATTTGTTGTAAATCTGTTTCTTCTTTTGGTATAAGAGTTATGTATGCCTCCATCCATGAGTTCGGAACCTTGGCTTCTATTAATAAGTCATTAAATACTTGTAACATTGTATCACTTAGTACATCTTGCAATTTTTTATAGAGCTCTGCTGGTAACCCATCTGGTCCCGGGGTTTTTCCATTTTTCTGTCTTTTAATACCCTCCACCAATTCCATCATTGATATTCTTTCTTCTAGTGCTTTTTTGAATTTTTCTGGTATTTTGGGAGTCATTGCTTTTTCCAAATATTGTTCTATTTTCTCTTCTGATGTCTGTTCTTGTTGATATAATTTCTTATAATATTCCTCAATTATTTTTTCCTTTTCCTCATTTCGATGACATATCTTCCCATCTTGATCTAGTAATTGAGTTATCAGTTTCCTTTCTTTTTCCTTTTTCCTTTTATATGCCAGCCATCTTCCTGGTTTATTTGCATTTTCAAATTTTTTTTGCTTTGTTGATTTTATTTTCCTTGCCAAGTCTTCATTCTCAATTAAGTTCAATTTATGTTTTTCCAAGTCCATTAAATTTTTATTTTTTTTGTCTTGTGGGGTTTTTTGCAATTCTTTCTCTAATTTCTTATACTCCTCTTCCAATTTCTTTTGAGTTTGTCTATTCTGTTTATTTTTTCCCCATATAAGTCATTATCAAGCCCCTTATATATGCTTTACTAGTATCCCATTCGTTTTGTAATGATGTATCTTCTTTTCTGTTTTCTTTAAAGAAAATGTAAATGTTGGTCCAGAATGCAGCCGCGTGAGCTATCATGGGTGCACCTAGATACACCCACATTACACCAATTCTCCACGAGCTGCACTGGCTCCCTATTGGTCTCTGGGCACAATTCAAGGTGTTGGTTATTACCTTTAAAGCCCTACATGGCTCAGGGCCAGGTTATCTTCGAGACCGCCTTCTACCACATAGCTCCCAGCGACCGGTAAGATCCCACAGAGTTGGTCTCCTCTGGGTCCCATCAGCTAAACAATGCCGGCTGGGGGGCCTGCGGGGGAGGGCCTTCTCTGTGGCTGCCCCAGCTCTCTGGAACCAGTTACCTCCTGAGGTCCGGACCACCCCCACCCTTTTGGCCTTCCGAAAAGCGGTGAAGACCTGGCTTTTCCAGCAGGCCTGGGGCCGTTGATCTCGCTGTTGCGATCTTGTGAGATTCGGCCATGAATGGTGTGAATGGGTTTTAATGTTTTAATGTTTTTATAATGGTTTTTTAAAAAATTTATTTATTTATTTATTTATTTGTTTAAATTTCTATACCGCCCTTCTCCAATATAGGACTCAGGGCGGTGAACAGCCAAAGTAAAAACAAGACATACATACAAAACATACAAAATCTAAAAACTGATTAAAATAATTAAATATCTTGGCCGTAATTAAAACTGTTCCAATTTAAAATCAATTTAAAATTTGACTCAAGCCAGCCCAGCTAGTTGAAATAAATGGGTTTTCAGGGCCTGACGAAAAATCCGGAGGTCTGTTATTGTACGTAACTCTGGGGGGAGGTTGTTCCAGAGGGTGGGCGCCACCACAGAGAAGGCTCTCCCCCTGGGGGTCGCCAGCCGACATTGTCTGGCAGACGGCACCCTGAGGAGGCCCACTCTGTGTGAGCGTACTGGCCGGTGGGAGGCTATTGGTGGCAGAAGGCGGTCTCGTAAGTACCCCGGCCCTAAGCCATGGAGCGCTTTAAAGGTGGTCACCAACACCTTGAAGCGCACCCGGAAGACCACTGGGAGCCAGTGCAGCTCGCGCAGGAGAGGTGTCACATGGGAGCGCCTCGTCGCCCCCATAATCCCCCGCGCGGCTGCGTTCTGGACCAGCTGGAGCCTCCGGGTGCACCCCAGGGGGAGCCCCATGTAGAGAGCGTTGCAGTAGTCCAGGCGGGAAGTGACGAGTGCCTGAGTGACTGTGCGTAGGGAGTCCCGATCTAGAAAGGGGCGCAACTGGCGTATCAGGCGAACCTGATAGAAAGCCCCCCTGGCCACGGCCGTCAAATGATCTTCTAAAGACAGCCGTGCATCCAGGAGGATGCCCAAGTTACGAGCCCTCTCCGTGGGGGTGAGTGATTCACCCCCAATAGCCAGCGATGGCATCAGCTGGCTATATCGGGACGCCGGAAGCCACAGCCACTCGGTCTTGGAGGGGTTGAGTCGGAGCCTGTTTCTCCCCATCCAGGCCCGCACGGCCTCCAGGCACCGGGACATCACTTCAAGGGCATCATTGGGGTGGCCTGGGGTGGAGATGTACAGCTGGGTGTCATCAGCGTACTGATGGAACTCCACCCCGAAGCCACGGATGATCTCACCCAGCGGCTTTACATAAATGTTGAACAGAAGGGGCGAGAGGACCGACCCTTGTGGCACCCCACAAGCAAGGTGCCTCGGGGTCGACCGCTGCCCCCCTGTCAACACAGATTGCGACCGGTCAGAGAGGTAGGAGGAGAACCACCGCAGAACGGTGCCTCCCACCCCCAACCCCGCCAACCGGTGCAACATGATACCATAGTCGATGGTATCAAAAGCCGCTGAGAGGTCTAACAGGACCAGGATAGAGGAGCAACCCCTATCCCGGGCCCTCCAGAGATCATCCACCAATGCGACCAATGCCGTTTCCATGCTGTGCCCAGGCCGGAAGCTGGACTGGAGCGGGTCTAGATAGACAGCTTCATTGTAAGCTGCCCTGAGTCTCCGGAGAAAGGCGGCATATAAATTGAATTAATAAATAAATAAATTCATTTTCCATATATTGTATAAAGTCTTTCTCATTTAATAAGCTTTGATTTAATGTCCATCTCATTCTTTTTTTTTTTTTTGTCCTTTCCATATCATCATTATTGGATTGTGATTTGCCCATATATTTGCTTCTATATCAATCTTGTCTATCTTGGATATTAAATCTGTGGACATCTACATCATATCTATTCTTGACCATGACATATGTCTATTTGAATAAAATGTATACTGTTTTTCCTTTAGGTTTCTTTTTCTCCAAGCATCTTGCAGACTTAGTTCATCTACCATTGTATAGAATGCTTTCGGAAGTGTCTTCCTTGGTTTTTTATTCACTTTTGTAGATTTCTAGTCTAATTCATTATCAACAATCACATTAAAATCTCCTATTATGCAAATCTCCTCATATTCATGTTCTAGTATTTTCCTGTGTAGTTTCACATAAAATTCTCTTGATTTTCATTCGGAGCATATATACCCACAAGTAATATTTTTTTGTAGTTCATTACAATTTCTACCATTAATACTCTTCCTTCCTCATCCTCAAATATTTGTTTGGATTGGATTGTCTGTTTAATGTAAAATACTACTCCTCTTTTGCTTTGAGAAGCCAATGTTGTATACAATGTCCCCAATTTTATTCACTCCAAAAGCTTTTTATGTTGTTCTCTGATATGAACTTCTTGTAGACATATAATTTCTAATTTTAACTTCTCTAATTTGTTGAATATTTTTCTTCTTTTTATTGCCAAGTTTAGTCCATTTATATTCAAAGATATTATTTTAATTTCTTCTTCCATTTCTTTTCTCAGGTCTCTTACATTTCTTGGAATTTGTTTCAGTGCCTCTACTTCTCTCCCTTTGTGCTTTATTGTCGTATTTCTCATCAGTTGCAGTATCTCTGTTCTCAGTGTTTTCTTTGTAAATCTAACATGAATTTCTCTAGGCAGGTTGTTTCTCATCACATATCTTGTGTGCACTCTATATATTTCATCAATCCCGCTTAATATCCCTTCCTTACTTTCTTCCATTGCTTCTGCTAATATCTCTGCAATTTTCTCTGCCAAATTTTCTCCCTTTTCTTCTTCAATATTTTGAAATCTTAGATAATGTCAGCTTTATCCATTTCCAGAATTATAATTGTTTTTTCCTGATTTTTTTTATTGAAAAGTTTTATAAGAAATACAAACAATTTTCTCCCCCCCACCCTTTTCCCCTCCCCACATAATAGAAAGTGTACATTTTCTTATACATAATAAATCCTACTTATACATGTTTCCCTTAAAGAAAGCATTAAAATAAGACATTTTAATTACATTCGGAGTTGCTCTTCTTCTCTTTCTTTCCTCATTCCACAACAAACCTTCTTCTTCTCCTCCTTTCTTTCCCTTCCCTCCCTCCTCTTCTCTCCTACTTTCTTCTTCCTCCTCTTCTACCTCATCCTACTTCTGTCAGGTTTCGGTGCTATCTTGAATAAACTTCATTCTCAAGCGCAAACTCTCTAATGAATCATTTTTATTTTAAGAATAGCAGAATCCGACATTTCTGATTCAAATTGCAGCCAAACTGGCCCCTCCTTCCAACCCCCTCCTCTTCCGCTCTCCAACCCCAATGTCCCATTGGCCATCATGCAGATCCATCTCTACATCCCGGCACGTTCTTTTCACAGGAATGTAGCCCCCATCCTCGTCTTCCAGGAAACACTATCTGTAACATACAAAAACTAGGTAAAAGTTCATCTCAGCAATAAATCAAGCTTCTGCTCTCTCTGCTTCATCTTGTTATGTCAGCGCTGGAAGAGAGCCTAATTTGGAACGCTGACAACTTCCTTTCCTTTTCCCCACTTCTCTCTTCTTTTCCCCCTTCTCACCTTCACTCCTACTCCTGTCCCCTTCCCTTCCTCCTCTCCTTTTTTCCATTCCTCTCCCTCCCTCTCCTCTTCCTAGCCTCTCCTCCTCTCTCCTTTCTAACTTCTTTGCTGTGAAATATTCTCCTCCTTTAGTATCTGAGCAACTCCTGTATTCTAATCGTAGATACTTTCTTCTGTTAAAACATTTTTCCCACCCCAACCCTTATCCCACCCTCCCCACCCCCACCCCAACTTCCCAGAGCAAAAACAGGGTATAGCATCTAACAAACATATGCTAAAATAAACTAACTAATTATAAAATTTAAAACTCCCACACGTTCTTTAACTCCCCTTGCTCCAATTCATCAACCTCCCTTTTATAAATCCTCAAGTCCAATTAAGTTAAATTCATTCTTCCTAATTATAAAAAAACTTTTTCTTGATGTATAATCCAATACTTTAGCAATATTACAAACAGTAAAAATCATAAGTAAATTTCATTTCCATACCCTCGAACATCATTCTTTTTGAACATTACTCCCTAATAAAATTCTGAATTTAACATTAATCCTCTTTCCTTCAAAAAATTGGGCATCTTGACTTCCGGTTTGCGAGCTTCGGCGACGGCGGTGATTTTCTAAAGACCGCCAGCCCCGCCGCCTGTAGAGCCGCCCCGCGAACGAGGAGCGGCTCGAAAACTCCGAAATCTTGAAGATTGCAGGAGCAGAGACAGCAGGGTACAGGTTGAGCCCCTGTAACCCCCCCAGGGAATCGCTTCTGGGGGTGAAAACAGGAGCGGCTCCCTTCCAACCTGCGGAGACTCCGGGCGGCGTGGGACGATTCTGCCTTCAGCAGAACAAGCCGATAGCAGCAAACTTTTAAAGTGAGAGGAACTAATTCTAACAAATAGCGGAAATATCAACTTGAATCCAGAAACCTGAAAATTGCAAGTATTAGTGCTTTATTGACTTTTTAAATCAAAGAGAAAGTGAGCGAGTGAAAGTGATTTGAAAAAATATGGCGTCCAGCACTTGAGTTAACGAGCTAGTGAAAGTGATTTGCGAAGCCTCTCTGCTTTGCTACAAAGTTGAAAAGTTGCTACAAAGTTGTTCTACCTAAAGGAAAAAAATTTTCTTGCTAAAATTTGATTTTGCTTTACTTCAGTTTTACTTGATTAAATCTGGGGGACTTTTTTAGAAGCTTCTGTCGAAGAGGGAAAGGAAAAAGAACTTCCCTCTTTAGAAAAACTAGCTTACGTGGCACGATGGCTTCAAAGAAGCAGGAAGGGAAGGCATCAGGGGGGGGATCCCCCACACACAAACATCAAACGCAACTTCCCCCTGCTCAACAGCTACAAACTCAGAAAAAAGAACTTGATGTGGGAGATTTAAAAGAATTTATTTCTAAAACTTTGGATGAAAAATTTCAAGAATCTCAACAGGAAATAGATCATAAACTTCAAAAATCACATGAGGAATTTTTGCAGGAAATTAATGAAGTTAAAGATATGGTGAAACAGAATCAAAATATGGTGACCAAAAAAATATCAGAAGTGGCGTCTGGCCTGGCAAATTTTATTGGGAAAGTTGATTTTAAAGTTGAAGAACTCAAATTAGAAGTTAATGTTAGGATGAAAGATAATGACTATAAAATTGAAGAAGCTGACAATAAAATGCAGAGAATTGAAGATGAGATTGTCATGATACAATTCCGGGCGATGGAATTTGCCATACGGCTTCGGGGAATTCGAGAGGAGGAGAGACAGGACTTGAGACAAGTTTGCTCTGAAGCCCTGGCTAAGATTTTACAAGTTAATCCTGATTTGGTATTTCATAAAATAGATAAAATTTACAGAGTGAACTCTTGGGTGGCCAGACAAAGACAACTGCCTAGAGATGTGGTCATATACTTTACTGAGAGAGAAATTAGAAATGAAATCCTCCAAAAATCTTTTCACACCTCTGTACAAGTGGGGGGCTCACGACTTGTAATTTTTAAAGAATTACCTCCTAAAATGCTGAAAGCTAGAAAAGAATTTGGTTTTCTTGTTAAGGAATTGAAAGATTTACAGGTACCCTTCCGGTGGGATGCACCAGCTGGGATAATTTTTAGATATAAGGGAGAAGGATATCGATTGAATACCGTGGAGAAGGCACAGCATTTTTATAGTACTATTCTTAAGGAAAGAACACCATCTCCACGTACATCTACAGTTTTGGAGATTAAGGAGAGTGAAGAGAGGCAATTGGAAGAACAGTCTAAGCAGGAATTAGAAAATGTGCAAGGTGCAGAAGGAGGTTTTCTGAGTGAGCCCTTGCTGGATTCTTCTCCAATTTTGGATTTGATTCAGTTGACTGAAGTTAAAGATCAACGTATAACTAGAGCTCAATCCAAGCTACTTAAACAAAAGCAACAACAACAACAGGAAAGACAAGACAAGAAGGCAGCTAAGAGTACCCCACAAGAGAGTGGAGCTATGGGAGGAGCAAGATCGAAGCTCTTGGATGAACTTCAAATATTTTGCTCTGCGCTCCAGAAACAGGCTGATGACCCTTAAGTGTCTATCTTGGAATGTTAATGGGTTGAATTCAGCACAGAAAAGGAAGAAACTATTTACATATTTGAAACAATTTAATAATGATATAATATGTTTACAAGAAACGCATATTACAACTCAAGATCAGAAATATTTGATAAATTCAAAATTAGGAGTACATTATATATCTTCAACTTCGCAGAAAAAGAATGGTGTGGTTATTTATGTAAATAAAAAATTAACAGCAAAAGTTATAGAAGTAGATCAAGATGGTAGGTTTGTAGCAATTGAATTGCTCACAGCAAATGGTCAAATTCTTTTGATTGGAATTTATGCTCCCAACCAACAACAGGATTATTTTTACAAGATGTTACATACTAAAATATTGCAATGGGACTATAGATCTATTTTATTTATGGGAGATTGGAATGGAGTAATTGATTCTAAATTAGACAAAAAGAGCTTGGCAAAGTCTAGAATTAGACTACCACAGACCTTTTTTGATATGAAAGAAGATATGGAACTAAAAGATGTCTGGAGAATACATAATCCAAATGAATTGGATTACACTTTCTTTTCCGATAGACATAGATCTTTTTCTAGGATTGATTTTATCCTGTTGTCAAATGATCTACTTGTTAAGACAAAAAGAACAAAGATTTTTCCAAGAACTTTGACTGACCATAGCCCTGTATGGATAGAAATTGAGATGGATAAGGTTGAGAGACGTTCTTGGAGATTAAATGAGAACTTGTTTAGATATGAAAAAAATACAATAGAACTTAAAAAGCATTTGAAAGAATTTTTTGAAATAAATTTGAATAAAGGTACCCCAATTGAAATTGTTTGGGACGCTAGTAAAGCTTATATGAGAGGGGTACTTATCTACATGAATTCTAAACATAGACTGTTCCGACAAAAGAAAAGATTTGAGTTGGAAATGGAAATAAAGAATAAAGAACAGTTACTTATTAAAAACCCAACAGATGAAAGAATACGAAGTGCTATAAAACTTTTGAAAGACCAATTTCAAATGCTTATGGCGGAACAAGTTGCAACAAGTTTACAATACGCGAAGCATAATACATTTTGCAATGCTAATAAACCGGGCAGATGGTTGGCTTACACACTGAGGAAAAAACAAAGTATACGGACTATTGATAGTATTGACATTGGAGGGAAAGAAATTTTTCAACAAAAATTAATTAAAGAAGCTTTTGTGGATTATTATACTAAATTATATGCCAAAGAAGAGGTGCAGAATGGACTTATAGAAAAATATTTAAAGGATAAGAGAGTTACAAAAATTACTGATCAACAAAAAGAAAGAATGAATTATCCTATAACAGAGGAGGAGATAATAGCAGCGATTAAGCAGCTAAAAACAGCCAAAGCTCCTGGCACGGATGGTTTGACTGCAGTGTATTACAAAACTTTACAAGCTGAAATGGTGGGACAACTTAGAGATTTATTTTGCAATATTCAACAAGGGGGTAAAATACCCCCATCTTGGACAACTGCTTATATATCTTTGATACCAAAGGAACAAGTTGGTCCTAAAAAACCAGAGAACTACAGACCAATATCTCTTTTGAACACAGATTATAAAATTTATGCGAAGGTATTAGCCAACAGGTTGATGCCAGTAATCCAAAAAGTGATTCATGAGGACCAAGCGGGATTTATTGAGGGCAGATACATGAAGGACAATGTAAGGCAAGTAATAGACTTATTGGAATATCTTGATAAGAATAAACAGATTTCTGCAGTGCTGGTTTTTTTGGATGCGGAGAAGGCCTTTGATAGAGTGGATTGGAACTTTCTACTAAAGACTTTAAAAAAGATGGGCTTTGGGGACCAATTTATACAGGCGATTTCAGCAATTTATCAAGAGCAAAAAGCACAGATTATTATTAATGGAAGTTTGACGACAGAGTTTAAAATTGAAAAAGGAACAAGACAGGGATGTCCGTTGTCCCCACTTTTATTTATTTTAACATTGGAAGTCTTGCTAAATACAATACGGGATTCAAAAATTTTGAAAGGTATAGTGATAAGGCAAGAGGATTATAGAATAAAGGCATTTGCAGATGATCTGGTTGTTACCCTATCACAACCAATGGAATCAACAATCCTGATGAACGACATTATACAAGACTATGGTAGAGTTTCAGGTTTTAAATTGAACTCAAAAAAGACTAAAATGATAGTTAAGAATATGACACAAGATCGTAAACATGAGCTTGAAAGGAGGGCAGGTTTTGAAATTGTACCTAAGGTAAAATATCTTGGAGTTCAGGTTGCAGAATCAAATATGAAATTGTTTCAAAATAATTATGAGGTGTTGTGGCGAGAGGTTCAGAAAGACATGGAGACTTGGAAAAAGCTGCAACTGTCTTTACTTGGAAGAATAGCAGCAGTTAAGATGAATATTTTGCCAAGATTTCTGTTTTTGTTTCAAATGATTCCGGTGCTTAAAAGTGATAAACAACTGAAAGTCTGGCAGTCTGGTGTGAATAAGTTTGTCTGGAACGAGAAAAAGCCGAGAGTGAAATTGAAAATTATGCAAGATGTTCCAGAAAGAGGAGGCCTTAAACTCCCAAACCTACAGTTATATTATGATGCAGCAGCTTTAACTTTAACAAGTGATTGGTTTGGAAATAAAAAGGCTGGAATATTGAATGCAGAAAGTTTTGATCTTGAATTTGGATGGCATGCTTACTTATTTTATGATGATAAAGTTGATAAAGTATTTAAAAGTCATATACTCAGAGATTCTTTGATGAGAGTTTGGAAGAAGCACCGACTCAAATGGGATTATAAAATACCGCTATGGCTGGATCTTGGTCATACCTTGTGGAATACAAATATAATGTCACTCGGGGGGTTTTTATACAAAGAGGTTCTTTTTACAGATGCGGGCAGATGGCAGCTGAAGACATTGCAGACACTGTTGGACGAAGGGATTAATTTAACCTGGTTACAATATAATCAATTACAAATGAGATGGAAAGAGGACCAAAAAACTGGTATTATACTGCATGAGGAAGAATTAGTTAGACATATAAGAGAGAAAGGTCCAATGCATATTAAAAGGCTTTATAATGTTTTGCTAGAAAGGGACTCAGAAACTGAATTAGTTAAAGATTGTATGATTAAGTGGGCACAAAATTTTGAAGAACCAGTGATGTTGGAAACATGGGAAAAAATTTGGGTTCAGAATGTTAAGTTCACACAGTCGTAGAATTTGAGGGAAAATTTTTATAAAATGTTTTATAGATGGCATTTGGATCCTAAAAAGTTGTCATGTATGTACCCTAATGTTCAGCCAAAATGTTGGAGATGCGAATGTTTGGATGCTACGTATTATCATGTATGGTGGACCTGTAGGAAAGTTAAGGCTTTTTGGATAAAAATTTGGTGGGTCATGCAGAATGTTTTGAAGAAAAAAATTCAATTTTCTCCACAATTGTTTTTATTGGGTATAGTTAAGGGTTTTACACGGGGTGAAATAAAACTAATATTGTATATGATAACAGCAGCAAGATTGTTGATAGGTAAATATTGGAAGAATGAAGCTTTGCCTACTATCGAGGAATGGACTTTGAAGATGGCCAGTTTTGCAGAGATGGCGAAGATTTCAGCGTATTTAAAAGATTGTTCACAAGAGACTTATGAATGGGAATGGAAAAGGTGGATAGAATATGTTCAGAACAAATACCAAACTAGAAAGTATCAAATAGCTTTTATTTGAAAATAATGTATTAGAAATATTTTAATGTAAAGAGACAAAGAGGAAAAATTATATAGGGGGAGGGATGGGTTCAGGTTTATATATTAGTGTTATTAGTTATGAGTATGTAATAGGGAAGTCTGGGGGGGGAGGGTTAGGGAGGGTTAGGGAGGATGGGAAGTTTGGGGAGGGAGGTGGGGGGGGTGAAAAAAGGGGTGAAAATGTAATTGTAAAACTTTTGCAATAAAAAAAAAAAAAAATTGGGCATCTTGAAATCTTACACATTTTATCTCATATATCTGTTAAAATAATATAATCTTATGTTAAACATTTTAAAAATCTCTTAATACCATTAAAACACTTATTTACCAAATATAAATTTCAAAATCTACAGGAAGATATCTTTCAAGTTTTCAATTAACCATTTTAATACCTCTAACTTTTTAAAAAGCAGCCCTTTTACTATCCAAAACTAATTATCATTTTGTAATAGAATTCTGAATTTAACATTAATCCTCTTTGCTTCAAAAAGTTGGGCATCTTAAAAGCTTACACATTTTATCTCATATATCTTTTAAAATAATATAATCTTGTGTTAAACATTTTAAAAATCTCTTAATACCATTAAAACACATATTTGCCAAATGCAGATTTCAAAATCTACAGGAAGATATCTTTCAAATTTTCAATTCCTAAAGTAGCCTTTAATACCAATGTAATTAAAATTTTTACTAGAATCTTCCTTCCCCAAAGAGAAAAAAAAAAGCAAGTACTTAATCTTCTATTCTTCTCTTCTTTCTATATTTTTTCCAATCCTTTTTTTCTATTAATTCTTTCAACATTCCCCCCAATTTTATTTTGGAAAATTTTAAAATGTTGATTTGAAGTTGATGTTTCTGAAATACTCGCTCTCTTCTTGAAATCACTTTTTCTAATTTGAAATCTCCATTTCAACTCTTCTTGCTTGTATAATCCTTCAGTCCATTCCTTTGTCCATATAGCCAAAATTTGTTGCCATAAAGTTTGTCAGTTTGCGATAAAGAGTCTATTTGTTGCTTTTCTATCAATTGAATGGAAGCGTCTACCCAGTCCTTTGTTTCAGCTGTGCCAGCCTGCCTTTCAGTCCTAACAGCCTCTTGATCTTCTAAGGGCAAACTCCTCTGAAAAATTTCCTGCTGCACATCCAACAACTCCTTATAATTTTCCAAGCTGTTTTTTGAAAAAGCTCTTTCAATTGTGTCCAAAAGAGCAGAATTAAAAGATTCTAGAAGTTCTTGAAAAGCTTTAACAGTCACAGCTTGAGAATTTGCTGATTCACCAGCCCTGATGTCAGCCATATTTCAGCCACTTTGTATTTATCCAGCTATTAGGTCGACAATTCCAACTATTTTCCACACAGTATAAGAGCAAAATTTTAGTTAAAGTCAATACCAAATTCTTTTCCTCAGTACCAAATTCTTTTCCTAGGCGCTTCCACTTTAAAACTTTCTCTTAAGGTGTATTCCAGTAGCTGTATCAATGTTGCAAACGTTAACAAGCATAACAAGCATTTTCCCTAGTAGCTTCCTCCTCCCGCCCTCAGGCGCCATTTTCTGCCACTCCTTAAGCATCCCGACATGGAAGAACCGTTTGTTGTACAGGCTGATGCCAGCGATGTAGCAGTAGGAGCAGTACTTCTGCAAATGAATGCAGAAGGAAAGCTGCAACCCTGTGCCTATACCTCTCGTAAGCTGACGTAGACTGAGAGGAGATGGGCCATATGGGAGAAGGAGGCTTTCGCAGTGCGTTGCGCCCTGTTAAAGTGGAGACAATTCCTTGAAGGGGCTAAGCACCCCTTTGAGGTGTGGACTGACCACAAGAACTTGGAAGCTTTGAAAATGCCACGTAAACTGTCCCCAAAGCAAGTCCGCTGGGCTCAGCATTTCAAACATTTTAATTTCTCCCTGCGCTACCTTCCTGGAGGGAAGAACTTTATGGCAGATGTGCTTTCCAGACTGCCGCAATACAACAGTGCTAGAGAGGAAGTGATTCGGCCAATCATCCCCTCAACACAGCTGGCGGCACCGGTAACTACTACAGCACAGGCTAAGGCAGATCCAGCTTTATCGGACGATTTGTCTAAGCAACTACAAGAAGTTCTAAAGACCGACGAGTGGTTTCAAGCCCACTCGAATGAGTGTACACTTCGTGATGGTCTGGCTTGGGTGGGAGCCAAGTTGTATGTTCCCGCCAGTCTGAGAGCAACTGTCTTACAGCACGCTCATGATGCCAAAGTTGCTGGGCATTTTGGATTTGTCAAAACACTACATCTAATTAAACGACAATTCTGGTGGCCGGCACTCAAGAAAGACATAGAGGCATATGTAGCTAGCTGCCCCGTGTGTGCCTCGGCCAAGAGACCTCCGGGGAAGCCGCCTGGACTACTTCAGAGTGTTGCCAGGCCAGAGGCCCCTTGGAAAGAGATCTCCATGGATTTTATTGTAGAATTGCCCGAAAGTGGGGGGAACACAGTTATTTGGGTGGTTACTGATTTGTTTTCCAAACAAGTACATTTCATCTCATGTCCCAAGATTCCTTCTGCAAAAACACTTGCGAAAATGTTTGTCCAACATGTGTACAGATTACATGGTGCTCCAAAATGTATAATCTCTGACAGGGGTGTTCAATTTACCTCCCATTTCTGGAAAGAGTTCCTAGCGCTAATAGGCTCCGCCCAGGGATTAAGCTCCACCCACCATCCTCAGACAAATGGGACTTGTGAGAGAACCAATTCCGTACTGGAACAATATTTGAGATGTTATGTTAATTATCAGCAAGATAACTGGGCAGATTTATTGCCATTTGCAGAGGTGGCCTATAGTAACTCCATACATAGCAGCACTGGGTTCACCCCTTTCAAGGTGGCCTCCAGCCAAGATTTTGTGCCAATTCCAGAGCTGCCCCAAGAGAATCCAAAAAACCCCTCTCTGATTGATTGGATCGAACAGCTATGTGGCACTTGGTCAGTAACTCATAAGGCACTCGATGAAGCGCATCGAGCTCATAAAGCCCAGGCCGATAAAAAAAGGGGTCAGGCACGAGCTTATAAAGTTGGTGACATGGTTTAATTTAATTTAATTTAATTTAATATTTAAATTTATATACCGCCCTTCTCCCAAAGGACTCAGGGCGGTGAACAGCCATAGGTAAAAAACATAGAATACAAAATTTAAAAACAATTTAAAATATATTAAACAATTTGGCCCGACAGTTAAAATCCCCCATTTAAAATTCAAATTAAAATTACACCATTGGAGAGTTAGGCCAGCCCGGCTTGATGAAATAAAAAAGTTTTTGACTTCCGGTTTCCTCGTCTTCGGCGGCGGCGGTGCCTTTTGAAGCTCCGCCAGCCCCGCCGCTTGTAGGGCCGCTTCGCGACTAAGAAGCGGCTCGAAAACTTCAAAAATCTCTAGGATTTTTGAAGAGAGATCGCAGGGCACAGGTTGAGCCCCTGCAACCCCCCCAGGGAATAGTTTCTGGGGAGGGAACAGGAGCGGCTCCCATTCAACCTGCTGGAACTCCGGGCGGCGTGGGACAAGTCTGCTTCTGCAGAACAAGCCGGCTACAGGAAACTTCAAATTGAAAGAAAAGGAACCAGCCTTAATAAGCAGCATACTGTTACTTGAACCCTGAAACCCGGAATCGCAAGTATTAGAGTTTTCCTGGCTTTCTAATCTGAGTGAAAAAATGCGGATGAGTGAAAGTGAACTGTAAAAACATGGCGCTTAGCCTTAGAGTTAATGAGCTGGCGAGTGTGGATTGCTGAACTCATCTTGCTTTGTTACAAAGTTTCTAAACTGCTACGAAGTTGCTTCGCTTGCAACAAGAGAAATAAGAGAGAAATTTCTCCTTTTTCAATACTGGACTTTGCTTTACTTTGGTTCTTATTTGATTAAATCTGGGGGACTTTTTCAGAAGTCTTTGTGGAGGTGGGAGAGGAAGAAGAACTTCCCTTTTTAGTAAAACCAGCCTACGTGGCAGGATGGCCTCAAAGAAGCAGGAAGCGAAGGCAACAGGAGGTGGATCTCCCACACATAAAGCACAGCCTCCCCCAGCACAACAGATACAGACTCAGAAAAAAGATTTTGATGTGGGAGATTTAAAAGAATTTATTTCTAAAACTTTGGATGATAAATTTCAAAAATCTCAACAGGAGATAGATGATAAACTTCAAAAATCACATCAGGAATTTATGCAGGAAATTAATGAAGTTAAAGATATGGTGAAACAGAATCAAAACAAGGTGACCAAAAAAATATCAGAAGTGGCGTCTGGCCTGGCAGAATTTATTATGAAAGTTGATTTTAAAGTTGAAGAACTTAAATCAGAAGTTAATGTTAAGATGAAAGACAATGATTATAAAATTGCTGATGTTGACAATAAAATGCAAAGAGTTGAAAATGAGATTGTGATGGTACAATTCAGGGCAATGGAGTTTGCCATACGGCTTCAAGGAATTCGAGAAGAGGAAAGACAGGATTTGAGACAGGTTTGTTCTGAGGCCCTGGCCAAGATTCTACAAGTTAATCCTGATGTGGTTTTTCACAAAATAGATAAAATTTACAGAGTGAATTCTTGGGTGGCCAGACAAAGACAATTGCCCAGAGATGTGGTCATATATTTTACAGATAGAGAAATAAGAAATGACATCCTGCAAAAATCCTTTTACACTTCTGTGCAAGTGGGGGGCTCACGAATTGGAATTTACAAAGAATTACCTCCTAAAATGCTGAAAACCAGAAAAGAATTTGGCTTTCTTGTTAAGGAATTGCAAAATCTACAGATACCATTTCGGTGGGACGCCCCAGTTGGTATAATTTTCAGATACAAGGGAGAAAGATATCGTTTGAATACCGTGGAGAAGGCAGAGCACTTTTACACTACTATTCTTAAGGAAAGAACACCATCCCCACGTACATCTACAGTTTTGGAGATTAAGGAGAGTGATGAGAAGCAACCTCAACGAGAACTGCAAGAACAGTCTAAGCAGGAACTAGAGGAAATGCAAGGCGCAGAAGGAGGTTTCCTGGATGAGCCCTTGCTGGAATCTTCTCCAGTCTTGGACCCGGTTCGGATGATCGAAGTTAAGGATCAACGTATAACTCGAGCTCAATCTAAGTTACTTAAACAAAAGCAACAACAACAACAGGAAAGACAAGACAAGAAGGCAGTTAAGAGTACTGCACAAGAGACTGGAGCCATGGGGGGAGCAAGATCGAAGCTTTCGGATGACATTCGATTATTCTGCTCTTTGCTCCAGAAAGATGAAGATGACGCTTAAGTGTTTATCTTGGAATGTGAATGGGTTGAATTCAGCACAGAAAAGGAAGAAATTATTTACATATTTGAAACAATTTAATAATGATATAATTTGTTTACAAGAAACGCATATCACAACTCAAGATCAAAAATATTTGATAAACTCCAAACTAGGAACACATTTTATATCTTCAACTTCGCAAAAAAAGAATGGTGTGGTTATTTATGTAAATAAAAAGCTAACAGCTAAAGTTATAGAAGCAGATGAAGATGGTAGGTTTGTAGCAATTGAATTGCTTACAGCAAATGGCCAAATTCTTCTAATTGGAATTTATGCTCCCAATCAACAACAGGACCATTTCTACAAGATGTTACATACTAAAATACTGCAATGGGACTACAGATCTATTTTAATTATGGGAGACTGGAATGGAGTAATTGATTCTAAATTAGATAAAAAGAGTTTGGCAAAGTCTAGGATCAGATTACCACAGACCTTTTTTGACATGAAAGAAGATATGGAACTAAAAGATGTTTGGAGAATACATAATCCAAAAGAATTGGACTGCACTTTTTTTTCTGACAGACACAGATCCTTCTCTAGGATTGACTTCATTTTGTTGTCAGATGATTTACTTGTCAAGACAAAAAGAACAAAGATTTTTCCAAGAACTTTGACTGACCATAGCCCAGTATGGATAGAAATCGAGATGGATAAGGTTGAGAGACGTTCTTGGAGATTAAATGAGAACTTGTTTAGATATGAAAAAAATACAACAGAACTTAAAAAGCATTTGAAAGAATTTTTTGAAATAAATTTGAATAAAGGTACCCCAATTGAAATTGTGTGGGACGCAAGTAAAGCTTATATGAGAGGGGTACTTATCTACATGAACTCTAAACATAGACTGTTTCGACAAAAGAAAAGATCTGAATTGGAAATAGAAATAAAGAATAAAGAACAGTTACTTATTAAAAATCCAACAGATGAAAGAATACGCGGTGCTATAAATCTTTTGAAAGACCAATTTCAAATGCTTATGGCGGAACAAGTTGCAACAAACTTACAATATGCGAAGCACAATACATTTTGTAACGCTAATAAACCGGGCAGATGGTTGGCTTACACATTGAGGAAAAAACAAAGTATACGGACTATTGATAGTATTGATATTGGAGGGAAAGAAATTTTTCAACAAAAATTAATTAAAGAAGCTTTTGTGGACTATTATACCAAACTATATGCCAAAGAGGAGGTGCAGAATGGACTTATAGAAAAATATCTAAACGATAAAAGAGTTACAAAAATTACTGATCAACAAAAGGAAAGAATGAATTATCCTATAACAGAGGAGGAGATAATAGTAGCAATTAAACAGCTAAAAACAGCCAAAGCTCCTGGTACGGATGGTTTGACCGCAGTGTATTACAAAACTTTGCAAGCTGAAATGGTGGAACAACTTAGAGATTTATTTTGCAATATTCAACAAGGGGGTAAAATACCCCCATCATGGACAACAGCTTACATATCTTTGATACCAAAAGAACAAGTCGGTCCTAAAAAACCAGAGAACTATAGACCAATATCTCTTTTGAATACAGATTATAAAATCTATGCGAAAGTATTAGCCAACAGGTTGATGCCAGTAATCCAAAAGGTGATTCATGATGATCAAGCGGGATTTATCGAGGGCAGACACATGAAGGATAATGTAAGGCAAGTAATAGATTTATTGGAATATCTTGAGAAGAATAAACAGATTCCTGCAGTGCTGGTCTTTTTGGATGCAGAGAAGGCCTTTGATAGAGTGGATTGGAATTTTCTACTAAAGACTTTAAAAAAGATGGATTTTGGGGATCAATTTATACAGGCGATTTCAGCAATTTACCAAGAGCAAAAGGCACAGATCATTATTAATGGAAGTTTGACAACAGAGTTTAAAATTGAAAAAGGAACAAGACAGGGATGTCCGTTGTCCCCACTTTTATTTATTCTAACACTAGAAGCCTTGCTAAATACAATACGGGACTCTAATATCTTGAAAGGTATAATGATTAGGCAAGAGGATTACAGAATAAAGGCATTTGCAGATGATCTGGTTGTTACCCTATCACAACCAATGGAATCAATAATCCTGATGAAGGACATTATACAAGACTATGGTAAAGTTTCAGGTTTTAGACTGAATGCAAAAAAGACTAAAATGATAGCTAAAAATATGACACAAGATCGTAAACATGAGCTTGAAAGGAGGGCAGGTTTTGAGACTGTACCTAAGGTAAAATATCTAGGAGTTCAGGTTGCAGAATCAAACATGAAATTGTTCCAAAATAACTATGAGGTGTTGTGGCGAGAGGTGCAGAAAGACATGGAGACTTGGAAAAGGTGGATAGAATATGTTCAGAACAAATATCAAACTAGAAAGTAGCAAATAGCTTTTATTTGAAAAGAATGTATTAGAAATATTTTAATGTAATGAGGTAAAAAGAAAAACTATACAGGGGAGGGAGGGGTTCAGGTTTTTACATAAGTGTCATATTAAGGGTTTTTTTTGTGTGTGTGTTTTTTTTATCTTTCTTTACCAGTTATGAGTATATTATAGGGAAGTCTGGGGGGAGGGGAGGGTTAGGGAGGGTTAGGGAGGTTGGGAAGTTTGGGGGGGCTGGTGGGGGGGGGAAAAGGGGTGAAAATGTAATTGTAAAACTTTTGCAATAAAAAAAAAAAAAAGAAATAAAAAAGTTTTGAGGGCCCGATGGAAAGTACGTAGATCCGGAATCGTCCGTATCTCCGGGAGGAGCTCGTTCCAGAGGGCAGGTGCTCCCACAGAGAAAGCTCTCCCCCTGGGGGCTGCCAGTTGACATTGTTTGGCCAACGGCACCCGGAGGAGTCCCTCCCCATGGGAGCGTACTGGCCGGTGGGAGGCTCTCGGTGGCAGAAGGCAGTCTCGTAGATATCCAGGTCCTAAGCCATGGAGCGCTCTAAAGGTGGTCACCAACACCTTGAATCGCACCTGGAGGACCATCGGGAGCCAGTGCAGCTCACGCAGGAGAGGTGTTACATGGGAGCGCCATGAGGCTCCCATAATCACCCGCGCGGCCGCATTCTGGACCAGTTGGAGCCTCCGGGTGCTCTTCAAGGGGAGCCCCATGTAGAGAGCGTTGCAGTAGTCTAGGCGGGAAGTGACGAGGGCATGAGTGACCGTGCGCAAGGAGTCCCGGTCCAGAAAGGGATGCAACTGGCGAATCAGGCGAACCTGATAGAAAGCCCCCCTGGCCACAGCCGTCACATGTTCTTCTAAGGACAGCCGTGCATCCAGGAGGACACCCAAGTTGCGAGCCCTCTCCGTGGGGGCCAGCGACTCGCCCCCAATAGTCAGAGATGGCACCAACTGACTATATCGGGACGCCGGAAGCCACAGCCACTCTGTCTTGGAGGGGTTGAGCTTGAGCCTGTTTCTCCCCATCCAGATCCGCACGGCCTCCAGACACCAGGACATCATGTCCAGGGCATCATTGGGGTGGTCCGGGGTGTAGATGTACAGCTGAGTGTCATCAGCGTACTGATGGTACTTCATCCCGAAACCATGGATGATCTCACCCAGCGGCTTCACATAAATGTTGAACAGAAGGGGCAAGAGGACCGACCCCTGCGGCACCCCACATGCAAGGCGCCTCGGGGTCAACCTCTGGCCCCCCGTCAACACAAACTGCAATCGGTCAGAGAGGAAGGAGGAGAAGCACCATAGCACGGTGCCCCCCACCCCTAACTCCTCCAACCGGCGCAGCATGATACCATGGTCGAAGGTATCAAAAGCCACTGAGAGGTCTAATAGGACCAGGACAGAAGAACAACCCCTGTCCCGAGCCCTCCAGAGATCATCAACCAATGCGACCAATGCCGTTTCCGTGCTGTACCTAGGTCTGGAGCCTGACTGGAACGGATCCAGATAAACCGCTTCATCCAGGTACTGGGGGAGCTGTCGCGCCACCACACTCTCAACAACCTTCGCCACGAAGCAGAGGTTGGAGACAGGATGATAATTTGCTAAAACAGCCAGGTCCAGGGAGGGCTTCTTGAGGAGGGGCCTCACCACCGCCTCTTTCAAGGCGGCGGGAAAGCAACCCTCTCTCAAGGAAGCGTTGATAATCCTCTGGAGCCAGCCTCGTGTAACCTCCTGGGAAGCCAGCACCAGCCAGGAGGGACACGGGTCCAATAAACATGTGGCCGTGCTAAGTCTACCCAGAATCCTGTCCACGTCTTCGGGGGTCACCAGGTCAAACTCCTCCCAGATAACACTCTCAAGACCTGCCTCCATCACCCCACCTGCATCTACCCAGTCAGAGTCCAAGCCTTCCCGAATCTGAGCAATTTTGTCATGCAGATACTGAACAAAATCCTCAGCCCTGCCCTCCAAGGGGTCCACTAGGTAGGTCATATATGAGACCTCACCAGTGTTCGGTCGGATTCAGAAAGGCTGGCCCTCCAACCGGTCTCCAGGTGTCTTTTCTGGCGCTTCATCTCCCTCAGCTCCTCGGAGAACCAGGGAGCTAAGTGAGATCGGCGCCGGGTCAGAGGCCGCAAAGGCACGACATGGTCTAAAGCTCCAGCGGCCGCCCTATCCCAGGCGGCCACCAGGTCTTCAGTAGAGTTGTGAGCCAGAGCCTCAGGAAATGGCCCAAGCTCCATCCAGAACCTATCAGGATCCATCAGGCGCCTGGGGTGGAACCACCTAGTCGGTTCCGCCTCCCTGCGGCGGGGTGTAGCGGTACAGAAGTTGAGTCGAAGGAGAGAATGGTCTGATCATGACAAGGGCTCAGTCACTATATCCCCTACATCTAAACCATTCAGCCACTGGCCAGAGATAAAAACCAAGTCCAGAGTGTGTCCCCCCATGTGAGTAGAGCCATGAACTAACTGGGTCAGGTCCATGGCCGTCATGAAAGCCATGAACTCCCGAGCCGCCTCAGACGTTTCACCAACGGATGGCAGGTTGAAATTCCCCATAACCATAAGTCTGGGGGTATCAACTGCCACCCTGGCTATCACGTCGAGCAGTTCAGGCAGGGCCGCCGCCACGTGGCAGGGAGCCAGGTACACGATCAGCAAGCCCATCTGCACCCCACGACCCCACTTCACAAAGAGGGACTCACATCCGGCCATCTGAGGTACAGTGGTCTCCTTCGGACCAAGATCTTCCTTTATAACAACCGCTACCTCCCCACCCCTCCCCTGAGACCTTGGCTGATGCAATGCGCAGAAACCTGGTGGGCACATTTCAACAAGGGGGACCTCCCCCTTGGCCCAACCAGGTCTCTGTAATAAGCGCCAGGTCCACACACCCCCTCCTGCACAAGATCACAAATGAGCGGGGCTTTATTTACAACGGACCCGGCGTTGCATAACATCAACTGAAGGCCCAGGCCCTGAGGGTCCGAGCAACCCGGGGAATGAGAAGAGCATTGGGGGCCGGAGCACGCAATCGCTTGCAGATAGCGAGTGCGCCCTCCCATAACACGATATGGCCCCCTGCTCCCGCCATATCTGCCCCCCCACCCACAGTACCGATGGAGGCGCCCTCCCAAGTATGGGAATTAGCCCACCCCGCTCCCCCAAAATCATAGCCCCCTGCCTGACCCGGCCTCAACCCCTGTGGGTTGCCCCCCAAGCCCACCCTGGTCGTACACATAACATCCTCCCTCCCACCCCTTAAAAACAAATTAAAAAAGAGTACAAAGAACTATTAAAAACCCCAATGCCCTCGTGCCAGGTTTACCTTTCCACCAAATACTTGCAAACTACCCAAAAGTCAAAAAAGCTTGGACCCAAATATGTGGGCCCTTTTCCGGTAGTTCGAGCCATTAACCCAGTCACAGTTCAATTGGAGTTGCCAAAAAATTTAAGACGAATTCATCCAGTGTTCCATGTCAGTTTACTAAAACCGGAACATTCGTCCCCTTTGTTTCCAGACCAAGAACCTTCTCCTGTCCCCATACTGATTGAAGGAGAGCAGCATTTTGAGATTAAGGAAATCTTGGATTCAAGGAAGTGTCATGGTAAGGTGCAGTATTTGGTGGCCTGGAAACATTTCCCATTATCTAAAGCTGAATGGGTAAACAAACGAGATATCCGAGCGCCAAAGAAAATGCAATTGTTTCACACCAAATATCCTGATGAACCATAATTTGTGTATATATTGTTTGTATTGTATTATCTCCCTTTTTCTCTCTTACAGGAATAATGTCTCTTCTGCAGAGGGGCCGAATGTCAGCCTCTGCTCTTTCAATGCTTGCTTGCACGGCTGCCATGGTAACGGGGAGGGGGAGCTAGGAGGAAGCTGGGGGGGAAGCGTGCTGGAGGAGGAGAAACGAAAGTGAATCTTAGCTGTAGCCTTTTCTTTGAAGTGGATATCAGGTCAACGGTCGTGGCATTCCAGATTGATGACACTGCCAGACGTGTGCTTCCACATGACCCCTGGAGGACCTTTGGATTGGATGATTTACGCTGGACTGTGGGGAGGGGATGCTTTCTATATGTGATTTTCGCGCCTATGCCTCAGATCTTACTTTTCCTTGGCTGCATTCGGTTCAATTTCAGTAAAAGTACCTTTATCTATGAAAATGGAGTCGGGGTTATTCTTTCTTGAAATCTGAAAGGAGGCACGCCTGACACTAACTCTTCAGGGAAGCTTTAGATCTTTAAAAGGTATCATCATCATCAGGCTATTAGTCTGCTGCGCCACCAGGCTCTTTGGTGTTTCTTCTTCCCTAGCAAGCGAGAACATATGGATACATGTTTCAAATTGGAGCTCTGTCTCCAAACTGAGGATTTTTGGCTAAATGGGAGTTCTCCCAAGATCTTTCTTTGGCTAAATTTTCAGGGAAGGTTCGGAGAGGCATGGCCAACGTCCCGGAGGTAAGACGGACTCCTTGGTTGCTCCCAAGGGGTCGTCAATCTCCCCGCTGTCCGAGGGTCCTCTGTGACCTAAGTCGTCCTGTAGGGGCGACAAACAAGAGGAGCACATACCGGTCAACACAGGGAGATCACAATCTCCCTCGAAAGACTGGAAGAAGCTCTTCAAATCGGACAGGGTGGAAAGCAACCTAGAAGTCGCTAAAAAGCTGGGATGGCCGCAACAAAAGAGGAAGCAAAGAGACAGCCTGTGACATCGAGGTGAGAATTTTCTTTATCTTTTTTACTATTTTTTGAGAGTTTTTTTCTTGATCCACCTGAAAGATTGATAGGCTGGAAAAGATTGGCTGAGCGAGGAGTGGGAGCGGGTGTGTATCCGCATCCACATCTGGATATTTTGGCTGCGAGGAAGGTGGAAGAAAGCATTTTAGACATTTTACCAGACTTTGAGTGAAGGGGGAAAAAAGACTTGGAGATTTGAAATTGGCTTAAAAAAGGAATTGGATACTAAGACTTTGACTGAACTGAATGAACAATACTTTGTTTATGAATGGGATATAAGAGGAAATGATTGGTGAAAGAAACTTTGTAACAACTGTAAAGAGACGAAAGTTCGGCTTCAATATTAAAAGTTAGCTTGCAGTGCCATCTAGTGGCAGAAGGAAAAAGGACATATATTTCTGAAGAAACTGTGAGGACTGACCTTGACATTTTGAATAGAAGATAATAGAACAGCTGTGAAGATTAGACTGAAACTTGCCTTTGAACTTCCTTTCTTTTTTCTGAGCTTTCGGATTATCTGATTTTTTGGATTTCAATTTTTTTTATTATCTCTTATTTTTTTGGATTGACTAGTTTTATGTTTTGAGAATTGCTGGTGGAAAAAGACTTTAGACTCACTCCTTTTTTTTTTTTCTTTCTCTTTATATATTTAGAGGGTTTTTCTTTCTTTTTTCACTGGATTTAATGTTTTTAAGATTTAAGTTTTCTTCATCTTGTTTGTTCAAATCTTACTGCCCAATTTATAATCCAAATATTCAATTTCTTCAAATTCAAACTGCCCAATCAAACTCTTCAGGTTCTTGCTACCCTAATCCATATATGTTTAATCCATACTCCATATAAGAGAGAAAAAAGTGGGGGGGGAGAGGTAAAAAGACTGTATCCGGAAAAACAACACCAAAAACAGTAAAAAATAAAAAGCAATCAAAATGCCCCAAAAAGGAAAGAAGAAAAGAAGATGAAGAAAAAAAAAGGAGAGAGAAAAAAACCTAACTCAGAACAAAAATGAAGATTCAAAGCTCAAGTACTTGCTAAAATATCCAGCCTGCAATAAAAAGGTGGCAAAAATATTTATAATCTCCCAAAAAGAGTTAAAAAGTAGAAAAAACAAAAACCATGCGAATCATAAAAATTTTAAATCCAAAAAGAAGATGCTTCTACAAAAAAAAAAGAGAGAGAGAGAGAAAAGAAACAAAAGGGAAAACAGAAAAGAAAAAATATTATTCCAAAGTATCACTATTCCAAAACCTTCCAAAATTTATAGATCCATCAAGTGAAGGGAAAAAAGAAAAACAGCTTTCATTCTTTTTTTTCTTCTTCTTTGTCTTTCCCCTTCTGTTACAAAGTCACAAGACTACTTCTTATCAAAATCTTCTTGCCAGTTTCCAAAACACTGTCCAAGGTCATTCCATTCTGATCTGCTCCTTTATTCTCTTTAATTTCTTCTATCACCACTAGATGGCACTGCAGACTCACTTAAAATAGTCTTAAAAGATCAATTTACTTTTCTTCTTTCAACATTAAACTCCCAGCTGCAAAAACGTCAAAATTTCAAAATACAGTTCATTAGCCAGAGAAGCCTCTTTTCCCAATCTGCTTCCAATTTGTTAGATTTGTTAAATTACTTTCTCTGTTTTTAGTAATTAGTCCTTATTAATGACTTCCACTTCTTCACTGCTATTCCAGAAGTGGGGAGGTAGCTTTATTCCACTCCCTCCCCTCTCCTCTTTGCCAGTTCTCTTTAATTTAAATACTTTTAAAAGTTTAATTTTTTTTAAAGGGATCTTGTTTCCAAGACCTCACTCTCTCACCCAGATGATCACCTCGCTCTTTTTCCTTTTCTTGCTTTTGGCCGCCCCGGCTTTTGACAGCTCCAATGACTGCCTTCCCTCACCGCTGGGATGGGGGCTGATCACCAGCACTTCAGGGAACTTGTGATCTCCCTGTCTGTGCCAACCTGTGCCTCCATTCTTCGCTGTCCCTACAGGACAGCTATGATCCCTGGAGATCCCCAAAATCGGCTGGGATATCGATGTTCTCCCGGAGCTCCGGAATCCACACTGTACTGCTGTGACGCTGGCCATGCCCCCTTCAAAATCCAAAGCATTCCTGAGGAGTTAGCCCAATAAATATCTTGAGAGAACTCACATTCAGCCAGAAAACTCCAGTTTTGAGACAGGTCTGCAATATGAAAAAGAGACACCTTTTCATATTTTCTCCCTGAGTTGAGGAAGCAGAAAAACCACTCCTTTTCAAGATCTGAACCTTCCCTGAGCAGTTAGCCCAATAAAAATCTTGGAAGAACTCCATTTCAGCCAGAAAACTCCAGTTTGGAGACAGAGCTCCAATTTGAAACATGTATCCATATGTTCTCGCTTGTTGGGGAAACAGAAACACCAAATCTTTTGAAGATCTGAACCTTCCCTGAGGAGTTAGTCCAATACAGATCTTGGGAGAACTCCATTTCAGGCAGAAAACTTCAGTTTTGAGACAGCGCTCCAATTTGAAAATGAGACATCTTTTCATATTTTCTCCTTGAGTTGAGGAAGCAGAAAAACCACTCCTTTAAAAGATTTGAAGCTTCCCTGAGGAGTTAGCCCAAGAAAGATCTTGGGAGAACTCCCATTTAGTCAGAAAACTCCATTTTTGAGATAGAGCTCCAATTTGAAAATTAGACAACTTTTCATATTTTCTCCCTGAGTTGAGTAAGCAGAAAAACCACTCCTTTTCAAGATCTGAAGCTTCCCTAAGGAGTTAGCCCAAGAAAGATCTTGGGAGAACTCACATTCAGACAAAAAACTCCAGTTTTGAGACAGCGTTGCAATTTGAAAAAGAGATGCATATTCATATGTTCTCCCTGGCATGAGGAAGAAGAAAAACAACAACATCATTTTAACATCTGAAGGTTCCCTCTGGAGTTATTCCAGGGCAGATCTTTTAAGAGCTGCCATTCAGCCAGAAAACTCCAGTTTTGAGATAGAGCTCCAATTTCAAAAAGAGATGCATATCCACATGTTCTCCCTGAATTGAGGAAGCAGAAAACCCACTCCTTTTCTTTTCTTTTCTTTTTTTTTAAAAAAGTTTTTTTATTTTTAGACAAACAAACATTTAATACATCAGTTTTCTCTTCCCTGTGACATCTCGGTGTTATCTTCCAAAGTTCTTTCTTCTTCTGTATAGTTGTCATTACTTCTATCTTGATCCTTATTCAGTCCACAATATCAATTCATTACTAACATAATATTCAACTCATCACATATTTTTACATGCTTACATAATTAATCATTTCTATCTCTTCTCCAACCAATAATAAAAATCAATCCATATTTTAAAATATTCTGAGTCTTCTCTATCTTTATTCATCAGAGTTAATCTATTCATTTCTGCACAATCTAAGATTTTTTAAATTACTTCTTCTTCCAAAGGTATTTTCTCCGCTTTCCAATTTTGTGCATAGACAATCCTTGCAGCTGTTATTACATGTATTATCAGATAAACTTTTTCCTTGCTAATTTTTTCAGGTAGGATACCCAGTAGGAACAGCTCTGGTTTAAATTCGATACGTTGATGACGTATCATTTCCTCCAACCAAGTTTTAAATTTAATCCAATAGTTTTTAGCTTCCGGACATGTCCACCACATATGATAATATGATCCTGGTAGTTGATGACACTTCCAACATTTATCTGATTTTTCTTTAAACATTTTTGCTAATTTCTCAGGTGGCATATGCCATCTATAAAATATTTTATATTGATTACCGTTAATTTATAATACCTTTCCCATAGTTGTTGCCATTTTTCCAAATCAATTGAATATCCAAAGTTTCTTCCCCAAGCTATCATTGTTTCTTTTACTTGGTCCTCCTCTAATTCAATACTAAGCAAAAAATTATATTTTTTTTTATTAAATTATCATCTGTTCCCATGAGTATCCTATCCAACTCAGTCTTTTTCATATAAAAACCATATAATTCATCATCCTTCTCATATCTTGTTTGTATCTGCATATACATATACCAGTCTGTCTCAATCCCCTGTCCTTCTAGTTCCTGTTTCCCTTTCAATTCTCCCTCATCTGTTAGTAAATCTTTATATCTAACAATATTGCCAAAATTAAAAACTTTTGGGTGTATTAAAGCTTCCATAGTCGATAACCATGTTGGCATTTTCACATAGTATTTGTCTCTTACTTTCTCCCAAACCAATAACAATGCATTTCTTACATAGTGTCTATGAAAATATGTGTGTATCTTATTTCTACCATACCACAAAAAAGCATGCCATCCCGGTTGCAAGTCATACCCTTCCAATGTTAACAACCTTATATTTCTTAACTCCACCCATTCCTTCAACCATGTCAGAGTTGCTGCTTCGTAATATAGTTCCAAATTTGGTAACCCAAATCCACCTCTCAATCTTGTATCTTGCATCATTCTTATGCTTATTCTTGCCTTTTCCCCTTGCCATATATATTTCCTTATTATCTTATTGAGATATTGAAAATAGGTCTTTTCAATTTTTATCGGCACAGTCTGAAATAGAAGCAATAATCTTGGTAATATATTCATCTTTATCAGTGCAATCCGTCCCATGAATGATAGTTGAAGATTCTTCCATTTTTCCAAATCTCTTTCAATTTGCTGTTTTAATTTATAATAATTATCTTCTTTTATTGTTACACATCTTGAAGTTAAATATACTCCAAGGTACTTAACTTTTTTCACTACTTGTATATTCAAATTTTCTTCCATCTCTCTTTTTTGTTTTTCTGTCATATTTTTAGCCAAAATTTTTGTTTTGTCTTTATTTATTTTCAAGCCAGAGACTTTCCCATAGTCTTCTATTTGTTCTAATAATTTAGGGCCTGTTATTTGTGGATCCTCTATAATAAATACCAAATCATCTGCAAAGGCCTGCAATTTATACTCTTCTTTTTTAACTTTTATCCCTTTTATCTCTTCATCTCGTCTAATATTTCTATTTAAAACTTCTAATGTCAAGATAAACAACAATGGTGAAAGAGGACATCCTTGTCTAGTACCTTTCATTATGCTAATCTTTTCTGTCATTTCCCCATTTATCATTATCTTAGCAAATTGTCTATCATATACTGTTTTTATAACATTTATAAATCTCTCCCCAAAAATCCATTCTCTGTAATTGTTTTATCATGAACTGCCAACTCACATTATCAAAAGCTTTTTGGGCATCTAAAAACATCAACGCCATCTGTTTTTCTGAATGGTTCTCAGAATATTCCAAAGCGTTCAAAATTGTCCTCATATTGTCTTTAATTTTTCTTTTTGGTAGAAATCCGTTTTGATCTGCATGTATACTGTATATTCATTTAGTGGCTTTTTCAGTCTATGTCTATGTCTTCAGTCTATGTGAGTCTACCAACGCCTCATTGAGTGAGGGTGTCTTCCCAGCCGCCCTGAAAGAGGCGGTGGTGAGGCCCCTCCTCAAGAAGCCTTCACTGGACCTGGCTGTATTAGATAACTATCGTCTTGTCTCCAACCTCCGCTTCGCGGCAAAGGTTATTGAGAGTGTGGTGGCGGGACAACTTCCTCGATTCCTGGATGAAGCTGTCTATCTAGATCCATGCCAGTCGGGCTTCAGAGCGGGTTACAGCACAGAAACGGCATTGATCGCATTGGTTGATGATCTCTGGAGGGCCCGGGACAGGGGTTGCTCCTCTGTCCTGGTCCTCCTAGATCTCTCAGCGGCTTTTGATACCATCGATCATGGTATCATGCTGCGTCAGCTGGAGGGGGTGGGAGTGGGGGGCACCGTGCTACAGTGGTTCTCCTCCTTCCTCTCTGACCGCATGCAGTCTGTGTTGACGGGGGGGCAGAGGTTGACCTCGAGGTTCCTCACTTGTGGGGTGCCACAAGAGTCAGTCCTCTTGCCCCTTCTGTTTAACATTTATGTGAAGCCGCTGGGTGAGATCATCCATGGCTTTGGGGTGAAGTGTCAACTGTATGCCGATGACACGCAGTTGTACATTTCAACCCCAGGCCACCCCAATGATGCCCTTGACGTGATGTCCCGCTGTCTGGAGGCCGTGTGGATCTGGATGGGGAGGAACAGGCTCAGACTCAACCCCTCCAAGACTGAGTGGCTGTGGCTCCCGACGGCCTGATATAGCCAGCTAACACCATCGCTGGCTATTGGGGATGAGATCTTACCCCCCTCAGAGAGGGCTCGCAACTTGGGCGTCCTCCTGGACTCATGGCTGTCTTTGGAAGATCATATGACGGCCGTGGCCAGGGGGGCTTTCTATCAGGTTCGCCTGATCTCCCAGTTGCATCCCTTTCTGGATCGGGACGCCCTGCGCACAGTCACTCACGCCCTCGTCACTTCCCGGCTGGACTATTGTAATGCTCTCTACATGGGGCTCCCCTTGAGGAGCATCTGGAGGCTACAGCTGGTCCAGAATGCAGCCGCATGAGTAATAATGGGGGCGACTCATCGCTCCCATGTAACACCCTTCTTGCGCGAGCTGCACTGGCTCCCGGTGGTCTTCCGGGTGCGTTTCAAGGTGTTGGTTACCACCTTTAAAGCGCTCCATGGCTTAGGACTTGGTTATCTACAGGACCACATTCTGCCACCGATTGCCTCCCACCAACCAATACGCTCCCACAGAGAGGGCCTCCTCAGGGTGCTGTCGGCCAAAGAATGTAGGCTGGCGACCCCCAGGGGGAAAGCCTTCTCTGTGGGGGCCCCGGCCCTATGGAACGAACTGCCCCCGGACATACGAAGGATCCCCAACCTCCGTGCCTTCTGTCATGCTCTGAAGACCCTATTATTTCAGCAAGCTGGTCTGACGGGATAAAGGATTTTAAATTGGGTTTTGATAGGGGTTTTAAAATGATTTTAGTTGGGTGTTTTAAATTTGGCCAATGATTGAATTATTTTAATTAAGTTTTTAAATTTTTGTTGTATATTGTTTTTACCATGGCTGTTCACCACCCTGAATCCTTCAGGAGAAGGGCGGTATATAAATATAATACACTAAACTAACTAACTAAACTATATGCCATTATTGACACAAAAATCTTATAGTCTGCATTTAACAACGAGATCGGTCTATAATTTTTTATCAATTGTAAATCCGTGTCTTCTTTAGGCATAAGTGTTACATATGCCTCCTTCCATGAATCTGGCATTTTTGCCTTTATTAATAAATCATTAAATAAGTCCAACATTATATTACTGATCACCTCTTGTAATGTTTTATATAACTCCGCTGGTAAACTATCTGGTCCTGGTGCTTTCCCACTTTTTTTGTCTTTTTATTGCTTCTGTTACTTCCATCATTGTTATTCTTTCTTCTAGCATTCCTTTGTATTGTTCTGATATTTTAGTCAAATCTGATTTTTCCAAATAGCTTAGTATCTCTTCCTCCGGAATCTTCTCTTGAGAGTAGAGTTGCTCATAATATTTTTGAGTTATTTTCTTTTTATCTTCAATTCTATATTGTAGTTTCCCTTCTCCATCTTGTAAACATTTTATTATTTTCTTCTCCCTCTCTTTTCTTAACTTGTATGCTAGCCATCTTCCAGGTTTGTTTTTTTATTTTCAAAAAAATTCTGTTTGGTTCTCAATTTATTTGCTAATGCTTCTTGTTCATTCAAATTTATTTCATGTTTTTTCAATTCCATCAATTTCTTAATTTTTTTATTTAAGGTATCTTTCTGAAATTCTTTTTCCAATTTCTTATAGTCCTCTTCTAATCTTCCTTGTTTCTGTCATTTGTTTTTGTTCTTTTTTCCCAAGTACATTATTGCTAGGCCTCTAATATATGCTTTTATTGTATCCCATAACTTTTGAAGTGATGTATCCTCTTTCTTGTTTATTTTTTAAAATACTTCCAATTCTTTTTCTACAAAGTCCTGAAACTCTTTTTCATTTAAAATTCCTGCATTCAAAGTCCACTTTGTCTTTTTCTTTTGCCCTTTCCATATTATTGTAATTGGGCTGTGATCAGCCCATATATTAGAACCAATATTTACTTCTTGCATAGTCTCTATAAGTCCCATTGACATCCATATCATATCTATCCTTGACCATGATATATGTCTATTTGAATAGAAAGTGTATTGTCTCTCTTTCAATTGTTTTTGTCTCCAAATATCTTGAATACTTAATTCTTCTATCATTGTGAAAAACAATTTCGGCAGTGTACTTCTAGGCTTTTTATCTACCTTCACTGTTTTATAGTCCAAGCCTGCATCTATTATCGCATTGAAATTTCCCATTATACATATATTTTCATAGTCCAACTGTATAATTTTCTTGTGTAGTTTCCAATAAAATTCTTCTTGTTTTTCATTCAGTGCATATAGTGCTATCAAAAGTATTTGTTTAAAGTTCATTTTTATTTCCACCACCAAAATCCTGCCTTCTTCGTCTTCAAAAATTAACTTGGGTTCTAATTTTCCTTTAATGTACAATGCCACACCTCTTTTACTTTGATGTGTCAATGATGTAAATAAGAGTCCTAATTTTGGATATTGTAACAATTTTAAATGTTGTTTTCTAATATGTACTTCTTGTAATCCTATAATGTCCATCTTCAAAGTATTTAATTTAGCCAATGTTCTATTTCTTTTTATCACCGCATTCAGTCCATTTACATTTAAAGAAATTGCTTTAATTTCTTCTTCCATGTTTTACTTATTACTAGTTTTTAATTTCATCGCTCTTGTCTCTCTTTGTTCCATTAGGTCTTTGGCTCTGGCTCCCTCTCTTAACTCTCTTTCCTCTTTTGCTTTTTCATCTTTCTCTTTCTCTTCCTCTCTCTCTTTTGCCCCACCTACAGCTCCCAAATCTTCCTCCAAGGGCCCACAAAATTGCTGATAAAATAATTTTGCTTTTTCAAGCGTGTCCAATCTATATCATTCTTGCCATGTCACCATAATTCCTTCAGGTATTAGCTATCTAAAACTCACTCCTTTGTTTATTAAGAATTTCGTTAGGAATTGATACTCTCTCCTCAAATCTCTAACTCTTCTAGATATTTGTCTTAATACCACAAGTTCTTTAACTTTATATTTCAGTGTTGTAATTCTTGCCACTTGTAATATCTCTGTTTTCTTTGCCCTCTTTGTAAATCTTACATGCACTTCTCTTGGGAGTTTATTCCTTATTGCATATCTAGTGTAGACTCTAAATGCTTCATCAATCTTGTTTAATATCTCTTCCTTGGGTTGTTCCAAAGCCTCAGCCAGAACCTCTGCAATTACTTCAGGTAAATTTTCTCCCTTTTCTTCCTCTATGTTTTGAAATCTTAAGTAAAAGTCAGAACACTCCATCTGCAACAGGATAATTGTTTTTTCTTGTGACTTGTCTGTTGAAACCAATTTCTCTTCCAGCTCCTCAACTTTTTTTTCTGTCATTTCTATTTTTTCTTCTACTTTCTGAATCCTCTCATTTTTCCCCATCATTTCTTTCATTCCTTTTAATTCCTGTTTTATATCATCATGAAGTGATTGCATAAAATTTCATAATTCCATCGTCTCTGGATTTTTCTGCTTTTCTGGTGCTGAGGGGCTTGGTGCTGGCTGTGTAAATTTCTTCATTTCTCTTCTTCTCAAATACTTTGTATTCTACTTGCAGTTTATTTGTAATCCAAATATCTAATTCAACCGATTGTTGAATTAGTTAAAATAAAATAAATTAATGTGGAGAGAAAAAAAAAAGAAAAGAAAAAAAAACAAAAAAAAAAGAGAAAAAAAACCCACAAGATTTCCAACAACCTCCACCCTCCAAAAGTTTAAAAAACTCCTCTTGTCAAAATACAATCAATAATCCAAAAGAAAGTGGGTTTGGTAAAAAGAAAAAAAAAAGAAAGAAAAAAGAGAAGATAATAAAAACCAACAAGAAATAGAATAAATTAAAAAAGGTTTCTTCTGACTCTTCAAGTCTTAATCCAAGGGAAAAATATTTTAAAATCCAGTTCCATTAAATCCAGTGAAAAAAGAAAGAAAAACCCTCTAAATATATAAAGAGAAAGGAAAAAAAAAAAGGAGTGAGTCTAAAGTCTTTTTCCACCAGCAATTCTCAAAACATAAAACTAGTCAATCCAAAAAAATAAGAGATAATAAAAAAAATTGAAATCCAAAAAATCAGATAATCCGAAAGCTCAGAAAAAAGAAAGGAAGTTCAAAGGCAAGTTTCAGTCTAATCTTCACAGCTGTTCTATTATCTTCTATTCAAAATGTCAAGGTCAGTCCTCACAGTTTCTTCAGAAATATATGTCCTTTTTCCTTCTGCCACTAGATGGAACTGCAAGCTAACTTTTAATATTGAAGCCGAACTTTCGTCTCTTTACAGTTGTTACAAAGTTTCTTTCACCAATCATTTCCTCTTATATCCCATTCATAAACAAAGTATTGTTCATTCAGTTCAGTCAAAGTCTTAGTATCCAATTCCTTTTTTAAGCCAATTTCAAATCTCCAAGTCTTTTTTCCCCCTTCACTCAAAGTCTGGTAAAATGTCTAAAATGCTTTCTTCCACCTTCCTCGCAGCCAAAATATCCAGATGTGGATGCGGATACACACCCACTCCCACTCCTCGCTCAGCCAATCTTTTCCAGCCTATCAATCTTTCAGGTGGATCAAGAAAAAAACTCTCAAAAAATAGTAAAAAAGATAAAAAAAATTCTCACCTCGATGTCACAGGCTGTCTCTTTGCTTCCTCTTTTGTTGCGGCCATCCCAGCTTTTTAGCGACTTCTAGGTTGCTTTCCACCCTGTCCGATTTGAAGAGCTTCTTCCAGTCTTTCGAGGGAGATTGTGATCTCCCTGTGTTGACCGGTATGTGCTCCTCTTGTTTGTCGCCCCTACAGGACGACTTAGGTCACAGAGGACCCTCGGACAGCGGGGATATTGACGACCCCTTGGGAGCAACCAAGGAGTCCGTCTTACCTCCGGGACGTTGGCCATGCCTCTCCGAACCTTCCCTGAAAATTTAGCCAAAGAAAGATCTTGGGAGAACTCCCATTTAGCCAAAAATCCTCAGTTTGGAGACAGAGCTCCAATTTGAAACATGTATCCATATGTTCTCGCTTGCTAGGGAAGAAGAAACACCAAAGAGCCTGGTGGCGCAGCAGACTAATAGCCTGATGATGATGATACCTTTTAAAGATCTAAAGCTTCCCTGAAGAGTTAGTGTCAGGCGTGCCTCCTTTCAGATTTCAAGAAAGAATAACCCCGACTCCATTTTCATAGATAAAGGTACTTTTACTGAAATTGAACCGAATGCAGCCAAGGAAAAGTAAGATCTGAGGCATAGGCGCGAAAATCACATATAGAAAGCATCCCCTCCCCACAGTCCAGCGTAAATCATCCAATCCAAAGGTCCTCCAGGGGTCATGTGGAAGCACACGTCTGGCAGTGTCATCAATCTGGAATGCCACGACCGTTGACCTGATATCCACTTCAAAGAAAAGGCTACAGCTAAGATTCACTTTCGTTTCTCCTCCTCCAGCACGCTTCCCCCCCAGCTTCCTCCTAGCTCCCCCTCCCCGTTACCATGGCAGCCGTGCAAGCAAGCATTGAAAGAGCAGAGGCTGACATTCGGCCCCTCTGCAGAAGAGACATTATTCCTGTAAGAGAGAAAAAGGGAGATAATACAATACAAACAATATATACACAAATTATGGTTCATCAGGATATTTGGTGTGAAACAATTGCATTTTCTTTGGCGCTCGGATATCTCGTTTGTTTACCCATTCAGCTTTAGATAATGGGAAATGTTTCCAGGCCACCAAATACTGCACCTTACCATGACACTTCCTTGAATCCAAGATTTCCTTAATCTCAAAATGCTGCTCTCCTTCAATCAGTATGGGGACAGGAGAAGGTTCTTGGTCTGGAAACAAAGGGGACGAATGTTCCGGTTTTAGTAAACTGACATGGAACACTGGATGAATTCGTCTTAAATTTTTTGGCAACTCCAATTGAACTGTGACTGGGTTAATGGCTCGAACTACCGGAAAAGGGCCCACATATTTGGGTCCAAGCTTTTTTGACTTTTGGGTAGTTTGCAAGTATTTGGTGGAAAGGTAAACCTGGCACGAGGGCATTGGGGTTTTTAATAGTTCTTTGTACTCTTTTTTAATTTGTTTTTAAGGGGTGGGAGGGAGGATGTTATGTGTACGACCAGGGTGGGCTTGGGGGGCAACCCACAGGGGTTGAGGCCGGGTCAGGCAGGGGGCTATGATTTTGGGGGAGCGGGGTGGGCTAATTCCCATACTTGGGAGGGCGCCTCCATCGGTACTGTGGGTGGGGGGGCAGGGGGCCATATCGTGTTATGGGAGGGCGCACTCGCTATCTGCAAGCGATTGCGTGCTCCGGCCCCCAATGCTCTTCTCATTCCCCGGGTTGCTCGGACCCTCAGGGCCTGGGCCTTCAGTTGATGTTATGCAACGCCAGGTCCGTTGTAAATAAAGCCCCGCTCATTTGTGATCTTGTGCAGGAGGGGGTGTGTGGACCTGGCGCTTATTACAGAGACCTGGTTGGGCCAAGGGGGAGGTCCCCCTTGTTGAAATGTGCCCACCAGGTTTCTGCGCATTCCATCAGCCAAGGTCTCAGGGGAGGGGTGGGGGGGGTAGTGGTTGTTATAAAGGAAGATCTTGGTCCGAAGGAGACCACTGTACCTCAGATGGCCGGATGTGAGTCCCTCTTTGTGAAGTGGGGTCGTGGGGTGCAGATGGGCTTGCTGATCGTGTACCTGGCTCCCTGCCACGTGGCGGCGGCCCTGCCTGAACTGCTCGACGTGATAGCCAGGGTGGCAGTTGATACCCCCAGACTTATGGTTATGGGGAATTTCAACCTGCCATCCGTTGGTGAAACGTCTGAGGCGGCTCGGGAGTTCATGGCTTTCATGACGGCCATGGACCTGACCCAGTTAGTTCATGGCCCTACTCACATGGGGGGACACACTCTGGACTTGGTTTTTATCTCTGGCCAGTGGCTGAATGGTTTAGATGTAGGGGATATAGTGACTGAGCCCTTGTCATGATCAGACCATTCTCTCCTTCGACTCAACTTCTGTACCGCTACACCCCGCCGCAGGGAGGCGGAACCGACTAGGTGGTTCCACCCCAGGCGCCTGATGGATCCTGATAGGTTCTGGATGGAGCTTGGGCCATTTCCTGAGGCTCTGGCTCACAACTCTACTGAAGACCTGGTGGCCGCCTGGGATAGGGCGGCCGCTGGAGCTTTAGACCATGTCGTGCCTTTGCGGCCTCTGACCCGGCGCCGATCTCACTTAGCTCCCTGGTTCTCCGAGGAGCTGAGGGAGATGAAGCGCCAAAAAAGACACCTGGAGACCGGTTGGAGGGCCAGCCTTTCTGAATCCGACCGAACACTGGTGAGGTCTCATATATGACATACCTAGTGGCGATAAAAGCGGCAAAGTTTAACTATTTTTCCGCTCTTATCGCGTCTGTGGATAACCGCCCGGCTGCCCTGTTTAGGGTGACCCGCTCCCTGCTCCTTCCGGGAGCGCGGGAGGACCCCTTGGAGGGCAGGGCTGAGGATTTTGTTCAGTATCTGCATGACAAAATTGCTCAGATTCGGGAAGGCTTGGACTCTGACTGGGTAGATGCAGGTGGGGTGATGGAGGCAGGTCTTGAGAGTGTTATCTGGGAGGAGTTTGACCTGGTGACCCCCGAAGACGTGGACAGGATTCTGGGTAGACTTAGCGCGGCCACATGTTTATTGGACCCATGTCCCTCCTGGCTGGTGCTGGCTTCCCAGGAGGTTACACTAGGCTGGCTCCAGAGGATTATCAACGCTTCCTTGAGAGAGGGTTGCTTTCCCGCCGCCTTGAAAGAGGCAGTGGTGAGGCCCCTCCTCAAGAAGCCCTCCCTGGACCTGGCTGTTTTAGCAAATTATCATCCTGTCTCCAACCTCTGCTTCGTGGCGAAGGTTGTTGAGAGTGTGGTGGCGCGACATCTCCCCCAGTACCTGGATGAAGCGGTTTATCTGGATCCGTTCCAGTCAGGCTCCAGACCTAGGTACAGCACGGAAACGGCATTGGTCGCATTGGTTGATGATCTCTGGAGGGCTCGGGACAGGGGTTGTTCTTCTGTCCTGGTCCTATTAGACCTCTCAGCGGCTTTTGATACCTTCGACCATGGTATCATGCTGCGCCGGTTGGAGGAGTTAGGGGTGGGGGGCACCGTGCTATGGTGCTTCTCCTCCTTCCTCTCTGACCGATCGCAGTTTGTGTTGACGGGGGGCCAGAGGTTGACCCCGAGGCGCCTTGCATGTGGGGTGCCGCAGGGGTCGGTCCTCTTGCCCCTTCTGTTCAACATTTATGTGAAGCCGCTGGGTGAGATCATCCATGGTTTCGGGATGAAGTACCATCAGTACGCTGATGACACTCAGCTGTACATCTACACCCCGGACCACCCCAATGATGCCCTGGACATGATGTCCTGGTGTCTGGAGGCCGTGCGGATCTGGATGGGGAGAAACAGGCTCAAGCTCAACCCCTCCAAGACAGAGTGGCTGTGGCTCCCGGCGTCCCGATATAGTCAGTTGGTGCCATCTCTGACTATTGGGGGCGAGTCGCTGGCCCCCACGGAGAGGGCTCGCAACTTGGGTGTCCTCCTGGATGCACGGCTGTCCTTAGAAGAACATGTGACGGCTGTGGCCAGGGGGGCTTTCTATCAGGTTCGCCTGATTCGCCAGTTGCGTCCCTTTCTGGACCGGGACTCCTTGCGCACGGTCACTCATGCCCTCATCACTTCCCGCCTAGACTACTGCAACGCTCTCTACATGGGGCTCCCCTTGAAGAGCACCCGGAGGCTCCAACTGGTCCAGAATGCGGCCGCGCGGGTGATTATGGGAGCCTCATGGCGCTCCCATGTAACACCTCTCCTGCGTGAGCTGCACTGGCTCCCGATGGTCCTCCAGGTGCGATTCAAGGTGTTGGTGACCACCTTTAGAGCGCTCCATGGCTTAGGACCTGGATATCTACGAGACTGCCTTCTGCCACCGAGAGCCTCCCACCGGCCAGTACGCTCCCATGGGGAGGGACTCCTCCGGGTGCCGTTGGCCAAACAATGTCAACTGGCAGCCCCCAGGGGGAGAGCTTTCTCTGTGGGAGCACCTGCCCTCTGGAACGAGCTCCTCCCGGAGATACGGACGATTCCGGATCTACGTACTTTCCATCGGGCCCTCAAAACTTTTTTATTTCATCAAGCCGGGCTGGCCTAACTCTCCAATGGTGTAATTTTAATTTGAATTTTAAATGGGGGATTTTAATTGTCGGGCCAAATTGTTTAATATATTTTAAATTGTTTTTAAATTTTGTATTCTATGTTTTTTACCTATGGCTGTTCACCGCCCTGAGTCCTTTGGGAGAAGGGCGGTATATAAATTTAAATATTAAATTAAATTAAATTAAATTAAACCATGTCACCAACTTTATAAGCTCGTGCCTGACCCCTTTTTTTATCGGCCTGGGCTTTATGAGCTCGATGCGCTTCATCGAGTGCCTTATGAGTTACTGACCAAGTGCCACATAGCTGTTCGATCCAATCAATCAGAGAGGGGTTTTTTGGATTCTCTTGGGGCAGCTCTGGAATTGGCACAAAATCTTGGCTGGAGGCCACCTTGAAAGGGGTGAACCCAGTGCTGCTATGTATGGAGTTACTATAGGCCACCTCTGCAAATGGCAATAAATCTGCCCAGTTATCTTGCTGATAATTAACATAACATCTCAAATATTGTTCCAGTACGGAATTGGTTCTCTCACAAGTCCCATTTGTCTGAGGATGGTGGGTGGAGCTTAATCCCTGGGCGGAGCCTATTAGCGCTAGGAACTCTTTCCAGAAATGGGAGGTAAATTGAACACCCCTGTCAGAGATTATACATTTTGGAGCACCATGTAATCTGTACACATGTTGGACAAACATTTTCGCAAGTGTTTTTGCAGAAGGAATCTTGGGACATGAGATGAAATGTACTTGTTTGGAAAACAAATCAGTAACCACCCAAATAACTGTGTTCCCCCCACTTTCGGGCAATTCTACAATAAAATCCATGGAGATCTCTTTCCAAGGGGCCTCTGGCCTGGCAACACTCTGAAGTAGTCCAGGCGGCTTCCCCGGAGGTCTCTTGGCCGAGGCACACACGGGGCAGCTAGCTACATATGCCTCTATGTCTTTCTTGAGTGCCGGCCACCAGAATTGTCGTTTAATTAGATGTAGTGTTTTGACAAATCCAAAATGCCCAGCAACTTTGGCATCATGAGCGTGCTGTAAGACAGTTGCTCTCAGACTGGCGGGAACATACAACTTGGCTCCCACCCAAGCCAGACCATCACGAAGTGTACACTCATTCGAGTGGGCTTGAAACCACTCGTCGGTCTTTAGAACTTCTTGTAGTTGCTTAGACAAATCGTCCGATAAAGCTGGATCTGCCTTAGCCTGTGCTGTAGTAGTTACCGGTGCCGCCAGCTGTGTTGAGGGGATGATTGGCCGAATCACTTCCTCTCTAGCACTGTTGTATTGCGGCAGTCTGGAAAGCACATCTGCCATAAAGTTCTTCCCTCCAGGAAGGTAGCGCAGGGAGAAATTAAAATGTTTGAAATGCTGAGCCCAGCGGACTTGCTTTGGGGACAGTTTACGTGGCATTTTCAAAGCTTCCAAGTTCTTGTGGTCAGTCCACACCTCAAAGGGGTGCTTAGCCCCTTCAAGGAATTGTCTCCACTTTAACAGGGCGCAACGCACTGCGAAAGCCTCCTTCTCCCATATGGCCCATCTCCTCTCAGTCTACGTCAGCTTACGAGAGGTATAGGCACAGGGTTGCAGCTTTCCTTCTGCGTTCATTTGCAGAAGTACTGCTCCTACTGCTACATCGCTGGCATCAGCCTGTACAACAAACGGTTCTTCCATGTCGGGATGCTTTAGGAGTGGTTCAGCAGCAAACAGGCGTTTTAGTTTCTCAAATGCCACCTGACAGTCCATAGTCCATTCGAGGGGTCGGGAGGGCTTTGGTTTTACTTCTCCTTTTGTCTTCAAAAGATTTGTAATTGGCAGAGCGATTTTGGCGAACGAGGGGATGAACTGTCTATAGAAGTTAGCAAATCCCAGGAAGCTCTGTAGTTGTTTGCGGGTGCGTGGTGGGGCCCATTCCAACACCGCCTGGACCTTTTCCGGATCCATCTCTATTCCCTCATGCGAGATATGGTACCTGAGATAGTCAATTTTGTTTTGGTGGAATTCGCACTTTGAGAGTTTGGCGTATAGTTCAGCAGCCCTGAGTTTTTTCAGGACAGTCCTCACCAATTTCACACGGTCGTCCATGTTCTCGGTATAGATAAGAATGTCATCCAAGTAGACCGGCACCCCCTTGTATAAGTGTTCATGAAGTACTTTGTCGATTAATTGCATGAACACAGCAGGGGCTCCTTGTAGTCCGAAAGGGAGCACCCGAAACTGGAAACATCCCAGTGGGCAGTTAAAGCCGTTTTCCATTCATCCCCTTTCTTTATTCGGACTCTGTAGTAAGCCTCTCGTAAATCAAGTTTGGTGAAAATTTTCCCCTTGCCTAAGTGGGCCAGCATGTCCTTCATAAGCGGCAGGGGGTAGACATTTTCTACGCAAATGGCATTCAGGTTTTTGTAGTCAACTACAAGGCGAAAAGACCCATCTTTCTTCTCCCAGAATAGTACCGGTGTGGCCACCCTCAGCCTGGCTGATTGGATAAAACCCCATTCTAGGTTTTTGTCAATAAAGTTCCGTAGTTCCCCCAGCTCCCTTGGGGTCATGGGGTAGATTTTTGGCTTAGGGAGTTTTACTCCAGGAAGTATTTCAATGGTACAGTCCATTGGTCTGTGGGGAGGTAGCACATCTGAGGCCTTTTCACTGAAAACCTCCCAGAGGTCCCAATACTCCTTTGGAATCTTCTCCTCCCCCTCAATGTCGTTTCCGCCCGCTTGTTTTCCACTCCGTCCTCCGAAGGGGGTTCTTCCCTGCCTTTTCCTGGTTTCTCGGAGCGAATACGCAAAACTCCCATCCTCCAATTAATGTGCGGGTTCCATTTACGGAGCCAAGGTAGTCCAAGTATGAGGGGTCGCTCCATGCCAGGGGCCACAATGAAACTAAGAGTCTCTAGGTGATCCCCCAACTGCATCTCGATGGGTTCGGTCACAAAACTGGCTGGGCCCCCTCCTGCCACTGATCCATCTGACAGAAAGCGATGGGCCTTCTCAACATTTTAAGTCTTAGGCCCATCTTCTCCACCACTTTTGGGCTGATTATGCACCTAGTGCATCCAGAGTCTAGGAGGGCTGGCATCTGCCTGTGAGCCCTGGTGGATGGCACCCTTATTTCTACATGGATGATCATGGGGCCCCCATTGTGACTCACCAGGTCATCGTCATCGGAATCGGTGTCAGTCTCGCTGTTGTCCGCGATGGTCGGAGTTCCCAACTCACCCTGTTTTTGGGGAGTGAACTCAATGACTTCTCCTTTCAGGGTGGGCTCACGGGCTTTTGCGGGTGCTTTGTCAGCCCTCTTCCCTCCGGGGCCGGTTGATTTTGGCGCTGGCTTGGAGAAACACTCAGCAGCTCGGTGTCCTTCCTTTCCACATTTGAAACATGCGAAGGATTTTGGCTTGGGTTTGGGCTCTGTCTTCCCCAGTGCTGTCTTTGGTGCCCCTTTGTGGAAAGAGGAGGATGACTGATCCCAGGCGCGGCCACCACGGATCCGACTTCAGGCCAGATCAATCTCCACGTCCGCTGCTACCACGTACCAGCGCTGCAGATCTTTGGGGACCCCCCGTGCTCTGCAATCTTTGTAGATGTCCTCATTCAATCCATCTTTATAGTTCTCTAATAGGGCCACTTCTGACCAACCTCTCATGAAAGGTGCCAGCTCGCAGAACTCCTGGGTGTACTCTGCCACCGATCTCCGGCCCTGGTGAATGCCCTTCATTCTGATTCTCACCTTCCGCTTGGCTAGGGGGTCCTCAAAGCGTGTTCTGAGGGCTCCCATAAAGAGGTTGTAATTTCTCAGTAGTGGGGAGTTGTTATTGTGAAGGCCCACCATCCATTCAGCTGCCACTGCCTCTAGGGTATTTGTAATGCACCTCACTCGTGCTGCATCCGACAAGAAGTCCTCCCCCCAGTCCTGCATATGGTTCCACACTTGGGTCAAGAAAAATCCCAAGGTCTTCGGATCTCCTCTGAACTTGTCTGGTAGGGGGGGAATTTTTGGCTTTCTTCTCCTCTGGGGTGGAGCCTGCAAAGCTGGGGGCCCCTGGACTGCCGCATCTCTCGCCTGAGTTTCAGAGGCTTGAGATGCGCCTTCCCCAGCTTGCTCTTCCTCTCCCCCACAAGCTGCCATCTCTGGTTCATCCCCGGGGTGGTCTCCTCCCTTCCCAGTTGGATAAACATACCTCTCCTGGGCTTGGCGGCTTTCTTCAGCATCTCTGAGAAGTTGCATAGCCTGGGCGACCATGAGGCTTTCTTTCTGCTCTTGCATCCATGCTGATTCTCCCTTTCAGGGTCTGGTACTTGTTACTCCTTGGGGGGTCCTTTCCAAGTCCGGTAGCCTCCCCACTCCCGTCGACCATCTGGCTCGCTCTGGTTCCTCTCCCAGTCGTAATTTTGTCATTCATTCCGAGGCTTCCCCCCCCCCTCCGGGGGGAGGGAAGAAATTGTAGAGCCAGCAGCTCCCATCTGGTCCTGGTCACTGTCTTGATCAGACATCGTTTGGTTTCAGCCCCCTCGGTAGTTATCCGGGATGGCTGTTAAAATGAGATCTTGCTTAATGTCAGGCGTCCCTCCTTTCAGATTTCAAGAAAGAATAACCCCGACTCCATTTTCATAGATAAAGGTACTTTTACTGAAATTGAACTGAATGCAGCCAAGGAAAAGTAAGATCTGAGGCATAGGTGCGAAAATCACATATAGAAAGCATCCCCTCCCTACAGTCCAGCGTAAATCATCCAATCCAAAGGTCCTCCAGGGGTCATGTGGAAGCACACGTCTGGCAGTGTCATCAATCTGGAATGCCACGACCGTTGACCTGATATCCACTTCAAAGAAAAGGCTACAGCTAAGATTCACTTTCGTTTCTCCTCCTCCAGCACGCTTCCCCCCCCAGCTTCCTCCTAGCTCCCCCTCCCTGTTACCATGGCAGCCATGCAAGCAAGCATTGAAAGAGCAGAGGCTGACAGTTAGCCTAATCCAGATCTTGGGAGAACTCACATTCAAACAAAAAACTCTAGTTTTGAGACAGCGCTGCAATTTGAAAAAGAGACACATATTCATTTGTTCTCCCTGGCATGAGGAAGAAGAAAAACAACAACATTTTAACGTCTTGTCAGATCCCTATAAGTGATACTGCCATTCAGTTGGGAGAAGGGGGGGTCTTAGATTCGATTTATTAGCATTACCTGTGTCAACAGATATTTTACAACCTATATCCTGGTGCCAAAGCACCCTGAGATCCCCTTAATTTTGGGGAATGCAGAAGCAAAAGAGAAAAAAAGTTGAAGAGATGGACTATAGACTTACAATTACTGATAAAAATCAGGAAAAAACGAGGACTTCCAGTTGGCTCCGCGAGCCCCGAAGACGCTCTTTTGCGAGCGTCCGATCCTCGGTTCCGTAAATAATTGAGGAACATTATAAGAAATTATATCAACAAGAACAGACATCAGAAGAGAAAATAGAACAATATTTGGAAAAAGCAATGACTCCCAAAATACCAGAAAAATTCAAAAAAGCACTAGAAGAAAGAATATCAATGATGGAATTGGTGGAGGGAATTAAAAGACAGAAAAATGGAAAAACCCCAGTACCAGATGGGTTACCAGCAGAGCTCTATAAAAAATTGCAAGATGTACTAAGTGATACAATGTTACAAGTATTTAATGACTTATTAATAGAAGCCAAGGTTCTGAACTCATGGATGGAGGCATACATAACTCTTATACCAAAAGAAGAAACAGATTTACAACAAATAAAGAATTATAGACCAATTTCACTATTAAATGCAGACTACAAAATATTTGCATCAATTATGGTGGAAAGATTGAAAAGGTTACTAAATGAACTCAGACCATTCAGATACATTCAGACCAAAATGGTTTTTTGCCTAAAAGGCAAATTAGAGACAATATACGAATTATATTGGATACATTGGAATATTATGAAGTACAGTACATTCAGAGAAACAAATTGTTATTTTTAGGTGCGCAGAAAGCATTTGACAATGTGAATTGGCAATTTATGACTATACAATTACAAAAGATGGACTTTGGTGATAGATTCATTAATATGGTTAAGACTATATACAAAGACCAATTGGCAAAGGTGATAATAAATGGTGAAATGACAGAGAAAATAGCTATAAGAAAAGGAACTAGACAAGGATGTCCGTTATCTCCATTGTTATTTATCTTGACGCTAGAAATTTTAAACAGAAAAATAAGGCAAGATAAAGAAATAAAAGGGATGAGAATTAAAAAAGAAGAATATGGAGAAGTAGCTGGATTGAAAATAAATAAAGATAAGAAAAAAATTATAATTAAAAATATGAGGGAAAAACAAAAGAACCAACTAACGGAGAAATTAGATATCGAAATAGTGAAGAAAGTGAAATATTTGGGCATCCAACTAACTTCAAGATGTATTACAGTGAAGGAAAATAACTACTATAAACTGAGAAATCAAATTGAAACAGACTTGGAAAAATGGAAAAATTTACAATTATCCTTAATGGGAAGAATAGCATTAATTAAAATGAATGTATTGCCAAGACTGTTGTTTCTCTTTCAAACAATTCCGATAAAGCTGGAGAAGAAATATTTTGAGAGTTTGAATAAAATGATGTGGAAATATATATGGCAAAGGAAAAAAGCAAGAATCAATCTTAAATTGCTACAAGATTCAAGAACTAGAGGAGGATTTGGTCTACCAAATTGGGAATTGTATCACCAAGTGGCGATGCTAATTTGGATTAAAGAATGGATTTTATTGAGAAATACAAGACTATTGACTTTGGAAGGACATGATTTACAACTAGGTTGGCATGCTTTCTTATGGTATGGAAAAAATCAAATACATGGATACTTTCAGAGATATTGCGTAAGGAATGGTTTGTTAGCAATATGGGAGAGCGTAAAAGAAAAAAAATTATATGGAAATACCAATGTGGCTTTCAACAATAGAAGCGTTAACACATCCAAATATGATAAACATGGACAATATTGTTAGATATAAGGACATTTTAACAGAGAAGGGAGAACTAAAACAGAAGCAAGATTTAGAAAAACAAGGGATTGAGACTGATTGGTATACACGGTTGCAGATACAATCAAGATATGATAAAGATTTGAAACAATATGGTTTTAATTTGGGGGAATCAGAGTTGGACCAGATAATGACTGGAAAGGATGAAAAATGATTAAAAGACTGTACAATTATTTGTTGCAAATTAGATTAGAAAATGAAGAAGTTAAAGAGACAATAATAACATGGGTGAAAAACTTTGGTTATGCAATAGAATTAGAGAAATGGCAACAACTATGGGAAAGGAATTATAAATTGACAATGGCAACTGCATATAAAGAAAATCTATATAAAATGTTTTACAGATGGCATATGCCACCGGAAAGATTAGCAAATGTTTAAAGATAAGTCAGCCAAGTGTTGGAAATGTTCGCATTTGCCGGGATCATATTATCATATGTGGTGGTCATGTACAGAAGCAAAAAACTATTGGTCTAGAATATAGACATGGTTGGAAATGTTACACAAACCTATAGAATTAAAACCAGAGGTTTTTTTATTGGGTATTCTGTCAGAGAGATATAGTAAAGGAGATGTGTATTAAATTATACATATAATAACAGCAGCAAGAATTGTATTTGCGCAAAATTGGAAGACAGAAAAAATCCCGTCAGAAGGTGAAGTAATAAAAAAAGATTTTAGTCTGTGTGGAAATGAATAGATTAACTTTAAGAATAAACGATAGAGAGGAATTGGTGTATTTCAAGACATGGGGAAGATTTTATGAATGGCTAGAAAAGAAATATGAATAAAAAATGATAGATAAATGAGGGAGATCATAGAAAGGACACCAGAGTAAATGGAAAAGGGGGAGGGGGGGAGAAAGAAGAGTATAAGTATAAATGTACAATTATAATGATAAAAGTAACAGATTGGGTAAAAATGAAAAGAAATTGAAAAGAAAGTATATATTATTAGAATATTGGAGTTGCTTGGATACCAAACAGGGAATATATTTCACAACAAAGAAGAAAGAAAGGAGAGAGGAATAGAGGGTATGAAGAGGAGAGTGAGAGAGAGGAATGGAAGAAAGGGGAAAGGAGGGAAAAAAAGGGCAGGGAAGAGGAGTAGGAGAGAAGGAGAGAAAGGGGGGAAAGAGGGGAGGAGTGGGGGAGAGGAAGGGGAAGTAGGAAAGAGGAAGGAGAGGAGGAGGAAGAAAGTAGAAGAAGAGAGGATGGAGGGAGGGGAAAGAAAGAAAATTTGTTGTGAAAAGAGGGAAAAGAGAGGGTAGAAGATCAACCCCGAATGCAATTAAAATGTCTTATTTGTATAAGGTGACCAGATTTTAACATTGGTAAAGAGGGACATTGTGGGCGTGGCTTATTTTGTGGGCGTGGCTAGCTGGTCATGTGACTGGGTGGCCATGGCTATGTGTATAGGGTAAGGTGAACAGATTTTAACATTGGTAAGAAGGACACCATTGTGGGCGTGGCTTATTGTGTGGGCGTGGCTTGGAGGCCATGTGACTGGGTGGGCGTGGCTAGCTGGTCATGTGACCGGGTGGCCATGGCTATGTGTATAGGGACTACTCAGAGGGCTGAAAAAAGTCATTTCTGACAGGTCCTCGCACTTTTGACTGGTCCTCACTTATGACCATCCTCACATTTATGCCCATGCAGCATTCTTAACAACCATGTCACTCATTTCACAACTGCTTCTCTTCACCATGGTGATAAGACTGGGCAAAAAATGTAAAATGTGAGGACAGTCGTAAGTTTGAGGACTGGACAAAAGTGCGAGGACCAATCAAAAATAACTTTTTCAGCCCTCTGAGTAGTCCATATGCACAAAAGGACTAACCAGAGGGCTGAAAAAAGTCATTTCTGACAGGTCCTCGCACTTTTGACTGGTCCTCACACTTATGACCATCCTCACATTTATGCCCATGCAGCATCCTTAACAACCATGTCACTCATTTCACAACTGCTTCTCTTCACCATGGTGATAAGACTGGGCAAAAAATGTAAAATGTGAGGACAGTCGTAAGTTTGAGGACTGGACAAAAGTGCGAGGACCAATCAAAAATAACTTTTTCAGCCCTCTGAGTAGTCCATATGCACAAAAGGACTAACCAGAGGGCTGAAAAAAGTCATTTCTGACAGGTCCTCACACTTTTGACTGGTCCTCACACTTATGACCATCCTCACATTTATCCCCATGCAGCATCCTTAACAACCATGTCACTCATTTCACAACTGCTTCTCTTCACCATGGTGATAAGATAGGGCAAAAAACGTAAAATGTGAAGACAGTCGTAAGTTCAAGGACTGGTCAAAAGTGCGAGGACCAGTCAAAAATAACTTTTTCAGCCCTCTGAGTAGTCCATATGCATAAAAGGATACAGCAATAGAGAGGGATGAAGGAAGGGAAGGGAAATTAGAGTAGGAGTGAGGGTAAGAGGGGGAGGAAGAGAGGAGGAGCAGGAGAAAGGAAGAGGAAGTAGGGAGGAGAAGAAGAGGGGGGGGAAGAGAAAGTAAGAAGGAAAGAAAAGAGAGAGGTGGTAGGTTTGAGGAGAAAGATTGCTGTACAATAAAAAAGATGAAAGGGAAGAAAGCCAACCCCAAACAAATATAAAGATATTAAGATAAAGAATGAATGGTTAAACTTTAAAGAATAAAAGAGAACAAATAAATAATAAATAGCAGTAATAGAATAAATAGCAGTAATTAGAAACACACATACAAACATACAATTTATTTTCTTTGAACAGAGTATTTGGCCGGTTCACAAATTTAAACAGTGTTTAGTCACTTCAATTAAATTTACAATTTCTATATTTCCTTTTTGCCATATTTATTCCTCATCTATTTTTTTAAAAAAACCAATATTACCCTTCATCCTCATCTCTAAACTTAATCAAATTCAATTTTTCCCTTCTATTCTATTTTATACCCCTTCCCATTGTCATCTATTTTTATATCCATCCTCACATTGTTTAATTATGTAATTATGTAATACAGTTGTTTAATACAAATTCAACATTTTAATATAAATCAATTAGTTATAAAACTATCTTTTTTGTATATTAATCAATATGAACATGAATATTCCAATTATTTCCATGCAATCCAATTTCTTACAAATCAATTAATTATATTTACCAATAATAATAAACCAAATAATTTCCCCCATATATTCCTCTGAACCACAACTTAACCATTTCTGCTTTCAACAATATACAATTAATAGTATCTCAATTATTACAATTCCCTAGTTAAATACAGCTTTTTTTTCTTTTGTGTTTTAAAATCTTGAACTCTCCTCCTAAATTTCCCATTGTTTGCAGTTTTTCACCTACCTTTTTTGGGGAGGAAAAATAAAAATAAAAATAAATCTCTCTCTGCCTCATTTTGTCACGTTGCACCAAAGATCCTGGTTTCGGTTTCGGTTTTGCAGCTTAGCTAGGGGGAAAAAAAACTGCTTCAGAAACTCTTTACACTGATTGCCTGTAGGGCGGCCCTTTGAAGCCCCGGGCAAGAGTTTAAACAGTTTTTTTTTCTTCTAGCCATCAGCTGGGGCTCAAGAGGCAGAATGAAAAATCGGGACTTTTTTGAAACGCCGCGGGACACGGGACAAATTGCTAAAAATCGGGACTGTCCCGCCAAAAGCGGGACGTCTGGTCACCTTATATTTGTATGCTCTCTAAGAAAATATGTATATGTATGATTAATTATGTATAAGAGAATGTACACTTACATTATTTAGACAAGAACTAAAAATTAAATTTTTTAAAAAAAGGAATGCTTTGGATCTTCAAAAAATATGATTTTTCTTCTTCTCCACAATAAGGGACAGCATAGGGATACATGTTTCAAACTGGAGCTGTCTCTCCAAACTGAGGATTTTTGGCTAAATGGGAGTTCTTCCTATATCTTTCTTGGGCTAACTCCTTAGGGAAGCTTCGGATCTTGAAAAGGAGTGGTTTTTCTGCTTCCTCAACTCAAGGAGAAAATATGGATATGTGTCTCATTTTCAAATTGAAGCTCTGTCTCAAAAATGGAGTTTTCTGACTAAATGCAAAAGGGTTCTCCCATGAAAGAGAGAGAACATCTTACCACTCCAAATACATAGTTTAAATACATTTTCAGGCAATCAGCAAAACAATTAAAACACCCCCACTTGTCATTGTTTTTCAGATGTTACATAACATTTTAGCTTTCTCAGCAACATTTGTTCCAGTTTGGAATTCCCCTCCAGAAATACCCTTTCAATGTGTCCTTAATTGTCCTTCACTAAGACAATTAATTGGAACGGGGTATCTTCCTTCCTTCCAATTGAGCTTGGGTCAGCCTGACCCAACTCAGAATGTACTAACACATTATTTCCTCCGAATAGGCGTCATACACCCTTCCCTTTTCTACATATCTTACTCAGCTTAATAGTTTAGGGTTAGCTCAGGTTATATGAAGGGTAAATATGGAGTCACTCAGGCTATATTCTTTACAGGAATAATTCCATTTCTCTCAGGAGCTCTGTCTCAAAATTAGTTTTATTTGGCTAAATGGGATTTCTCCCACGATCTGTCCTGTGCTAACTCCTCGGGGAAGCTTTGGATCTTGAAAAAGAGTATTTTTTCTGCTTTCTCAACTCAAGGAGAAAATATGAAAAGGTTTTTCTTTTTCCAATTGGAGCGCTGTCTCAAAACTGACGTTTTCTGGCTGAAATGGAGTTCTACCAAGATCTGTATTGGACTAATTCCTCAGGGAAGGTTCAGATCTTGAAAAGATTTGGTGTTTCTGCTTCCCCAGCAAGCAAGAACATATAGATACATGTTTCAAATTGGAGCTCTGTTTCCAAACTCAGGATTTTTGGCTAAATGGGAGTTACCCCAATATCTTTCTTGGTCTAACTCCTCAGGGAAGGTTCAGATCTTGAAAAGGAGTGTTTTTTCTGCTTCCTCAACTCAGGGAGAACATATGGATATGTGTCTCTTTTTCAAATTGAAGCTTTGTCTCAAAAATGGAGCTCTTAAAAGATCTTCCCTGTTTGAAAACAAAACAGGAACTGGAACAAGGTATTGGTAGGGTGATGGATTGGTGGACATTCGCACAAATTCAATCTAAATTTGTAAGAGATAAAAAGATGTATGAGATACGAAAGGAACCCTAAGAATTGGACAAAATTATTCATGGAGCAGAAATAAAATTAATTAGTAATATATACAAGGATATATATCCTTGTGGACAGGATGCTGGAGAGATTGAACGCAACCACATGTTTATTGGACCCGTGTCCCTCCTGGCTGGTGCTGGCTACCTGGGAGGTTACACGAGGCTGGCTCCAGAGGATTATTAACGCTTCTTTGAGTGAGGGCGTCTTACCTCCCGCCTTGAAAGAGGCGGTGGTGAGGCCCCTCCTCAAGAAGCCCTCTCTGGATCCGGCTGTTTTGGCAAACTACCGTCCTGTCTCCAATCGTCGCTTCGTGGCAAAGGTTGTCGAGAGTGTGGTTGTGCGACAGCTCCCACAGTACCTGGATGAAACTGTCTATCTGGATCCGTTCCAGTCCAGCTTCAGGCCTGGGTACAGCACGGAAACGGCATTGGTCGCGTTGGTCGATGATCTCTGGAGGGCTCGGGACAGGGGATGTTCCTCTGTTCTGGTCCTATTAGATCTCTCAGCGGCTTTTGATACCATCGACCATGGTATCATGCTGCGCCGGCTGGAGGGGTTGGGAGTGGGAGGCACCGTCCTATGGTGGTTCTCCTCTCTTCATCACTTGAAGTGATGTCCCGGTGCCTGGAGGCCGTGCAGGTCTGGATGGGGAGGAACAGGCTTCGACTCAACCCTTCCAAGACCGAGTGGCTGTGGATACCGGCATCCCGATATAGCCAGATGGTGCCATCGCTGGCTATTGGGGGTGAGTCATTGGCCCCCACGAAGAGGGCTCGTAACTTGGGTGTCCTCCTGGATGCATGGCTGTCTTTAGAAGAGCATATGACAGCCGTGGCCAGGGGGGCTTTCTATCAGGTTCGCCTGATACGCCAGTTGCGTCCCTTTCTGGATCGGGACTCCCTATGCACGGTCACTCATGCCCTCGTCACCTTTCGCCTGGACTACTGCAATGCTGTCTACATGGGGCTCCCCTTGAGGAGCACTCGGAAGCTCCAGCTAGTCCAGAATGCGGCCGCGTGGGTAATTATGGGGGTGACATGGTGCTCCCATGTGACACCTTACCTGTGCAAGCTGCACTGGCTTCCAGTGGTCTTCCGGGTGCGCTTCAAGGTATTGGTTCTCACCTTTAAAGCGCTCCATGGCTTAGGGCCTGGTTATTTACGAGACCACCTTCTGCCACCGATAACCTCCCACCGGCCAATTCGCTCCCACAGAGAGGGCCTCCTCAGGGTGCCGTCGGTCAAGCAATGTCGACTGACGACCCCCAGGGGGAGAGCCTTCTCTGTGGGGGCACCTGCCCTCTGGAATGAGCTACCCCCAGGAATACGACTGATCCTGGACCTCCGTACCTTCCTTCGAGCTTTGAAGACCTTCCTATTTCAGCAAGCTGGGCTGGCTTAAAATTTTAATGGGTTATTTTAAAGGTAATGGGTTTTAATTTTTGGGAAGCCAATTCGATTTAATTCTGTTTTAAATTATTTTAAATTTTATATTGTATGTATTTTAATTTTGGCTGTTCACCACCCTGAGTCCTTCGGGAGAAGGGCGGTATACAAATTTAAACAATAAATAAAATAAATAAATAAATAAATATCTACTGAGGTATAAAATGGAAGAAGTGGTAGTTAAGGATACCATGATTTGATGGGCAAAAAATTTTGGCTACAATATAGAATTGGAGAAATGGGAAAAATTATGGGAAATAAACATTAAATTGACTCTATCAACGGCATTCAAGGAAAACCAGTTAAAAATGTTCTACAGATGGCATTTTACACCAGTACGGCTTGCTAAAATGTCTCCTAAAAACTCTCCAAATTGTTGGAAATGTAAAAAAGTCCCCAGAACATATTACCATCTCTGGTGGACATGTCCTAAGGTGAAAAAATATTGGGCTAAAATTAGAAGTTGGATAGAAGAGATAATTGGTGACAATGTGGACTTGAAACCAGAGACGTTTTTACTGGGGATATTGAACAGAACCTACAGTAAAGAAATTAGATATTTGATTTTGCATATAATTACAGAGGCAAGGATAGTCTATGCACAGTCCTGGAAAAATGAAAAGGTACCAACAGAAGAAGAAACAATTAAGAAAATCCTGGACTGTGCGGAGATGGATAAATTAACGAAAGAAATAAAAGAAAAAGAAGATACAGAATATTATCAAGTATGGACTAAGTGGTACGATTGGCTCGAGATTAGGGAAAGTAAAAGTCAATAAATGATGTGACAAATGTGTAAAATACTGTAAATGAATAAAACTGGAAATAAAGGGATGATAAAGATAATAAAGGATGAGGAAAATGGGAAATGTAGAAAGTAAGAGGAACGAAACTGATACGTAAAAAGAAACACATATTGCGTGTTTGTGTTTTGTATGTTGTGTTGTGTTGTTGTTGTAAAATTAATAAAAAATTAAAAATAAATAAATAAAAGATCTCCCCTGGAATAACTCCACAGGGAACGTTCAGATGTTAAAATGATGTTGTTTTTCTTCTTCCTCATGCCAGGGAATGATATGAATATGCGCCTCTTTTTCAAATTCTATGCTGAGCCACCAGGGGCCTGGTGGCTCAGCAGACTGATAGCATTGTGATTAACACCAGCTGTCTGCAATTACTGTAAGTTCGAATCTCACCAGGCTCAAGGTTGACTCAGCCTTCCATCCTTTCTAAGGTAGGTAAATTGAGGACCCAGTTTGTGGGGGCAATAAGCTGACTTTGTATAAATATACAAAAGTATGAAGGCTATTACTTAACGTATTGTAAGCCGCCCTGAGTCTCCGGAGAAGGGCAGCATATAAATCAAATTAAAAAAAAAAAAATTGCAGCGCTTTCTCAAAACTAGAGTTTTTTGACTGCATGTGAGTTCTCCCAAGATCTTTATTGGGCTAGGTCTCCAGGGAAGCTTCGGATCTTCAAAAGATATGATTTTTCTTCTTCTCCACAATAAGGGAGAGAATATGGATACATATTTCAAATTGGAGCTGTCTCCAAACTTAAGATTTTGGGCTAAATGGGAGTTCTCCCAAGATCTTTCTTTGGCTAACTCCTCATGGAAGGGTTAGATCTTGAAAAGGAGTGGTTTTCCTGCTTCCTCAACTCAGGGAGAAAATATGAAAAGGTGTCTCTTTTTGAAATTGGAGCTCTTTCTCAAAATTGGAGTTTTCTGACTAAATGGGAGTTCTCCCAAAATCTTTCTTGGGTCTAACTCCTCAGGGAAACTTCGGATCTTCAAAATATGCCATTTTTCTACTTCTTGACAGCAAGGGAGAACATATGGATACATGTTTCAAATTGCAGCTCTGTCTCCAAACTGAGGATTTTTGGCTAAATGGGAGTTCTCCCAAGATCTTTCTTGAGTTAACTCCTTGTTGTGGTCCACCAGCAGCCTGCGGAGCTGGCAGCTGAGTCGGACAGTGAGGAGGCTGGGGAGGACAATGGGCCAGTCCTGGAGTCAGGGGAAGACCCGGACGAGGGCTCTGCATCGGAGCCAGAGATGGGGCCAGGGCCATCTGGGAGTGATGCACGGACTCCGGAGCCTCCAGAGGCGGATAGCAGAAAGGCAGAGGAATAGGAGGAGTCTGTTCCTAGTGCACACATGTGAAGAGCTGCCAGAAGGCAAGAGCAGTGAAAGCAAAAAGGACAACTCAGGAGTAAGGCCAGGAGATTATTGGTCTCTCCCAGAAGGCTTAAAAGAGCAGCAACAGCTCTTGGGATCTTTGTAGGAAAGCAACGTTGCTACACTTGTTTCTTGTCTTGCTACATTTGTTTCTTGTCGGCGTCTCTTGCTTCTGAACTTTTGCCAAGAAAAGCCTTTGGTAGGGTGCCAAAGTAGAAAAAGGTTGGTGATAACGCCGAAGGACTGTTTATAAAGAATTTGTTTTGGACTTAATTTGGACTAAGCTGAGAATGAAGTAATTCTCAGCTGTTCTAATAAAATATGTTTGTTTAGGACTGATTGTGTCTGGTAATAACTACTTGGGCCTAGGTCACAACACTCCTCAGGAAAGATTTGGATCTTGAAAAGGTATGGTTTTTGAATGTTACTAAGCCTTATTATCATGAGAGAAAACTAAAATGAATTGGAGAGAGGATCCACACCCCTACCTTGGGTTTTTTAAAAAATCTTACTGTCAGTGAGCAATCATGTGCCTTGCCACTCCAAAGCAATGCAAGAGACTCCTGTCCCAAAGGTGCTTTTATCAGAACAGTGTAATAAAGGGAATACTTATCTAATTTTACATGTGTTAACAGCAGCAAGAATTGTTTTGCACAACAGTGGAAAAATGAAGTGATCTCTTCAGATGAAAGTGTTATTAAAAAAATATTAGAATGCGCAGAGATGGATAGATTAACACTAAAAATAAAGGCGAAAGAAGAAACAATACTTTTTTTTTTTTAATTTGATTTATATGCCGCCCTTCTCCGAAGACTCAGGGCGGCTTACAATGTGCTCAGCAATAGCCTTCATCCTTTTGTATATTTATACAAAGTCAGCTTATTGCCCCCACAACTGGGTCCTCAATTTACCTACCTTAGAAAGGATGGAAGGCTGAGTCAACCTTGAGCCTTGGCGAGATTCGAACCCTGCAGTAATTGCAGGCAGCTGGTCTTAATAACCAGCTTAATAACAGGGTGCCTTAAACCCCTGTACTACCAAGGCTCTTTGGCTGCCTGCATGTTAGGCAGTTGTATTAACCTCTGAGCCACAAGTTCTCCTCCCTTCATCAGCTTGAGCCAGGGGAGAGATTTAATTGCCTAACATGCAAGCAGCCCAAGTTCGAATCCAAGTAAGGGTATGGCTAGCTGATGAGAGCTAAATAGCTTGAAATAGATCTATACTAGTCTCCCTTTATTTCTTTATCAGCGAAATATAAATTTGGTATAAAATGGTTTGTCGTGAATGCGACTGCTTGAGGGCTCCTGGATTGGAGCTGAAAGGCGAAAGGGGTGCAGTATGTAAAAAAAGAAGCAGACATACTGCGAACTCCGGAACTTAAGATTTTAAAATTTTAAAAGAATTAAAATTTTATTTTACTAAGCTTTCGTTAGCCATCTGCTGACATCGTCAGAGTATTTAACTACCATTACAGAGATCTCTGCCTTTATATGCCATTAATCATTTTAGCCCTTGCGTGTGTAATAGGCCCTTCCAGCCGTCTCCCACTTGTAATCAGCTGTGTTGTTTTTGCTGTCATCATGCTGGATGATGGAGGCTTGATTCCTACTGTTTCCTCCCTCCTAGCTTGCTTATCAGTGGGGGGTGATGTTAGCCTGTCAGCTATTGCGATTTGCTGCCTTGTCTGTGACCTCGTGGTCAGCCAGGTTTCTTTCTCATTAATCCTATCTGTTGCAGTTTGAGACAGCCCTGCCGGGTTGCTCTGTGTTTGGTCAGGACTAACTGTGCCTTCACAGGCTGAGTCTGCATGCCCAGAGGTGGGGGGTGGGTGCCTTTGGTCTCTGGTCACTGATGGAAAGCCATCTCTGCTCCTCCTGCAGGGTCTTTCCTGGTGTCTCAAAGCCTGGTAGGCCGGTGGCAGTTCGATATGCCTGTTGACAGAATTGTTATTGGAGAACCAGGCTTCTTTTAGTAGGCGTTCTATATATATGTAAAGAAATAAGCAGACATCCTGCAAGCTCCGGAACTTAAAATTTTAAAATTTTTAAATAATTAAAATTTTATTTTACTAAGCTTTCGTCAGCCATCTGCTGACATCATCAGAGTATTAAACTACCATTACAGAGATCTCTGCCTTTATATGCCATTAATCAATTTGGCCATTGCACGTGTAATAGGCCTTTCCAGCCGTCTCCCACTTGTAATTAGCTGAGTTGTTTTTGCTGTCGTCATGCTGGATGATGGAGGCTTAATTTCTACTGTTTCCTCCCTCCTAGCTTGCTTATCAGTGGGGGATGATGTTAGCCTGTCAACTATTGCATTTTGCTGCCTTGTCCGTGACCTTGTGGTCGGCCAGGTTCGTTTCTCATTAATCCTATCTGTTAAAGTTTGAGACAGCCCTGCCGGGTTGCTCTGTGTTTGGTCAGAGCAACCTGGCAGGGCTGTCTCAAACTAAGCCTCCATCATCCAGCATTATTATTGTTTCTATGAAGTGGAATGAGTTTTGTACATGTGAGGTGATGGATTCTGCGTAGGGCTGAAATTGTTTGGCAAGAAATTTGGCAAGTTTCTGTAGAGGTGAGCCTATGGAGATGACTATGGGTCTGAGTGGTGTTCCTTCTTTGTGTATCTTGGGGAGGCCATAGAGCTTGGGGCATCTGGATGATTTCTCTCTGGGGATGATTCTTTGCTGGATATCTTCACTGATGGGAGAGGCTTTTATTTTGGATTTGGTGGTTTTTTCCAGGTAGGTGGTGGGGTCTGTGCTTAGAGGTTTGTAAGCGGGGTCTAGGAGTATGTTGGATAGTTTAGCTTGGTAGTCAGATGTGTTCATCACCACTGTGGCATTACCTTTGTCTGCTGGGAGAATGATTATGTTATTGTCTTTCCTCAAGTTGGTGAGTGCTTTTTGTTCTTCTTTGTGTAAGTTGTTTCTGGGTGGATTGCTGGAGCAGAGGACGTTGGTGATTTCAAGTTTGATATTATTGGCTTCATCTGGGTTGATTTTGGTTAGGCTAGCTTCAACTCCGCATATGATGTTTTCAGTGGGGATGCGTTTGGGGGCGACTGCAAAGTTGAATCCTTTGGAAAGGACATTGGTTTCTGCTATGGTGAGGGTCCTGTCTGATATGTTATGTACTGTTTGTTTCATGAGTTGCTGTGGAGGGAGTTTGGGATTCTGGCATTTTTCTACTCTGTGGAGTTTGTTGGTGTGTGTGTCTGTCTTGTGGGAGGTTTCTGTTTCGGCTCTCCAGAGGGCTAGTTGTTTGGATTTGTCCCAGAGTGCTGGGTGGATTTTGTTACTGAGTTTGAGGTGAAGAGTGAGTAAGTCCCTGTTGGTTTGGTCTAGTAGGAATCTTTTCCTGTGGAGTTCGTTTCTGATTAGGGCTAATTCGGTTCTTTTCAGGATCCTTTCAGTGGCTGAGGTTTTTCGTGAGCTTCGATGTCATATCCCTCTTCACCCAAATACCTATTAAAGAAGCCTTGACAGCTATCCAAAACAAATACAATCGGCTTCCGGTTTGGCTTCCGTCATCGCTAGACAGTCTTTTGGGACCGCCACCCCCGCCGCCCGTAAAGAGCCGCCTTTACAGCTGAGAGGCGGCTCGAAAAACTCCGTTTCTTTAAGGAAATGTGAGGAGAGCTGGCGAGAGCAGGTAGAGCCCTCTGCAAAGTCCCCAGAGTTTTTTTTTTACTCTTGGGGAGGAAGCAGGATGAGGCTCCCTATCCAGCTCGCTGCTGCTCCAGGCTTCGGGAGAACTCTGCGCTTTGCAGAGCTAGACGATGTGACCAACCTAATCAGCAAAAACTAACAGATTGCTTGAATAAGCAGGATGAAATCTGGATTTGGGACTCTAAATCGCAAGTATTTGTAACAACCCTATGATTGATTTTAAGAATGAAGAAAGAGTGAAAAGGGAAAAAAAGTTTAAAATGGCAGCTGGCTGAGGCTTGAGAAGAAAGCTGAAAGCAAAAGTCTTTCCGTTTGAATGGCTTAATATGTTACAAAGTATTTGAAGCAATAGCGCTGGCTACAAGAGAAGAGAAAAATTTCTGTTTCATGCTTCTTCCTTCTTAGAGACTTGATATTGATATTGTGTGGAGAGAAAACTTTTTCTTTAAAAAGAGTCTGTTTGTGTGGCAGGATGGCGTTAAAACTGACAAAGCCAGACAATCAAGCTCTGGGGGGGGGGCTCCCCCATTTATAAATCACAAGAACAATTTTTGAGCTTGCAGATGCAGAAGAATGGTTTTAAAGATTTAAAGGAATTTGTTGTGGAGGAGTTGGCAAGACATGATGAGATTATGAACCAGAATCTTGAAAAATTTAGACAGGAAATTAAAGAGTTGGTTCAACAAAAGTATGATAACCTGAAGTGCTATATTGTAACAACTTTGAAAAGCTTTTCAGAAGTAATTGTACAGATGGATAAAGATATCAATTTAGAAATAGAGTCTAAAATGAAGGAAGCTGATTATAAGATTCATAATCTGGATAATAAAATACAAAGATTTGAAAATGATTTGACAATGATTCAAGAAAATAGCTCAGAAGTAGAGTCTAAAATAAAGGAAGCTGATCACAAGATTTACAATGTAGATAATATAAAGCAAAGGTTTGAAAATGAAGTTACAATGATGCAATTCAGATCCATGGAATTTGCGATCAGAATGAGGGGAATACAGGAAAATAACAGAGAGGACTTGAGAAAGATGTCTGCTGAAGTTCTGGCTGTGATTTTAAAGGTCAGCTCTGAAGAAGTATTCTGTAAGATTGATAAGGTCTACAGAGTAAATTCTTGGGTGGCAAAGCAAAGACAATTGCCTAGAGATGTGGTGATTTATTTTACTGATAAAGGAATAAGAAATGATATTGTGCAAAAGTCTTTTAACTCCACTCTTGAAATGAATGGAATGAAGATCTGGATATATAAAGAGCTGCCGTCCAAGATGTTAAAAGATAGAAAGGACTTTGGATTTTTGGTGACTGAGCTAAAGAAACAAAACATCCCATTTAGGTGGGATGCTCCAGTTGGTATAATATTGAAATATCAAGGAGAAAGATATCAATTAAACACTGTTGAAAAAGCGGAAGAATTTTACTACAAGGTTTTTAAAATGGGCCCAACATCTCCACGTATGTCATCTTCGAACCGCGGTACCCCGCCGCAGGGAGGCGGAACCGGTAAGATGGTACCGCCCCAGGCGCCTGATGGAACCCGATAGGTTCCAGATGGAGCTTGGGCCAATCTCCGAGGATCTTGCACACGCCTCGGCTGGAGACCTAGTGGCCGCCTGGGATAGAGCGGCCGCTGGAGCTCTGGATCGAGTCGTGCCTTTGCGGCCTCTGACCCGGCGCCGTTCTCACCTGGCTCCTTGGTTTACTGAGGAGCTGAGGGAGATGAAGCGCCGGAAAAGACGCCTAGAGAGTAGTTGGAGGGCTAGTCTTTCTGAATCAGACCAGACACTGGTAAGATCTCATATTAAGACTTACCTAGTGGCGATAAAAGCAGCAAAATGTACCCATTTTGCTGCTCTTATTGCATCATCAGATAATCACCCGGCCGCCCTGTTTAGGGTGACCCGCTCCCTGCTCCACCAGGAAGCGCGGGAGGACCCCTTGGAGGGAAGAGCTGAGGATTTTGTTCAATATCTGCATGACAAAATCACTCAGATTCGGGAAGGTCTGGACTCCGACTGGGTAAGTCCAGCGAGGGTGACGGAGGCAGGTCTTGAGAATGTTATCTGGGACGAGTTTGATCCTGTGACCCCAGATGACGTGGACAGGATTCTGGGTAGACTGAACGCGACCACATGTTTGTTGGACCCGTGTCCCTCCTGGTTAGTACTGGCTTCCTGGGAGGTGACGCGAGGCTGGCTCCAGGGGATTATAAATGCTTCATTGGGTGAGGGTACCTTCCCTGCCGCCTTGAAGGAGGCGGTGGTGAGGCCTCTCCTCAAGAAGCCTTCCCTGGACCCGGCAGTATTGGCTAATTATCGTCCAGTCTCCAACCTTCGCTTCATTGCGAAGGTTGTTGAGAGTGTGGTTGTGCAACAGCTTCCCCAGTACCTGGATGAAACGTTGTATCTAGATCCGTTCCAGACGGGTTTCAGGCCTGGGTACAGCATGGAAACGGCATTGGTCGCGTTGGTTGATGATCTCTGGAGGGCTCGGGACAGGGGTTGCTCCTCTGTCCTGGTCCTGTTAGATCTCTCAGCGGCTTTTGATACCATCGACCATGGTATCATGCTGCACCGGTTGGAAGAGTTGGGGGTGGGAGGCACCGTATTAGGGTGGTTCTCCTCCTTTCTCTCCGACCGGTCGCATTCTGTGTTGACAGGGGGGCAGAGGTCGACCCCGAGGCCCCTCATATGTGGGGTGCCGCAGGGATCGGTCCTCTCGCCCCTTTTGTTCAACATTTATGTAAAGCCGCTGGGCGAGATCATCCGTGGTTTCGGGGTGAAGTACCATCAGTACGCTGACGACACCCAGCTGTACATCTCCACCCCGGACCACCCCAACGATGCCCTTGAAGTGATGTCCCGGTGCCTGGAGGCCATGCGGATCTGGATGGGGAGGAACAGGCTCAGGCTCAACCCATCCAAGACTGAGTGGCTGTGGTTTCCGACGTCCCGATATAGTCAGCTGGTGCCATCGCTGGCTATTGGGGGTGAATCATTGGCCACCACGGAAAGGGCTCGCAACTTGGGCGTCCTCCTGGATTCACGGCTGTCTTTAGAAGAGCACTTGACAGCCGTGACCGGGAGGATTTTTCATCAGGTTCACCTGATCCGCCAGTTGCGTCCCTTTCTAGATCGGGACTCCCTACACACAGTCACTCATGCCCTCGTCACCTCTCGTCTGGACTATTGTAACGCTCTCTACATGGGGCTCCCCTTGAGGTGCACTCGGAGGCTCCAACTGGCGCAGAGTGCGGCTGCGCGGGACCGCCTGCTACCACCAATAGCCTCCCACCGGCCAGTACGGTCCCATAGAGAGGGGCTCCTCCGGGTGCCGTCGGCCAAACAATGTCGGCTGGCGGCCCCCAGGGGGAGAGCCTTCTCTGTGGGGGCACCTATGATCTGGAACGAGCTGCCCCCGGAGATACGGAGGATCCCGGATCTTCGCACCTTCCGTCGCGCGCTTAAAACGTTTTTATTTCATCAAGCTGGCCTGGCCTAAATCATCTCCTCTTTTAAATTTAAATTTTAAACATAAATTTTAATCTGTTTAATTATGGGGTATTTTAAAATTCAGCCTAAATTATTTAATTTGTTTTAATTTATTTTAGATTTTGTATTTCCTGTGTTTTATCTTCTGGCTGTTCACCGCCCTGAGTCCTTTGGGAGAAGGGCGGCATAGAAATTTAATAAAATAAAAATAAATAAAATAAAATAAAAATCAGTGTCAGGAATACAGGAGGGGGATAAAGAAAAGCAAAATGAACAAGAGATTGAAACTCAGGCCAAGCAGATGGAGATGGAGGTAATGGAAAAACGACAAGTTATAGAGGGCTTTTTGGATGAGCTGCTTTTGGATTCTCCTTCAGAGGCTATAGCTGGATCACCTATAAATACAAGAGAGACGGCTTTGGATCTCGATTTGATGTCTTATCAAGTTAAAAACCAGCATGTAATTCAATCAGCTGATATACAAGTCCTAGAAAGACAACCAGGGTGGAGATCTAAACCACAACAAGTTAAGAAAAGAAGAAGCAGGTTCTACAAAACTAAAAAATTTTAAACTACAATTCTTTTTTAGCCAACAGATTAATGCCAGTTATTTAAGAGATGATTAAATATAATAAGCGGGATTTATAGAAGGCTGATACATGAAAATATAGCTGAGGCAAATTACAGACTTATACTATTTTGAGAAGAATAACAGATCTCTGCAGTGCTGGTGTTTTTGGGATGTGGAAGATGGCCTGTGATTGAGCGGATTGGAACTTTCTATTTTGGACTCTCTGAAAAACGGATTACGTATATGTTGAGCTATAAGGCAAGAGAACTATGGAATTGGGGCATGCAGATGATCTGGCTGTTACCCTAACGTGGTTGTTGGAATTAATAATCTAGACAAAAGACATTACAGAAGATACCATATGGAATATAAATATAAAGTCACTTGGGTTTTTTTTTATATATACAGAAATACTTATTAATGATGGGGGCAGATGGTAATTGAAGATACTGAATATACTGTTGGAAGCAGGACTTGATGTTACCCTAACATGGTCGATGGAATTAACAATCTATTTGAAAGACATTACAGAAGATACTATATGGAATACAAATTTAAAGTCATTTGAGGGTTTTATTTATATATGGAAATATCTTTTAGTGATACGGGCAGAAGAATAAAGATATTAAATATATTATGTATGGTAGACCTGTAGGAAAGTGGGTGAAACAAAATTGATATGGTACAAGGTGATAGGTAACGTTACTGATTGCTTAGTTTAGGAAAAGGGATGTTATGTTTAGATATTAATATACTTAAAAGATTTGAATTAAGAGATATATGTATGGGGGTGGAGGAAATGGGTAGATTATGCGTAGAATAAATGCCAAATTAGGATCTATTATATAGTTTTATAGCCGAATGCTGTTTTGAAATGTATAGTATATGGGGGATATAATAATAATGTTAGAAAGAAATGTTTAGCACATAGGGGGTGGTGTAAAAGGGTGGTAAAGTATTATATAATGTGATATTAATTTGGATTTCATCTTGCAGAAGCCATGGGGGGAGGGGAGGGGGAGGGGGGTTAGGGAGGGGGGGAAAGGGGGAAAAATTTGTATTTGAAAAACTTTTTCAATAAAAAAAACAAATACAATCTACGAAAACAAATATATATGTGTTTGTGTCTCTCTCTCTCTCTCTCTCTCTCTCTCTCTCTCTGTGTGTGTGTGTGTGTGTGTGTTTTCGTAGATTTTCACGGATACAGGTATGCAAGTCTTGGTGTATTCAGGTCTTTTCCCATGTAAGATTGAGAGTATCTTGGCGACGTTTCGACGAGGTCCCACGTCTTCAGGCTGGTGTCTTCAGCTTCATGCATGTGTGAGCAAAGTGTGATCGGAGATGCTGTCTCTCTATAAATACCGGTGGGGAGGTGTGGAGTGCTGGCTTTGTTGTTGTAAGCGGGTTGGTTGGCTGTGTTGTTACATCTTGATTAGTTGATGGAGTTGATGTTTGCAGATTAGCCGGCTGTTTCATAACATCCTGTGTGGGCGAGGTCCTAGCTGTGTGCCCATTAGGCTTTTGTGTTTTAATGACCTGGGTAATGGGCCATGTGGCAGCATCCTGAGCTCCAGTGTTGTGACATCCTGAGTCCTGAGCTGCAACATCCTGGGTAGTTGGCTGTGTTGTAGCATCCTGAGTTTTAGTGTTGTAATATCCTGAGTTCTGTGATGTATTGTCTTGAGCAGATGGCTGTGATGCAACATCCTGGGCTTTGGTTTGGCTCCGAGTCTGAGGTCTTGTCATGTGCTCATGGCATGAATTTTATTGGTAATATGTGTTTGAAGCTGAATGTTGATATGGCCTATAGGCTAATCAATATATATATATAAAGTTCTCCCTTGCTGGGGAAGCAGAAAAACCACTCCTTTTCAAGAGCCAAAGCTTCCCTGAGGATTTAGCCCAAGAAAGATCTTGAGAGAACTCACATTCAGCCAGAAAACTCCAGTTTTGAGACAGAGCTCCAATTTGAAAAAGAGATGCATATTCATATGTTCTCCCTTGCTTATGGAACCAGAATGACTAGTTACATTATACACAACTCTGCTTTACAAACACTGTCAAAAAGCTTCTTTGCTTGCAAAACGCTGCCCTAAATACCAATCATTAGGTTAGAAATGGTGGAATAGTAAGGTGCCAGAGCACCTTGAGGAATTAAAATAATTACCTCTTTAAACTCCTCATGCAACACTTGCATCATTGATTTCAGATCTGCATGCATAGCCTGCATAGTGTTTGTTTTTTCTGGTTGTAATTAAGCATCCAATGTCCTCTGCCCAGAGGGACTCGAAGCAGCTGAAGAGGACACTGACGTTGGTGCTGACATTGTTTTCCTCATCTTAAATCTTTTTAATATTTGTAATCCACAAGAAAAGGGAAAAGTAATAATCAATTGTAATCCAAGGATGAAAAAAAAACAACAACCAGCAATAAAAGAAAGCCAAAAAACCAAAAAAGAAATAAAACATAACTTATAATCGAAAAATCCAAAAGAAAAACTAAACCAAAAAATGTCAATCTTTTGGTTACCACCTTTAAAGCGCTCCATGGCTTAGGACCTGGTTATCTACGGGACCGCCTGCTACCACCAATAGCCTCCCACCGGCCAGTACGGTCCCATAGAGAGGGGCTCCTCCGGGTGCCGTCGGCCAAACAATGTCGGCTGGCGGCCCCCAGGGGGAGAGCCTTCTCTGTGGGGGCACCTACGATCTGGAACGAGCTCCCCCCGGAGATACGGAGGATCCCGGATCTGCGCACCTTCCGCCGCGCGCTTAAAACGTTTTTATTTCATCAAGCTGGCCTGGCCTAAATCTTCTCCTTTTTAAAATTTTAAAATTTAAATTTTAAACACTAATTTTAATTTGTTTAATTATGGGATATTTTTAAAATTTAGCCAAATTGTTTAATCTGTTTTAATCTATTTTAAATTTTGTATTTCTGTGTTTTATCTTTTGGCTGTTCACCGCCCTGAGTCCTTCGGGAGAAGGGCGATATAGAAATTTACTAAAATAAAAATAAAATTATTTTCTTCAGGTTCTTCAGACCTTAATCGTTTAGTATCCCGCAAAAAGGAGTGATGTATCAATAAATTGTAATCCACAAAGGCCCACCAAACCCAGTTGTTTTATAATCTTTAAGGGAGAGTTCACATAGTTCACAGAGCCAGGAAAAAAAAAGAAAAAGAAAGAAAGAAAGAGGAAAAAACCCCGCATAAAAGCCTTGCTTATATTTCCCTTTGAATTTCAAGAGCTAAGCTATTTGAAAATATGACTTTAAAAAGTCTCAGTCTTATGCTCTCTATCTCAGTTTTCAATTTTCAGTCTAACCAACTTATATTAACAAAGATATTCTAGCAGTCAATTCATATCTTTGTTTACAGAATTTCTCAAGGCTAAATCTGCTGTTCCCAGCTTCCACTTCCAACTTCTGCCAGTAGATGGCCCTCTCACTCTGCTTCTCTCTCTTTCTCCTATCCTTTCTCTCTTTCCGGTTCTGTTCTGACCTAGGCTTCCTTAGACAGTATACAGCACAAACTTAGTCCCAGCAGATCTCTTTAATTCAGATGGCTGTGAATTATTGTCATTCCCAGTTGAAAGGCTTATCAAACAGTCTTGCAGGGGAGTGTTTACTGCCAGAGAACTAATTGCCACATGCAGGGCAAGGCCAAACTTAGCACAGAATCAAACGGAACTTTTCCACAGCTTTTACCAACCAGATGAACTAATTGCTTCCTGCAAAAGCTCATGTCCTGTTTGCTTCTCTTTTATGTCTTATGGGAGGGGCCAGTCATCGCCAAGCCTTACCCCCAAGTCGACCCTGTTTTCTTAATTGTTCCTGTCTCCTGGCAGCTCTGCGCATGCGCACACTGGGAACAGGCTCATGCTGTTCTTCTGCCTTGCTGATGTCAGACTCCGGAGACTCCGGAGGTAGCAAAGAACTACCAGATGGCCTTGGCCCCCTCTCTACCTCCAACTCAGAGCCATTGTCCGAGCCTTCCCCAGACTCCAGGACTGGCCCACGTTCCTCCCCAACCTCCTCACTGTCTGAATCTGCTGCCAGCTCTGGCCACTGGTGGGCCACAACAGGTTCGGACCTTAGAGGGAAAAAAATAATAACAATAATATAATACAAAAATACAAAAAAGGCAGCTCTATTTATCCAAATATTGTGGTGGTCAAAGCTTCTCTACAGTACAATAATATATTTGAGGCTCCCAGTCCAGCTTTTAAGTCCAAAATATTTTCACTTTTTTTTCTAAAAGTTTTAGCTTCCTGTTCCAAAATGGCAAAAGCTCTTCTTGCCACTTTTCAGGGGAGGTGGAGGGAAAAAAACCAAATCCACCTCCTTTTGGAGCCCCACTTACACCAGCTGTTTCCCCAGGGGACTTTCACCCCACTTCTAGCAAAAAAAAAAAAAGTTGGAAATCTCTCATCCAGATCAATCACACTGACAGTCTCTCTCTTCAAAGCTTCCTTCCTGTGTCTGCCCCAGCTTCGGTCCAGCCCTTGATGGCTGTCTCTTCCACTCCGTCAGCTTTAAGAGCCTTCTCTGGGTCAATTAGGGAGTTTGCAGACTCCTCATGACCCCACACAGTGTGCTCTCTTCCTCAATCACCCCTCCAAGGCATTTCCGGTCCCAACAGAACCCCTTGGAGTGCCCAAGAGATGCGTCGTCTTGCCGTGACACTAGCCACGCCCCCTGCTAGCCACTCCCCTGCTAGCCATGGAAAAATAGGGAAAGTAGAAGATAAATTAGAGAAAGAAGAAGACAAACTGGAGAATGTCCAACAAATGATGACAAAAAAATGAACAACGTATACAGAAAGTAGAAGAAGTCAAAAAAATGGAGAAAAAGGTGGATGAAGTTGACTCACTCTGGCAAACAAAAATAAAGAAAGAATAATAATCTCTTTAGAAATGGACCGGGCTGACTATTATCTACGGTTTCAGAATATCGAGGAAGAAAAAGGAGAAAATTTAGCAGAAATAATGGCAGCGTTGAGGCAGACCAAATTCTGATATTGGCTAAACTTCGAATATTAATGTCCTAAAACTTTGGCCAAGGCTGAAGTTCCTCTTCCGTGCCGATAAAAGGTTGCTGGATTGACGAAGGTATTTGACGAAGGTACTTATCTGTAAAAAGGTAAAATGACCCAAAACAGATGCATCCTGTTACTCACTGTTTATTGTACCCCAAATGTCATGTATATCCCCGGATAACAAATGCTGCTTCCTTTATTACCCTTGAGGCATCTTCCAGTCCCTTATCTTCTTATGTTTTGTCTTGAGACACTGACCAGAGAACATGAATGTGTTAGTGGGTGTTTATTATTTCCTCTCCTCTTTGATCCTTGCAAACTGATGGAGGTTAGTTCCTACGTGTTAAATGTAATGCTCCCTGATATGCATATGCAATTGGATTGTATAAATACTTGTCATGAAGGACCCCTCGGGGTTCAGACTTTTTGTTTGCCTTTGGGCTGTTTGAACCATGCACAATAAACTCTTTCCTGCATTGAAGAGCTTGGCCTGGTCCCATTTCTTTTCCTGCAACAGCGTTATGGGCGGATGCCCTACAAGTGGATAAAGAAAATTTGTTGGCAGACATTGATGAAATATTTAGAGTCAGCATCAGATATGCGGTGAAACATAGACTTCCTAGAGAGGTACATGTGAGATTTACAAAAAAAGCAATGAAGGCAGAAATTTTACAAAGAGTGAGAGAGCCTTTAAAATATAAGGAGAAGGAAATCGTAGTACTAAAACAGGTTCCGAGGAGAGTAAGAGATATAAGAAGAGAGTACCAGTTTTTAACAAAGCAATTAATGAAGCATGGAGTAAATTTTAGATGGTTGATCCCAGAGGGAATATTGGTGACCTGGATGGAGCAAAGACACAGACTGGATTCTATAGAAAAATCAGAACAATTCTATGAGCAATATTTTGGACTGCCAGAGGAAATGGGTATAAGTGACAAAGGAGAGGCAAAATGATGAGAAGAAGCAATAGAAGAGAGGTGTGTGCAACAAGAAGAAGATAAAAGAGATCAAGAGGAAGTAGCGATAAGAGAGGGGGCAAGGGCGAAAGAACCAAGAGAGATAAGAATGACTAGAACGGCAAATCCTATCTACAAATAATCATGGAAGAAGAAGTTAAATTAATATCAATTAACATAAATGGACTGAAACAAATTCAAATAGACCTGGAAAAGTGGAAGAACCTACAATTATCACTGGTAGGTAGAGTAGCAACAATTAAAATGAACATATTGCCAAGACTATTGTATGTCAGCACTTCAACCTGCATTTACTCTAGTGCTGACATAAGAAGGAAACTTGACATTGTACTTATTCCAAACAATCCCGATAACATTGGAAAAAATTTTTTTGAGGAACTTAATAAAATAATATACAAATATATTTGGCAAGGGAAAAAAGAAAGAATTGGCCTGAAAATGATGCAAGATATAAGAAGCAGAGGTGGTTTTGGCCTACCAAACTGGGAATTGTATTACCAGGCGGCGGTATTAACATGGATGAAAGAGTGGATTGTATTGAGGAATACAAGATTATTGACTTTTGAAGGACATGATTTACAATTGGAGTGGCATGCTTTTCTGTGGTATGGGAAAAATAAGATACATGGATATTTTCAGAGACATTATATAAGAAATGCACTAATGTTGGTATGGGAGAAAACTAAAGAACAACATTATTTGAGGATACCGGTCTGGCTTTCAACAATGAAAGCATTGATTCACCCAAATGTTATTAATATGGGAAATATTGTTAGGTACAAAGACAGTTTGAATGAAAAGGGGGAACTGAAAACGAAAGAGGAATTGAGTGAGTAAGGGATCAATTTAACATGGTATGCACAAGTGCAGATACATTCTAGATATGAGAAAGATGCAAAATCACAGGGTTTTTATAAAGAACCAACAGAGTTAGATAAAATCCTAACAGGAACAGAAGAAAGATTAATAAAGAAACTGTATAATTATTTACTGGGTGAAAAGCTAGCAGAGGAACAAGTAAAGGAGACAATGATAGCATGGGTGAAAAATTTTGGTTATACGATAGAACTAGATAAATGGCAGAAACTATGGGACAGGAATTATAAATTAACAATGTCAACTGTATATAAAGAGAATTTATATAAGATGTTTTATAGAAGGCATCTTCCACTGGCGAGGTTGGCAAAGATGTTTAAAGACAAATCAGCTAAATGTTGGAAGTGCCACCAGATACCTGGATCTTATTATCATATGTGGTGGACATGTGGAGAAGCAAAGAAGTATTGGACAAAAATAAATATATGGTTGGAAAAGATGATAAAACAACGTATTGAGTTTAAAACAGAAATATTTTTGTTGGGGATCTTGCCTGAAACTTATAACAAAGAATATATATATTTAATTATTTGTGTATTAAAAGCAGCTAGTATTTGCACAATATTGGAAAAGTGAAGAGATTCCTACTGAAGAGAAGGTGATTAGGAAAATATTAGAAAGTGCAGAAATGAATAGACTAACACTAGCAATTAAAGGGAAAGAACAAACTGATTATTATATGATATGGGAAGCATTTTACCAATAGTTAGAGAATAAAAAAGGAAATTGGAAATTAAAGAAGACAATAAGAAGACTAGAAAATACATTAAGATAGAGATAAGAATAAAATGGCAATTGATAACATGAGTATGATGAGAATAACCATGTTTAATGTTATTATTGTATTTTTATTAGAAGATATGTTAAGAAGGAAATGAAGAGTTACACAAGGTATAATTGTTCAATGTATATAATTTGTGGAAGGATGTTGCACAGAAATATTTGTACCCAGACGACACACTGCTTAAGGAGAGATGAAATGTACCCGGGGGTCCATAGAGACCCTAGCCAACCCTGTAGGGGTTGTTGAAGAAGAGAGGACACTCTACGAACCACAGGGAGTCCACAAAACCCTGTGGGAGCAGAGGAAATCCTCTCAGACCAGTGAGGAGTGACAGGCAGCCATTATGAGCTGTCAGAAGCTGCCGCAGCCAGATCAAAAAGTTAAAAGAAGAAGATTGTCGAGCAGTGTGTTTTTTTTTTTTTAATTTGATTTATATGCCGCCCTTCTCCGGAGACTCAGGGCGGCTTACAATGCGTTAAGCAATAGCCTTCATTCTTTTGTATATTTTTATACAAAGTCAGCTTATTGCCCCCACAAACTGGGTCCTCATTTCACCTACCTTAGAAAGGATGGAAGGCTGAGTCAACCTTGAGCCTTGGAGAGATTTGAACCAGCAGAAATTGCAGGCAGCTGTGTTAATAACAGGGTGCACTAAACCCCTGTACTATCAAGGCTCTTGTGTGTTTGTTCTAGGTGAGATTTTTCTGACCTCTACTTCAAAAGAAAAGACTTGGCTCTCCCTCAAATTGAATTAAGTTGAGAGTGAAACTAAAGAATAGGAGGTGGGATTTAAACTTTCCACCTCCGGAGTTGGCAGCAAAAAAGCACTTAGTCATTAATAAAAAAAGACTCAGAAGAATTTACTATTTTGCTACAAGAAATGTGGAAGAAATAGGAGGCTGAGGTATTAGTGGGGTTGAATCTCTGTTGTCCTCTTTTCACAAAAATTTTGAAACTTTTGACTATAAAAAGGAAAAAAACTTTAAGCCTTAAAAGTAAGGAGTGATCGGACCAAATCGGAGGAAACAGAACAAGTGCGCCATCTACTGGTACTTGCTGGCAGAGAAAGTGTTTAAAGTGAAAGGACTTTTGAATAGACATGAACTTGGGATGTGTATTATTCTTTTTAATTAAAATTAATTAAAATAATTTATTTTTAAAAAGTATTTTTGAATTGGCTATTTGGATAGAAGTGGTAAAAAGAGAGATAGAGGAATTTAGTAGCGATAGTTTGGCCATAAAAAGCTCATTGAAGCTGGGAGATAACTGGGAGGGAATAGTGGAATACTTGGGTGTGTGTTGTGAAGCTACTGTTTATCTTATGTGCTAAGACTGAAAGATGAAGAAAACTACTTTGGCCCTCTCTTCAGCAGCAGCATCGGCTGCCCCAAGTCCGACAAGCCAGAGATCCTTGGACATTTTTTTATTGCAGGAAAGAAATGCAATGCAAGCGGAAACAAAAGTGATGTTCCAATCAATACAGGAGTCAATGGCCAAACTACATGAAAGAATACAGAAAATGGATGATAAAGTGGAAAATATCCAACAAAGAATGATAAAGAATGAAGAAAGAATTTAAAAAGTTGAGGAAAAATCAGAACAAACCAAGAGAAATGTGGATGAAATGGATCAGAGACTAACACAAGTGGACAAGAGCCTGGAGGCCTTGATAATATCCCTGGAGATGGAAAAAGCTGAACACTTCCTAAGATTCCAAAACATAGAAGAAGAGAAGGGAGAAGACCTCCCTGATAAAATGGCAGAGTTGTTGGCTGAAGTCTTGGAAGTAACCAAGCAGGAGGTATTATCAGAGATGGATGAATCCTTTCTGGTCCATACAGGCTATGTAAGGAGAAAAAGACTCCCCAGAGAAGTACAAATTTGGTTTCTGAAAAAAACGACCAGAATGGAAATACTTCAAAAAGTGAAAGGAAAGCCAATGGTGTATAAAGGAAAAGAAATAAGGATTCTAAAACAGATTCCGAGAAGAGTGCGAGACATAAGAAGAGAATACCAATTTCTGGCAAGAAAATTGATCAAATATGACATACATTTTAGGTGGCTTATACCTGAAGGTCTATTGGTGACTTGGCATGAAGAAAGGTATAGGTTAGATTCAATAGATAAGTGTTGTGGCCCGCCGGTAGCCAGCAGAGCTGGCAGCAGAGTCAGATAGTGAGGAGGTTGGGGAGGAACTTGGGCCAGTCCTGGGGGCTGGGGAAAGCTCGGAAGAGGGTTCTGCATCGGAGGCAGAGAAGGGGCCAAGGCCATCTGATAGTTATGTGCAGTCTCTGGAGTCTGACAGCAGCGAGGCAGAAGAACAGTGGGAGCCTGTTCCCAGTGTGCACATGCGCAGAGCTGCCAGAAGACAGGAACAATTAAGAAAACAGGGTTGACTTGGGAGTAAGGCTTGGAGATGATTGGCCCCTCCGAAGCAAGGGTCCCCAAAACATGGACAGAGGCAATTATAACATTGATACCTAAAGGAAATTCTGATTTATTGCAAATAAAAAATTACAGACTGATCATTGTTACAGATCATTGTTAAATGTAGATTACAAAATCTATGCCTCAATAATTGCAGAAAGACTGAAAAGATTTTTAAATGACTTCATACACACAGACCACAATGGATTCCTACCTAAGAGGCAAATCAAAAATAACATGTGGATGATTCTGAACACACTAGAATATTATGAGGCACATTCGGGAAAGCAGATAGCTATGATTTTTCTTTTTTTTTTTTTTTTTTTTGTAAATATTTTTTATTTATTTTTTCAAATTTAAATATAAAAACATAACTTTCAAGAGCAAAAATCTCGATCCGGTCATAGATGGTTACCACACTTACATTCCTTTCACAAGCTCAATTCACAATTTCCATTACATCTTTTATAAATAAACAAAAAAAGAAAAGAAAAGAACATAAAAAAGAAATTCAAAACTTAAGAAAAAACCAATTTTACCTCAAATTTCACATTTTCATCTATATAAATCCATTATATCTATCCAAAATTAGTTTCAAATTCACTTTCACTCATTTTTACATCTGCATAACAATTCTAAACATATCTTTATTCTTCTTTACCTTATATCTTATACAAGTCGTATCAAAATAATTTTTACAATATTCTAACCTCTTGTTAAGTGTTTACCTTACAATTTTATCACCATTTATTCTTAGTTTCAATTCAATACCACTCCATTTTTATTATATTTTATAAAACAACATTTTATCTAATTTTAATCCTTTGACCCTTATCCTCAAATCAGTTTACCTTAGGTTTTTTTTTCCCAGTTTACATATTACACAGATTTCTCTCAAAGGCATATTTTATTTACTCCAATTTCTAATATATTTTCCACTATATCTCCCTCTAATATTTAACTATCTTCCAGCTTATTCTATTTGATTAATTCTCAGCTTGATCCCCTCCAAAACACCAACTATTTAGTTGATTTTAGAATAGTTCCTCATCTCCTCCAACTCTCCTCCTATTTGTTTGACTGTTTCCAGCATTTTGTGGGCTGATTTCCAGCATAGTCTCCTCCTTAACTCCCTCCATTATTTGGCTGATTTCCAGCATAGTCTCCTCCAACTCTCCTCCTATTTGTTTGGCTGTTTCCAGCATTTTAAATTAATTTCCAACATATTTCCACCGAGTCTCAAACTCTTATCTAGTTGGTATCCATCCCACACATTTTAACTGTAATATAATTATCTGTTTTATATCATTTTTCCATCCTGCTCTTTCAATTTAAATCTCAGTATATTTCATAATAGTCATCATTTCCAAATTGTATTACCTTAATTCAAGACTAATCACTAGCATCTGTGTATCTTGTATTTTGTTCAATCAATCCTTATTCATCAGTTTAACATTTGTTTGCAAATTAAAATTAAAGCATATTACATCAAACGGTACATTTTCTTAAAATTTTCCTGCCTCAAAATATATTCTTCTTTATTATTTTTATCCCCTTGATATCATCCACTATTTTAATAGCCACCTCTTATTTTCTATTTTTATTATTTCCCAACCCTTCCTGTTTTTATCCAAAAATCATATACACCTAGGCTTTTAAACTTTATCATATATACATAGGCTTTTAAACTTTACATTTCTGTTAGTCACATTTAAATTTATCCACTTTAATTCTTCCTTTTCTTCCTTTTCCTCTCTGTCCAAAGTGCTCTATTTCAAGGTTCATCAGTTCAAAGTAAAGAATTTCTGTATGTCCCTTTAAAACTTTTAAAATGTCTGATCCAAGCGTAGTGCATCAGCTTCCTGTCTTTGTTAACTACGCCACACCTAGTTTTGTCAGTCTCCATTGTTAAAATCCAAAATGTTCTTTCTTTCTTCTTTCTTCTTTCTTAAAATCATCTGGGACAGAGTAGGAATCTCCAAAATCCTTATATCCAATATTAATTTCAAGTAATCCAAGGTAAAAACCCAATTAACATGTTTCTTTTCCACCCAGAAAGGGAAATCTCTTTAATCCACTTCTCTGTTTAATCACTACAGACTCCATGGCTATTTTATAGCCATCCATCTCTATCTTCATTAGCTTCATTTTCTTTTAGAGGCATTAATTCTCAGGAATATCCATTTCTCCTTTCCACTCCAGTTAAAGGCACAGTCAAATTTCAGAAATTTATTAATACCAAATCATCCAGTTTAAGTTTACTGCAACAAAATTCAATTTGGGTCTTTTACCCATTTTTTTTCCTTTTCAATCTTTAAGCCCCACAGTCCAACAGCCGCTTTTAATTTTGGGGTCTTATTTTCCAATAATTCCAAATAGGTACATTATTGCCTGGGTTGGTGTCACTCACCCGGCTTCTTGATTTTTGCTCTTTCTTCATCTTCTTCCTCCAGCACAATCCTTGTTCCCGGTTGCTGCAGTTTCAGGGCAGCCACCATGGCTGCCATCCTGCTGCCGCTGGCGTGAAGGAGAAGCCTCCGGCCCCGAGGAACCCGCCCGTTCATCTCGGCTGCCCAAGGCGTTCCTTCTTGTCCCCCTGTCCCTACAAGACAGGGGAGGTCCGCAGACCTATCGGCGGCAGCTTAGCAGAGGGGATTTGGCAGGGCTCAGTGGAGCTCGCCATTTCCCCATCTGTGTCCCCGCGGCGCCAACTGGAAGTGTCCCAGCTATGATTTTTCTTGATGCACAGAAAGCATTTGATAAGTTGGCAGTTTATGTTTGTACAATTAAAATATATGGACTTTGGAGAGAAATTTACCAACATGATCAAAACGCTATACCATAGACAAACAGCAAAGGTGGTTATAAATGGTGACATGACTGAGAATTTCAACATAACGAAAGGCACAAGACAAGGTTGTCCCCTATCCCCACTGGCTAATACCTCTAAGGTCAGTACCTTAGAGGTATTATTTATTTATTTTATTTATTTATTTATTTATTTATTAGATTTTTATACCGCCCCCTCTCCCGAAGGACTCGGGGCGGTGCACAGCCAAAGTTAAAAAACATACAATATAAACAATTAAAATACGTTTAAAACAGAATTAAATCTAAAATGGCTCCCCAATTTAAAATGCCTTACCCATACCCCTATAAAAAAGACGAATTTAAAATTTAAAAATTTAAAATTTCCACATTTAAAAAGGGGGAAGATTTAGGCCAGGCCAGCTTGATAAAATAGAAAAGTCTTAAGCGCGCGGCGGAAGGTGCGCAGATCCGGGATCCTACGTATCTCCGGGGGGAGCTCGTTCCAAATCGTAGGTGCCCCCACAGAGAAGGCTCTCCCCCTAGGGGCCGACAGCCGACATTGTTTGGCCGACGGCACCCGGAGGAGCCCCTCTCTATGGGAGCGTACTGGCCGGTGGGAGGCTATTGGTGGTAGCAGGCGGTCCCGTAAATAACCAGGTCCTAAGCCATGGAGCGCTTTAAAGGTGATAACCAGAACCTTGAAGCGCACTCGGAAGACCACCGGGAGCCAGTGCAGCTCGCGCAGGAGAGGTGTCACATGGGAACTCCATGTCGCTCCCATCACCACCCGCGCGGCCGCACTCTGCGCCAGTTGGAGCCTCCGAGTGCACCTCAAGGGGAGCCCCATGTAGAGAGCGTTGCAGTAATCCAGACGAGAAGTAACGAGGGCATGGGTGACTGTGTGTAGGGAGTCCCGATCTAGATAGGGACGCAACTGGCGGATCAGGCGAACCTGATGAAAAATCCTCCCGGACACGGCCGTCACATGCTCTTCTAACGACAGCCGTGAATCCAGGAGGACACCCAAGTTGCGAGCCCTATCCGTGGGGGCCAATGATTCGCCCCCAATAGTCAGCGATGGCATTAGCTGACTATATCGGGACGTCGGAAACCACAGCCACTCGGTCTTGGATGGGTTGAGCCTGAGCCTGTTCCTCCCCATCCAGATCCGTACGGCCTCCAGGCACTGGGACATCACTTCAAGGGCATCGTTGGGGTGATCCGGGGTGGAGATGTACAGCTGGGTGTCGTCAGCGTACTGATGGTACTCCACCCCAAAACCACGGATGATCTCGCCCAGCGGCTTTACATAAATGTTGAACAAAAGGGGCGAGAGGACCGATCCCTGCGGCACCCCACATATGAGGGGCCTCGGGGTCGACCTCTGCCCCCCTGTCAACACAGACTGCGACCGGTCGGAGAGAAAGGAGGAGAACCACCTTAGTACAGTGCCTCCCACCCCCAACTCTTCCAACCGGTGCAGCATGATACCATGGTCGATGGTATCAAAAGCCGCTGAGAGATCTAACAGGACCAGGACAGAGGAGCAGCCCCTGTCCCGAGCCCTCCAGAGATCATCAACCAACGCGACCAATGCCGTTTCCGTGCTGTACCCAGGCCTGAAACCCGACTGGAACGGATCCAGATACGACACTTCATCCAGGTACTGGGGAAGCTGTCCCGCAACCACACTCTCAACAACCTTCGCCACAAAACGAAGGTTGGAGACTGGACGATAATTAGCCAATATTGCCGGGTCCAGGGAAGGCTTCTTGAGGAGGGGCCTCACCACCGCCTCCTTAAGGGCGGCGGGGAAGACACCCTCACCCAATGAAGCATTTATAATCCCCTGGAGCCAGCCTCGCGTCACCTCCCGGGAAGCCAGCACTAACCAGGAGGGACACGGGTCCAACAAACATGTGGCCGCGTTCAATCTACCCAGAATCCTGTCCACGTCATCTGGGGTCACAGGATCAAACTCATCCCAGATAACAGTCTCAAGACCTGCCTCCGTCACTCTCGGTGGATCTACCCAGTCAGAGTCCAGACCTTCCCGAATCTGAGTGATTTTGTCATACAGATACTGAACAAAGTCCTCGGCTCTTCCCTCCAAGGGGTCCTCCCGCGCTTCCTGGTGGAGCAGGGAGCGGGTCACCCTAAACAGGGCGGCCGGGCAATTATCTGATGACGCAATAAGAGCAGCAAAATGCGTACATTTTGCTGCTTTTATCGCCACTAGGTAAGTCCTAATATGGGATCTAACCAGTGTCCGGTCCGATTCAGAAAGACTAGCTCTCCAACTACTCTCTAGGCGTCTTTTCCGGCGCTTCATCTCCCTCAGCTCCTCGGTAAACCAAGGAGCAAGGCGAGATCCGCGCCGGGTCAGAGGCCGCAAAGGCACGACTCGATCCAGGGCCCCAGCGGCCGCCCTATCCCAGGCGGCCACTAGGTCTCCAGTCGAGGCGTGAGCCAGAACCTCAGGAATTGGCCCAAGCTCCGTCTGGAACCTATCGGGTTCCATCAGGCGCCTGGGGCGGTACCATCTTATCGGTTCCGCCTCCCTGCAGCGGGGTGCCGCGGTACGAAGGTCAAGGCGAAGGAGAGAGTGATCCGACCATGACAAGGGCTCGATGACTACATCCCCTATCTCAAGATCACTCAACCACTGTCCAGAGACAAAAAGCAAGTCCAGTGTGTTTCCCCCAGTGTGCGTAGGGCCATGAATTAGTTGGGTCAGATCCATGGCCGTCATGGAAGCCATGAACTCCCGAGCCACCTCAGACGTCTCGCCCACGGACGGCAGGTTGAAATCCCCCATGACCATAAGTCTGGGGGTATCAACCGCCACCGCAGCAATAACGTTGAGTAGCTCAGGCAGGGTTGCTGCCACGCGGCAGGGAGCCAGGTACGTGATCAGCAAGCCCATCTGAACCCCATGGCCCCACTTCACAAGGAGGGACTCACAACCAGCTGTCTGAGGTACAGTGGTCTCCCTGGGCCTAAGGCCTTCTCTAATAATAACCGCTACTCCCCCGCCCCTCCCTTGTGACCTCGGCTGATGGAATGCGCGGAAGCCTGGTGGGCACATTTCTACCAGAGGGACCCCTCCCTCCGGGCCCAACCAGGTCTCCGTAATACCCGCCAGGTCCGCTCCCCCCTCCTGAACAAGATCACAGATGAGGGATGCCAGACAAGATAATGAAATAAAAGGTATGAGAATTAAGTATAAATTACAGGCCTTTGCCAATGACTGGGTGTTTATTTTAGAAGACCCAGAGGAAACAGGACCTAAATTAATTACAAAAATAGAAGAATATGGGGCGGTTGCAGGTTTGAAAATAAATAAAAACAAAAATATTGGTTAAAAACTTTACAGATAAACAAAAGAGAGAATGTACAAGAATAATGAACGTGCAAATTGTAAAGAAAGTCAAATACCTAGGGGTTCAATTAACAGCAAGATGTATAACTCTCAAAGAAGATAACTATGACAAACTGGAAGCACAAATTAAAACGGATTTGGAAAATTGGCAAAGCCTACAATTGTCCCTGCTGGGTAGAATAGCAACAACTAAAATGAATATTCTGCCGAGATTATTATATCTGTTTCAGATTATCCCAATAAAATTGGGGAAAAAATATTTTGAAGACCTAAATAAGATGATATTAAAATTTGTATGGCAAGGAAAAAAAGCAAGAATAAAATTAAAAATGTTACAAGTTGTTAAACATCTTGTTTAACAAGATGGTTTCAGTCTCCCGGATTGGGAATTATACTACCAAGCATCGGCACTTACGTGGGTGAAAGAGTGGGTCAACCTGAGGAATATAAGGCTATTTGTCACAAGTAAATGCCTTATTCTCAAATGGGGAAAATGTATATTCACAGGATATCAGGGGTTAATTTATATCTCCTTCTTAATGTATTCATATGTAACCACTCCCATCCATTACTCCGCCCCATTGATATAAAAGGGGACGTACGGACCTCCCACTTGCTTCTATCTACGATCATTCAGAGAATATAGAATGCCTACTGTAAATAAATAGTATTTTGTTTAAAGACTACGTTCCTGAATCATTTATTGAGTCTGATCCTCAAAATTACGCAACAATCTGGTAGCAGAGGATGGTTGGACTGACTCAATAAAAAAATAGATATGCCTAAGAAAGAAAACTCCAAAAACAAAAGAGAAAGACCCAACACCAGGGCACACAATATAGAGATGGAAACGGATCAAGAAATGATTGATGAATCTACAACTATAACAACAAAAGAATCTGAAGACTGCACTACAGACAACAAAGAGGTAATCGATGAAACTGATGAACAAGAAGAGAACGAGATAGAAAACAGCGATCTCAGATCAGAGATACTGAGACTACTGAAAAGCCAAAAAGATGACGAAAATCTCATCGCGAACCTCCAAGACATCATAAAAGACAGCGGAGCAGCGAGAGAAAAACACATCGTAACAAATGAATCTAAAGAACTAAAAATGGTGAGTGAATTGCCTGTAGATAAGAATATAACGAAAAGGAAGACTAACGGTCCCCCACAAAATTTCGAATGGCAGCCATCTTGGTTTCAACAGACCACTAAGATGAGCGAAGCAGAGCCAATCAGAAAACAGAATTCAAAATGTCTGGCGCGAAAAGCCCTACAGAGTGTAAAAAGTAAAAAAGAAAAAGTCTACTCTTCAGAAGAATCCGATACAGACATCGAAGAAACTTCAATCGAACTACAAATAGAATCAGCAATGAAAACTCTCTTTGCAACATTCGGTCCAAATTTAAGAATTACTAAAGAATCAACGAAAGCTGGCGATCAAAGAATAAAGAAAAGACAGACAAGCGAGCAAACGCCTCGGAATCTACCCGCTTCTATCCAGACAGCGAAAACACCGGCGCCTGAGCCCAGAGAACCCTGTAAATACTCCCCCACGCCGCAGACGCTTCCAGGAGCCAGAGACCTCAACAGGAACAACTTCGGCGACAAGAAGCAAGCGCCAGTCGTCACCTGGACACCCAAGATCGAACCGGAGACCGAGTCATCGGAGGAAGAACACTACGAGGGAGCTACAGCAACGGGAACCTCTCCCGACAGCTTCAGAAGCGAAATGAGCAACGCGCATGCGCAAACACACGCAGACAACTACGGAGGACATGAAGAACAGAGAGAACCATTCAGACTCGTTGCAAGCATACCTACACCATTCTGCAACTATCAACATTTACAAGATCATGGACAACCTCCAGTTGTAAGTAATGGAACAAATAATATTGGGAACTTGCCCAATGATTTCCCAAAACTGAGAATAGATGGTATTAATTTACAGGAATGGTGTCAACAACTTCAGGTTGTTTTTCTAAAAGAAAATTTATTATTTTTCATAACTAATCCTCCCAAAAAGCCTTGGACTCTAAAATTGGACTGCCTGCACCACAGAGCATTCTACTTATTAATATCTAGTATATCTCCTGCTATGTATCATAGTATTAAGCATAACTTGACTGTCTCAGAGATTATTCACTGCATGTTTAAATTGTTTCATAGTGAAAGTGTAGCAACCACAACAAGAATGTCTAAAGATTTCTTCTCAGCTAGGATAAAACCTGGGGTTACTGTAAGTGAACATTTAATATCTCTAAACAAAATCAGAGCAGAACTACATTTAAGGGGGGAAATAATATCAGAACAAACAATGAAAAGTGTTATCATTAATTCATTAGACTCATCATGGGATAACTACATATCACATTTAGACACAATTAATTTGGGATACTTATCCATAGAAAACTTATCAAATAAGCTAATAGCTGAAGATAATCTAAGAAGAAGCCGCTGCAATACACACATAGAACATAGACAAACTAAGAGAGTAGTATTTCAAGAAAAATATTGAGGATCAATTGAATGTTATAATTGTGGATCCAAAGAACATTGTAGAAGAGATTGTCCTAAATTCCTTAGAGAAAGACAAAAACATGACTATAGAAGCAGATATCATAACAGACAATTATCTATTGATAGACATAGATATAGAAACTCACCTAATTTTAGAGAGCGTAGAGGGGGCAGAGATAATTCAAGAGATAGAAAGTCTGGATCATTAAATGGATTAGATAAACATAATATAACTAACATACAAAATTCAAGGGATAATGCTTGGCTCATTGATTCTGGGGCAACTAATCACACAACACATGACAAAAAAATACTATCTTCCTTTATAGAAGATAAATTTGTAATTAAGGTAGCCAATCAAGAAAAAGTCCAAGTTATTGGAAGAGGAAATGTAAATTTACCCGGTCTAGGGAAAATAGAGGGGGTATTATTAATACCAGAAATACCTCATAACATACTTAGTGTAATAAAACTAAGCAGAGATTCTGACATAAATATAGTATTCTCAAAAGGAAAAGCAACCCTAGAGAGAAACAAAACAAATTTGGGTAGTGTGGTTATCAAAGGGGGTCTACCATATTTAATCACAGAAGAAAAATGGCTACACAATATTGATTCAAACATGGAAGATGATACTAACATAGAGAATGAAGACAACAGCAATAGTGATAATGAGGAACATGAAACAAACCATAACCACAAAAACACATCTGTTGGTGACACACTCAATAACAAAAAACCTACGATTGGAAAACCAATTCACGATGAATGTGCGCATATATTACATAGAAAGTTGGGACATGCTAGTTTTCCTGTAGTACAAAAAATGATTGAACATGCTGAAGGTGTTAAAATAAAAAATTGTAAAAATTATTTAGAATGTTCAGTATGTAAATCCTCAAAACTCAGAACTAACCCCAGGCCAAAAAGGGCTACAAGATCAACTAATCACATTTTTGATCTGGTACATATGGATCTAGTTGGTCCATTAACCCCATCAATCACATATAGAAAACGATATTTTCTAACTATTGTAGATGACTATAGCCGTTATGGGTTTGTCTATACTTTGAAACACAAAGATGAAACATTTCAAAAATTTAAAGAGTTTTACAAACGTGTAGAAACACAACATAATATCAAAATAAAACAAATCATGACAGACAGGGGATCTGAATTCATGTCAAAAGAATTCTCCCAATGGCTAAAGGACAAAGGAATGCTACACTTCACATCTAGCCCTTTCTCTGCATTCCAAAATGGAGTGGTAGAACGAAAGAACTCGACACTACAAACCATGATTAGATGTACATTAGAAGATGCTGGCTTAGGAAAACAATTCTGGTCAGAAGCCCTACTATATTCCAATTATACTCAAAACAGAACTTGGTCCAGCATCGTAAACAAAACACCATATGAACTAATGTATAATAGAAAACCTAAGATAACACACATGCACATATTTGGAGTCACGGCAGATGTACACATACCAAAACAATTGAGGCGTAAAGGAGAGAACGTATCCAGAAGACTTAGATTCATGGGATACGAAACAGGCACAAAAGGGTACAGATTTATTGATAATAACAACAAGTTCATAATTTCTAGAACAGCTGTATTTCATGAACAGGCCAATTGTTCTAAAATACATCTTAATGAGATATTCCCAACCACAAAGACAGACACTGAACATCAAGACAAAATAGAAAGAGAAGGACTCAATCACAATACACATGAAAACAAAAATAAAACATGGGCAAATAGTCACCCCAGAATAAAAACAGATTCATTAACAAAAAAGGAGGCAAGATATCTACACGATAACAATAGCAAACCAGAAAAAACAATCAGATGTAACAGAAATCAGGTGCCAAGTAAATACAAAGATTACATAATGTACATGAGTAATGAAACATCAACACCTAACACATACGAGGAAGTATTAAAGCTCCCCATTGAAGAAAGAAAAAAATGGGAATTAGCCATGGCCAAAGAAATGGACAGTTTGCGAGAATTAAATGTATTTACACCTACTCCTGCACCTAAGGACAAAACTATCATAGGCACTAGGTGGATATTCAAAGTTAAAAATCTGGAAGAAGGCAACACATTATATAAAGCTAGATTAGTTGCACAAGGTTATGCCCAAAAGTATCCTGAGGATTACACAGACACATACTCTCCCACAGTAAGGACTGAGAGTGTTAAAACAGCTTTAGTTATAGCATCTGCACTCAATCTTGATGCCTTTCAATATGACATACAGACCGCATATTTACACGCAAAGCTTGATAAAGAGATATATGTAAGAGCACCTCATAGCCAATACACAAACAAAAATGAAACTTGGTTATTGAATAAAAGTTTGTACGGACTAAAGCAATCCGGCAAACGTTGGTATGAATGTTTGGTCAACGTACTCAAAACTATGAATTTCAATGCCACAACTGCAGACAATTGTTTTTTTGTTAAAAAAGAAGGTGACTCATTAGAATTTGTGTTAATTTATGTGGATGATATTTTATATATCGGTAAACATAAAGAGAAAAGAGATACATTTGTAACAAAACTAAATGAACATTTTTCTTTAAAATCATTGGGAAAAGTAGACAAATATCTTGGAGTTCAAATCAGTAAAACCAAAAAAGGATTTAAACTATCTCAAAAAGACAAAATTATAGAACTCCTGAATAAATGTAATTTGAATGATGCCAAACCTTGTGATACTCCAATGCAGGCCGATTTTTTAAGAAACATGGATGAATCATCCCCTGAATTTAAAAATAATACACTTTACAGATCAGTTATTGGTTCCCTTTTGTATATATCTAATTGGACTAGACCTGATATTGCTTTACCCCTCAACCTGTTATCCAGATATGTTAGTAAACCCTTAATGTATCATTGGGAAGCCATTAAACGAGTATTAAGGTATTTAAAGCACAGCTTAGACTTCTGCTTACTACTGGAACCCAATAATGTTAAAGAGCCCATTCTTACTTGTTACGCTGATGCAGATTGGGCAGGTGACACCAAATGCAGAAAAAGCACATCAGGTTATATATTTTTTCTAAACAATTGTCCAGTCTACTGGTATACTGGAAAACAAGATCTAGTAGCCACATCAACAACTGAAGCAGAATATGTTTGTTTGTCTAAAGCCTCCAATAATCTTGTATGGTTTAATGATTTATTATCAGATGTTTGGAAAAATCCTCCATTACCATTTATCATACATGAAGATAACAAAGCTGCTATTGAGATATCTAGATCTGATGCTATTGGTCAAAGATCCAGGCATATAGATATCAAATTCAAACACGTAAGACAACTATCTCAAGATGGATTTATTAAAGCCATTCACTGCGAACCCTCAGAACAAATAGCTGACATATTGACTAAGCCTTTGCCATCAAAACAACACAAATATTTAACTTCTAAACTACAAGTTTTATATTGTTCTGAACCTGAATGTAATTATTGTTGTATATCGAATCGGCATTTAGAGGGGGATTTGTCACAAGTAAATGCCTTATTCTCAAATGGGGAAAATGTATATTCACAGGATATCAGGGGTTAATTTATATCTCCTTCTTAATGTATTCATATGTAACCACTCCCATCCATTACTCCGCCCCATTGATATAAAAGGGGACGTACGGACCTCCCACTTGCTTCTATCTACGATCATTCAGAGAATATAGAATGCCTACTGTAAATAAATAGTATTTTGTTTAAAGACTACGTTCCTGAATCATTTATTGAGTCTGATCCTCAAAATTACGCAACACTATTAACGTTGGAAGGTCGTGATCTGCAATTCTTATGGTATGAGAAGGGCAAGATACACAGCTATTTCCAGAGGCATCATATTAGAAATGCATTACTGCTAGCATGGACCAAAATAAAAGAACAACACTACTTGAAAGTGCCAGTATGGTTATCTATAATGGAGGCGTGGCTATATCCTAATGTCATAAATATGGATAAAATTATAAGATATAAAGGCATATTAAACAAAAGTGGAGAACTAAAAACAAAACAAGAACTAAAAAGATTAGGGATTGACCAATCATGGTGGCCACAGTTAGATACAATCCAGGTATGAAAAATATAGGCAGGAGTATGGGTTTTATAATGAACCAAATGAGCTAGACCAGATTCTAATGGGAACAGATGAAAAATTAATCAAGAGGTTATACAATTATTTATTAACTTTCAAAATGGAGGAAGAACAAGGAAAAGAAAATATGATAATTTGGGCTAAGAATTTTGGCTATACAATAGATTTGGACAGGTGGCAGAAATTATGGAATATAAATCATAAACTCACAATGTCAACAGCGTATAAAAAAAACCTCTATAAAATGTTTTATAGATGGCATTATTCACCTGCAAGATTAGCGAATATGTATAAAAACAAATCTGTTAAATGTTGGAAATGCAACCAAATACCAGGCTCATATTATCATATGTGGTGGACATGTCCCAAAGCAAAAAAATACTGGAAGAAAATAGACATATCACTGGAAACTATGACAAAACAACACATAGATTTGAAACCTGAGACATTCCTATTGGGCATGCTTCCAGGAAACTATAATAAGGGTAATACATATTTAATTTTACATATCCTAACAGCAGCCAGGATTGTATATGCACAATACTGGAAAAATTTAGAAACCCCTACAGATGATAATATAATAAAAAAAACCTGGAATGTGCAGAAATGGATAGGTTAACTCTAAAAATCAAAGGAAAAGAAGACTCAGAATATTTTATAACATGGGAACTATTCTACAAATGGTTAATTGACAGATATTGAGGTTAGAGGAGTGGATTTATGTGAAATATGGACTACATGAGAAAGAAAAACTGATGAGTAAATATTTTGATGGTTATATAATCGATACTATAATGGAAGATAGTATACTTTTCAATAACGATTGATATTATCACATATATGTTTATATGTAACTGATTATAACAATTATGATGATGTTTATATGTTAACACTTTGGACACCTAGAAAACACACTGTTCAACATAGAAATGGAATATGTGATATAAAACAATAAAAATATTTATATATGAGCAAAGATGGAGGAAGACGTGGTGACCACAGAGGGGTCCAATGGGACTGGTTCGATGGTCCACGTCGAGACCCTCTATTCCCCTTCCAAAGCTGTGGTGAAGGCAGCGAGGCTGCCGAAGCAGAACACCGACAGGGTGCTCGGCCCAAAGAGCCGGCGCCCTGGCAAGCCGCTCAACTGGATCCCTCTCTATGGGGTGAGGCTGCGGGAGCCGTACCGCCCCAGGAGTTGCTGGCCGGGGTGATGCTGCAGGAACAGCAGATGGGAGTGAGCAGAGCAGAGCAGACCTAAGCCCTCGAATGGAGAGCACCAGGACCAGCTGATCTCAGCGATTCCCAAGAGTGGGGCTTTCCACTGCCAACATGAAGCCAGTCGCTGGTGGGTCTACCAAGGCGGTTCGACCAACTCAGCGTGGAAAGCATCACACAACCGCCTAGTACTGGCCCACCTGGATGGATTCTGGCTCAACCCACATTCACCTTTTCGGGCCAAGGGACTGCAGCAGCACCGAGTGGAGCATTGACCTCCTTTCACTCAGCATGAAATGGCTCACACCATAGCCTTACCTGTCAAGCCCGGTCTACTGGGGTGACAACTCCTGCTGGAGTCGGAGTGGCGCCACAGCAAGGCCCATTAAGCCAATCCAGCCCAGCGCTACAAGGGCCACCATTGGGACTACCGAGATCCAACACCCCCTCTCAGCAGCCAGTCCTCAGATTGCCTCCTGCCAACCAGATCACCCCTGGCTGGGCCTTTTACCCCGGCCAGGGGTGGGTTCAATACCAATGGACACCAGCTCTGGTCTGGCTGCCGGTGCTGGCCCCACCACTGGTGCTGGCCCCACTGCCGGCGCCGGTCCTGCCACCAGTGCTGGCTCAGCCGTCGATGCTGGCTTGGCTGCCGGTGCCGGCCCAGCAGCTGGCCCCGCCAGCCGCTCCTCCTCCGTGATTTAGAGTGACATTTGACGGTACCCCCAGGGAAGCTGGCCTACTTCCTCAATAGGGTTTGGTCCCACATTGATCGCTATGGGGACCAATACCAGACCGATCGAGATATGATTTTGGCGATTGTGGCTGGCATACATTTATTTATTTATTTTATTTTATTTATTTTATTTCCAATTTCTATACCGCCCTTCTCCCTGAGGACTCAGGGCGGTGTACAGCCAAAATTAAAAACATGCAATACAAATATTAAGAAACAATTAAAATATATTTAAATTTGGCCCAACAATTAAAATCACTACCAATTAAAACATTTAAAAAATTTCTTCTTAAGCCAGCCCGGCTTGCTGGAAAAAATGGGTTTTAAGGGCACGGCGGAAGGCACTGAGGTCTTGGATTCTCCTTATCTCTGGGGGCAGCTGATTCCAGAGGGTAGGAGCCCCCACAGAGAAGGCCCTCCCCCTGGGGGTCACCAGCCTGCACTGTTTGGCTGATGGCACCCTGAGGAGGCCCTCTCTGTGGGAGCGCACAGGTCGATGGGAGGTTGTCGGTAGCAGCAGGCAGTCTCGAAGATAGCTAGGCCCTATGCCATGGAGCGCTTTAAAGGTGATGACCAACACCTTGAAGTGCACCCGGAAGACCACTGGGAGCCAGTGCAGCTCGCACAGGAGCGGTGTTACATGGGAGCGCCATGCTGCTCCCGTCACTACCCGCGCTGCTGCGTTCTGGACCAGTTGGAGCCTCCGGGTGCTCTTCAAGGGGAGCCCCATGTAGAGAGCGTTGCAGTAGTCAAGGCGAGAGGTGACGAGGCCATGAGTGGCTGTGCACAGGGAATCCCGATCAAGAAAGGGCCGCAACTGGCGAATCAGGCGAACCTGACAGAAGGTCCCCCTGGTTACAGCCGTAAGATGTTCCTCCAAGGACAGCTGCATATCCAGGAGGACTCCCAGATTGCGAGCCCTCTCTGTGGGGGCCAAAGACTCGCCCCCCAATAGTCAGTGATGGAGTCAACTGACTATATCGGGATGCCGGGAGCCACAGCCACTCAGTCTTGGAAGGGTTGAGCTTGAGCCTGTTCCTCCCCATCCAGATCCGCACAGCCTCCAGGCACTGGGACATCACTTCAAGGGCATTGTTGGGGTGGCCTGGGGTGGAGATGTACAGCTGGGTGTCATCAGCGTACTGGTGGTATCTCACCCCGAATGAAGGAGAAGCAGCGGAGTGGATAGCTGAGCTACATGATGAAGGAGTCCCGGAGCTAGATGATGCAGATGAGTTTGTTCAACTGATCTGAGGCCAGTTCGAAGACACGGCCCACCGGGTAGAAGCCAAAACCCAAATCAAAGCCTTGAAGCAAGCGGGCCGGTCTCCCAAGGAATTAGTGTGGGAATCCTGAAGGCTGGCTGGAAAACTGAGGGACTGGCCTGAACACTTCCTCATTTACCTCTTCAAAGAGGCCCTTGACCCAGACCTCAGACAAGCCTGCGGCATCAGGGGGGCTCTGGAGCGGCTACAAGCCTGGTAAAACACAGCAGTGGCCTGGAAATCCACCCCCATCGGAAACCGACTGCAGAAAAACCAGCAAGAAGACCCCTGGGCAACCAAGCTCCGATCAAGCTACCTGAGGTGCCACAACCCACACTGTTGGGGACAATCAAATGCTACTGATGTGGTCCACATGGGCACAGGGCGTCCGAATGCCTGGCCCCTGCCCCAGTCCCTCAAGTCCAGACTCCTCCGCACCCCGGGGAAGGAGAACCCCGAGGAAGCCACTGGACAAGGGGAAAATTGCCAAGCAGGCTGTTGAGGTTCCTCTCCTTCCAACTGGGAATGAGGAAACTCCAGTCAGAGAAACCCCTCCGGGTTCCGCGGAGGGGAGCAGCAGCGAAGACGACTCAATGCTAAGTGAAGCCATCCACCCCTTCACTATCAAAACTCAAATTGTAGTGCTGGAAACGGGAGCCCAAGGGGAGGTACAGGCCCTCATAGACACTGGCTGCACCAGATGCCTGATCAGCCTCCCCATAGTCCAACAGCTAGGGATAGGCACGAGACCCCTAGCGCACCCCATCCATTTTGAATAGGTCGATGGGACGCTTATAGGTGGAGCCCCTGCCATATTGGTCACAGAACTTGTTAGGCTAGATATGGGGTGCCACCGAGAGCTCATCCGATTCGTCATAGCTCCCAAAATGACCATATCAATCATATTTGGCCTCGCATGGCTAGACAAATGGGGACCGACCATCACATGGGAAGACGGCTACCAAAAGCTAAAAATAGGCATTGGCCCATCAAGCCGGACAGTTGCCAAAAGGCCACAAACCCCAGCAGCCGCAGCAAGCCAAAAACCACAGCCCCCTGCAGCCCACAGGTTCCAAGGGAATACCGAGACCTGTCAGGTATCTTTAGCGAGGAAGATTGCAACTTCCTCCCCCCTCACCGCCCAACAGACTGTGCAATCAAATTTGTACCAGGAGCAAAGCTGCCTAAACCAAAGATGTACTCCATGACTCCAAAAGAAATGGATGAATTAGGGAAATACATCGACGCCAACTTAGTGCAGGGTTTTATCCAGTTTAAATCCAGAGTGGCAGCCCCCGTACTATTTAAAGAGAAAAAAGATGGGGGGGATGAGGATTTGGGTAGATTTTTGTGGTATTGATGCTGTGTGCATGGAGAACACCTATCTCCTCCCCCTCATGAAGGACATGCTAAGTCACTTAGCCAAGGGCAAGGTGTTCACCAAACTGGACCTGAGAGAAGCCTATTACCGCATACGGATTAGAGAAGGAGACGAATGGAAAACCCCTTTTAACTGTCTGCTTGGCAGCTTTCAGTTCAAGGTCATGGCATTTGGTGTGCAAGGGCCCCCCGCAGTCTTCATGCAACTGATAAATGAGGTGCTATACGAGCACCTATACAATGGAGTCCTAGTTTACCTAGATGACATTCTTATATTCAGAGAGACTCTCAAGGAGCATGTAAAGCTGGTGCGGCAAGTGCTGAAAAAACTCCTAGCCACAAAGCTGTACGCAAAGCTGTCAAAATGTGAATTCCATAAAACCTCCCTAGATTACCTAGGCTACCGAATATCAAGCGGAGGACTGGAAATGGACCCAAGGAAAGTGAAAGCAGTGCTAGACTGGCAACCCCCATGCATTCTCAAACAGCTTCAAAGCTTCCTGGGTTTGCGAACTTCTACAGGAAATTCAGCCCAGCATTTGCAGAAGTCACCTTGCCCTTAATGGAACTACTAAAAACAGGGCCTCCTCCCACGAAACCATGACCGAGTCAACCGCTCGCATGGTCAATGGACTGCCAAAAAGCCTTTGAGGAATTAAAATGGCTCTTTGCTGAGGAGCCAATCCTCCAACACCCAGACCCAGAGAGACAGTTCAATCATCCAAGCAGACACTAGCGACGTAGCAGTGGCGGCCGTGCTCCTACAGAAGGACCCACAAGGACAGCTCCTGCCCTGCACCTATGTGTCCAAGAAGCTCAGCAACACCGAGAGGAGGTGGGCAATTTGAGAGAAGGAAGCCTATGCAGTCCGCTGGGCCCTCCTCTCCTGGAGACATTTTCTTGAAGGGGGCAAAGTGCCTTTCGAGGTTTGGACTGATCATAAAAATCTTGAAGCCCTGAACGTATTCTTTATCTTTTAATATTTCTTTATTCATCATCCATCTTTTCCTTGTCCATTGTCCTTTCCATATTACTTTTACTGGGTTATGATCTGCCCACATATTTGTCATTATTTCCACTTCTTCTACATCTTTTCTAAGTTCTGTCATCAGAATACGTTCAGATGATTGAAAAAGAAATGAACATATTCTTCAGAATAAACACAAAAGAGGAAACTTCTCTTCAAAATCTATGGGATACGGCAAAAGATACATAAGAGGTCCAACAATTGCGTATATGGCGAAGAAAAATAAAAACAAACAACAAGAATGAGACAACTTGTTAAAAGAGCTTAAAGAATGCAAATCTGACCTACAGAAGGATCCTCAAAATAAAACAACCAAAGGAAAAATAAATTTGATAAAACATAAAATTAATTTGACCACACAAATAGAGATAGCACGGAAAATTAAGTCAGCAAAGCAAAACCATTTTGAATGTGCAAATAAAACGGGACATTGGTTGGTGTATAAACTGAAAGAAGAAAAAGAGAAAAGAACGATACACCAATTACAAGATGAGAAAGGAGAGATGCATTATAGAAATGAGGATAAAAAAAATATAGCAAGTTTTTTTTCAAAAGCTATATGAGCAAGAGGAGATATTTGAAGAAGACATTAAACAATATTTAAATAAATCAGATTTAAGGGAATTAGAAGAGACACACAGGGAAATATTGAATAGGCCAATTAGTATGATTGAATTAATGGAGGCAACAAAAAAAAAGAAAAAATAATAAAACGCCAGGTCCAGATGGCATCCCGGCAGAATTTTATAAGTCTTGTCAACAACCACTAGATGAAATTATACTCGAAACTTTTAATGATGCACTTTTGAAGGCCAAAATACTCAACTCTTGGGCGGAAGCCATTATCACGCTTATCCCAAAAGAGGAGACAGACCAATCACAAATTAAAAATTATAGACCAATATCATTACTAAATGTAGACTACAAATTATTCACATTGATTATAGCGTAAAGACTAAAAAAAGTAATAAACAAATATATTCACTCTGATCAGAACGGCTTTCTGCCAAAAGGACAAAGAAAAAATAATATGAGAATAATAACTGATGTATTGGAATACTACGAAGCAAACCCAGATAAACAAATGGCACTAATATTCTTGGATGCACAAAAGGCCTTCGATAATTTAAATTGGAAATTTCTTACTTTACAATTGGAAAATATGAAATTCGGCGATAAATTTGTAGATGATAAAGAAAATATACTCATCTCAAACAGCAAAAATAACAATAAAGGGAGATATGACTGAACAATTTATAATAACAAAAGGAGTGAGACAGGGATGCCCTTTATCCCCTTTATTGTTCATACTATCCTTAGAGATACTGTTAAATGAAATTAGAAGAGACAAGGAAATAAAAGGACTGAAAGTTAAAATGCCAGGGGCTGCGCTGACTCCAAATTGGAGGCGGTTGCATTTGAATGTGCCCCGGTGGGTGACAATAGTCTGAGCCTCCGCAGTTTTCTCGTCGACTGGCAGTTGCTGGTAAGCCTGGGCCAGGTCCAGTTTTGCAAATATGGTCCCGCTCCCGAGTGAATGCAACAGATGTTGCACCACTGGGACTGGGTATGCGCTCTGCTGTAATGCCTGGTTAATGGTGCATTTATAATCGGCGCAGATGCGCACAGATCCATCATGCTTCATTGGGGTCACAATGGGGGTCTCCCATGCAGCATGATCGATTGGTTCCAATATGCCTTGGGCAATCAGTTTATCCAACTGAGTGTCTACCTTAGGCCGAAGTGCAAATGGAACCCTGCGAGGCTTGAGCCGAATTGGTGTGATTGAGAAGTCTAAATTGAAAGAGATGGGTTTCCCCAAGAATTTACCTAAGCTGCCATCGAAGACATCCTTGAAGTCTTCGAGGAGCTTGTCAAGTTCATCCTGCCAAATCTGATGGATTCCTCTGATTGAGAGCCCTAGAGGCTCGAACCACTCCACTCCAAGCAGGGTCGGGCGGCTGTCCTTGACGATGGTGATGGGTAGGTCGCCCTTGAAGCCATGGTAGCTGACACCCAGTGAAATTCTCCCCAGGACCCCGATGGGGTTTCCGCCGAAATCGACGAGCCTTGAGTGCAGTGGCTGCAGTTGGCTCTTTGATATTTGCGGTTTCAGCTTTTTGAGCTGCTGTCAGTCCATAATGGAGTAGATTGAGCCTGAATCTACTTCCATGGTACATGGAGTCCCTTCCACGTACACCGTCACGATGAACTTTGTGGCATTGTGGTCATCGGTGTGGGAAATGGTGGTTTGGTGGACCGCTCTGCTTCGCAGGTACCCGTCTCCCTCGCACCTTGGTTGATAGGACCTTCTGGATGTCCTCTGGTGCTCGCGGTTTTCTGGCTTGGCTTTCTCCCGGACTGGTTCTGGAGGTCTGCAGGCCTCAGCGATGTGGCCTTTTCGTTGGCAACGGTGGCAGGTTGCATCTCTCCACCGGCATCTGGCTCTCATGTGGTCGCCATTGCAGCTGGCACAGCTCTCCCCTCGGTCGCCATTTTGTGTGGTTTCGCGTCTTGGTGGTCTGGAGACCTTATGGACCGCCATTTCCTTGTCCGACTCGGATCCCGCGGTGGATTCCTCGGATGAAGTCTGGGGAGTTTTCTTGATTCTGTGGACTGCCTTGGCTCTCCGCATCACTGCCGCTGCCACCTCCGATGTTTCTGCGGCTGTGGCCTCTTCAATCACGTCTTTTAATGAGACCTTTCTCCTGCTCAGCAACTTTCTCTGCAGGGAGATGTCCCGCATCCCAAAGATGATGCGATCTCAGATGGCGTTGTCCACGTGATCGAACTCGCAGTTCGCAGCCAACTTCCGCAGTGCTGCCACGAAGTCCTTTATGGATTCGCCCTCCTGTTGGTTCCGTTGGCTGAAGGTGAATCTGTTCGCCATTGGTGTGCCAGTTGGGGCGTAGTGTTCCTGGAGAACGTCTTGGAGGTCGCTCCATGCCATGGTCTCGATGTCCTGGGGTGCCACGAGGTCGATGGCCATCTCCAGGACTGCCGATCCACAATGTGCCAGGAACAAGGCTTGTTTGCAGTTGTCCTCCAGGTCTTCATAGCCATTGCCGGTCAGGAATTGGCGGAACCTAATCATATAGGCTTTCCACTTCTCCTGATCAGGGTTGAATGGTGCCAGCGAGATTTGTGGCACAGCCATGGTTCTCGTGCTATCAGCTCTAAGTGACTCCAGCTCAGTGACTTGCTCTGTTGAGTCGGGCTGGGTGGCGATCATGCCACGAGGTTCTTCGCTGTGGTTCTTGAAATCCTTCGTCGCCAGTGTTAGATTGGCGCAGGGGAAAGAATACACGAGCAGCAAGTGGTCCGTTCAGCACTTTATTACGAGAATCAGAACGGCTGACTGTGCTGCCGGGCTCGCCTTATAAAGGGAGTCGGCAGGCAAGCCGGCCAATGACAGATCTTCAAATCTCCCGCCGGTGGGCTAGCCAATCAGGCGGGGATGCCCATATAAGGACATAACAAAAAGCATTAGGGTTGAAAGAAGCAAAGCGGTTCAATGTTGGCATGTGGACCCCCTGAAGGAAAAGGGCACCTGGAAAATATTAAACACAGATTAATTATTGTTGCTTAGGTGGTTTTAGCCTTCACTAATCTCCTTGGTTGCTTGGGGTATTTTGCATGGAACCTTTTTACTAACTTGTCTGCACTAACGTTTTGGGCACCTACCCACTCCGCATTGGCTGAGGGATATCCTTTCCACTGCACTAAATATTGCAATTTCCCCTTAAAGTACCTTGAGTCCAATATCCTATTTATCTCATAGTGTTCCCCCCCCCCTTCACAGGAGGTGGCAGCTTGTCCTCAACTGGCCTTAACTTGGAGCCTTGGAAGGGCTTCAATAAGCTACAGTGGAACACGGTGGACTCACCTGAGTACCTTAGGCAACTGTAACTCCACAGTAACTGGGTTTATGATTTGAACAATTGGGAACAGACCTATGTACTTAGGACCCAGTTTCTTACAAGGTTGGTTCAGCTTTAAGTATTTCATAGGCAGGTAAACTCTGTCCCCGATTCTGAACTTCTTCCGAGGGGCTCTCTTCTGATCAGCCTGTCTCTTTTGTGACTCCCTGGCCTTATTCAGGGCTTTCTGCACATTTCCCCAAGCAGCTTTCAGGTTCTCCATCCATTCAGCTAGTGTTACTGAGGGAGGAGGTTCCCTCGGAAACTCTGGCATTGGTACAAATTCAATCCCCATGGTTACTTTAAAAGGGGCGAATCCAGTACTGCTATGCACTGAGTTACTATAAGCCACTTCTGCAAAAGGTAGGCGCTCTGCCCAGTTGGTTTGCTGATAGTTTACATAGCAACGTAGGTATTGCTCCACCATTGCATTAGTTTTTTCTGCCACCCCATTGGTGCACAGATGGAACCCCGAACTAAGACCCTGAACTGACCCTATTTGCTTTAGGAACTCCCACCAAAACCTTGCTGTAAACTGCACCCCCCAGTCTGAAATTATGTGCCTTGGAACTCCATGCAGCTGGTAGATGTGCTGCACGAACATTTTGGCCAACATCCGGGCTGAGGGAAGCTTCGGGCATGTGATGAAGTGCGCTTATTTTGAAAACAGGTCAACCACAGTCCAGATTATGGTGCTCACATTACTCTCCAGCATGAAATGAAACTATGAAATTCATGGTGATTTCCTCCCATGGTCTGCTCGGGTTAGCCACTGGCTGTAGTAACCCGGGGGTCTTCCCTGGCAATCATTTCATACACAGCTGGTTACATAGTTCTCTATGTCCTTGACCCATCTTTCTTCACTTTGAAGCGCACTGGGGCTGCCATCCTAGATTTTGCCCCTAGCTAGGTTTTTATCCATGAAATTACTGAGCTCCTCCATCTCTCTTGGGGTCATTGAGTACATCTTTGGCTTAGGTAATTTTGCCCCCAGCAGTATCTCAATGGCACAGTCAGTGGGGATGAGGGAGTACGGCTGATTCCCACTCACTGAATGCTTCCGCTAGGTCTTGGTATTCCTTAGGGATGGTCGGCCCCCCTTGGCCCCCCTTGGTTAATGAGTTGATGGGTTCTATCTTTCCTCTCCCCACCAGAAGGCTTTCACTGCCTCTGCACTTTGCCCCTATGCAGTCCACCTGCTCTACTCCTCTAGCACCAGTTGTTGTCTTTCCGGTCAACCATTGGATTCCACTTTTTCAGCCATGCCAGTGGTGGTATTCAATTTTTTTTCCTACCAGTTCTGTGGGCGTGGCTTGGTGGTGGGGGTCATGTGACTGAGTGGGCATGGCCAACTTGACATCACTCACGGCCATGGCCACTCAGTCACATGACACCCCCCACCAAGCCACGCCCACAGAACCCAGTAGGAAAAAAAATTGAACTTACATCTATTGCAGCCTTTCTTTCTACCTATTTTCTGCCCAGGCCAGGCCTAATTTGTCAAAGGCCTCCTCCTGCATGCCGCCTGCTCTCCCTTTGCCAGTCGCAGGCATTGCCCTGTTTCCCCTCCTTCAGAGGCCCCAGCCCTAGCCCCGCTTCCTCCCCCACGACTGCCTCTTTCTTTGGGTTTACCTTCCTCCCGCGGCAGCTGGTGGCAGAGGGGAAGGCAAACCAGGGCTGAGCCATCGCCGCTGGGCTCCCCACCAGCCTGCACCTCGCCCCCTTGTTGCGAGATGCCCCACTTCTGAGACCACCTCTTTCTTTGGGCGTACCTTCCTCCCGCAGTGACTGGTGGCAGAGGAGAAGGCAAGCTCTCTTTTTCAGTGCGACTGCGAGAAGCCTCCCAGCCGCTGCCTCTTTGCCACCCACTTTCCGGCAGCGGCGGCTAGCTGGAGGCCGCTGAAAACTACCGGAGGTCTCAAACGTGACGAAAAAGCCGCTGCAGTGCCATTGCCGCCCTGTTCTTTGTGCTGGCCATGCACGCACATCCCATTGCCTGCTGCACACACAGGGGCCAAGGCGAAGGGAAGCGGGCAGCTTACCTTTGGTGAGCTGAGCTGAGTGGGCGTCGGCGAGGCAACTGGTGAGGCGATTAGCTGGGCCGTGTGGCGAAGGCAACATATATAGGGTGGGGGTGGGTGGGGCGAGTGGCGAGCGGCTGGAAGGGGCGAGCGGCGAGTGGCCGGAAGGGGTGAGCGGCACGCAGCCAGAAGGGGCGGGCGTGGGCAGGGCCAGCCAGAGGTGGTATTTACCAGTTCGACAAACCAGGGAAAATTTCCACTACTGGTTCACCCAAACCAGTCTGAACCGGTCGAATACCAACTCTGAGCCATGCCAACCCCAATATCATTGTCTCTGCCATTTTCGGGGCTCCTATGAAACATTTAGTTTCCTCGTGGCTTCCTGATCTCAGGGTTACTGGTTCAGTTAGGCAAGTGGCTGGTAGGTGCCCAGTAAGGGAGCCATCAACTTGCTCAAACTTCATAGGTTGCTTCAATTTTTTAAGTCTCAGTCCCTTCTTTTCCATAGTTCTCAGGTTGACCAAGCAGCGGGTGCAACCTGAGTCTACCAGGGCTGTAAAGACCTCTTTTGCCCCTGAGTGGGGCACTAGCATCTCCACCCAGGCAGTCAAAGGGGTGATGGTTCCACTTACCATCGGATCATCCTCCCCCTTGCTGTTGCTTTTGTAGATGACCAGGTTGGGGTTGCTGGGGGTTGGAGTTCCCCCCCCTCACTAGAGGGGGAAGAGACCTCCACGACCTGCTTTGCCACCCACATCTTCTCTTTTCCCTTCCTCTGCATCTTCTTGGCCTTCGGCTGGGCCCCTCACTGCCACCCATGGGTTGTGGGGATGGGCAGTTGGCTGCTTGATGGTCTATTTTTCCACATCGGAAGCAGGCTCCAGGCAGGGACTGCAGGTTCTCCCTAGGGGTGGCAGAAGGGGCTGTTGATCCCTTGTGTGTTGATGGGCCTCATGTGTTGCGTGCTGCTGGTACTCCAACATTCATATCTGCAAAATATGCATATGAATGAAGGCAAACATACATGTACCAGGATAATGTTGCAGGATCCAATCTGGGTCAGTCACTGGGACCAGAGGTTTAGTCTTCCGAGCTTTCGGACACATACTAGAGCCCATCCTCAGGGAACTTCTCTCTAGCAGAATGTGTGCTTTGGGCTACTCTGCGGGTAGTATTTATGTGGCGCCTGGTTGTGTGTGGTTTTTTACTTCTTGATTGGAGTGTTGATGGCTGGCTATTAAGTCATTGACTGTTGTTTTCTTCTGCTGTCAAGCCCTCAAGGCTCCTAAGTACTTGATAAGCTGGTGGTAAATCAGCACTTCTGTTGACTGACAAGGGGCCCATTTCGCAGGCTTCAATCATTTCCTTGGCAATTTTTGTCCCTGCTCGGCCAACAATCTTAGTACCTGCAAAATTGAATGTACAGTATGTCCTTGTTCATTGCAATGTGAGGCTACCAATGAGCTTGGATCTCATCGTCTGACCGCTCGCTTGTGTTCTTGTAATCTGGTGGTTAGCTTCCTCCTCATCTGTCCTACATAGTCACAGGGGAAATCCTTGCAGGGGGATCCAGTAGATTACATTAGAAGTATCTTCTACCTCCAAGCAATCTTTGCAATGCATGATTTGTCCCCACATGGTAGCCTTTGGACAGTGTGCAGTGCCCACTTGCAGATCTCGCAAGCTGCGTTCTACTGCTTCTGAAATGTTTTTGATGTATGGTAGGGTGTGCCATATAGTTGGTCTTGTACCTTCTTTCTTCCTTTCTCTAATGTTGGCTCTTGCAACATTATCCTGGGACATGTATTTTCTCATTCATGAGAGATATGGGCAGCTAGCACTTCTAACAGTTTGACTTTGGGAATCCTTCACAGAACACGAGGCATCCACTTGCAAACAACTACGCTTCCTACACTGATGTACTCAGGAAGGGGTCATTCCACACAGCCTACTGTACTGACCACTGGTCAACTTAGAGATGGAGAGACGTATGGCAAAAGCAATCAGCAAACGTATGTTAGAGGCCTTAATCAATGACTGTCATCTAAGATTGGGCAAGTATAAAGCAGGTATCAATATACATAAGGGACATTGTGTATCATAACTTGAAGAAGAAATAGTCACCCACCTAGAGAATGTTATTAGGACCCTTGTAAAAGAAAGACAGGCAAGAAAAAGGAAACAGTTGGAGGATAAAAGTCAAAAGTTAAAGAGCCACACTCCAAAACCTGTGTGAACTTGGTCCATAATTTATTGAACAATTAAGCCAGTAGGAATTACGAATACTTGAACATGATTGAGAGGTTTAACATGTGAGACGTCACACCAAGAGAATTTATAGCAGTGTTAGAATGTATATTCAATAGAGTAGAGATAGCAGAGCCAGAAAAACATGCTATTAGACAAAAAGTATTGGCAATGTTGGTCGCACACAAACCAAACAATACACTCATCCCAATGGAGTGATGCACCTTGAAAGACCTGAAACAAGATCAGGACATTATCATTTTACTGGCAGATAAAGGCCATTCAACAGTGGTGATGAAAGGCCATTCAATAGCACAGGTTATAAAATGAAGGCATTCACCCTGCTCAATGATTCCTCAGCATATAGACCAGCAAAGACACCAGAGATGAGAACCAGGGGTGGGTTCAACTTACTTTTGCTACCGGCTTGCAACGGGAACGTGCGTGTCCGCGCTCTTGCTTCACTCATGCGTGGCACTTCTGCGCATGCGCAGAGTGTCTGTGATGATGTCTGGGTGGGTGGGTGGAGCCTCCCGCTGCCGTTACTACCGGTTTGCAAGATCCAGACCGAACCGGTAACAACCCACCACTGATGAGAATGATGATCATACAATTTAATGCTTATCTCAGCCAAGTTAAACAAAACAACTGTATAACAGAAAAGGAATGGTAGAAAATGAGAGGAACAGACACTGCCCCAATGAGATTTTACGAACTCCCCATGATACACAAAATAGGAGCCCTCCTCAGACCTATTGTAACACTATGAGACACCCCTACCTACAACATGGCTAAATGACTGTCACAACGCTTAAGCTTCCTTAAGTGATCCCACCCTTGAACAGCACGGTCACATCATCTATACAATTTTTTACAAAACTACAAGGCTTAAATGAGGCTCCTGATGAGATCACAGTCTCCTTTGACGTAGTGTCCCTATTTACATCCCTCCCTCCACACTTAGCATACAAAGTAATAGAACTAGAAGAGTACAACACAGATCAGAACAACGTAATCTCTGGTATTTCCTAGCCATTCCTTCCTTCCTTCCTTTTTCCCTTTTCTTCTTTTTCCTTCCCTCTTCATTCTCCTTTCTTCTTCCTTCCCATCTTTCCTTCTTTTTCTTTCCTTGTTCTCTTCCCCTCTTTCCTTCTTTTTCTTTTCATTCCTCTTTCCCTTTCTCCTTTCCTGTCCCTTCTTGGATACTCAAATGCAAAAAATGAAAGTTAAAAAAGAGGAAAATTGATGGAGCACCTTCTCCAAGGCATTCCAGGGGTGGTGCCGTACTTTGATGATGTACTAATCTCCGGCACCTCCAGATCGCAACTCTTGGAACGGCTTAGGCTCACCCTGAAGCGGTTCCAAGAAAAGGGTCTGCATGTGAGGAGAGACAAGTGCATCATTGGGGTCCAGGAGGTCGAGTTCCTGGGCTACTTAATAGATAGCACTGGCATACACCCCACCAAATCCAAGGTCAAGGCAATTCATGAAGCGCCGGCCCCCAAAAACAAGCCAGAGCTTCAGGCTTTCTTAGGATTGCTAAATTTCTATAGCATCTTCCTTAAACAGAAAGCCACGGTTGCTGAGCCACTCCATCGCCTTCTGGGAAAAGTGGCTCCCTGGAAGTGGGGTAGAGCCGAGGAAACCGTGTTCAAGAACATCAAGGGGCTCCTATCCTCAGACAGCGTGCTGATACAGTATCACGAGATGCTTCCGCTTGTATTGACCTGCGATGCGTCTCCATATGGAGTTGGGGCTGTCCTCAGCCACCGACTGCCCAACAACATGGAAGCCCCCATCGCTTTCTTCTCTAAGACTCTGGCGGCAGCTGAATGCAACTACAGCCAGCTGGATAAGGAAGCCTTGGCCATTGTGGCTGGCATCAAGCGTTTCCATGAATACCTCTACGGGAGGGCATTCGAAATCATCACTGACCATAAGCTCCTCCTTGGACTCTTCGCAGGCGACAAACAAACACCGACACACATGTCACCCAGGATGACGCGTTGGGCCATTTTCCTCGCCGGGTATTCGTACATGCTCACACACAGACCCGGTAAAACCATCAGTAACGCGGATGCTCTCAGCAGGTGCCCAACGCAGGAACCAGTGGAAGACCCCGCACCCACCCTCGGCCTTTGCCACATCAACGGAGATCTGCAGTGCCCAGTATCTTCCACGGACGTGGCAGCCCACACAAAGAAGGAAAAGACCCTCAGGCAAGTCATGTCCTGGGTCCTGAGGGGTTGGCCAACAGAAAAAGTGGGCGAAGAGTTCAGCCCTTTTTTAAGAAAGCAGCAAGAACTCTCAAATATGAAGGGCTGCCTACTCTGGGGCGACAGAGTAGTGATACCACGACTGCTGCAGAAGAGGACCCTGGAGAGCCTTCATGATGGGCACCCGGGCATCGTGAAGATGAAGGCGCTGGCCAGAAGCTACATCTGGTGGCCCGCCCTGGACAAGGACATTGAACAATGGGTCTCCAGATGCACCCCGTGCCAGGAGGTCAGACCAGCGCCAGCACAAGCCCAACCCACAGAATGGGAGACGCCTAGCGCCCCCTGGTCCCGCGTTCACATCGACTTTGCGGGGCCTATGGCAGGCAAATACCTCCTCATCGTGGTGGATGCATTCTCCAAATGGCTGGAGGTCATCCAAATGCCCAACATCACCGTCCAGGCCCTGCGCAGACTCTTCACCACACATGGCATTCTGGACGTCCTGGTGTCAGACAACGGGCCACAGCTCACCGCCAAGCCGATGGAATCGTTCCTGGCCGAGCTGGGCATCCGCCATGCCTTCATTGCCCCATACAGGCCGGCTGGAAATGGGCAAGTTGAGAGGATGGTGAGGCTCACCAAGGAAGCTCTCACCAAGATGGGCACCGGGGATTGGCAGGAGAGGATCGATAAATTCCTCTTCACACAGCATATCACCCCGCACGCCACCACACACAGAAGTCCGGCCAAATTACTCATGGGGAGGAAGCTGAGGACACCATTGGACTGGCTACACCCCCAGTACAACCCCCGAGAACCAGCAAACGCACCCCGGCCGCCGCGCACCTTCACCGAGGGAGACCCGGTCTATGCTCTCAACTTCCGTGAGCCTCCGAAGTGGCTGAAGTCAAGTGAAGTGATCAGCAGAACAACGGGCCCGAGGTTGTACCAAGTGGAGCTGGGAGACGGGCAGATCGTCAAACGCCATGTCGACCAGCTCTGGAAAAGGTGGAGGGAAAGCGGTGGAAACGGCAAAAACCAGCCTGACGAGGTAGGCCTACACCACCCAGACAAGGTAGGCCTGCACCACCCTGACGAGGTAGGCTTACCACAACCAGACGAGGTAGGCCTGCACCACCCCAACGAGGTGGGCCTACAACTCCCAGTCCAGGTAGACCTACCACACCCAGACCAGGGAGGCCTACAACACCCAGACGAGGGAGGCCTCCGACACCCCGGCAAGGTCGGGCCGCTTCACACCGGCGGAGCAGGCCAACTGCCACCACCGGAACGCGAGGACCCCCAACGACAATCACGACGGCTGTAGCGACAACCGAGACCAAGGACCCGGATGACAGCGGACACCTCCAGCACCGAAAATCAGCCACAGAGAGAAGGGAAAAGAACCATCGACTTACCGGGTTCCTGGTGTCCAGTCTGGATCAGCGGCGAATTGCAGGGGCCGAGGCATCATTCCCCGGGGCCGCCGGGGAGTCCCGAGAACCCAGCCGGAGGTACTGGGCCGGAGCCCGCACACTCGACGGCAGAGTTCCAGATGGTTCCAAGGCGGGAACCGGGAGAGACAAGAGCCTCGTCTGCACGGGTCGACAGCGAGGCAAGAAGTGATCTGCGCAGGTCAGATAGGACAGGGAGGCGCCCCACCTACCTGCGCGACTACCTCATGTACGTGACCAATGGAGAGACGGACTAAGAACTAGGAGGGGAGGGGTGTAATGTCCTTATATGGGAATCCCCGCCTGATTAGCTAGCCCACCGGCGGAAGATTTGAAGATCTGTCATTGGCTGGCTTGCCTGCCAACTCCCTTTATAAGGCGAGCCCGGCAGCACAGTCGGCCATTCTGATTCTCGTAATAAAGTGCTGAACGGACCACTCGCTGCTCGCGTATTCTTTCCCCTGCGCCAATCTAACACTTTTCAAGCATGGAGTCAGCCAGGTCACCACTGCAGGTGCTCGAGAAAGAGATGGACCATTCTCATAACAAAAGACCATCTCATAATTGGGCAATGTGATCAACCAGGGGTGGGGAGAAGGAGAAAGTATTGTTTAATGGCAAGCATTTGCGCAGGAAACCAGAGCTGGTTTTGTTTCTTCAGTACCAACATGGTGTATCCAATAAAGTTTTACTTTTGGGAATTCAATTCTCCTGAGAGTGCTTCCTTGTTTTGGGTTCGCTAATTGGACAGTTGACAGGGACATGTGCATTGTAAACCAGTATTTCACTGTGTTTGTGTGAGAGGAAAAACCTCTCAGCATGTTGCTGCAATTAATTGATTGATTGGTTTGAACATTTTGAATGAGCCAATCAGAGCACAGCTTCCTGGCTCTGAGTTTCCCCGCACTTTCCTTTTTTTTTTTTTTTTTTTATAATTTTTATTAATAATAAAAAGAAAAAACAAAACCAACATAAATACATTGAAACAACATACAAAACGAACACACATCAATTCAGTCCAATGACTGACTCTTAGAAGATACTACAGCGGTGGGTTATTTTTCATATTTTTATTTGTATCAATATCTACAGTCACCTATTTACTTGGTTATATATGTACATATATAGTTGACTCCTTATTTACTTCTATGCATTTCTATTGAATAGTCGAAAATCATCTTTATATTCCTATTTTTGCCTCCAGCCAGCTGTACCATCTTTGCCATACTAAATAGTAATCAATATCATCTTTCTCTTGTATTTCTTTTGTGAGCTTATCCAATTCTGCACATTCTGTAATTTTAGCTATTATTTTGTCTTCTGTGGGTAACTGTTCAGATTTCCAATGTTGGGCAAAGAGTATACGTGCTGCTGTGAGGATATGGATGATCAGATATTTTATTTCTTTGGTATATTGTGCTGTGATTATTCCCAATAAAAAGATTTCCGGCCTCATTTCCAGTTTTTGTTTTGTGATTTCTTCAATCATTGTTTTAATTTGTTGCCAGTATTGTTTTGCCCTTCGGCATAGCCACCAGAGATGATAATATGTCCCTTTCTGTGATTTACATTTCCAGCACATTGGAGATGTATTTGGGAACATCTTGGCTAGGCGCGCCGGTGGGAGGTGCCATCGGTAGAACATTTTGTAAAGGTTTTCCTTGTAGGGTATAGACAATGTCATCGTATAATTTATCTTCCACAAATTCTCCCACTTATCCAATTCAATAGTATATCCTATATTTTTGGCCCATATTATCATATTCTCTTTGACAACCTCCTCTTCTAATTTGTATTTTAGTAGGTACTTGTAAATTTTGGTAATCATTTTCTCATCTGTACTTTGTAATATTTTATCCAATTCATTTGGTTCATTTTGGAATCCGAATTGTGCCCGATCAGTTTTGTATCTTGATTCTATTTGCATGTATGGCCACCAATCAATGTCTATACCCTGATTTTGTAATTCTTGTCTTGTTTGTAATTCTCCTTCACTGTTCAGTAGTTCTTTATAAGTCCTCATTTTCTCTATATCCATGGCATTGGGATATATTAGTGCTTCCATTGTCGATAGCCATCGTGGAATCTTGGTATAATGTTTTCTAATCTCTTGCCATGATTTGTACAATGATTCTCTGATAATATGTTGCTGGAAATATCCGTGGTGCTTGTCCTTTCCCTCCCACAAAAAGGCGTGCCATCCGCGTTGTAATTCAAAGCCCTCTAGTGATAGCATTCTTTTATTCTTAAGGTCTATCCAGTCCCTTATCCAGTTTAGCGACGCTGCTTTATAATATAACTCCCAGTCCGGTAGGCCTAAACCTCCTTTTTCCCAAATATCTTGCATACACTTTATTTTGATTCTGGCCCTTTTCCCATTCCAGATAAATTTTGTTATTATTTTATTAAGGTCCTTAAAAAAGTTCTTTCCTGGCCAGATTGGGGTTACTTGAAAAAGGTAGAGTAATCTAGGCAGTATATTCATTTTTATGGATGCAATTTTCCCTAGAAATGACAGTTGTAATTTGTTCCATGTTTCCAGGTCTTTTCTAATTTGTTTCATTAATTTGTTATAATTGTCTTCTCTAATTGTTATTGCTTTAGCAGTAAGCCAGATTCCTAGATACTTTATTCTCTTTACAATTTGTATTCCTAATTTGTCTTCTAGTTTTGTCTCCTGTACCTTTGTCAAATTCTTTGTTAATACTTTAGTTTTTTCTTTGTTAATTTTAAGCCCTGCGACTCTTCCATATTCCTCTATCTTCGCTAGAAGTTTGGTTCCTGTTATTTCCGGTTGCTCCATTATAAATACCACGTCGTCAGCGAAGGCTTGCAATTTGTACTCTTCTTTCCGTGTTCTCAAACCTTTTATTTCCGCATCTTTCCTGACTTCATTTAGTAATATTTCCAATGAAATTATAAACAGTAGTGGGGATAAAGGGCAGCCCTGTCTCACACCCTTTTGTATATCCAGATTTTCAGTCATATCTCCATTAATTATAATTTTGGCCGTTTGGAGGGAGTATACTTTTCTAATCATATGTAAAAATTTAGCACCAAAGTCCATAGTTTCTAGTTGCAATATGAGGAAATTCCAATTTAGATTGTCAAAAGCCTTTTGTGCGTCTAAGAAGATTAAGGCTACTTGTTTATCAACTCTTTTCTCGTAATATTCCAGGACGTTGATAATTGTTCTTATGTTGTTTTTGATCTGTCTTCTTGGAACAAAACCGTTCTGATCTGTATGTATGTATTTATAAATAATTGTTTTCAGTCTTTGCGTTATAACCAACATGAAGAGTTTATAATCTACATTGAGCAATGAGATCGGCCTATAATTTTTAACTTGTGTGGGGTCTGTGTCTTCTTTAGGGATAAGTGTAATAATGGTTTCAGTCCAGGATTTGGGAATTTCTGCTTCTAATAATGCATCATTGAGGACTTGGAGTAACAGTTCATCGATTGCATTTTGACAGTTTTTATAAAACCCCGCACTTTCCAACAGTCAGTTGGTCAGTATATAAGTAGCAGCAGAATTACAGCCACTTCAGAGCTGCAGAGCTGCTGAGCTTCAGAGCAGAGCCTCTTATGCAGACTCTCACCATGAGACTCTCAGATAGAACCTCCAGAGTTGAAGTCACTACAAAGAGCTGAGTCATTGCCTTGCTCCTAAGAAGACTGACAAAGAAAACCTCCCATGCTTCAGAAGAAGACTAGAGCGAATGGACTTTGCTGAGAGGAGAATCTTTTGGGCTGTTGATGCCTTCTTGTAGGTTTTGTTTTTATGTGTTTTTATTAAAGTAGTTTTTCTAGACTTCTCAGTCAACTTCCATGCTAGTGCGTTTGTGTGCGTATTGGGCCACGGTCCATTCGTTTACAGAACCCTTTCCTTTACAGTTTGCACTGATAACTATGTGAAAAACAATTTCTTAGAGTGCGGGTGAAAATGTATGCACACAGCCAAAAATGGGTGCTTAGAAGCATTTTTGCAGGCTTACCTAGTTCCAACCACTTTAATCCATACCCTTGTTTGTCCTTACATGACTGTTTCCCCTCCTAACAGGCATACCCAATGACTTGTTATCCTCAGGGTTATAGTGGCTGCACAGTCCAGGAGATTTGGGAGGATTTCTCAGTGGGCTTTGTGTCAGCTATACGAGAAGTTGTGGAATTTGCTAAATACATTCCAGGATTTCAGGAGCTATTCACAACACGAGCAAGTCTCACTACTCAAAACTGGCACCTTCGAGATGGGAAAATTTCCACCTACAATATACGGTCCTGCTTAGATACAAGCTATTGGTATTCTCTGCATGGAAATAATTGTTCCCCTAAATCTACTTTGTATTTGTAAGCACTGCAAAGCAAACAATGTAGGCAGCAAGGTTGTTTTTAAAATCCTATCACAAATTTCCATTTTATGTTATCACTTTTTTTCTTTTAGTACTGAGAATGCATCAAAAGGACATTATTTGTTCTCTTCTCTTTCAAATGTAAACTAATTAGAAAAAATTGAAGGATTGTTGTCAGTATGGTCTGCTTCTGGGAGACTGCAACCTAGCCACACCCAGAGCAAACCAAGAGTCTTGGTGGCGCAGCAGACTAAAAGTGCTGTTAAATAGCACCAGCTGCCTGCAATTACTGCAAGTTCAAATCTCACCAGGCTCAAGGTTGACTCAGCCTTCCATCCTTTTGAGGTAGGTAAAATGAGGACCCGGTTTGTGGGGGCAATAAGCTGACTTTTTATAAAAAAGAACACCGCTTGGGGGGGGGCTGAAAGCCCTACTAAGCAGGTATATACAAAAGTATGAAGGCTATTGCTTAACGCATTGTAAGCTGCCCTGAGTCTCCGGAGAAGGGCGGCATATAAATCGAACCAATAAATAAATAAATAAATAAATAAATAAGTGCTTTGAAAGCCAGGAAAAGATTTTGGGCTGAAATTCTGACAAATCATTTTTCTTTGGGATCTCTGAAAGAAAAAACAGCCACCTTGTGGTTTGATTCTGAGCATGTTTGCAGTATTGCAATCTAATGTGAGAGGATTATTAACATTTTTGCAAATTAATATTGGAGAAAAGGGTTAGAGTTATTCCTTACCAACATGTCTGCGGTGCATGGAATGTGTTTGTGCATTTCTGACTGATCTCAGTAGTATCAAAAGCTGTCTTTTTGTATGTGCATCACATTGCATGAATACTCAAAATGGGTGGCATTTGTGGCACTCCACTACCTTTGCCATTCTCATAAAAACAGCGAGTTCCTATGGACACCACTGGTCCTGATGTTATGATGATAAAGTTTTTCCACTGTTAAGACATGGTTTACTGATGTTAGTCAGACTTTGATCTCCTTCAAAATAAAATGAGCCAACATGGTTTGTGCCAACATGCAGATGTCTTTACTGGGAATGTGGAAATTTATTTTTATTTGTATCCTGCCTTTATTAGTTTTACAAACAACTCAATGCAGCAAACATATCCCACACACCTTCCTCCTCCTCTTTTCCTCACAACAACCCTGTGAGGTGAGTTGGGCTGGGAGTGACTGGCCCAAGGTCACCCAGCTGGCTTTCATGGCTAAGGCGGGACTAGAACTCAGTCTCCTGGTTTCTAGCCTGATGCCTTAACCACTAGATAAAACTAGCTTCTCTATGTACATTACTATATACATAGTAATGGAGAATGCTAAACATAACCCCATGCTTTAGTCCATAGGATTGTCATATATCTTAAGCTTATGCTATGGTATCAAGCAGATACAGTATACTGGTAGTTTACATTGGACTCTTAAGTACATTGGCTCTGGAAGCACCTTGGAAGATTCTTGGCAGGAAATACCAGTATTGTAAAATGGCAGGATACAATCCCAAACTTGTATTCATGGAAACACTTGGGCACAACAGTGAATCATGATCATTGTGAATTAAGCTGTGTGTGTATAAGTCTCCATTCTTCTTTGCCCATATTGATGGACTTTTTATTTAAGTTGTTGTTGTTGTTAGTTGTGAAGTTGTGTCCGACCCATCGCAACCCCATGGACAATGTTCCTCCAGGCCTTCCTGTCCTCTACCATCCTCTGGAGTCCATTTAAACTCACGCCTACTGCTTTGTTTATTTAAGTGAAGGACATCAAATGAATCATACAGTAGATCCTGCATTTTATGAGTCTGCCATGGCATGAGAGGCACAAAATGAAGTAATTATAATCATCCTCTCTAAATTGGAATTACAATCTCAATGCTTGGAGATGTTTCTAATGTCATTTTGGTGTTTTGAGAAAATAAATGTTTTTGACACGTTTTTGTGGAAGCAGACTTATGTTCCGATAGCGCTTTATCTTTTCTCTCCAACCCCAGGTGCTAATGGTTTGGTTTGCCTCCCTTTTCAATGTCAAGGAACAGACAGTAACATTCATAGGTCATACCAAGTACAGCCTTGAACAGTTGTGGGGGATGGGCATGGATGACTTGCTAAAATTCATGGTTGAGTTCAGTGAGAAGCTTAGTGCCTTGCAACTATCTGAAGAAGAATTGGGTCTCTTCACAGCAGTGGTGCTGATCTCTGCAGGTGAGTACCCATTGACCTAGATTAGTGGGAATCCCAGTCCTAGCATACAAACTTTTTGATTGTAACTTTTGTCCAGCATAGGTTGTTCCCATTCATTTGCTGTCCTTGCCCTGGCTTTCATACCTCCGGATCTGTGATTCTTCACTTTCCAGATATAACCCCCAGCTCCCTCATGCAACCTCTCCGTTCATTGTTAAACCTTAGCAGTGTTATGTCCTTGGGGACACGACCTTCATTCATTGTGAAGTAAGATGCAGTGACAGTTCTTTAGAAATAATAAACAGCTGTGTTTCAAAGATTGCAATTTGCAGATCATCTTTGGAATGATTTTTCTCTTACAATTGGGCACAGTTGTGACCTGGAGAGAGGCTGGACATTTCTGATACATAAAACCAGAGTCCAAACTGCAATATTTGCAGCCTAGGCTGCTACTTCATAATACTTACTGTCTGCCCCACTCCATGCAGATTGCTCAGGCATTGAGAACCTAGCATCGGTGGAACAGCTACAGGAAACACTGATCCAGGTGTTGCGAGTCCACATCCTCAAGAATTACCCCCAGGAAACATCCCGCTTTACTAAATTCCTAACCCTAACCCTAACCCTAACCCTTAACATGCACTCTGAAAAGCTGCTCTCCTTCCGTATTGATGCTCAGTAGAAGAGTGAGCAGGTAGAAATGCTGTGAGCATTTCTGACCTGCTCTCTCTTGATCCTGACCAATTCTCCCTGCATCTTTGCACTAACCAGACTATTTGGGGCCTACACCTGGCTATTTATGCAGGTGTAGCAGCTGCTACTCCTGGCTGCTCAAAAACAGTGCAACCACCTATATCAGTGTATATTGGAACTATGTGAAGAGAATGTCCCTCTTCCTGGCTGTGGTGCCAACTACAGGAGAAAAATACATTGAAAGCAATGTATTGGATGGTTGTCTTCCTCATTTATTCACTTCTTGTGTCAGCGTTCCAAATTAGGCTCTCTTCCAGCGCTGACATAACAAGATGAAGCAGAAGCTTGATTTATTGCTGAGATGAACTTTTACCTAGTTTTTGTATGTTACAGATAGTGTTTCCTGGGAGACGAGGATGGGGGCTACATTCCTGTGAAAAGAACGTGCCGGGATGTAGAGATGGATCTGCATGATGGCCAATGGGACATTGGGGTTGGAGAGCGGAAGAGGAGGGGGTTGGAAGGAGGGTCCAGTTTGGCTGCAATTTGAATCAGAAATGTCGGATTCTGCTATTCTTAAAATAAAAATGATTCATTAGAGAGTTTATGCTTGAGAATGAAGTTTATTCAAGATAGCACCGAAACCTGACAGACAGCCAAACTCTCCTCCAAATCCAGGCTGGCTGAGTTTAAATCATCCCGTTCCCTCCCAGACATCTGGTCGGACGGACTATGGCTGAAGCCAAGCTCTCGGAGGAAAGCCTGCTTCAAGAAACGGGAGGAGCAGAAGCGGTCGTGATTCCAGCCAACTTGGAAAATACAAAGGTTCAACTTTCTCCGCCTTCCCTCCCCGCAGAACTTCAAGCAAAGAAACGTGAGGCAGATAAGTACCCGGGGACTGTGCCAAAAGCCTTAGAGGCGGAATTTCCTTTTGCAAATGTAAAAGATAAAGAAAAACCCCTAAGTGAATTGGGAAGGGCGAGCTGGGGATGGGAATGGCAGCGAAGCCCAGACAAGGCAGCACCTCCCCACCCCAGGATGAGAGACGAGGCAGAGGACTATCAACACCAAGGCTGGCCCTCCAGAGCTCAGCACAGAGAGGAGAGGGCAGAGAGGGAGGAGCCACCCCAGTTCAGAGGGAAGTTCGATGGTGACCCAGACAACCTCGCCCAATTCCTCGATTCAGCTGAGATATACATAGAGCGGTTCGGACACCTCTACCCTTTCCCCAGAGCCCTAGTGAATGCTATCTCGGAAGGGCTGGAGGGAGAAGCAAAGAGGTGGTCAGCATCACTCTACAAATACAGGGCCCCCCAGCTACAAGATGCGGATGGGTTCTTGCAACTATTGAGAGCCCGTTATGAGGAGGAGGAGGAGGACCCCTATGTGGAAGACTAGCTCAGAAACCTAATGCAGAGGGGGAAGCCCATCAGAGAGCATATCCGTGAATTCAGGAGAGTCATTGGGACACTGCCTCCCCTACCAGAGCGATTGCTGGTGTATTTTTTTAGAACAAGCCTAGATAAAAGAATTTCCCAAGTGACTGCCTATTGTGACATCCCAAACCGACTCGCTGAATGGTTCCGGGTAGCAATAAAAGTCGACAGAGGGCTGCGGGCGAGTGACACGTCAAAACCACCAGAGGGAAAGGAGAGAGGCCGACCAGACCAGGGGCCACTCAACAGACGAGAAACCCCAACATCACAGCCCTCCTACAGACCAACTGCCCCACGGAGCCCACTGAAATGCTACAGATGTGGAGGAAGCGGCCACATAGCAGCAAGATGTGGAACGCCTAGACCGGGACCAGCTCCACCACCCAAAGCACGACCGGAACGAGGGCCCAAGCGCATCACCCATGTACCGCGGGAAGCTCCCCAAATCCCTGAGTTTTTCGCTCATCTGACCGAAACCAGAGGAATCCCAGATGAGGGAGATCAGTCCCCCGAACCCTATGACACGGAAGACGAAGGCGAGGATGACCCGATGGTGAGTGGACCCGTCCATCCTTTTCTTTTCCCCATACGCCTAACAGCCCCCAAAACAGGGGCCCAAGAGACTTTCCAAGCCCTAATAGACTCGGGTAGCACACGGTGCCTAATCAACCTACCCACAGTTCTAAAATTGGGAATCCGAGCTAAACAGCTCAAACAACCAATTCGCTTCGAGCAAGTTGATGGGTCCCTAGTGGGAGGAACGTACGCCACACACTTGACTGAACCCGTGAGACTAGAACTCGCAGATCACTGGGAGACGATCCGCTTCATAATAGCCCCCAAGATGACAGAACCAGTCATATTGGGACTCTCATGGCTCGACAAATGGGGCCCAATCATTTGGTGGCAAGAGGGAACCCGCAGGCTGAGAATAGCAAAGGGGCCCCAACCCCTGCCGCCCCGACCAGAAGAATTCCCTCCCACGCTGAAACCCCAAAGCAGCCCTCCACTACAGAAGAAAACACCACCAACACAAGGGTCCCTCCCAGAAGGTGCAGCAAAGCAATTGGCAGCCGCACCCACCACCGCTTGTAACGCAAACCAGATCCCAAAGGAGTACCAAGACCTTGCAGGGGTATTCAGCGAGGCCGAATGTGACATTCTGCCCCCCCACCGCGAGACCGATTGTGCCATCGAGATTATCCCAGGAGCGAAACTACCTAAACCTAAAATGTATGCCATGACGCCCCGAGAAATGCAGGAAATGCGGGACTACATAGACAAAAACTTACAAAGGGGATTTATTGAGCCAGTGAAACCAAGGGTAGCGGCGCCGGTCATGTTTAAAGAGAAAAAGGATGGCTCCATGAGACTGGTGGTCGACTTTCGGAGTATCAACGCTGTTTGCGTACACAACTTGTACCCCCTCCCCCTCATGAAAGACATGTTAGCCCACCTAGCTAAAGGGAAGGTTTTCACCAAACTAGACCTTCGAGAAGCTTATTACCGAGTACGCATAAAGGCAGGAGATGAATGGAAAACAGCATTCAACTGCCCCCTGGGTAGTTTCCAGTTTAAAGTAATGCCTTTTGGATTGCAAGGAGCCCCGGCAGTATTCATGCAGTTAATAAACGAAGTCTTACATGAACACCTTTACAAAGGGGTCCTCGTCTACCTGGATGATATTCTTATCTACACGGAGACCATGGACGAACATATACCCCTCGTCCGCCAAGTACTGAAAAAACTGCTACGGGCAAACCTATATGTCAAACTGCCAAAATGCGATTTCCACCAATCACGGCTAGACTACCTGGGCTACCGAGTATCAAATGAGGGGATAGAGATGGACCCAGCCAAGGTCCAATCAGTTCTACAATGGCAGCCCCCTCGCACCCGCAGACAACTACAAAGTTTTCTAGGCTTTGCGAATTTCTACAGACAATTCATCCCCTCGTTCGCGAAGATTGCCAAACCTTTGATGGACCTCCTAAAGACAGGAAGCCCAGCGATGAAACCTCGCCCGGGACAACCCCTACAGTGGGACCTGACCTGCCAACAGGCATTTGAGACGCTAAAAGGACTGTTCGCGAAAGAACCTGTCTTAAAACACCCGGATCCGGAACAACCTTTTGTCATCCAAGCAGATGCAAGTGATGTGGCAGTAGGAGCCGTGTTACTCCAAAAGAACAACCAAGGTGATCTACAACCCTGCGCCTACACCTCCCGCAAACTCACCGATACGGAGAGGCGATGGGCGGCGTGGGAGAAGGAAGCGTTTGCAGTAAGGTGGGCCTTGTTGACTTGGCGGCACCTTCTAGAGGGAGGCCAGAAACCATTTGAAGTCTGGACTGATCATAAAAACCTAGAGGCCCTAAAAACCCCACGAAAACTGTCGCCCAGGCAAGTGCGGTGGGCACAATACTTCAATCGTTTCAATTTCGAGCTTAAGCACATCCCAGGAGGGAGAAATTTCCTGGCTGATGCCCTCTCCCAGATGCCCCAATACAACAGTGAGCGGGAGCAGGTAGTGAATGCCATCATCCCCTCCACCCAAGCTGCGGCCCAGGTGATCACCAGACGGCAACGACGTGACCAGCAAGGCCAACTTGCAAGTGACTTAACTGCAAAATTAAAAAATGAAACGCTGACAGACCCCTGGTATCGGGACAATCAACATCTCTTAACAAAAAGAGATGAACTAGCATGGAGGGGGACAAAGCTCTATGTCCCACAGAGTTTACGCATCCTGATTCTCAAGAGGAGCCACGACGTCAAACCAGCAGGACACTTCGGGTTCCTAAAGACTCTGCACCTAGTACGAAGGCAGTTCTGGTGGCCACACATGAGAAAGGACGTAGACAGTTATGTAAAAAGCTGCACCATTTGTGCCACGATGAAGACAAGGCCAGGGTGCCCGCCTGGATTGTTGCAACCAGTAGCTGAGCCAACAAGACCATGGGAGGAGATTGCAATGGACTTTATAGTAGACCTACCGAGGAGCAGTGGAAATACAGTGATCTGGACTGTAATAGACTTATTCTCCAAACAGGCACACTTCATTCCTTGTAGTGGACTGCCTTCAGCCCGTCAGTTATCCAAACTGTTCCTGAAACACATTTACCGCCTACATGGAGTCCCCAGGAGAATCATTTCCGACAGAGGGGTCCAGTTCACAGCAAAGTTCTGGAGGGAGTTTCTACGATCCATAGGTTCATCCCAAGGGCTCAGCTCAGCATTTCACCCGAGCACCAATGGGGGGGCAGAAAGACTGAACGCTATGATAGAACAGTATTTAAGATGCTATGTCGACTACCAGCAGTCCAATTGGGCAGACCTCCTATCTTTTGCGGAGGTTGCATATAATAATGCTGTCCACAGCAGCACGGGGCTAACCCCGTTCAAAATAGTGAGTGGCATGGATTTTGTTCCCATGCCAGAATGCCTGAGGGAGCCCCCTTCCTCAGTTAGTTTGACCGACTGGATGGCAATGTTGAGACAAACTTGGGAAAATGTTAAGAGGGCGCTGGCAAAGGCGGCTCAATCTTATAAGGAACAAGCAGACAAGCACCGAACTCCCCAAAGACCATTTCAGCTGGGAGAGAAAGTTTACCTCTCCACCAAGTACTTGAGACTTAGACTCCCGAGCAGGAAATTGGGCCCAAAATTTATAGGACCGTTTCCTATAATAAAAATAATCAACCCCGTTACAGTGCAATTGCAGTTGCCACGGCTTTTGGGGAAAATTCACCCCGTTTTTCACAGTAGCCTTCTAAAACCTGTAGTGGGGTCTACTTTAAGGCCAACGCCACGTGAACCCCCTGGGCCCCTGGTTGTTGGGGGCCAAACGCACTACGAAGTGCAGCGGATTCTTGATTCAAGATGGCACAGGGGGCGCCTTCAGTACTTAATTAAATGGAAGGGTTACCCATTGTCAGAGGCTTCCTGGGTGAAGAGCGCAAACATTCAAGCTGATCGCCTTATAGCAAAATTCCATGCAGACCACCCGGGAAAGCCGGGAGGGGGGGGTGCACAGCCAGGGAGGGGCTGATGGTACTTATCTTGTTGTGGTTTTTCCCTATGGGATAGGTGATGTCGCAGAAGTGAAGGGAGAGGGGCCGGATGTCAGCGTTCCAATCCTCAAGACTAATTTTAAATAAGACAAGTGAGGTGTTCATTTTCTGCAGTTGGCTTGAATGCTTGGTGAATTTTTTGTGTGCAGTGCAACTGAGGTTTTACATGTTAAGACAGACTTGATGAGTAAAATGGTAGAAGAGAACAATTGTAGAACAGATTTCAGTCCAACCCTGTACTCAGTTTTGACAGTTAAAAGAAAGGATGTCATACCAGTCACCACTCACCAGAAATGAGACACCAAAAGTCATTTGGGGCTGTGAGGTTTTTTTGTCTGTTTTAGGATAGGTTTGTTTGTTTTTTCAATCATATTTATTACATAAATATATAGTAAAATAGACCAGCAACAATTACCATAAAAATATCTTTCTTTAAAATCCTGACCAAAACCACAAAAAAGGTTACTTTTTTTCCCCCACCACAGACTTTTTAGGGTTATTTTTCTTCAAAATCACACATCACAAATTGTGATTGTCGTATTTTTTTTTACACCAGCAGCTTCCTGCTTCCCAGATGCAAAAAAAGAAAGAAAAACAGAAAAAAGAGACAAGCAAGGCAGAGAGGGGAAGAGGGTGAAGCGGGGGAACCATTTCTCCACCTGGTTTTTCTTTCCCTCTGAACCAGTGGTGGTATTCAGCCGGTTCTATCCAGTTCTGGTGAACTGGTAGCGGCGGCTGCGGGAGGCTCCGCCCACCCACCCGGATGTCATCACGTCCTGTTTTTGACGCTCTGCACATGCGCAGAAGGTCCTGCACATGCACAGAGGTGTCGCACGTGTGCTCATATTTGCGAACCAGTAGTGAAAGTAAGTCAATACCAACCCTGCTCTGAACTCAGCCCCCCAACCCCCCCTTCAGAAACATACTGAAAAGGTGAAGATGAAAAATTATAAGGGGGTTTGAGGGGTTCAGGTTTTATAAAAAGGGGATTTTGATGGGATTATATTCTGTGGAAGTCAGGGGGGGAGGGTCAGGGGGGGTTGGGAGGGTTAGGGTGGGGAGTATGGGGTGGGTTGGGGGGAAAAATGGGGTGAAAATGTAATTGTAAAACTTTTGCAATAAAAAAAAAAAGAAACATACTGAAAACCCCATGTCCCAAATGTACATTCACTAACTCCCTGCTCAGTTTCTTCCCCTGCACTGGACTGCTAGGGGAAAACCAGGATGCATAGTATATCGGGGTTTAAGTATACAGTTAAATACAAAGTTGCCTCCTTATTGGAAACCCCTTTCTATTTGCCCATAATCTTTGATTATCTGGATTCAAAATAAATAAATAAATAAACCTTCGGAAAGACTGGCTAGGGTGGTGGTGAAGAAGAGATAGTGGGATTCCATTTACACAACTATATGATGTATGTACTTGGGAAAGAAACACTGAGAGGAGGTGTGGGAATAATCATTCTCCCCCCCCCCATATATGAATAGGCCTATAATGTGAAAAAAATCTTCTTACCCACAAATTGTCACAGTCATTAAGTGCCCCACATGGATGGAGGAAGGGATTTTGGGCATGGTGCTCTGAGAACCAACACCTTCTGTACTATAGGTTGCAAAGGATTTTGCTTCTTCAGGAAGGGTGACTCCCACCCCCATGGAGATGGCATGGCATACAAAAGAGGTGGGGGTGATACTGTTTTCCTTGCACTGAACTTTGGGCAAAATGTGAACATGGCATGATGGGCAGAATGACACCTGTGGTGGCGAAGTATCGTGGGAGGGATTTACACCCTGAGATCTTCATATCCCTTTAAGGATAGGTTATGACCTAGGCAGCAGCAGCCTATGTACCCTCCTGCCCCAGCTGTCGTAAGACAGGGCACAGTGCTCTCTGTAGGAAAATGGGCACACAGGAGTAAGGTCAGAGGCCTCCTTTCTGCATTACCAGCTTTCCTGCAAAGTGACTTGCATATATAAATCTCTGGTACAAAGAAAAAAAAAAGTAAAGATTCTACCTTTTTGTGTTCAAAATCTATATGCAAAAGTTATTTCAGTTCTGCTTAAGAGGTGGTGCTATGTGTGTGCTGGTGATGGAGAGAAGAAAGGGTTGTAGATGAGGACTAGAATCCAGGTCCTAAAAACTCACATTTACAGGTAGTCCTTGACTTACGGCCATCCATTTAGTGACTGTTCAATGTTACAATGGTATTAAAAAACATATGACCAGTCCTTGAATTTAGAACTGTTGTAGTGTCCTTGCATGTAATCACAATCTGGGTTCTTAGCAACTAACATGTATTTATGACTGTTGCAGTGACCCAGGGTTATGTGATAGCCATTTGTGACCTTCCTAGATGATATCAATCAATCAGAACAGAGCTGGAAGGTACCTTGGAGATCTTCTAGTCCAACCCCCTGCTTGAGCAGGAGACCCTTTACCATTTCAGACAAGTGACTGTCCAGTCTCTTCTTAAAAACCTCTAGTGATGGAGCGCCCATGATTTCTGGAGGCAAGCCATTCCACTGGTTAATTGTCCTCACTGTTAGGAAGTTTTGCCTTAATTCCAGGTTGTTTCTGTCCTTGATTAGTTTCCATCCATTGTTTCTTGTCCTTCCCTCTTGTGCTTTGGAGAATAAGTTGACCCGCTCAAATACTGGAATGCTGCTATCATGTCTCCCCTCCCCCCCCAGTCTTTCTTTTCTGTAGACTAGCCTAAGGTGACCAGACGTCCCGCTTTTGGCGGGACAGTCCCGCTTTTGGCGGGACAGTCCCGCTTTTGAGCAATTTGTCCCACGTCCTGCGGCGTTTTAAAAATGTCCCGATTTTTCATTCTGCCTCCTGAGTCCCCGCTGATGGCTAGAGGGAAAAAAAACTGTTTAAACTCTTGCCGCGGGGCTTCAAAGGGCCGACCTACAGCTGATCAGTGTTAAAAAAAAAATGAGTAGACCCATGCCTGCAAAAATAGAAAAAACAGCCCCTACAGCTTCCGCTAGGTTAATTAGCTGCAAAAAGTTCCTGGAGAAATTTTTTTCCCCCTAGCTATGCTGAAAACAAAGGCGAAAGTGAAAGTAAAGCTGCAACGTGACAAAATGAGGCAGAGAGAGATTTCTTTCTTTTTCTTTTTCTTCACCAAAAAAGGTAGGTGCAAAAAACTGCAAACAATGGGAAATTTAGGGCAAAAGAGGAGAGTTCAAGATTTTAAAACACAAAAGAAAAAAAGCTCTATTTAACTAGGGAATTGTAATAATTGAGATACTATTAATAATTGTATATAGTGTTGAAAGCAGAAATGGTTAAATTGTGGTTTGGAGGAATATATGGGGGAAATTATTTGGTTTATTATTATTGGTAAATATAATTAATTGATTTGTAAGAAATTGGATTGCATGGAAATAATTGGAATATTCATGTTCATATTGATTAATATACAAAAAAGATAGTTATATAACTAATTGATTTATATTAAAATGTTGAATTTGTATTAAACAACTGTATTACATAATTACATAATTAACCAATGTGAGGATGGATATAAAAATAGATGACAATGGGAAGGGGTCTAATATAGAATAGAAGGGAAAAATTGAATTTGATTAAGATTAGAGATGAGGATGAAGGGTAATATTGGTTTTTTTAAAAAATAGATGAGGAATAAATATGGCAAAAAGGAAATATAGAAATTGTAAATTTAATTGAAATGACTAAACGCTGTTTAAATTTGTGAACCAGCCAAATATTCTGTTCAAAGAAAATACATTGTATGTTTGTATGTGTGTTTCTAATTATTGCTATTTATTCATATTTGTTCTCTTTTATTCTTTAAAGTTTAACAATTCATTCTTTATCTTAATATCTTTATATTTGCTTGGGGTTGGCTTTCTTCCCTTTCATCTTTTTTATTGTACAGCAATCTTTCTCCTCAAACCTACCACCTCTCTCTTTTCTTTCCTTCTTACTTTCTCTTCCCCCCACCCTCTTTTTCTCCTCCCTACTTCCTCTTCCTTTCTCCTTCTCCTCCTCTCTTCCTCCCTCTCTTACCCTCACTCCTACTCTAATTTCCATTCCTTCATCCCTCTCTATTGCTGTATCTGTATAATGCATATGGACTACTCAGAGGGCTGAAAAAGTTATTTTTGACTGGTCCTCGCACTTTTGACCAGTCCTCGAACTTACGACTGTCCTCACATTTTACGTTTTTGCCCTATCTTGTCACCATGGTGAAGAGAAGCAGTTGTGAAATGAGTGACATGGTTGTTAAGAATGCTGCATGGGCATAAATGTGAGGATGGTCATAAGTGTGAGGACCAGTCAAAAGTGCAAGGATCTGTCAGAAATGACTTTTTTCAGCCCTCTGGTTAGTCCTTTTGTGCATATGGACTACTCGGAGGGCTGAAAAAGTTATTTTTGACTGGTCCTCACACTTTTGACCAGTCCTCGAACTTACGACTGTCCTCACATTTTACGTTTTTGCCCTATCTTGTCACCATGGTAAAGAGAAGCAGTTGTGAAATGAGTGACATGGTTGTTAAGAATGCTGCATGGGCATAAATGTGAGGATGGTCATAAGTGTGAGGACCAGTCAAAAGTGCGAGGATCTGTCAGAAATGACTTTTCAGCCCTCTGAGTAGTCCCTATACACATAGCCATGGCCACCCGGTCACATGACCAGCTAGCCACGCCCACCCAGTCACATGGCCTCCAAGCCACGCCCACACAATAAGCCACGCCCACAATGGTGTCCTTCTTACCAATGTTAAAATCTGTTCACCTTACCCTATACACATAGCCACGCCCACCCAGTCACATGACCAGCTAGCCACGCCCACAAAATAAGCCACGCCCACAATGTCCCTCTTTACCAATGTTAAAATCTGGTCACCTTAGACTAGCCAAACCCAAATCCTGCAACTGTTCTTCATATGTTTTAGACTCCAGGCCTTTAATCATCTTAGTTGCTCTTCTCTGCACTTTTTCCAAAGTCTCAATATCTTTTTTGTAATGTGGTGACCAAAACCAGATGCAGTAGTCCAGGTGTGGTCTTACTAAGGCTTTATGAAGGGGTACTAATACTTCATGTGATTTTGATTCTATGCCTCTGTTCATACAACCCAGCATTGTATTCGTTTTTCTGGCTGCTGCTGCATACTGCTGGCTCATGTTTAAGTGATCGTCCATTAGGACTCCAAGGTACCTCTCACAGTTTTTGAGCCAGGTTCCAACTAATCTGTATTTGTACCTTTGGTTGAGGTACATTGAGGGCCCTATCAGGGCTATGGTTGACCTGTGTGCGTGTGTGTGTGTGTGTGTGTCCAACTGGGTGGGTGTGGCCAGCTTGACGCCACTCCCCAAACTGCTGGCATGCTTCCTCTTTGCATTGGGTAGACCGTGCCAAAGCCACGCTGGCCTGATCTTTCCCCTTCGCACTGGGTAGACCGGACTGAAGCCACACGGGCCCGATCTTTCCTCTTCGCATTGGGTAGCCCAGGACAGCCCCATGGGCTGGATCCAATCCAGCCCACGGGCCTTGAGTTTGATACCCCTGGGGTAAAACCTTGCTTTTCTCCATATTAAATTTCATGTTGTTGGATAGGGCCCATTGTTCAAGTTTGTCAAGATCTTTTTGGATCCTGAGCTTGTCTTCTGGGGTGTTGGCTATTCCTGCCAGCTTAGTGTCATCTGCAAATTTGATGAGTTCCCCTTCTATTCCCATCATCTATGAAGATATTGAAGAGTACTGGGCGTAAGATGGAATCTTGTGGTTCCCCACTGCTTATTTCCTTCCATGTAGATGTAGTACCATTAAGGACTATTCGTTGAGTGTGGTTTGTTAGCCAGTTACAAATCCATCTGGTCTATCCCACTTTTTTCTAGTTTACCAAGAAGTAGGTTGTGGTCTACTTTGTCGAATGTCTTTCTGAAGTCGAAGTATGCTATGTCCACGGCATTTTGCTGGTCTACTAATTTAGTTTCTTTGTCAAAGAATAAAATAAGATTGGTTTGTCATGAACTTGTCAGTTGGCCTCTGATAAGAAAAGTCAAAAGGGAAGTTGGATTCACTTAACAATTGCATGATTCACTTAGCAACAGAAATTTCAGTCTCAATTGTGGTTATAAATTGAGGACTACCTGTATCATTTTAAAAGCGTTAAGGTGTGTGTGTGCAAAATGCATTAATTCTTCATAGTTGATGCAGTGGTATCTACAACCAAGTGAAGCTGGTTGTTTTATAAACTGATGCTATTACTTGATCATAATTCAATTGAAACTACAGAGGAAGTCTGACTTAATCTAGTGTTGTACATTCTAACTGAAGTGATAATCTGTGCTACTTCATTCACACACTAACCTTCAATGCCATCTAACAAGCAACTATCATAGGAATGCCAACCAGATCATTATCCAAAGTCTCATGGTCTCAAAAGATGAAAAATCATTTCCTTAATTTTAAATACCTCAAGTTGGCATCTTAAGAAAAGAAACCAAGAGCCTAGATTTTCAAATTATTTAAGGGAATACAAAATTTAGCCAGATGACTTCAGCCTGCTAGGCAAGAACACTGAGGGGCCCATAACTCTACAATGACAAAACTGGGTGCTAAGATGAAATCACACAACTGTTTCTAATTGGACAGGACCATCTCTCACTCCTTTCAGAGCCCCAGAGGGACAACCAAACACATCAACTAAAGTAGTATAATAATTAGCCAAGTCAAATAAACTAAAACAAATGGCTGACATTTCCCTCTCCCCCTAACCTGTTTACCATTTGAAACTATGGTAGGAGGCTGTGCGTGTATGTAGAACAAACATGTACGAAGTGCAGGTGGGGTTTATGCTTTGTATGCATAGTATATTTGTGCACAGTTGAAAGAACTATACTTGTAAATACATATGCTCTAAGACAGGGGTGTCAAACTCGCATCGTCACATCGTTGTCACGTGACGTATTGCGACTTTTTCCCCTTCACTAAACCAGGGGTGGGCGTGGCCAGCATGTGACGCATCTGGCCCACGGCCCACGAGTTTGACACCCCTGATCTAAGATGAAGTTAAGCAGGGAGTTCTGCACAAGCCCACTGAAATGAATGAGCAGTCCCACTCATTTCAGTTGGTGTATAGAAGCTGTTCGTTTTCAGTTGTACTACACACACATATATACACACAAATATGTTCAGGCTCCTTCATGCAAGGTCATGCCATTTGTGATCCTTGTCTCAGGACTATAAAGCCCATCTTATATCTTATAGTTCAGTATGTGTGGGAAATTCGTAAAGGAGAATTACCAAAAATACTATTTTACAGAGGCTGTACTATTTGGTATAAGGCAATGAGGAATTAATATCCTCCCCCCTCCTTTCCTGATAATCAGGGGGATCTTAACATGGTTTGTAGACTTCAAACACAAGATGTTCCAGTTACCCGTTTCCAAGGCAGAACTATGAGGAAGGGTTTTATTTCTAAATGAAGGTAGGGTTTGGGAACAAAGTAATGAAAGTAGGATTATTTGAGATCTGTGTTTTGGGCTTCTGGGAGGGTTAAGGCAGTGGTCCCCAATCTTTTTGGCATCAGGGACTGGTTTTGTGGAAGACAATTTTTCCACGGACCAGGGGGGTGGGGATGATTTTAGGATGATTCAAGCGCATTACATTTATTGTGCACTTTATTTCTATTATTATTACATTGTAATATATAATAATTATTATACAACTCACCATAATGCAGAATCAGTGGGAGCCCTGAGCTTGTTTTCCTACAAGTAGACAGTCCCATCTGGGGGTGATGGGAGGCAGTGACACCCGAAATGTGTTGCTTATGTCCAGTCTACTCTGTAACCTCATTTTGGTTGCTGTCACTGCAGAAAACCCTGCTTCACAAAGATATGATGCTGGAAATGGAAGCAGGCTTTTCAGTGCTTTTGTGGCAATCTCAGGATATTCTCCCTTGACTTTAATCCAGAATGTATGGAGATTTGAAGTTCTCTCAAACATACTTTTAAGACCACCATCATTTGCAATCTCAAGAAGTTTATCCTCTTCTAGCATGGACAAAGTTGATTCACCTGGTTTATTCACAAATGGGTTGTGGATCCATTCCTTCCCAATTCGGGGGTCTTTTGTGGTTGGGAAGTAATACTCAAACTCTTTTGTAAGCTGAGATAGGTGATCATGCACCAGCTGGGAGAAAGAAGGCCCTGGCTCAGTCTCTTTCAAAATCTCTGCTAATGTTTGAAACATGTCAAAAACCCCAATGTTCACTCATCACCCCGTAACTCCAATTTAGCTTTGAATGCAGCCACCTTATCTGCCTACTTGAACACAGTTGTTGTTCTCCCCTGAAGTGACAGATTGAGTTTGTTGAGCAGGTTGAATATATCACACAAGTAAGCAAGTTTTGTGACCCATTCTGTGCCACTGAAATGCGCTGCCAGTGGTGACTGTTTTTCTAAAAGTAATCTCTGGAGCAGCTCTCGTAACTCAAAATATCTAGCCAGCGATCTACCTTTAGAAAGCCATCTCACTTCTATGTATAATAGAAGACATGTGTGCTCTGTGTCCATCTCCTTACAGAGCTGTGTGAACAGATGTGAGTTAAGGGAATGTACTTTAATGTGGTTGATAATTTTAATCACATCCTACAGAAAGTTGTTAAGTTCAGGTGGCATTCTTTGGCTAGCCAGTATTTCCCTATGGATGGCATAGTGCATAGACTCACATTCAGAAGTGAGCTCCTTGACCAGATTAGTGAAACCAGAAAGCGGTCCAGTCATGGCAGCCGCTCCATCCATGCATATACCGACACAAAATGACCAGTTCAGTTTTCCTGATATGTAATCATTCAAAGATGTGAATAGTTCTGCAGCTGTGGTGTTGTTTGGCAACAAAAATGCACATAACATATCCTCATGCACATCCTCCTGAAAAATATATCACACAAAAACAAGCATTGTTGCCTTGTTGTCAACATTGGTAGACTCATGAACCTGGATTGCATACCACAGTGACTCATTAATCCTCTCTAACATTTGTGCCTCAATATCCTCTGCTATTTCATGAATTCTGTTGGATGCTTATCCTACGGTTGGGTAGGTAATATATAGAAAACTATGTTCTGTAACTTTAACTGCTACAAGATGACTAATTGGCTGTGCTAAGCAGACATAAAAGAAGGCAGGAAGTTCATTCACTTCTGCTCCTGCTATTAGAAGGTTGAACTGCTGAAAGGAACTGTGTCTGTGTTACTGAAGAGAACTGGAATTGTAAGCAAACTATCTTTTTGTGTTGAACCATGATTATTTGAAGAAGTGTTATCTTTGTTTTGAGAAGCCAAGTTTGTTTTTTTTACTACAAGTAAAGACTGTTTATTTTTCTATCAACGTTCAGAGTCTGTGAGTATCTGTGTGTTTTGCTAAGCAATGTATCTATTCGATGTCTGGCCCGTTGCATCACTTTGCAGAGGGCAGTTTTACCCTCAACAAATTCATCTAGTTATGGTGCTAGCCGAAAGAGGAACATGTGTCAGCTTTTGAACTGCAGCCTCTCCTAGAAGTTCACAACAAATGTCCTTAGCAGCATACAGGATCTACTCTTCAGCAATAGTAAAGGACTTCTTAACTTTAGCAATGCAGTTAGCCACTAAGAATGATGCTCTCAGTGCAGACACATTTGATTAAGTGGTGGCCTTCAATAATTGCTTCTGTTCTTCATGTTCCTGTTTTTTTTTTCTTTTGAAAAACTCCAAAGGCTTATCTTTTAATGCAATGTGCTTGGGCTCCATGTGGCAAAGAAGCAGTTTTGAAGGTTTCATGGCTTCCTTGGATAGCTGATTGCCACATATTATACAAAGCAGGCTTGGAGAATGTGAATCACCTGCTGCAATGAACTCATAATTTAAGTAGGACTCTTGGTAGTTTCTTTTAAATGCAGCTTTCTTTTTGTTGGCAGTCTTAGAGTCTTCTGCTGTCTCATCATTGTGTCTTTCCCACTTTTCAAAGGAACTCTCCAGTAATGTTTGTTTTTACTCATTTTGCCTAGGGTTAGCTTGTGGGTTTACCAAAACTGTGACTGAGACAAGTGTGCAATGCAGGAAAGAGGAGTGGATGGAAGTGGTAAATAAAATAATGGTCGAGCCAAGTGGATGGACTAAAAAAAATGTTGGGTTCTGACAAAACCTGCCACCAGATGCAGCTTTACAATTGAAGTAAGATGCTAACTTGCCACTATAAAGCCCACCACCAGATGCAACTTGTCACTTGTCACTCATTGATTTTTGAGTATGAGTCTGGGTTTTGATACGAGTCTGTAAGCAATTGATTTATTATGGTCTCTGTGCAGTCAAACCTCTCTGCTAATGATAATCTGTATTTGCAGCCACACCCCAACGTTAGCATCACTGTCACAGCTCTACCTCAGATCATCAGGCATTAGATTCTCATAAGGAGCGCACAACCTAGATCCCTCACATGTGCAGTTTACAGTAGGGTTCGCACTCCTATGAGAATTTAATGCCTGATGATGAGGTGGAGCTGAGGTGGTGATGCTAGCACTGGGGAGTGGCTGTAAATACAGATGATGCTTCGCTCGCTCACCTGCTGCTCATCTTCAGCTGTGCATGCGGCCCGGTTCCTAACAGGCCCCAGACTGGTACTGGTTGGGGACCCCTGGGTTAAGGGATAAACTGCAGAATACAGATTAGTTATCCATGCAAACCTTTTCAGTCTCGCAGGGAGGGTTGTAAGTGGTAGGACAGCAAAGAGTGCCAGGTTTTTGCAGCCCTTCAGATGACACTTCTACAGGCAGCAGAAGTATACAGGTAGTCCTTCTTTAGCAGCTGTCTTATTTAGCAACCATTCACAGTTATGACACTGATGAAAAAGTAACTTTGCAACCAATCTTCATATTTATCACCTTTGCAGGTCTGTAAAGCAAAGGAAAGCTAAAGTAAGATTATAAGCATAATCACAATTTCACTTAGTAACCACTTAACAACCAAGTTGCCAGTTCCAATCGTGGTCACTAAATGAGGACTACCTGTAGTTTATTTCTCCATTACCAGGAAAATGGCATTAACCTCCAGAGGCATTTTTTTAAAAAAGAACTATGTGGCAGGAGGTGGGGTAAGCACTTGAAAGTCTGGCTGGTGATGTGAGAGTAGTAAGTAAAGGACTAGCGCTAGAGGATGTGTGTCTTTCAGTGTGAGACTGTCCAGCTGGGACTCCTTGATCTGTGGGGAGAGAAAGGTGTTGTGGTCTGCCGCCGGCCTGCAGAGCTGGCAGCAGAGTTGGACAGTGAGGAAGTTGGGGAGGAACATGGGCCAGTCCTGTAGTCTGGGGAAGGCTCGGATGAAGGCTCTGCATTGGAGGCAGAGAAAGGGCCATCTGGGAGGTACGTGCTGCCTCCAGAGTCGGACCTCAGCGAGGCAGAGGAACAGGGGAAGCCTGTTCCCAGTGCGCGCATGCTCAGAGCTGCCAGAAGGCAAGAACAGTTAAAACAAAAGGGACGACTCAGGAGTAGGGCTTGGAGATGATTGGCCCCTCCCATAAGACTTAAAAGAGGAGCAAAGGCACGTGGGCCTTTGCAGGAAGCAACGTTGTTAATACTGTTCAGTTTAAAGTCTGAAGCTCTGTTTGATTCTGGACTCCGTGTGGCGTTGCCAGTTAGGTCTTTGGCAGCATGTCAAGGGAGATAAAGGTGGGTGATTATCAGCCTTATCCCAAAGGACTCTTTACAACTATTTGGGACTCATCTGTGAATGAACAGAATTCATAGCCGTTGAAATTAAAGAGGTTTTTGGGACTACTTGTGTGTTTTACTGACTCAGGAAGACTAGGTCAGAACAAAAGGGGGAAAAGAAAAGAGAATAAGGGGGAGGGCCTTCTCTGTGGGGGCACCTACCCTATGGAAACAGCTGCCCCCAGAGATAAGGAGAATCCAAGACCTCGGTGCCTTCCGCCGTGCCCTTAAAACTTTCTTTTTTCAGCAAGCCGGGCTGGCTTAACATATTTTTAAATATTTTTAATTTTTAATTGGTTTTAATTGGTTTGTCATTTTAAACTGGGGCCAAATTAATATATATTCTTTTAATTGTTTTTAATGTTTGTATTGTATGTTTTTATCTGGCTGTACACCGCCCTGAGTCCCTCGGGAGAAGGTGCGGTATATAAATTTGAAATAAAATAAAATAAATAAAAATAAAATAAAGGAGACTGACTTGACAAGGCAGTTTTGGTCACCACACTATAAAAAAGATGTTGAGACCAGGGGTGGTGTTGTGTTGTGGGCGCAAAGAAGGACTGGACACACAAGTTAACAAATACGTCTTTATTAGCTTTATTATTTCAGCCACTGACATTGCTCTGTATTTCCCGCTTCAATTATCGCCTATTGATTGGCCCGTTCAAATCTGCCACTCAATACTCAACACCCCTCCCCTCTAGTTCAGCACAACCAATCCTGAGGCTTTTATGCTACATAGTCCCGTAAGTAGGCGGGTCGCCTCGGTGCGCGACTGGACCTGCGCAGTTCAGTCGTCTCAGCGTTCTCGGAGTGAGAGGTCGAGTTCTGTGGCTCTCCTGGTTCTGCCTCCAGAAATCTCTCGAACTCGTTCGCTGGATGGGTGTTGTTTTTTCCGTTGCTCCTTCCTTCCTCCCCCGATCGGTGTTGTGGACTGTCGCTGCTGCTCGGTTCTTCCTCTGGGACTGCAGGTAAATTTCCGCTGCCTCTCTCCGGGTTTGAGTCTCTGTTTGTGCTGCCTTGTGCCTCTGTCTGTGGTAGGGCCTGGTCACCTTCTGTGTTCCTTCCTTTCCGCTGCTCTTGTGTGTGTTCTGTGGACTCTTGTTCTTTTCTGGTTATTCAACCTCTCAGCTGGTCTATATGCCGCTTCCATTGGCAGCCATCCTCGGTCTGTAGCCTGTATGACAGCGGGCCTGTGACTTGGGTGATTTCTCCTGGAATCCATAGGGGGTTACCGCTGAAGTTTTTTGCGTAGATTTGGTCCCCCACCTGGAACTTCCGGATTTTACTCATGGAGTCGGCTGGCTTTTCTGTACTATACTGGGGGTGCAGTCTGTCTAATGGGGATCTTAATTTCCTCCCCATTAATAGTTCGGCCAGACTTCGATGTGTGGACACGCATGGTGTTATATGTTGAATGGTGCGCAGTTTGTCGATTTTGGCTTGCATGTCTCCCGGTCCCAGTCTTGCCAACGTCTCCTTGGTCGTTCTCACCATTCTTTCTACAAGCCTGTTCGTAGATGGCTTTCCCGGCGCGGATAATGCACGCCAGATTCCCTGGTTCGCCAGGAACATTTCAAATGCATTGGCTGTGAACTGTGGCCCATTGTTGGAGAACAACAGATCGGGTAGTCCATGTGTTGCGAACAACCTTCTGAGCACTCGAATCACGGCTTCTGTATTGGTCGATGGCATTAGCTGCACTTCCAGCCATTTGGAGAATGTGTCCACGATTATCAGGAACATGTTGCCTTGGCATGGTCCTGCAAAGTCTATATGCATTCTGGACCACGGAGTTCCTGGATTCTCCCAATCGTGTGTGGGCGCCGTGTGTGGTGCCAGTCTTGATTCTTGGCAGGGCTTGCATGTTGATACCCACGCTTCTATTTCTTTATCCATTCCGGGCCACCACACATAGCTTTGTGCCAAAGCTTTCATTTTTACGATTCCCGGGTGCCCGTCGTGTAGCATGCGTAAAATGTCTTGCCTTAGCTGCCTGGGGATGATGACTCTGTCCCCCCACAATATGCACCCCTTCAGTCCTGACAGTTCAGTTCACCTAGTCTTGTATGGTAGGAATTCCGTGTCCACGTTTGTTTCTGGCCATCCCTTCCAGATCCAGTTTAAAACTCGCACCAAGGTTTTGTCTTTGGTGGTGGCTCTCGCGATGTCTGTAGCGGAGATTTGTGAGTTTTCCATGGTCTCAATCAGTAGGGTGGTCAATGCTGGGGCCGGATCCTCCGCTGTCTCTGGAAGTGGGCATCTACTGAGTGCGTCGGCATGATTGATTGTCTTTCCGGGTTTGTAGTTCAGCTGGTAATCATAAGCAGTCAGGAACTCTATCCACCGAAGCATTCTTGGCGAGAGTATGGGCGGAGTAGGTTTGTCTCCGGCGATGATGCCAAGTAGCGGTTTGTGGTTGGTTATAAATTCGAATCTCCGCCCGTACAAGTATTCGTGGAACCTCTTTATTCTGGCTACTGCAGCCAACGTTTCCTTATCCAGTTGACTATAGTTCCTTTCAGGTTTGGACAGTGTTCGGGAATAGAATGCAATGGGGGCTTCTTTTCCGTTGGGCATACAGTGGCTTAGTACGGCTCTGATGCCGAATGGTGAGGCGTCGCACGTCAATCTGATAGGCAATGTCCCGTTGTATTGCACTAACACTCTGTCTGATGTTAACAGCCTTTTGATTTCGTCGAATGCCACTCGTTCTCGTTTCCCCCACCTCCATTCCGTTGTCCTGTCTAGTAGCCAGTGGAGAGGTTCAGCAGTTGTGGCTTTCTGCAGTAGAAAAATATTATAAAAATTCAGTAACCCGAGGAAGGCTTGTAGCTCTGTTTTGTTTGTGGGGGTGGGTGCTTCTTTAATGGCCTTCAGTTTTCCCGGGGTCGGCCGGATTCCTGACTCGTCTATTAAGTAGCCCAGGAACTCTACTTGCTTCTCAGCCAGGTTACATTTGTTCCGTTTCACTTTAAGCCCCGCTTTTTGGAATCTGGATAGTACCTCTCTCAACCGCTGCTGGAGTTGGGTCAGGTCTATTGCTGAGATTAGAATGTCGTCAAAGTAGGGTACGACCCCCTCTATTCCCTGTAATAGTCGTTCCATCAGACTTTGGAACAGACCCAGGGCTACGCTGACTCCAAATTGTAGCCGTTTGCATTTGAATGCCCCCCTGTGTGTCACAATTGTCTGGGCCTCAGCTGTTGCCTTGTCTACCAGGAGTTGTTGATATGCTTGTGCCAGGTTGAGCTTTGCAAAAATCTTCCCTCGGCCCAACGAGTGTAACAGATGTTGTACCACTGGCACTGGGTACGCGCTCTGTTGTAATGCCTTGTTTATGGTACTCTTATAGTCTCCGCAGATGTGTACTGACCCATCTGGCTTAATAGGGGTTATGATGGGTGTTTCCCACTTTGCGTGATCTATAGGCTCTAGTACCCCCTGGGCAACTAGCTTGTCTAGCTGCTCATCTATTTTGGGCCTTAGAGCAAATGGGACCCTCCTGGGTTTAATCCGGCCAGGGGCAACTTGGGGATCTAGGCTAAATGATATTGAGGACCCCTTGTACTTGCCCAGTTCGCCGTTGAACACCTCCGCGAATTCGGTCATCAACTTTTCCTCCCAGCCATCTTCGTTGATGTGGTCGACGCTGGTTACTGCTAGTCCCAATGGCTCGAACCACTCCAAACCCAATAGGCTGGGCCTGTCTCTATCCACGATGGTGAGGGGAAGTCTTGCTTGAAAGGTCTTGTAGGATACATTGAACTTCTTGGTGCCCAGTATGGGAATCCAATTTCCCTGATAATCCAACAGGGTCAGTCTTTGGTGTTTGAGTTCATTGGTGTTGATTTCAGGGATTAATTGCTTGATGGTTTTCCAGGAAACCATGGATAGGCAGGATCCCGAGTCGACCTCCATTTTGCAGGGTCTCCCCTCGATGAGGACGGTCGCCGCCATCTTGTTCGATTTTCCCGTGCTCGCATGGCCCACTATTAATGTTTGGTGCGTTTCTCCTCTGTCTGCGATGGAATCCTCACCTCTGCGACCTCTTCCGAAAGGCTGTTTTTTCCCGCTTGTCTGGAATTGCCGGCTGCTCTGAGGCGAGTTGGGTGGTCTGTTTTTTCAGGATGCCGGTTGGGATGCCCTGCAGGCCCTTGCTATATGCCCTTTCCGGTCACATCTTTGGCATATAGCATCTCGGAACCTGCATTCTGCTCGTGGGTGGTTGCCTTCACAACCCACACACCAGAAGTCTTTCTTCCCTTTACTTTGCGGCTTCCCTCTTCGGTCCCCTCGGAGATGGTGTACGTCTTCTTCTTCCCCTTCCTCTGACTCCGTCTCTATTTCTTCGTGGTGAACTGAGGATTCCTCTTTTGTTGGCGGTCCCTTGTTCACCTTTTTTATGGCTGCCGTGGATTTCTGGGATGCTTCGGTTGCTGAAGCTTCTTCCAGGGCTTCCTTGAATGTAATCTCGGGTCTGGCCAACAACCTGCTTTGTAGTGTGAGGTCTTTGAGTCCTAACACGAGCCGATCCCTCATGGTCTCTTCCAGGTCTGAGAAATTACATGCGGCAGCTATCTCCCTCAGGGTTGCCACAAACTCACTGATCGTCTCACCTTCTCTCTGGTCTCTCCGGTAGAACCTTCTCACCGGAGACGATGCTTGTGGGGCATAGTGTGCTTTCAGGATGCCTTGTAGTGTTGTCCATTTTAGTGTTCTTAACTCTGCAGGGGCAGCGAGCGCTTTTGCCATCTTGAATACTGTTGGGCCGCAGTGTGTGAGAAAGAGGGCCCTCTTTTGTTGCTCGGAGAGGCTCAACAGGTCGTTGGCCTCCATGTACATGAAAAATCGCTCCATGTACAACTCCCAATCTTCTCCCGCCGGGTTGAACGGTGTGGGTGGGCTGATTGCAGACATTCTTGCTAGCCTATGATCTGACCGGTCTGTAGTCGTTGATCCGGATGGCTGATGATTTATTGGAGATGTAGTCCTTGTGTTCTTCGTCCTTCAGAATCCCATCCTCATCGCCAGTGTTGTGTTGTGGGCGCAAAGAAGGACTGGACACACAAGTTAACAAATACTTCTTTATTAGCTCTGTAAACTGCAATGCCTAATCTAGCCCCGGCAGCTCCTTTTATACTAGGAGCTGTCCGCGGTTTCAGCCACTGACATTGCTCTGTATTTCCCGGTTCAATTATCGCCTATTGATTGGCCCGTTCAAATCTGCCACTCAATACTCAACAGGTGGGTTCTACTTACCTTTACTACCGGTTTGCAGTGGGGCCGCGTGCACAGAAGCGTTTTGATGACGTTGAGGTTGGTGGGCGGAGCCTTCCGCTGGTTTTACTACCGGTTCTATAGAACCGGTGTGAACTGGGGGCAACCCACCACTGGTTGAGATTCTAGAAAAAGTGCAGAGAAGAGCAACCAGGATGATTAGGGGACTGGAGACTAAAACATATGGAGAATGGTTACAGGAACTGGGCATGGCTAGTCTAGTGAAGAGAAGGACCATGATAGCAGTGTTCCAATATTTGAGGGGCTGCCACAGAGAGGAAGGGGTCAAGCTATTTTCCAAGGCACCTGAAGGCTAGACAAGGAATAATGGATGGAAACTGATCAAGGAGAGATTCAACCTAGAAATAAGGAGGAATTTTCTGACAGTGAGAACAATCAACCAATGGAACAGCTTGCCTTTGGAAGTTGTGGGAGCTTCATCACTGGATGCTTTCAAGAAGAGATTGGACTGCCATTTATCAGAAATGGTGTAGGGTCTCCTGCTTGGGTGGGGGGTTGGACTAGATGACCTACAAGGTCCCTTCCAACTCTGTTAATCTGTTTTTATCAATTAAAAATAACACCAAATGCACTGGAACATTTTTTAGCAGGCAGGCTGGGGAAGAAGCTCTAAAAATCATTCTACTTCAAGATCAACTTTTTAATTTTTATGTATTGCTTAATCCCATTCTAAATGAAAATAAGAAGAAATATGAGACCCTTCAAACACTGTAAATGGTTCTGTAGAACCCTTGGCTTCAGGAATCTTGTTTTTCTACATCTGTGTGTTTAAGGCAAACAGCCTCTCACTTCAATGCAATGCAAGTATAGACAACTGGGGCACACTCGTCTCCAGATGCTAGGAAACTAAGACTGAAGACAGGCTTATCAATTAAAAGATTATTTGGGTTCTTCTCTACAATACTTTGGCTTCAATTCAATTAAATAAAATTTACAGAAATTGAGCTTTAAAATCAACCCAGATGTTTCAGCCAATTAATAATTTCATTCTGATTTTCTTCGGAGAATATTTAAAAATTGGCAGCAAAGTTTTGACTGCTGAAAAAAGCAGCAACTGAAAAATTCCTCAAAAAAAGGCAATGTTCATGCTTAGTTGCACAGGATTTCCCAGCCTAAATAATTGGGTAGAGCACTCATAAAACTCTAGGAAAATTCCAAAATGCTGCGTAAAAAGCACAATGCCCCCCAAAACACTGCTTTTAAAGGAAGATTCTGTTCTGACAAGGATTCTGATTCACTAGAAACCTGAACAGAACACTCTTCACTGTTCTCCAGCCTCATGTTCTGCTTTGCTCTCAGGTGCCAAAGCTGGGGAAAATGGCCCAAAGCCTTGGGGATTGCTGCCCATGCAAGTAGAGACTACTGAGCTACACAGGACACTGGCATGCTTCCATCTAAGGCAGAATAACAGAATAAGAGTTGGAAAGGACATTGGAAGTATTCTACTCCAACCCCCTGCTCAAAAAGAAGACCCTATACCATTTTGGACCAATTGCTGTCCAATCTCTTCTTAAACCCTCCAGTGATGGAACACCGCCAACTTCTGAAGGCAAGCCATTCCATTAATTGTTCTCACCGTCAGGAAATTTCTTCTTAGTTCTAGGTCGATCTCTTTGATAAGTTTCTATCCATTACTTCTTGTTGTACCCTCAGGTGCTTTGGAGAATAGGTTGTCCCTCTCTTCTTTATGACAGTCCCTCAAATATTGGAAGACTATCATGTCACCTCTAATCCTTCTCTTCTTTAGAGTAGACATATCCAGTTCCTGCATCCGTTCATCATGTTTTAGTCTCCAGCCCTCTAAACATATTTGTTGCTATTCTATGCACTCTTTCTAGAGTCTCAATATCTTTTTTGTATTGTGGTGACCAAAATTGGATGCAGTATTCCAAGTGTGATCTTAACACTTCACATGATCTTGATACTATCCCTCTGTTGATACAGCCTAGGACTGCATTGGCTTTTTTGGCAGCTGCAGCACACTGCTAGCTCATATTTCATAATATATGAAACATACAGGATTGTCCACTAGGACTCCTAGATCCTGCTCAGTTACTGCTGTTGAGCCAGGTTCCACCTAGTCCAGGGGTCTGCAACCCGCGGCTCTGGAGCTGCATGTGGCTCTTTCATCCCTCTGCTGCAGCTCCCTGTTGCTCAAAATATGTGTCACAAGTGCCAGTGTGCGACACTCACTGGCACGTGATTTATTGAGCTTTTCGACCCATCTTTTTTTTCGGCGTTCAAAATGTTTTTGTTGCATGCAGAAATAAAAATGTGTTTTCTCTGTAGTAGTTCATTGATTTCATAAATGCAACACATTATAGTTTTTTTATATATAGCATAAAGGTAAAAAATGATATATGCAATGTTATCGTCATCTTAGATGTCAAAAGGGTTTTGTGGCTCACGCTGTTTTCTTTTCTGTGGAAAATGGGTCCAAATGGCTCTTTGAGTGTTTAAAGTTGCCAACCCCTGACCTAGTCCATACCTGTGCATTTGGTTTTTCTTGCCTAAGTGCAAAACCGTACCTTTCTCTCTATTCAATTGCATTTTGTTGGATAGGACCCAGTGTTCAAGTTTGTCAAGATCCTTCTGTATCTTGAGCCCATCTTCTAAAGTGTTGGATATTCCTCCCAACTTGGTGTCATCTGCAAATTTGATGAGTTCCCCTTCTATCCCCTCATCTAAATTGTTTATGAAGATATTGAAGAATACTGGGCCCAAGACAGAACCTTGGGGTTCCCCACTGCTTACTTGTCAGCCAGTTACGAATCCATCTGGTGGTGATGCTGTCTAACCCACATTTTTCTATCTTACCAAGAAATAGGCTGTGGTCTACTTTGTCAAATGCCTTACTGAAGTCCAAGTAAATTATGCCCACAGCATTTCACTGGTCCACTAATTTAGACATTTTGTTGAAGAATGCAATAAGATTTGTTTGGCATAATCTGTTTTTGGCAAACCCAGCTTGGCTCATAGTAATAGCTTTGCTTGCTTCTATGTGTTCACAGATCTGTTACTTATCTTTTATAGAATCTTCCCAGGTATTGATGTCAGGCTGATTGGTCTGTAGTTTCCTGGATCCATTCCCCACCCCCACCCTTTTTTTGAAGATGGGAACCATGTCAGCTCTTTTCCATTCCTCTGGTAATTCCCCAGTGCTCCAGGATCTTTGAAGGACATGGTTCAATGTTTCTGAGATCACGTCTGCCAGCTCCTTCAGAACCCTGTGATGTAATCTATCTGTACCTGGTGATTTGAACACATCTAGAGTGTTGTCTTACCATTTTCTTGTCTACTTTGACTTGCATTCCTAGTCTGTCTTTTACGGTACTGCTTTTGGAAGATTGGGCTATTTTTTCCTTTTGTGTGAAGACAGATGCAAAGAATGAATTAAGCAGGTCTGCTTTCTCCCTGCTGCCCATCACTTCCTTGCCATCTTCCCCCATTAGTGGACCAATTGTCTTGACTTGTTTTCTTGCTTTTTACATGTTTACATTATTTTTGACATTTGTTGCAAGTCTTAGTTCAGTAGTTCATTCTGAGCCTTAGCTTTCCTGACTTAATCTTTGCAGATTCGGGCTATATGCTGGTATTCTGCCTTAGTTATTTGTCCCTCTTTCCATTTCTTATACTTGTCCTTTTTGTCTTTCAGTTTATCTGAGAGTTCTTTATGCAACGATGCTGGTTTCTTCTGTGAGCTCTTATTTTTCTTTTTCAGTGGTTTTGTGCTAGACTGGGCTTTTATAATCTCATTTTTCTGTTTACCAAGTTTGAGTTGTTTTCCCCTTTAAGATTTCCATCCATGGAATCCTTTGCAAGCACCAAGTTTGTTGAAATCAGCTCTCTTAAAGTCTAAGACACTAGTTTGACTTTGTTCTATTGTTTGTGCCTGCATTATATTGAATTCCAATATGACATGGTCACTCTTCCCCAAAGTTCCTGCATCTTCAACCAGTTTCCAATATACTTACCACCGGTTTGCTGTGCGCATGCATGTTCTCTTCACACACGCGCCTTCCGCACATGCACGTTGCTCGCTCACGTGCCTTCTGCGCATGCGGTCCAGTATAGCTGACCCTCTAGTTCCCTCCTCTAACTTTTGGGAGACAAAGTTGTCACCTAAGTTGGTCAGGAACCTGTTTGATCTCCTACTTGATACAGTCTCCCAGTTGATGACAGGGTAATTAAAGTTCCCTATTACTATTGCAGTGTGCATCCTGCACACCTTAGCTAACTGATCAGCAAAACGTTAATCTATTTCATCTGTTTGGGTGGTCTGTAGTATACACCTATGACAATATTCCTTTTTCCTTTTATAGTAACCCAAATGCATTCAATAATGTTTTCATCATTTCAGGCAGCAATTTATGTCCATAGAATGAGTCTTTGATTTGGGTCCAAAGAGTGTTTTTTCCTTCACAGCTTTAAGATATAGAATTAGGGCCTAGCAAAAGAATTTTCATTGCCACACTGAAGGAAATCCAGTGATTTCAGTAGGATTCCTTCTTGGAAAACCTTATAGAAATTCAGCCTAATTTTCATTAACCTCTGTCTCTCACAGACACAGAAATGGACACAGTGCACACACACACACTCTCTCTCACACACACACCACCTTTTATTGCACAGAGAAAATTAATGTAAGAAGGGAACTGTTTGCCAAAGAGTTGCAAGACTACTTCATGGGACTGAAACAGATTTTTAAAGTGATTGGTGATATTAGAGAAGGGCAGAACAATGACAGTTGTAGCAAGAAGGGGCAATGCTAAGGAGGCCTGGGTAAACTGGCTACTTCACTTTTATTTTTTGGAAAAGCTAGACCGACTATGAAGGCACCTAAGCCTCTAATAGGCTGTGTGAACATGCATGTAAGTATATAGGAAATAGCATGTTATGATGTAAGTACGAGAAAACACCAGTCTTAGAAGTTGGCCAACCAGGCTATAATAGTCCTCATCTTTGGATGCATTTCAAATTGTTATTGCATGGATAGGCTTTGTGGATAGTTCAGGCAAGGATCACCAGCCTCTAAGTTGGGGAAAAAAGTTTTCTCCCTCAAAGAAACTCAAGATTAACTCAGACCTTCAAGGCAAAACTTCTGCATTTGCATATTCCCAAAATACACTATTTTGATGGACCCAGTTTTATTCCTCCCCAGAAATAGCTGGTGGAATACAAATGGGGCTGTGTATTCTCTGCACTTTAAACACAAACTTCTAACTCCCACATCAAGAAAAGCTGAATGCTACACTAAGAAAAATGGAATAATTAAACAAAACTGCAAATATGGGCTTATTTTGCATAATCTGTTTGTGCACTAGAGTTGTACACTCCACACCACTGGAAATCCCATTTAAGTTCTTTTTCTGAGATTTCATTAGGCTTTATAGCCATACAAGTTAGAAACTTGCTTTTTTTAAAAAAAACAGACTGTTAAGTTCTATATTCAACATCACATTTGATGACTGCATGGAACAGAGGAACAGGCATTGCCTTGAAAATTATCCAACATGACTGCTGGCATTTGTACTCCAGGCTTCCTTCAATTCACACCCAAAAATCAGTTCCACATTTAATCCCATGTAATTTAAAAGTCTCCTTCATGGATTACTGCCTTGTTGTGGCGAAGGGGCTTGCATAGCTCAATGAAGCTATGAGCTATGCTGTGCAGGGCCACCCAAGACAGACAGGTCATAGCAGAGAGTTTTGACAAAATGTGATCCACTGGAGAAGGAAATGGCAACCCACTCCAGTATCTTTGCCATGAAAACCCCATGGACAGTACCAAAAAGAAAAAAGATATGATGCCGGAAGATGAGCCCCTCAGGTCAGAAGGTGTCCAATATGCTACTGGGGAAGAGCAGAGGGCTAGTACTAGTAGTGCCAGAAAGAGTGAAGCGACGGGGCCAAGGCCGAAAGGACGCTCAGCTGTGGATGCATCTGGTGGTGAAAGGAAAGTCCGATGCTGTAAAGATTTTTTCTCCATAGGAACCTGGAATGTAAGATCCATGAATCAAGGCAAGCTAGACGTGGTCAAACAAAAGATGACAAGACTGAACATCGACATCTTAGGAATCAGTGAACTAAAATGGACAGGAATGGGTGAATTTAATTCAGATGACCATCAGGTATACTACTGTGGGCAAGAATCCCTCAGAAGAAATGGAGTAGCCTTCATAGTCAATAAAAGAGTAGGAAAAGCAATACTGGGATACAATCCCCAAAATGACAGAATGATCTCAGTTTGAATCCAAGGCAAACCATTCAATATCACAGTAGTCCAAGTCTATGCCCCAACCACTGGTGCTGAAGAGGATGAAATTGACTGGTTCTATGAAGCCCTACAGCACCTTATAGAATTAACACCAAAAAATGATGTCCTTATCATCATGGGGGATTGGAATGCTAAAGTAGGAAGCCAAAAGATAACTGGAATAACAGGCAAGTTTGGCCTTGGAGTACAAAATGAAACAGGCCACAGGCTGATAGAATTTTGTCAAGAGAATACGATGGTCATAGCAAACACTCTTTTCCAACAACCCAAGAGACGACTCTACACATGGACATCACCAGACGGTCAACACAGAAATCAGATTGACTATGTGCTCTGCAGCCAAAGATGGAGAAGCTCTATACAGTCAGTAAAAAAAAGACCAGAAGCTGACTGCGGCCCAGATCATGAGCTTCTTGTTGCAAAATTTAGGCTTAAATTGAAGAAAGTAGGGAAAAGCACTAGGCCACTCAGGTATGAACTAAATCATATCCTTGATGAATATACAGTAGAGGTGACAAATAGATTTAAGGAATTAGATCTGATAGACAGAGTGCCTGAAGAACTATGGACGGAGGTTCGCAACATTGTACAAGAGGTAGCAACTAAAATCATCCCAAAGAAAAAGAAATGCAAGAAAGCAAAATGGCTGTCTGAGGAAGCTTTGCAAATAGCTGAGGAAAGAAGGGAAGCGAAAGGCAAGGGAGAAAGAGAAAGACACAACCAATTGAATGCAGAATAGCTAGAAGAGATAAGAATGCCTTCTTAAATGAACAGTGCAAAGAAATAGAAGAAAACAATAGAATAGGAAGGACCAGAGATCTCTTCAAGAAAATTGGAGATATGAAGGGAATGTTTCATGCAAAGATGGGCATGATAAAGGACCAAAATGGCAGGGACCTAACAGAGGCAGAAGAGATTAAGAAGAGGTGGCAAAATTACACAGAAGAACTATACAAGAACGAGCTTAACATCCCTGATAACCATGATGAGATGGTCACTGATTTCGAACCAGACATCCTAGAATGTGAAGTCAAATGGGCCTTAGGAAATCTGAGCAACAACAAAGCTAGTGGAGGTGACAGTATTCCAGCTGAGCTATTCAAAATCTTAAACGACAATGCAGTAAAAGTGCTACACTCAATTTGCCAGCAAATTTGGAAAACTCAACAGTGGCCACAGGATTGGAAAAGGTCAGTTTACATTCCAATTCCAAAGAAAGGCAATGCCAAAGAATGTTCAAACTATCAAACCATTGCACTCATTTCACATGCTAGTAAGGTTATGCTTAAAATCCTACAAGCTAGGCTCCAGCAGTATGTGGATCGAGAACTACCAGAAGTACAGGCAGGATTTTGAAGAGGCAGAGGAACTAGAGATCAAATTGCCAACATACGCTGGATCATGGAGAAAGCTAGGGAGTTCCAGAAAAACATCTACTTCTGCTTCATTGACTATGCTAAAGCCTTTGATTGTGTGGATCACAACAAATTGTGGCAAGTTCTTAAAGAGATGGGAGTACCAGACCATCTTATTTGTCTTTTGAGAAACCTATATGCGGGTCAAGAAGCAACAGTGAGAACTGGGCACGGACCCACTGATTGGTTCAAAATTGGGAAAGGAGTCCGGCAAGGCTGTATACTGTCGCCCTGCCTATTTAACTTATATGCAGAGCACTTCATGAGAAAGGCGGGGCTAGATGAATCAAAAGTTGGAATTAAGATTGCCGGGAGAAATATCAACAACCTCAGATATGCAGATAATACCACTTTAATGGCAGAAAGTGAAGAGGAACTAAAGAGCCTCCTGATGCAGGTGAAGAAGGAGAGTGCAAAAGTTCACTTGAAACTCAATATTAAAAAAACTAAGATCATGGCATCCGGCCCTCTCAATTCCTGGCAAATAGATGGGGAAGAAATGGAGGTAGTGACAGATTTTATTTTCCTGGGCTCCAAGATCACCGCAGATGGGGACTGCAGCCAAGAAATTAAAAGACGCTTGCTCCTGGGGAGGAAAACTATGGCAAATCTAGACAGCATACTAAAAAACAGAGACATAACCCTGCCAACAAAAGTGTGTATAGTCAAGGCTATGGTTTTCCCAGTTGCAATGTACGGCTGTGAAATTTGGACTATAAAAAAGTCTGAACGCCGAAGAATTGAGGCCTTTGAACTCTGGTGCTGGAGACGACTCCTGCGAGTCCCTTGGACTGCAAGGTGATCAAACCGGTCAGTCCTAGAGGAGATCAACCCTGACTGCTCTTTAGAAGGCCAGGTCCTGAAGACGAAACTCAAATACTTTGGCCACCTAATGAGAAGGAAGGACTCACTGGAGAAGAACCTAATGCTGGGAACGATTGAGGGCAAAAGAAGAAGGGGACGACAGAGAACGAGGTGGCTGGAAGGAGTCACTGAAGCAGTAGGCGTGAGCTTAAATGGACTCCAGAGGATGGTAGAGGACAGGAAAGCCTGGAGGAATGTTGTCCATGGGGTCACAATGGGTGAGACACGACTTCGCAACTAACAACAACAACAAATTTAAAAGTTATAAAAACAAAGCAAAAATCAAACAAAAAAGCATTACTTTTTTGCAACCCCAATTTTGTTTGTGTGGGTTTTTTTTGTGTGTAGACCCATACATAGATTTTTCTAATTAAAAACATACATATATATCTTAAATTGGAGCTGTGTTCTCCATGTGCCGGCCTCTGAACATTCAGATGGTACATCCAACATGCACCCAACCCATCATGTAACAGTTCCCATGGCATCTTGAATGAGGTAAGAGTAAATATTTTTTTCATCAGAAAGCATATGACAGAGAGAAAAAACAAGGGGGGGAGGGAGGGAGTAAAAATATAGCCCTCTTCCCAATAACATTACAGTTGGAAAAAGTTGACAAGAAATGGATTTGTCACAAAAAGCAGTTTGAGAGATAAGAGAGAAGTCTCTGATCTATTAGTAGTGTTAAGTGCCAAAATACTTGAATTAAGGTGATCACAGTCTGGCTTGTATTAAAGGTGAAACAGACAGGAAGAAAGTGGGAAGCTGGTGTGTTTTGTTTTTTTCTTTAAAAATATCTCCTCCAAAGGCAAATCTTTAGAGTGGGGATTCATAACTGGATGTTCCATGCCAAATTTGGCCCTAGGTACCATCTGCTCCACCTCCCAAGGGTCAGCCAAGAGGAAGGAAAGCAAGGTTAAAAGGCAGGGCTGGTGGCTATTGCAATGGGTTGCTAGGGCTGGTCGATCACCACTTACTATTCCTCTTCTCCACATGATGTTCCTGTTAGATCAGGCGCAGGGAAAGAAGATGCGACCAGCGTTGGTCCATTCAGCACTTTATTAAGTACAGGAAAAGACTGGCGGCTGCGCTGCCGGAGCTCTCCTTTTAAGCGCTCCGGCAAGTCGCACCGCCCAGAGACAGCATTTCAAATTTCCCACCGGTGGATTAGCCAATCCCCAGCAGATGTCCTTATAAGGACATAACACCCCTCCCCTCCTAGTTCGTAGTCTGTCCATCACATTCAATGAGGGTTACGTACTCGCGCAGGTATGTGGGACGTCTGATGGTTCTGTTTGACCTGTGCAGTCCCATTTGAGCTTCGCCACCTACCCGAGCAGGTGGAGCTCCTGTTTCCTCTGGTTCCCACCTGGGAACCAACCGGGGTTCGGCCGTTGAGTGTGCGGGCTCTGTCCCAGCACCTCCGGCTGGGTCTCGAACTTCATCTTGCTGGTGACACTGGTCTTCTCCCTGTCCTGGATGTTGGGTGCCTCGCGGCCGGCCATCGCCGCTGATCGGTGGGGAACGGCTGAAACACGGTAAGACCCTGGTTTTTCCCCTTGGCTTGGTGGCTTGCGAGGTGGAGGGGTCTGGTTGGGTTCCTGGTTCCCGTTGTCATTGCTGTTGTTGTTGTGATTGTTGTTGTCACGTCTCTGGTGGTTGTGGTTGTTGTGGTTGTTGTTGTTGGCTGACTCCGCCGGGGGGTCGTCCCTCCCCTTTGCCGGGCTGGCACAGGCCCCCCTCGCCAGGGTGGTGGATGCCCCCCTCGCTGGGGTGGTGCAGGCCTCCCTCGCCAGGGTGGTGGAGGCCTCCCTCGCCGGGGTGGTGGTGACTGCCTTTGCCGCAGTGTTGCTGGTCTACCTCAACGGGGTGGCGGAGGTCTCCCTTGCTGGGGTGGCGCAGGCCGACCTTGCCGGAGCGTTGCGGGCCTCCCTTCACCTGATGTCCCCGGTCTACTGCCGTGTGGTGGCGGAGGTCTCCCTCGCTGGGGTGGGGCAGGTTGACCTCGCCGGAGCGTTGCGAGCCTCCCTTCTCCTGCTGTCCCCGGTCTACTGCCGTGTGGTGGTGGTTGTGGTCTCCCTCGCCGGGGTGGCGTAGGCCAATCTCGCCGGGGGGTTGCAGGTCTCCCTTCTGCGGACGTCCTCGGTCTATTCCTTTGTAGCGGAGCAGGTCTTCCTTACCGGGCGAATGCATGATGGCCTCGCTGGGGTGTTGTGGTTCCTCCCCCTCAGGATGTTGCCGGTCTACCCCCGTGGAACGCCGATGGCCCGCTTCGCCGGGGTGGTGTAGGCCTACCTCATCGGGGTGTTGCAGGCCTACCTCGACGGGGTGTTGCAGGCCTACCTCGTCGGGGTGTTGCAGGCCTACCTCATCAGGGTGTTGCAGGCCTACCTCATCGGGTTGGTTCCGTCCTACTTCCCTCCACGTTTTCCGGAGCTGGTCGATGTGACGTCTCCAGACCTGTCCGTCTTCCAGCTCCACTCTGTAGGACTTCGGGCCGGTTATGCTTGCGATCTTCCCCTTCAGCCATTTCGGAGACCCATGGAGATTTAGTTCAAATACTGAATCTCCTATGGTGAAGGCGCGCAGCGGGCGGCTGGCGTTTATTGGCACCTCTGGGTTGTATTGGGGGTGCAGTCGATCCAGAGGTGACCTCAGTCTTCTGCCCATCAACAGTTCCGCTGGGCTACTAAGTAACAACTTAGTAAATTTGCAACAAAATGGCGATTGAGTCTTGAAAAGGGCGTGGAAAGTGAAAGTTAAAGGAAAGTTTCATTTCGCTGGAAGCCTGTTGCCTGAAAAGAACTTTTGTAATGAGAGAAGGAGGATTTTAAGACATCAGTTTAAGATTGGGGAAAACTTTTGAATTTGATGAACTTTTCCTTTTGGCTTCTGATTAAAATATAAAGATTAATCTAAACTGAGAATGGCCTCAAAACCTGTAAAGAAGTTCCCCAGCTCACACTTTTAGAATGCAAGCCTCTGCCACCGGAACTGATCCACAGACTTTAATGATTGAAATGATACAAGAAGCCCTAATAGCTACACAGAGTAAACTTACCACTGTGATTAATGAAAAAATCAATGAAACTAATGAAAAAATACAGGCTGTTTCAGAGGACATTTCAATTCGGAATCAGCAAAGTAGGGAAGATATACTACTGGCATTTAAAGGTCTGGCAGGCAATATTGAAATATTGGATGACAAAGTTGAAGAAATTAAACAATCTACGGAAATTTTGGATACTAAATTAGGAGAGACTCAGAATAGAATTGAAAGGGCTGAAGCTGATGTAACTATGATTCAATACAGGGATATGGAATTTGCTTTAAGAATAAGAGGGGTGAAGAATATTTAGGGGTTTATATTATGACCACAAATATGAAATTATATCAGTACAACTATGAACTGTTATGGCAAAAAATACAGAAAGAGATGGAAAATTGGAAAAAAATACAATTGTCTTTGCTAGGAAGGATAGCCGCTGTAAAAATGAATGTTTTACCAAGGTTTTTATTTCTTTTTCAAATGATACCTATACTTAAAAAAGATGAAAATTTGAAGGAATGGCAGAAGGGCATAAATAAATTTGTTTGGGCAGGGAAAAAACCGTGAGTAAATCAAAAGATAATGCAAGATACACGAGAAAGAGGAGGTCTTAAAATGCCTAATTTAAGATTGTACTACGAAGCTGCTGCCCTCTCAGCAATTACTGACTGGATAAATTTAACGGAGGAAAGGATATTAAATATTGAAGGATATGGTCTGGTCTACGGCTGGCATGCTTATTTATTGTATGATAAGAAAGTAGATAAGACTTTTAAAAGTCATATACTAAGAAATGCGCTGGAAAAAGTATCAATACAAATTAAATGATAAGTTACCAATATGGACAGTACCCAGACACGCGATAGAGAATATAAATTTGGAGCAAAAGCAAGATAAGACTACATACAAGGAACTCCTTTATAAAGAAGGAGTTAGATTACAATTAAAACCTATAGAGCAATTAAGAGAAGAAGGAATAATTAGAACTTGGTTTCAGTATGGGCAGCTGCAGGCCAGATGGAAAGAAGATCAAAAAATTTGTATTTTGCAACAGGATGAGAATTTGATAAAACAAATAAGAGACAAAGGTCAAATGCATATAAAAAGGTTGCATAATGTGTTAGTGGAGATAGATTCAGAAACAGAGCTAGTCAAGGACTGTATGATAAAATGGGCACAAAATGTAGGAGAACCAATAATGATGGAAACATGGGAAAAGATATGGGTTAGAAATGTAAGATTTACACAAGCCCAAAACTTAAGAGAGAACTTTTATAAAATGTTTTATAGATTTATTTATTTATTTTATTTTATTTATTAGATTTCTATACCGCCCTACTCCCGAAGGACTCAGGGCGGTGCACAGCCAAACAATAAAAACACATACAATACAAAATTTAAAAAATAGAATAAAATCAAATTAAATAATTTTGGCCCTGACAAATTTAAAACCCCAAACTTTTAAAACCAATAGATGGCATTTAGACCCAAAAAAATTAGCCTGTATGTATCCAAATTTACAACCTAAGTGTTGGCGATGTGAATGTGAAGATGCTACGTATTTTCATATATGGTGGACATGTAAAAAAAATTAAGGCTTTTTGGATAAAAATATGGTGGATTATTCAAAATATTTTAAAGAAAAAGATTAAGTTTACACCACAGGTTTTTTTGTTGGGAATAGTTACGGACTGTACTGTAATAGAAACTAAGTTGGTTTTGAATTTAATAACAGCTGCCAGGTTACTGGTGGCACAATACTGGAAGAAGGAAGATCCACCTACTATTGAGGAATGGACATTAAAAGTCGTGCATTTGGCAGAGATGGCAAAAATTTCATCATATCTTAAAGACCATTCAAACGAAAGATACATATCGGAATGGAGAAGATGGATTGGCTATATTCAAAACAAGTATCAGACTAAGAAGATTCATATAGCTTATGAGTGAAATATTTTTAATTTTTAGCTTATGTTTATAGTGTTTTGAGTCATAAGGAGTTAAAGACCTAGAAAGAATTTGAAGTCAATAATTTGTTAGCATATTTTAGTTTTAAGTGTGTGAGTGCTATACCCTGTGCTTGTTCGGGGAAGTCAGGGAGGGGGGGTGGGGGATGGGTGGGAGGGCAAGGGGGAGGGATGGGGTGAGGGGGGAAGGGTGGGGGGGGAGAAAATGTTTGTATTTCCTATAAAACTTTTCAATAATATAAAAAAAAACAGTTCCGCTGGGCTCTTGTGAGTGGTGGCGTTTGGCGTGATGTGCTGGGTGAGGAGAAATTTGTCGCTCCTCTCTTGCCAGTCGCCCGTGCCCATCTTGGTGAGTGCCTCCTTGGTGAGCCTCACCATTCTCTTCGCTTGCCCGTTTCCAGCCGGCCTGTATGGTGCTATCAGGGCATGACGGATGCCCAATTCTGCCAGGAACATTTCCATGGGCTTAGACGTAAGTTGAGGACCGTTGTTGGAGACTAGCACATCTGGTAGCCCGTGGGTTGCGAAGAGTCTCCGGAGAGCCCTGACTGTTGCCTCTGTCATGGTGGATGCCATGGGGATTACCTCCAGCCACTTCGAGAAGGCATCCACAACTATTAGGAGGTATTTCCCTTGCATCGGACCCACAAAGTCAATGTGGACTCTTGACCATGGGCTGCTGGGCGCCTCCCACTCCGACGGCTGGGCATGGGGAGGCGCAGGTCGCACCTCCTGGCACGGGTCGCATCTGGAGAACCATTCCTCGATGTCCTTATCCAGGGTTGGCCACCAGACGTAACTTCGTGCCAACCCCTTCATCCTCACTATGCCCGGGTGCCCACTGTGGAGGGTTTCCAATGTCTTCCGCTGCAGGGCGCTGGGTATGACCACTCTGTCACCCCAGAGGATGCAGCCCTTCATGGTGGATAGCTCTTTCTGCTTCCTGGTGAATGGGCTGAACTCTTCTGCCGTCTTCCCCGTGGGCCAGCCCCGCAGGACCCATGATTCTACTTGTTTGAGGGTCTTATCTTTCTGTGTATGGGCTGCCACGTCTGCAGAGGTTACCGGGCAAACTTGGTCGTCGTCTATGTGGAAGAGCCCGAGTGTGGGGGCTGGGTCTTCCACCGGCTCTTTGGAAGGGCATCTGCTCAGGGCATCCGCGTTTCCTATGGTTTTGCCGGGTCTATGGATCAGTCTGTATGAGTACCCAGCTAGGAAAATTGCCCATCGCGTCATCCTGGGGGACATGTAAGTTGGTGTCAGTTTATCCCCTGCAAGTAGTCCTAGCAGCGGCTTGTGATCCGTGATGATGATGAATCTCCTGCCGTATAGATATTCGTGGAAGCGCTTGATGCCCACAACAATGGCCAAGGCTTCTTTGTCCAGCTGGCTGTAATTGTGTTCAGTGCTGGACATAGTTTTAGAAAAATAAGCGATGGGTGCTTCTGTGCCATTTGGAAGCTCGTGGCTGAGCACCGCTCCGACTCCGTAGGGTGAGGCGTCACAGGTTAACATCAGGGGCAGCGTCTCATGGTATTGTATGAGCACGCTGTCTGAAGAGAGCAGTCCTTTGATGGCTTTGAACGCTGCTTCCTCTTCCTTCTCCCATTTCCAGGGTGCCACTTTCCCCAATAGGCGATGGAGTGGCTCAGCAGTCGTGGCTTTCTGCTTTAGGAAAACACTATAAAAATTCAGTAAGCCTAAGAAAGCCTGAAGCTCCGCTTTGTTTTTGGGGCTTGGAGCTTCATGAATGGCTTTGACCTTGTTTTTGGTGGGGTGGATGCCCGTGCCATCAATGAGATAGCCCAGGAACTCGACCTCCTGGACTCCAATGATGCACTTATCTCTCCTGACTCTTAAACCCTTCGCCTTGAACCGCTGCAGGACAAGCCTGAGTCGCTCAATTAGTTGGGTTTTGGAGTGCCCGGAGATTAAGACATCATCAAAGTACGGCACCACCCCTGGAATGCCGTGAAGAAGGCGTTCCATCATAGATTGGAAGATGCCTGGGGCTGCGCTGACTCCGAATTGGAGGCGGTTGCATTTAAATGCGCCCCTATGAGTGACAATTGTTTGAGCCTCTGCAGTTTTTTCATCCACTGGCAGTTGCTGGTAAGCCTGGGCCAGGTCCAGTTTCGCGAATATTGACCCACTCCCAAGTGAATGCAGCAGATGTTGCACCACTGGAACTGGGTACGCGCTCTGCTGTAATGCCTTATTAATTGAACATTTATAGTCAGCGCAGATGCGCACAGATCCATCATGCTTCATTGGGGTCACAATGGGGGTCTCCCATGTCGCATGATCGATTGGTTCCAAAACGCCCTGGCCAATTAATTTGTCCAGTTGGGCATCTACTTTGGGCCGCAAGGCGAATGGAACCCTGTGAGGCTTGAGCCTAATTGGTGTAATTGACTTATCTAAATTGAAGGAAATGGGTTTCCCCAAATATTTACCCAGCTTACCATCAAAGACTTCCTTGAACTCTTCGATGAGTTTGTTGAGTTCGTCCTGACGAATTTGATGAATCCCTCCAATTGAGAGCCCTAATGGCTTGAACCACTCCACTCCCAAAAGGTTCGGGCGGCTGTGCTCGACAATTGTGATGGGGAGGTCGCCATGGAAGTTGTGATAGGTGACCTGGAGTGAGGGTCTTCCAAGGACTCCAATTGGGTTTCCCCTGAAGTCGACCAGCCTTGACCGTAGGGGTTTCAGGTCCTTTTTACTGAAGCCCGGCTTTAAGTGCTTCAGCTGATGCCAGTCCATGATGGAGTAGATTGATCCCGAATCTACTTCCATGGAGCATGGAGTCCCTTCCACGTGCACCGTCACGTGGTACTTGGTGGCGCTGTTGTCGGTATGGGCAATGGTGGTCTGATGGACTGCCCCGCTCCCGGGAAAATCATCTTCCCCGCGTCTGAGTTGAAAAGAGGACCGTCTAGATGACCTCTGGTTATCTTTGCGATTTTTGCGATTCCGGTGCCTGGGCGGTTCTGGGGCAGGATCTGCAGCTCTGCAGGCTTCAGCGATGTGAGCCCTTTTTAGACAACGTCTGCAGGTCGCATCTCTCCACCAGCAATTGGCCCGCGCATGGTCTCCTCTGCAGCTGCCACAGCGCTCCCCCCCGGTTGCCATTTTGAGCGGTTTCCCGCCTTGGGGGTCTGGAGACCTTGTGGACGGCCATTTCCTCCTCTGACTCAGATCCAGTGGTGGATTCATCGGTGGAGCTTTGGGGTGCCTTTTGTATCTTGTGCACCGCCTTGGCTTTCATCATTGCGGCTGCTGCTTTCTCCGATGTTTCCGCAGCCGAGGCTTCTTCCACGATGTCCTTAAGTGCGATCTTTTTTCTACTCAAGAACTTCTTTTGGAGCACCATGTCCCTCATGCCAAAAACAATGCGGTCTCTGAGGGCATTTTCCACATTGTCGAATTCGCAGTTGGCTGCGATTTGGCGCAGGGCTGCCACGAAGTCCTTGATTGACTCTCCTTCCAGCTGATTCCTCTGTTGGAAGGTGAAGCGGTTGGCGATCGGAGTTCCCGTTGGAGCATAGTGCTCTTATAGCACTTCTTGGAGGTCGGCCCACGACATTTCTTCGATGTCTCTCAGGGCCATGAGGTCGATGGCCATTTCCAAGACTTCGGAGCCGCAGTGGGCCAGGAACAGGGCTCTTTTGCGGTCATCTGTTAAGTCCTGGAAATTGTTGCCCCTCAGGAATTGGCGAAATCGGATCATGTACGATCTCCATTTTTCCTTTCCGGGGTTGAAAGCGGCAAGCGAAACTAGCGGGGCTTGCGGTGTTGCCATGATTCTGGTGGCTTCGGTTCTTGTGACTTCAGCTCAGTTGGTCACTCGGCGATGTGACACGAGGTTCGTCGCTGTGGTTCTTGTGTCCTTCGTCACCAGTGTTAGATCAGGCGCAGGGAAAGAAGACGCGACCAGCGTTGGTCCATTCAGCACTTTATTAAGTACAGGAAAAGACTGGCAGCTGCGCTGCCGGAGCTCTCCTTTTAAGCGCTCCAGCAAGTCGCACCGCCCAGAGACAGCATTTCAAATTTCCCGCCGGTGGATTAGCCAATCCCCAGCGGATGTCCTTATAAGGACATAACAATTCCAGAACTTCAGAGGTTCTACTTTCCAAGAACCAGTTACAAGCACATAAGCACACTAAATAAAAAAATTCTGAAATCAAATGGAAACAAAACCCAAGTTTGAAAACCTGGGGTGTTTTTCTCTTACCAGCTTGGCCAATTCAGTTTTACAAATGTGGGTAGCCTGCCTCCAAGTTCCCAACTGGATCACCTCTGATACATTTCATGCAACCTGAGACTTAAAGCTTTGTTCTGCCCATGGCAGTTCAAGTTGGGCAGAATGACCCTCCTTCTGTGCAAGGAAGTGTATTAGAATATTATTTTCTCGATCTAACGTGCCTCCAAAAGGGAAAATTGTCAAGGTATGAATATTCATAGACTGGAATAGATCAGCCAATGGGGACTGTTTGGATAGACATGGTAACAGGTCAGCCAATGGGAACTGTTTGGAAACTCTGAGTCTGTGCAAAAGCTGAAAACTAGTCTGTCTGATGAATTGAAACTGAAACTCATCTCTGCTGTTCTCTCTTCTGCCTGTGTTTTTTTGCCTGTAACTCTCTACCATGTTGGAAGAATCTGCTGTTGGTATTGTATGTGTTATATATATAAAGAGAAGTTAATGAATCCTGCTGAATCAGTTATCTGTGTGTGCTTTCTGGATGTGATTTCTGCAACAAACTCTGACAAAAATTAGATTCAATCAGGCCAGAATAACCTTTCTAACAGGCCTCTGCCATATAAAAGAAACCTTTGCCTTTTCTTCCTATGTGCACAAACACAATTGGGACTACAAAAATAATATAGAAGTGCAGGGGACATGGAATGCTGTAGGAGAAAGAAAAGTCATTATGCAGAGTCCACAACCTCTTAGTACAGGAAGCCTGTACATTTCTGAGTTGTAAAGGGTGTTGCCTAAGGTGACCAGACGTCCCGCTTTTGGCGGGACAGTCCCGCTTTTTAGCAATTTGTCCCGCGTCCCGCGGCGTTTCAAAAAAGTCCCGATTTTTCATTCTGCCTCCTCAGTCCCGCTGCCTCTTGAGCCCCAGCTGATGGCTAGAAGAAAAAAAAACTGTTTAAACTCTTGCCCGGGGCTTCAAAGGGCCGCCCTACAGGCAATCAGTGTAAAGAGTTCCTGAAGCAGTTTTTTTTCCCCTAGCTAAGCTGCAGAAACGAAACCGAAACCAGGATCTTTGGTGGAACGTGACAAAATGAGGCAGAGAGAGATTTATTTTTATTTTTCCTCCCCAAAAAAGGTAGGTGAAAAACTGCAAACAATGGGAAATTTAGGAGGAGAGTTCAAGATTTTAAAACACAAAAGAAAAAAAAGCTGTATTTAACTAGGGAATTGTAATAATTGAATTGAGATACTATTAATTGTATATTGTGTTGAAAGCAGAAATGTTTAAGTTGTGGTTCAGAGGAATATATGGGGGAAATTATTTGGTTTATTATTATTGGTAAATATAATTAATTGATTTGTAAGAAATTGGATTGCATGGAAATAATTGGAATATTCATGTTCATATTGATTAATATACAAAAAAGATAGTTTTATAACTAATTGATTTATATTAAAATGTTGAATTTGTATTAAACAACTGTATTACATAATTACATAATTAAACAATGTGAGGATGGATATAAAAATAGATGACAATGGAAAGGGGTATAATATAGAATAGAAGGGAAAAATTGAATTTGATTAAGATTAGAGATGAGGATGAAGGGTAATATTGGTTTTTTTAAAAAAATAGATGAGGAATAAATATGGCAAAAAGGAAATATAGAAATTGTAAATTTAATTGAAGTGACTAAACACTGTTTAAATTTGTGAACCGGCCAAATATTCTGTTCAAAGAAAATAAATTGTATGTTTGTATGTGTGTTTCTAATTACTGCTATTTATTCATATTTGTTCTCTTTTATTCTTTAAAGTTTAACCATTCATTCTTTATCTTAATATCTTTATATTTGTTTGGGGTTGGCTTTCTTCCCTTTCATCTTTTTTATTGTACAGCAATCTTTCTCCTCAAACCTACCACCTCTCTCTTTTCTTTCCTTCTTACTTTCTCTTCCCCCCCTCTTCTTCTCCTCCCTACTTCCTCTTCCTTTCTCCTTCTCCTCTCTTCCTCCCCCTCTTACCCTCACTCCTACTCTAATTTCCCTTCCCTTCCTTCATCCCTCTCTATTGCTGTATCCTTTTATGCATATGGACTACTCAGAGGGCTGAAAAAGTTATTTTTGACTGGTCCTCACACTTTTGACCAGTCCTCGAACTTACGACTGTCCTCACATTTTACGTTTTTGCCCTATCTTGTCACCATGGTGAAGAGAAGCAGTTGTGAAATGAGTGACATGGTTGTTAAGAATACTGCACGGGCATAAATGTGAGGATGGTCATAAGTGTGAGGACCAGTCAAAAGTGTGAGGACCTGTCAGAAATGACTTTTCAGCCCTCTGAATAGTCCCTATACACATAGCCATGGCCACCCGGTCACATGACCAGCTAGCCACGCCCACCCAGTCACATGGCCTCCAAGCCACGCCCACACAATAAGTCACGCCCACAATGGTGTCCTTCTTACCAATGTTAAAATCTGTTCACCTTACCCTATACACATAGCCATGGCCACCCGGTCACATGACCAGCTAGCCACGCCCACCCAGTCACATGACCAGCTAGCCACGCCCACAAAATAAGCCACGCCCACAATGTCCCTCTTTACCAATGTTAAAATCTGGTCACCTTAGTGTTGCCATGTCTCCATGAATCATTGTTTTCATGTTTACTGATGAGTGCCATTCCCCCACCCCCCCAAGAGCAAAAAAAAAAAAAAACCCTGAACCTAACTTTGATTTTCTTAGAGCACTGAATAGTTAGGATTTCTCCTCATTTCTTCCTTAGAGAGTAGGGAATTGAATGGAGGGCCCAACAGGGCAGCAAGAATACTAGTGCAGAAAGAAGTGTACCACCACATGGCATGGGAAAGTGTGTGCAAAGAAATAGCAAGGACCATTTAAAAGCTCAGTGGGAACATTGCATGCAGCCTTTCAGCTGTGGGGACAGCAGGTGTGGGTAGGGATGTGTTAAATTCACCCACCTTGCTGAACATGGAGGTAGATTGGATGAAGCTTTGGGGAGGGAAGAGGGCATCAGGGTAAGGAGGAAAGCTGATGAATATACCTCTCAACACTGAAATACAAGGTGGGCACCTCTTAAGAGGCAAGCCCTGCAGTGAGATTCAAAGCAATATAAAATAGATTTCTTATTCAATCACCTGTTTCTCCACTACTGGAGGGGCAGAGGGGAAGGATTTTTGTCTTGTTCAAAGTGCATTTGTCCTTCACATGTGGACCTTGAGCCTCAATTTGTGTTTATTTTTTTGTCAAAGCATCTATGACCTTCCTTCCTCGACCTGCCCCAATAATTTAATGGGATTTGTCTTTTCCTTTCTTGGTTCCATTTCTTTCTTTCACAAAAAGTGCATTTTCAATTTTAGCCTCACAGGGAGAATAACTAAATGCTAAAAGTTCTAAAAGAAACCGAACCCAAGAATAAAACAGCCAAACACACTCTGACATTTCCTGGGACTGTTATGTGCAAAAGAAATAAAAATGTATGCATGTACAGAATGTATACTTATCAGTAGTGGGTTCTACTTACCTTCGCTACCAGTTCGGAATCAGGAGCATGTGCGTGCTTGCTTCACTCGTGCGCGGCACTTCTGTGCATGCGCAGAGTGTCCGTGATGACGTCCGGGCAGGTGGGTGGAGCCTCCCGCTGCCGCCACTACCTGTTCGCCCAAACCGGTAGAAACCCACCACTGATACTTATATATATTTGATCATGAAGTCTGTTTAAACGAGAGCGGTTTGATCAGGGCTAGAAGAAAGAGGTGTTAATTGTTTCCAGTGTTGTGGGGGCCAGAAAACCTTTTTAAAGAAGGGGAGAAAGGCAAAGCACTTTTTGTGTGTGTGTAGAGGGGAGAATAATATGTGGACTATTTTCCTCTTCTTTTGTGTTAAAGTTTAAGACAGACATTTCACCCTGGGAAGACGAATTTAGACAACAGAGGATATAACAAGGGGGTAGGTGGGAATTGTACTGTCCACTTATTTTTAAAAAATCTGCCTAGACCAGTGATGGCAAACTTTTTAGACACTGAGTGCCCAAACTGCTCACGCGTGCATGCCCAAACGAAAAGGTGTGCGTGCACGAATGTGCGCATATATGCGCATGCACGAATGTGTGCCAACTTGCGCATATGTGCACGGCCATGCACGGCCATATGCGCATGCACAGCAGAGACCCGAAGACCAGCTGGCCGGCAGGAGGTGGGGCATCCCAACACTGGCAACGCAGCAAGAGGAAAGTTCTTTTTCTTTCATGTGCTTCTGTTTCATCGTTTGCAGGGAAACAGAAGCTCACGAAAGAAACACCACAGAGATCTGACCTGGGGCAACGGCGTGTGTGCCAGCTGAGAGGGCTCTGCGTGCCACCTCTGGCACGCGTGCCATAGGTATGCCATCACGGGCCTAGACAAAGAATGTGTTAACTACTGCACACGTCTACCTCATAATCCAGATTTTGTAAAGCTTCAACTTTTTCATGGCCCAACCCCTACCAATGATGCCTTTGTTTTTCCTATCCATGGGATTCACTGATGCCGACGTGCAATATTTAGAAAAACAAAAAAATGAAAACAACAAAACATAAAACAATGAAAATCTGTTGTCAGAGGTGAGAGCCTTGTGACCCAAATCCAGACATCGCCCCAGTCCCAAATTGCCCCATGTCCCCAATTTGCCCATGCCACCTTGTTTGCCCCCTCCCTCTCCACACTCTAAACTTCCTGATCCTCAAAGACCTCGAGGAAGAGTGGGGGGAAGAGCTCCGTGGGGCATTCCACCTTCATGTGCAGGAAGCGGCTGGCATGGCAAGCCCCAATCATACGTAGGTCAGTCACCTTCATGAGGAGCTTGGGCCAGAAATGGGGAATGTTGTGTTTCCGATAATTGATGTAGTGTTCAAATGCCAGCAGATAGGTCTCTTGGCATTTTTCAATCTTGTCAACACAAATTAGCCCACTGCGGTCTGCAAATTAAGTGGAAAAGAGGACACAGGTCAGGCAGGCTAAATCTGCATCTGTAAATTTGTCCTTCTGCAAGCAACTAAATTGCCCTAATCCCAGGTTACCTTTCTGGCTCACTAAATCTCCTAAATCCTCATTGCTCAGGTTAGAATGAACTGTATGCTCAGTTTTGTCTCCATACTGACAAAGCACAAACCCTTGCTCACTGCCTTACAGCTATCTTATAACGATCTTCAGAAAAAGAGTACAGGTAGTCCTTGCTTAATCACAATTATTGGAACAGGCAACTGTCATTAAGCAATGCAGTCATTAAGTGAGAAATCACATGACCACGACTTGCAATTTTACTGTCAGGTTTTCCATTGTTGAAAGCCAGATGAGAAGCAAGCAAATGGCAATCTCATGACCGCAGGACATTGCAATGGTTGTAAACACCCACTGGTTTGTGAAGTGCCTGAATCTTAATTGTGCGACCATGGGGATACTTCAACAGTCAGAAGTGTGAGGACTGGTTGTAAACTTTCAGTCCTGTTGTAATTTTGAATGGTTGTTAAACAGGGCAGTCATTAAGTGAGGATTACCTGTATAGTTTAAAAGTTCAAAATTTAAAGCAAAAACAGTTGTTCTTTTTCAGAAACCTTTTGCCACTTATTTGGCATTGTTTAATGCAGCACACAAAGCACATTTCTTCTCAGCACCATCTCTACTGTCCCAGGTGTTATGCCCTGCATAGTAGCTGTGGTGCTCCAAAGCAGACAGTGCAACATATTGTGGAACAGTGCCCTCTGAGTGCATATCAGGGAAACTCCAGAGACTTTCTATATGCAACTCCTTCATGTATTGACTATATAAATAGTCTACTTTGGAATTTGAAAATAGAATAGTTTCATATTTACTCATTGAGTTGTAATTGTGATGTGCTTTTTAACATTTTTGCCATATGCTAAATAAATAAATGCCCTGCATAGTTTCAGAGACTCAGGAGTGTTGTTGGTGTTCTTTAATAAATGATATCAATGCTGCAGATTGATCCACAAATTCCAGTAAGGAATGAATGAATTCTGGGGATAATTTTACTCTCTCTCTGGATTTCATAGAATTAGTCATAGTCATAACTGAGAATGACTTTTCCCTCTCAATCACTCAAATCAATCTTCAAAAATGTCCCTCAAATCAAACTGACAAAGCTTCCTTTCTGTTTCATTTCTCAATGCAACCTTCTCACCTGAACAATGCAGTCCACTTTACAACATACAACTTGAATTCAATTTTTCAACATATGCAAAGCTAATTTAATTAATCCTTCAACTGACTGACTGAACTTCCCTCTTATGAATCTATTAAAACAATCCTCTTTACTATTTAATATCTCTTTACTTAACCCTCCAACCATTTACTAGCCATGTACAGTATCCCTTGCATTTAACAAATGTGACACATATTCTGCTATAGCTGGTGATTTGGGAGATTGTGACGAAAAATAGCTAAAGATATAAAATTGTTGATAGTTGTGGTCTCACTTTGGCATTTTGACAAATTTGAAGTTGCATGTTGCCCATCCTTGATCTAAGGGAAGGGCTGTAGCTAAGGAGCCTGAGTGGCGCAGCAGACTAATGCTACTGTTAAAGGTAATATTTAGCTTCCAGCTGCCTGCAATTACTGCGAGTTCAATTCTCACCAGGCTCAAGGTTGACTCAGCCTTCCATCCTTTCTAAGGTAGGTAAAATGAGGACCCGGTTTGTGGGGGCAATAAGCTGACTTTGTATAAAATATACAAAAGTATGAAGGCTATTGCTTAACGCCTTGTAAGCCGCCCTGAGTCTCCGGAGAAGGGCGGCATATAAATAAAATAAAAAAAAGATGCTAGCCCACAAGCAGTCAAAAGTTCAGTTTCCATCTTCTACCAAAGTACAATTTTAATCTGAAGTTTTACAAAGCTATTGATGATCAATAGAGATTATACTGAGCTATATGGAGCCTTGGTCTGACTCACTTGTTTGACTAATGCCAACTGCATTATTCACTGAGTGCATAATCAACCCACCCTTCATACCTGAGGACATGAGCAGCACAGCCTGGAGCAGTGCCACTTCAGTGTCATCCAGGCTGAAGGCAGAGAGGGATTTTCCGAGATCAAAGATGGCATCTGATACCACACCCAAGCCACCGTTCTTCAGCTGCTCCCTTTTGACAGCCATTTCACCACTGAGCGTCAGGGTTTCACTTTCAGGGTCATAACGCACAGCTGCCCGCAATGACATAATCTCCATGCAACAGCCCTTCAAAAGGATGATCTGGTCCTCACAAGGCAGCTAAAGGCAGAGAGAAGCATGATCACATTGGCTGTGGCATACACGGTTATCTAAAATACTGCTGCCTAAATTAGTCCCATTGGAGTAAAATATCTTATTCTACCTCCCAGAGAATGAAGACATTTTTGCTCCCCAGAGCAGAAAAGCAGTGTAAGGTCTTAATATAAAGAGATGATGAATGGCTATGCTATAAAGCAGAGGTGTCAAATTCCCAGCCCGCGGGCCGGATGTGTCATGCACTGGCCATGCCCACACCTGGTTTAGCAAAGGGGGAAAAAGTCATGATATGTCATGTGACACCGCTGTGATGATACGAGTTTGACAGCACTGCTTTAAAGAGTGGGTCTCAGAAGTAGAAAGAGCATACATTCTCCATGTAAAAGTAGTAGGAAATCAAGAGTCAGAAGTTAGTTGTGGTGGGAAATGTATGCTTGTTTTGAAAATCACTTATTTGCAGGAAATGTTCTTCTAGCAGTTGGCTCCATTCATCAAGAAGCTAATTGAAATTTGTTGGTCCAGCTAGTTAGAAATGCTCACAGGATGGCTGTCAGATCATCTATGAACAACAGGTTACTGCATAATAATTCTCCTGCAATTTTTAGTCTGAGACAATATGTTCCTTGTCTCCTGCATTTGTCCCTGGTTCTCAATTTTGGCTTATTTATCCATCCTGAACATTTTGCAGGCATAACAAGATAGTTTTTGATAATTCAATCTGTAGGGACATAGTAATAGTAGAATAGGTAGAATTACTGGGACATAATAATAACTTGCTGTTTTGCTTCTGTAAGAATTGCTTTGCTAAGAATTGGAATTGCCTCTGCCATTTGCTTCTACCAGTGATCCAACTTTTGTTATCTGTTATCTTGTCCTATTATCTTGTTTTTCTGTCCAACTCCGTGCCTGGTGGATATCTCAAGAAGCGGGGTTGCTAAGCACCCAGCCCCTCTGTTGCTTAAGCACTCAACCCCCCTGTTCCTTGCTACACTTCCAAAGGAAGGCATGGGCCAGGGGGCCAGAATTGGGTACTTAGGAAGGTATAAAAGGACGCCATACCTTCCCCAAGGTGTGGCTATTCCTTACATGCATTGTATCTGTATGTTCTGGATATAGTTTAACCCAGTATTTTGTTTTGGCCAAAAATAAAATCTACTTCTTTTTGCAAGCCTCATCTCAAGTCTCACTCTCTTTGGCATCTCAGTGGCTCGGGAAAACTTCTGGGACCTTACAAATCTAAACCATATATGAAATATTAAAGAGGATACTTTACATTGTTAAAATTAATATATAGTAGCTGAGTTTTCACAGCACATTAGAATAGGGTAAAATTGGGTGGTTTATGGTTCAGGATATTGTGGGAATCTGCCTTTGTCTTAGCATGTTGTATAAACTCATCCACTCAAAGGTTCTCATTTCCCTAAATTAAATAGAGTTAGAAAAGAAAAACAAAACTACTGTATTATTTGAGAGTATGATTAATGAGGCCCCACCTCTTTCATTACTTAAGGGAAGGACTCAGTGTAAACTTACCTCTGGGCTAAAGTACTGCAATACAGGTAGCCCTTGTTTAATGTCCATTCATTCAGCCACTGTTCAAAGTTATGACAATGCTGAACAAAGGGAGTTTCAACTGGTCCTCAAAGTTCTGGCCATTTCAGCGCCCCCATGGCATGTGAACAAAATTTGGTTGAATTTGGTCTCACCTGTATTTACTACCACTTTTGGTCACCTGCATACCCACCACTTTGCCCTGTTCCCTGCTACCATACCTGTCACACTGTGCAGCACTATTGTTCTGGCCAGGGCCTTATTTCACACCAGTGCAGCTGGGGCTTCTCTTGCACTCCACCCAGGGTCTCTACTTGAATGACAGCCAAGGCCTCCATTCATGCCCTGTCCAGGGCCTTCTTTTACAAAAGAAGCCTGTCACATTAAAGAAGGCCCTGGCTGCACTGGTGCAAAACAATAACCCTTCTAGCCGGGGCCTTTTTTCACACCCTGGGTTTCTTTTGCAAAATTGTAGGGAGGGCACAAATGGAGGCCCTGGCTGGTGCACAAACAGAGGCCAAGGGCAGGGTGGAAATAAACTTTGGCTGCACCAACATGAAAGAAAGTGGCATGAAAGAAGGTCCTGGCTGATATATAGTGGCATGTGCAGGGGTGAAATGCTCCCGGTTCAGACCGGATCACCCGATCCGGTAGCGATGGCGGTGGGTGGTTCGGAGAACCGGTAGCAAAAATCCCTGCGCCCCCCCCCCCACCATGCCCAGCTGAGCCACACGATCATCAGAGGCTTTTTTTTTTTTTTTACTTTTAAAAGCATTTTTTCTACAACCTCTTCCGACGAAAAAATGCTTTTAAAAGTAAAAAAAAAAGCCTCTGACGATCCCAGCTGAGTTGCCTGATCGGCAGAGGCTTTTCAAAGCATTAGAAAAAATGGGTGAGTGACACCAACCCAGGCAAAATAACACATATATTTGGACTTAAAAAAAAAAGACCCCAAACTTCAAATAGCGGCTACAGAGCCGTGGGGCTTGAAGATTGAAAAAGAAAAAAAAAATGGAAATGAAGACCCGAAATAGACTTTGCTTTATTAAATTTGGCTTAATTGGCTTTTAACAACTCAGTAAATTGACTTTGCTTTTATTTGGAACGGATTGGAGAAATGTCTCTTTGGGAGTTTACACCTTTTGAAAGTTAACGAAGCTAATGAAGACAGACAGACGGATGGCTACAAAATTGCCATGGAGTCTGCAGTGACTAAGCAGGAAAGTGGATTGAAGATATTTTTCTTTCCGTTTGAAAAAGAAATATTTTAAATGGCTTTTTACTTTGGATTACTTTGAAATTAACATTAGATCTATGGACTTTGGAGATTTCTATTCTGTCCCAGATCATTTTAAGAAGAAAGAAGGAATATCTTGGACATTTGACAATGGAAATTAACAAGTTTAGCAAAAAAAAATAGGTGTGGCGCAGGAAAAAAAAGACAAGAAGTTGATGCATCACACATGGAACAGACATTATAAAAGCATTAAAGGAACATACAGAATTTTTTAATTTGAACAGATGAACTTTGAAATGGAACATTTATGGACAGACAGAAAAAGGAAGAAAAGGAGGAAATAAAGTAATAAATTTTAAATGTAACTAAACTGAAATGTAAAGATTAAAAGCCTAAAGGTATACATGTTTTTTGGATAAAAACAGAAAGGCTTCTGGAGTAATAAAAATAGAAAATAAGAGATGGCAATTAAAATAGAGGATGATATATAGGTGGTTAAAACAATAAAGAAGAGTATATATTACTGTGAGACAATTTTAAGAAAAAATTACTGCTTGATGTAACATGCTTTAATTTTAATTTGCAAACAAATGTTAGATTGATGATTATGCTGGATTAAGGTTTTATTGAACAAACTATCAGACACACAGATATTAGCGACAAATTGTGATTTAATTTAATATATGATGGAAATGATGATTATTGTGAAATACACTGGGAATTAATTTGAAAGACTGCGCTGGAAACTGACATAAAATAGATAATTATATGTTAAGGGGAAGTTAAAATAAGAGGGATGGATACCAACTAGATAAGAGTTTGAGACTCGGAGGAAATATGTTGGAAACTAGTTAAAATGCTGGAAATCAGCCAAACACTTACAGGAGAGTTGGAGGAGACTATGTTGGAAATCAGCCAAACAAGAGTGGGAGCCCTGGAGGGGACTATGCTGGAAATCAGCCAAACATAATATGCTGGAAATCAGCCAATAAAATGCTGGAAATCAGCCAAACAAACAGGAGGAGAGTTGGAGGAGAATATGCTGGAAATCAGCCAAACAATAGAGGGAGTATAGGAGGAGACTATGCTGGAAATCAGCCAAACAAAATATGCTGGAAATCAGCCCGTAACGGTGGTAGGCTTGGAAGAGATTATATTGAAATTAGCCAAAAATAGTTGGTGCTCTGGAGAAGAATATGCTGGGAATCAGCCAAACAGAATACGTTGGATAATAGCCAAATAATAGAGGGAGGTATGGTGTGATAAATCTGTGTAACATGAAAAGTGTAATAGATGATAAGTTGGATAAAATCAAAGATAAATTGATAAAGTTTTAGATATTAAGAATCGAGGAAAGGGTCAAGAGATTAAGAATTAGATGGAATTTTATCTTATAAAGTGTAATAAAATGGAGTGGTATGGAATTTGAAATTAAGATTTGTGGTGATAAAATTGTAGGGTAAATAATTAGAATAAGAGGTTAGAATATTGTTAAAAAAAATTTTTTGATGCTGATGGTAAAAGATATAAGGTGAAGAAGAACAAGATATAATTAAGTTTGATATATAGATATAAAAATGAGTGAAAGTTAATTTGAAATTAAAATTGTATTGATATAATGGATTTGCTTAGATGAAGATGTTAGAATTTATGTTAAAACTTGCTTTTTTATGTTTTGAATTTTCATTTGTAAAAGATGTAATGGGAAATTGTGACTGGAGCTTGTTAAAGAAATGTAAGCGTGGTAACCATCTATGGACCGGTTCAAGACTCTGCTCTTGAAAGTTATATTTTATGTTTAAGTTTGAAAAAAAATTAAAAAAATATTTATAAAAAAAAGAAAAAAAATGCTTTGAAATTTTTTTTAAAAAAACAAGTTGGCCACGCCCACCCAGTCACATTACCCCCCCTCCCACCAAGCCACGCCCACAGAACCGGTAGTAACAATACTACCGGTGGTATAGCTGGTGTGCTGGTGGCAGGCAGAGCTGGACAGTGGTTGCAGCTAACAGCAGTGGGTAGACAGGTGGCAAAAAGGGCAGAGATGGAGGTGAGATAGGCAGATGGGGGGAGTTGCAGTGGAGGCAGTCTGTTACTTTACCATGGCTCATCATGCTTTACAACTGCTTTGCTTAGTGCTTGAAATTCTAGAGACAATTACTGTAGTTAGTGGAGGACTACCCAGGGCCGGATTTAGATGAAAAGAGGCCCTAGGCTATTCCACTTATGAGGCCCTTTCACCTATAGTGAAAGTGTAATTTTAATTTTGTTAACAATTTGAATGTAGGCCCCTCTTGATCTTGAGGCCCTAGGCTGAAGCCTAGTTAGCCTATAGGAAAATCCGGCCCTGGGACTACCTATACACCAGAGCTGAGGCTGCCCTTGAAGGTTATTCAGAAACTGCAATAGGTGCAAAATGCCGTGGCTGGTAAGCATAGGCTATAACTGATATTGTGGGATGGCTTTGGCTGCCAATGAGTTTCCAGGTACAATTCAAAGTGCTGGTTTTAAACTATAAAGCTATTTATGGCTTGGCTTCCAGATACCTTCAGGATCATCTCCTTTAGGATAAAGGTTGGGAGGAGCCTGAAGGCAGTGACTCTCCACTGCAGCTCTATTGCTTTAGAACAGCCTACTTCCTCCCCACTCACAGGTTGATAGCAGTGGTGGTATTCAAATTTTTTTCCTACTGGTTTTGTGGCTTGGAGGGTCATGTGACTGAATGGGCATGGCCAATTTGACATCACTCACGGCCATGCCCACTCACTTACATGATCCCACACCAATCCGGAGCGGCGCAGCAGGCAATGGGATGCGCGTGCGCAGCCAGCACGAAGAACAGGGCGGCGACCATACTGAAGCGGCTTTTTTGGTGCATTCGAGACCTCTGGTAGTTGCCAGCTCGGTGGGAGGCTTCTTGCACCAAAAAAAAGAGGGGGCGGCTGCGTAGGCATCTCACGACAAGGGTGGGCGAGATGCAGTCTGGCCAGCAGCGACAGCTCAGCCCTGGCTTGCCTTCCCCTCTGCCACCAGCCACGGGAGAAAGGTAAACCCAAAGGAAGACGCGGTCATGGGGGAGGAAGCGGGGCTAGGGCCGGGGCCTCTGAAGGAGGGGAAATGGGGTGACGCATGTGACTGGCGAAGGGAGAGTGGGCAGCGAGCAGGCAGCGGCTTGAGGGCAAGGCCGGAGCCGGGGAATGGCACATTCCACAACCCAGCCAAGGTGGGAAGTGAGCGGGTGGACCTCCAGGGCAAGGCCAGAGCTGGGGAATGGTGTGTTCACCGACCCGGCCGAGGCGGGTGGCAGCTCCGGGGCCTTGGGGAATGGTGCATCCCTGGGGCCCCGGCCCCCAACCCAAGGCGAAGGGCGAGCAGGCGGCATGCATTACTTACCTTTGGTGAGCTGAGGTGACTGGTGAGGCGATTAGCTGGGCTGCGTGGTGAAGGCAACATATATAGGGCAGGGGTGGGCGGGGGTGAGCAGCGAGTGGCCAGAAGGGGCGAGCGGCGAGCGGCCGGAAGGGGCGAGTGGCCGGAAGGGGCAAGCGGCGAGCGGGTGAGGGCAGGGGCAGCCAGGGGTGGTATTTACCGGTTCAGCGAACCAGGTAAACTTTCCGCTACCGGTTCACCCAAACCAGTGCAAACCGGTCGAATACCACCTCTGGTTGATAGTCTTTCTCCAACACCCCCTTGATGGCATTTAGAAATGGTAAAAATGATATCATTCCAGAAAGCCTTTTAGTTGTAATGACTGTCATTGGCACTGGGTGCCATGGGTGCTATTTAACTTGTCTATGTTGTATATTTTGCTGTAAACTGCTGGGATATTCCTTTATATTGGACTATATGGTAAAGGGGAATTGTAATCATCATCACCATAATCATTTATCCACTTTGGGAACCAACATAGAGCTTAGTCCCCCCCCCCCCCCATGTTTCTTCAAATACCGCTCTACTTTCAACACTTTACATGCCTACCTGGAGTTCCTATTTGCACAACCTGCTGCTTCAGTGTAATTTTTTTCCTTTAGTTAAGGATTTCTCCCTTATGAAATGATTCCTGTCAAGCAGGAATCACAAACTGAATGTGTCAACATTGTGATATGCCCAGTTAACTTGGCCACATGATTTTTATCACTGAAAGCAAATCTACTACAGCAGGAGAGCATCCTTGGCTGGCTATAAGGGTGATTGTAACTAATAATAAAATTAAATTTAACTCAAAGTGCAGTTTAACAAAACTAAGCAAAGTCCATGTGTGGGCAATGCATACTAAATAGCAAGAAGTATTCTTTTTTTTTTTTTTGGCAATCCATGATCCATTCCATGAAAGATCATGGAAAATGAGGGGCATCTTTTGACACTGATAAAAAACATTTATTAAAACTCTTTTTCCTTCAGTTTAGTCCACCCTTTACTCCTGCAGACAGAGGACAAACTGATAACTATTGAAACTTATCTTCATAACTTCCTATCATGTCCTATGTATCAGAGCTGAAGAGAGGCATATGGCCAAAATAGGGCTGATGGTTGTAAGTTGTGACAGTCGTAGAGCGGGTCACTATGTGACCAGACCAGATTTTACAAAGTTTTTGTGGTGGTTGTTAAGTAAACATGGTGGTCATTAAGTGAACCCATTGTTCACTATGGGGCATTTTTGCTGAAAACAGGAAGTAAATGCTGGTTTTCAGCAAAAACATTGTAAATCCTGGTTATGTGACAGTAGGACACTGCAAATGGCTGTAAATGAGAGCCAGGTGACAAATGCCTGAAATGTGTTGGGGGGATGGGGGTTGGGAAGCCGTCAGAACCGGGTTGTAAGTATCTTTGGGGGGGGTCCATCATAACTTTGAATGGCCACTAAGCAACCAGTCATAAGTTGAGGACTACCTGTATATTGTATTCCTATGTCTTCCTAACAACAAGCCAAAATGGTTCTAATAGTGAGAAAAGAGGAATGAAAGGAGAAATTCTCTGGAAGTTCAAAACTTCACAACCAAATAACCAAATTCCTCCATCCTTTCACTGCTCACCATCTTTTGCTTACCTCTGAAAACATGGGCAGTTTTTTGGCAAAATCCACCACACGGGTGATGGCAGGGGTGATGATCTTCGTAAATTCACTGAATGCCTCCAAGTCTACTTTGTCTCCATCAGGCATGGAGGCCATTGGTGACTGACCAATATCTTCAGGCTATTAGTGGGAGGAAGAGGCAGAATTAGAACTGCAGAGAACTGACTCAGGATACCCCAACAGGAAATTTATCATCAAACCCCAAAATTGGAAACATAACTCTTAACTGTCAGCAGCATGGGACAACTTGCCACAGCCGGGTTGCCACAGCTGGGTTGCCACAGCTGGGTCACCCTGGCCAGCTTCCTGCCAGACAACTTTCCGTGGGACAACTTGCTGCTGGCAACTTGCCATGGGAGAATGCTGGAGGCGAGGGGAACCTCCTCCTCTCTCTCCCTCCCTCCCGCCTTGATCTGGCTTACCCCCACTACCACCAATACCCCTTGAACTCTGTAGCAGAAACTCCTGTGCACCGAACTCCTGTGTGACTCTCTCCCAAGTGATCTTTTTTCTGGTTGGGGGGGAAAGTCCTTCTTCCCCTCCCCAATTTGTCTTCCCTGATTTTTTTTCCTCAGTCTGAGCTATAGAGGAGGAAAAGGATGTTTGTGCAGTGTGTTGTCCCATGGTGAGTTGCCCTGCAGCAAGGTGTCTGGGGCGAGGCAACCGGGGCAAGGTGGTGGTGGCCAGTTGTCCTAGAACCTATGTCAGTATCTTTTCCTTCTCTCAACTTCTTTACAAGGCAATCTCTTTATCAGATATATATTGATGGTTGTGCTCATTTGGTTCTATGAGGAAGTTATTTGGTCAATACAGCTTCAGGTTCAAAAAGTTGTTTTTATTATTTACAAATATATACATGCATATGATAATGAACAGGGTGTCCTGTTACATTTTTATCCTAACTGTATGACTCAGATGTTGGGAGGAGAGAGAAGTTCACGTGTTGTCTCGCTGAGAGATAGATGAGAGAGTGAGAAAAAAGGGGAAGATATCCAAGTGGTTTCTAGGTAAGAGTCCAATAAGAGAGTTCATTGGCTGATATAGTCACATGTGATGTCTGTAAAGACTTAACCCCTTCTAGTCTCTGGTGCATCATATGCAGGCAATATCTGACAGACCCCTTCTATTGCCAAGTGTGATGGAACAGTGTTCAAAAATAATAATAAACACAAGTATAAGAAAAAATAAATTATAAGTACAGTCCAACTGATTTGCAGTGGTTCCAATGTATTTCACAAGATACAGGTTTAGTTAAGAAATCGGCAATTTGGTCCTTGGTATCGCAATGAACAAATTCAACCAAACCCTTTTTAACTAGGTCTCTCACATTTTTATAACGTATATCAATATGGCGAGATCTGAAGCTGACATCATCCCTGACCGAAGAGGCTATGACGGACTCATTGTCCTCGTGGAGAGTGATAGGTAGTGAAGGTTGTGTCCAAATATCTGAAACTAATTCGTATATCCATGTGAGAAGTGTGCAAGTGTCAGAAGCACTGGCATATTCAGCTTCGGCTGTGGAATTAGCAATGAAGTTTTGGCGACAAACGCGCCAGTCTATGGGACAACCGTTTAGGAAGTATATAAAGCCTGATGTGCTTTTTCTTGATTTTTCATCCCCTGCCCAATCGGCATCTGAATAACAGATAAGTTCTGGGGTGACCCCTTCATCAGGTTCTAATAATAAGATCATATCTTTTGTATTATGGAAATATCTGAGTAACCTTTTCATAGCAACCCAATGTTGTTCTTTAGGCTCATCTACTTGTCTAGATAAGAGATTTGTACTTAATGATATATCGGGTCTACTCCATCTGCTGATATAAAGGAGTGATCCTATGATGGATTGATATTGAGTTTTATCGTGATGCTTGTTACCGTCTAGATGAGCAATTTTATTATAGTCAGTGCACATGGGTGTATCTGTGGGGTTGCAGTCTTCCATGCCACATCTTTGTAACAGGTCTTCAATCTTATCCTTTTGTGAGAAGCAAAAACCTCTATCAGTTTTAAAAATTTGTACGCCCAGATATTGGTCTATATGACCTAAGGTCTTTAAATTAACATGTTCTCTTAATTTGTTTGCAAATTGTTTGCTGGATTGTATGTTGGGCCCGATATAAATCAAATCATCAACATCAATTAAAATAATTTCTTTTCCCCCTTCATAAGGTTTTGTCATTACGCACTGGTCAGATCGAATTTGATTATATACCATTGATTTTAAAGTTTTGGTAAGACAGTCAAACCAGAGTTTGCCCGATTGTTTTAAGCCATATAACCCTTCATGTAGCCTCCATGTTTTGCCGAATTCAACTTGGAATCCTGGTGCCCCATTGACATAAATTTCCTCCTCTAATGTTGCATGGAGGTATGCGGTTTGGACATCAAATTGGTAGACTTCTTGATTTGAGACAATGGCTGAAGTCAGTGCCGTTTTTACGCTTTCTGGTTTTACTGTGGGGGAGTAAGTTTCATCGTAATCTTCGGGAAAGCGTTGGGCAAAACCTTGGGCTACGAGGCGTGCTTTGTATAGATATGTGTTGTCAGGGAGTGTTTTAATTTTGTAAACCCATCGAGTGCCAATCGGGTGTTTGTGTTGTGGAGGTGTTGTTTTTGTGAATACTTTTAAATTTATTAAACAGTCCATTTCTTTGGACATAGCGTCCCACCATTTTAATTGTTCTGATTCCGGTAATTGGAGCATGTGTTTAAAATTTTTTGGAGTGATGGGTATTTGGTTTGTCTGTGTCACATTCCACAAGGTGGGATGCCTTGTGTAATTCGTTTGGATTTTCTGATTGGTAGTTGTGTATCTGTGTTGTTTGTTCGTGGTGTAACTTTTGGTGTTGTTGTTTGTACATGTTGAATTCTCTGTGGTGTATCTGATGTATTTGTTTCTTGGGTTAATACGTATGAGTCATTTGAGTGTATTTTGGTCCAGTTGTGGTTTTCTATGAATGTGGCTGAACGGGAAGTTATTACTGTGTTGTTGTTTTTTATGAATCGATATGCTTTCGAACCTGGTGCATATCCTACGAAACGTAATTTTTTGGACACCTCAGTCCCCTTCGGTCTGAGTGGTTTGGGGATATTGATGTATGCATAGCAGCCAAAAACGTGAAGATGTGTGAGGTGTGGTTGAGTGCCATATACAAGAAAATAGGGCGTTTGGTTAATAACCTTATTCCATATGCGGTTAAAAGTGTAATTGACATATGCAAGGGCTTCTGCCAAATAGCTAGGGGGTACATCAGCATCTAACATGACGCTGCGCATCATGGTCTGTAATATTCCATTTTTTCTTTCACAAATCCCATTCTGCTGGGGGGGGGGTTAAAAGGAGATGTTTTGTAGTGTATAATGCCTTTGGAGTCAATCCAGTTTTGAAATTGTATAGATGTGAATTCGGCTCCACAATCTGTTTGAATTTTCTTTAATTTGATGTTGTGTTGGTTTTGTATGAGAGAGTAAAAAATTTTTATTTTTTGAAAGGCTTGAGATTTTTCAGTAAGGGAATAGATATGACCGAAACGACTGAAATCATCGACTAAGTTCAAAAAATATTTGTGTTTGCCCAAAGAAAGTGGAAAAGGGCCTACAATGTCAACGTGTACCAATTTGTATATGTGTTTTGATCGTCTGGTGCTGGTGTGGGGAATTGGGGCTGCCTTTGATTTTGCAGCTTTACAAATCTCACAGTCAAGTTGGATAGGGCAATCCTTAGTGCATATGCCTTGGGAGAAATTTTGAGTATTGTCTACAGCAACAGTATTGGCATGTGCTTAAACGTCTGTGTAATAAATGGGCACAATTATCATGTAAAGGTTCACCTATATGAGTTTGAATTTTTGTTTTCGAGGTTTGTTGGTTTTGTGATGTGGGTGAAGTTGGAGAGAGGTGTGGTGTGGTGTGTTGGTCGTTATGTGAGTCGGAAGTGTCATGTGTATTGGTATGGTGAGGTGTGGTACCTTCGTGGTGGGTGTCAAGGGTACGGTCGGGATGATTGTCAGGGTCAGGTCTCGATGAGGATTGAGGTAGTTGAGTCGTAGGTGAGGATGATGTAAAGGAATCTGGAATAAGAAAAGGTAAATCATTAATGACAGAAATATTAGCAACAATAGTGTTATCATGTTTGGATTTTATAAAACCATGTTGATCATCAAGAGATACTTTAAAACCGATTTTACCTAATTTTGAAGTACTCAAAATATTGTGGCCAAAGGTAGGTGTATAGAGCACTTGACTAATGTCCCCTATACCGGGTATAAAGATAGATCCTTCATATTCAACTGTATTGGAAGTACCATTTGCTGCTGTAATAGAAATATTGGTTGGGTGAATATCATATAATATGGATTTGTTATTGGTGGTATGGTGTATGCTTCCAAAATCGATGAGCCATAGGTGCGTGGTGTCACGCAGGTATGGTTGGGTGTTGGGAAAGATGCCAAATGTTTGGGATTCGGAGTTAGAATATATAGATTGTTCAGTATGTTGTCCCCTTCTGTCTTTATAATCTTTGTGTGTGGGACCCTTTCTAATGTAAAATTCAGTGGGCATGGATCTTTTAGGTTCAGTATGTTCTTTGATAGTATGATTTCTTTTGTTAGTCTTGTCTGTAGGGGTGTATCCCCTTGTATCATGAGTGTGGGTGGTGTTGTCACCGTGTGGAGGATGGGAGTTGTAGGTATGATAATGTCCTCTATAGTTACAATAATTAAAATTATTTTGATATTGAGAGGGGTGTTTCTGCCAGTTTTGGTAGAAGGGTTTGTGTGAAGAATGTGAAGGATGGGAATCATGTTTAGGGTAAAAAGGGTGGTCAAAAGAAGTAGGGTATCTATCAGTATGATAGAGTCTTCTATCTTCATCTATTAATTTGGATTTGATTTCAGCGACAGTGTACATGTGGAGGGGTAAGGAGTGGAGACTATTAATGAATCCTGACCAACCAGGGATGTGTTTAATAGAATTGAAAATGATACCAATCATGGCAGTTTCAGGTACAGGATGATTGCGTTGAATCAGTTGTTTTTGCATGGATTCGAGGTGGAAAAGATGTTTGGCCATAGATGTGCCAGGTTTATATATGGTGCTATAAAAGTCACCGGCAAGAGTAGCGATAGTTGCAGGCAAGGGTTTGTTGTAATGTTTTTGTAAGTATTGCCATACTTCTTGTGCAGTAAAACCTGTAGGTATAGAATGAACAATATCACTTTCTAAAGTTGACATAAGAGTGGCATAAACACTATTGTGAAGAAAAGTTAAGTCAGATGACCAAGGCTTATTAGGGGGAGATTCAATTATAAGAAATGTGCCTTCTCTTAAAAGATGTAAATGAGTTTCTTGTTCCCAAGTAGGGAAATTATTACCTGAGGTTTGTAATTTTTTGAAGTTTGGTGATAAAGGTAATGGGCCATGTTGTTTAAAATGTTGCAAAACAGTTTCAATTTCTAAATATAAATTTACATTAGTAGATAAAGACAAAGAATTATTAGTTTCAATATTTAAATCATTACAGTTTACAGTAATAGAAGGCTGAAATGAGTTACTGTCAGCAGAGATAGGTAATTGAACGTCGGATTGTTGATTGGAGTCATTTGGTGTGATAGAAGATGTAGTAGGTGATTCAATGATAGGAGGAATAATGGAGGTGGTGGTTGTAGTTTGATTCAGAAGAGCTGCTGCGACGGCGTCGGCTGCTGTAGAAGGTAGGTTGGCTTTTGATGCAAAGGCTGCAAAAATCATGTGAATTTGTTGTTTGGACGGGGCATCTGTAGTGTTGGAGGCGGCAGCGGCAGCGGCGGCATCTTCGGCGATAAGGGGGGAGCGAGGTGCAAAGACTGAAAAGGATCTTTTTACATTGGAGACAATATTGGTATCAGTAGAAATATTTGCAGCTGCTGCAGCTGCAGCGGTATAGATGGGGAGGTCTGCAGCGGCAGCAAAAATAGAGAAGTTCTGAAAATTTAAAAAAAAATTGGGAGGATTCGAACTCGGTGCTCTGGATGAAGAAGGTAGGGAATCAGTCTGAATATCTCCAGTTGTGGAGTGGGTAGTAGGATGTATGGGGGTAAGGGGGTTGGTTGAGACCTTGTGGTCTGAAGTGGTAGACGTCATTTTGTTTAAAGTGTGGTCATATAAATTGTCGGCCATTTTGTGGACTGCATGGTGGAGTGTGGGGGCGGCCATTTCATTGGCCAGTTTTGAAGCCATGCTTTCGGGGAAGGTGGAAGCCATATTGGAAGCAATAAAGTCAATAGGGGGGGAGGGAGGATTTTTAATATAATGGGTGTTTAAAAAGTCAGTCTGGGAATCTATGGGTTGAAGCAAAAAATTGTTGCTTACCAGGTCTGGTGAGGTTGAAAGGGTGTTTAACAGTTCAAGAGTTCTTTGAGGAGTCCAGCCTGCATTTAGTAGGCCTGTCGCATATAAAGCTTGATACAGTATAAATGCTGTTTTGGAGAAGCTTGAGAAAATAAAAGTTGGTCTGAAATTATAGGGTTGGAACATACAAGGGATTCAGAAGGTTGAAGTCCTTGATGATAGTCATGAGGTGGAGTAGAATTGAGATCGAAGCAAGGTTGTTGTAAGTGTGGTTCTGTTCTTTTGGTGTTCAGGTGAAGAGGAGAAAAAAAATTGGGTCCTTTCGTAAAGAGGTTTGTACTTGCTGCCTAGCTTCAATAGAAAGTTTTTTTAGTCTTTTGGATAATGATTGGTGCTGTTTTGTTAAGGATACGGTTAATGCATCAATCTCTTGTAAAGATAGTTCGTTCAGGTTCAAGGATTCCATGTTAGGAAAAATCGTTCTATGATTTTAAAATTTACAAAAAATTCATAGACCTGAGCAATAATTTTTCATCGTCTGCTACCATTTATCAGATATATATTGATGGTCGTGCTCATTTGGTTCTATGAGGAAGTTATTTGGTCAATACAGCTTCAGGTTCAAAAAGTTGTTTTTATTATTTACAAATATATACATGCATACGATAATGAACAGGGTGTCCTGTTACATTTTTACCCTAACTGTATGACTCAGATGTTGAGAGGAGAGAGAAGTTCACGTGTTGTCTCACTGAGAGATAGATGAGAGATTGAGAAAAAAGGGGAAGATATCCAAGTGGTTTCTAGGTAAGAGTCCAATAAGAGAGTTCATTGGCTGATATAGTCACATGTGATGTCTGTAAAGACTTAACCCCTTCTAGTCTCTGGTGCATCATATGCAGGCAATATCTGACACTCTTTATATTTCATAGCCTTTCTACAATTAGAATCAAAATAATATCACCTTATTAAAATATTATAATAAGCATATTTATTTATTTATTTAAATATATTTTATTTAAAAATCTTTAAAACCATTACTAGCAATTTAAAAGACCAGTTTTAACAGATTTTATTCTGCTACCACACTGAAAATGTCAATACAGATAGTCCTCGATTTACGACCACAATTGAGTCCAAAATTTATGTTGCTAAGCATTACGACCTTTTTTGCCACAGTTGTTAAGCAAATCACTGCAGTTATTAAGCAAATCTGGCTTCCCCCATTGACTTAGCTCGTCAGAAGTTGGCTGGGAAGGTTACAAATGGTGATCTCATGACCCCAGAACACTGCAACTGTCATAAATACATGCCAATTGCCAAGTGCCCAAATTTTGATCACGTGACCATGAGGATGCTGCAACAGTCATGTGAAAACTGGTCATAAGTGACCTTTTTCATTGCCATTGTAACTTTGGTCACTAAACAAATGCTTGTAAGTCGAGGGCTACTTGTTTAAATTTCTTTCTTATATAGTTATATTTCACATTTCTGAACCACCCATCTCCCTCAAAGAGGGACTCTGGGTAGTGTACAATAAAACATCAAAACATAAAACAGTATAAAAAAATTAAAATGCTATACAAATACAAAATATATATACAAATTTTTAAGGAGGCAAGAATAATTAAGTCCTGTTAAAAATTAGTTGACAAAGGCAAAGGGAGGGCTCTCATGGCACCAACCAACCCCATGAGTGTGCTCCTTTGGAGATAAATTGAGAGCAGGACCTGTTTAGTTTTGTGATGAGAACTGAACAGCTTTTTAGTCCATATTTGGACCAAATTTCATTCACTTCCTATGTTCAGTAAGGAACTGCCCTCTGTTATGAAGGCTGCGAGAACAGAAAGGGCAATGTTAACCCATGATCCTCTCAGTCTGCTGGCCTATTTCCTCTCCCCAGCCGCAAGGCCTCCACTTTCTGTGATCTCCATGTCCTACCCTTGCCCTGACATTAACTGATTATAGCCAGCAGAGTGAGCCAAAAGCCAGCAATTCCTACTCTGCTCAGAAGGGATTTCTATTCCATTTGTCCTTGATCAGAGCTGAGAGGTCACAGCTGTGTCCATTTGCTCAGGCAAATTAACCCTACAAAGGCAACTCTGCAGCCTCGAATCTGCTAAACCAGTGTTTCCAACCTCAACAACTTTAAGGTGTGCAGACATGCTGGCTGGGGAATTTTGGGATTTAAGTCCACACATCTTAAAGTTGCTAAAGTTAAGAAACACTGCTAAACTATGGCAGCAAGAGAAATCTTGGAATGATTGAATTCTTGGATTTATCATTAAGTTTATGCAGATTCTGAGTTTAGTATAATTATTAACATTCAAAATGGATTACAATTTTCCCACATTAGTAGCCTGGGAAGAGATCTGTACATTTTTAAAAGAGTGCAACTAAAATAAAATATTGTATAAAATATTGTTTTCAAAGGCTGAGCAATGTTTTTATCACCTGTACTGAAATAAAATAAGCTTATAAATTGGCCAGATGGTTTATGTATGAGCATGAATGAAAGATATTGAAAAAATTTGGATGAGAAGCAAAACATCCTCAAAGAAAAACCAGAAAGTCCAGTTGCCTCTTGAAAAAGCACCTCTGGGACAACCTGCATATTCAGGTAACCAAAACTTGAAGCAGAGTAAATTATGCATATATTCACTTATTCTGCCTGATTTACCTTTAATCTGCCAGATTTTGTGGAAAGCCTGGAGTAAAGAGATCTACAGAAAGATATGGTCCTTTCAAAACAGAAAATATTATAGTTAGTCCTTGCTTAATTACCCTAATTGGGACAGAAAAATCTGTGGCTAAGTTAAGTGGTTAAGTGAACCATCATGTAACTGCCCCCTTAGTGATGTCAGTTCCAGCAATCACAGTTGCAGTCATTTAAATGAATAACCTGCAACTGTTCAGCAAGACATCACATGACTGCAACTTGCAACCTCTTGCTGGCTTCCCCATTGACTTTACCTGTCCAAAGTTGGCTGGGAAGGCAAATGGCAATCAAGTGAATGTAAGATGCTGCAACTGTTGTAAATGCACTAATTGTGATCATGTGACTGCAGGGACACAGACAGTCATAACTCACTTTTTCAGTGCCGTTGTAACTTCAGTTGATAAATGAATGGTTGTTAAGTGAGGACTACATGCAATTCAAAATAAAGAATGAAAAGATGTAAAATTATGTATTGTGTCAATACTGACAAATAGAACTTTCTACCCTATTTGCCAGTACAATTTACCAGGAATTTCCGCTTCTGTTTCCAATGGCTGCCTTGGGCGTTGGTACTGCAGTGTGCATCCGTAGCGATGCGGATCAACTCCCATTCGTCTGCTGTTGGTTCTGGCCGTTGCTGAAGGGATTTCATCATTTCGTCTTTGCGCCGTCTCTCCCGGTTCTCTTCAATCAGCTTACGTTTGGCTACTCTCTTGGAGTCATCCAGCACCACTAGGAGGGTGGTGAAGAATGAAGAGGTATGAGAGGAAGGGGGGGGCTCACATGGTCAATCAGAATTCTGCAACCAATTTGGCCAATTCTAAGGTGTCAAAGGGAATTATGAATAGCAATGTGATAGGCTGGCTTATACTTAAAACCCTATGGAATACTATGATAGCTCTCATGGTATCCCAAGGACTCAAAATGTAGGGATTCAAAGATGATCCCCATGTAATTTTACACACCAAACAATTATTTCCCTCTTTTGATTCTCCAAAGCGTGTCCATTCTTGGGCACATTTCTTCTCTATTCTTTGGTAATAGCCTGTAACCACTCCCAACCCCCCTAGTTCTCCAAAGTGGGCGCAATGCCCTTACAGTCCATGGCCATGCCAACGGCAATGCACTTCTTGAATCGGCAAAGCTGACACTGGTTGCGAGTGATCTTATTGATGACACAGGAGCCATCATATTTGCAGGAGTATGTTGGGTGCAGATTTTTCTGAATGGTCCGTCGGAAGAAGCCCTGTAGAACAGAGAATACAGTCAGACGCAGGCAACCCTGAGCATGTATCCTTCCATTCTCAAACCATATTCCACTCTCCCCAACTCTTGAGCTTCTATAGTCTACTGAACAGAATATAGTCCTGCTGTATTGTAGTGTTATTGACCTTTTCAACTAAGTGGACCTTTTCCCTACTATATCAGTGACAGACATATAATCATTGAGATTACTGGGGGGAAAATACGGGTAGTCTTCCACTTACAACAGTTCATTTAGTGACCATTCAAAGTTACGACAGCACCGGAAAAAGTGATTTATGACCAGTTTTCAATTGCAATTGAGTGATTTATGATGCCACTTGAATTTTCTGCCCAAGGCACTAAAAAAGCTATATCTGCCTGAAATTTGTTTGCTTTCTCTTTAAGTCTGTGTTTCCTTTTATGGATTTCAAGAGGCCACAACAGATGACACATTGCCGCTCCCAAGTGAAAGGCAGATCTGCAGTAGCCTTCTGTACAAAGAATGGTGATCTTCAGGCACAATTCCCAATTACTACAAAGAAGTTAATTGTAGGAAACATTCTGAGGACTGATTTCCCTATATCATTAATGGCTGTAGAGCATGGGTGTAAAACTCACGGCATCACGTTACCATCACGTGATGTTTCACGACATTTTTCCCATTTGCAGAGCTGGGGTGGCCGTGGCCTGTGTGTGACTCATCCGACCCGCGGGCTGCCAGTTTGACACCCCTGCTGTAGAGTGTCCTGTATATTTTCTGCTGCAGGCCCCAGTGTTGACCATAAAGCAACTTAGGCTCTTATTGAGTTAATTCTCCCATGCCCTGTCTTTGGGAAAAAAACCTTGTTTATCTGCAGAAATCCTCTTGTTCATCTTACAATCTAGTACACAGGTGTCAAACTTGATCGTGTCATGTGACATCATGTGATGTATCACATCATTTTTTGCCTTTGCGGAGGCGGGGTGGGTGTGGCCTGCATGTGATGCATCCGGCCCAGTTAGACACCCCTGATCTAGCACAACGTTTCCTCAGCCACCAGTTTTTTTACTGTTTCCTTTTTTTTTTTTTGAAAAACTTTATTGAGTTTAAAAAAGAAAAACATACATATATTGACATTTCCATTAATATCAGATGTGCAGTGGTTTTAACTATATACAAAATATATTTCTGGTGACATTTCAAATTACTTTTTGCTTTTATTTAACACACCTTTTTCTCTTTCTTTCATTTTATCATACATCCATTCATACCACCTTCCCCACACAGTATAATATTCTGAATTCTCATCATCATTTATTTCATGAGTTAATTTAGTCATCTCTGCGCACTCCAGTATTTTCCTAATTATAAGCTCTTCTGGTGGCTGGATTTTCTCTTTCCAATATTGTGCATAAGCCAGTCTGGCAGCTGTAATTATGTGTATCATTAAATGAATCCTTTCCTTTCCATATGGCTTCTTTACTATTCCCAGGAGAAATATTTCCGGTGTTAATTCAATATCTTCCCCAATTATTTCTTGTAACCATCTCCTGATCTTACTCCAATATCCTTTCGCTTCCGGGCACATCCACCACATGTGAAAGAAGGTTCCTTGACCATAGCCACATTTCCAACAGTTGGATTGTATATTGGGGTATATCTTTGCTAGCCTAGCCGGGGCTAGATACCATCTGTGGAGCATCTTGTAATGATTTTCCTTGTATGTCGTAGCTCTGGTCAATTTAAGGTTCTTATTCCATGCCTCCTCCCATTCGTTAAAACTTATATTACGTCCAATATTTTTCTCCCATGCACACATTTGATTCTTTGTTATATCCTCAGCCCTGTCTTCATCTAATAAATAATTATATAATTTAGCCAGAATCTTTTTGCCTGTTCCCATCAGGACTTTGTCCAACCCATTGAGTCCAAATTCTAAACCGTATTGTTCTTTGTTTTTCTGGTGTCTAGATTTGATTTGTAAGTAGGTCCACCAATCTAAAATTATTCCTTGCTCTCTCAAAGTATCATTTGATTTGAGGTTTCCTCCTTCATCTAAAATGTCTTTATACCTACTCATTTATTTATTTATTTATTTATTTATTTATTTATTCGATTTGTATACCGCCCTACTCCCGAAGGACTCAGGGCGGTGAACAGCCAAACAATAAAATAACATAGACATAAAAAATTTAAAAACCAGATAAAATCAAATTAAATTATTTTGGCCCAGACAGATTAAAACACCCCAATAATTTAAAAACAGATTAAAATTTACATATTTAAAAGGGAAGAGATTAGGCCAAGCCCGCCTGCTGGAATAAAAAGGTCTTCACAGCGCGGCGGAAGGTGCGCAGATCCGGGATCCTCCGTATCTCCGGGGGGAGCTCATTCCAGACGGTAGGTGCCCCCACAGAGAAGGCTCTCCCCCTAGGGGTCGCCAGCCGACATTGTTTGGCTGACGGCACCCGGAGGAGTCCCTCTCTATGAGAGCGAACTGGCCGGTGGGAGGCTATTGGTGGTAGTAGGCGGTCCCGTAGATAACCAGGTCCTAAGCCATGGAGCGCTTTAAAGGTGGTAACCAAAACCTTGAAGCGCACCCGGAAGACCACCGGGAGCCAGTGCAGCTCGCGCAGGAGAGGTGTCACATGGGAGCGCCACGTCGCTCCCATTACCACCCGCACGGCCGCACTCTGCGCCAGTTGGAGCCTCCGGGTGCTCCTCAAGGGGAGCCCCATGTAGAGAGCATTGCAATAGTCCAGGCGGGAGGTGACGAGGGCATGAGTGACCGTGCGTAACGAGTCCCGATCCAGAAAGGGACGCAACTGGCGAATCAGGCGAACCTGATGAAAAATCCTCATTCCCCATCTATTGGGATAGATCAGGGCCTCCATCATGGAGAGCCATCTTGGGACTTTTTTATAGTATCTCTGCCTGATCGGGGTCCATGTTTGTATCAATGAGTCTCTGATTTTATGTCTATGAAAATATGTTTTCTTTTTCTTCTCTGTGTCCCATAAGTATGCATGCCACCCTTTTTGTAGGTCGTGGCCTTCTAGGGTTAAGATCCTCTTATTTTCCAGGGTGGCCCAGTCCCTTATCCAAACTAGTTTAGCTGCCCTATAGTATGTTTCCCAATCGGGAAGCCCAAATCCTCCTATATCTCTTTTGCCCCTTAAAATTTTGATGGAAAACCTCGGCTTCTTCCCCTCCCATATAAATTCTCTGATGATTTTATCTAATTCTGAGAAAAATTTTTTATCTAAGTTCACCGGTATATTTTGAAATAAGAAATAAGAATAATACAGTTTTTTTACTGTTTCCTATCATCACTCATCTATCTCCAATCTACAACACAGTCCTTTCAACAGTTCCAAGAAGGCTCCACACCAGTGGTGGGTTTCTACCGGTTCGCCCAGGTTTGGGCAAACCGGTAGTGACAGTGGCGGGAGGCTCCGCCCACCCGCCCAGACGTCATCATGGAAGCTCTGTGCATGTGCAGAAGGTTCTGCGCATGCACGCGGTCACAGTTCCGAACCGGTAGCGAAGGTAAGTGGAACCCACTACTGCTCCACACCCATTTGCACTATTCAGGTGACCCTAAGGACACAGATAAACCTCCAGGTGGCCTCAACTACTCTCTAAAAGAATGCAAATGACCAGCTGTCTGCAAGGAGTATAAATCCTTCCATACCCCACCATCTAGTCAGCGCTGAAGAAGCTTCTTGGATGAGAAGCAAAATGTCTTTAAAAGAAAAACCAGAAAGTCAGTTGCCTCTTGAAAAAAGCACCTTTGGGACATTGCTGTATAACTGAGGATGACTTTAAGCTGCCTCAGGTATGATTGAGGATCAGGTGAAAATAATTTCATAAGGATATGATGAAAAGGTTGAGTCATATTGCTGCATGATTTGCATTGAGACACACCTTTTTCAAGCATTTTTTACCTTGCAGCCTTCACAGGTAATACAGCGGTAGTGGTACCCTGTGGCTTTGTCTCCACATACAACGCACTGTTCATCTTTGTCCAAATAGCTAGGGATGTACCCTGTAGAAGAAAGCCAAGATGTCAAAGCTGGAAAGAGGAAACAGCAGCTGCAAGAGGTTAAGACCTACTGAAGTAGACTATGAAGCATTCTTGCTCACCACTCTCACTCCATAGAAAAACTCCTTCTACTAAATACGACTATATTCGACATCATATTTGTATGCGAAACGTGGCTGAATTCATCACTACCAGACTCCATTACCACAGTAAGAGACTATCATGTGCACAGGTCTGACCGTGAAATCTGCAGAGGGGATGGTGTTGCTATCTTCTATAAAAAAATCCCTAAATCTAATAAATATTCAAGTTACACAAGAGTTAGCTCTTCCTGAGACCATCGTATGCGACCTTTCCCTAAACACCACAATTCGCTTCATACTCTGTTACAGAGCCCCTGATTATGACCTTGTACATGTGAACAAACTAACATCACTACTAACATGGGCAGCCTCCTGCCCACACCCTCTTTATCTTTCTTGGTGACCTAAATCTACCTCTTATTAATTGGACCCTAAATGAATGTACAACTGAACCCATACATGCAACCCTGTACAATGCTGTAACTAATCTGGGACTAGAACAACTAGTAACTAATAACACTAGACTCAACAACTGCCTTGATCTCATCTTCTGCAACAGTTTAAATTCAATTTATGGACTACAAATAAAAGAACCCTTTTCCAACAGTGACCATAGCATGATAGACTTTTATCTTAACTTACGTCCTCACATAGACAATCATAATGACAGAATCCCAAAGTATAACTTTAGAAAAGCCAACTATGAACTCATAACTGATAACCTTTCATCTCTTGATTGGCAAACTCTATTCACTGGCTGCATCACTGCCAAAGACCATTATAACATTTTTTTTGTAAGAAGTCAAAAGAATCATCAAACTATACGTACCACTAATAACTCCCAAAACCAGGAAAAATAAATTACCCATAGCAATAAGGAAGCTTCAGACCAAAAAAACCCCTCTTTGGCGCAAAAACAAAACTGGCTATGTAGCTAACTTCAAAAGTCTCTACAAAACCGTATGCCGACAGATAAAGGCAGAATGCATCAGTTATCACAGCAAACAAGAGGAAAACCTAATATGTGGGACTTCCGGTTTTTCTGGCTCCGGTGAAGACGGTGCCTTTTTAAGGACCGCCAGCCCCGCCGTTTGTAGAGCCGCTTCGATCGTGAGAAGCGGCTTGGAAACTCCAGAATCTGCAGGATTTGAAGGAGAGAGTAAGCAAGGCACAGGTTGAGCCCCTGTGAGCCCCCAGAAGTTTGCTATTGGGGGGAAAACAGGCGCGGCTCCCTTCCAACTTGCGAAGACTCCGAGCGGCGTGGGACGACTCTGCTTTCTGCAGAGCAAGCCGGCAGCAGCAAACACGAAAATTGAATGAAACTAACTTTACCAACTAAAAAAAACAAAAACCTGAACCCTGAAACCAAGGAACTGCAAGTATTCTTTCTCTTTGTGATTTCCCGATTTTACTAAAAACTAACACGAGCGGAGGCGGCTTGAAAAGATGGCACCGCTCCAGCGCTAACAAGTTAACAAGCAGAAAGGGAGAGTGATTTTCTAAAGCTATTCCAACAAGTTACATTGTTGCGCTGTTTGTAGCAAGCACAGGAGAAGAGGGGAAAAAAATCCCTTTTTAAAACAAGTTGATCTTACAGTCTAATTCTATTTCTAATTTGCCTAAAAAACTGGGGGACTTTTTTAGAGGACTTTGTGGTGTTGGAAGAGGAAAAAGGATTTCCCTTTTTAGAAAATCTAACCTACGTGGCAAAATGGCTTCTAAAAAACAGGAAAGCAAGGCAGCAGGGGGGGGAATCCCCCACACACAAGCCTGAAGAGCAGTTTGATTTTGAAAAATTAAAAAAATTTATCACTCAGGCTTTGGATGATAATTTTCAAAAATCACAACAGGAAATGGATGATAAATTTCAAAAATCACAACAAGAAATTAAGCAGGAAATTAGTGAAATGAAAAACTTGGTGAAAGAGAATTATGACAAGTTGACTGATAAATTATCAAATGTGGTTTCTGGCCTGTCAGAAATTATTATTAAAGTGGATTCTAAATTGGAAGATTTTAAATCAGAAGTGAATGTCAAAATAAAGGATACTGATTTTAAAATTGCTGATGTGGATAATAAAATGCAGAGAGTTGAAGACGAGATTACGATGATGCAATTCCGGTCCATGGAATTTGCTATAAGAATTAGAGGTATCAAGGAGAGTGACCGGCAAGATCTGAGACAGGTTTGTGCTGATGCCTTGGCTGTGTTGTTAAAAATTAATTCTGATGAGATTTTTTACAAAATAGATAAAATTTGCAGAGTGAATTCGTGGGTGGCCAGACAAAGACAATTACCAAGAGATGTGGTGATATATTTCACAGATAGAAGAATGAGAAATGATATTTTGCAAAAATCTTTTCTTTCCTCTGTGCAAGTGGAGGGAACTCAAGTTGGAATTTATAAAGAATTACCTCCAAAGATGCTGAAAGATAGAAAAGACTTTGGTTTTTTAGTAAAGGAATTAAACAAATTAGAGATACCATTCCGGTGGGATGCCCCAACAGGTATAATTTTGAAGTATCATGGGGAAAGATATCGACTGAATACTGTTGAAAAAGCGTAACATTTTTACCATACTGTTTTTAAGGAGAGATCACCATCTCCACGTTCATCTACTGTATTGGAGATAAAGGAGAGTGATAAGGAGAAGCAACCCCAGCAAGAGTTGGAAGTGCAGCTTAAGCAGGTTGAATTAGATCCAATAGAAGCGCAGGGTGCTGTAGGAGGTTTTCTGGAGGAGCCCCTGCTAGAATCCTCTCCAATTTTGACTACAAGAGATGTGGCTTTGGACCTAGCTCGTATGGCTGAAGCTAAAGACCAGCGGATAACTCGTGCGGTTTCAAAACAACTCAAAGAAAAACAATTGCAAGAAAGAGCTAAGGCACAACAATATAAAAAAGGAGCTAAGAGTACTACAGAACACAGTGAAGCCATGGGGAGAGCAAAGTCGGTGGCCTCGGAAGACATCCGGCAATTCTGCTCGTCGCTTCAAAAAAGTATACATGATGGTTAAGTTTTTGTCATGGAATGTGAATGGACTGAACTCACCACAGAAAAGAAAGAAAATATTTACATATTTGCAACAATTTAATAATGATATAACTTGTCTACAAGAAACTCATATCAGAATGCAAGATCAAAAATACTTGATAAACTCCAAATTAGGATCACACTTTATAGCTTCAAACTTGGAAAAAAAGAATGGTGTGGTTATTTATATAAACAAAAGATTATCAGCTAAAATTATAGAAGCAGATGAAGGTGGTAGGTTTGTAGCAATTGAATTGCATACTGTACAGTCAGGTCCAGAAATATTGGGACATTGACACAATTCTAACATCTTTGGCTCTATACACTACCACAATGGAGTTGGAATGAAACAAACACAATGCACGTTAACTGCAGACTGTCAGCTTTAATTTGAGAGAATGTACATCCAACTCAGGTGAACGGTGTAGGATTTACAGCAGTTTGTATATGTGCCTCCCACTTGTTAAGGGACCAAAAGTAATGGGACAATTGGCTTCTCAGCTGTTCCATGGCCATGTGTGTGATATTCCCTCATTACCCCAATTACAATGTGCAGATAAAAGGCCCAGAGTTCATTTCAAGTGTGCTATTTGCATTTGGAATCTGTTGCTGTCAACTCTCAAGATGAGATCCAAAGAGCTGTCACTATCAGTGAAGCAAGCCATCATTAGGCTGAAGAAACAAAACAAATCCATCAGAGAGATAGCAAGAACATTAGGCGTGGCCAAAACAACTGTTTGAAACATTCTCAAAAAGAAGAAATGCACCGGTGAGCTCAGCAACACCAAAAGACCTGGGAGACCATGGAAAACAAGTGTGGTGGATGACTGAAGAATTCTTTCCCTGGTGAAGAAAACACCCTTCACAACAGTTGGCCAGATCAAGAACACTCTCCAGGAGGTGGGTGTATGTGTGTCGAAGTCAACAATCAAGAGAAGACTTCACCAGAGTGAATACAGAGGGTTCACCACAAGATGTAAACCATTGGTGAGCCTCAAAAACAGAAAGGCCAGATTAGAGTTTGCCAAACAACATCTAACAAAGCCTTCACAGTTCTGGAACAAGATCCTATGGACAGATGAGACCAAGATCAACTTGTACCAGAGTGATGGGAAGAGAAGAGTATGGAGAAGGAAAGGAATTGCTCATGATCCTAAGCATACCACCTCATCAGTGAAGCATGGTGGTGGTAGTGTCATGGCGTGGGCATGTATGGCTGCCAATGGAACTGGTTCTCTTGTATTTATTGATGATGTGACTGCTGACAAAATCAGCAGGATGAATTCTGAAGTGTTTCGGGCAATATTATCTGCTCACATTCAGCCAAATGCTGCAGAACTCATTGGACGTTGCTTCACAGTGCAGATGGACAATGACCCAAAGCATACTGCAAAAGCAACCAAAGAGTTTTTGAAGGGACAGAAGTGGAATGTTATGCAATGGCCAAGTCAATCACCTGACCTGAATCCCATTGAGCATGCATTTCACTTGCTGAAGACAAAACTGAAGGGAAAATGCCCCAAGAACAAGCAGGAACTGAAGACAGTTGCAGTAGAGGCCTGGCAGAGCATCACCAGGGATGAAACCCAGCGTCTGGTGATGTCTATGCATTCCAGACTTCAGGCTGTGATTGACTGCAAAGGATTTGCAACCAAGTATTAAGAAGGGAAAGTTTGATTTATGATTATTATTCTGTCCCATTACTTTTGGTCCCTTAACAAGTGGGAGGCACATATGCAAACTGCTGTAAGTCCTACATCATTCACCTGAGTTGGATGTACATACCCTCAAATTAAAGCTGACAGTCTGCAGTTAACGTACATTGTGTTTGTTTCATTCCAACTCCATTGTGGTGGTGTATAGAGCCAAAGATGTTAGAATTGTGTCGATGTCCCAATATTTCTGGACCTGACTGTACATGGTCAAATTCTTGTGATTGGAATTTATGCTCCTAACCAACAACAGGATCACTTTTATAAAATTTTGCATACTAAAATATTGCAATGGGATTATAGATCTATTTTGATTATGGGAGACTGGAATGGAATAATTGATTCTAAATTAGATAAAAAAAAGTCTGGCGAAGTCTAGGATTAGACTACCACAAACTTTTTTTGATATGAAAGAAGATCTGGAATTAAAAGATGTTTGGAGAATACATAATTCAAAAGACTTGGACTATACTTTTTTTTCTGATAGACACAGATCTTTTTCAAGGATTGATTTTATTTTATTATCAAATGATTTACTTGTTAAAACAAAAAGAACTAAAATCTTTCCAAGAATTTTATCTGATCACAGCTCAGTATGGATAGAAATTGAGATTGGAAAAATTGAGAAAAGATCATGGAGATTAAATGAAAATTTGTTTAGATATGAAAAAAATATAATAGAACTTAAGAAGCAGATGAAAGAATTTTTTGAAATTAATTTGAACAAGGGTACCCCTATTGAAATTGTCTGGGATGCAAGTAAAGCCTATATGAGAGGGGTACTCATTCATATGAATTCTAAACATAAACTGAATAGACAAAAGAAAAGATTAGAAATTGAAGCAGAAATAAAGAAAAAAGAACAGTTACTTATCAAAAATGCAGCAGATGAAAGAATACGTGGTGCTATAAAACTTTTGAAAGATCAATTCCAAATGCTTATGGCGGATCAAGTTGCAACAAATTTACAATACGCAAAGCATAATACATTCTGTAATGCCAATAAACCGGGCAGATGGCTGGCTTATACATTAAGGAAGAAACAGAGTATGCGGACTATCGACTGTATTGATATTGGAGGGAAAGAAATTTATCAACAAAAATTAATTAAAGAAGCTTTTGTAGATTATTATACTAAACTATATGCTAAAGATGATATACAGAATGGACTTATAGAAAAATATTTAGAAAATAAAAGAGTTACAAAAGTTACTAATCAACAAAAGGAAAGAATGAATCACCCTATAACAGTGGAGGAAATAATTGCAGCAATTAAACAACTGAAAACTGCCAAAGCTCCGGGAACGGATGGCTTGACTGCAGTGTATTATAAAACTTTGCAAGCAGAAATGGTGGAACAACTTAGAGACTTATTTTATAACATACAACAAGGGGGTAAAATACCCCCATCATGGAAAACAGCTTATATTTCTTTGATACCAAAAGAGCAAGCAGGTCCTAAAAAACCGGAGAATTATAGACCAATATCTCTTCTGAATAATGATTATAAAATTTATGCAAAAGTACTAGCCAACAGGTTGATGCCAGTAATTCAAGAGGTGATTCATGATGATCAAGCGGGATTTATAGAGGGTAGATATATGAAGGACAATGTAAGGCAAGTTATAGATTTATTGGAATATCTTGAGAAGAATAAACAGATCCCTGCAGTGCTGGTCTTTTTGGATGCGGAGAAGGCCTTTGACAGAGTGGATTGGAATTTTCTATTAAAGACTTTGAAAAAGATGGACTTTGGGGATCAATTTATACAAGCAGTTTCAGCAATCTACCAAGAGCAAAAGGCACAGATTATTATTAATGGAAATTTAACAACAGATTTTAATATTGAAAAAGGAACAAGACAAGGTTGTCCGTTATCCCCTTTGTTATTTATTTTAACACTAGAAGTCTTGTTGAATACAATACGGGATTCGAACAGCTTGAAAGGTATAGTGATAAGGCAAGAGGATTACAGAATAAGGGCATTTGCAGATGACCTGGTTGTTACCCTTTCACAACCGATGGAATCAATAATCCAGATGAAAGACATTATAAAAGATTATGGTACAGTATCAGGATTTAGACTGAACCAGAAAAAAACTAAGATGATAGTTAAAAATATGACACAAGATCGAAAACATGAATTTGAAAGGATGGCAGGCTTTGAGATTGTATCAAAGGTTAAATATCTAGGAATTCAGGTTGCAGAATCAAATATGAAACTATTTCAAAACAATTATGAGGTGTTATGGCGAGAGGTACGAAAAGATATGGAGACTTGGAAAAAGCTGCAGCTCTTGTTACTTGGAAGAATAGCAGCAGTTAAGATGAACATTTTTCCAAGATTTCTTTTTTTGTTTCAAATGATTCCGGTGCTTAAAAGTGATAAACAACTGAAAGAATGGCAAAGTGGAGTGAATAAGTTTGTTTGGAACGAGAAAAAACCGAGAGTGAAATTAAAAATTATGCAAGATGCTCCAGAAAGGGGAGGCCTTAAACTCCCAAACCTACAGATATATTATGAAGCAGCAGCTTTGACCCAAGCAAGCGATTGGTTCGGAAGGAAAAAGACTGGAATATTGAATATAGAAAGCTTTGACCTTGATTTTGGATGGCATGCTTACTTATTTTATGACAACAAAGTGGATAAAGTATTTAAAAGCCACATACTTAGAGACTCTTTGATGAGAGTTTGGAAGAAGCACCGATTCAAATGGGATTATAAAATACCGCTATGGCTGGATCTTGGTCATATTATGTGGAATACAAATATAATGTCACTCGGGGGGTTTTTATACAAAGAGGTTCTTTTTACAGATGCGGGCAGATGGCAGTTGAAGACATTACAGACACTGTTGGACGAAGGGATTAATTTAACTTGGTTACAATATAATCAACTACAATTGAGATGGAAAGAGGACCAAAAAACTGGTATTATGTTGCATGAGGAAGAATTGGTTAGACATATAAAAGAGAAAGGTCCAATGCATATTAAAAGGCTTTACAATGTTTTGTTAGAAAGGGATTCAGAAACTGAATTGGTTAAAGATTGTATGATTAAATGGGCACAGAATTTTGCAGAACCAGTAATGTTGGAAACATGGGAGAAAATATGGGTTCAGAACGTTAAATTTACGCAATTGCAGAATTTGAGGGAAAATTTCTATAAAATGTTTTACAGATGGCATTTAGATCCCAAAAAATTATCCTGTATGTATCCTAATGTTCAGCCAAAATGTTGGAGATGTGATAGTCTAGATGCTACATATTACCATGTTTGGTGGAATTGCAAGAAAGTTAAGGCTTTTTGGATAAAAATATGGTGGGTTATGCAGAATGTTTTGAAGAAAAAAATTCAATTTTCTCCACAACTGTTTTTATTGGGTATAGTAAAGGGTTTTACATTGGATGAAACTAAGCTGATATTGTATATGATAACAGCAGCGAGATTATTGATAGGTAAATACTGGAAAAATGAAGCTTTACCCACCATTGAAGAATGGACTTTCAAGATGGCCAGTTTTGAGGAGATGGCGAAGATCTCAGCATATTTAAAAGATCGCTCACAAGAGACTTATGAATGGGAATGGAAAAAATGGATAGATTATGTGCAGAAAAAATACCAAGTTAGGAAGTATCAAATTGTTTTTCACTGAAAGTTATATAAAAATAGAAATGTATGAACTGTGAAGAGAGAAAAAATTATAAGGGGGCTTGAGGGGTTCAAGTTTTTATAAAAAAAGGGGATTTTGATGGGATTATATTCTGTGGAAGTCAGAGGGGGAGGGTTAGGGGGGGTTGGGGGGGTTAGGGTGGGGAGTGAGGGGTGGGTTGGGGGGGAAAAAGTGGGGTGAAAATGTAACTGTAAAACTTTTGCAATTAAAAAAAAAAGAGGAAAACCTAATATGAACTAAATCCACCCAGGCCTTCTACAATTTTGTAAACAACAAACTTAAAGACTCAAGATCCATCCCACCACTAAAAGGACCAAACGGGAAAAACTGTAATGATGAAACCGTTAAGGCCAACCTCTTCAACACATTCTTCAGTTCAGTCTTTGTAAACAGCAATGGCTCATGTCCCTCAATTCCCAATCGTAACACAACTACTCACAACAATCTACTACATGTCGATTTCACAGAAGATGCCGTTGAAAAGGCACTATGCAACCTAAAACCATCTCTATCGATTGGCTCTGATGGATTATGTGCCTACTTCCTAAAGAAGCTCTCAACCACCATAGCAGAACCACTTAGCATAATCTACGAAATATCTTTCAGAACCAGCTCCTTACCTAACTTATGGTCACTAGCCACGGTCATCCCTATCTTCAAAAAGGGTGACTCCAGCCTAGTTGATAATTACAGACCAATCTCATTATGTTGTGTCACCTGCAAAGTCATGGAATCAATCATAAACCAATCCATTACCCTCTACTTAGAGACTAACAACCTACTCTCTAACAAGCAATTTGGCTTTAGAAAAAAATTGTCCTGCAATCTGCAACTATTACACTGCAAAAACATATGGACTTCAAAACTCAACCATGGTAAATCAATAGATGCAATTTATATAGACTTCTGTAAAGCCTTCGATTCAGTGGTACACGACAAGCTACTTTTAAAACTAAAATCTTATGGCATTTCCGGATTCCTGCATAAGTAGATAGCTGCGTTCCTATCAAACAGGCAGCAAGTAGTCAAAATAGGGAACTCCTTATCTAACCCTGCATCTGTTAACAGTGGTGTCCCCCAAGGCAGCGTTTTAGGACCCACACTCTTTATACTTTATATAAATGACCTTTGCGATCATATTATAAGCAACTGCGTTCTCTTTGCGGATGATGTAAAACTATTCAACACCACTGACAATGCTGCTACTCTACAAAAAGACCCTGACTATGTGTCAGAATGGTCAAACAATTGGCAACACCAAATGTCAACCAACAAATGCTCTGTCTTACACATTGGCAAAAAAACCCAGAACACATAATACAAGATGGACGGATACGACCTAACAGACGACCCTCACTCTGTCAAAGACCTTGGAGTACTCATCTCAAATGATCTAAGTGCCAGAGCTCACTGTAACGGCATTTCTAAAAAAGCATTAAGAGTTGTTAACCTAATCTTGCGTAGCTTCTTCTCCGGTAATATTGAACTGCAAACTAGGGCATGCAAAACCTTTGCCAGACCAATTCTTTTTTTTTTTTATTGCAAAAGTTTTACAATTACATTTTCACCCCATTTTTCCCCCCAACCCACCCCATACTCCCCACCCTAACCCTCCCAACCCCCCCGACCCTCCCCCCGACTTCCACAGAATATAATCCCATCAAAATCCCCTTTTTATAAAACCTGAACCCCTCAAACCCCTTATAATTTTTCATCTTCACAAAATTCATACATTTCTATTTTTATATAATACTTTCAATGAAAAGCTATTTGATACTTCCTAGTTTGATATTTGTTCTGCACATAATCTATCCATTTTTTCCATTCCCATTCATAAGTCTCTTGTGAGTGATCTTTTAGATATGCTGAAATCTTCGCCATCTCTGCAAAACTGGCCATCTTCAGAGTCCATTCTTCAATAGTGGGCAAAGCTTCATTTTTCCAGTATTTACCTATCAATAATCTCGCTGCTGTTATCATATACAATATCAACTTAGTTTCATCTAATGTAAAACCCTTTACTATACCCAGTAAAAACAATTGTGGAGAAAATTGAATTTTTTTCTTCAAAACATTCTGCATAACCCACCATATTTTTATCCAAAAAGCCTTAACTTTCTTACAGGTCCACCAAACATGGTAATATGTAGCATCTAAACAATCACATCTCCAACATTTTGGCTGAACATTAGGGTACATACACGACAATTTCTTGGGATCTAAATGCCATCTATAAAACATTTTATAAAAATTTTCCCTCAAATTCTGCGATTGTGTAAATTTAACATTCTGAACCCATATTTTTTCCCATGTTTCCAACATCACTGGTTCTGCAAAATTTTGTGCCCACTTAATCATACAATCTTTAACCAATTCAGTTTCTGAATCCCTTTCTAACAAAACATTGTATAACCTTTTAATATGCATTGGACCTTTCTCTTTTATATGTCTAACCAATTCTTCCTCATACAACATAATACCAGTTTTTTGGTCCTCTTTCCATCTCAATTGAAGTTGATTATACTGTAACCAAGTTAGATTAATCCCTTCGTCCAACAGTGTCTCTAATGTCTTCAGTTGTCATCTGCCCGCATCTGTAAAAAGAACCTCTTTATATAACCCCCCCCCGAGTGACATTATATTTGTATTCCACATAATATGACCAAGATCCAGCCATAGCGGTATTTTGTAATCCCATTTGAATCGGTGCTTCTTCCAAACTCTCATCAAAGAGTCTCTAAGTATATGGCTTTTAAATACTTTATCCACTTTGTTTTCATAAAATAAGTAAGCATGCCATCCAAATTCAAGATCAAAACTTTCTATATTCAATATTCCAGTCTTTTTCCTTCCAAACCAATCGCTTGCTTGAGTCAAAGCTGCTGCCAGACCAATTCTTGAATACAGCTCATCTGTCTGGAACCCGCACTGCATATCGGACATTAATACAATCAAACGAGTCCAGAGATATTTCACAAGAAGAGTCCTCCACTCCTCTGCTCGCAACAAAATACCTTATGCCACCAGACTTGAAATTTTGGGCTTAGACAATTTAGAACTTCGCCGTCTTCGGTCTGACCTAAGCATAGTACATAAAATCATCTGCTACAATGTCCTACCAGCCAATGAATACTTCAGCTTCAACCAAAACAATACAAGAGCACACAATAGATACAAACTCATGGTAAACCGATCCAAACTAGACTGCAGAAAATACGACTTCAGTAACAGAGTTGTCAATGCCTGGAATGCACTACTTGACTCTGTGGTTTCTTCCCCAAATCCCCAAAACTTTAACCTTAGACTGTCTACTGTCGACCTCACCCCATTCCTAAGAGGTCTGTAAGGGGCGTGCATAAGCACACCAGCATGCCTACTGTCCCTGTCCTAATGTTTTCTTTTATTTGTATCCTTGTCATGTATTTATAATTATGTTTACACTTGTATCTGTCATAAAATACATGCTTGACGAAATAAATAAATAAAAATAAAATAAAATAAACACTGTAGCTTTCTGACTGGATATGGATTTTGTAAGTGTATAAAGAATTTATGAACTGAAATAGCCATGGTAACGAGCCAGCCAATGGGAACTGTTTTTTGACTGTGACACAGGATTTGATGTGAGAGCCATATGAGCAATTTTTAGTCTCGGTGTGGCTTAGCTATTCTGTGTTCTGAATTTGTTCTTCTCTCCACCACGTTGCAAGAGCTGCATAGGTATTGTTTGCTTGTATCATGTTTTTATATTTTTGTAGATAAATAAGTTTTTCTATATTATGAATCCTGCTCAATTCTTTGAATGTGTGCTGGGTGAAACAACAATTACTAACAAATTTTATAAACTGAGCAACTGAAACTGGAAAATAATAGAAGTTGTTTATAAAGCAAGTGAAGGCTTCGATCTTTTAGCTCTCCTTTTTGGTGATTTACAATTGGTTTGATATAATTTTGGGGTTTGGTGGGCCTTTGTGGATTACAATTTATCAAAAAAGAAAACAACCATTTTGAAGAGAACTGTAGACTATGGATATATTGGCTTTGTGAAATACAACAGCTAAAAAAGTGAAGTGACTTGAGGTCTAAAAACAAGAACTGGGAATAAGAAAGGGAGTTGTTGGACTGTTTTGGGTGTACTCTTTTTTTTAAAAAAAATTGATTTATATGCCGCCCTTCTCCAGAGACTCAGGGTGGCTTACAATGTGTTAAGCAATAGCCTTCATACTTTTGTATATTTATACAAAGTCAGCTTATTGCCCCCACAAACTGGGTCCTCAATTTACCTACCTTAGAAAGGATGGAAGGCTGAGTCAACCTTGAGCCTGGGGAGCCTGGGGAGATTCGAACTTGCAGTAATTGCAGGCAGCTGAATGTTAATAACAGGCTATTAGTCTGCTGCGCCACCAGGCTACTCTTTAAGTTGGGTACTGTGGAGTATTGTATTGTTGGATTTATTATTGATTGTTTGATTATTGATTGGTTGTCTCTGTTAAATAATTATTACTTGAAATATTTTACTACCTAAAATTATGAAAATGACAAGCAATACAAATTTAAGCAAAACAGGGAGAAAAAATACATCATCTGCACCATCAGCAGCAGCAGCAGCATCAAGGCCAGCAAGTCAACACTCTATAGCAGTGATGGTTAACCTTTTCGGCACCGAGTGCCGAAACTGGAGTGTGGACCCACGCGCTGGAGTGCCGGAACCTGGAAGAGAGCAGCTGTCGGGCACTCATGCGTGCGATGGAACCCGGAAGAGCAGCTGGCAACAGCACGCGTGCCCACAGAGAGGGCTCTGTGTGCCACCTCTGGCACGCATGCAATAGGTTCGCCATCACGGCTCTATAGACACCATGTTGCAGAACGAAAGATTAAATATTTTTCAGTCAGAAATGAAAACTATGTTCCAACTACATCATCAAGGCAATCAAAATGGGGGCAGCACAAACTTCACAGCTAAAAGTCACCCGAAGTAAAAACAGTTCAAACAGCAAACATTGCTTGAAGCTCGTGGGAGGAAAAAGGTCCAGCAGCAGTCCTGATGATAGCTTGCGTGCTTCAAAACAGCAAAAGGCAAGCATCCGTGGGAGTTTCTCTGCAACGGCGTCTGGAGTCCTTATCTGCATTCTTCTCCCATCTGCGGCGTTGCACTGAGCTTCCTGCAGGAGCTGTGCATTTAGGCCTAAACCAGGAGTCTAGGCCCAAGTAGCAAGTGAAAAGGTCCTTGCTTATATGGGGAGTTAACCTGCAATTAACTAGGGCGGGGAAGGCTTGCAGGTAATTACAAACAGGAGATGGCTTGATTGAAACCATACTGTTTGTGAGTAGGCAAGTAGCCACAGCAATCCTGGAAACACTCGTGACAATCCCCTTCTCTGCGGCTATTTGACTCGTTAACAAACATACATTCTACATTGGGTACATGTACACATCAATGGTAAGTACATTCACATAGCCATCGACATTTTACCCAGAAGATAGAGGTGTTGGTCACGGGGCAGCGGTTTGGTAAACACGTCCGCTACCTGTTCCTTGGTTTCACAATACACAGTCTTAATGAAACCTGTTTTCACCAATTGCCTCACATGTTTGATTTTAATATCAATATGGCGCGATCTCTGGCCTACAGCATCGGCTTCCGATATGTTAATGGCAGCCATGTTATCCTCATAGACTTTTATAGGTTGCATGGGCTGCCTCCATAAGCTTACCAGAATATCGTCAAACCAAACTAGGTTATTGGAAGCTTTGGACAAACTGACATACTCAGCTTCCGCTGTGGAAGTTGCAATTAACTTCTGCTTCCCAGAGTACCAATACACGGGGCTACTATTTAGGTATACAATGTATCCCGAGGTACTTTTTCTAGATCTAACATCCCCTGCCCAATCGGCATCCGAAAAACAACTCAATCTTAATTCTCTAGTTGCTTCTGGTTCCAATAACAATAAATAGTTCACAGTACCTTTTAAATATCTCAGGAGTCGTTTGATTCCGCTCCAATGGTACTGTGTGGGATGTTCAGAATGTCTAGATAACACATTTACACTTAGACTGATGTCCGGTCTAGTCCAATTTGCAATGTACAACAATGACCCAATCACGGACTTGTAAAGGGTCTTATCCTCAAACTCCGTGCTCTCAGTGTACATATTCTTAAGGAAGTCTGTTGCCATAGGGGTATTGCATGGCTTCGCCTCTACCATGCTACACTTTTTAAGCAATTCCTGAATTTTATCTTCCTGAGAGAGCCGAAACCCCTTCTCGGTTTTTACGAATTGCACCCCTAAAAATTTGCTAATGTGACCTAATGGTTTTAAGGCGAAACTCTTACTTAGGTCCTCAGAGAACTTCTTATGCCTGTTCTCTGATCTGCAAATATATAAGATGTCATCAACGTACAACAGTACCGTTTCCCTAATGCCCTGATCTTCCTTGACAAAAACACACTCGTCAGCCGACGATGGTAAAAAGCCCATCTCTCTCAGGCTTTTTGTGAGACACTCGTACCATCGTTTACCAGATTGTTTTAAGCCATATAGGCTCTTGTTCAACAACCACACATCGTCTTCCCAATGGCTTACTCCCTGAGGAATCCTCACGTACAGCTCTTTGTCTAACTGGGCGTGCAGGTACGCGGTCTGAATATCGAACTGATAGACATGTTCGCCTCGCATGGTAGCGATAGAGAGAGCTGTTCTCACGCTCTCAGGGCGCACCGTGGGCGAGAAGGTGTCCTCATAATCGTCAGGGAATCTCTGCGAGAATCCCTGCGCTACTAGTCTCGCTTTATAGACAAAGCCCCCACCTTCAATGGGCTTTTGGTGCCGATCACCCTCTTGTCTTTGGGCAATCTAGTTGGCGTGAATACGTCCAGCCTTTTTAGGCTGTCTAATTCCGTATTCATGGCGGCCAGCCACTTCTGTCGTTCATGGTCAGGTAAGGCCAACACATCCTCATATCTCTGAGGGGTGGCCAAAACCTGGTCAACTGAGGTAACAAAGTCGTCGTACCTCTTAGGCCTATTGCCTCTAGTAACCCTAACTGGTCTGCCTCTGGGCGTGTCACTGACATCAGAGTCGTCTGATGAGTCATCTACCTCGTGACTATCACTATGCGTCTCAGAAGCTGGGTGCCTATCCTTCCTGGCTACCCCCATCTTACGCTTCAATACCCCTTTCAAGGGTGCCTGGGATGCACGCTTCCCAGAACCAGATGTATCCCTATCCTCAGGTAGGTCCTCTGATACATCCTCCACTCGTCTACGACAACTACTGGAAGGGTTCTGAGTAAGAATCTCATTGGCATGGATCTTACTCCAATTGGCCCCTTCGTGAAAGGTGACAGACCTTGATATCATCAGTTTTCCGTTAGGGTAGGCAAACCTAAATGCCTTGGAGCCCTGCTCGTAACCAACGAATCTCAGTTTAACAGAGATTCGGTCTCCCTTTCTCCTGAGCTCCTTCGGGACATGAACATCGGCCATCGCTCCGAAAACGTGGAGGTGTGCCAAGCTAGGCTTATGGCCATATAGCACCTCGTATGGGGTCTTCTGCACCACACTAGACCACACACGGTTCAAGGTGTAATTCGCGTATCTAATTGCTTCTACCCAATACGCGAAGTTTAATCCGGAATCCTCTAGGGCACACCACATCATTGTTTGTAATACGTCGCTGCGCTGTTCTACTATGCCATTTTGAAACTTAGAGTAAGGCGCGGTGTGTAAGTGGACTATGCCCTTACCCCTCAACCAGCTGGAGAACTGACTAGAATTAAATTCAGTTCCTCTGTCAGTCAAGATCTTCTTAACTCTGATCTTGTGCTGGTTCTGGACTAAGTTACAAAATTCCTTAAACTTAGTCAACGTTTCACTCTTGGACATTAGGGGAAAAACGAATCCAAATCTGCTATGGTCGTCTACTATGGTAAGAAAGTACCATCTCTTACCCACGGAAGGTGCGAATGGACCCACCAAATCCATGTGGACGAGCTGAAACGGGTGTTCAGAGTACCTCTGAGACCGCTTGGGCACAGATTTCACCTTCAACTTTGCACTCCTACAAATTGAACAGTCTAGAAATGTGTTACAGTCATTGATCTTGGTTCCCCTTGAGTGTTCGGTTACCTTTCTCACTATAGGAAAACTCACATGACCTAGCCTGCGATGCATCAAGTGAGCACATTCATTGTGCAGCGGCTCACCTATAGCAATTGCATTAGCATTTTCAGGTTCCCTATTATCTGACTCTAAGTTAAAATTTAAAAACTTTTTATTAACTTTACATTTGTCTTTACAAGGCTTCCTCTGGTGAAAGTCTTGATCCTCATCACCTAGTTCTAACTGGGATTCATTGTTACTACCAAATGAGATAGTATAATTGCTATCACTGCAGGTCTCAGCATTCGTATTGGGGGAATAATAAGGCAAGCCACCTATCTTCAAAACCTCCCCAATCACACATTTGTTGTTTTTGATCACCGCTGTTCCTCCTGAGAACAGAATCTCCATTCTGGGGTTCTCACATATCCTCATTAGGCTTAGCAAATTATGATCTATCTCTGGTACAAACAATGCTCCATGAATCTCTCCTATCCCAGGAATATAAACATCTCCAATGCCAACAACATTTACCTTTTTACCGTTTGCAACTTTGACCATGGATTGATGCCTTCTCATATTAACAAACAACCTTCGGTCACTGACAACATGGTTACTGGCTCCACTGTCCATTAACCATAGTTGCTCTCGCTGTTCCCTTGTAAGCTCTGACTCAGTAGTTTCCACTATACCTACAGAGCTATCATTAAACCTGGGATTGTTCCCTTTGTTGCCTCCATTTGGCTTTTTACCCCTTCTGTGGTTAGGAACATCTCCACTTGGCTTTCTGCCTGGAGGAAGTGACCTCCTTTTACATTTATTATCAGAAGATGTCTTTACACTTTCCCTAGCATTCACGTTTTGTGGGCAATCCCTTCTATAATGTTCTCTTGAACCACAATTGAAGCATTCTCCTATAGCATATGCTCTATCTGAACTATTGGGCTTTCTTAAAGGTTTTTCCTTTTTATGAAAAGCCGCCCTGCATTTTCGCAAGTTATCTTCTGCAATCAATCTGCCAGATAACACTTCTAAAGATAAGTTATTACAATCAACATTATCCAGTTGCGATATAAAATTATCCCAGCTAGGATCAAGGGAATTGAGTATAACAGTAATGAGGGTTTGTTCAGACACTGTTTCCCCCCTCAACATCAATTCTTGCCTTAACCTGTTTAACTCACATAAGTGTTCATTAATATCTACTCCCGCCTTCAACCTTGCGGAATAGAACTCCCTATAAACTCTGTTTGTAACATGGGAGCTTTTTGAACAAAATAGCTTATGCAGTTTCACCCAAACTTCTGTTACGGTCAGGTTACAAGGTATACTGGGATATAGTGCAGGGTTAATAGACATCAATAAAATACAAAAGGCCTTATGATGTAAAAGATCAACTTCTAAGGACCATGGTCTAGGTGGGGGTTTTAGCAACAACGATAAAACATTCTCTTTCATTAAAATTACTTGAATACTTTTAACCCATTCCTTAAAATTTCCTCCACCCACACTTAAACTTTTAAAATTAGGAGGAAGGACCTGTACATTATTAAACATGGAAACAGACATTAATTGATGTTCAAAATGTGGTCCGTCCTGGAATGGGCAATAAGGCATTGGAATGGAAGCACACAGCACAGTGTCTTCCATCTGGCATTCTGACAATCGTTCCTCCCCAATGGGAGGGATTAAAACTTCAGGTTGTGCGGATGCAAAGCTCATCCTGGTTTGATCACAAATGCTCGAGGGTCCTCTCTGGTGCACATCTCTAGAAATTTTTGGACGCGCTCCCAAATTCCTTTCTTCAGTTGAGGCAGCCTCCGGAACCGTCCTGGATGTCGATGTCATCACGGATGGATATATCCCACTTGTGGCGTGCGCTGAATTAGTCGCAGACATCAGGGGTGCTTTGGTATGTGCAGCTACTATTTGTTGAGCCGATGGTGCCTGAAAACCATTGCCTAAAATGGTTGCCAAAGTTTCTATCACACTTGCAACCTTACGCTCAACATGAGAGTCTCTTAAACTTTTAGCAGAAGTCACTGATGTCATCAAGGGAGCTAAAGTCTTTATGGCCTGATCTATGATGGCTTCAACAGCAGGTGGCGCAATATCAACTTGGCCATGCTGGTTTAACAAAGAAGCAGGAACATTCGAATCAGGCAGTCTGTTATCCCCCATTCTCCACTTATGGTCTGAGGTAGGGGTTTTAGGAAAAGATTGAAAGTCTCTTACCGATCCGGTGTTTTCTAGGACTTCAATCTTCTTTCCTTTCATGGCTGAATTCTTTAATAATCCGCTAGAATCAGCAGTCGGGTTCTGACTTACTGTGGGCAAACCTAAAAACTGAAGGATTGCCTTCCTAAACTCATCATCCACCTCTGTATTTGTTTTCAAGACCTGAAGTGGCGTTCTTCCAGTCTCTACTTCTTTAGGTGATGATGGTTTACTCACTATCTTAGGCCCTTCAGAAGTTGAGGCCTCTGCTCCAAAACTTACAGCTCCACTATTCTCTAAATCAATTAGAGTTTGGGGTTTTTCAGCCAAAACATTTTTGGCCTGAGCCCCAGACAGTCCAGTTTTTGACTTCATACTTTTTGCTGCTGCTGCTGCCCTAGTCAACATTTGTTCAACTGCAGACATTCCAGTCTAGCGCATTACCACATGAGCGTAGGTTCGTTAAACCATCCTCTGCTACCAACTGTTATGAAATGGGGTTGAGGGGTACCCCGGACCATGAACCAGCTCATGAGTAAACACACTGAGACTGAAATAATTCTGACAGAGGCATCTTGTGTAAAAATATAATTTACTTTAAAACATTTAAAAAGCACTATGTCTTTAAGAAAACACATTAAAACAAAGTCTTATCTGGGTACGTGAAGCAAGGCTATCTCCCTAGATCCCTCTCCACAATACCGAAACAGTTCACAAGAGAATAAAGCTAGCATGAAGGTAAGCAGCTTCGGCGTCGATACATCATCAAGGCAATCAAAATGGGGGCAGCACAAACTTCACAGCTAAAAGTCACCTGAAGTAAAAACAGTTCAAACAGCAAACATTGCTTGAAGCTCGTGGGAGGAAAAAGGTCCAGCAGCAGTCCCGATGATAGCTTGCGTGCTTCAAAACAGCAAAAGGCAAGCATCCATGGGAGTTTCTCTGCAACGACGTCTGGAGTCCTTATCTGCATTCTTCTCCCATCTGCGGCGTTGCACTGAGCTTTCTGCAGGAGCTGTGCATTTAGGCCTAAACCAGGAGTCTAGGCCCAAGTAGCAAGCGAAAAGGTCCTTGCTTATATGGGGAGTTAACCTGCAATTAACTAGGGCGGGGAAGGCTTGCAGGTAATTACAAACAGGAGATGGCTTGATTGAAACCATACTGTTTGTGAGTAGGCAAGTAGCCACAGCAATCCTGGAAACACTCGTGACACCTTTTAAGTAATGTTCAATTTCCTCCGCTGTTACTATGTCCTTCTCATAAAGTTTTTGGTAATATTGAACTGTTATCTCCTTTTTCTTCTCTAAGCCCCATTGGATCCTTCCCTCATCGTCTTGTAGCTTCTGAATTGTTCTTTTTTCCCTTTCCTTCCTCAGCCTATACGCCAACCACCTCCCTGGTTTGTTTGCGTGTTCAAAATAATTCTGCCTTATATATTTCAAAGTCATTACATATTTCCCTTGTTCTAATATATTCAGTTTGTGTTTTGCTGCTATCCAATTTACCCTTATTTTTTCATCCCCTGGGTTTCCTTGCAATTTACATTCCCAATTTTGAATTTCTTCTCGTAATTTATTATATTCTTTTTCTCTTTCTTTTCTCCATTTTGCATTATAAGCTATTGTGAGGCCCCTTACATATGCCTTAGTTGTATCCCATAAGTTTTGTAGGGAGGTGTGTTGTTTTGTATTTTCCTTATAGAACAATTCTAACTCCTTTTCCATGTATTTCTTATATTCTTTTTCTTTTAATAACTGTATATTCAATGTCCATCTATTCTTCTTTCTCTGCTGCCCCTTCCATGTCATCAATATTGGGTTGTGATCAGCCCAATTATTTGATAGAATTTCTACCTCTTACTGACCAGTTTGTCAGTAAGACATAAATACCACATTAAACCAGATTGTTTCAGACCATAGAGACTTTTGTTTAGGAACCAGGTATCCCCTTCTTGCTGTCGGAATCCTGGAGGACTTCTCACGTAGATCTCTTCGTCTAGGTCTGCATGTAGATAAGCCGTGTCAACATCAAACTGGAAAACTTCTAAACCAAGGATAGTTGCAGTTGCTAAAGCAATTTTTACACTCTCAGTTCTGACTGTCGGTGAGTAAGTATTTGTGTAGTCCTCAGGATAACGTTGAGCGAAACCCTGAGCTACGAGTCTGGCTTTGTACAGTGACTCACCATTTGGTTTCTTTTTGATTCTGTAGACCCATCGAGTGCCAATGACCTTTTTGTTTGCTGGAGGTTTTGCAGGTGTAAATACTTTAAGTTTCTTTAGACTGTCCATTTCAACCTGCATTGCATCATACCATTTGTCTTGCTCTGAATTAGGGAGCTGCTTGATTTGTGTGAAATTATCAGGTGGAAGTGTGACATTGCAAATCAAAGGCAAGGGTGCTTTTGTCAGTTGCCAAGAATATCGTTGTGGAGGGATTCCTTTTGTGACCCTCTTGGAACGTCTCGGAACAACTGTCCAGTCTTCTTCTGCTTCGTCCTCGTCCTCACTTTCGTCGCTAGCGTCAGCATCCGCGGCTTGCGAAGACGGAACATCGGGTTGAGAAGAATCAGTGGAATCTTGATCATCAATCTGCGTGGCATCAGCAGTATCATCTCTGGGAAAATAAACTCCAGGATCATTGGAATGAATCCTGGACCAGTCAATGTCTTCTTCAAAAATAGCAGATTGGGAAATCACAATTGCATGTTTAGAGTCAATAAATTTGCTCCATTTTGAGTTATCATCAATACCCATAAATCTCAGTCTCTTTGCTGCTGGACCTCCTTTTCTTCTTTGAGCTAAGGGAATGTTCACCATAGCATATGAACCAAAAATATGGATGTTTTTAAGATTGGGCTTGTAGCCATACAACATGAAGAAAGGAGTCTGATTTATTACACTGCTCCAAGTACGGTTGACAATGTAATTTGCATACTTGATAGCTTCACCCCAGTATATCATATCAAGGTTGGCGTCTTCTAGGAGACAACGCATCATGGTTTGCAGTACCTCTCCGTTGTGAGCCGATGTGTCAGGGGGTGAAGTCTGATGAATAATTCCATTCTTACGCATCCAGTCCTGGAAATGCTGAGACATGAACTCGGCACCACGATCACTCTGGATTCTGGCGACGCGAACTTGGTGTTGGGTAGAAACAAGGGTTGCAAAGTCTTTAAAGATCTGAAAGGTCTCTGATTTTTCTTTCATAGGATATACATATCCATATCTAGAGTAATTATCAACAATTGTTAGAAAATATTTTCTACCACCAAATGATGGTGGGAAAGGACCAACTATGTCAGTGTGAACCAAATCAAAAATGCGTGTTGACAGGCGTGTAGCGCGTTTGGGAATGGCTGCTGCTTTGGATTTGGCCTTCTTGCATACAGCACAATCCAAAAACACCTTACACCCCTTTAGATCCAAACCTTTTGTGAACTCCGGCATCTTCCTAAGAACACGGAAACTGGCATGCCCCAATCTTCTATGCCATTTATGGATACACCTGGAATGCAAAGGTTTACCAGTTAGTGAATTCTCAACATTAACATTTTTATGCGGAACCTCAGGCTTGCTCTGAGCAACCTGTTTACCAACTCTATTTTTGTTGGCTTTAGGAGCCTTAGGGGTAGCAACAGGATCTCTCACTGGAGCATCTCTCTCTGGGCCTGTGCTCTCCCCTTTTGGAGTTTGCATACTTGCCTGTGTTTGTGTTTTAGGCTTTGGCTTTAAGTAATAAACACCACCAATTAATATGGTTTCAGCAACAATATCTCCATCTTTAACTATGTAACTTGCTTTTTCAAGGTGGTGAACCTGGAACTTTAACATTCTAGACAAGTGACACTGACTAAGCAAATTACTGGTTGCTGTTGGTATGTAATAAACATCAGGAATGAATGCATCGAGCTCTTCAACATAAACAGTTCCTTTTCCTTTGACCTGGCAAGAATGATTTGAAAAAGAATAAAGTTCACGTAGTTCTGGTTCAGGCTCGTGCATTTCTGTGAAAAGTTCCTTTCTGTAGGTAACATGCAATGCTGCACCACTGTCCAAAGTCCACAGGAGTCGTCTGTCGTACTCTGGTTGAGGTTGTGGATCATTGGTTAAAGCCAGTGTGGCGAGAGGAGTTTGTGGATCACGCCGGGGACCACGACGACCTTGTCTACCGCCTCTGCCTCTGCCTCTGGAGTCTGTTCCTCTGGGCTGGTATGTGACAGGAGCTGGAACTCGTTGGGGACAATCCCGGGTGGCATGTCCCACACGGTTGCAGGTGTAGCATCTTGGCATCCTTGGAGCGTAGGTCCTTCCTCGGAAGGGGCGCCTAGCTGGAGCTCTTGATGCGGGTGGTCCTCTCAAGTGTGGAGTAGCTAGCATGAATGCCTCTTCTTCAATTAAAAGTCTACAAACATTGTCCACTGTGCGTTGATCAATAGGGACTTGGTTAATTTTTGTAACAGCATCTTTCCATTCATAATTCAAAGAGTTAATAATGATGCTGATCATTTGAATATCTTCAATGTTATGGCCTCTTTCTCTCAATTCTGTTCTCAGACCTTTCAGTTTGGTCAAATGTCCTCCAATTTGTTCACCAGGTTTCAATCTCGAACCGTGGAGTTCAGACATTTTTAGTTTTGACTCACCAGTTAGTGGAGAGACAGAAAATGCCTGGTAAGGAGCTTGCACTTGTGGCTGGGGCACATATGCAGGCATTTGTAGCTGCTGTGGCTGATGCACTGGAATCTGCTGTATTCCAGTTGCCATTTGTGCTTGATCTGCAATATTGGCATGACCTGCTGGAGATGCAGTCATTTGCCTTTGCTGTGTTCCATCTAAAAGGACACCAACACCGCCAGGGGGTGTTTGAGTTTGGGCCTGTGGAAACACTTGTGGCATTTCAGCTTCCTGTAGTAAATTACTTTCGCCAGCAGATGGCGCTGCACCTTTGGGCAGCTTTGCAGACGTGGCATGTTTATATGTAACTTGATCAGGGAGACTTTCATGTGACGTATGCAGTGCCGTCTGTCTTAATTGGCCTGACACAGAATCCACCAGGGGGAGTGTCTTTGGCTCTGAGCAAGAAGACAATATGGCGCTTTTTGAAAAATTTAAGTTATCTCCCTTATCTTGCTCAAGCATAGATATAGCCATTTTTGCCTGGAATAGCTGCTGTTCATAGAGTTTTATACGGTCACGATAGGCTTTCATAGCTAGCTGGGTGAGCTTAGAGCTTCGAGGAGAATAATGAATTGTTTCTCTCTCTGCGTGGGAGGAATTTTGCTCAGCAGTGCTTGCACCGAGCGTTACAAATTCAGAAGGTTCTGGGGAGACTTTTTCAGAGCTTGGAAGATCAGAAGAAAATGTTACTGACCTCAGTCGTAAATCATCATCTTCAAAAACAGCTTCTGTCTTATCTGTCTCCATTTCTGTTCCCACGGCTTTTTCTTGTTCCAGGCGTGTGGCTGTAGTAAGGGGCTGGAAATCTGGAAACCTCCTTTCTGCCACCTTCTCAGCAAAATACATTTTGTATTTGTTTTACTTCTGTTTCGGCATCTTAGCAAAATAATTAGCGTACCTCAGTAGCTAAAAACTAATTGCCTATGCGCTCTTATCAGAAGTAACAAAACAAGGAAAAAAGCCATAAATCAAACCATCCTCTGCTACCAGTTGTCAGGGCATTTATTAATCCCATGTTTGGCTCTGGGACTAATTACCCTGGTTTAGAGTAGATGAATCGAGGCTTATCCTTGTTTTCAATATTCTGAAAAGAAACGCGAGGAAGGTTTCTAATAAAACTCATTTATTTGTTATAAAGAAAATAAAACACCTCACTAACTAAGAAAAGTTAATTGTTACATTTTTGAAAAGTATTTTCCTGCCGGCTATCTGAGCCGGACCTCTGGCAAGAGAACAAAGGAAAGAGTGTGAGAAGCAAGTGAAGGAATGTGGGTGGATACGGAAACACGTAGCTTACTGATAAGAAGTTGGCAAAGCTACGGAGAGTCTGATAGTCCAGAAATAATGAGCTCAGCTGGTAAATAAAATAACGCAGTGACATATCCAACCTAGACCAGGACTTGTGTGGATTCGAATAATATGTAAAGTTTTTAATTTCGGGGTTATGAAATCTCCAGCTATCTACCATATTTAACTCTTCCACCATATCTGTAAAGGTTCTGGGTAATACAACTCCGGGGACTGATGGTCTACCAACGGAGTTTTATAAAACATTTGGGGAATTATTAAATGGAATACTATTAGAAATATACAACGAAGCTTTCATGGAGGCAAAACTACCAAATACATGGAAAGAAGCATATATTTCCCTAATACCCAAAGAGGGGGCAGATACCACATTAATAAAAAACTATAGGCCGATTTCTTTATTGAATACCGATTACAAAGTCTTCATGAGTATAATTGCCAATAGGATGAAAAAAATATTACATAACAAAATACACCAGGATCAAAACGTTTTTTTGCCCACAAGACAAATAAAAAATAATCTAAGGATAGTAATGGATGTTTTAGAATATTATGAGGTACATCCAGAAAGACAGATAGCGCTGATCTTTCTGGATGCACAAAAAGAGTTTGACCAAGTAAACTGGCAATTTATGAAACAGCAAATCAAAAGTATGAATTTTGGAGAGAGATTTACCAAAATGATAACATCAATATATCAGAACCAAAAAGCATGCGTCTTGGTGAATGGAGATCCAACAAAAAATTTTGGAATAAATAAAGGAGTAAGGCAGGGATGTCCGCTGTCACCCCTACTTTTTATTCTAACTCTGGAAAACCTGTTAATTAGAATTAGAGCAAATAAAGAAATACAAGGATTAAAGATTAAGAGAGAGGATTACAAGGTCCAAGCTTTTGCGGATGACCTTGTTTTCTTCATAGAAGATCCAATAGAAACAACCCCGAAATTAATAAAAGAGATTGAAAAATTTGGAAAGGTAGCAGGTCTAAAAATTAAAAAAGAAAAGACAAAAATGATAACAAAAAATATGACAACAAAACAAGTAGAGAAATTAGTAAAAGATTCTGGACTACAGGCAGTTAAAAAAGTAAAATATCTAGGGATAAATTTGATGGCTAGAATGGCAACAATAAAAAAAGATAATTATGACCCTTTAGTCCAGAAAATAAAAGAGGACTTAGATAAATGGGGGAAGTTAAAATTGTCCTTGCTGGGGAGAATAGCAGCGATAAAATCAAACATACTTCCAAGACTCCTTTATTTATTCCAAACAATTCCAATAAAATTAGATAAGAAATTTTTTGATAATTTGGATAAGATAACTATAAAATTTGTGTGGGAGGGGAAAAAATCAAGAATAAAACTAAATATATTACAAGACGACAAAATTAGAGGCGGATTTGGGTTCCCGGCATGGGAAAAATACTATAAGGCTGCAAGCCTATTATGGATCAAAGAATGGATAACCAAAGATTGTTAAATCTGGAAGGACATGACTTAATGAAGGGATGGCATGCCTTTATATGGAGCTCAGGAAATAAAATATATAAACATTTTAATAACCACACTATCAGGAAATCTTTAATCAACACATGGAAACAAATCCAGAGCCTTGATAGTACAAGGGTTTAGTGCACCCTGTTATTAACACAGCTGCCTGCAATTTCTGCTGGTTCGAATCTCTCCAAGGCTCAAGGTTGACTCAGCCTTCCATCCTTTCTAAGGTAGGTGAAATGAGGACCCAGTTTGTGGGGGCAATAAGCTGACTTTGTATAAAATATACAAAAGAATGAAGGCTATTGCTTAAAGCATTGTAAGCCGCCCTGAGTCTCCGGAGAAGGGCGGCATATAAATCAAATAAATAAAAAAAAAAAATCAAATGCAAACACTATATGAAAATTCCCGGCTGGCTATCAACGATAGAAGCAATAACTCACCCCAATATATTATCAAAACAAAAAATCTTAAGATATAGAGAAATAGTAGATGTTCAGGGGAAATTGAAAACTAGGGAAGAACTTAAAGAACAAGGAATAGTAATAGACTGGTGGCCCTATTCACAAATAAAGGTAAGATACAGAAAGGACCAAGAGGAGGGAGGAATAGATTTAAAACAAAATCGATTGGACAAATTACTAGAATCTAAAGAAGGGAAATTAATCTCAAAAATTTATAAATATTTACTTGAATATGATTTGGCAGAAGAATTGGTCAAAGGACAGATGATAGCGTGGGCGAGGAACATTGGGAACAGTATACAGCTAGAAGACCGGGAAAGAGCTTGGGAAAACAATTACAGCATGACAAAATCGGTAGCGTATAAAGAAAATCACTATAAGATGTGGTTCCGATGGTATCTGGCACCCGCAAGGTTAGCAAAAATGTATCCGAATGTAAATCCGGCCTGCTGGAAATGTAAAAAAACACAGGGAACTTTTTACCACGCTTGGTGGCTTTGCCCAGAAATTAAGAAATTGTCAGGTGTGCTTCCTTCAAAGTCCAGGAAAGAATGAGCCAAACTCCATATTTATAGAGTAATGTACTTTTACTGGAAGATGAAATGAACTCAACCAAAGGAAAGCTGAAACTAAAGCAATAGGCGCGAAAGTTGCATATAGAAAGCATCCCCTCCCACTGTCCATCATCAACCACCCAATCCAAAGGTCTCCCAGAGGTCAGGTGGAAGCACGTCTGGCATCGTCATCAATCAGGAACGCGATGATGGTTGATCCGATAGCCACTTCGGTGCTTAGGTTTCGTTTCTTCAAAATCCACCAGCTTGCTTCCCTCCCCCACGCTCTTCCCTCCCCCGTTTCTTATGGCAGCCAAAGCAGAAAGTCGGAGGCTGACATTCGGCCCCTCCAGAGAAAAAACGTTAGTCCTAAATAGGGAAAAAAGAAGAAAGGGGAAAGGGGGAAAAAAAAAAACAAATTGCAATATAGACATTAAGGCTTATCAGGATATTTGTTATGAAACAACTGTACTTTCTTTGGCGCCCGGACATCACGTTTGTTCACCCACTCAGCTTGAGACAAAGGGAAATGTTTCCAAGCCACCAAATATTGCACCCTACCATGGTGCTTCCTAGAGTCTAAAATTTCTTTGACTTCGAAATGTTGCTCCCTTTCTATCAATATGGGAACCGGAGGGGAATCTTGGTTCGGTCGTAAAGGGGACAAGTGTTCTGGTTTCAACAAACTAACATGAAACACAGGGTGTATCCGTCTCAACGTTTTTGGCAATTCCAATTCAACTGTAACTGGATTAATAAGTCTAGTGACCAGGAAAGGACCCACATACTTGGGTCCAAGCTTTTTTGATTTCTGTGAAGTCTGTAAGTATTTGGTGGAAAGATAAACCCTGTCACCCACTTTATACAAATGTGCCGGGGATTGTTTTTTATCTGCTTGTGTCTTATGCGCTCGGTGTGCATCATCTAGGGCTTTTCGAGTTACAGCCCAAGTGCTCCGCAACTGTTTGATCCACTCAACCAATGATGGGTTTTGTGGGGTGTCTTGTGGTAACTCGGGGATTGGCACAAAATCCTGACCAGACGCTACCCTAAACGGAGTGAACCCGGTGCTGCTATGGATAGAGTTGTTGTATGCCACCTCTGCAAATGGCAATAAGTCCACCCAGTTGTCTTGCTGGTAATTTGCATAACATCTCAGATACTGTTCTAACACAGCATTGGTTCTCTCACAGGCCCCATTGGTCTGGGGTTGGTGGGCGGAGCTTAGTCCTTGGGCGGAGCCTATTAACTTTAAAAACTCCTTCCAAAAATTGGAAGTAAATTGTACACCCCTGTCCGAAATTATATGTTTTGGAGCTCCATGTAATCTGTAAATATGACGAATAAACAGTTTTGCCAGAGTTTTTGCTGAAGGGATTTTAGAGCAAGGGATGAAATGCACTTGTTTGGAAAACAAATCCATTACTGCCCAAATGACTGTGCACCCTTCACTTTCTGGTAGGTCAACAATAAAATCCATGGATATTTCCTTCCAAGGGGCATCCGGTCTTGCCACACTCTGCAGCAACCCAGGTGGCTTCCCCGGAGGTCTTTTAGCTGACCGGACAACTAGCCACATATGCTTCTATGTCCTTTTTGAGGGCAGGCCACCAAAACTGTCTTTTAAAAAGATGTAGAGTTTTAACAAATCCAAAGTGTCCGGCTGCCTTGGCATCATGAGCGTATTGTAATACTGTTAGTCTTAAACTCTCAGGGACATACAATTTAGCCCCTATCCAAGCTAGACCATCACGGAGGGTACATTCATTTGAATGGGTTTTAAACCATTCATCAGTTTTTAAGGCTTCTTGTAATTTCTGTAGTAGGTCGCCCGAAAAGGCTGGATCGGCCCTCGCCTGTGCTCTGGTAGTCATGGGCGCTGCCAGTTGTGTGGAAGGGATGATGGGTTGAACCACTTCTTTCTTGGTACTGTTGTATTGAGGCATTCTGGAGAGTGCATCTGCCATGAAATTCTTTCCACCAGGAATGTAGCGTAGGGTGAAATTAAAACGGTTGAAATGCTGGGCCCAACGAGCTTGCTTTGGTGACAGTTTACATGGTGTTTTCAACACCTCCAGATTTTTGTGATCAGTCCAAACTTCAAATGGGTGCTCTGCTCCTTCCAGAAATTGTCTCCATGTTAACAACGCCCATCGCACCGCAAAAGCCTCTTTTTCCCATATGGCCCATCTTCTCTCGGTTTCTGATAATTTACGGGACGTGTAAGCACAGGGTTGTAATTCCCCTTCTGCGTTCTTTTGCAAAAGTATTGTTCCCACAGCCACGTCGCTCGCATCTGCTTGTACCACAAAAGGCTCTTCCATGTCTGGATGTTTGAGGACCGGCTCAGCAGCAAACAGTCGTTTCAACTTTTCAAAAGCTGCTTGACAGTCCATAGTCCATTCAAGAGGTCGTGAGGGTCTTGGTTTTGCCTCACCCTTAGTTTTCAGAAGATTTGTTACAGGCAGAGCTATTTTGGCAAATGAGGGGATAAACTGTCTGTAGAAATTCGCAAAACCCAGGAAACTTTGTAATTGTTTGCAGGTGCATGGGGCGGCCCATTCCAACACGGCCCGAACCTTCCCAGGGTCCATCTCTATCCCCTCATGAGATATGCGATATCCAAGATAGTCAATTTTACTTTGATGGAACTCGCACTTAGAAAGTTTGGCATATAGTTCAGCAGCCCTGAGTTTTTTCAGGACCGTTCGCACCAATTTCACATGATCGTCCATGTTCTCTGAGTAGATAAGAATGTCGTCCAAGTAGACCAGAACCCCCTTAAACAGGTGCTCATGCAGTACTTCGTTAATCAATTGCATGAACACAGCACGGGCTCCCTGTAGTCCAAATGGGAGTACTTTAAACTGGAAACATCCAAGTGGGCAGCTAAATGCTGTTTTCCACTCATCTCCCTTTTTAATTCTCACTCGGTAGTAAGCTTTCCGTAGGTCAAGTTTGGTGAAGATTTTTCCCTTTCCTAAGTGAGATAGCATGTCCTTCATAAGTGGTAGGGGGTAAACGTTCTCCACACAAATCGCATTTAGGTTCCTATAATCAACTACCAAGCGAAAGAAACCATCTTTCTTTTCTCGGAAGAAAACCGGTGCTGCCACCTTTGGTTTGGCAGGTTTAATAAACCCCTGTTCTAGGTTTTTATCAATAAAGTTTCGCAGTTCCCCTAATTCTTGAGGGGTCATGGGGTAGATTTTCGGCTTAGGGAGTTTCACACCTGGGAGTATTTCAATGGTACAGTCCGTAGCCCTGTGGGGAGGCAGTACATCCGAAGCCTTTTCACTAAAAACTTCACAGAGATCCCAATATTCTTTTGGAATCTTCTCCTCCCCTTCAATGTGCCCTACTGCCATTTCCACAGTTTCGGGTCCTGACCTGTCCTCTGGGGGGGGGGGTTTCCCTCTCTAATCTCAGTTTTCCGGTGCGAATACACAAGATCCCAGTTTTCCAATTAACTCGTGGGTTCCATCTACGGAGCCAAGGCAGTCCAAGTATGAGGGGTCGTTCCATGCCAGGGGCCACAATGAATCTGAGACTTTCTACGTAATCCCCCAGCTGCATTTCAATGAGTTCAGTCACAAAACTGGCTGGGCCCCCTCCTGCAATAGATCCGTCCAGCTGACAGAACGCAATAGGCCTTTTTAGCGTTTTTAATCTCAGGCCCATCTTTTCCACCACTTTCGGGCTGATTATGCACCTGGTGCACCCAGAGTCTAGCAGGGCTAATATCTGCACTTGTGTCCCTGTGGATGGCACCCTTATTTCTACGGGGATGAGCATGGGGTCCTCTGTGTGACTCACCAGATCATCGGAGTCGGAGTCGGACTCCGTCCCGCTGTCGTCGGCGGTGGTCGGAGTTCCCAACTCACCCTTGTTTCGGGGAGCGAACTCAATGACTTCTCCTTTCAGGGTGGAGCCGTGGGTTTTTGAGGGTGTTTTGTCGGCCTTCCTTGGTCCCAAACCAGTGGTCTTAGGTACTGGTTTGGAGAAACATTTGGCAGCCCGATGTCCTTCCTTCCCACATTTGAAACAGGTGAAAGGCTTTGACTTTGGTTTGAATTCCGCCTTCCTTTCGGCCATCTTAGGTGCTCCTTTACGGTAAAAGGAGGATGACGGGTCTCCAGCACGCCCCCCTCAGAGTCGGCTTCGGGCCAGCTCGATCTCCACATCCTCAGCTGCTATATACCAACTCTGCAAATCTTCGGGGACCCCCCGGCCTCTACAATCCTTGTATATCTCTTCATTCAGCCCATCTTTGAAACTCTCCAGGAGAGCCGCTTCTGACCACCCTGTCATGTAGGGTGCCAGCTCGCGGAATTCTTGAGTGTATTCTGCCACTGATCTCCGGCCTTGCTGGATGCTTTTCATTCTAAGTCTCGCTTTTCGTTCAGCTAGGTGGTCTTCAAAATGCCTCCTAAGAGCTCCCATGAATTGGTTGTAGTTTCTTAGCAAAGGGGAGTCATTATTATTATTATTATTATTATTATTATTATTTTATTATTATTATTTTAAATTTATATACCGCCCTTCTCCCTGAGGACTCAGGGTGGTGTACAGCCAGAATTAAAAAACATGAAATACAAATATTAAAAACAATTAAAATATATATAAATTTGGCCCAAAATTAAAAATACAAACCAATTAAAACATTTAAAATTTCTTCTTAAGCCAGCCCGGCTTGCTGGAAAAAGTGGGTTTTAAGGGCACGGCGGAAGGCACTAAGGTCTTGGATTCTCCTTATCTCTGGGGGCAACTGATTCCAGAGGGTAGGTGCCCCCACAGAGAAGGCCCTCCCCCTGCGAGTCACCAGCCTACATTGATTGGCTGATGGCACCCTGAGGAAGCCCTCTCTGTGGGAGCGCACGGGACGATGGGAGGTCGTCGGTAGCAGCAGGCGGTCTCGAAGATAGCTAGGCCCGATGCCATGGAGCGCTTTAAAGGTGATAACCAACACCTTGAAGCGCACCCGGAAGACCACTGGGAGCCAGTGCAGCTCGCGCAGGAGCGGTGTTACATGGGAGCGCCATGCTGCTCCCATCACTACCCGCGCTGCTGCATTCTGGACCAGTTGGAGCCTCCGGGTGCTCTTCAAGGGGAGCCCCATGTAGAGAGCGTTGCAGTAGTCAAGGCGAGAGGTGACGAGGGCATGAATGACTGTGCACAGGGAATCCCGATCAAGAAAGGGCCGCAACTGGCGAATCAGGTGAACCTGACAGAAGGTCCCCCTAGTTACAGCTGTCAGATGTTCCTCCAAGGACAGCTGTATATCCAGGAGGACTCCCAGATTGCGAGCCCTTTCTGTGGGGGCCAAAGACTCGCCCCCAATAGTCAGTGATGGAGTCAACTGACTATATTGGGATGCCGGGAGCCACAGCCACTCAGTCTTGGAAGGGTTGAGCTTGAGCCTGTTCCTCCCCATCCAGATCCGCACGGCCTCCAGGCACTGGGACATCACTTCAAGGGCATCGTTGGGGTGGCCTGGGGTGGAGATGTACAGCTGGGTGTCATCAGCGTACTGGTGGTATCTCACCCCGAAGCCACGGATGATCTCACCCAGCGGCTTTACATAAATGTTGAACAGAAGGGGCGAGAGGACCGATCCCTGCGGCACTCCACAGATGAGAGGCCTCGAGGTCGACCTCTGCCCCCCTGCCAACACAAACTGCGACCGGTCGGAGAGAAAGGAGGAGAACCATCGCAACACGGTGCCTCCCACCCCCAACTCTTCCAGCCGGTGCAGCATGATACCATGGTCGATGGTATCAAAAGCCGCTGAGAGATCTAACAGGACCAGAACAGAGGAGCAGCCCCTGTCCTGAGCCCTCCAGAGATCATCAACCAACGTGACCAATGCCATTTCCGTGCTGTGCCCAGACCTGAAACCCGACTGGAACGGATCTAGATAAGATGTTTCCTCCAGGAATTTTGGGAACTGTCGCGCGACTACACTCTCAACAACCTTCGCCATGAATTGTGGAGGACCACCATCCAGTCAGCTGCGGCTCCCTCTAATACGCTCGTGACGCATCTCACTCGAGCAGCATCTGACAAATAGTCCTCCCCCCAATCTTGCATGTGGTTCCACACTTGAGTCAAAAAATAACCCAAGGTCTTTGGATTCCCATCATATTTCCCGGTTAGGGGGGGGGGATTTTTGGTTTTTTACGTCTGCGAGGAGGGGCCTGCAAGACTGGGGGTCCCTGACCTGTTGCATCCCGCACTTGAGCCCCCGAAGTCTGAGATGTTCTTTCCTCAGCTTCCTCATCATCTCCCCCACAGGCTGTTTCTTCCAGCTCCCCCCTGGGGCCGTCTCCTCCCTTCTCTACAGGGAACCCATAAGACTCACGGCTTTTCCGGCTTTCTTCAACATCACGGAGGAGTTGCGATGCCTGTGCCAGCATGAGTCTTTCCTTTTGCTCTTGCAGCCACACTGCCTCTCTCTTACATGGTCTGGAGCTGGTTACTCCCTGGGGGGTCCCTCCCCAGTCCGGCAGCCTTCCTACTCCTTTAGACCATCTGGTTTCCTCAGTCTCCTCTCTGAGCCGGAGTTTTCTCAACCATTCGGCAGTTTCTTCCTCTGTTTGAAATGAAGGCATCGTAGAGCCCGATGCTCCCATTTGTGCTTCTTCAGCTTCCTGATCTGACATGATCTGGATTACAGTCCCCTCGGTGGTTATCCGGGATGACTGGAGTGAGTTTCAGCTTAATGTCAGGTGTGCTTCCTTCAAAGTCCAGGAAAGAATGAGCCAAACTCCATATTTATAGAGTAATGTACTTTTACTGGAAGATGAAATGAACGCAACCAAAGGAAATCTGAAACTAAAGCAATAGGCGCGAAAGTTGCATATAGAAAGCATCCCCTCCCACTGTCCATCATCAACCACCCAATCCAAAGGTCTCCCAGAGGTCAGGTGGAAGCACGTCTGGCATCGTCATCAATCAGGAACGCAATGACGGTTGATCCGATAGCCACTTCGGTGCTTAGGTTTCGTTTCTTCAAAATCCACCAGCTTGCTTCCCTCCCCCACGCTCTTCCCTCCCCCGTTTCTTATGGCAGCCAAAGCAGAAAGTCGGAGGCTGACATAAATATTGGAACAAAATAAAAACATGGATATTAGAAATAACAGATTACGAAATTGAATTAAAACCCGAAGTCTTTTTATTAGGCATGATTAAAAAGAATATTAGAAACGATATAAAATATTTAATACTCCACATTATTACAGCGGCTAGACTAGCATTAGCACAACTCTGGAAAATAGATCGTTTGCCAACTGACCAGGAGCTAATACAAAAAATCTATATATGCGCAGAGATGGACAAACTAACTTTAGAGTTACAGGACAAGGAAGACTCAAAATACTTTACAATATGGCATAGATGGTACCAGTGGATAAACCAGAGGGGGGGAATGGTTAAAGATGAAATTTAGAAGAAATCAATATAATTAAAAACAGCACTGTCAGATGGATGGAAAAGGAAATAAGTCACTGTGTGTATGTATATATAATAATAAAAAGTAGTCAATAGATGAAGTTGAGTATTGTATATGTACTGCATATGTAATTTTGTTTTTGATTAAGAGAAACTTGTATGTTTTTCTTATATTTGTTTTAAATGTTTTTTAAGAACGAATAAAGTTTGTTTTAAAATGAAAAAAAAAGAAAGAAAGAAAGTAGAAGAGATGGATTACAGACTGACTAAGGTAGATAATGAGCTTGAGCGATCCATAATTATGCTGGAGATGGATAGAGAAGAATGCTTCCTGAGATTTCAGAATATTGGGGAGGGAAAAGGGGAAGATCTTGCTGAAAAAATGGCAGAATTGTTGGCAGATGCATTGGAAAAGAGTAAACAGGAAGTCCTCTCTGGGATTGACGAAATATTTAGAATATACACAAGCTATGAGAGAAGGAACAAACTTCCCAGAGAGGTACATGTGAGATTTTCAAAGAAGGCAATAAGAGCGGAAATACTTCAAAGAGCAAGAGATGCACTATTGAAATACAAAGGGAGAGAAAGCAGTCTTGAAACAAATACCCAGAAGAATAAGAGATACAAGGAAACATTACCAATTTCTGACAAGACAACTAATAAAACATGATGTAAACTTTAGATGGCTAATACCTGAGTGTCAGGCATGCTTCCTTTCAATACTCAAGAAAGAAAACCCTCGACTCCATTTTCATAGAGAAAGGTACTTTTACTGAGTATGAATTGAATGCAACCAAAGAAAAGCAAGGTCTGAAGCAAAAGGCGTGAAAATTACATATAGAAAGCATCCCCAAAACCCTTCCCCCAACTGTCCAGCATAAAGCATCCAATCCACAATTCCCCCAGGGGTCATGTGGGGTGCAACGTCTGGTGGTGCCATCCTCCAGCTATGCCACGACAGTCAATCTTGAGTTGTTATCAGCTTCAAAGGAAATGCTGAAGAAAAGTTCCTCTCTTCTTCTCCACCAGCTCACTTCCCCCCTCCCAAGAATTCCAATAGCTCCCCCCTCCCCCGTTTCATGGCAGCTGAGCAAGCAAGCAATGAAAGATGTTCTCTACATGGGGCTCCCCTTGAAGAGCACTTGGAGGCTCCAACTGGTCCAGAATGCGGCTGCGCAGGTGATTATGGGTGCAACCCATTGCGCTCATGTAACACCTCTCCTGCGCGAGCTGCACTGGCTCCCAGTGGTCTTCCGGGTGCGATTCAAAGTGTTGGTTACCACCTTTAAAGCGCTCCATGGCTCAGGACCTGGGTACTTACGAGACCGCCTTCTGCCACCGATAGCCTCCCACCGACCAGTTTGCTCCCACAGAGAGGGACTCCTCAGGGTGCCGTCGGCCAAACTATGTCGGCTGGCGACACCCAGGGGGAGAGCCTTCTCTGTGGGAGCTCCTGCCCTTTGGAACGAACTGCCCCCGGAAATACACACAATCTCTGACCTCCAAGTTTTTCGCTGTGCCCTCAAGACCCTGCTCTTCCGACAGGCAGGGCTATCTTTGTAAAGTAGTTTTAAATTTGGAGTTTTAAATTTTTGGGTTTTTAACGAAACTTGGCCGTAAATGTAATAATTTTAATAATTTTAAAATTTAATTGGGATTTGTATTGTGTTTTTTACTTGGCTGTGCACCGCCCCGAGTCCTTTGGGAGAGGGGCGGTATAGAAATAAAATTATCTATCTATCTATCTATCTAAAGAGCAGAGGCTGACATTGAGGGAATGTTGGTGACCTGGATGGAAAAAAGACATAGACTAGATACAATAGACAAAGCAGAACAATTCTATCATCAGCACTTTGCAGCATACGTGGAAGAAGAGAGATGGGAGGAAATAGATGGCAAAAAACAAGAGGAAGCGATAGCAGAGGGAAGCATACAACATGAAAAAACCAAAACAGCAAAAAGAGAAGGGAACAAGAAGGAGCAAGACAGAAAGAACAGAGAGAAATAAGATAAACTAGAACAAAACCTATTTATAAGTAAACAATGGAAGAAGAAACAAAACTGTTATCAATCAACATAAATGGATGAACTCATCTATGAAAAGAAAAAGGATTTTTAATATATTAGAAAAATTAAAACTAGATTTAATCTGTCTCCAAAAGGTTCACATTAAAAAACAATACAGTAAACTATTAGAGTGCCCCAGAGAGGAGGGGCCAGCTGTCAGGGAGAGCGGCTTCTCCGGCAACGGAGGCTGTTTCTACAGTCGCTACAAACCGCTTGGCTGACCTTTTGGGGTCCGAGGTTTCCTGGGGGGAAACTGGAAATGGAGGCAGCCGGCTGAGCAGTTTTGACAACGGTCAGGGCTGAATCCAGCGGGGAAAGCCTCAGAGAAGTCGGGCGGAGAGGGAGATGGCCCAACATGGTGGCTGTGAAGACCTGACAGGCCAACGAAGATTGGTGGTGATTTAGCAAGACGGCGGTGCAGCTGAGACTGGGAGAAGCAATCCCAACAACTCCGTGTGAGTGCTCGGGGGCAAACATCTCTCCGGTTTCCAGGGCAGTAGTAAAGAGAAAAGGAGCCTGAGGAGGAAGGAGGGGAAGATTTCTCTCTGGGTGGAATAGCGGCAAAGAGAGACGCACAGGCAAAGAAAGGGTGCTCCGCAGAACTGTGGACTAATTTGATTGGAAATGGAAAAGGAATAGAGGAGTAGAGGAGGTTCTCTTTTGTGCAAAAAATTTTGAATTTAAAAAATCTGGACAAAGGAAGTTATACAACAGAAGGGGGAAAGTGCTGATGAAACTGGGAAGGTGGACATTTTGAATGCTGAGTAATCTGTCGGAGTCGAAGGAGACATCTACTGGTCAAAGGGAAAGTGATACAATGAGAAGGGAAACTTGTAAATAAGAACCTGCCTGACTGTAAGATCTAACTTCAATATAATAAGACTGTGTGATTCTAAAAGACTAAAAGAATATACTTAATATTTGAATAGAATTATCCAAGAAGATTTATATACCTATATATCTATATATGTTTTCTCAGGTTTTCGCGGGTGTTTGTATGTAGGTCTTTGGTTATTCGGGTCTTCTCCCACGTAAAATTGGAAGTGTCTTGGCGACGTTTCGACGAAGTCTCATTCGTCATCTTCAGGCTGGTGTTCTTGGCTTCGTGCTTCCAGGAGCAATGTGAGATCGCAGCTGTCTCTTCCTTTTAACTGCTAGTGGGGGTGTGAGCTGATTGGGTGGGAACTTGGCTGTGTTCTGATTGGGTGGAGGTGTGTTCTGATTGGTTAGGGGCTTGGCTGTGCTCTGATTGGATGGGGGGTTGGTTGTGCTCTGATTGGCTGGGGGTGTGTTCTGTTTGGGTGGGGGCTTGGTTGTGCTCAGCTTAGTCTGAGTTGCAGGGGGATTTGAGCTGGTGAGCTGCGTTGTTGTTGTTTGGCTTCGTGTTTGTGGCCGTGCGAGCTCTTCATGGTGGGTGTCAGTCTGCTTCATGTATGGATTGGAGGGGTTTAAAGTGGCTAATGATGCAGCTGCGGTCTGGCTTCTGGTCCTTGGTCGTGGCTCATTATCAGTGTGGGTTTGAGTCTGCTTTCTGCGTGGATGTGTGGTGGTGACATCCTGTGTGGCTCTCGTGAGTGTGGGTCTGGTGTCATTCTTTGTGTTAGGGACTCGTTTGTCAATAAGGGCGGGTTTCCAAATGGCTGGTAGGCGGGAGGTATCGTCTCGTTTGTTCATGCTGTGTGGGCGTTTTTCTATCTCGATGGCTTCTCTGATTATTCTGTTGTTAAAGTGTTCAGTTTTGGCGATAGTTCTGGTCTTTTTAAAGTCAATATCATGTCCTGTGGCTTTAAGGTGTTGGACCAGGGAAGAAGTTGGTTCCTCTTTTCTGACTGAGTTCTTGTGTTCTTCTATGCGTGCACTTATTCGTCTGTTGGTTTGTCCGATGTATGTGGTGGGGCAGGCGGTGCATGGGATTTCATATACTCCTTGATTTTCTAACTAAGTATCCAAGACTTGTAAATAAGTGGGAGGATTGGTTCAAGACATTGTTAAAAATGACAAGTATTCCTAATTTATCCAAAGTTGGCGCAGGAAGAAAACAAATATCCCATGTCTCATCATTTGAATCAAGTCCATTAGGCCAGAGATCAATAGAGGAACTGATGCAGAGAGAAAGAGCCAATTCATTTAAAGAACTGCAATCAATGTTACAATCGATGCAGGATGTGATGTTAAGGAATCATGAAGACCTGAAAAAAGAAATTGGGGAAGTTAGAAGCGATACTGGAGAATTAAAGGAGAAAATGAAATCAATGGATGGGAGGTTTGAGACCTTCCAGCAACAAATTATGAAGAATGAACAAAAATTATTAGAAATGGAAGAGAGCAGAGGTGGGTTTCAGCAGGTTCTGACCAGTTCTGGAGAATCGGTAGCGGAAATTTTGAGTAGTTTGGAGAACCGGTAGTAAAAATTCTGACTGACCCTGCCCCCATCTATTCTCTGCCTCCCAAGTCCCAGCTGATTGGGAGGAAATGGGGATTTTACAGTATCCTTTGCCTGCCACACCCAAGCCATGCCCACCAAGCCATGCCACGCCCACCAAGCCACACCCACAGAACCGGTAGTAAAAAATTTTGAAACCCACCACTGGAAGAGAGGATGGGCAAGGAGGAGAAAAAAGTTGACAAAATGAATGAGAGATTATTACAGGCCAATAAAGATCTGGAAAACACCGTTATCCAGTTGGAGACAGAATGAGCAGCATATTACCTGCGCTTTCAAAATGTCAAAGAAGACCAGGTGATAAAGAACGCTGGCAAACAGGTCACCGTTTTGAGACAGGTGCCGAAGAAGGTGTGAGATCGAAGACGAAACTACCAAGCGCTGACAACTATGAAAATATGATGTGAGATATAAGTGGCTACTTCCAGATGGGCTCTTGGTGACATGGCAGGGGAAGAGAGTACGTCTTGAAACCCCGCAGGAAGCTGATGAGTTTCTTGAAAGTGAATTTACAAATTGGGAAAGGGAAGGAGGAAGGGAAAGTGAAGATGTGGTAGATAGTAAGGGTCAGGAAGGTGGGCAGGAGGAGAAAGGAGCGGTAGGAGTAAGGGAAAGAGAAGAAGAGAGCAACCAACGGGTAACCAGACAGACAACTAGAGCAAAGAACGCAGATAAGTAGAGATGGGGGAGGAAATATGTTTGTTCTCATTAAATATAAATGGTTTGAATGCACAGGTGAAGAGAAAGCGGGTTTTCAAGAATTTACTAAAACTGAAAATGGATGTTATATGTCTCCAGGAAGTGCATATTAAAAAACAATGTGAATGCGTTTTGCAATGTCCTGAACTTGGTAAGCTGTATGCTATGTTAGCTGACGAGAAACAAAGAGGTGTGGTCTTTTATGTTAAGAGTTGCCTGGAACCTAAATTAATTTATATGGATGATGAGGGAAGGACTCTAATGTTGGAGATATGTATAGGCCGGTTACAGGTCCTCTTGGTGGGAATATACGCCCCAAATAATGGACAGTCTGATTTCTATCAAAAGGTGTATCAAAAACTTATTGATTTGCAATATGACCATATAGCTATACTAGGCGATTTTAATGCAGTAATCGACAGGGATTTGGATTATTTACCGGGGAACAGGCAAAAGAGATCATAGGAGAATTCTTCCAAAAGTATGTGCAGATATGAGAGATGAGTTGGGTCTTACGGATATATGGCGAGCGCTTCACCCTCAGACAAATCAATATACCTTCTTCTCTCCCAAGCATAAATCTTGGTCGAGGCTGGATATTATGTGGGCAACTACAGATTTAAAGACCAGAACTGTAGCGACAGAGATAGAACCTAATACCTGGGCAGCCCATAGTCCATTATTGGTTAGGTGGAAGAGGGACACAATCAAAAGAAATAAGAGATGGATGTTGAGAGCAATTATTTTAACGGAGACGGAATTTCAACAAATGGTAAAGAGAGAAATGGAAGCCTTCTTTAGGGTCAATGATAATAAGGAAACCTCGATACAGATTTTGTGGGATACGGCGAAAGCCTATATGAGAGGGTTAGCGATTAAATATATAGTGGGGAAGAAAAGACAGAAACTTAAGGAGAGGGAAACCTGGACTGTGAAGTTGCGGACTGCAGAGAGGAATTTACAGATTAACCCACTAGATGCTAAAGCTAAGGATGCAGTAGACGCAAGTAAACATCAACTCATATTACTAGACCAGGAGGATATAGCACATAATCTTAGAATGGCCAGACAGCACCATTTTGAACATGCTAATAGGGCGGGCCGGTGGCTTACTTATAAACTAAAGAAGGAAAGGGAAAGTAGGTGGATAGACCAATTACAGGACAAGACGGGAGTTATATGGGTAGATAATGAACGGAAAAAAGGGATTGCACAGGAATTCTTCTCACAACTTTATGTTAGCGAGCAAGTGCCGGATGAGAAAATTAAGGTATACTTGGAACATTTGGATCTTCCCAAATTTCCAGATTCAGTCAAGGACCTGTTGAATAAGGAGATTACGGAAGGAGAGATAGAGATTGCGATCAAGAGGCAGAAGGCCGGTAAAACTTTTGCTGAGCACATTGTAAGCCGCCCTGAGTCTCCGGAGAAGGGCGGCATATAAATCAATTTTTAAAAAAAAAAAAAAAAAACCCTGGTACTGATGGCCTTCCTGCAGAGATTTATAAAACCTTTACAGATCTATACATAAAATATATGAAAGAAATTTTTAATATGGTATTGATGGAGTCTAAGGCTCCCAAATCATGGCTAGAGGCCTCTATTTCTTTAATACCGAAGGAAGGGGGGGACCACACTCTGATACATAACTATAGGCCCATCTCACTTTTAAATGCCGACTATAAAATTTTTGCAGCTGTAATGGCAGCTAGATTTAAGAGATACCTTAGCGAATTCATCCATATAGATCAAAATGGTTTTCTACCGGCCAGACAGTTGAAAGATAATGTACGGATCATAATGGATGCCCTGGAATATTACGAGGCTCACCCTGAGAAGCAGGTGGCGTTCCTCTTTTTGGATGCCCAGAAATCCTTTGATAGGGTCAATTGGAATTATCTTATATCACAATTGAAATATATGGAGGCTGGCGATCATTTCATAAATGCAATCCAGGCAATTTATAGTCAACAGAAGGCCAAGATTTTAGTTAATGGAGAAGAGTCGGAGGAGGTGATGATAGTGAAGGGAACGCGACAAGGCTGCCCACTCTCCCCATTGTTGTTTATATTCACGCTAGAACCTTTACTTAGGTCAATAAGACAAGAGGTGAGTATAAGAGGATTGAAGATCAGAGAACAAGAATACAAGGTCCAGGCATTTGCGGACGACCTGGTCTTTGTTCTGGAAGAGCCATTAACCTCTGGAGGGCGACTTATTGACATAATACAGAAATTTGGTGAGGTGGCTGGATTACAAATAAATAGGAAAAAAAACAAATATTATAGTTAAAAACATGACGGAAATACAAAAATTAGAATTACAAAACACTTTGGGCCTCCAGGTAGTTCGTAAAGTTAAATATTTAGGGATTTGGCTGTCTGATAGATGCTCCTCAATAAAGGCGGATAACTATTTAAAATTAACTGAGCAACTAGACAAAGATTTGGAGAAATGGGGCAAGATACAATTGTCATTAATGGGACGGATAGCCTTAATTAAGACCCACGTAGTGCCCAGAATGGTATTTCTCTTTCAAACGGCCCCAGTTAGACTAGATAAAACCTTTTTTAGGAACCTGGACAGGGCTACAAATAGATTTATTTGGCAGGGCAAGAAGCCTCGAATTAAGTTGAAAACAATGCAGAAACCGAAAGAACAAGGCGGGTTGGGGGTCCCAAATTGGAAGTATTACTATAATTCAGCAGTTTTGGTTTGGATCCGTGAGTGGATTACACTACAAAGGAGACGTCTGTTAGCAATCAAAGGTCATGATCTCCAACAGGGGTGGCATGCCCACCTATGGTGGGAGAGAGGCAAACCCCCAGCATATTTTACGAAACATCACATGCGAGGAGTCCTGATTGAGAGTTGGATGGAAATTAGGAAAACATATTATAATAAGGTACCACTCTGGGTTTCACCTGTGGAAGCTGTGATCTATCCGAGTCTGTATAATCCGGAGAAAAAATTGATTTACAAAGAAATATTAGATATGAATGGGAAGTTAAAAACTAAATTGTTACTTCAGGAATAAGGAGTGAACCTAGATTGGTGGACGTACATGCAAATTAGCAGTAAGTATATGAGAGATAGACAGAGACTTGGGATTAGCCGAGAGGTGCAGATTTTGGATAGAATATTATTGGGGGTGGATGAAAAGGTGTTATCTAAATGTTATAAATTCTTTATGGCTATGGAGGTAGGTGAGGAAGGTGCGAAGAATTCGGTTCATGCCTGGGAGAAGAATTTAGGTTATTCAATAGAGCCTGAGAGGTGGAGCGAAATTTGGACTAAGAATATGAAATTAACCCGGTCAATAGGATATAAAGAAAATATATATAAAATGGCATATCGATGGCATTTACCGCCAGCCAGACTCGCAAAAATGTTCCCTGGAACACCCTCAGTCTGTTGGAAATGTGGTGTTAAAGAAGGCACATATTTCCACCAATGGTGGACCTGCCGAGAGGCAATGAAATTTTGGAAGAATATTCTGAAGTGGTTCAATGAAATGTTGGGGCAACATATACAATTGTGTCCTGAGGTATTTTTATTAGGAATAAGACCCGAAAATGTTAATAGAACGGCATGGTACCTGCTGCTGCATATAACAACAGCTGCAAGATTGGCATGGGCCCAATACTGGAAGATGGATGTTAGCCCACCCAAAGAAGTAGTAATTCAGAAAATAATGAATTGTGCAGAATCAGATCGACTTACTATGTTACTGAAAGGACGGGGGGGGGACACAGATTACTATATATCTTGGAGTCAATGGTATAATTGGATGTCAAATCGAGCTATAAATAGAGATATTGGATAAGCATGTCAATTGGTATATGTAATAGACTTTTGTACATTATCCTATATATGTAATGGGACAAGTTTATTTCCTTCTCGCGTTGTGATGTAGACCGCTATAGATTTAATGTCTGTTGGATGTATAAGATAAAATTAAATTAAAAAAAAAATGTCAAAGAAGAAAAAAGTGAGGACTTGCCAGAAATGATGGCAGACCTATTAGCGAAAGCCTTAGGAATTGGGAAGGATGAAATGCTGAACAAAATGGACGAAACTTACACAATTCATACTAATTACGCAAGACGCCACAACCTTCCTAAAGAAGTCCATATTAGATTCGTTAAAAAATCAGTGAAGGACGAGATACTTCATAGAACCAGGGACGACCCACTAGAACATAGAGGGAGACAGTTAGTAGTATTAAAACAAGTGCCACATAGGGTGCGAGAATTAAGGAGGTCGTACCAATTTTTGACATCCAAACAAATTAGGCACAATATTAACTTTAGATGGCTGATGCTGGAGGGAATCATGGTATCGTGGCAGGAAAAAAGATACAGAATAGACACCATAGACAAAGCAGAGGAATTTTATAGCCAAAACTTTAGCAGTGAAGAAAAACTAGAAGAAAGAGAAGTAAGAGTAGAAGGTGATATTAGAATACAAAATACGGAAATGAGAGAGCCACTAAATAGGGAGAAGGAAAATGGAAGAGAAGAAAGAACAGATGACAGCAACTACGATGAAAGCAGACCCAAAGAAATTAGATCAACAAGAGCTACAAGACCTAAATATAAGTAGATGCTTGCAAGAAGAAATATCGGCTATATCTTTAAATGTGAATGGATTAAATTCCCCCTCTAAAAGGAAAAAAAAATTTTTAGCAGACTCTATAAGATGAAATTGGATATAATAATTTTGCAAGAGGTACATATAAAGAAACAGTATCAACATTTATTAGTTCAGACCAAGTTAGGAAAGATGTTTGTAGCGCTATCACATCAGAAGAAAGGGGGAGTAGCAATGTATTTTAAAGAGGAAATTCCGTCAAGACAAATTTATGAGGATGACAAGGGTATGATATTGATAGCAGAAGCAATTTTGAACTATAAGAAAGTAGCCTTAGTGGGAATCTATGCCCCAAATGAAAAACAGAATCAATTTTACAAGACGTTACACACGATTATCGGAAAGATGGAATATGATAACATTTGCATTTTAGGGGATTTTAATGCAATAGTGGATAAACATCTGGACTATAAAAGCTATAAGATAAGAAAAGGAACTAGGAAAACATTGTCCAATAACTTTTTCAAAATGGCAGAGGAAATGAATATTTTGGACAATTGGAGGGAAAGAAATGCAGGGAAGAAGCAATTTACATTCTATTCAGGTCAACATGCCTCGTGGTCAAGGATAGACATGGTTTGGATGTCAAAGGAATTAAACTTGGAAGTAGAAGAAATTGAAATTGAAAAAAATCTTTGGGCAGACCATAATCCAGTGTCAATTAGATGGAGGGGGGGGGAAGATGATGGACATTAAAGAGAGCAATTTTAAAACATAAAGAATTTAAATCAAAAATGGAAGAACAGATGAATCTGTTCTTCCAAGTTAATAAAAAGGAGGACATGAATATTCAAAATCTATGGAATACAGCAAAAGCCTACATGAAAGGGATTGCGATTGCCTACATGGCAAAAGAAAATAAAAAGAAAAGACAGGGTCAAAAAGATTTGGAGGAAGAACTTGGTAGGCTAGGAAGAGATCTACAAAAAGAACCCAAAAGAAGGGATTTGAAGCAACAAATAGACATAATTAAACATAACTTGAATATGATCGAGGAGGAGGATTTGGCACAACGACTAAAATACTCAAAACAAAATTTCTTCGAAAATGCAAACAAACCGGGACGTTGGCTAGCTTATAAATTGAAGAAACAAAAAGATAAAAAGTGCATTAGTAGATTATGCAATAAAGAGGGGCAGATAATATATCATAACGAAGCAAAAAGAGATATAATTCATGAGTTCTACAAGGAATTATATGCAAAAGAGGGCGGCACTCTAGAAGAAAAAAGCATTTGATGTCTCCAAAAAGCCGACTTACCTAAAGTGCCAGAAGAAATAAGACTCATGCTGAACAAAGACATAACACCTCTAGAATTAACAATGGCAATTAAAAGACAGAAAAATAACAAAACAGCAGGCCTGGATGGATTGCCTTCGGAAATATATAAAAATCTTCAAGATCCACTAAATTCCACCTTATTAGAAGTATTCAATGCAGTTCTTAGAGATGCAAAAAAGCCTCATGGGAGGGAGCAATCATCACCTTAATTCCAAAGGACAATTTGGATTTGACACTTGTTAGGAATTACAGACCCATACCTTTGTTAAATTTGGACTATAAGATATTCATGGCCATTATGGCTGAAAGGTTAAAAAGATTCTTAGAGGATTTTATTCATAGTGACCAGAATGGTTTTCTGCAGAGGAGGCAGATAAAGAATAACATCAGAATCATACTAAACATATTGGAATACTATGAGACCCATAATGAAAAGAAATTGGCCCTAATGTTTGTTGATGTGCAGAAGGCCTTCGACAAGGTCAAATGAGACTTTATGTCAAATCAAGTAAAACTAATGGAATTTGGGGAGAATTTCATAAATACGTTCAACGCAATCTACTCTACCCAAAAAGCCAAAGTAGTTCTTAATGGTGAAACACGGCAGAGTTTCAAAATTCAGAAAGGAACTAGGCAGGGATGCCCATTATCACCGTTATTGTTCGTTCTATCCCTAGAAGTACTCACTAGAATTATCCGAAAAGACGAACAAATAAAAGGTCTGGAAATAAAAAAGGAAATCTTCAAGGTGCAAGCATTTGCTGATGACCTTGTGTTCATTCTAGAAGACTCTTTACAATCAGGTGAGAGGTTAATGGAAGTATTGGGCGAATATGGGGAAGTTGCAGGTTTGAGGGTGAACAAGGAAAAAACCAAAATTTTAGTCAAGAATATGAGTAAAATGCAAGAAAAAGAATTGGCTGAGAAAATTAAAATACAGACAGTAAAGAAAGTGAGTTACTTAAGTATCTATTTGACGTCAAGATGTGCTATACTAAAGGAGGACAATTACAATAAATTAGTGGATCAAATTAAGGTAGATTTGGATAGGTGGAAAAACCTGCAACTTTCCTTTATGGGGAGAATCGCGACAGTCAAAATGACTATATTGCCAAAGATACTCTTTCTATTTCAAACCATACCAATAAGATTGAAAAAGGATTTTTTTAGAAATTTAAATAAAATAATAACTAAAATTTTTGGCAAGGGAAAAAACCCAGAATTAAATTGAAATTATTGCAAGACTCGAAAGAAAGAGGTGGATTTGGACTCCCTGACTGGGAAAAATACTACCAGGCGGCAGCACTCATGTGGATCAGGGAGTGGATTAATTTAAAAAACAGGAGGCTGCTAGCACTGGAAGGACATGACATGCAAACGGGGTGGCATGCGATCCTCTGGGATGGGAAACATAAAGCACACCAATACTTCCAGAAACACCTCATCAGAAGAGCTCTATTGGATGTTTGGATTAAAACTAAGCAACAAAATTATATGGAAATTCCCAATTGGCTGTCGACCCTGGAGATGTTTGTACAACCAAATGTCATGAGACTAGGAAGAGTGATCACGTATAAAGACATATTGAATGAAAAAGGAGAGCTGAGGTCTAGACAGGACTTACAAGAAGAAGGGATAGAACTAGAATGGTGGGCATATCTTCAGATTCAATCCCGATACGTGAGAGATAAAAATGAATGGGGCATAAGGACCGAACCGATAGAATTGGACGAAATCCTACAAGGGGCAGATGTGAAGATGATTAGGAAATTATATAAATATTTACTGGATTATGACATGATAGAAGAGCAAGTGAAGGAGACCATGCTCACCTGGAGTAAGAATTTTGGGTATGGCATAGATCTAGATAGCTGGCAAAAACTATGGGAGAGGAACAGAAAGCTTACCCTAACCACGGCATATAAAGAAAATCAATACAAGATGTTTTACAGGTGGCATTTCCCACCCACAAGACTGGCCAAGATGCGCAAAAATTGCTCACCAAAATGTCGGCAATGTAAAGCAACACTAGGCACTTATTATCATATGTGGTGGGGGTGCCCAAAAGCCAAGGACTTTTGGCTCCAAATAAAACAGTGGCTAGAAGAGATGTTAAACCAGACGATATATATGACGCCAGAACTCTTCCTTCTGGGTATAATAAGGGATAATTACAAAAAAGAAGAAATATATCTTATGGTACACATATTAACGGCAGCGTGGTTGATATTCGCACAAAATTGGAAATGCAGAGAGAACCCACAGGAGGTAGAAATAATCAACAAAATATTGACCTGTGCAGAAATGGACAGGCTAACAATGGAGCTCAAAGATAAAGATGAATCGGAATTCTATGTAACCTGGAATACATTTTATAAATGACTATAGAAAAGGAGGAATGTAGGGATAGAGAATTGGAAACAGAGTGAAGAAAAGGGGAGAAAAATAAATAAAATAATATAAGAAATATTAGATAGGATTAAATTGGATTTGAATAGATATGAAGGGAATATGTATGTAACTGAAGTGTGATTGAATGTACAAAAAGTATATATGGAATATGCATGATGTTATATTGTAATATACACGAAAGAAAAAGTGTTAGAAAAGTATGTACCAGACACGTTGCACCAAGTCTAATGTTTTTAAATTGTACATTCAATAAAAATTTTTTTTTAAAAAAAACTATTAGAGTGCCCCAAAATTGGGAAACTATATTTTTCACTAGCACAGCAAAAGAAAAGGGGGGTGGTTCTATATATTAAAGAAACAATAAAGGTTAGACAAATCTTTGCAGATGAAGATGGAAGAATATTGATGGTGGAGGTAACAATGAATCAAAAACAAATGTTGTTGATAGCGATATATGCACCTAATAATAAACAAGTTGAGTTTTATGGAAAACTTCATAAGAAAATTATAGAATTGGAATATGAAAATATATGTGTGGTAGGAGACTTTAATGCAATTGTAGATACAGAACTTGACTACAAGAGCAGTAAAACAGGTAAAAAGTTAGGAAAACACTCCCTAAAATCTTTTTTAAAATGATGGAAGAAATAGGAACTCAAGATGTATGGAGAGAAACACACCCCAAGAAAAATCAGTACTCATTCTATTCAAATAGGCATAAATCCTGGTCTAGAATAGATATGGTATGGATGTCATCAGAAGATGGTTGGCATATAAACTGAAAAAAGAGAGGGGAAAAAATTGATACATCAACTAATAGATGAGAAAGGGACCATTTATTATCAGAATAAGGACAAAAATAATAATAAAAAAAGAGTATTATGGGAAACTGTATGATCAGGAGAAAATTCTAGAAAATAAAATACAACAATATTTGGAACAATCTGAACTCCCTAAAGTTCCTGAATCAGTTAAAGCTATGCTGAATGAACGAATAACCATGATGGAATTGACAGAAGTGATTAAGAGAAAAAAGAATAATAAAACACCAGGGCCTGATGGGCTACTGGCAGAATTTTATAAACAATTACAAGATATATTAGGCCCAGTGATGTTGGAAGTTTATAATGAACTTTTGCTAGAAGTGAAAATACCAAATTCATGGATGGAAGCAAATATTACTCTTATACTGAAAGACGACTCAGACTTAACGCAGATAAAGAACTACAGGCCAATATCTCTATTGAATGTGGACTACAAAATATATGCTTTGATAATAGCAGAGAGATTAAAAAGGGTTTTGAATGAATTTATACATTTAGATCAGAATGGATTCTTTCCAAAGTGACAGATTAAAAATAACATGAGAATGATTTTAAATACATTGGAGTATTATGAAACACACCCTGGAAAATAAATGGCGTTGATTTTCCTAGATGCACAGAAAGCATTTGACAACGTTAATTGGCAATTTATGCTATTACAATTAAAATATATGGACTTTGGGGAGAGATTTATTAATATGATTAAAGCAATGTACCACAAACAATCTGCTAGGGTGATGGTAAATGGGGACATGACGGAGAACTTTGATATTAAAAACGGCACCAGACAGGGATGTCCACTGTCCCCTTTGCTATTTATACTGACTCTGGAAGTCTTAGCCAGAAATATTCGACAAGATGAAGTAATAAAAGGAATGGAAATTAAAGAGAAATATAAGCTACAGGCGTTTGCAGATGACTTGGTCTTTATATTAGAAGACCCATTAGAAACTGGACCGAAGTTAATCAGAAAGATAGAAGAATATGGGGAAGTTGCAGGATTGAAAATAAATAAAGACAAGAGAAAGATTTTAGTTATAAAAATCTCACAGATACACAAAAAAGAGTGTTGATGGAAAGAATCAATATACAGATAGTTAAAAAAGTGAAGTACCTAGGAATACAATTAACAGCAAAATGTGTAACAATTAAAGAGGACAATTATATGAAACTGATGCGACAAATTAAACTAGATTTGGAGAAATGGAAAGATCTGCAACTGTCATTAACAGGAAGAATAGCTACTATAAAAATGAATATTTTACCAAGACTATTATATTTATTCCAAACAATTCCAATAAAATTGGGGAAAAATATTTTGAAGAACTAAATAAAATAATATTAAGATATAGGCTAGGGAAAAAAGCAAGAATAGGTTTGAAAATGTTGCAAGACTCCAAAAAAAAGAGGGGTCTTTCGGCTGCCAGATTGGGAGAATCTAACAGAAGTTAGAAATGCAGGGACATAAAAAGGATAAATGTTAAAACGGAAATTTGATAGAATAGACAAAATATTATTGTTATCATAGTATCAATGTTATTGTGATGAATGTTATTGTAAACATTTTGATTATGATTGCCTAAAAACAACTGTACCCAGACAACACACTGTTTGATTGAAATGGAATTTTTATATGTTATTCAAATAAAGTAAATAAAACATGGGGGGGGGGAGAACATAAAGTAGAAGCAATCACATTTGCTACTCTGCAGTGCCTTAGAAGAATGTCAGGATGCAAAATCCACTCTATAGACAACAGGCAGAGGCTGGAGGCCGAGATCTCTACAGCCCATTTTCCTAAGGTGACCAGATTTTAACATTGGTAAAGAGGGACATTGTGGGCGTGGCTTATTTTGTGGGCGTGGCTAGCTGGTCATGTGACTGGGTGGGCGTGGCTAGCTGGTCATGTGACCGGGTGGCCATGGCTATGTGTATAGGGTAAGGTGAACAGATTTTAACATTGGTAAGAGGGACACCATTGTGGGCGTGGCTTATTGTGTGGGCGTGGCTTGGAGGCCATGTGACTGGGTGGGCGTGGCTAGCTGGTCATGTGACCGGGTGGCCATGGCTATGTGTATAGGGACTACTCAGAGGGCTGGAAAGTCATTTCTGACAGGTCCTCACACTTTTGACTGGTCCTCACACTTATGACCATCCTCACATTTATGCCCGTGCAGCATTCTTAACAACCATGTCACTCATTTCACAACTGCTTCTCTTCACCATGGTGACAAGATAGGGCAAAAACGTAAAATGTGAGGACAGTCGTAAGTTCGAGGACTGGTCAAAAATGCGAGGACCAGTCAAAAATAACTTTTTCAGCCCTCTGAGTAGTCCATATGCACAAAAGGACTAACCAGAGGGCTGAAAAAAGTCATTTCTGACAGGTCCTCGCACTTTTGACTGGTCCTCACACTTATGACCATCCTCACATTTATGCCCGTGCAGCATTCTTAACAACCATGTCACTCATTTCACAACTGCTTCTCTTCACCATGGTGACAAGATAGGGCAAAAACGTAAAATGTGAGGACAGTCGTACGTTCGAGGACTGGTCAAAAATGCGAGGACCAGTCAAAAATAACTTTTTCAGCCCTCTGAGTAGTCCATATGCACAAAAGGACTAACCAGAGGGCTGAAAAAAGTCATTTCTGACAGGTCCTCGCACTTTTGACTGGTCCTCACACTTATGACCATCCTCATATTTATGCCCATGCAGCATTCTTAACAACCATGTCACTCATTTCACAACTGCTTCTCTTCACCATGGTGATAAGATAGGGAAAAAAACCTAAAATGTGAAGACAGTCGTAAGTTCGAGGACTGGTCAAAAGTGCGAGGACCAGTCAAAAATAACTTTTTCAGCCCTCTGAGTAGTCCATATGCACAAAAGGACTAACCAGAGGGCTGAAAAAAGTCATTTCTGACAGGTCCTCGCACTTTTGACTGGTCCTCACACTTATGACCATCCTCACATTTATGCCCGTGCAGCATTCTTAACAACCATGTCACTCATTTCACAACTGCTTCTCTTCACCATGGTGATAAGATAGGGAAAAAAACGTAAAATGTGAAGACAGTCGTAAGTTCGAGGACTGGTCAAAAGTGCGAGGACCAGTCAAAAATAACTTTTTCAGCCCTCTGAGTAGTCCATATGCACAAAAGGACTAACCAGAGGGCTGAAAAAAGTCATTTCTGACAGGTCCTCGCACTTTTGACTGGTCCTCACACTTATGACCATCCTCATATTTATGCCCATGCAGCATTCTTAACAACCATGTCACTCATTTCACAACTGCTTCTCTTCACCATGATGACAAGATAGGGCAAAAATGTAAAATGTGAGGACAGTCGTAAGTTCGAGGACTGGTCAAAAGTGCGAGGACCAGTCAAAAATAACTTTTTCAGCCCTCTGAGTAGTCCATATGCATAAAAGGATACAGTAATTGAGAGGGATGAAGGAAGGGAAGGGAAATTAGAGTAGGAGTGACGGTTAAGAGAGGGAGGAAGAGAGGAGGAGAAGGAGAAAGGAAGAGGAAGTAGGGAGGAGAAGAAGGGGGGGGGGAAGAGAAAGTAAGAAGGAAAGAAAAGAGAGGTGGTAGGTTTGAGGAGAAAGATTGCTGTACAATAAAAAAAGATGAAAGGGAAGAAAGCCAACCCCAAACAAATATAAAGATATTAAGATAAAGAATGAATTGTTAAACTTTAAAGAATAAAAGAGAACAAATATGAATAAATAGCAATAATTAGAAACACACATACATACAATGTATTTTCTTTGAACAGAATATTTGGCTGGTTCACAAATTTAAACAGTGTTTAGTCATTTCAATTAAATTTACAATTTCTATATTTCCTTTTTGCCATATTTATTCCTCATCTATTTTTTTAAAAAAACAATATTACCCTTCATCCTCATCTCTAATCTTAATCAAATTCAATTTTTCCCTTCTATTCTATTTTATACCCCTTCCCATTGTCATCTATTTTTATATCCATCCTCACATTGGTTAATTATGTAATTATGTAATACAGTTGTTTAATACAAATTCAACATTTTAATATAAATCAATTAGTTATATAACTATCTTTTTTGTATATTAATCAATATGAACATGAATATTCCAATTATTTCCATGCAATCCAATTTCTTACAAATCAATTAATTATACTTACCAATAATAATAAACCAAATAATTTCCCCCATATATTCCTCCAAACCACAACTTAACCATTTCTGCTTTCAACACAGTATACAATTAATAATATCTCAATTATTACAATTCCCTAGTTAAAAAGAGCTTTTTTTTCTTTTGTGTTTTAAAATCTTGAACTCTCCTCTTTTGCCCTAAATAATTTTCCATTGTTTGCACTTACCTTTTTTGGTGAGGAAAAGGAAAATAAATCTGCTGCCTAATTTTCCAACGTTGCAAGCAAACCGCAAAGCCAACAGCCTGTTTTACTTTCATTTTCGTTTTGAGCTTGGTTTGCACAAAGAGGAAAAAAAAACTGAGCAATTTAGAAAGAGCAGAGCCCTGTGCAAATCAGCTGAGAGGGGGAAGCCGAGCTAATTAACGTAGGGCGGCCCTTTGAAGCCCCGCGGCAAGAGTTTAAACAGGTTTTTTCCCTCTAGCCATCAGCGGGGATTCAGGAGGCAGCCGGGAACCAGGAGGCAGAATGAAAAATCGGGACTTTTTTAAAACGCCGCGGGACGCGGGACAAATTGCTCAAAAGCGGGACTGTCCCGCCAAAAGCGGGACGTCTGGTCACCTTACATTTTCCATCAGAGTAGATGCTATACAGCTGTAAAGCTAGTGCTGCTGGTGCTGGGGGAGCAAAGCATAGTGAGGAAAGCAAAACCAGCAGGAAAGCAAAACCAGCAGGAAAGCAAAGCCAGTGTCCTTCCCTACCCTGACTTCATAAGCTTGGGATATCTCTGAAAGGTAAGTGATTGAACAGTGACCAGGAGGAGTGTGTGGAACACACTGGGGTGACAAAGCAGGCCCAGTGCCTCTGAGGACCTGATGGGGCAGGATGGGGGGAAAATAAGTGAGTGGGTGTGCTGCAGCATCTCTGTGTTCGGTTGTAAGGGCGAATTACCATGGGGGCACTGCAGGTGTAATGGTGAAATGGGTTCATATGTAGCTTTGGGGGGGGTGAGTATTGTAACGTCAAACAGTTATTGGATGGCCTGTCATACCTCAAAGACTGCCTGTAGTCTGCATTCTCTGCCTTGACCAAAAATGCTTGCTAGGGTTCAAGTCAGAATCCCAATGTGGATATGCCTGAGACAGAGTATGGAATCTTTCACATACAAATTGTGCTCTAATATGAATCTACAGCTCTAAAAAACAGTTCTGGCACTCCTTTCCTCAAGCTTATCTGGTCACATCAGTGGTGGTATTCAGCCGGTTCTATCCAGTTCGGGCGAACCGGTAGCAGCGGCTGTGGGAGGCTCTGCCCACCCACCCGTACGTCATCACGTCCCATTTTTGACACTCTGCGCATGTGCACACTCACATTTGCGAACCGGTAGCGAAGGTAAGTGAATACCACCCCTGGGTCACATAACATATTGGTATTAGGAAAAATAACTTACAGGAGGAGAAGAAATTCCATTTTCTGTTCTGGCCCCCAGAGGACATTCTAAATCCTCTGGAATTCATAAAAGCAGTAAAATCCTATGGAAGTCTTCCCAGTTAGACTGAGAGTCACTTGTAATACTGGTAGCTTTTTTTCTCATATATATAGTTTTTATTAGTTTATAATATGACATACAAAGTGAATACAAAAGTAAATATTAGGGAAATTAGGGAAGGGAAAAGAGAAGTGGATATTGGGGGAAAGCAAGGGGAAAAGAAAAAAAGGCATTGACTTCTGACTCCTTTGGAGCAGTAAAATAAGGCCTCTACCATCTACCCTCAACTTTTTGCTTTTTCATAATATAAACAATTATATAGCCATTTCTATAACAACAAATCTATCTAATGGGTAAAACCCAAAATCAAAGTTTCATTTTTTTCCACCTCAAGCACAAAGTCCAGAAGCGGTTTCCAAGTAGAAATAAAGGTATTTGTGTTTTTTTCTTTAATCAAAGTCAATTTAGCCATCTCTGGTAACTCCATCAATTTTTGCAGCCAGTCATCCATTGTGGGGATTGAAGCGTCCTTCCATTTCTATGCATAAAGTAGTCTTGCTGCCGTCGGCGTCAACATATATAACATCAGAGTTCCGTCCACCCCCACCCCCAACCCCCATCTTTTTCCATTAAACCCAAAAGAAAAGTCTCTGGTTTTCTTTCTATATTCACTTTAAGAATTTTCTGTATTAAGATATGAATCCTATTCCAATATTTCTTTGCTTTATCACACATCCACCATAAATGATAAAAAGTCCTTTCTTTACATTTACATTTCCAACATTCGTTTGAAGTGCCTTTATACATTCTTGACAATTTATCTGGAGTTAAATACCAACGATACATCATTTTATAGAAATTTTCTTTTAAATTATAGTTTAATGTAAACTTTAAACCTTTATTCCACATATTCTCCCACTGTTCAAGCATTACATTATATCCAAAATTCCTTGCCCACTGACTCATACAATGCTTTACTTGTTCATTTTCCAGATTTAAATTCAATAACACTTTATAGACTTCAGCAATAATATGTTCATCACTACCACACTACCAAAGTTTTAACAAAGTTAAACCCATGATTCTTTTAATCTAATTTAAATCTTTCAGTTGTAAATATGTAAACCAATGACAAACATGAACTTCGCGAGATCTTTTTCTTTCGTGAGAAGTTGGAATTGATTGAGTAAATTTTTCTTTTAGTCTCACAAACTTTTGTTTCCCTGCAAACGACGGTGGGAAATGCGACAGAGAAATGTGATGGAGCTGAGTTGGGGCGATGGTGTGAGTGCCCACAGAGAGGGATTTGTGTGCCACCTCTGGCACGCGTGCCATATGTTTGCCACCACGGATTTAAAGAAACTTACTGTTGATATAACTTGTTTTCAAGAAACACATAATAGGAAACAAGATAAATATTTAATAAATAAAAGATATGGGGAGCAATTTAAATCTGCTGGTGTAAAAAAAAATAATGGAGTTGTTCTATATATAAAACCCCAATTTAAACCTAAGTTACTTTTTATCAGATGAACATGGTAGATTTGTAGCAGTGGAAATTGTACTTAACGGAATAAAAGAGTCGTTGGACTTACCTGAACGTTTTTTCTATGTGCGCTGCAGGTTAGTCCAAGTATGGGTATTCAAAGCATCTGATTGGCCAGAGACTGAGTTGGAAAATCTTTGGCCATGCCTGTTCCTGCCGGCCAAGCCTCAGTTTTTTCAATGAAGAGATGGTACTGGAGAGAGCGTAGCCAACTCAATGAAAACGACCACTCCTGGACCCCAGAACATAGCAGAACCAGGGTGGGATTGGACTCACCTGCAGCGCACATAGAAATAACGTTCAGGAGGAGGACTTCCGGTTGGCGCCGCGGGGACACAGACGGGGAAATGGCGAGCTCCGCTGAGCCCTGCCAAATCCCCTCTGCTAAGCTGCCGCCGATAGGTCTGCGGACCTCCCCTGTCTTGTAGGGACAGGGGGACAAGAAGGATCACCTTGGGCGGCCGAGAGGAACGGGCAGGTTCCTCGGGGCCGGAGGCTTCTCCTTCACGTCGGCGGCAGTAGAACGGCAGCCATGGCGGCTGCCCTGAAACTGCGGCAACCGGGAACAAGGATTGTGCTGGAGGAAGAAGATGAAGAAAGAGCAAAAATCAAGAAGCCGGGTGAGTGACACCAACCCAGGCAACGTACCTATTTGGAATTATTGGAAAATAAGACCCCAAAATTAAAAGCAGCTACTGGACTGAGGGGCTTAAAGATTGAAAAGAAAAAAAAAATGAGTAAAAGACCCAAATTGAATTTTGTTGCAGTAAACTTAAACTGGATGATTTGGTATTAATAAATTTCTGAAATTTGACTGTGCCTTTAACTGGAGTGGAGAGGAGAAATGGATATTATTGAGAATTAATGCCTCTAAAAGAAAATGAAGCTAATGAAGATAGACAGATGGATGGCTACAAAATAGCCATGGAGTCTGCAGTGATTAAGCAGGGAAGTGGATTGAAGAGATTTCCCTTTCTGGGTGGAAAAGAAACATGTTAATTGGGTTTTTACCTTGGATTACTTGAAATTAATATTGGATATAAGGATTTTGGAGATTCCTACTCTGTCCTAGATGATTTTAAGAAAGAAGAAAGAAGATAGAAAGAACATTTTGGATTTTAACAATGGAGACTGACAAAACTAGGTGTGGCGTAGTTAACAAAGACAGTAAGCTGATGCACTACGCTTGGAACAGACATTTTAAAAGTTTTAAAGGGACATACAGAAATTCTTTACTTTGAACTGATGAACCCTGAAATAGAGCACTTTGGACAGAGAGGAAAAGGAAGAAAAGGAAGAATTAAAGTGGATAAATTTAAATGTGACTAACTGAAATGTAAAGTTTAAAAGCCTAGGTATATATGATTTTTGGATAAAAACAGGAAGGGTTGTGAAATAATAAAAATAGAAAATAAGAGGTGGCTACTAAAATAGTGGATGATATCAAGGGGATAAAAATAATAAAGAAGAATATATTTTGAGGCAGGAAAATTTTAAGAAAATGTACTGTTTGATGTAGTACGTTTTAATTTTAATTTGCAAACAAATGTTAAACTGATGAATAAGGATTGATTGAACAAAATACAAGATACACAGATACTAGGGATTAGTCTTGAATTAAGGTAATACAAGTTGGAAATGATGACCATTATGAAATATACTGAGATTTAAATTGAAAGAGCAGGATAGAAAAATGATATAAAACAGATAATTATATTACAGTTAAAATGTGTGGGATGGATACCAACTAGATAAGAGTTTGAGACTCGGTGGAAATATGTTGGAAATTAATTTAAAATGCTGGAAACAGCCAAACAAATAGGAGGAGAGTTGGAGGAGACTATGCTGGTAATCAGCCAAACAATGGAGGGAGTTAAGGAGGAGACTATGCTGGAAATCAGCCCACAAAATGCTGGAAACAGTCAAACAAATAGGAGGAGAGTTGGAGGAGATTGAGGAACTATTCTGAAATCAACTAAATAGTTGGTGTTTTGGAGGGGATCAAGCTGAGAATTAATTAAACAGTACAAGCTGGAAGATAGTTAAATATTAGAGGGAGATATAGTGGAAAATATATTAGAAATTGGAGTAAATAAAATATGCCTTTGTGAGAAATCTGTGTAATATGTAAACTGGGAGAAAAAAAAACTAAGGTAAACTGATTTGAGGATAAGGGTCAAAGGATTAAAATTAGACAAAATGTTGTTTTATAAAATATAATAAAAATGGAGTGGTATTGAATTGAAACTAAGAATAAATGGTGATAAAATTGTAAGGTAAACACTTAACAAGAGGTTAGAATACTGTAAAAAATATTTTGATATGACTTGTATAAGATATAAGGTAAAGAAGAATAAAGATATGTTTAGAATTGTTATGCAGATGTAAAAATGAGTGAAAGTGAATTTGAAACTAATTTTGGATAGATATAATGGATTTATATAGATGAAAATGTTAAATTTGAGGTAAAATTGGTTTTTTCTTAAGTTTTGAATTTCTTTTTTATCTTTTTTTTTTGTTTATTTATAAAAGATGTAATGGAAATTGTGAATTGAGCTCGTGAAAGGAATGTAAGCGTGGTAACCATCTATGACCGGATTGAGATTTTTGCTCTTGAAAGTTATGTTTTTATGTTTAAATTTGAAAAAATAAATAAAAAATATTTACAAAAAAAAGAAAGAAAGAAAGAAAGAACGTTCAGGTAAGTCCAACGTCTCTTCTCCTGTGTGCTGCTTGGTGAGTCCAAGCATGGGATATACCCAAGCTAAACCCTTGATGGGCGGGAAACAGATTGGTCCAGGGTCCCCTCGGCCGGAAGAACCCGTTGCAACACTCATCTCCCAAACTCCGCCTCCGCCGATGCAAACATGTCACATTTATAATTCTTGACAAAAGGCGAAGGGGTAGCCCATCCGCTCTGCAAATCTCCAAATTGAGGCTTGCGTAGCCCAGGCTGCCGTGGTGGCTGCGCTCCTAGTCAAGTGCGCCATGATGTGGCCCGGGGTGGACCTGGCCTGATATTCATAGGCCAACGCAATGTAAGCTTGCAGCCAGCAGCCAATTGTAGATGGCGAGACTTTCTTGCCCATAGCCCTGAGCTGAAAAGAAACAAAGAGAAACTCCATCTGCCAGAGCCCAGCCGTACGTTTAATGTACTTACGGAGAGACGTCCAAAGTATGCCAGCGCCGTTCCCGCGGATGCCTGGGGAACGGACAAAAAAATCCAGCAAAATGACTTCTTGCGCCCTGTGGAAGCAGGTGCTAATTTTGGGAACAAATGTTGGATCCAATCGTAGTACAACCCGATCTGGATGAAACACACATAAATCCTGTTGGACTGACAGGGCAGCCAGCTCCGATATTCTGCGCGCTGATGTGATTGCCACAAAAAGGCAACTTTGAAGGTTAAAAGTCTGATGCTGGTGGACCCCAATGGCTCAAACGATGGGTCTGTGATCACCTGTAAAACCACGGAAAGGTCCCAAGTCGGGTAACGATAAACAGCAGGTGGGAACAAATTGGAGACTCCCCACAAAAAACTACACACCCCAGGGTGTCGAGACAGTGGAGTTGGTCCATCTCCTCAACACCTGCAGAACAGAAATTGATGTGGGGATCAACTGTTCAGTATCACACCTGCGACAAAGGAAGCCCACGTGGTATCATAAATCCGGTTTGTTGACGCCCGTCGAGACACCAAAACCATCGAAATCACTTTTCCAGAAAGTGGTCTCTTTGCAGGAGCTCCTTTTCAAGTGCCAAACAGCCAATTGAAGCCACTGAGGGTCCAGGTGTTGCACTGCCCCTTGGCAGAGGGAGATCCTGTGAGGTGGAATTTTCCACGGGTGAGAGATTGACAGTGCCACTAGGTCCGCAAACCGACCAGTGAGGCGCCACGAAGATTACCTCCTCTTCCTCCTCCAAGAGTTTCCTGACTATCCTTGGTATGAGGGGAGTTGGAGGAAAGGTGTACAACAGACCTGGGGCCATGGACAGTGGAGGGCGTTGGTGTCCTCTGCAGTTGGTGTCCAAATCCGGGAGAAAAATCTTGGAAGTTGATGTTGTGGTCTGCCAGCAGCCTGCAGAGCTGGCAACGGAGTCAGACAGCGATGAGGCTGAGGAAGAACATGGGCCAGTCCTGGAGGCTGGGGAAGGCCCGGATGAGGGCTCTGCGTCAGAGGCAGAGATGGGGCCAGGGCCATCAGGGAGTGATGCACAGACTTCGGAGCCTCCAGAGGCTGACAGTAGAGAGGCAGAGGAACAGGAGGAGCCTGTTCCTAGTGCACGTATGAGAAGAGCTGCCAGAAGGCAGGAGCAGCTAAAGCAGAGAGGACGACTCGGGAGTAGGGCCAAGAGATAATTGGCCCCTCCCATAAGGCTTAAAAGACCAGCAACGGCTCTTGGCCTCTTTGCCGGAAAACAACCATTGAGAGATTTGCTTCGTGTTTGGCTGTATTTCTTTCTTGTCAGCATCTTCTGTTCCTGAACTGTTGCCAAGAAAAGCCTTTGGCAGTTTGCCTAATTATCCCAAGGTCAGAGATAAATTGAAGAATGGTGTTTTGAGGACTTTGCTTTCATTTAATTTGGAATACGCTGAGAATGAGTTAATTCTCAGCTGTTTTAATAAAATCGGTTTGTTTTTTGGAACTGTTTTGCATTTAATATTAACTACGTGGGCCTGGGTCACAACAGTTGAGTGTTCAATGGGGTTGCAAAGAAATCCATCGTTGGAGTTCTGAACCACTCCGTAATTTGGAGGAAAATGTCTGGATGAAGCCGCCATTCAGACTGATCGATGGTATTCTGCTCAGACAGTCCGCTTGAGCGTTAGATACGCTGGATATGTGCTCCACTCGCAGTGAGAGCAGGTGCTTTTCTGCCCACAGACATAATCCTGTCAGCTCTCGCATTAAAGCCCTGGAATGGGCACCGCCCTGTCAGTTCACATGAGCCTTGGCTATAATATTGTCCGTCAGTAATAGAACATGCTGACCCGCCAATGTGGTTTGGAAATGGCAGCGCGTCAAGTGCGCCACTCTCAGCTCCAGTCAATTGATATCATTGAGCAGCTCTGTCACTGCGTTATTTTATTTACCAGCTGAGCTTCTCATTTCTGGACTATCAGACTTTCCATACCTTGCCAAGAATTGTTATCAGAAGCTACTACGCATGTCCATCCACCCACATTCCTTCACACTCTTTCCTTTGTTCTCTTTCCAGCAAGGTCCGGCTGACATAGCCGGCCCGAATTACTTTCAAAAATGTAGCAATTAACTTTTCTTAGTTAGTGAGGTGTTTTATTTTCTTTATAACAAATAAATGAGTTTTATTAGAAACTCTTCCTCGCGTTTCTTTTCAGAATATTGCAACTTGGACTAAGCCACGATCCATCTCCTCTAAACTAGGGTAATTAGTCCCAGAGCCAAACATGGGATTAATAAATGCCCTGACAAGCTCCGCTTGAGACCACCGGCCGTGGGTCACTTGTGAGAGGAGGTGGCACCCCAGCTGAACAGACTGGCATCCGAAGTCAACACCAGGCAAGTAGGTTCCTTGAAGAGGCAGTCTTTTTCCATGGCCCCTGACGTCCACCAGGCCAGAGACTGGAGCACCCGGTTGGGCACCCTGACCTTGGCATTCAAATTGCTGCGCTCTGACTGCTGGCAGAGCAACAGAAGCCATTGCAGGGGTTGAGAATGGAATCGGGCCCAAGGGACGATAGACAGGCAGGAGATCATCTTTCCCAATAGGTGGGAAAGAAGCATCAACAGAACTGGTTTTAAGCTTTTGACCTGCGTCACCATGGCCCTTATGCTGGTTTTGTGCTCCTGAGAAAGGAAAACCTGAGATGTCAGAGTATTTATGACTGCCCCTAAGTGTGTGATCCTGGTAACTGGTGTCAGTTGGCTTGTCTCCCAGTTCACGGAGAATCCGTGGTCCTGGAGAGCTCGGATCGTAAACTGCAGGTCTTGTTGAGCCTGTTGCATGGAGGATGACTGAATTAAAATGTTGTCTAAATAACACTGCCGCCTCATGGGTGTCACCCTCAGATGAGCTGCTACAACATCCAGTAACTTGGTAAATGTTCTTGGGGCCGAGGAAATGAATTGAATGAATCTGCGAGGGGAATTGGAACAAAACTCTAAAGTGAGCCCGAGCCTCACTGTTTGTAATGGCCAAGCATCTGTAGCGGTCTCCTGCCACTGACTGGCAAAACTGCTTAAACGGCCGCCGATGGGAATCCCAGAAAAAGGATCACTTGCTATGGCGATAAGGCCGGATGCTGGCACCTCGAAAGGGTCATCTAGATTGAGGCTGTCTAGCCCTGTCCCTAAAGGCAGATCTATCATGTTATATATCCATGCCCTGGGAATAGGGTCTTTGGTAAGGCGGAAAAGCAAACCCCATATTCTGACTCCAAAAGGGCTGCCTTCTATAGAAAGGGGTAAATCTTCTTTCCACCCTTCTGTAAACATAGGGAAGGAATTTCCTTTTATCCTTACCTTCCACTAGGATAGGGTCAAGGACTTCCCCAAAAGGTTACCTCCTTTCAATGGAGCAGAAGCCATCCGCCACTTTGACTTCATATCAGCTTGCCATTGGCGAAGCTATAAAAGCCTTCAGAAGGTGACATTGGATGCCAGTGCCCTTGAAGCAAATTTGGCCACGTTTAAAGTTGCATCTGCTGAGAACTCAGCTGCGGCGATCAATTTACAGATATCCTGATGAAGTCTGGTATCCTCAGGGCCTACTGTAGCCTGCAGTTGACACAGCCAAATTAGTGATGTTCTAGTAAAAAAGGATGCAGCCATGGCTGATCTAATAGCCCAGGCTGCTGCTTGATGGGTCTTACGAGCTGAAAGCTCTGCTTTCCTGTCCTCGGCCTTAAGGCCTTCAGCCGTGTCAGAAGGAATAAGTGCCGCCAAAGCCAAGTTGGCCAAGGGAGCCTCAACTGATGGAACCTTCAAAAGATCCTCCAATTCCTGTTCTGCAGTGTACATCCTTCTATCCATTCCACTAGGAGCTGGAATGGCCCCTGGTTGGTTCCACTGCCTGTGAATTACATCCAGAAAAAAATTAGGGGATGCAATCACCTCCTGCATTGTCACTGGTTCTGTAAATAAACAGATTCAAGGGTCCCAAGGCTCTGAAGGATCCCCCGCTACATCACCTGTGACTTCCATATTTGCTGTATTTTTTGCTTTTATCAGCAAGGGCTGGAACAAGTTAGGTCTGAATAGCCCTGAATAAGTTGGTTTGTCCTGGGAGGCTCCTTCCTCCTCTGACACCCCCCCAACGAAACCTTGCTATGCAGGGAAGGAAGTGGGGAAGGAGGTTCCTGAACAAGCCCAACTTCAGAATGTAACTGTGGAAGAGGCGTTGTTAAATGAGAAGATCTTAATGACAATGGAGCTGTAATGCCCCTTTGTTGAAGGGCATCAATGCCTTGTGAAATAGTTTGTGCAATCAGAGTAGATAACTCCCGAGACAAACCAGGATTCAAGCCTTGGTCAGGGCGCAGCCCTGCTGCTGTAGGCATAAAGGTGGCTGATGGAGCTGAAGGCCTACAAACGGGGCCAATACACCCTCCAGAATTGTCCACACGGGGAAGGGAGACAAAATCCCCCCCAAGTGGTGCAGTATTAAGGCTTTGCAATGCTATATTCGCATTAGGAGACCAATTTAGCTGGTCCTGCTGAAGGACCAAAGGGAAAAAAAATTGCTCTTTGGAGGTAGTAGCCACATTGCTGGATATTGAGGCTGGTAGAGCTCCAGCTGCCTCTGCTCACTGTTGAGCCTTTGAAAACTGCTTCTCCAAAGCCCTTTGCCCCCTTGGGCATCCTTCTCAGCTGCAGCAGATGTAGATCTAGAGGACTGAGACTTAGATCTGGTAACAGGCATTTTAGAAGCAGATCTAGTGCCTCTAGAATCAGAAGCCTCTGATCTCCTTAAGGGGGAAGAATTGGCTGAGTCACCATTGCGTGAGCCAGAACGCTCCACCATTTTTTCTTGTTGCTGCAATCTGGAGACTGCTAATAACAATATAATAATTCCAATCCTGGGATCACACTCCCACTTTGAGATGCTGTCCTCCAAGGGAATAAAGTTCCAAGACTCAGCAGAGAAAAATTGCCCTCAAAACCAGCAAAACAGTTTGAAAATGGGCAAGTAAGGCTTCGCAGCAGCTGCCTAGTCAATTTGGCACGAAACCGACAATACGGTTTCTCTGTGCCTTCTTTCAAATCACCAAAGCCGTCTGCACGCATGAGACCGACAACACGGTCACAGAACGTGACAATGCCTCCAAACAGCGTGGAACTGACAATACGGCTCCTCTGCGCTCTGACCGGCCGCCCCCACTCACAATAGACCAAAGCCTCGGTCTTTCTGTGGTCCTGCGGTGCTTCCGATTGGGGCGGCCTGCTGGAAATAGCCGATCATTGTTTCCGTTAAGAAATAAGCTCTGGCGGTGAGATCACCTTCGCCTGGCCGCCTGCACCGCCTACACCAAGGTGCGCTCTCCGCGGCTCCCCAGCAAGCTCCAAAATGAATTGCCAACAATCCAATATTTAATTGTAATATTTCTGGTAATTATTGTAATTTTTCCACTCAGAACAACTCAGCTATGTCTCTCTAGGCTGACTGAGTTGAAAAAACCGAGGCTCGGCCAGCAGGAAGAGGCGTGGCCAAAGATTTTCCAACTCAGTCTCTAGCCAATCAGACGCTTTGAATACCCATGCTTGGACTCACCAAGCAGCGCAAAGGAGAATCAATAGTAGTTGGACTTTATGTGTCAAATATATATATTAATATTCCATGTTATAGCAATAGCACTTAGACTTTTATACCACTTTACAGTGCTTTACAGCCCTCTCTAAGCAGTTTACATAGTCAGCATATTGCCCCCAACAATTTGGGTCCTCATTTTACCCACCTCGGAAGGATGGAAGGCTGAGTCAACCTTTGAGCCTGGTGAGATTTGAACTACCAAATTGCAGGCAGGCAGGCAGGCAGCAGAAGTAGCCTGCAGTACTGCACTCTAACCACTGCGCCACTGCGGCTCATTAAGTTATAAACTTAATCTTCATCCTTGGATAAAATAGTAAGTTCCTATATGGACACCTCAGCTACATCTTATTCTTCAGTATCAACTTTTTGAGGTTGATCAACTTCTAGTTTTTTGTCTGTATCTATTTCTTCAGCTGGGTCCGGAATTAGTTTATGTTTGATCAAGAAGTCCTTGGCTTTTTCTAGAGTTCAGTCTGAATCTTTGCTCTTGATAAGTGAATATCACTCCTTCAAGTTTGTCCCAGTGGAAGGGAATTTTTCTCTTCTTCAGAATATCAATGAGGAAGGAATAAGCTTTCCTTTTTCTCAAAATCCTGACATTCTTAGTTTAGATTTGACGTGGCAATCCAAAACATGATCTCTCATTGTTCTTCTTACAAAATGGACTAAGACATTCCTTGGTAGTTTTCTCATATTAGCAAATCTGGAATTTACTCTATAAATTTTGTGTATTTCGAGGTCGAGGGTCTTTTCTTCCCAATTAATGAACCAGGCCAAGGCTTTAATCATCCTTGATCTAATATCCTCTCCAGACAGTTCAGGTACTGCTCAAAATCTTAATTGGAGTTGTTTAAGCTGTAATTCCAAAAGAGCCCTTTCATCCAAATCAGCTTCATACTGGACATCTCCAATTTATGCTCCATAAGATTCACTCTATCCTTTACCTGTTTAATATCTGCAGTCAAGTGGATTTTTTTTTTTTTAATATATGTTTTATTGGTACATTTTTTCATTTAAAACATAAAAAATTCCATGTCTATCTGAACAGTGTGTTGTCTCGGCATAATTAATTTTAAGTAAAGGTACAACAATAACCATAATCATACTAGTAATCTTAATAAAAATATCAATACTAATCATAAAATAGTAACACAATTAGTTTATCCATCTTGCAATATTTTCAGTACAGATTTTTATTATCTCATTGAATTCTTTTTAAATTCTAACCTCTGTTTTTGTTAGTTAACCATTGGTAAAATATATCCCATGTTAAAATGTATTCTGTTTCTTCCTTTTCTTTTACCTTAAGTGTCAATCTATCCAACTCAGCACATTCTAATATTTTTGTTATTACATTTTCATATGTCGGGACCTCATCATTTTTCCATTGTTGTGCAAACACTATTCTTGCTGCCGTTACTACATGCAGAATTAAATATGCATTCCCTTTATTATACTGTTCTGGTAGTATCCCCAGCAGAAATATTTCTGGTTTCAAATCTATGTCTTGTTTTATCATTTTTTCTAACCAAGTATGTATTTTAGTCCAGTATTTTTTTGCCTTTGAGCATGTCCGCCACATATGATAATATGAACCTGGTGTCTGATTACACTTCCAACATTTAGCTGATAAGTTTTCAAACATCTTAGCTAACCTCGCTGGTGGTAAATGCCATCTATAAAACATTTTGTATAGATTTTCCTTATAGGCCGTTGACATTGTTAATTTACAGTTTCTATCCCACAATTTCTGCCATTTATCTAATTCTATTGAGTGACCAAAGCTTTTAGCCCATCTTATCATTGTTTCTTTCACTTGCTCTTCTTCCATTTTAATACTCAATAAGCAGCTCTACATTTTTAAAATTAATTTTTCATCTGTCCCTTGTAATATCTGGTCTAGTTCTGTTGGTTCTTTATAGAAACCATGCATTCTTGCATCTTTCTCATATCTTGATTGCATTTGCATGTATGGCCACCATGCTAAATCGATCCCTTGATTAATCAGTTCTTGTTTAGATTTGAGTTCCCCTTTATCATTCAAAATGTCCTTATATCTTACAATTTTTTCCATATTAATCACAGTCGGATGAATCAGTGCCTCCATCGTGGACTGGTATTTTTATATAGTGTCTTTCTTTAATTTTCCCCCATACTAACAGTTGTGCATTTCTAACAAGGTGTCTTTGAAAATATCCATGTATTTTATTTTTCCCATACCATAAAAAAGCATGCCACCCCAGTTGGAGATCATGTCCCTCCAAAGTTAATAGTCTTTTATGTCTCAAATTTATCCATTCTTTCACCCAGACAAGTGCAGAAGCCTGGTAGTATAGCTCCCAGTCTGGCAACCCAATGCCCGCTTTCAGTTTAATATCTTGTAGCAGTTTCACTCTTATTCTTGCTTTTTTCCCTTGCCAAATATATTTTAGTATCATTTTGTTTAGTTGTTCAAAAAATTTTTTATAACTTTATCGGAATTGTTTGGAATAAAAATAACAGTCTCGGCAGAATGTTCATTTTTATTGTAGCTATCCTTCCTATCAACGATAGCTGCAGGTTTTTCCATTTCACCAAATCTACTTTAATTTGTTGTAACAGTTTCATACAATTATCTTCTTTTATAGTTGCACATCTTACTGTTAATTGAACTCCTAAGTATTTGACTTTCTTTTTATATATATATAAAAAAATTTTATTTTTCAATTTCAAGAATACAAACATTCCATCTTTCCTTAAGCAGTGTGTCGTCTGGGTACATGTATCTCTGTGCAACATCCTTCACCATTTGCAACATCATTCACATATTTTTTCTCTAAACTAAAAATTATAATATATTGAACAATTAAACATTGTAAAGCTCTTCATTTTCTTCTCAATGTCTTCTAGTAATAATACCATATTAACATTAAACATCATTATTCTCATCTTACGTGTACTAACAATTTTCATCTTATTTATATCTCTACCTTAATATATTTTCTATTATTCCTTAGTCTTCTTCATTTCCAAGCTCCTTTTTTATTCTCTAACCATTGATAAAATACTTCCCATATCATATAGTATTCAGTTTGTGTTTTCTCCTTAATTTCTAATGTTAATCTGTTCATTTATGCACATTCCAATATTTTCCTAATCACCTTCTCATCAATGGGAATCTCTTCACTTTTCCAATGTTGTGCAAATACAATTCTAGCTGCGGTTAATACATGAATAATTAAATATGTATTCTCTTTATTATAAATTTCAGGTAAAATCCCCAACAGAAATATTTCTGGTTTCAACTCAATATGTTGTTGTATCATCTCTTCCAACCATGTCTTAATTTTTATCCAATACTTCTTTGCTTCTCCACATGTCCACCACATATGATAGTAAGATCCAGGTATCTGGTGGCACTTCCAGCATTTAGCTGATTTATCTTTAAACACCTTTGCCAACCTCGCTGGTGCAAGATGCCATCTATAGAACATCTTATACAAATTCTCTTTATATGTAGTTGACATCGTTAATTTATACTTCCTGTCCCACAATTTCTGCCATTTATCTATTTTTATTGTATAACCAAAGTTTTTCGCCCATCCTATCATTGTCTCCTTTACTTGTTCCTCTTCCAACTAATGTAATGAAGCGGGCTCTGATAGATGACCACTGGATAACTTTCTATTCACTCTATTCTAAAAAGCAATGCATCCGGTTGGAAAAAGTACAAACTCAGCCAAAATCCTTTTGGTTCCTCTAGGAGGCCTCTAAGTTGTCACAAGAAAGGAACATTCTAATGACATACAGCGTAAAGGTTGGTTAGGTCAAGGGGATCCACATGAGTTAAAAGTTGTCTATCGTCAAAAGATGATTTGAATCTATGCTTCAGTAATCTACAAAAAGAATTATGACTGTTTGGCAAAGATACTCTGTAATCAGGAAATGTCAATTAAAAATGATAAATGTATATGACCATATGAATTGCTGAGTTAACAGAATCCTTTGTCTAGAAGGGTATAAAACCATTGTACCTAATTTCTGTCTTTGTTCAATGCTTCATGTACAGAGCCTTGAACCTATTGCGCAATATATAAATTTGTCTCTGATTAACCCAAAAGTTGTGTTTGTCTTATTAAATCCACAACATTTATGGCACCCTGCAGATGGGACTACAAGGCAGAGAACTTTTGTTCTACCAGACAGCCTGCCTCAGTGGGAATCGACGCCTCTCCAAGGAAAATCCACTGGCCGGCCATTAGGACTCCTTTGAAGTCCATGGAGATTCAGTGAGGAGGTGCCGTAAACCCGCTGACGAAGACAGGCCAGTCAAGAATCCTTGAAGGTTGATCAGACACAGAGACTCAACATAAATACATAAAAAAGAAAGAAAGAAAGAAAGAAAAAGGAAAAAGAAAACAGGTAAGTATAAATCAGAGAGTTAAAGTCTCTCTGTTTAGAGGTGCCTACTCTTTAAAGGGGTGGAAGAGTGGGGTTTGATCAACCCCCTGGGGGACCAGGTGGCATCCTGAAGTCTCTGGAATTAAGTATTTAAGTATTGGAATTAAGGAACTAAGTATTGTGTGTAATCTGATGTGTGGTAAGAGAAGAACTAATTGCAGTGTTATAAAATTTTCTGATAAACTGACATTCTTAAACAGCCAGAGAACTGTTGTTTACTGTTCTTCCCTCCCGGGGTTTAGCAGGCAGTAAAAAGGTTAAAGCCTGTCTAAATGGGAAAACAGATAATATGATTTGATCAATTTGGTGTGGTTTCTGTTAAATATATATGTATATATATGATAGTGTGTAAATTTGAATGGAATTGAATTGATTGTGATATGTGTGGCTGCCAGCAAAGTGAGATGATTTGTGCTTGAGGCTGTGGGAGATGTTTGAGATGATTGTAATGGTGGGATTTTTTTGTATGTGAAATTGGTTTAAACAAGGTCTGATTGCAGTACAAATATGAAAAGCCTGTGTGTTGATAAAGTGAGAAATTAGAGAAATACTAATGTTAGTATACAGGTGAAACTCGAAAAATTAGAATATCATGCAAAAGTTCATTTATTTCAGTAATGCAATTTAAAAGGTGAAACTAATATATGAGATAGACTCATTACATGCAAAGCGAGATAGTTCAAGCCTTGATTTGTCATAATTTTGATGATTATGGCTTACAGCTCATGAAAACCCCAAATTCACAATCTCAGAAAATTAGAATATTACATGAAATCAATAAAACAAGGATTGTACATAGAACAATATCGGACCTCTGAAAAGTATAAGCATGCATATGTACTCAGTACTTGGTTTGGGCCTCTTTTGCATCAATTACTGCCTCAATGCGGCGTGGCATGGATGCTATCAGCCTGTGGCACTGCTGAGGTGTTATGGAAGACCAGGATCCTTCAATAGCGGCCTTCAGCTCTTCTGCATTGTTCGATCTCATGTCTCTCATCTTTCTCTTGGCAATGCCCCATAGATTCTCTATGGGGTTCAGGTCAGGCGAGTTTGCTGGCCAATCAAGCACAGTAATCCCATGGTCATTGAACCAGGTTTTGGTACTTTTGGCAGTGTGGGCAGGTGCCAAGCCCTGCTGGAAAATGAAGTCAGCATCCCCATAAAGCTCGTCTGCGGAAGGAAGCATGAAGTGCTCCAAAATCTCCTGGTAGATGGCTGCATTGACCCTGGACTTAATGAAGCACAGTGGACCAACACCAGCATATGACATGGCTCCCCAAATCAACACAGACTGTGGAAACTTCACACTGGACTTCAAGCATCTTGCAGTGTGTGCCTCTCCATTCTTCCTCCAGACTCTGGGTCCTTGGTTTCCAAATGAGATGCAAAAGTTGCTCTCATCAGAAAAGAGGACTTTGGACCACTGAGCAACAGACCAGTTCTTTTTTTCTTTAGCCCAGGTAAGATGCTTCTGACGTTGTTTGTTGTTCAGGAGCGGCTTGACAAAGAATACGACATTTGAAGCCCATGTCCAGGATCCGTCTGTGTGTGGTGGCTCTTGATGCACTGACTCCAGCCTCTGTCCACTCCTTGTGAAAGTCCCCAACACTTTTGAATGGCCTTTTCCTGACAATCCTCTCCAGGCTGCAGTCATCCCTGCTGCTTGTGCACCTTTTTCTTCCACACTTTTCCCTTCCACATAACTTTCTATTAATGTGCTTTGATACAGCACTTTGAGAACATCCAACTTCTTTTGCAATTACCTTTTGAGGCTTTCCCTCCTTATGGAGGGTGTCAATGATGGTTTTCTGCACAACTGTCAGGTCAGCAGTCTTTCCCATGATTGTGATTCCTACTGAACCAGACTGAGAGACCATTTAAAGGCTCAGGAACCCTTTGCAGGTGTTATGGCTTAATTAGCTGATTAGAGTGGGACACTTTGAGCCTAGAATATTGAACCTTTTCACAATATTCTAATTTTCTGAGATTGTGAATTTGGGGTTTTCATGAGCTGTAAGCCATAATCATCAAAAGTATGACAAATCAAGGCTTGAACTATCTCGCTTTACATGTAATGAGTCTATCTCATATATTAGTTTCACCTTTTAAGTTGCATTACTGAAATATTTATTTATTTATTTATTTATTTATTAAATTTTTATACCGCCCCCTCTCCCGAAGGACTCGGGGCGGTGAACAGCCAAGATTAAAAACACACAATACAAATATTAAAATGCATTAAAACAGAATTAAATTATCTTAGGCTTCTCCAATTTAAAACCCCGTTACCCATAAAATTCACCAATTAAAAAATTTTAACCCAGCCCGGCTTGCTGAAACAGAAAAGTCTTCAGGGCCCGGCGGAAGGTCCGGAGATCCGGGATTAGTCGTATCCCTGGGGGCAGTTCATTCCAGAGGGTGGGTGCCCCCACAGAGAAGGCTCTTCCCCGGGGGGTCGCCAGCCGACATTGCCTGACAGACGGCACCCTGAGGAGACCCTCTCTGTGGGAGCGTGTTGGCCGGTGGGAGGTTATCGGAGGTAGAAGGTGGTCTCGTAAATAACTGGGTCCTAAGCCATGGAGCGCTTTGAAGATGAGAACCAACACCTTGAAGCGCACTCGGAAGACCACTGGAAGCCAATGCAGCTCGCGCAGGAGAGGTGTCACGTGGGAGCGCCATGCCGCCCCCATAAGTACCCGCGCGGCTGCATTCTGCACCAGTTGGAGCCTCCGAGTGCTCCTCAAGGGGAGCCCCATGTAGAGAGCATTACAGTAGTCAAGGCGGGAAGTAACGAGGGCATGAGTGACCGTGCATAGGGAGTCCCGATCCAGAAAGGGGCGCAACTGGCGTATCAGGCGAACCTGATAGAAAGCCCCCCTGGCCACGGCCGTCAAATGCTCTTCTAAGGACAGCCGTGCGTCCAGGAGGACACCCAAGTTACGCACCCTCTCCGTGGGGGCCAATGTCTCGCCCCCAATAGTCAGCGATGGCACCAGCTGACTATATCGGGACGCCGGCAGCCACAGCCACTCAGTCTTGGAGGGATTGAGTCGGAGCCTGTTCCGCCCCATCCAGACCCGCACCGCCTCCAGGCACCGGGACATCACTTCAAGGGCATCGTTGGGGTGGTCTGGGGTGGAGATGTACAGCTGGGTGTCATCAGCGTACAGATGGCACTGCACCCCAAAACCACGGATGATCTCGCCCAGCGGCTTCACATAAATGTTGAACAGGAGAGGCGAGAGGACCGACCCTTGTGGCACCCCACAAACCAAGTGCCTTGAGGTCGACCTCTGCCCTCCAGTCAACACAGACTGCGACCTGTCGGAGAGATAGGAGGAGAACCACCGTAAAACAGTGCCTCCCACTCCCAACCCCTCCAACCGGCGCAGCATGATACCATGGTCGATGGTATCAAAAGCCGCTGAGAGGTCTAATAGGACCAGAACAGAGGAGCAACCTCTGTCCCGAGCCCTCCAGAGATCATCAACCAACGCGACCAATGCCGTTTCCGTGCTGTACCCGGGCCTGAAGCCGGACTGGAACGGATCTAGATAGACGGTTTCCTCCAGGTACTGCGGGAGCTGTCGCGCAACCACACTCTCAACAACCTTCGCCAGGAAGCGAAGGTTGGAAACTGGACGATAGTTTGCTAAAACAGCTGGGTCCAGAGAGGGCTTCTTGAGGAGGGGCCTCACCACCGCCTCTTTCAAGGCAGAAGGCAAGAACCCCTCACTCAAGGAAGCATTTATAATCCTCTGGAGCCAGCCTCGTGTAACCTCCTGGGTAGCCAGCACCAACCAGGAGGGACACGGGTCCAATAAACATGTGGTTGCGTTCAACCTCCCCAGCATCCTGTCCACGTCCTCGGGAGTCACAGGGTCAAACTCATCCCAGATAACCGTCTCAAGACAGACCTCGGACAACCCGCCTGTACCTACCCAGTCGGAGTCCAAGCCTTCCCGAATTTGAGCGACTTTATCGTGCAGATAATGCGCAAAATCCTCAGCACGACCTTGCAAGGGGTCTTCCCGCGCTCCCAGATGGAGAAGGGAGCGAGTCACCCTAAACAAGGCAGCTGGGCGATTTTCTGCCGACGCGATAAGAGCGGAAAAGTAATTACACTTCGCCGCCTTTATCGCCACTAAGTAGGTCTTGATATAAGACCTCACTAGTGTACGGTCAGATTCGGAGCGACTGGCCCTCCAACTACTCTCTAGGCGTCTTTTCCGGCGTTTCATCCCCCTCAGCTCCTCGGAGAACCAAGGAGCTGGGCAGATTCGGCGCCGGGTCAGAGGCCGCAAAGGCACGACCCGATCTAAAGCACCAGCGGCCGCCCTATCCCAGGCGGCCACCAGGTCCTCAGTCGAGTCGCGTGCCAGAGTCTCAGGAAATGGCCCAAGCTCCATTCGGAACCTATCAGGATCCATCAGGCGCCTGGGGCGGAACCACCTAATTGGTTCTGCCTCCCTGCGGTGGGGCATAGCGGTCAGGAAGTCAAGTCTAAGGAGAGAATGGTCTGACCATGACAAGGGTTCAATAACTATATCCCCTGTATCTAAGCCATTCAACCACTGACCAGAGACGAAAACCAAGTCCAGCGTGTTTCCTCCTATGTGAGTGGGGCCCTGAATTAACTGGGTCAGGTCCATGGCCGTCATGGAAGCCATGAACTCCCGAGCCACCTCAGATGCTTCACCGATGGACGGCAGGTTGAAATCCCCCATGACTAAAAGCCTGGGGGTATCAACCACCACCCCGGCTATAACATTGAGGAGCTCGGGCAGGGCCGCTGCCACGCAGCAAGGAGCCAGGTACGTAACCAGCAGGCCCATCTGCCTCCCATGGCCCCACTTCACAAGGAGAGACTCACAACCGGCTATCTGAGGTACAGTGGTACAGTTCCTCATAAATGAACTTTTGCACGATATTCTAATTTTTTGAGTTTTACCTGTAGTAATAATACTGTGTTGCTTTGTTGTAAGAATGATGAATGGAAGAGAGAAGCGAGGCTTGGTTACGTGCTGTAAAACTTTTTTTTCCTCTTCCCCCCCCCTTTTTTTCCTTTGTAGGAGAAAAACAGTTCCTTTTAACTTTTTTCCTTTCTCTCACCCCCTCCTTTTTTCCTGGGAGGTGAGAGGCACAAGAGGGGGGGCTATGAGTCTTTGTTCTTTTAACAATTTTTTTTTCTCTCAGAGAACCAGCTAGAGAAAGGAGGGGGAAGTGGGTGATCGGCTAATGCTGTTTGCTGCTGGTCTCTTTAATTTGCATATGAAAGCTTTTCTGCTCTGAATACAATTTTGATTTTATCTTTTCTGGAAATTTTTGGAGGTTTAAAAACGCTTCATTAAACCTGTACTCAGAATCCTGTTGTTTCGCCAGGCTGGGTTAGCAACATAATTTTAAATCGGATGTTTTAAATTTCTGGGGTTTTAAATTGAGCCGAATCCATTTAATATTTTTAATTATTTTAAATTGGTGTTTGTCTTGTTTTTTTTTAAACAAAATAGGCTGTACACTGCCTTGAGTCCTTCGGGAGAAGGGTGGTATAGAAATAAAATTATTTTTATTCTTATTTTTATTCTATCTCAAAGAAATGATTTTGAAAGATTTTTTTAATCTGACTTGCATTTTACTAAAGGCAGAGAATTGAGGCTAAAGTTTTGTTTGTTTGTCAGCAGCATAAGCTGCTGCCTTTTTGGGAATTGTCACAGAGATGAGTTGGAAATTGCGATGTGTGGTGGGAGAGATTCAGTGGCATTTTTGTCTAGGGTGTTGGATTCTGCCTCGAGAGTATGCTTGTTTTTGTTCACTTCAGTTTGCGGGGAGATTAAATAATTGGTGCTGAGGAGCTCATTTGTTTATAGAAAGGATATACGGTAGTTGACGGGTGAGAGGAAGTTTTAAGGGAAGTCAGAAAGTTGCCTTTAAGTTGGTCTACACAGACTTGTGCTGACAGCGGTAAGAGAATTGTATAAGAAGGAGTTAGAGAAAGTAGAATTGATGGAAAGGAGAGGTATGTGATTTGTTTTTGGAAGGTTATGGATGTTGTATAACCTTTGGACGGGGAAGGAAGAAAGGAATGTGAGAGTGGAACCAAGTGATAATGGGAAGAAGTGGTGATATGGGCAGGGAAGACAGCGTTAAAGATTGCCCGATCCAAAGAAGAGAAGTGGTGTTTTTTCGTTGACAGAGATCAGATTAAGTGAACAAAGCATTTGAATACACTTAATCAGTGAAGGGAGTGTTGGAAGATTTGAGAAGCTCAATATTAAAAGCACAAGACAATTCCCCTAAAGAAAATAAGCAGAAACTCAGGCAGAGTTCAGCCCCCACCTTTACCAATGGGCCATTAAGAAGCTGAGATGCCACCTTATTTCCACAACAAAAGGAAGAATAAAAGATGTGTTTGTTTCTTGCTTGCCTTACTAGGAACAATAAAACTGATTCCAGGAGTTTTGAATTCAGGAAGGGAAAGCTCTGCCTTTCAGCAATCTTTAAAGGGAAAGACTTTTTTTCCCCGACAGGAGTAGTGAAAAAAAAAAAAATCACTCCTGATAGAAAGGAGGGGTGGCATCTCCGCCTCCATCTGTAAACAAGCAAGAATTAAGACAATTCTATGCAAAATTAATTGAATCTGGACCTTGGAGTTTGAAATGGGAGGGACATGAAAGAGGAAGCCTTGAAAATTTGAAACAGGCTTTAACCAGGGCTCCTGTATTGGGTTTGCCAAATTTGGAAAAGCCATTCGGTCTCTTTGTACACACACACACACACACACACACACACACACACACACAAATTGAATTGCACGAGGGGTGTTGGCTCAGAAAGTAGGAAATTGACCTTTGGGGAGCCCTCATTGTAAGCACCCCACATCAAGTCAGAACTATCCTTCAGTGGTGGTTATCTGATTCAAGATTCTAAACAAAAATGAAACAATTTTAATGCAGCAGACAGATTTGATTTTACCTACAGTTCACAATTTGAATCAAGCACAGTTCTTAACCAACACCAGATCAATGGATCACCTTGGATGAGAACATTATGGTGTTGAAATAATTGGTTTACATACAAAAACGAGACCTGATTTGGAAGGACACCCCCTGGAGACAAATTGCCTGAAAATTGGTCTGCTCAAACCTTTGAATTGTATTCATTAAATTAAGCTCTATGGACAGGGAGCCTGGATAGCTCAGTAGACAAATGCATTGTAATTTAACACCAGCTGTCTGCAATTACTGTAAATTCGAATCTCACCAGGCTCAAGGTTGACTCAGCCTTCCATCCTTTCTAAGGTAGGTGAATTGAGGACCCAGTTTGTGGGGGGCAATAAGCTGACTTTATGACTGCTATTGCTTAATGCATTGTAACCCTTAGTCTCTGGACATCATTTGGCAAAATATGGGTGGAGTCATTGGGGACTTCAAGCTATTGTACATGAACTTTTAAACTAAGCTATGGTTGTATTGGGATATATCCTTTAGTAACATCAATTATAAACAAATGTGGGTTGCAGCTTTTATCTGCAGTAATGCTACAGCAACAGTGGTGTCAAGAGTTTTACCCAACCTAGACAGATTATCATCATATGAACTATTGTTTGGAGTAGTTTTCACTACAGGAAGCATATGCATTACTTCCTTGGAAACCAGAGACAAAGTATTGAAACAATATGTGTATAACCGGTCCAGATATTTTTAAGTTTTTAGGAAACAAGGACTATTAGCCCAAACACCACCTTTGAAGTTTCCAGTCCACAAATTCCACCACAATGATTGGATGTTAATCCAAACTGGATGGAAGTTAGACCCCAAGTGAACGGGCCCAATCTCATCAAGGAAATCCATTGAAGTTGATGATCCAAAGGATCCAGCCACCAGTGGGAATAATGTTCTTCATCATCTGGACTATTTTTGTATTTTTTCTTTCTTAGGATTCAGTGGTTGCCTATGCTGTTTCCCAACTGAAAAGGACTACAACTGCTCAGATTCCTTTGCGCACTCGCCCAGATGTATTGGTTTTGTAATTGTGTTTTTAAGATCTTAGGAGGACGATCCTGGATCCACTGGATGAGACTGATACCAGGTAAAAAAAAAAACCTGACAGGCCATTGGCGCGGACGTTTAAGAAGAATACACCCTGCTGAGTCCTACCGGCAACGGGCTCTCAACGCACGGTGGTGATCATCAGCCTTGCTGAATCACTCCGGAAGCTGATTCTCAACGCACGGCGGAAGATTCATCAGGAGGAAACTACCTTCACATTGCACATATACATTTTCTTAGCTTTAATATAACTCTTTCATACACATGCTAATGTTATTAGAAGTTTGGGAGTACGTTTTGTGGGTACTTGATTTTCTAATCTTGCTAGTAATTTTGTTTTACATATATAAGGAACGTTTTTGTGGTAGACCTAGGATTTTTATTGCTACTCCTGTTTCCCAAACCACATGCACCACTAACCCTTTCCCTGACGTATTGAGCTTCACACCATAGTTGATTATGATTTGTTTATGGCTTTGGACATTATTCGCACTAGGACTCTCAAGTGAACATAAGATGAACATTGATTCCCCAAGTAGAGACACTTTAGGTCAAGTTCGCTACCGCCAAACATGCATTGTCTATGCACGAGGTTCTTACTTTATACCTAAGTCAACTCCACCACCTAAGGTTGCACTATTGACATTCCCAGCTGAGGGGGGAATAGATAAGAAAAAAGGGCCTCTACAACAATTGCATAGAGGAGACTATATATCACGGATTTTGGAATAAAGTCAAGATCTTGTTAAACAGTATGACCCTACCCTAGGTCAGAAATGCTGCTTATGTTTATCTGCTAGCCCTGCATCTTATCATGCTGTTCCTGTCAAACCACAACTCTGGGTTAGAACAAAGGCTACCAGAAATAAACTTTAAGAAGGGAAAGTGGGGTGGATGGAATCTGTCCAAGACCATTTCAACCTTCAGAATTTCCGCTCTGGTTCAACTTAAAGTCCAAATCAGATTTGTGTATCCTTTTTCCACCTGGAAATACTACCTCTCGATATGTTTTTGAAGGACCAATTCTCAGAGATAAACAGAAGGACCCCTCACTGGAAGTCCCATTGCAACCACTGGCAGGAATGTTTGTGGCAGGGACTTAGGGGTCTGGACTAATGCAAGGAACTACTGAGTGCATGCCTTTTCCATAAATCTTCTTATGTGGAAAGGATGAATATTTGTGTTTACCAACAAACTGGACAGGAACATGTAACGAATCAGGTGTGGTCAGAGAAATTGCCAAGGAATTGCAGGATAGGGCTTCCAAGATAGGTCAGAGGTTATAAACAACTGACATGTGGTTTTCTTGGTTGCCTGGATCCGGGTGGATTAATATGGCTGTGGCAGGCCTAGCTTTTATTCCTTGTGCAATCCCTATGCTGAAACATCTATCAATAAGAGCAGTAAAAGAGATTCAAGTTGAAAAGGAACTAGCTTTGATAGAACATTTTCTTAATCAACTTGGTCCCTATCCTATGGAAGAACATAAAGATTCTGAGGCAGACCCATATGAGGAAATGGAACCTGTAGAAAGAGGTAGAGAATCTCCCCAAGAATCAAGAGAGTAAAAAAAAAAAAAAACACCAATAATGAACTACCTATCCTTTACTTTTATTAATTATCTTTTGTTAGACCCTATATATGGTAGATTTGTTTATTGGAACCTTGTATACTCAGAAGTTAAATTTATATGAGAATAGTGAAAGTTTCTGCATTGAAAAACTTTCAGAGGGGGGAATAATGTAATGAAGCGGGCTCTGATAGATGACCACTGGATAACTTTCTATTCACTCTATTCTAAAAAGCAATGCATCCGGTTGGAAAAAGTACAAACTCAGCCAAAATCCTTTTGGTTCCTCTAGGAGGCCTCTAAGTTGTCAGAAGAAAGGAACATTCTAATGACATACAGCTTAAAAGTTGGTTAGGTCAAGGGGATCCACATGAGTTAAAAGTTGTCTATCGTCAAAAGATGATTTGAATCTATGCTTCAGTAATCTACAAAAAGAATTATGACTGTTTGGCAAAGATACTCTGTAATCAGGAAATGTCAATTAAAAATGATAAATGTATATGACCATATGAATTGCTGAGTTAACAGAATCCTTTGTCTAGAAGGGTATAAAACCATTGTACCTAATTTCTGTCTTTGTTCAACGCTTCATGTACAGAGCCTTGAACCTATTGCGCAATATATAAATTTGTCTCTGATTAACCCAAAAGTTGTGTTTGTCTTATTAAATCCACAACACAACTTTATACCCAGTAAGTAACTATACAGTTTCTTTATTAATCTTTCTTCTGTTCCTGTTAAGATTTTATCTAACTCTGTTAATTCTTTGTAAAAACCCTGTAATTTAGCATCTTTCTCATATCTAGACTGTATCTGCACTTGTGAATACCACATTATATTGATCCCTTGCTCAGTCATTTCTTCTTTCATTTTAAGTTCCCCCTCTTCATTCAAAATGTCTTTATATCTGACTATGTTTCACATATTAATAATATTTGAGTGAATCAACACGTCCATTGTTGAAAGCCAAACTGGTATCCTCAAATAGTGTTGTTCTTTAGTTTTCTCCTACACCAACATTAGTGCATTCCTTATATAATGTCTCTGAAAATATCCATGTATCTTATTTTTCCCTTACCATAGGAAAGCGTGCCACCCCAATTGTAAATCATGTCAGTACAATAATCTTGGCGATATGTTCATTTTAATTGTTGCTACTCTTCCTACCAGTGATAATTGCAGATTCCTCCACTTTTCCAGATCTATTTGAACTTGTTTCAGCAACTTATAATAATCTTCCTTAATTGTTACACAACTTGCTGTCAGCTGAATCCCTAAATATTTAACTTTCTTTACAATCTGAATATCTACTCTCTTTATTAATTCTTTTTTTTTTGTTTGTCCGTGAGATTTTTAACTAAAATCTTAGTTTTCTCTTTATTTATTTTCAGACCTGCCACTTCTCCATATTCTTCTTTGTGTGTGTGTGTGTGTGTGTGTGTGTGTGTGTGTGTGTGTGAATTTAGGCCCTGTTGTTAGTGGATCTTCCAAGATAAAAGCTAGGTCATCTGCAAATGCCTGTAATTTATACTGTTCCCTTTTAATCTCCATGCCTTTTATCTCTGTATCTGTCTAATGTTTCTATTTAATACTTCCAACATCAATATAAACAATAATGGAGACAGGGGACATCCTTGTCTTGAACCTTTCTTAATGCTAACTTTCTCAGTCATATCTCCATTTACCATCACTTTTGCAGTTTGCTTATGGTATGTCGCCTTAACCATTTTAACAAATCTCTCCCTAAAGTCCATCTTTTTTAGCTGTGCTAGCATAAATTGCCAGTTCACATTGTCAAACACTTTCTGTGCATCTAAAAAAATCAACGCCATTTGCTTTTCTGGATGTGCTTCATAATACTCCGAAGTATTTAAAATTATTCTCATATTAACCTTAATTTGTCTCTTAGGTAAAAAACCATTTTGATCTGGAGGTATGAATTGATTTAAAAATCGTTTTAGTCTTTCTGCAATTATTGATGCAAATATTTTATAATCCGCATTCAACAAGGATATTGGTCTGTAGTTTTAATTTGTTGTGAATCTGCAACTTCTTTTTGGTATAAGGGTAATATATGCTTCCATCCATGAATTTGGTACCTTTGCCTCTAACAGAAGTTCATTAAATACTTCCAACATTGGTTTACTCAAAGTTTTTTGCAATTCTTTATATACTTCTGCTGGCAGACCATCTGGTCCTGGTGTCTTCCCATTCTTTTGCTTCTTAATTGCTTCTGTTAATTCCATCATGGATATACGTTCATCTAATGATGCTTTAACTGTTTCAGGTATTTTAGATAGCTCCGCTTTTTCTAAGTATTGTTTTATTTTCTCTTCTGATATTAACTCTTGATCATATAACTTCTTATAATAGTTTTGAATCACTTTCTTTCTATCTTTGTTTTGGTAGTAAATTTTCCCTTCATTATCCATTAATTTATCTATCAATTTCTTTTCCCCCCTCTTTTTTTAACTTATACGCCAGCCATCTTCCTGGTTTATTTAGTATTTGACTTTCTTAACTATCTGAATATCTATCTTTTCCACCAACTCTTTTTTTTGTTTGTTTGTTTGTTTGTTTCTCTGTGAGATTTTTAACTAGTATTTTAGTTTTCTCTTTATTCATTTTCAGTCCTGCAACTTCACCGTACTCTGCTATTATTTTCATTAACTTGGGTCCCGATTCTTGTGGTTCTTCTAACAGGTCATCTGCGAATGCCTGTAGCTTATATTTTTCTGTTTTTATTTCCATTCCTTTTATTTCTGAGTCTTGTCTAATATTTCTATTTAGTACTTCCAATGTTAATATAAATAGTAGGGGGGACAGAGGACATCCTTGTCTCGTGTCTTTTCTTATGTTAAAGTTCTCGGTCATATCCCCATTAGCCATCACTTTTGCGGGTTGCTTGGAATACATTGCCTCAATCATGTTAACAAAATTCTCCCCAAAGTCCATATATTTTAATTATAATAACATAAATTGCCAATTTATGTTATCAAATGCTTTCTGTGCATCTAAGAATATCAATGCCATTTGTTTTTCATGATGCATTTCATAATATTCCAATGTGTTCAAAATAATTCTCATATTATTCTTAATCTGCCTTTTAGGTAAAAATCCATTCTGGTCTGAGTGTATAAATTCATTCAAGAATCTTTTTAATCTTTCTGCAATTATTGAGGCATGTATTTTGTAGTCTGCATTTAATAGTGATATTGGCCTATAATTTTTTATCTGCATTAAATCTGATTCTTCTTTTGGTATTAGAGTTATATTTGCTTCCATCCAGGTGTTTGGAATTTTGGCCTCTAACAGTACTTCATTATACACTTCCAACATTGGCAGACCCAAAGTGTCTTGTAAACATTTATAAACTTCTGCTGGTAGTCCATCTGGTCTTGGTGTTTTATTATTTTTTTGTCTCTTAGTCGCCTCTGTTAGTTCCATCATTGTTATCTTTTCATTTAGCATAACCTTCACTGTTTCAGGTAATTTGGGTAATTCAGCTTTCTCCAAATATTGTTTTATTTTTTCTTCTGACACCTTCTCTTGATTATATAATTTTTCATAGTAATTCTGGATTATTTTTTTAGTTTCATTTTGATAGTGAAGAATTCCCTTTTCATCTAACAAGCTGTGTATCAATTTCTTCTCTTTCTCCTTTTTCAATTTATATGCTAACCATCTTCCTGTGTTGTATCTCCTCGTGAAGTTCCTTTGAAAGTGTATCAAATTTTGATTCAAGTTTTGTTCCCATTGCCTGAATTAGTTCATGTGTTTTAGCTGTATATTCATCCAAAAAAGGTCTTAGAGATTCTGCATCTCCTGATATTCTTTCAGCCTTCAGTCCTCTTGCATGTGGCCATATTTATGAGAATATAACTAAACTTTAAATTTAAAAATGTGAACTTATAAATTTATAACATTGAATCCAATGGGTTTAGTATGTAAAATAATGTGATTGTAGAGTTAATAAGAATTGATAACACTGGTCTACAAATTTTGGGAAATTATCGACCTCCGAGATAAAATGTGTTAATTTTACATATTTTGATTAGATGAATTAGAAAACAGGAGATAAAGATGCTGGTTGGCTAAAGTTTTCAAGATATTTCACAATAAACACAGGCGAGTATATTTGCCTACAAGGGAGGAAGGTGTCTAATGATCATGATGCCTTGTAACTTCTCTACAAAGTACGGTAGAACAATGAAAACAGTACCACGTGGAAGTGTATAAAATTATCTTCACTTTGAGAACAGCAAGGCATATGACTATGGAAAACACGTGGAAAATTTGCTTAGGTCCTATAAAGCACTTGGTACAAACATGTCACTGAAAATTCACTTCTTACACTCGCATTTAGACTATTTCCCTTTGAACTGTGGGGCAGTGAGTGATGAGCATGGGGAGAGATTCCACCAGGATATCGCAGGCATGAAGGAAAGATACCAAGGGAAACGGAGTCTGTCCATGCTTGCTGATTACTGCTGGAATCTCCCCAGGGATGATCCTACTTCAGTTTACAAGAGAAAAGCCAAAAAGTGCAGTTTGGATAAAGAATAAAGATGGCACCTTGTTGTTTAATCTGATGTTAGAGCTTGTCAGTTTTTCATGCAAAAAGTATGAAAATGTTACATGAAAAACCAATAAATGAATGGAAAGTTATGTTTCAATAAAAAGATAAATTTATAATGATTGGTGTGGCACCATTCTCATTGCTATATCACATTTTGCAGAAAAGTTATGGAGCATAATCGCACATCTCCCTCGTAATTTTGAATGATTTTGATGCAATTTTGACCTGAAGATGTATCTTGGAAACTGGAGCCAATTAATACTCAGGACTTAATGGCTGACAAACCGTACTCACTGAGTAGTCCTTAATGGTACTACATCTACATGGAGGGAAGTAAGCAGTGGGTTACCACAAGGTTCCGTCTTAGGCCCAGTACTCTTCAATATCTTCATAAATGACTTAGATGAGGGAATAGAAGGGGAACTTACCAAATTTACAGATGATACTAAACTGGCAGGCATAGCCAACACCTTAGATCAGGGGTGTCAACCTCGCAGCCCATGGGCTGGATGCGTCATGTGCTGGCCGAGCCCACACCTGGTTTAGCAAAGGGGGGAAAAGTACCGATACATCACGTGACACTGCTGTGATGACGTGATATTGACACCCCTGCCCTAGATGATAGGCTCAAGATCCAGATGGATCTTGACAGACTTGAACACTGGGCACTATCTAACAAAATCAAATTCAATGTAGAGAAAAGTAAAGTCTTACACTTAGACAAGACAAACCAAAAGTACACATATAGACTGGGTGAAACCAAGCTGAATAGCAGTAACTATGAGAGGGATCTCGGAGTCTTAGTGGACAACTAGTTAAATATGAGCTAGTAGTGTGCAGCAGCAACCAAAAAAGCCAATGCAATCCTAAATTGCATTAACAGAGGGATACAATCCAGATCAGGTGAGGTACTAATACCACTCTGTAAAGCCTTAGTAAGATCATACCTAGAATACTGCATCCATTTTTGGTCACCACACTATAAAAAAGATGTTGAGACTCTAGAAAAAGTGCAGAGAAGAGCAACCAAGATGATTAGGGGACTGGAGGCTAAAACATACAATGAATGGTTGCAGGAACTGGGCATGGCTAGTTTAGTGAAGAGAAGGACCAGGGGAGACATGATAGCAGTGTTCCAATATTTGAGGGGCTGCCATCGAGAAGAAGGGGTCAAGGTATTTTCCAAGGCACCCGAAGGCCAAACAAGGAATAATGGATGGAAACTGATCAAGGAGAGATTCAACCTAGAAATAAGGAGAAATTTTCTGACAGTAAGAGCGATCAACCAAGGAACAGCTTGCCTTCAGAAGTTGTGGGAGTTTCATCACTGGAAGCTTTCAAGAAGAGACTGGACTACCAGCTGTCAGAAATGGTGTAGGGTCTCCTGCTTGGGCAGGGGGGTTGGACTACATGACCTACAAGGTCCCTTACAACTCTGTTAATCTGTAAATCTGTAAAGTGTCAATTTAGGAAAGGATGTGGAGGTCTTGAAAGAGGTGAGGTGTGTCAGTGTGTGAGAAATTATGAGCTGGGATAGCCATAACAACAAGACAGGCAATGGGAACTGTTTGGTGACTGAGAGCAATGTCAGACAGCTCGGAGCCTGGGCGTGGCTTAGCTTGACTGATCTGTATATATGTAAGAGTGCCTCTGTGAATATTGCTTCTGTGCTTCTGGATTCTGTGATTTTTGGTTCTGGCTTCTGCTGCATGGGTATTGTATACATGCATCATGCTTTATATTACTGTATATAAAGAAGTTTCTTTTATAAACAAATCCTGCTGAATTATTTACTTTTGTGCTGGTTGGATTGCTGCAAACTCTAACAGGTTATGGGCCCAGAGCACACCAAGTACACAGTAAGACTGAACTGTAATTAAGCTGAGGGACAGCCTGTGTTATAAGAAAAAGAGAACAAGGCTGAGAAGGTTTGCAGGATGGCTGTTGAGTTCAAGGAGAGCTCTCTGCCTCGATTGGGACAGAATAATTATATTATTTGGGCTGCAAAGATGGAATGCTTCCTGAAGGCTAAGGAGCTCAGGGATATTGTTATTAATCCACCCCAGGCACCATTAGCAGCAGCAGATCAAAGTCAGCATGATAAGGCACTGGCCTATATCATCTTAAGTTTAGAAGATGAACAATTCTTGAATGTAGCTGATTTAAAAACTGCAAAAGAGGTTTGGCTGAAATTGCGAAGTGTGCATGGGAGTGCATCAGCATGCAATATTGTGCAACTATCAAAACAATTGTACAGAGCCAGACTGTTACCACAAGAGAATGTGGAGAAGCATTTGCTGCGAATGCAAACTTTATTTATTGAATTGGAACAGCGTGGAATGCAGATTCCTGAATCTCAGAAGGTGCTGTTGGTGTTAAATAGTCTTGATGAAACGTGGGACATTGTTTCAGCTGTTTTTGAGTGCAAACCAGAACAGGACTTACAAATGGAAGCCCTTAAAGCCTGTTTGATTTCTGAAGAAAACAAATGCCATTTTAGAAAAAGCCATGAGGAGAAATTCCTGAGGTGGGGGCCCAAGGAGCAGAGAGAGAAAAGCAACAGACAGGATGTCTGCAGAGATCGGAGTACAGCCCAGCAAAGTTTTTCTAAAAAGCAGGAAACAGGACAGCAACACCGGAGGTGTTTTATATGTGGTGATAAGACTCATTTGAAGAAAGACTGTTTGCAAGGAAGAAAAGGAACAGATGGACAAGCTGCTGTTGCAAAAGTTTGCTATTGTAATAGCAGAGACAAATGGTTAATAGACAGTGGGGCAAGTCAAACAATTGTTAATAATTCTAAATTGTTTTTCAGAATGGATCCAGCTGGAGGTGATGCAGTAGCCTTAGCAAATGGCCAGAAGGCTAAAATCATAGGAAATGGCAATGTGCTGATTCCATGTCTGGAGGAAAAGTTTAACAATATATTATGTGTACCTGAAATGGAGCATAATTTGCTCAGTGTCTCCAGTCTAGACAAACAAGGTTTTGAGACCACATTTGTAAATGGGAAGTGTCTCATAAAGAAAAATGGGAATGTATGTGCACAGGGCATAAAACAGGATAATCTTTATGTGTTGCAGGGACAAAAGGTTCAATGTGCCCAAACATTTGGAAATGTGGCACAACATGATTTATGCGTTCATCTCTTGCACAGAAAGCTTGGTCATGCCACCTTCAGAGTTTTGCAAAAGATGCAACAGTTTGGAGAAGGGTTAAACTTAAAAGGGTGTAAGGCAGAGGTGGGTTTCAGCAGGTTCTGACCAGTTCTGGAGAACCGGTAGCGGAAATTTTGAGTAGTTCGGAGAACCGGTAGTAAAAATTCTGACTGGCCCCGCCCCCAACTATTCTCTGCCTCCCAAGTCCCAGCTGATCGGGAGGAAATGGGGATTTTACAGTAACTTTCCCCTGGATTGGGGAGGGAATGGAGATTTTACAGTATCCTTCCCCTGCCACTCCCACCAAGCCACACTCACCAAGCCATGCCATGCCCACCAAGCCACACCCACAGAACCGGTAGTAAAAAAATTTGAAACCCACCACTGGTGTAAGGCATACTTGGACTGTGCAGTATGTAAATCATCAAAGTCCAAGGCATTCCCAGTAAGCAAGAGTAGCACAAGACAGACAACAAGAGCTCTAGAGCTGGTACATGCAGATTTGGTGGGGTCAATGCAAGCCAGTTTGGGAGGAGCAAAGTATGCGCTGGTCATTGTACATGACTACAGCAGATTTGGTTTCTGCTATTTACTAAAGAGTAAAATAGAGGTGCTACAGAAATTTAAGCAATGGGTAAGCTTCATAGAAAGGAGATATAAACAACAGGTATGTCAGCTGCAAACTGACAGAGGTTCAGAATTCATGTCAGCAAGTTCTCCTATGCGCTGCTTAGAGAGTCCAAGCGATGGGCAGGGCTGGATTTAGATGAAAAGAGGCCCTAGGCTATTCCACTTATGAGGCCCTTTCACCTATAGTGAAAGTGTAATTTTAATTTTGCTAACAATTTGAATGTAGGCCCCTCTTGATCTTGAGGCCCTAGGCTGAAGCCTAGTTAGCCTATAGGAAAATCCGGCCCTGGCAATGGGTGATAACCTTGTCTGATTGGCCAGAGACTGAGTTGTAATCTGTTTTGTCACGCCTCCTCCTTCCTGCTTAGCTCCAGTTTGTTAACTCAGTCGGCCTAGAGAGACTTATTCTGATTATCCTCCATTGCTTGGACTTTCTCAACGCACAGCAGAGGATTATATCTAAAAAAGCTTCGTTTCTGCTGGGAAGCGGTTTCTGGCACCACACCCAGCCAAGCGCTGATCAGCTGAGCCGCGGGACTCTGCAGCAGCGATTTTTGCTGCAGAGAGGCCTGAACAATGCGTGGAGCCTTTGATCTCTTCCCCGTTCGTTCCGGAGGCTGCCTTTGTAAGTTTCGGTGTCGGAACAGCACGGAGAGAGGCGTGGTGCCGGCTCTGCATTCCTTTATTTGGGCAAGGATCCATGGTGTCAGATTCCAGGTCCCTGGGCAGGCTGCGGTAGTTTTTTCACACTTAAAAGCCTTGGTGTAGGTTTTGCGCCATTTTGTCCCCCCACCACCACAGCCTTTATTCTAAGCCACTTTCAAGCCGTGGTGTCAGCTTGGCATGTCTGAAGCCCTAAACTGCCCTCCATACTGGTGTTTTCGTACACCAGGGTGGTAATTTCAATAATAATTGGCAGCAATTAATAGAGGCAATTTAATGAGGGATTTTGTTGCTGTTTCACAGTTACCTTGTGTTTCTCAAAATGGCGTCTCGCAGTAGATCTTCTTGCACCTCTGCCTCTCCCTCCCTCAGGCATTATGCCTCAGAGGTTCCAGCTCCAAAAAAGGGGAAATCTAGGTCTAAAGGGCCCACTACCAGATCCTAGCCCTCTGTACAAGCCTCCTCCTCAACTGCATCTGACAAAGATGCCATGAGGCAACAACGTGCATTAGAAAAACAATTTGATAAGGCCCAAAAACGGGCAGAGGCTGGCAAGGAGCCTTCTACACCTGGCTGCAGCAGGGAAGCATCTGATTCCTTAAACAAGGAAAATTTGATTCAGGATTCCCAGCCAAGTCAGTTTGGTTGGTCTCCTACTGCCTCCATTACCAGACAGGAAATTCAAGCAGCAGACATGGATGTCCCTTTGGGGATAGCCAACCCTGAGCCAGGACCCTCTCATCACCACAGGGGTTCCTGTGCCTCTGTTACTTGCATGCCCACTGCAGCGGGGCTCTGCCTGGAGGAAGGCCAAGGCACTGCACTGTCACAAGACCTGTGCGATATGATTGTCCAAACTATTACAAAGCGCATTGATGCTGCCCTTATGCAAAGGGGTTTCCTAGCTCCGCTGCCAACGATAGACCCGAATCCAAGGGCCATTCCACCAGTGGGTCATTCTGACAGAGAGTACATTCTAGACCCTCATTCTCCTTCACCTTCGCAGCAAAGTGACATGTCACTTATGGGCAAAGAAGAGGATGTGACGGAGCATAATCTTTCCGAGGATGAAAGGATCATCCCTGATAAGCCCACTGCCACGGGTCTGTTCCATCATGATCTGTTTAAAACCTTATTTTATAAGGCAAAGACAACAGCTAATATGGGGGCATTTATTGGGCAACCTGAGGGATCTTCGGACCCTCAAGATCCCATGGCTCTTCTTTTACCGAACCTGTCACAGAGCAAGAAGCCATTCCATCACCTAAGCTCTTTGTTAATGTCATACAGCGGCAGTGGAATCAGCCCGGGTCCATCTCTGCCCCTAGTGGCATGGATCGGAAAATGTACACGGTGGAACAAGAACTTGAGGAGCTCCTCAAACTTCCAACCATGGATGTTCCGATGGCCAGCTTGACTTTATCTAAAATCCTTTCTTCCGACTCAGCTGAGGGCCTGAAAACTGAGGACCGAAGGGTGGAGCTCGCTGCTCATAAGACCAACCAAGCAGCCGCCTGGGTCATTCATTCCACCACAGCAGCGTCCTTTTTCTCTAGGACATCCCTAATCTGGCTTCGTCAAATGCAGTCCTGGGCGTCCCCTGAAGACACCCGCTTGCATCAGGACATAAATAAGCTAATTGCTGCCACAGAATATTCAGCAGATGCAACCCTCAATTCAACAAAGTTTGCTTCACGAGCCTTAGTGTCCAATGTCACCTCCAGATGCCTATTATGGCTGAGGCACTGGCAGGCTGACATGAAAACAAAATGGCGGTTAGCAGCGGCTCCATTCAAGGGCAGCTCTCTCTTTGGGGAAGCCTTAGACTCTGTTTTGGTAGAGGGTAAGGATAAGAGGAAGGTTCTTCCCCACGTCTACAAGCGAGCAGACAGATGAACAGGTTTTCCTTACCGTAGACAGACCTTTCATGTAGCTGATACGGGGTTTCAAAGTCCAGGCTACCAAAGGTCCTTCCTACCAACCGTGGACAGACTGCAGGACCGACCTTCCTTTCGGGATCGCTCCAGACAGCCACAGACCAGATGTCCCTTTCAGGGAGCTGGCTACCGACCTTACCATCGGAACAAATGACTGTCCTGACAAGTGTCCCATAGGTGGTCGCCTGGGCAGATTCGCAACCTGCTGGTGACACACGACCTCCGATGCCTGGGCATTACAGACAATAACACTCAGTCTCACCCTAGAGTTCAGTTCAAAACCCCCTCGATGGTTCATCCAATGCTCCATCTCACGGGATCCCACCAAGAGGTCTCTGATGGAAGCAGAAATCCAGCATCTGCTGGCCATTCAGGCCATAGAGCCTGTACCTCTTCAACACCAGGGATTCGGCTTCTATTTGATACTCTTTTTGGTGCAAAAGAAATCAGGCGGAAGCATAGCCATCCTAGATCTGAAGAAGCTGAATGTACATATCAAGTACAAACGCTTCAAAATGCAATCCCTGCACACCATTCTGGGTTGCATCAGACAGGGAGATCTCTTGACATCAATAGATCTACAAGAGGCTTATCTGCATGTGCCCATCAGACCGTCCCACAGGAGATTCCTCAGGTTCTCCTACACGGAACTACATTACCAATACAAAGCTCTGCCCTTCAGGCTATCGTCCACCCCCAGAGTATTCACAAAACTTCTGGACGTGGTGGCTGCTCACTTGTGGACAAAGCCCATACGTTTGTTATGTTATCTGGACAACATTTTGGTCTTGTCCTCATCCCCTCAGCAGGAGAGTTTAGATCTCCAGATCACGGTTCAAACCCTCCAATTCACCGTGAATTGGGAGAAGAGTCACATGACCCCTTCCACCAACCTGGTTCATCTGGGAGCAAGGATCGACACTCAGGCCAGCCTCGTCTTCCTCTCCCAGGAGCATCGTTCCAGCATCTGCTCCACCATCAGGCAAGTCAGAACCCTCAAAAAGGTACCATTGATCCTTCTTTCCCAATTGTTAGGCAAAATGATTTCCTGCCTACAGATTGTACCTTGGGCGAGGTTGCACTCCCGACCTCTTCAATGGTTTCTATTACCAAGTCAACGGACAGCCCTCAGCAACTCCCCCAAATGGATCAGAGTTCCCTTCAAGGTAATCAGATCCTTGGAGTGGTGGATGTCGGCAGCCATAGAGCAGGGGTGTTCCTTCAAAGAGCACCCCCGCCTAACCCTGACCACAGACGCCAGCCTTTTTGGATGGGGCGCTCATCTACAATCTCGAGTGACCCAGGGTCAATGGTCTCCAAACGACCTCCTCAAAGACATCAACTGGACATAAGGAATGGTTTGCTAACAACATGGGAAAGAGTGAAAGAAAGGCATTATATGAAGATACCAATGTGGCTTTCAACAATAGAAGCTTTGACACATCCAAACATGATTAACATGAAAAATATTGTGAGATATAAGGATATTTTAACAGAGAAGGGAGAACTAAAACAGAAACAAGAACTAGAAAAACAAGATATTGAGACACATCAGTATACACGACTGCAAATACAATCAAGATACGATAAAGACTTGAAACAGTATGGTTTTAATTTGGAAAAATCAGAATTGGATGAGATATTGACTGGGACAGATGAAAAAATGATTAAGAAATTGTATAATTACTTATTGCAAATCAGATTAGAAGAGGAAGAAGTAAAAGAGACAATGATAACATGGACAAAAAACTTTGGTTATACAATAGAACTAGAGAGATGGCAACAACTATGGGAAAGGAATTATAAATTAACAATGGCAACTGCATATAAAGAAAATGTATATAAAATGTTTTATAGATGGCATATGTCACCAGAAAGATTAGCAAAAATGTTTAAGGATAAATCAGCTAAATGTTGGAAATGTTTTCAATTGCCGGGATCATATTATCATATGTGGTGGACATGTACGGAAGCAAAAAATTATTGGGTTAGAATACAGGCATGGTTAGAGGAAATGTTGCACCAGCATATAGTGTTAAAACCAGAGGCATTTTTATTGGGTATATTACTGGAAAAATATAGCAAAGAAGATACATATTTGATTATTCATATAACAACAGCGGCAAGAATTGTATTTACACAAAAGTGGAAGACAGAAAAAATCCCATCAGAAGGAGAGGTAATGAAGAAGATTTTAGAATGTGCAGAAATGAATAGGTTAACATTGAGAATAAAAGATAAAGAGGAATCGGTGTATTTCAAGACATGGGAATGATTTTATGTATGGTTAGAAAAGAAATATGAATAAAAGATTATAGAGAAATAAATTAGATAAGGTACGAGTAAATGAGAGAGAAGACAAAAAAGAAATAGAAACCCAGAAGACACCTGTGTAAATGGAAAAGGGGAAAGGGGGGGGGGGAGAAAGAAAATGTTATTATATAAATGTACATTTATGATGATATGTGTGAATTTAGTAAAATGAAAAAATAATTGAAAATAAAATAAAAATCGGGATTGCTCGAATACCACCTTGGAAAATACTAAATTGAAAATGAATACAACAATAGAGAGAGAATGGAGAGGGATAGAGGAGAGAAGAGAGGAAGGAGAGAGCGGGAAAGAAGAAAGGGAAAAGGAGAGGAAGAAAGAGAGGGGAAACGAGTAGGAGAGAAGGTTAGAAGGGAGGAAGAAGGAAGATGTGGGGGAAAGGAAGGGGAAGTAGAGAAGGAAAAGGAGAGGAGGAAAGAAGAAAGTAGAAGAGTAGATGGAAGAAGGGAGGGAAAGGAAAGAGAGGAGAAGGAGAAGAAGGATTGTTGTAAAACAAGGGAGATGAAATGATAGAAGAGCAACCCTGAATATAATTTATTTATTTATTTATTTATTTATAATTTAATTTATATACCGCCCTTCTCCCAAAGGACTCGGAGCGGTGTACAGCCAATTAAAAACACAAGGTACAAACAACAGTTTTAAAATAGTTAAAAGTATTAAACAATTTCGGCCCGAATTTAAAACCCAAAATTTAAAACACCCAATTTAAAATCATTTACATAGATAGCCCTACCTGGCGGAACAGCAGGGTCTTAAGGGCACAGCGAAGCACACGGAGGTCGGAGATCTTGCGTATTTCCGGGGGCAGTTCGTTCCACAGGGCAGGAGCTCCCACAGAGAAGGCCCTTCCCCTGGGTGTCGCCAGCCGACATAACTTGGCCGATGGCACCCTGAGGAGTCCCTCTCTGTGGGAGCGAATTGGCCGGTGGGAGGCTGTTGGTGGCAGAAGTCGGTCTCGAAGGTACCCAGGTACCTTAAATTGTTTAGGATGAAGATTGCATTAGTATGAAAGTTAAAAGAAAATATGTATGTTAGATAAGAAACTGTACATTTAAGATATGTTTATGAGAAAAAATAAATAAAAAACTTTTTTTTAAAAAAAAGACATCAACTGGCTGGAACTGAGAGCTGCTCATCTGGCACTCCGGCATTTCCAAGATCAACTGACAGGGCACCACGTGCTGTTACTGACAGACAATGTCACTGTTCTGTCTCCGTCTCACACGCACACACACCAACAGACGTCTAAGAGTTAAAGACCAAACCAGCCGACAAAATCCTTTTCCTTATGATAATGGAACTTGGCAGCAACCTAGTGGCTGCCTGCCAAGAGTTTATTACTACAAAGGAAAGAGATAACTTCTCTCCGCTTCTGGTACATCAAAGTAAAATGCTCAATAATTACAGAGTCAATCAAGTCCAAAGATAATCCAGCAAAGTCTATAGCAAAAGTCCGGCAATGCAGAATGGCGTGGAAGCTTTCAGCTTTGTTCGTCACAAGGTTTGACTGGCCACCATGCTCCCTTTTATACACTGTGGGGTGTGGTCCAGTGACTCAGCCTAATCTCGGGCACACCTTTTCTTTTGTTGCGCGCGCTTATCTCTGCGACACTGGCGTGGATCCAGCCAAGACTCATTACTCTCATCACTGTCCATCTGTGGCTGCGTGGACGTGCTTGGCCCCGGCCCTATCTCTTGCCCTTCAGCGGACACCAAAGGCATTGCCAAAGAGGAGGGTCCTGGAGAGGGAGGCCTTGCCAACTCCTCTCCTTCACTCTCGGAGTCCTCTCCTGCTGATGACACAGGTTCAGGTAACGGAGCCACAACAGTCACAGTCAAAGCACACGTGAACCATCAGGAGGGCACCTGCTCCTGATGCGTGAGGCTGCTGTGATAGGTCAGTGGGCGGAGAAACACTTGTTCTCCCTGCAGGTGGAACACATCTCTGGGATCTCCAACATCCAAGCAGATTGGTTGAGCAGAACGACCATCGATCAGGCAAAATGGAAACTTCATCTAAATCTGTTCCTCCAGCTGTCAACCAAATTTGGCCCACCCCAAGTAGACTTTTTTGCCAGCCCAGCCAATGCACAACTTCCATGGTTCTACACCCGATTCCGATCCCCAGGAGAAGAAGGGACGGACGCCCTCCATTGTCCATGGCCCCAGGGCCTATTGTACACATTTTCCCAGATACCTCTAATACCAGTGGTGGGATTCAACCAGTTCACACCACTTCGGGAGAACTGGTTGTTGGAAGAAATAATTAGGGCAGAGAACCGGTTGTTAAATTATTTGAATCCCACCACTGTCTAATACCGAGGGTCATCAGGAAGATCTTGGAGGAAGGCGCAGAGGTTCTCCTCATAGCTCCTCACTGGCCCAGACGGACCTGGTTCGCAGACCTATTGACCCTATCAATATCACCTCCCTGGAGGATCCCTCCAGACAGGATCTCCCTCAGCCAGGGGGCCGTGCAACACCCGGAACCTCAATGGTTTCAGCTGGCCATCTGGTACTTGAAAGGGAGATCCTGAAAAAGGACCGATTCTCTAGGAAGGTAATCTCTACCATCCTTGCTTCCCAACGTCCGTCGACAACCCGCATATACAACGCCACATGGAATTCCTTTTGCCACTGGTGCACTAGAAAGGTGCTAGCCCCAACATCGGCCTCTGTACCTCAGGTATTGGACTTCCTGCAGGAAGGGTTAGAGGCAGGATTAGCGGTCAATACTCTCCGTAGACAAGTAGTCGCTTTGGCAACTATTCTGTCCTACGACGGAGCTTCAACCCTCTCTCAACACCTGAGGGTTTGTAGCTTTCTAAAAGGGGCTTCCAATCTGCGACCTCCGCCTGTTCACAGATACCCTTCTTGGGATCTGTCCCTTGTCTTACAGGCACTCACGTCCTCTCCTTTCGAGCCGTTGAGTTCCGCCAGCCTCAGGCTTCTGAACTTTAAGGTCGCCTTTCTCATCGCCATCACTTCTGCTTGAAGAATCTCGGAACTGGCAGCTCTCTCAGTATGGAAGGATTTGTATATCATACATCCTGACAGAGTCATCCTCTGCCTGGACCCGACATTCGTGTCAAAAATCAACTCCTGGTTCCACCAGGCCCAGGAGGTCATCTTACCGGATTTTTGTCCAAATCCCAATCATCCCAGAGAACGCCGGTGGCACACCTTAGATGTACGCAGAGCCCTGCGCATATACATCACCAGGACAGCACCGTTCAGGAAGACAGAGGTGTTATTCGTCTCTTTTCAGCCCAGGTCTCTGGGCATGAAGGTGACTCCATCCACCATTGGTCGCTGGCTCAAGGCCTGCATTTCTCTAGCTTACGATCATCAGGCTTGACCTATTCAGGGCTGCATTACGGCCCACTCTACACGAAGTGCAGCCACAATGGCAGCTTGGGCCACTCAGACCTCTATACTAGAGATCTGCAGGGCAGCCACTTGGGCATCACCTTCTCCCTTCATCAGAAACTACAAACTCAACATGTTTGCCTCTTCAGAGGCGGCCTTTGGGAGACGGGTCTTGCAGCAGGTTCTTCCAGTCGACAGGACCCTGGAGGTTTCTACTTCCCACCCTACGGATACTTAGCTTGGGCATATCCCATTGCTTGGACTCTCTAAGCAGTGCACAGGAGAAGGAACGTTGTACTCACCTAAACGTTCGTTCTATGTGCGCTGTGTGAGAATCCAACCACTCCCTAAAATTCCAAAGGGGGTCCAGGGTCCGGGAGAGTCTGTTTTTTTCTCATTACAGGTTATGTCTTCTCCAGATCCAGATCATCATTAACAAACTGGAGCTAAGCAGGAAGGAGGAGGCATGACTAAACAAATTACAACTCAGTCTCTGGCCAATCAGACAAGGTTATCACCCATTTATTTATTTTATTTATTTATTTATTTAATATAATTTGTATGCTGCCCTATCTCCGTAGGATTCAGGGCGGCTCACAACAAATAAAAACAAACCCAATAAAACATAAAATACATAAATATGCATACATAAAATACATAAATGTATAAATATATAATTTAAACATATATTAAAACCCATTAAAATAATTAAAAACCCAGGCTGGGCGATGTGAACAGCCATGTTTTTAATTCACGGCAGAAGGTGCGAAGGTCAGGAGCCAACTGAAGCCCCAGGGGGAGTTTATTTATTTATTTATTTATTTTTAAATTTGTATACCGCCCTTATAGTGCGCATGCTTCAAGATGGCAGTGACCAAATGAGCTCCGTTTCGGGGATGGGAAGGTTGCTGGTCGTCAGGGTCTTCAGAAGCCTCCTTGAACACCTCCGGCTCCAGTTCCAGTGAGGGGAGCATCCGCCCTGCCTGTTGAGGGCTTTTTTGCCCTCCGGAATGTCAGGGCAGGGCTGGACTGCACCGCGGGAGATGGGGCGACGGGCCTGGCTGCGGCAGCTGTTTCTGGCTTTCGGCGTCAGAAGGAAGTGGAGGCCGAGGCATCCAGCGGCGGTCGGCGTTTGTGCTGCGGCGGCTTGGAAGTGGCCCCCCCCTGCTCCCCTCAGCTCTCTGGACCCCTGGGACGCTCTTTTCTGGCATTTTCGGGGGCTCCTGTGTGCCTTGGGAGCTTGGGGTGCCTGGTTGAGGGCTGGCGACGACGGCGGCGGCGGAGGCAATGGCTGCCACGGACCGGCCGGCGAGAGAAACGGCCTGGCAGCAGGTTGATGGGGGAGATGCGGACAGCCTCACCTTTAGGACTACCATCTGGCTCACAGTAGACTTTTACTGTGATGGGGTGTTTGAGAACAAAGCTGTGACTGGGGGGTTTGTGGAGATCTGGGGGTTGGAGAGGCGGGAGGCTGACCATGGTTTGGTTTTGTTGGTCGCCTCGGGTGGCCTCTCCCCCCCCTTCCCCCAGGTATGGGTGGGTGTTGGCCTTAATGGCCATCCACCCCTGGATTGGGCTTTCCTGTTTCGCTACTCCTACTCTCACCTCAAGGAAGATCTTGTGCCCATGGGTCTATTACCATCGTTATTAACATCTTTACTATTACCATCGGTATTAACATCTACACTCTGGACACTCTGGACCCCTTACCATGTTCCACTCATGCCCTCGCTGGTAGGAGAGACTGAGCACCATTTGAGAGAGCTGAGGGATTTTCCACATCCCAACGGAGAGGATAGAACATTGTTCCCGATAACTTCGTAACGGGCCCGGCCGTCGTGAGAGGATGGTTGGCTATTAGCCTCCATTGGAGAAAAAGAACATTGGACCTTCTCCCTGTTGTGAGAGGACAGTGGAGTCCAGCCAAATAAATGGATATTTTGTGACCTTTTATGCTCAGTTATCCCTTGGACTATGATAGATTCCCGGACTGGCCTTACTTTTCCCATCTTTGGTTCGGTTGATGCTTCAAAAAGCCGACCTTCTTGCGCTGCGAGACTCCCCCCTCTCGCAGGCCTGGTCCTCCACGTTATTGAGGGCCTATCTTGATGACAGGCTTTGGGACTCCAAGAGATGGCATGCAGCGAAGAGGGGGTTGAGGGGGTTTTTAGCCAAATTTTTAAGGAAAATTTTAAGGGGACCTGGGAGGGTGGGAGGGGGTTGTAAAAGCGGACCTGGGGGGTCCAGATAGCGACTGCGTGGGATGATGGGTCGATTAGCTGCAGCAGAGGGGTTGCGAAAGGAAATTTAACCGGTGGGCAGGGGGACGACAGAAAGGGCTGTGTAATTGAAATAATGAGTGGGAGGGGCAGCTACGACGGGCGCAGGGGGTCATATCAAGTGTCGGGGGTGCGCACGTGCTGTCTCCGAGCGATTGCGCACTCCGGCCCCCATTGCGTGACTCGTGTCCTGGGTTGTGTAGAGCCTCAGGCCCAGGGTCCGCGGCTGATGTTATGTAATGCCAGGTCAGTGGTTAATAAAGCCCCCCTCATTTGTGATCTTATTTTGGAGGGGGGTGCGGACCTGGCAGGTATTATGGAGACCTGGTTGGGCCAAGGGGGGGGGTACCCCTCGTCGAGATGTGCCCGCCAGGTATCCGTGCATTTCATCAGCCAAGGGCCCAGGGGAGGGGTGAGGAAGTGGCGGTGATTATTAGGGAAGGTCTTTGTCCGAGGGAGACTACTGTTCCTCAGATAGCCGGGTGTGAGTCCCTTTGTGTGAAGTGGGGCCGTGGGGTGCAGATGGGTTTGCTGACTGCGTACCTGGCTCCCTGCCACATGGCAGCGACCCTGCCCGAGCTACTCGATGTCATTGCCGGGGTGGCAGTTGATACCCCCAGACTTATTGTCATGGGGGATTTCAACCTTCCATCCGCGGGTGAGGCATCAGAGGTGGCTCGGGAGTTCATGGCTTCCATGATGGCCATGGACCTGACCCAGTTAGTTCAAGGCCCCACTCACATAGGGGGACACACTCTGGACTTGATTTTTGTCTCTGGTCAGTGGTTGAATGATCTTGGTAGAGGGGACCTAGATATCAAACCCTTGTCATGGACAGATCATTCACTCCTTCAATTAGACTTTCCTACCGCCTACCCCCACCGCAGGGAGACGGAACCGACCAGATGGTTCCGTCCCAGGCACCTGATGGATCCCGAAAGGTTCCTGACGGAGCTTGGGCCATTTCCTGAGACTCTAACACACGACTCGACTGAAGATCTGGTGGCCGCCTGGGAAAGGGCGGCCGCTGGAGCTTTGGACCGCGTCATGTCTTTGCGGCCTCTGACCCGATGCCGATCTCAATTGGCTCCTTGGTTCTCTGAGGAGCTGAGAGAGATGAAGCGTCGGAAAAGATGCCTAGAGAGCATTTGGAGGACTAGTCAATCCGATTCCGACCGGACACAGGTGAGGTCTTATATCAAGACCTACCTAGTGGCGATAAAAGCGGCAAAATCTAACCATTTTTCCGCTCTTATCGCATCTGCAGAGAACCGCCCAGCCGCCCTGTTTAGGGTGACCCACTCCCTTCTTCAGGGGGGAGTGCGGGAAGATCCCTTGCAGGGTCGTGCTGAGGATTTTGTGCAATTCCTGAATGATAAAGTCGCTCGGATTTGGGATGGCTTGGACTCCGATTGGATGAGTCCACGGGAGGAAACGAGGGCAGGTGTTGAGAATGTTATCTGGGAGGAGTTTGATCCTGTGACTCCCGAGGATGTGGACAGGGTTCTGGGTAAGATTAGTGCCGCCACGTGTTTATTGGACCCGTGTCCCTCCTGGTTGGTACTGGCCTCCCGGGAGATTACACGAGGCTGGCTCCAGGGGATTATAGGTGCTTCTTTGAGTGAGGGTGCCTTTCCTGCCGCCTTGAAAGAGGCGGTAGTGAGGCCCCTCCTCAAGAAGCCTTCCCTGGACCCGGCTGAATTAGCCAACTATCGTCCAGTCTCCAACCTTCGTTTTGTGGCGAAGGTTGTTGAGAGCGTGGTGGCACGACAACTTCCCCGGCACCTGGATGAAGCTATCTATCTAGACCCATACCAGTCAGGCTTCAGGCAGGGGTACAGCACAGAAACGGCATTGGTCGCGTTGGTGGATGATCTCTGGAGGGCTCGGGACAGGGGTTGCTCCTCTGTCCTAGTCCCATTAGATCTCTCAGAGGCTTTTGATACCATCGACCATGGTATCATGCTGCAGCGATTGAGGGGCTTAGGAATAGGGGGCACCGTTTTGCGGTGGTTCTCCTCCTTCCTCTCCGACCGCTCGCAGTTCGTGTTGGCAGGGGGACAGAGGTCGACCTCGAGGCGTCTCACATGGGGAGTGCCGCAGGGTCGGTCCTCTCGCCTCTTCTGTTCAACATTTATGTGAAGCCGCTGGGTGAGATCATCCGTGGTTTTGGGGTGAAGTGCCATCTGTACGCTGATGATACTCAGCTGTACATCTCCACCCCAGACCACCCCAACGATGCCCTTGATGTGATGTCTCGCTGCCTGGAGGCCATGCGGGTCTAGATGGGGAGGAACAGGCTCAGACTCAACCCCTCCAAGACTGAGTGGCAGAGGGGGAGGGCCTTCTCTGTGGGAGCCCCAGCCTTGTGGAACGAACTGCCCCCGGAAATATGTAAGATCTCCGACCTCCGGGTGTTTCTCTGCGCACTGAAGACCCTGTTCTGCCAGGCCGGGCTATCAACATAATAGTTTTAAATTGGGGTATTTAAATTTTCTGGGGTTTTAAATTTGAGCCAAATTTATTTAATTATTTTAAGTTTTAATTGCTGTTTTGTCTTGTGTTTTTAAATAGGCTGTATACCGCCCTGAGTCCTTCGGGAGAAGGGCGGTATAGAAATAATTTTTTTTTATTATTATTTTTTATTATTATTATTATTATTATTATTATTATTATTATTATTATTATTATTATTATTATTATTATTCTCCTCCCTGAGGACTCAGGGCGGTGTACAGCCAAATAAAAGCATAAACTACAAACATTAAAATACAATTAAAAAGATATATATAAATTTGGCCCCATAATTAAAAACAATAACAAACAATTAAAAACATTTTAAAAAGTGTTAGGCCAGCCCGGCTTGCTGCAAAAAGAAGTTTTTAAAGGCATGGCGGAAGACACCGAGGTGTTGGATTCTCCTTATCTCTGGGGGCAGCTGATTCCAGAGGGTAGGTGCCCCCACAGAGAAGGCCCTCCCCCTGGGGGTCACCAGCCTACATTGTTTGGCTGATGGCACCCCGAGGAGGCCCTCTCTGTGGGAGCGCACAGGTCGATGGGAGGCCATCGGTAGCAGCAGGCGGTCTCGAAGATAACTAGGTCCTAGTTATTCCAAATAGTGGGCGTGCCCACAGAGAAAGCTCTACCCCTGGGGGCCGCCAGCCAACATTGTCTAGCCGACGGCACCCGGAGAAGGCCCTCCCTGTGAGAACGCACCTGGCGATGGGAAGCCGTTGCTGGCTGCAGATGATCCGACAAGTATCCTGGGCCTAAGCCATGTAGGGCTTTATAAGTCATCACCAGCACCTTGAATCTCACCCGGAGGGCAACCGGTAACCAATGCAAGTCGCGCAGGAGAGGTGTAACATGGGAGTATCAGGGCCCTCCCATCACAACCTGCACGGCCGCATTCTGCACCAGCTAAAGCCTCTGAGTGGTCCTCAAGGGCAGCCCCAGGTAGAGAGCATTACAGTAGTCAAGACGGGAGGTGACTAGCGCATGAGTAACTGTGCGTAGAGCATCCTGGTCCAAATAGGGGCGCAACTGACATACCAGATGAATCTGGGCATACGCCCCCCTGGTCACGGTTGTTATATGATCATCTAAACTCAACCGTGAATCCAGGAGGACACCCAACTTGCGTGCCTTGTCTACGGGGGGTAAGACTTCACCCCCTATAGCCAACGATGGAACCTCTCCTTCGGATCGAGATGCCGGTACCCACAGCCACTCAGTCTTGGCAGGGTTGAGCCGAAGCCTGTTCCTCCCCATCCAGACCCGTACCACTTTCAGGCACCGGGACATCACGTCGAGGGCATCACTGGGCTGGTTCGGGGTGGATATAAAAAGCTGGGTATCATCAGCATACTGATGCCTCCTTCAAGGCAGCAGGAAAGCTTCCCCCCTCCAAGGAAGCAGTTATCACCGCCTGGATCCAGCCGCGTGTCCCCTCCCGAGCTGAATAAACCAGCCAGGAGGGGCACGGATCCCATACACATGTGGTTGCACTCAGCTTCCCCATGATCCTGTCCACTTCCTCTGGGGTAACAGGATCGAACTCTTCCCAAAGAACAAGACCCGCCTCCTCCTCCCCGTCTGACTCTGTCCAGTCAGAGTCCAAGCTGTCCCGAACCTGAGCGATCTTGTCCAGCAGATGCTGGCTAAACTCCTCGGCACGCCCTCACAAAGGGTCTTCCCTCACCCTCTGATTCAAGAGGGAGCGGGACACCCTAAACAGGGCAGCCGGGCGATTCTCTGCGGACGCGATGATGTCAGAGAAATAGCGACGCTTCACCGTCACCAACTCCACCAGGTAGGCCCGTGTGAATGACCTTAACTGTGATCGGTTAGATTCGGAATGACTGGCTCTCCAACAGCTCTCTAGGCCTCTCCTATGTCGCTTCATCCCCCGGAGCTCCTTGGTAAACCAAGGGGCTAGCCAGGATCTGCATCGTGTCAGAGGCCGCAAAGGAACAACCCGGTCAAGGGCCCTGGCAGCAGCCTCATCCCAGGCATCCACCAGGGCTGCGACTGGGGCGTGGGAGAGAGAGAGAGGCATCATCCCAAGCTCCATCTGGAACCTCTCCGGGGCCATCAGGCGCCTGGGGCGGAACCAGGTGGTCGGTCCCACCTCCCAGCGAGGAGGGGTGGCGTACTGGAAGCCCAGCCAAAGGAGATAGTGATCGGTCCATGACAGGGGATAAATAGCAGATAATCCCCCACCGAGCTTCACCCGCCACTGCTCCGAGACAAAAACAAGATTGGGCATGTGGCTCCCCTCATGTATCGGGCCCTGAATAATCTGAGTCAGGTCCATGGCTGCCATGGAAGCCATGAACTCCCGAGCCATCCCCGACGCCCCACCCAGGGACGGCAGATTGAAGTGCCCCAGCTCAATAAGTCTGGGAAACTCCACCACCAGCCCTGATAGAGTGTCAAGTAGCCCAGGCAGGGCTGTTGCTACGCAACTGGGAGACAGGTACGCAATCAACAAGCCCAACTGCCCATGCGGACCCCACTTCATGAGGAGGGTCTCACACCCATCTCTGCGCATGTCCAAGATGGAGAATCCAGCCTGAGACGCTCCCGGTAGATGGGGTGATTCCTGGCAATTTCGGGAGGTTCCTGGGGCGATTGTCCACCATGGCCCCCAGTCCTAGAGAGAGGAATCTTCCCCCGACCCATTGAGGGGCTTTTTGCCCTCCGGAACATCGGGGCGAGGGAAAAAACGGCTGCTGAAGGCTCCGCGGGGTGACGTTGGTAGCGATTTGACTGGCGGCGCTTTTCTCGGCCTCCGGCATGGACCAACGGCGGCGGCAGCTCTGCGGTGCGGCGGCGGCAATGCGGTGGCTCCCCTGGATTCCTGGCCTCTCTGGGGCTTTCTGAGGCTCCTGGGGACCCTGGAGTATGGTGGGAGCCATGTGGAAGCGGCGCCGGCGCTGGCAGTGGGCGCGGGGCGGTCGGCGGCCGCTGGACGATGGCGGAGGCGAGGGGGCGGCATCTGGCTGCTACCGAAGAGGACGCTATGGTGAGAGGCTGCTGGCTTCTATTTTGAAACCCTGGACCTGCTAGGGGGCGGCCTATTTCTGCTGTCCCACTTTGCTGCAGGAATCCGGAGGCCCCATTGGAGACTGGGGCTGTAGACTGGGGGTAAAAAATGCTGGAAGACCTGGAAGATCTGGGGAGTGGGAGAGGTTGGAAGACGGCCGAGGGTTGGCCTTGGGCTGCCTCAGGCCATTCCCCCCCTCCCCCCCTTTTTTTTGTTGGCCTGTATAGGCCTTATCATGGTCACCACCCCAGCTACTTTCTGCCTTGCAAGCCATCTCCCTTCATTGCTTTCCATGTGTCATCTGTTCCCCGGGTTTACTATTCTGCCTTCTAGACTGGCTCTATTCCACCTATGCCCTTGATGGTGTGGAGAATGGACAATTCTGATATGGATTCTGAGGGAGTCCGGTTCAACTGCTGTTTCCCTACCAGAGTGGATAGACTATTGAATCTCTCCATAGCCAACTCCATCGGCTAGCCATCGTGAGAGGATGGCCTGGAGAGAGCACCTTCTGAGTTTTGTTGAAAAGGCACGAGACTTCTTCCACTGTCGTGAGAGGACAGTGGAGCCCGGTTTTTCCCATGTCTTGAGTTGCTGCCTCTCCATGCCCTAGGACGATTAGACTATTCTATGGAACCTCAGCCAGAGGATGCTTCACCCTTCCCGGTTCTTGATGCACTCGGCCGCCGAACTCCTTGCGCTGCGAGACTCCCCCCTCTCGCAGGCCTGGCCCTCCATGCTATCGAGGGCCTATCTTGATGACGGATTTTGGAATCCCGAGAGATGGCATGCTGCGAAGAGGGGGTTGAGGGGTGTTTTACTTAAATTTTTAAAGAAAATTTTAAGGGGACCCGGGAGGAAGGGAGGGGGTTGTGAAAGTGGACCTGGGGGGGTCCAGATAGCTACTGAGCGGGGTGACAGGCTGATTGGCTGCAGCAGAGGGGTCAGGAAAGAAAATTTATCTGGGGAGCAGGGGGATAACAAGAAGGGCAATATAATTGAAATAATGAGTGGGAGGGGCAGGTATGACGGGCGCAGGGGACCATATCATGTGCCGGGGGTGCGCATACGCTGTTTACGAGCAATTGTGCACTCCGGTCCCCAATGCGCGCCTCGTGGCCTGAGTTGTGCAGAGTCTCAGGCCCAGGGTCCACGGCTGATGTTATGTAATGCCAGGTCGGTTGTCAATAAAGCCCCCCTCATCTGTGATCTTATATTGGAGGGGGGTGCGGACCTGGCAGGTATTACGGAGACCTGGTTGGGCCAAGAGGTCCCCCTCGTTGAAATGTGCCCACCAGGTTTTCATGCATTTCATCAGCCAAGGGCCCAGGGGAGGGGTGGGGGAGTGGCGGTGATTATTAGGGAAGGTCTTTGTCCGAGGGAGACCACTGTTCCTCAGATAGCCGGATGTGAGTCCCTCTTTGTGAAGTGGGGCTGTGGGGTGCAGATGGGTTTGCTGACTGCGTACCTGGCTCCCTGCCACGTGGCAGCGACCCTACCCGAGCTACTCGACGTCATCGCCGGGGTGGCGGTGGATACCCCCAGACTTGTTGTCATGGGGGATTTCAACCTTCCATCCGCGGGTGAGGCATCAGAGGTGGCTCGGGAGTTCATGGCTTCCATGATGGCCATGGACCTGACCCAGTTAGTTCAAGGCCCCACTCACATAGGGGGACACACTCTGGACTTGATTTTTGTCTCTGGTCAGTGGTTGAATGATCTTGGGAGAGGGGACTTAGACATTAAACCCTTGTCATGGACAGATCATTCGCTCCTTCACTTGGACTTTCCTACCGCTTCCCCCTGCCACAGGGAGACGGAACCGACTAAATGGTTCTGTCCCAGGTGCCTGATGGATCCAGAAAGGTTCCTGATGGAGCTTGGGCCGTTTCCTGAGACTCTGACACACGACTCGACTGAAGAGCTGGTGGCCGCCTGGGAGAGTGCGGCCGCTGGAGCTTTGGATCGTGTCGTGCCTTTGCGGCCTCTGACCCGATGCCGATCTCAATTGGCTCCTTGGTTCTCTGAGGAGCTGAGAGAGATGAAGCGTCGGAAAAGACGCCTAGAGAGCATTTGGAGGACTAGTCATTCTGATTCTGACCGGACACAGGTGAGGTCTTATATCAAGACCTACCTAGTGGCGATAAAAGCAGCAAAATCTAACCATTTTTCCGCTCTTATCGCATCTGCAGAGAACCGCCCAGCCGCCTTGTTTAGGGTGACCCACTCCCTTCTTCGGGGGGGAGTGCGGGAGGATCCCTTGCAGGGTCGAGCTGAGGATTTTGTGCAATTCCTGCACGATAAAGTCGCTCGAATTCGGGAAGGCTTGGACTCCGACTGGGTGAGTCCGGGGGAGGAGACGAGGGTAGGTCTTGAGAATATTATCTGGGAGGAGTTTGATCCTGTGGCTCCCGAAGATGTGGACAGGGTTCTGGGTAGGATTAGTGCCGCCACATGTTTATTGGACCCGTGTCCCTCCTGGTTGGTACTGGCCTCCCGGGAGGTTACACGAGGCTGGCTCCAGGGGATTATAACTGCTTCTCTGAGTGAGGGTGCCTTTCCCGCCACCTTGAAAGAGGCGGTTGTGAGGCCCCTCCTCAAGAAGCCTTCCCTGGACCCGGCTGAATTAGTTAACTATCGTCCGGTCTCCAACCTTCGTTTTGTGGCGAAGGTTGTTGAGAGTGTGGTGGCACGACAACTGCCCAGGCACCTGGATGAAGCTATCTATCTAGACCCGTACCAGTCGGGCTTCAGGCAGGGGCACAGCACAGAAACGGCATTGGTCGCGTTGGTGGATGATCTCTGGAGGGCCCGGGACAGGGGTTGCTCCTCTGTCCTAGTCCTATTAGATCTCTCAGCGGCTTTTGATACCATCGACCATGGTATCATGCTGCAGCGGTTGAAGGGGTTAGGAGTAGGGGGCACCGTTTTGCGGTGGTTCTCTTCCTTCCTCTCCGGCCGCTCGCAGTTCGTGTTGGCAGGGGGGCAGAGGTCGACCTCGAGGCATCTCGCATGGGGAGTGCCACAAGGGTCGGTCCTCTCGCCTCTTCTGTTCAACATTTATGTGAAGCCGCTGGGTGAGATCATCCGTGGTTTTGGGGTGAAGTGTCACCTGTACGCTGATGATACTCAGCTGTACATCTCCACCCCAGACCACCCCAACGTTGCCCTTGATGTGATGTCTCGCTGCCTGGAGGCTGTGCGGGTCTGGATGGGGAGGAACAGGCTCAGACTCAACCCTTCCAAGACCGAGTGGCTGTGGCTACCGGCGTCCCGATATAGTCAGCAGGTGCCATCGCTGACTATTGGGGGTGAATCTTTGCCCCCCACAGAGAGGGCGCGCAATCTGGGTGTCCTCCTGGATGCACGGCTGTCTTTAGAAGAGCATATGACGGCCGTGGCCAGGGGGGCCTTTTATCAGGTTCGCCTGATCCGCCAGTTGCAGCCCTTTCTGGACCGGGACGCCTTGCGCACAGTCACTCATGCCCTTGTCACCTCCTGGCTGGACTATTGTAATGCTCTCTACATGGGGCTCCCCTTGAAGAGCACTCGGAGGCTCCAGCTGGTCCAGAATGCGGCCGCGCGGGTGGTTATGGGCGCACCTCGTTGTGCCCACGTGACACCCCTCCTGCGCGAGCTGCACTGGCTCCCAGTGGTCTTCCGGGTGCGATTCAAGGTATTGGTTACCACCTTTAAAGCGCTCCATGGCACAGGACCCGGGTACCTTCGAGACCGTCTTCTGCCACCAATAGCCTCCCACCGACCAGTCCGTTCCCACAGAGAGGGTCTCCTCAGGGTGCCATCAGCCAAGTTATGTCGGCTGGTGACACCCAGGGGGAGGGCCTTCTCTGTGGGAGCCTCAACCCTGTGGAATGAACTGCCCCCGGAAATACGTAAGATCTCCGACCTCCGGGTGTTCCGCTGCGCACTGAAGACCCTGTTGTTCCGCCAGGCAGGGCTGTCAATATAATAATTTTAAATTGGGGTATTTTAATTTTTGGGGTTTTAAATCGGCCAAATCTATTTAATTATTTTAATTTTTAATTATTGTTGTGTCTTGTGTTTTTAAATTGGCTGTACACCGCCCTGAGTCCTTCGGGAGAAGGGCGGTATAGAAATAAAATTATTATTATTATTATTATTATTATTATTATTATTATTATTATTATTATTATTATTATTATTATTATCTTAGGAGTAGTGACCTTCTGCGGACTAAGGGCCTCCCTAATAACAACCGCCACCCCCCCCTCCCCTCCCCTGGGCCCTTGGCTGGTGTAGCACCCGGAAACCTGGCAGCCAAAGAGTCCATTGCTTGGACTCTCACGCAGCACACATAGAACAAACGTTCAGGCGAGTACAATGTTCCTTTTCAACAGTGGTTGGGACAGTTAGGAATAAAACACAGACACACAAATCCGTACACAGCAGCTGAGAATGGCGTGGTTGAGAGACAGAATGGTATTTTACAAACAATGAAGGACTCACTGCTGGAGGATTTTTGTCTGAGCAGGTCATATTGGAGTGAAGCTATGTTGACTGTATATATCCCTTCCAACTCTGTTATTTTGTTAGCCATGGCAACTTTAAGACGTGTGGATTTCAACTCCCAGGATTACCCTGCTGGCTGGGGAATTATGAGAGTTGAAGTCTACACATCTTAAACTTGCCAAGGTTGAGAAACCCTGGTTTATATTCCTTGTTTAACATCTTTTTTTTTAAAAAAAAAATCACAAACCATAAACACTGCAGATGAGTAGCTTAGAACAAAAGCTACACTGGACTATAGGTGCATCTCTCACAAGATCAAGGGTGTGTACCTCATGGTTGTAAAATTATTATTATGCTGCTGCATCAGTTAAAAAAATCCCTCAAGAACTAAAATTAAAGTTTTGAAGAGCAGACTTCCGGCGGCGACCTCAGCACGTTAGGGACGAAAGGGACGGGGCTCCGTTCCTGAGTCTCTAATAATCCCACATCTGGAGCCGAAACAGACGCTATCGATCTCGGAGGGATTGATAGTTTAAAGGGGAACGTCTTAGGACCTCGGAGGAGATCGCAACTCCTTCGAAGGTACAAGACAAGCCCTTGATCCAGAGTGAGGAAAAACCAGCCTTTCGAGACTGGCCGGAGGCGCTGACAACTGCGTGAGTGGGAAGCGAAGATTGAAAAAAGAAAAGAAGTCATCAACAGAAGACTTTAACCTAAAAACCCCAAAAAGCATTTGATGAAGAAGCAGACGCTGGTGGCAGAGAATACTGGGAAAAGACATTAGACAAGCGGCGGCAGAAGGATCGGGCGGATTGGAGCCATTTTGAATAGATATATGACAGCGCAAAAATTTTGAACAGCCGAAATACAAAGAGAGAGCGACGAGAATCGCGGAGGATTTAACTCCGATATAACCGGATTTTATTGGGGTGGATTGAATCGAGAGGACTAAATTGAGAACAAGAATAAGAACAGATCTTGCGAGATTGAAAGAAATAGAGAGTGAGGAGAGCGGTGTGCTGGAGATCGGAAGGAGGATTTTGGACGGATTTCTACAAACTGATTGCATTGGATTCTATTGGCTTCAGTCGGGCTGATTGGACTAAATTTGAAAACCGAGTGTGAAATAGACTGAAGGAGAGAGTGGACATTGCGTGGACAGAGATGAAACAAACTCCGATATAACGTATTTGAGCAGACTTTTAGAAGCTATCAATATTTTCACCATTTCCACTGACACTTTCCCAAAAAACTGGGATATATAACAGGATTCTGACTTATTAACGATTTAATCACTAAATATTGAACCATTTAACTATTGAACTATTGAACCATTGAAACAACTGGTGAACAAACGGACGATATAGCTATTAATGGTCTGGTTTAATCTTATTACAACATATTAGAACGCAATAGAACTGAAAAGAATATTTAATAATTTAGTATTTTTTCTCTCTTCTTTTTTCTGTTTTTGTCTATCTAAGAATAAGTTGATTATAATAATAATAAGTTGATCATTTAAACAACTATAGAGTACTATATGTGTGATAAATATATTGATTGAAAGCTAATTAATTTAAATAATTTAATACAGTTATAACAATTAAGATAATTAGAAATATAAACTGACATAGAATTGATTTTAGAATTATTATAAATACTGCTAGTGAAATAGATCTTTTAATTTTCAATTAATTCAAGAATAAGGTAATTTATGAATTGCTAGAAACGTGCCCTTTCCCCGTTGTCTCCCCCATTTCTACCTCCCCTCCCCCTGCCTTTCTCTTCTTCCTACATATATCATTATATTGCTGATTGCTGATTAGAAGTATTTTCACTAATAATAATTCCAACAATAACGTTCCATTTAAGCCATTAACATAAATTAGGCGATACATAATTATATGAAACTGTGGACAAGACTAACACGTATAATAGACATGGCTACTTCAAGTACATCAACTACCATTAAAACAACCAAAAAGGTACCCCAAACCCAAACACTACTGGTGGCCTCCCCAGTACAGCAAAAGACAGGGGAAGAGAAGACCAATACTATCATAGGCATGCAGAATATACAGGCTGCCCTTGCAATGATACAAGAGGGAATGAAAAGGATGGAAGATAAGATGATGCTAAATCACGATGAAACTAGAAGAAACCATGAACAATTGCGACTGGATGTAGGGGAAATCAAAGACGACATTAGAAACATAGATGAGAAGATAGTGAAAATCCAGCAAAATATCATAGAAAATGAACAGAGAATACACAAAGTAGAGGAAAAAACAGAAGCTACAGCCTCCAGGCTGGAGAGGATGGAAAATCAACAAACGATGATTTATTTATTTATTTGTTTAAATTTCTATACCGCCCTTCTCCAATATAGGACTCAGGGCGGTGAACAGCCAAAGTAAAAACAAGACATACATACAAAACATACAAAATCTAAAAAACTGATTAAAATAATTAAATATGTTGGCCATAATTAAAACTGTTCCAATTTAAAATCAATTTAAAATTTGACTCAAGCCAGCCCAGCTAGTTGAAATAAATGGGTTTTCAGGGCCCGACGAAAAATCCGGAGGTCTGTTATTGTACGTAACTCTGGGGGGAGGTTGTTCCAGAGGGTGGGCGCCACCACAGAGAAGGCTCTCCCCCTGGGGGTCGCCAGCCGACATTGTCTGGCGGACGGCACCCTGAGGAGGCCTACTCTGTGTGAGCGTACTGGCCGGTGGGAGGCTATTGGTGGCAGAAGGCGGTCTCGTAAGTACCCCGGCCCTAAGCCATGGAGCGAGATACCGAAGATGCACTCACATTTCTTGATGAGGAGCCGAGATACCGAAGATGCACTCACATTTCTTGAAATGGAGAAGGCATCCTTCTTTCGTAGATTCCAAAATATAGAAGAACAGAGAGATGAAGACCTGGGTGAGATTATGATCGAAATACTGGCAAAGGCAACACAAAAAGATAAGGACGAAATTAGAAATGGAATTGATGAAATTTATAGAGCCTTTACGAATTACGCAAGGAGAAACAAACTCCCCAAAGAAGTCCATATTAGGTTTACAAAAAAACAATGAGAGAAGAAATATATAGAAGAATGAGAGAGGAGACAGTTATGTACAAAGGGAGGGAAGATCTAACATTGAAACAAGTACCGAGAAGAGCCAGAGATAGGAGAAGAGACTACAATTTCTTAACTAGACAACTGAATAAACTCAAGATAAAATTCAGATGGCTCATACCGGAAGGCCTACTTATCTCATGGGAAGGAAAGAAAATAAGAATAGATACAATAGAAAAAGCTCAAGACTTTGTGGACCAACATCTAGGAAATGAAGGAGAACAGGAAAGTAGAGATAGTAGAGAAGAACATAACCCAAGTGACCAAGAGATACAAATAACAAACAAGGAGGACAAAGAACAAAAGAAGGGAAGGCTGGAGAGGGAGGAAACAGCGGGGATTTCACAAAGAGTTACAAGAAACACAACAAAACTCAAAATAACAGACAAATAAACACTAGCGGAAATGGAAGAAGAAATAAAGCTCATTTCCATAAATATAAATGGTTTAAACTCACCAAGCAAAAGACATCAGATGTTTACAAGGTTGCAAAAATTAGAGGCAGACATAATCACATTACAAGAAGTACACATAAGAAAACAACAGAAAAAACTACTTGAAAACAAAAAATTAGGAGTAATATACACATCTTTAGGAGATTGCAAAAAAAGGGTAGTGGTAACATATATTAGAGATCACATAAGATCTAAACTGATTTACACTGATAAAGAAGGCCGAGTCCTAATGGTAGAACTAAAATTGGAAATAAAAACAATATTGTTAGTAGCTATTTACGCTCCAAATGGAAACCAATCAGATTTTTACAAAAAATTACATGACAAACTAAAGGAGTTGGACTACGAAAATGTATGCATTGTCGGCGATTTTAACGCGATAGTAAACTTACGAGAAGATTACCACAGTATAAGGAAGAATAAAAATAAAAGGAAGACATTGCCACAAACATTCAAAGATTTAGTACAAGAAATGAGCCTACACGACACCTGGCGAGAACTAAATACCAAAACAAAACAGTACACATATTTCTCTGGCCCATATCAATCGTGGTCCAGGCTGGATATGGCTTGGATGACACCTCAACTAAGCAAAGAAACACACGATGTAGAAATTATGTCTAGTATATAGGCCAATCACAACCCTATCAAAATAGTCTGGAAAGGTTTTTGAAAACAGAAGAGATGGAAAATGGACACAAGTATAATAAAGGAAAAAGAATATCAGCAAATGATAGAAAAGGAAATCAAGATATTTCTACAAATTAATACAAAAGATACAACATCATTACAAAACCTATGGGATACCACGAAAGCCTATATTAGAGGCCTAACTATTGCATATGTGGCAAAAAGGAAAAAAGAGAAACAAAGAATCAGAAATGAATTATTGGAAGAAATTAAGACAGAGGAAATTAAATTACAACAACAACCCAACAACACAATTGTGCTACAAAAGCTAAATTTGGCCAAACACAAACTGAACCTAACCACAAAAACCGAATTGGCACAGAAAATAAGAATGGTAAAACAAATTAATTTTGAACATGCAAACAAAACTGGACGCTGGTTAGCATATAAGTTAAAAAAGCAAACAGAAAAAAGAATTATACACCAACTCCAAGACGAATCAGGAACTCTTTACCACACTCATCTGGAGAAGAAAATCATAGCTAAAAAATTCTTTCAAAAACTTTATCGCCAGGAAGATGTCCCGGATCAAATTAAAAAATACCTCCATAAAACCAATCTCACTCACTTCACAGAAGATCACAGAGAGATGTTAAACCGGCCCATAACAATGTTGGAACTAATGGAAGCTCATAAAAAACAAAAGAACAATAATACTCCAGGACTGGATGGAATTCCTACTGAATTCTATAAACTTTGTCAACAATCTATAGACCAAATACTGTTACAAGTTTTCAACGAAGCATTATTGATAGCTGAAATTCCAAAATCCTGGACAGAAACTATTATTACATTAATACACAAAGAAGACTCAGATCCGACCCAAATTAAAAACTACAGACCAATTTCATTACTCAACGTGGACTATAAGCTATTCATGTCAATACTAGCACAGAGACTCAAAGCAATAATACATAACTATATACACCCAGACCAAAACGGTTTCATACCTAAAAGACAAATCAAGAATAATTTGAGAACAATTATAAATATTCTGGAATATTATGATCAGAAGATAGATAAAGAAATGGCCATAATCTCCCTTGATGCCCAGAAGGCCTTCAACAACTTAAATTGGTCTTTTTTCATAAAACAACTTGAGCTAATGAACTGTGAAGAGAAATTTCATAACTTGATTAAAAAAATTTATTCCCAACAGACAGCAAAAATCTCAATAAACGGTGACATGACACAAATTTTTGATATTCAGAAAGGAGTACGACAAAGATGTCCCATGTCACCGCTAATATTTATAATAGCATTGGAGGTATTATTAAATGAAATAAGGAACGAGGAAGAAATCAAAGGACTCAAGATCTGGGGAGAGAAGTACAAATTGCTCGCCTTTGCAGACGACGTAATTTTCAATTTGGAAAACCCAAGATGATCTGGACCCAGACTGATGTCGATGATAGAAGAATACGGGGAAGTTGCGGGCCTCAAAATAAACAAACAAAAAACAAAAATAATGACGAAAAATATGACCCAGACACAGAGATTGGAATTAGAAGAAGAATTAGGAATCCAAATAGTAAAGAAGATAAAATATTTAGGTATTTGGTTGACGGCAAAAGCTACCACGATCAAAGAAGATAATTACACGAAATTACTAAAAGAAATTAAAAAAGACCTGGAAATCTGGAATAGGCTACAATTATCATTGATGGGCAGAATCAGTTCAATTAAAATGAATATATTACCGAGAGTACTATATCTATACCAGGTAATACCACTACATCCAGGAAGGGACTTCTTCAAAAATCTCAACAAAATTACAATGACTTACATATGGCAGGGAAAGAAGGCTAGAATTAAGATTAAAGCGCTACAAGACACACGAGACAAAGGAGGTCTCGCAGTACCAGACTGGGAGCTGTATTATAAAGCAGCCGGATTGACTTGGATCAAAGAATGGATGAGATTAGATGACAAAAGAACTTTATATCTAGAAGGCTTTGATCTCATATGAGGATGGCACGCCTTCCTATGGGATGGACCAGACAAACGACACATGTACTTCCAAAGACACATAATTCGGGCCTCACTGTTCAAGATTTGGCAGGGAATCAAGAAAACTTATTATACTAAAATACCAAAATGGTGGTCCCCGATGGAGGCATTGATATTTCCAAATACCCTTGAGATAGGAAAGATGATGCGATACCAAGATTTACTGAATCATGAAGGAGAACTTACTCCAAGACATCAACTCCAAAATGGCGATATAAATATTGATTGGTGGCACTATACTCAAATACATTCAAGATACAATGCGGATAAAATAAAATATGGAATTGCAAAAGATCTGAACGAACTGGACAGAATTCTATTAGGAGCAGAACAGAAAATGATTACCAAAACATATAACTATCTTTTGAGAGACAAATTAATAGAAGAAACAGTTAAACATAACATGATAATGTGGGCCATGGACATAGGACATAATATTCAATTGGCAGATTGGGAGAAATTATGGAAGCAGAACATTAAAATGACAATAGCCACATCTTACAAGGAGAATCTCATTAAAATGTTTTATAGATGGCACCTACCACCAGCCCGACTTGCCAAAATACACCCAAATACTCCAGCATTGTGTTGGAAATGTAAAACAAAAAAGGGGACATATTACCACACATGGTGGAAATGTAGGAAAGCCCAACAGTATTGGCAAGATATAAAAAATATTATTGAAGAAATCATGAACATACAAATAGAAAACAGTCCAGAATTCTTATTTGGCATGATAACAGTACAATATCTTAAGGAAACGAAATATCTCATCATACATATCCTGACAGCAGCAAGACTACTGTTCGCTCAAAATTGGAAATTAGACCAACTCCCATCCAAAGAAAAAATTATCTCAAAGATAACAGAGTGTGCTGAAATGGACAGATTGACGCTGGAACTCCAGGAAAAGGAAGAAAGCGAATACTATCTTGTATGGCACCAATGGTATCAATGGCTGGAAAAGAAAATCAGCAAAAACGTAGAGGATAGAAATTAGGGTAAAAGACTTACATAAGGAGATGAACTCATAAGAAAAGTAAATTTGTAGTGTAAATTTATAATGTTGGAATTAGATATTTAATAATTACTCTCTATTAAAATATATAAGCTTAACATCATATATTCTGTTGATGACAAAAACGTATATGTAGAATGATAGGTGGGTTTGTAGGTGGTGGGATTTTGTTTGTCTTTGTATTGTCTTTATATCTTTGTTTATATTTTAATAATAAAAAATATTTTTTTAAAAAAATAAAGTTTTGAAGAGCAAAAGAGTTGGAGGACGAATTAATATTTATGGAGATGGATAGGGCAGCCTTCTTCATAAGGTTTCAGACTATCCCGGAGGACAAAGATGAGGACTTGGATCAAATCATGACAGATATGGTGGCAGAGATTACAGGGAAGGATAGAGAAGAAGTATACCGATACATAGATGAAACTTTTCGAGTATATACTAGTTATGCTAGATGTCATAACCTACCAAAAGAAGTTCATGTACGCTGCACCAAGAAGACATTATGTGATGAGGTACTACAAAAAGCAAGAGACCAAAAAATAACCTATAAAGGACGAGAAATAATTATATTACGTCAACTACCAAAACGGTAAGAGAAATAAGGAAAAATTATGAATTTCTCACGAAAAGGCTTCAGAAGATGGGGATTTGATATAGATGGCTATTACCAGATGGGCTGATTATAAGCTGGCAAGACAAGCAGATACGTATAGAAGACCTAAGAGATGCGCAGGAATTTTTTGACGTGCACTTTAAAGCTGATAAGCAAGAGAGCGAGGAAGAGATAGAAAGCGAAAGTCAAGAAGAGCTGCTGGAAACGGAAGCGATATAGGAACAGAAGGCCTTAAGAGAACAAGGAGAAGACCAAATCAGTGGGGGCTCGGGATCCCAGATGGTGACGAGACAGAAAAAGAAACGGATTGAAAGAACTAAATAAATAAATTGGCAGGAGACGGACTTCGATTAATATCAATCAATATCAATGGATTAAACCTACCGAACAAAAGGAAGAAAATACAAATGAAGTTACAGTGGGGGAGATACCAAATAATAGGATTGCAGGAAGTACATATTAAGAAAAGTTACCAGAATTTGTTCCTATGTCCCAAATTAGGTGATCTATTTGTATCTTTGGCTGACCCAAAAAAAAAAGAGGAGTAGCGATATATATACAGAAACATTTGGAACCTAAAAAATCTTTGCTGACGAAGAGGGAAGATTCTTGTTGGTGGAAATTAAAATATGCCAAAGGAAGGTTTTATTAGGAAATATATATGCTCCCAATTGTAACCAGAAAAAATTTTATAACAAGATTTATAACAAACTAAAGGAATTGGAGTATGAACATGTTTGCTTAATGGGCGACTTCAATGCGGTTATGGATGCTACTAAAGATTATGCCAGGGGGGCAGATATGGGGAACAGGAAAGGGGTAAGGAAGACACTGCCATTGATATGTGATGAAATCCGGGATGAACTAGGATTGGAAGATGTTTGGAGAGTTGCACATCAGGTGAGGCCCAATTTACGTACTTCTCCCCTAGACATAGGACATGGTCCAGGATAGATATGATCTGGGTTACTCCAGAAATATTAAGATTGGCTGTAGAAGTAGAAATTGGACCAAACAAATGGGCGAATCACAATCCGGTGATAGTAAGTTGGAAAGAAAGAAAGTATAGAGGAAGGTGGACAATGAGGACAGATTTGGCAATGGAGGAGGAATTTGTTACGGGATTGAAAAAAGAATTAAAGCTTTTCTACGAGGAAAATAGACAAGAGGATACCTCGCTGCAAAATGTATGGGATACTATGAAAGCGGTTATAAGAGGATATTCGATAAAAATTTCGGCGCATAAATGGAAATTAGAGAGAGAAAAAAGGGGCAAAATTCTAGAAGAATTAGAAAAGGAAGAGAGGGCATTACAAGTAGACCCGAGAAATGGGAAGATAAAAGAGAGAAAAGAATTTCTTAAACATAAACAATCACTATTAGACCAAGAGGAATTGGCGAACAAACTTAAACGGGGGAGGCAACATTTTTTTGAACACGCTAATAAAGCAGGTAAATGGCTCTCGTATAGGTTAAGAAAAGAAATAGAAGCAAAGAGAATTGATGCCTTACAAGATGGAGAGGGAACTCTTGTGGGGAATGTGGAAGGGAAAAAGAGGGTGATTATAAATTTCTTTGAGGAATTATATCAAAAAGAGGGAATACAGGAGACGCAAGTAAGGGCATACCTTGAAAACTTGAAATTAGCTAAAGTCCCACAAGATATGAAGGATATTTTTAATTCAGAGATTAGGGAAGGAGAAATCGAAACTGCTATTAAGAAGCAGAAATGTGGTAAATCACTGGGACCGGACAGACTACCAGCCGAATTATATAAAGAGATATATGATATATTATTGCCAAACATGAAAGATTTATTTAATGAGGTATTAACTAAAGGTATAGTCCCCAGGTCATGGATGGAAGCTTATATTACGTTGCTTCCCAAACCTGATTCTGATCGAACACAGATTAAAAATTATAGACCTATCTCCCTGCTTAATTCGGATTACAAAATATTCACATCAATATTAGCGGAAAGGTTGAAGATTTTTTTAAACGAATACATCCATCAAGATCAAAATGGCTTTTTGCCATATAGATACTTACGAGACAATGTTAGAACCATCATGGATACATTGGAATATTATGAAACACATACAGACAAAGAAATGGCTCTAATGTTCCTCCACACGCAAAAGGCGTTTGATAGGGTTAATTGGGACTTTATTTTATTACAAATTGAGGAGATGGATTTCGGATTTAGTTTTACACAAGCGATCCAGGCACTTTATATAGCGCAATATGCAAAAATATTAATTGAAGGTGAAACAACAGAGGAGATACAAATACGTAGGGGAACTAGGCAGGGATGCCCGCTATCCCCGCTGTTATTTATTTTGACTCTGGAACCTTTACTAAATCAAATCAGACAAAACAAAGAAATAAAAGGACTTAATGTCAGGAAGGAGGAGTTTAAAATACAAGCGTTTGCAGACGATCTCATTTTTATATTGGAGGAGCCAATGACTTCGGGGCCAAATTTGTTGAGAAGTATTGAGGAATTCGGCACAGTAGCGGGTCTACAAATTAACAGGGACAAAACCAAATTACTTGTTAAAAATCTTAAGGGGACACGGAAATTGGAGATAGAAAATGTGATGGGAATACAAATAGCTAAAAAGGTAAAATATTTGGGCATATGGCTGACCCCAAAATGCTCCTCGATAAAAAAGAACAACTATGATAAACTCATCATGCAAATGGAACAGGATTTAGATTGGTGGAGGAAAGTACAGCTATCCCTGCTAGGAAGAGTGGCAGTGATAAAGGCACACGTGCTACCAAAATGGATATATCTTTTCCAAATGGCTCCGGCAAGATTAGAGAAAAGCTTTTTTAGAAAAATGGATCAGATAATCGGAAAATTCATATGGCAAGGGAAAAAGCCACGTATTAAAAGGAAAATGATGCAGGAGCATAAAACAAGGGGAGGCTTGGGGCTCCCCAACTGGGAGTGGTATTATCAAGCCTCTTGCCTGGTTTGGGTAAAAGATTGGATAATATTGAAGAGGAAGCATATATTAAAAATTGAAGGGTATAATTTACAACAGGGGTGGCATTATTTTCTTTGGCCAACCAAAGCAGGACAGCATAAATACTTTACGAATCACTCTGTAAGGGGATGTCTGATTAAGGTATGGAATAAGATCAAAGGAATGATGTATAGTAAGGTTCCATATTGGTTTGTGACCCTTGAAGCGACTACATATCCACCTCTATACAACTTGAATAAACTTGTGATGTACAAGGAATTGTTGGATGGTGGGGGTAACCTTAGATCTAAAGCGGACCTACAAATATGGGGAATCAATTTGGACTAGTGGGCATACGCACAAATCCAAGCAAGATATCAAAAAGATAAAGCCAGTGGGGGGATTTTTACTTCACCACAAGAGTTCGATAAGGCCCTCCTGGAAGGTGATAAAAAATGTATCACCAAGGTATATAACCTCCTCCTGTCCCGATCTGTAGCTGATGAAATAGTTAAAAGACTCGATGATAGCCTGGGGGAGGAACTTCGGATATTCATTAGATTTGGAAAAATGGCAACAAATATGGAACAGAAATGCAAAAATGACGATGGCAGTGTCTTTCAAAGAAAATATATTTAAAATGTTATATAGATGGCATATACCACCAGCAAGAATTGCAAAGATGTTCCCTGGAACTTCAGCAGAATGTTGGAAATGTGGGTCAGCCAGGGGTACATTTTACCACCAATGGTGGACATGTCTACAAGCCCAAAACTATTGGAGCAAGATAAAAAATTGGCTCATGGAGATTACAGAAGTCAGCTTTCAATTGAGACCAGAGGTCTACTTATTAGGAATAAACCCTGGGGGCATAAGGAAAATAGACTGGTACCTTTTCATACATATTACCACTGCGGCTAGAATTGCATATGCGCAACTTTGGAAAGGGAAAGAAGTACCATCGGATCAGATGATTATTAACAAAATTTTGTGGTGTGCAGAATGTGATAGATTAACATACATTCTTAAAGATAGACAAGAATCAACTTTCAATCAAAGCTGGGATAAATGGTACCAATGGATAGAAGTAAAAATGTCATGAGATAGATGTTAGGAAAGCATGTGGCATAGATATGTAAATAGCAAACTAAATATAAATAAGGTAATATTAGATACAAGAAGATTAACAAGTGCAAGATGCAATATGATAAACCTAATCGAATCTGTAGTATGATGATATGTAATATTATTTAGAAACTGTATATACATGGGGGTTGAATCAACCTCAGTTGTATGTATGTGATTTTGTCTGGTTATAGTCTTTTTTCTGATTTTTGTTTTTAATTTATAATAAAAATTATTAAAAGAAAAAAAAAGTTTTGAAGAGCAGATTATAATGAGAGGGTGAATGAAATGACTGGCTCAATTTATCAGGAGGGCTTTAAACTAAAATTGAGGGGGGAGGGACTCGCAACAAGATTGGACACGAGAAGCGGGGCGCCGTGAACTCACGCTGAATCCTCCTCATTGGAGGGCCCCCCAAGGGGCTAAAGTCACCGTGTAGGGGTGACGAAGAAAGGAGGGGCACCCTGTAGGTCATGGAGAGCGGCGGCTCTCCAGCTGGACCCAGGGATTCCCTCCCAATCCAACGACGAAAAGGAGAGGCAGCCATTATGGCTGCCGTAAATCTGGGACAGCCGAAGAAGCACAGACTGTGCTGGAGTGGTGTAGATTAAGAATGATTGGAACTGGGTGAGGTGATTCTTTTTTTTTACCTAGAACCTAACCCCAAAGAAAATCAACCCTGGAAAAGAGACTCTTTGAAATGCTTGTCAAACTGGCGAATAATTACAGAGAGAAAAATTATAGACCCAAAAGAAAAGGAACTAAAGGGAGAGCGCAAAATCTTTAAAATATAGAAAGATAGGATTTTTAAACTTTATTGGCAATATTTTGGTAAGGCATTTTAAAATGCTGGAATTATTTGTCTGAATATTGACTATTTGCACAAAAACAAAATAAATATCTGTCAGATTTTGTGCAACGTTGAAATTTAAGCTGAAGGCGCCATCTACTGGTGAATGGAACATATACTAAACTCCTACAATCTTGGGAAGTACTGATAAGACAAAGGAAAAAAAAGTGGAAATAGCTGTGCTATCTACTGTTCTATATCTGTCTACTTCATGGTTATTGGAGGTTTAACTGTGAGATTATGGAAGACATCTAAAGAAAGTGACTTTTAAATGCCAGGATCTATGACTGAATTTACAGAGTAGACTTAAAGAGATATTTGGAAATCTTCTTGGATTGCCTAAATGGAACTAATTGACTAACTGTGGGACACAAAGAACTATGATTATTGCATTCCCCTGAGGAGCAATGTTAGGATTGAGCAAACGGTTTCTAAGCTGGCTTTTTGAGGTCATAGACAATTGAGACTTTGGGGCGGTGACAGACTACTGACAGGCTATTGAGCAATATTTGGACCTATCAAAATAAGACAAGATGTTGCATCAGGGGGAGATGAGTGGATTTCAAAAAGAAATGGTGTTGATGCTCCAAAGTACTTATGATATGTTGATAAAGAACCACAGGGAGACTTAATGTATGATATTGTGGGGAAATCAGAAAATGTTCAACAAGGGACAATGAATAAATTTTATTTTATTTTATTTTATTTTTATTAGTCCAATTTATATGCCGCCCTTCTCCGTAGACTCAGGGCGGCTTACAATGCATTATAGCAATAGCCTGCATACTTTTATGTATATACCTGCTTATTAGGACTTTCAGCCCCCCCTAAGCGGTGTTGTTCTATACAAAGCTGGCTTATTGCCCCCACAATCCGGGTCCTCAATTTACCTACCTCAAAGGATGGAAGGCTGAGTCAACCTTGAGCCTGGTGAGATTTGAACTCGCACTAATTGCAGGCAGCTGGCAGCTAAGTGCTAGCACTTAACAGCACTTAGTCCGCTGCACCACCGAGAGCATAAAACACAGGAAATAGAGGAGATAATAGAAATACCAGAGGAAAAGACAGAACAGATAAATCAAGAAATAAAACTAGAACAGAACAGAACAGAACAGAACAGAACAGAACAGAACAGAACAGAACAGAAGTCTTTCTTGGCCAAGTGTGATTGGACACACAAGGAATTTGTCTTTGGTGTAAAGACTTATGAATCAAATAAGGGACAATATATATTAAGAGATCAAAAAATGGGATTGGATAAAAAGAAATATATTTTTGAAGAGAAGATAGAGGCTTGGGCAGATCCTCCAGAGGTACGGCAGCAAAAGATAGTAGAGATGGAAGAAATATTTGGGTTAATTTTTTTAAAAAAAAAATTGATTTATATGCCGCCCTTCTCCAGAAACTCAGGGTGGCTTACAATGCGTTAAGCAATAGCCTTCATACTTTTGTATATTTATACAAAGTCAGCTTATTGCCCCCACAAACTGGGTCCTCATTAGGAAATATGTAGACAGAGACAAAGACCCAAGGGAGGAGTTTGGGAGGCAAGTCAAAAAGCGAATAAGAATTGAAATACTAAAGCAGGCAAGAGATGATGGTTAGAAAGGGAATGCTGTTTAATATAACCTTGGCTTTATTGAGAGCTAGAATAGAGACAGAAATAAGATCAAGGGGGAATAATATTATACATATTTTTATATAATATACTAAAAGTAATAGCTAGATGTAAAGATTAGATGTTGAAAGAGGGTATCACTATGTACAGTACGTTAAAATAATATTGTGATTGTTATTAGAATGGCGCACAAAAACACTGAACAACTAAACAATGAAGGAACACACTCTAATACAAATATGTATAATAACACCACAATTACATAAGTATGATTAATGTAATAATAATAATAATAATAATAATAATAATAATAATAATAATAATAATATTTAAATGAATGTTACCCAGATGCCTCACTGTTCATATAATGATATTGATGTATACAGTATATATATAAAAAAGAGGAGGTGGAGTATATAAAATCAATATAAAAGAAAAAAAGACATGCCCATAGGTGTATACTATAGGCCACCCAATGAAGCAGAAAAAATAGATGTCCTTTTTGCTAACCAACTAACAAATATATGTAGGAAACACACTACAATAATAATGGGGGACTTCAATTACCCTGACATCAATTGGACGACTAATTCCGCATCAAGTGAGAAATCGAATAGGTTCCTAACCAACCTAGCTGACAACTTTGTTGTCCAAAAGGTAGAGGAGGGAACTAGAGGCACAGCCATACTGGATTTAATACTTACAAACAGAGAAGAAGTCATAGAGGGAGTTGAAACTGCAGGAACCTTGGGTGAGAGTGATCATGTCATACTAGAATTCAACATAACACAAACACAAGCAATAGAACATAATGATACCAGAGTCTTAGATTTTAAAAGAGCTGATTTTAACAAACTCAGAGAGAACTTGGGAAAAATTCCTTGGATGAAAATCCTAAAGGGGAAAACAACTCAAGAAGCTTGGGAAACTCTGAAAAATATGATCATAAAAGCCCAGACCAGCACAATACCACTGAAAAAGAAAAACAAGAAATCCAAGAAGAAACCAGCATGGCTGCAAAAAGATCTCTCTGACAAATTGAAAGACAAAAAAGGACATGTACAAAAAATGGAAAGAAGGACACACAACTAAGGCAGAATATCAGCAGATAGCCCGAATCTGCAAAGACGAAGTCAGGAAAGCAAAGGCTCAGAATGAACAAATACTGGCAACAAATGTTCTGACCTAGGCTTCCTGAGTCATTAAAACACACGAGTAGTCCCAAAAACCTGTTTTATTTTAACAGCTGTGAATTCTGTTCATTCACAGATGAGTCCCAAATAGTTCTAAAGAGTCCTTCGGGATAAGGCTGATAATCACCCACCTTTATCTCCCTTGACACACTGCCAAAGACCTAATTGTCAATGCCACACGGAGTCCAGAATCAAACAGAGCTTCAGACTTTAAACTGAACAGTATTAACAACGTTGCTTCCTGCAAAGGCCCGTGTGCCTTTGCTCCTCTTTTAAGTCTTATGGGAGGGGCCAATCATCTCCAAGCCCTACTCCCGAGTCATCCCTTTTGTTTTAACTGTTCTTGCCTTCTGGAAGCTCTGCGCATGCGCGCACTGGGAACAAGCTTCCCCTGTTCCTCTGCCTCACTGAGGTCTGACTCTGGAGGCTCTGGAGGCAGCACGTACTTCCCAGATGGCCCTTTCTCTGCCTCTGACGCAGAGCCCTCGTCTGAGCCTTCCTCAGACTCCAGGACTGGCCCATGTTCCTCCCCAGCCTCCTCACTGTCCAACTCTGCTGCCAGCTCCGCAGGCTGCTGGCAGACCACAACAACAAAAGTCAAAGATAATAATTATTATTTATTATTTATTTTATTATTCATATTTCTATGCCACCCACTCTCCGAGGACTCTGGGCGGCTTACACCAAAGACAGTATACTAAATAGCATATTGCCCCCAACAATCTGGGTCCTCATTTTACCCACCTCGGAAGTATGGAAGGCTGAATCAACCTTGAGCCGGTGAGATTTGATCCGCTGATCTGCTGAACTAGCAGTCAGCTGAAGTAGCTGCAGTACTGCACCCTAACCACTGCGCCACCTTGGCTCTATCTCTATCTATCTATAACTAAAAAAAGTTTCTTCCAACATATAAATAACAAGAAAAAAATCAAGTAAACAGTCAGGGCACTAAAGAGAGAAGACGGCAAGGAAGTAACAGGCAACAGAGAGAAAGCAGAGTTGCTGAACTCATGCTTCGCATCAGTCTTCACGCAAAAAGAAACAATAGTCCAACCTACCAAAAACATAACTGTAAAAGACAGACTAGAAATAAAAGTTCAAATAAGCAAAAAAAAATGGCAAGAGAACACCTGTCTGATCTTGATGAATACAAATCACCGGGACCTGATGGATTACATCCCAGAGTTCTAAAGGAGCTGGCAGATGTCATCTCAGAACCACTGTACCACATATTTCAAAAATCCTGGAGCACCGGGGAACTACCAGAGGACTGGAAAAGAGCTGATGTCATTCCCATCTTCAAAAAAGGAAAAAAAATAGACCCAGGAAACTACAGACCAATCAGCCTAACATCAATACCTGGGAAGATACTGGAAAAGATAATAAAAAAACAGATCTGCCAACATCTAGAAACGAGTAAAGTAATAACTAGAAGTCAGCATGGTTTTGTTAAAAACAGCTCATGCCAAACCAATCTTATTTCATTCTTCAACATAGTGACTAAATTAGTAGACCAGCGAAATATGGTTTGTGGACATAATATACTTAGACTTCAGCAAGGCATTTGACAAAGTCGACCACAACCCACTTCTTCGTAAGCTAGAAAAAAGTGGGATAGATAGCATCACCACCAGATGGATTTGTAACTGGCTGACAAATTGTACTCAACAAGTAGTCCTTAATGGGTCTACGTCTACATGGAGGGAATAAGCAGTGGGGTACCACAAGGTTCCGTCTTAGGCCCAGTACTCTTCAATATCTTCATAAATGACTTAGATGAGGGAACTTACCAAATTTGCAGATGATACTAAGCTGGCAGGAATAGCTAACACGCTAGTTGATAGTGTTGTGGCTCCGTTACCTGAGCCTGTGTTATCGGCAGGAGAGGACTCCGAGAGTGAAGGAGAGGAGTTGGCAAGGCCTCCCTCTCCAGGACCCTCCTCTCTGGCAATGCCTCCGGTGTACTCCGAAGGGCAAGAGATAGGGCCGGGGCCAAGCACTTCCATGCAGCCGCAGGTGGATAGTAATGATGATGATGATGAGTCTTGGCTGGACCCTCGCCAGCGTCGCAGAGATAAGCGCGCGCAGGAGAGGAAGAGGCGTGCCAGGGATTAGGCTGAGTCACTGGACCACACCCCACAGGGTATAAAAGAGGGTGTGGTGGCCGGTTCAGCTCTGTGACAAGCAAAAAACAGATATCGGACGACCTTCTTTGTATTTACTGGACTTTGTTGATTATTGTGTATTGGCTTTGTTCCCGGACGAAGGGAGAAACTCCCCCCGCATGAGTAAAGAATACCTGGCAGCCAGCCACTGGGTTGCTGCCAATTCTGATACTGGATAAACTGTTGTCGGCTGAGTTCTTTAACTGTTGCCTGTCTGTGGGGGTGCGTGTGTGAGACGGGGACAGAACAGATAGGCTCAAGATCCAGATGGATCTTGACAGACTTGAACACTGGGCCCTATCTAACAAAATGAAATTCAATGTAGAGAAAAGTAAAGTCTTACACTTAGACAAGACAAACCAAAAGTACACATATAGACTGGGTGAAACCAAGCTGAATAGCAGTAACTGTGAGAGGGATCTCGGAGTCTTAGTGGAGCTAGTAGTGTGCGGCAGCAGACAAAAAAGATAATGCAATCCTAAATTGCATTAACAGAGGGATGCAATCAAGATCAAGTGAGGTACTAATACCACTCTATAAAGCCTTAGTAAGATCATACCCAGAATACTGCATCCAGTTTTGATCACCACACTATAAAAAAGATGTTGAGACTCTAGAAAAAGTGCAGAGAAGAGCAACCAGGATGATTAGGGGACTGGAGACTAAAACATATGAAGTATGGTTACAGGAACTGGGCATGGTTAGTCTAGTGAAGAGAAGGACCAGGGGAGACATGATAGCAGTGTTCCAATATTTGAGGGGCTGTCACAGAGAGGAAAGGGTCAAGCTATTTTCCAAGGCACCTGAAGGTCAGACAAGGAATAATGGGCGGAAACTGATCAACCTAGAAATAAGGAGAAATTTTCTGACAGTAAGAACAATCAACCAATGGAACAGCTTGCCTTCAGAAGTTGTGGGAGCGTCATCACTGGAGGCTTTCAAGAAGAGATTGGACTGCCATTTGTCAGAAATGGTGTAGGGTCTCCTGCTTGGGTGGGGGATTGGACTAGATGACCTACACGGTCCCTTCCAACTCTGTTAATCTGTTAAACCTCTTTTGAAAAATTTTGATTGTGGCTGGGTCTTTGGGTGGTGGTGGAAGAGGCTGGCTAAATGGGAACAGGAAAAATCACACAAAGGGGAAAGACCTGGTCTGGCATTGGCATTTACCAATCCACATATTATTCTTTCTTGCCACATGACAGAATGTGGCCTCATCTGTAGAATCCTGCCCCCAGCTCTTTAGTGGCTTATCTTCCTGTTGCAGGCTTTGCCATTTGCCATCAGATATCCTGAGCTGCCCTGTGACCACCTTTTCTGTACTAGTGGAAAACATCAAAAAACCCTCAATAGATTCAAGTCAAAGTTGGATACTGAGGATATTATGTTATTTTGATCTGAATATCTTAGCAATGATGTTATACTATCTCAAAGCAGTTTTCCCCCATCTCTTTTAATTTCTCCCATTCCTCCAGTCCCCTGGAATATCAAAATTGTGTTATATAAGTACAGGTAGCCCTTGACTTACAACAGATTGTTTAGTGACAGTTAGACGTTACAATGGCACTGAAAAAAAATGACTGATGACTGTTTTTCACACTTATGGCTGTTGCAGCAGTCACATGAACAAAATACAGATGCTTGGCAACTGTCTCATATTTATGATGGTTGCAGTGTCCCGGGGTCATGCGATCCCTTTTTGTGACCTTCTGACAAGCAAAGTCCATGGGGAAGCCAGATTCACTGAACGACGTGTTCCTAACTTAACAACTGCAGTGATTCACTTAACAAGAAAGGTTGTAAAATGGAGCAAAACTAATTTAACAATTGTCTCATTGAGCAACAGAAATTTTGGGCTCAATTGTGGACTTAAATTGAGGACTACCTGTATTGTCTATTAGTGTTCTGTGTGGCTTGACTCACTGACACTATGCTCTGATTTGAAGCACTTATAGTATCGCTGTGCAAGGGATATGGCTTAAACTGAGTTTAGTTTTCATGCTTGAGGCTCTATTCAGACTTGACAAAACTAGGGTATTCAAATGGATAATATGGATTTTCCAGTTTTGAGCAACCTCTCATAGTAAGAGCCAGATAAGACAAACTTCTAAGCTTAATTTTCTCTTTATGATTCTACAATCAAAACAATTCTGGGGTGCAGCTTAGCAGAATCAAAACAAGATTACAGCACCATAGTTGACATTCCCAATATATAACTGAAACATGTCTCTGTAAATTTCAGGTGCAGGGGTACAAACACGGATAGGAACAGGAACCAACAGAGATCCTATCCCCTTAAAACTTTATGAAGATCTGCAAATGATAATGCCAGACTTTCCAAATTTGTGACCAACAAATTCAAACAGAACTGTAACTACCAGCTGGGTATGGTATTCTGAGGGGCACCAAATTATATGATTTTACTGCCTGCTTAGGACAGTGGAAAAACAGAACATCTATACCCTGCTGGAGTTATCACAAAGTGCAATCAGCCAAAGTGCTATTATCTTTGGATATGATCATTTTCTACTAAGTAAGAGGCATGTTCTTACAGAAGAGGAAAGAATCCTAAAATGTGAATCACTCAATATGCTGCTGGCAGGACTACAATGAAATGTGCTGCCTTCTAGTATCACAGAAGAGATAAGCACATTGATCCAAAAATTTTGAGTATTTGTGTGCTTGGAAGAGATGCTTACCTGACATGCTGCTTTTCATCAAACATTGGCTGCTTTTTCTTTTACGTTTCCCATTGGGCCACCTTCAGAGAAGAAAGGGAGAATCTGTCATTAATTTGGAGCTTTACACATTCAATTAATCTTTCTTGACCAACTGCTCAAGCCTTACCCTACACAATCCCCTGCCTCAAAACTTTCCCAAATTACCAAGACTCAGTTCACCATCTTTCTTTATGTTGCAGCATTTCCATTATCTTACCTACACCTTTTAAGAAATCAGGATGTGTGAGCAGTACAGGGGCATTTATCTGAGAAGAGCAGAAGTGATAAAGAGGTTGGGAAGATGTTTTAATGCACATATGCATGGCTAACCCCCTCTAGATCCAAGATTCCCCATGCTATCCTTTTCACAGGTAATACACTCCTGCTACATTGTTCTCACCTCAAGCCAGTATGGACTATGTGCAGGCGATCAAAAAGGGAAATTAAATTACCAGCAATCACTCAAAGCAGCAGTCCCCAAACTTTCTGGCTCTGTGGACTAGCAGCGGTGGCAGTGGGGGGGAGAAGATGGTTTTGCCTGCCACTTGCACAAATGGAGCTTTGCGCGCTCACCCGCCACTTGCGCAGGCTGGTTCCCAATGAGCCATAGACCAGTACCAGTTCGTGAACTGGAGGTTGGGGACCCCTGAGTTAAAGGAAGCTAACCCAACCCAATCCAGTTCATACTTCTTGCACTGAAACTATGGCTGCCCTAAAAAGAAATGAGCGGTTTTTTTTTTTATTGAAAAAGTTTTAAAACAAACACAATTTCCCCACAACCCCCCCTCCCAACCCCCCCCTCCCCCTCCCCGACTTCCCAGAGCAGAACACAAGGTATTTCTATTGACCTTTAACAATAAACTAAATTGCATAACCAATCATTAAACTAACACCCCTAAAAAAAAATTTCTTAACCCCCCATATATAAAATCCTATTTCCTAAACATAATACTTCTAATATCACTTATATAACGCTTATACAAATAAAAGAAATCATTCATAAGCTATTTGATATTTTTTGGTCTGATACTTATTTTGTATATAATCAATCCATCTTCTCCAGTCCTGTATGTACCTTTCTTGTGTGTGATCCTTCAGATATGCTGAAATTTCAGCCATTTCAGCTAAATTAGTTACTTTCAATATCCAGTCATCAATAGTAGGCAAAAAGTCCTTCTTCCAGTGTTGTGCTACCAACAATCTTGCTGCTGTTATCAAGTTCAAAATCAATTTAGTCTCTGCAACTGTACAGTCCGTGGTTATACCCAGTAAGAACAACTGTGGAGTAAATTTCAGTCTCTTTTTAAGAATATTCTGCATCACCCACCAAATCTTTATCCAAAATGCTTTGATTTTTCTACAAGTCCACCATATATGATAATAAGTTGCATCATCACAGTCACATCTCCAACATTTAGCTTGCACATTAGAATACATACATGATAATTTTTTAGGATCTAAATGCCATCTATAAAACATTTTATAAAAATTTTCTCTTAAATTTTGTGCTTGTGTAAATTTCACATTTCTAATCCAAATCTTTTCCCAAGTCTCCATCATTACTGGCTCTTGAAAATTTTGTGCCCATTTAATCATACAGTCTTTAACCAATTCCGTCTCAGAATCTATTTCCAATAAAACATTACACAACCTTTTAATATGCATTTGTTTTTGATCTCTTGATAGTACAAGGGTTTAGTGCACCCTGTTATTAACACAGCTGCCTGCAATTTCTGCTGGTTCGAATCTCTCCAAGGCTCAAGGTTGACTCAGCCTTCCATCCTTTCTAAGGTAGGTGAAATGAGGACCCAGTTTGTGGGGGCTGTTAGATCAGGCGCAGGAACAGAAGACGTGACCAGCTCGATACATGTAACAGCTTTATTTACAATGTAACAAGTAAAAGAAGGCTGCTGGCGCGCTGCCGGAGCTCTCCTTATATTCGCTCCCGGCAGACGCACCGCCCCTAGACAGGGATTCAAATCTCCCGCCCGATGGCTGGCAGCCAATCAGGGCGGATGTCCTTATAAGGACATAACACTCCTCCCCCCTTAGTCTGGACTGTCAAATCTCGTCCACAAAAGTCACGTAATCGCGCAGGTACGTCGGACGCCTCGGCACCCTAGCTGACCTGCGCAGTCTCACTTGTTCTCCGTCTCCGACCTGGATGGACGGGGCTCTGTCGTCTCCCGGCTCCCTCTCCGGAACCGGGCTTGGTTCGGCTGTCGAGTGAGCGGGGTCACCCCCAGCGCCTCCGGCCGGACCGCAAACCTTGGATGGCTGGTTCTGATGGTCTTCTTCCTGGCCTGTGGATCTGTCGCCTCGTCTCGGTGGCTCGGTTCCGACCCGGGAAGAGCGTCTGAGTCTCGGTAAGTCCATCGTTTGCTCCTCCCTGGTCTCCCGGGCGCTGCGGTTCGGTTGCGGTTCGGCCTGGTGCCGGGTGGGTGGTGGTTCTGTTTGGTGCCCTCTGGACCGGCCCGCCGGTTGCGGGTGGTGCTGGCTTGTGTTGCGTTGTCCAACCTCGCAGGGGTGGTGTTGGCCTGCTAGGTCGGGCTGGCGTTGGTCTACCCCATCTGGTCGGTGGTGGTCGACCTGGTCGGGCTGTTGTTGTGGCACTACCTCTGTGGGGCGGCGGAGGTCTCCCCTGCCGGGGTGGTGCAGGTCTACCTGGCCGGGTTGTTGTCGGCTTTCCCTTCCCCCTAGTCCCTGGTCTACCGTCGGGTGGTGCCTGGGGTCATCCGGGTCGGGGTGTTGTTTCCTGGCTGCCTCTTGTGATGGGCGGGGGTCCCTCTCGCCGGGGAGTCGTGTGCCACCCTTGCCCATGGGTTGGGGGGTGCCCGTCTTGGATGGGTCCCGGTCTACTCGCCTGGAACCGTGGTCTCCTTGGCTGGGCTGGCGTAGGCTGCTGTCACTGGTGGGGTGCGCCGCTCCTCCTCTGGGCAGGTACCGGTCTACTTGCGGGCTGGGTTGGTGGTCCCTGGCCCTGTTGTGCCCGGTGCCCACCTGGCTGGGTTGGTGGTGCCATCCCCCGTGCGGTTGGCCCCGGTCTACCTCGCTGGGCTGTCGACGTGACAGCATCTGGTAGTGGGCTGGGCCGACCTTGTCGGGGTGGTGCTGCTCTGCCTCGCAGGGGTGTGGTAGGCCTACCTCGTCGGGGTGTTGTAGGCCTACCTGGTCTGGGTGTGGTAGGTCTACCTCGCCGGGGTGTTGGAGGCCTACCTCGTCGGGGTGTTGTAGGCCTCCCTCGTCAGGCTGGTTTTCATGTGCTCCCCCCCACCTTTTTCGGAGTTGGTCGATGTGGCGTCTCGTGAACTGTCCATCTTCCAACTCGACGATGTAGGATTTGGGGCCGGTTGTGCTGGCAATCTTCCCTTTCAGCCATTTAGGAGAGCCGCTGAAATTTAGCGCGAAGATTGAATCTCCGTTGCTGAAGGCGCGAAGCGGGCGGCTGGCGGTTGCGGTCACTTCCGGGCTGTATTGGGGGTGCAGCCGGTCCAAGGGTGACCTCAACCTTCTGCCCATCAACAGTTCGGCCGGGCTCTTGTGGGTGGTGGCGTGTGGCGTGATGTGCTGGGTGAGGAGGAAGTTGTCTATGCGCTCTTGCCAGTCCCCCGGGCCCATCTTGGTGAGGGCCTCTTTGGTCAGTCAGACCATGCGTTCGGCTTGTCCGTTTCCGGCCGGCCTGTAGGGGGCGGACAGGGCGTGGCAGATGCCCAGTCCTGCCAGGAAGGACTCCATGGCCAGGGATGTGAGCTGGGGGCCATTGTCTGAGACCAGCACATCCGGTAGACCATGTGTGGCAAAAAGGCGGTGCAGGGCTCGGATCGTTGCGTCTGTTGTGGTAGATGCCATGGGCACCACCTCGAGCCATTTGGAGAAGGCATCTACCACGATGAGGAGGTGTCGCCCTTGCATCGGACCCGCGAAGTCGATGTGGATCCTCGACCAGGGGTTGCTGGGGGTCTCCCACTTCGCGACTTCGGATTGCGGCGGCGCTGGGCGAACTTCTTGGCACGGGTCGCATCTGGAGACCCATTGTTCAATGTCTCTGTCCATGGAGGGCCACCAGACATAACTCCGTGCCAGGGCCTTCATGCGGACGATGCCCGGATGCCCCTTGTGCAGGGTCTCTAACGTCCGCCGTTGCAGAGTGCTTGGAATCAGCACCCTGTCTCCCCATAGCAGGCAGCCCTTTATGGTGGACAGCTCCTCCTGTTTCCTGGTGAACGGGCTGAACCTTTCCTCTGGCTTTTCCGCTGGCCACCCTCTGAGGATCCAGGACTTCACTTGGCGGAGTGTGGGGTCCTTTTGGGTGTGGACGGCCACATCTGCGGATGACACCGGGCAGCTGGCGTCGTCATCAATGTGAAGTAGGTGGAGCGTGGGGGCTGGGTCCTCGACCGGCTTCTTCGACGGGCATCTGCTGAGGGCGTCAGCGTTCCCTATGGCTGTGCCTGGCTGGTGCACGAGCCTATAGGAGTAGCCAGCTAGGAAGATGGCCCATCTCGTCATTCTTGGGGACATGAAGGTCGGGGTTGGTTGGTCGCCTGCGAGGAGTCCCAGGAGAGGCTTGTGGTCTGTGACTATGGTGAAGCGTCTTCCGTAGAGGTATTCGTGGAAACGCTTCACTCCAGCCACGATGGCCAGGGCTTCTTTGTCCAGCTGGCTATAGTTCCGTTCTGCGCCGGACATAGTCTTTGAGAAGTACGCTATTGGGGCTTCCGAGCCATTGGGCAGTTCATGGCTGAGAACTGCCCCCACCCCGTAAGGTGACGCGTCGCAGGTCAGTCTGATGGGGAGCGTCTCGCTGTATTGGATGAGGATGCTTTTGGACGTCAATAGTCCTTTGATGGCCCGGAATGCCGCTTCCTCTTCCTGGCCCCACTTCCAGGAAGCCGATTTCCCCAGCAGGCGGTGGAGTGGCTCAGCAACTGTGGCTTTCTGTTTTAAGAAAATGGCGTAGAAGTTGAGCAACCCAAGGAAAGCCTGAAGCTCCGTTTTGTTTTTTGGGCTTGGAGCTTCATGGATTGCTTCCACTTTTGATTTGGTGGGGTGTATGCCTGTGCTATCAATGAGGAAACCCAGGAACTCGACTTCCTGTACTCCTATGATGCACTTGTCCCGCCTGACCCTCAAACCCTTGGCCTTGAACCGCTGCAGGACAAGCCTGAGCCTTTCAAGGAGTTGGGCTCTTGAGTCACCGGAGATGAGCACATCATCGAAGTAAGGCACCACCCCTGGAACGCCTTGGAGAAGGCGTTCCATCATGGATTGGAAGATACCAGGGGCAGCGCTGACTCCAAATTGGAGGCGGTTACATTTAAATGCCCCTCTGTGCGTGACAATTGTCTGAGCCTCCGCCGTTTTGTCATCCACTGGCAGTTGCTGGTAAGCCTGGGCCAGGTCCAGTTTCGCGAAAATTGATCCAGATCCCAGGGAATGCAGCAGATGTTGCACCACTGGGACTGGGTATGCGCTCTGTGCCAACGCCTTGTTGATGGTGCAACGGTAGTCAGCACAGATGCGCACAGACCCATCATGCTTCAGTGGGGTCACAATGGGGGTCTCCCATGAGGCATGATCGATCGGTTCCAGGACGCCCTGGGCGATCAGCTTATCCAGCTGTTCATCTACTTTAGGCTGCAGGGCAAATGGAACTCGGCGGGGCTTGAGCCTGATTGGGGTGATTCCCTTATCCAGATTAAAAGAGATTGGCCTCCCCACAAATTTTCCCAGCTTACCATCGAAGACTTCCTTGAACTCTTCGATGATGGAGTCGAGTTCGTCCCTGCGGATCTCGTGGATGCCCTGAAGTGAAAGTCCTAGCGGCTTGAACCACTCCACACCCAACAGGTTCGGTCGGCTGTGCTGCACGATGGTGATGGGTAGCTTTCCGTTGAAGTCATTGTACTTCACGTGGATGGTGGCTCTGCCTAGGATTTCAATGGGGTTCCCGTTGAAGTCCACAAGTTTGTCTTTCGGGGCTTTCAGCTGGGTCCTTTTGTATGCCGGTTTCAGCTGTTGTAGGTGCTGCCAGTCCATGATGGAGAAGGCGGATCCGGAGTCTACCTCCATCTTGCACGGGGACCCCTCTGCTATCAGCGTCACGTGGAACTTGGTGGTCCCCTCGTCGCTTGTGTGCGCAATGGTGGTGGTCTGGTGCACCGTTCTGTTTCGGGGATATTCCTCCTCCCCGCGCCGGGACTGGTTTGAGGACCGTTTGGATGTCCTCTGATTATCTTTGCGATTTTCCCGGAATCGTGGTCTGGGCGGTTCCGGGGCTGGGTCTGTGGCTCTGCAGGCCTCGGCGATGTGGCCCCTCTTCAGGCATCGGCGGCAGGTCGCGTCCCTCCATCTGCAGTTTGCCCTGGGGTGGTCGCCTCTGCAGCTGCCGCATCGCTCTCCCTGGTCGCCATGCTGTGGGTTTTCCCGCCTGGGGGGGCGGGACACCTTGTGGACGGCCATTTCCCCATCAGACTCGGATTGAGTGGTTGCCTCGTCTGATGAGGTCGGGCCCGACTTGTGGATCTTATGGATCCCTCTTGCTTTTACCATTGCGGCGGCTGCTTGCTCCGACGTTTCAGCCGCTGTTGCCTCGTCGAGGACGTCTTTAAGCGGGATCCTCTTCCTGCTGAGGAATTTCTTTTGCAGCCCCACATCTCGCATTCCAAAAACAATGCGGTCCCGGATGGCATTGTCCACATTGTCGAACTCACAGTTGGCAGCGAGTTGGCGAAGCGCTGCCACGAATTCCTTGATGGATTCACCTTCCCGCTGGTTTCTTTGCTGGAAGGTGAACCTGTTTGCGATGGGGGTGCCTGTAGGTGCATAGTGCTCCTGTAGGACTTCCTGCAGGTCGTTCCAGGACATCTCCTCGATGTCCCTGGGTGCCACGAGGTCAATCGCCATCTCCAGGACGTCCGATCCGCAATGAGCCAGGAAGAGGGCTCTTTTCCTCTCATCATCGAGGTTCTGGTATCCATTGCCTCGCAGGAACTGCCGGAATCGGACCATGTATGACCTCCACTTCTCCCGGGATGGGTCGAATGGGTTCAGCGCGGTCATCGGGGCTTGAGGGGTAGCCATTCTGGAAGTCGCTGTGGTGTAGTGACTTCAGCTCGTTGGGCGATCGTGCCGTGAGTCCTTCTCAGGTTCTCTTCTCTAGTCCTTCGTCGCCAGTGTTAGATCAGGCGCAGGAACAGAAGACGTGACCAGCTCGATACATGTAACAGCTTTATTTACAATGTAACAAGTAAAAGAAGGCTGCTGGCGCGCTGCCGGAGCTCTCCTTATATTCGCTCCCGGCAGACGCACCGCCCCTAGACAGGGATTCAAATCTCCCGCCCGATGGCTGGCAGCCAATCAGGGCGGATGTCCTTATAAGGACATAACAGGGGCAATAAGCTGACTTTGTATAAAAATATACAAAAGAATGAAGGCTATTGCTTAAAGCATTGTAAGCCGCCCTGAGTCTCCGGAGAAGGGCGGCATATAAATCAAATTAAAAAAAAAAAAAAAATCTCTAATTTGTTTTACCAAATTCTCCTCATTTTGCACAAAGCCAGTTTTTTGATCTTCCTTCCATCTAGCTTGAAGTTGACTGTACTGAAACCATGTATAAATTATACCTTCTTCTCTCAGTATATCTAAAGATTTCAAATACATTACCCCCCTTTCCATAATAAGAAGCTCTTTATAGGTAATCACCTCCTGTTTTTGTTCTATACTTATATTTTCTATTGCATGTCTAGGATTTGCCCATAAAGGTATCTTATAATTTAACTTATATTGATATTTTTTCCAAACCCTTAACAAAGCATTTCTTAATATATGAACCTTAAATACTTTATCCACTTTTTTGTCATATAACAAATAGGCATGCCATCCATATAACAAATCATAACCTTCTAAATTCAAAATTCTCCCCTCAGTTAAATTAAACCAATCACTAATTTGTGATAAAACCGCTGCTTCATAATATAATCTTAAATTAGGCATTTTAAGACCCCCTCTTTCACGTGTATCTTGTATAATTTTCATTTTTATTCTGGGTTTTTTCCCAGCCCAAATAAAAGTATTAACACCTTTCTGCCATTCTCTCAGTTTTTCATCTTTCTTAAGCACAGGTATCATTTGGAACAAAAATAAAAATCTAGGTAAAACATTCATTTTAATTGCTGCAATTCTTCCCAATAAAGACAACTGTAATTTTTTCCAATTCTCCATATCCTTCTGTACCTTCTGCCAAAGTACCTCATAATTGTTTTTGTATAATTTTGTATTTGAAGCTGCTATGTATACCCCTAGATATTTAACCTTTTTAACTATTTCAAAATCTGTTAATCTTGCTAGTTTATCTCTTTCAAGTATAGTCATATTTTTAACTATCATCTTTGTCTTATGTGAATTAACTTTAAATCCTGATACTTTCCCGTATTGATCAATTATATCCAATATATATGGAGCCGACTCTATAGGTTGGGATAAAGTAATAACCAAGTCATCTGCAAATGCTCTTAATCTATAATCTTGTTGTCTAATTACAATACCCTTCAATTTTTCTGAATCACGTATCTTGTTCAATAGTACCTCCAAAGTCAAAATAAATAATAGTGGGGACAGAGGACACCCCTGCCTTGTTCCTTTCTCAATTTTAAAAGCCTCTGTTAAACCTCCATTAACTATAATTTGTGCTGTTTGCTGCTGGTATATCGCTCTAATTGATTGTGTAAAATATTCCCCAAAGTGCATTTTCTCTATTATTTTGAACAAAAATTGCCAGTTCAAACGATCAAATGCCTTCTCTGCATCCAAAAATATAAACGCTGCAGGGACTTGATTATTTTTTTCCAAATATTCCAGTAAGTTTACAATTTGTCTAACATTATATCTCATTTGTCTCCCTTTTATAAACCCTGATTGATCATTGTGAATTATTTGTTTCAAACAAATAAGAAATGAGCGGTTTTTGTGGTAGCATTTACACTTGCCCTTGTGACAACTTTGTAGTGTACGTTAGGACTTAGGAAATTACCTATCCAATGTTAACTAGCCCATCTGAATCCTCCAGCCTAAAGGTAATACCTTAAAGATGTAAAGTTATTTAATGCTTTTGGCAGCTGAATTGTAGATGTTTATGAAAGGGAGGAGGAAAAATCCATGACACACTGGAAATTTCTTTCTAAGGTAGGTAAATTGAGGACCCAGTTGTGGGGGCAATAAGCTGACTTTGTATAAATATACAAAAGGATGAAGGCTATTGCTGAGCACATTGTAAGCCGCCCTGCGTCTCCGGAGAAGGGTGGCATATAAATCAAATTAAAAAAAAAAAAAACCTCCCCTTTTACATGACTAAATTTAAATACTTTCTAAAGACTCTTTATTCATTCAAAAAATATTTGAAACTTTTTAATCCCATATTTGTTTTGAATATAGTCAATCCATCTTCTCCATTCCAAAATATATCTTTCATTTGAATAGTCCTTCAAATACACTGAAATTTTGGCCATCTCTGCTAAGTTCATTACTTTTTAGTGTCCATTCTTCAATAGTAGGCAAATCTTCCTTCTTCCAATACTGCGCCACCAAAAGTCTTGCTGCGGTTATTAAATTTAAAATCAAATTAGTCTCTATAACCGTACAATCTGTAATTATACCCAGCAAAAACAGCTGTGGAGTAAACTTTATCTTTTTTTAAAGAATGTTTTGCATAATCCACCATATTTTTATCCAGAATGCTTTGATTTTTTTACATGTCCACCATATATGATAATACGTGGCTTCATCACACTCACATCTCCAACACTTAGATTGTAAACTTGGATACATACAAGCTAACTTTTTAGGATCTAAGTGCCATCTATAAAACATTTTATAAAAATTTTCTCTCATATTTTGAGCTTGCATAAATTTTACATTTCTAACCCATATTTTTTCCCACATTTCTATCATTATTGGTTCCTCAATATTTTGTGCCCATTTTATCATACAATCTTTAACTAACTCCGTTTCTGAATCTATTTCTATCAATGTATTATACAACCTTTTTATATGCATTTGACTCTGGTCTTTGATTTGTTTTACCAAGTTTTCATCCGTTTGCATGATACCAATTTTCTGATCCTCTTTCCATCTAGCTTGTAACTGTCCGTACTGAAACCAAGTTTGAATTATCCTTTCTTCTTTTAGTACATTCAAAGACTTTAACTGTAATATACCTCTTTCCATATTGAGAAGCTCTTCATATGTAATCACATCTTGTTTTTGTTCTACATTTATATTCTCTATCGCATGTCTGGGTACTGCCCATATAGGTATCTTATCATTTAATTTGTATTGATACTTTCTCCAGACACGCAATAAAGCATTCCTTAATATATGGCTTTTAAAAGTCTTATCCACCTTCTTGTCATATAATAAATAAGCATGCCAACCATATAACAAATAATATCCCTCAATATTCAAAATTCTTCCTTCTGTTAAATTAATCCAATCACTAATTGCTGATAGGGCAGCTGCTTCGTAATATAATCTTAAATTGGGCATTTTGAGACCTCCTCTTTCCCATATATCTTGCATTATCTTTAATTTTATTCTCGGTCTTTTCCCTGCCCAAACAAAATTATTAATACCCTTCTACCATTCCCCCAAATTTGCATCTTTTTTAAGTATTGGTATCATTTGAAAAAGAAATAAAAACTTAGGCAAAACATTCATTTTTATTACTGCTATTCTTCCCAACAGAGACAATTGTAGTTTTTTCCACTTGTCCATCTCTTTCTGTATTTTTTGCCATAATGGTTCATAATTATACTTATATAATTTCACATTTGAAGTTGTAATATATACCCCTAAATATTTAACCTTTTTTACTATTTCAAATCCTGTTACTCTTTCTAATTCTTCTTTTTGATTTGTAGTCATATTTTTAGTTATTATCTTTGTTTTCCCTATATTTATTTTAAAACCTGATACTTGACCATATTGATTAACTATATACATTAAACCTATAGCTGATTGCACTGGTTGGGTTAAAGTTACAACCAAGTCATCTGCAAATGCTCGAAATCTGTAATCATAATGCCTAATTTTAATTCCTTTTATTTTATCTGACTCCCGTATTTTGTTCAGCAAAAATTCCAAAGTCAAAATAAACAATAATGGGGACAGGGGACACCCCTGTCTTGTTCCTTTTTCAATTTTGAAGGTTTCTGTTAAGCTACCATTAATTATTATTTGTGCTGTTTGTTCCTGGTATATTGCCTTAATAGATTGTGTAAACTACTCTCCAAACTGCATCTTTTGTATTATTTTCAGTAAAAAAATGCCAATTCAATCGATCAAATGCTTTCTCCACATCCAGAAATATAAGCACTGCAGGGACTTTGTTGTTCTTCCCCAAATACTCCAGTACATTAACAATTTGCCTTACATTGCTTTTCATCTGTCTCCCATTTATAAATCCAGATTGATCATTGTGAATCATTTGTTGCATAACTAACATTAACCTATTTGCTAATATTTTGGCAAAAATCTTATAATCTGTATTAAGTAGCGATATAGGCCTTTAGTTTTTTGGCTGACTATGGTCTTGGTCCTCCTTCAGGATCAAAGAAATAAAGGCTGTTCTCCATGATGGGGGTACATTTCCTCCAAATTGTATTCTACTAAATAGTTCCTTAAGTGGTTCCACCATTTCTAACTGCAAATTTTTATAATAAACGGCTGTCAATCCATCTGTTCCAGGAGCCTTGCCAACCTTTAACTGCTTAATTGCCAAGAAAATTTCCTCTGAAGTTATCGGTTGATTCAATTTTTCCCTTTGCTCATCTGTAAGTATAGGGATATTCTCCTTCTGTAGGTATCTATCTATTTCTATACCCTGAATTTTATCACTAGCATACAACCTCGTATAAAATTCTATAAATGCTTTTTTAATCATATTTTGTTGATACACCTCTTTACCTTTATATTCTATTTTCTCTATAGTATGAGACTTTTGTTTTTTCCTTAGCAAATATGCTAACCATCTTTAATTTAATTTAATTTAATTTAATTTAATTTAATTTAATTTAATTTAATTTAATTTAATTTAATTTAATTTAATTTAATTTAATTTAATTATTTAATTTAATTTAATTTATTTTATTTTTTTATTTCTATACCGCCCTTCTCCCGCAGGACTCAGGGCGGTGCACAGCCAAAATAAAACATCATATACAAAATTTAAAAAACAATTTAAAAACAATTAAATAATTTTGGCCCAAATAATTTAAAACAACCCAGATTAAAACCGAATCAATTAAAACTGAGAGGACGGGATCAAGCCAGCCCAGCTAGATGGAATAAGTGTGTTTTTAGGGCCCGACGAAAAGTCCGGAGGTCTGATATCGTGCGTATCTCAGGGGGTAGGTCGTTCCAGAGGGCTGGTGCCGCCACAGAGAAGGCTCTCCCCCTGGGGGTCGCCAGCCGGCACTGTCTGGCCGACGGCACCCTGAGGAGGCCCTCTCTGTGCGAGCGAACCATCCGGTGGGAGGCTATTGGCGGCAGAAGGCGGTCTCGCAAATACCCCGGCCCTAAGCCATGGAGCGCTTTAAAGGTGATCACCTGATCTGTCCCCGTCCACACACACACACAAACACAGCCAGCCGAGGGTTAAGGAAGCACTTGGCACACACCCAGGTCTTTATCTCCAACTTGGCAGCGATATACACACCGTCTGCCAAGTGCTTTTATTTCCACAGAAAACAGAAAGATAATATACTCAGCGTACAAGAGTCCAACAAAAATAAATATTCCTCTTAGCAGTTTCGGACGATGCTCTAGTGACTATCCAAGGTTTATTTTTGTTCGTCACAGGGATCACTGGCCACCACCTTCTATTATATAGTCTCTGGGGTGTGGTCCAGTGACTCAGTTCTAATCCCTAGCACGCCTCCTGAGCTGCTGCAATCGTTTATCACGCCTTCGGAGGCGTGCGTCCAGGAATGATGTCTCTCCTTCACTCTCATCCGAGACACCTGTCTCCCTGCTAATCTCCTCTCCCTCGGCCGGCACCTGAGACAGTGCCAGAGGGGAGGGGCCTGGAGAGGGAGGCCTGGCTGACTCCTCTTCCTCATGCTCGGAGCTTTCTTCCTCCGATGGGATAGGCTCAGAGGGTGGGGCCACAACAATCACCAACACCTTGAAGCGCACCCGGAAGACCACAGGAAGCCAGTGCAGCTCGCACAGGAGGGGTGTCACGTGGGCACAACGAGTTGCGCCCATAACCACCCACGCGGCCGCATTCTGGACCAACTGCAGCCTCCGGGTGCACCCCAAGGGGAGCCCCATGTAGAGAGTATTGCAGTAGTCCAGGCGGGAAGTGACGAGTGCTTGAGTGACCGTGCGTAGGGAGTCCCGATCCAGAAAGGGACGCAACTGGCGTATCAGGCGAACCTGATAGAAAGCCCCCCTGGCCATGGCTGTCATATGCTCTTCTAAAGACAGCCATGCATCCAGGAGGACGCCTAAGTTGCGAGCCCTCTCCGTGGGGGCCAATGATTCGCCCCCAATAGCCAGCGATGGCACCAGCTGGCTATATCGGGACGCCGGAAGCCACAGCCACTCGGTCTTGTAAGGGTTGAGTCGGAGCCTGTTTCTCCCCATCCAGGCCCGCACGGCCTCCAGGCACTGGGACATCACTTCAAGGGCATCGTTGGGGTGGCCTGGGGTGGAGATGTACAGCTGAGTGTCGTCAGCGTACTGATGGAACTCCACCCCAAAGCCACGGATGATCTCGCCCAGCGGCTTCACATAAATGTTGAACAGAAGGGGCGAGAGGACCGACCCTTGTGGCACCCCACAAGCAAGGTGCCTCGGGGTCGACCGCTGCCCCCCTGTCAACACAGATTGCGACCGGTCAGAGAGGTAGGAGGAGAACCACCGCAGAATGGTGCCCCCCACCCCCAACCCCGCCAACTGGTGCAACATGATACCATGGTCGATGGTATCAAAAGCCGCTGAGAGATCTAACAGGACCAGGATAGAGGAGCAACCCCTATCCCGAGCCCTCCAGAGATCATCCACCAACGCGACCAATGCCGTTTCCGTGCTGTGCCCAGGCCGGAAGCCTGGTTTATTCTACCTGGTTTATTCGCATTGCAAAAAGTATTGTGTTTAGCATATTGTAAATTAGTTGCTACCTGATCTGACATCAATATCTTAAACTGCCCTCGCAATAAGATAATTGCTTCTTTTATTTTCTTATCTGCTGGATTTAATATTAATGCCTGCTCTTTCTTTTTTATTTCCTCTTCTAATTCCATCCGTTTTTTCACCTGTCTACGTCTATATGTATTGTTCAAATATATTAAAACACCTCTCATGTATGCTTTGCTTGCATCCCAAACCATTTCCATGGGTGTACCCTTATGCATATTCATAACAAAAAATTATTTCATTAATTTTTTACATTCTTTCACATTTTCCTCATATCTAAATAGATTTTCATTTAACCACCAAGACCTCCTGGAACCCTTTCCATATTCCAATTCCATCCAAACCGGGCTATGGTCTGTTAAAATTCTTGGACATATCTTCGTCTTCTTCACCCTAGAAAGAAAATCATTAGTAATTAATATGAAATCATTTCTAGAAAAGGACTGGTGCCTATCAGAGAAAAATGTAAAATCTTGTTCTTTAACGTTCCGTTCTCGCCAAATATCTCTCAACTCCATACCATCCATCATGTCAAAAAAGGATTTAGGCAGTCTAGCACGCGTTTGGATGTTTGACAAGAGCCCTTTCTTATCTTTTTGGGTATCCACTACTCCATTCCAGTCACCCAATAATATACACGATTTATAATCCCATTGTATTAATTTGGTATGCAGAAGCTTATAAAATTTCTCTTGTTGTTGATTAGGTGCATATACGCCAATTAAAAGTATTTTCTTCCCTTCTATTAAAAGTTCAATTGCTATATATCTTCCTTAAGCATCTACTTCAATTGATTTAGCGATTAAGTCTTTCCTTAAATATATTACTATACTATTTTTCTTCTCTGGAGCAGATGCAACAAAGTGTGTTCCCAATCTTGCATTTATCAAATATTTTTGGTTTCTTGTTCTAATATGTGTTTCTTGCAAACAAATTACATCATTTTTAAACTGTTTCAGATAATGAAATATTTTCTTTCTCTTCTGCGGTGAATTTAAGCTATTAACATTCCATGTTAAGAATCTAATTGCCATTCTTGGACCCCTGAAGCTTTTTGAGTGCCAGCTCCTCCCACTGCTTCTGTATTTGTAGTTTCTTGAATTATTATCTGAGTTTGCTGTGCCTTTAATTCTTGTTCTTTACGTTGGCTGCCGCTTGAGTTTGTCTTTGATCCTTTGGTCCTTCTATTTTTTCAGATAATTCCAAAGCTTGAACAGTACCCGAAAGTTGCAATAAATCTTCTTGCGTAATCAAAGCCCCTCCTTGGACTTGTGCCTGCATACCTTCCTTCTCCCCCTTTCTTGCCTCCTCTGCTTCTTTTCTTCTTCTAACTTCTGGGGATGGTGGGCGTCCAGCCTTTAGTACATTGATGTAAAAATCTCTAGCCTTCCAAACTGTATTAAGACGATATCTTTCTCCTGAGTAGTTCACCACTAATCCAGCTGGAACCTCCCATCTGTACTGCATCTGGCGTTTTCTGAGTTCTTCAACTAGAAATGCATAATCCTTTCTAGTTCTCAACATTTTTGGGGGAATTTCTTTCAGTACTAAAACCTCCTGTCCTGCCACTTGGAGTTTATTTTTGTAAGAAGCTTGTAAGATTTCATTTCGTATCCTCCTTGTAGTAAAGTAAATTACAATATCTCTTGGTAATTGTCTCTGTCTGGCAACCCATGAGTTAGTTTTTATCTATTTGCCATTCAAACTCTGCCTTTGAGTCTCCAGTTAACTGTGCAAAAGCTTCTGCAAAAATCTCTCTCAGGTTCTCTTGATTATTTTCTCTCAGACCTCTTACTCTCAGGGCAAACTCCATTGCTCTATATTGTATCATTGTAACTTCTGCGTCTGCCTTTTCCATCTTAGTTTGAACCTCGCCCATTTTATTCTCCAAATTCACATTAGACTGATTAATTTCTTCCACCCTTTCCTCCAACGATTCAACATGACCTGCCAGACCCTGAAGCGCCAAAACAATGTCTTCTCTTATTTCTTTATTTCGAGTTTGGATTACTTCCTTAATTTCAGCCATCTCCACAGACACGTCTTTAATTTTTTCCTCAAAAACGGATGTAATTTTTCCTTCTAGAACAGAGGCTTGCACCTTTAAAGCCTCCTGAAGGTCTTCTAGTGTCAATAATTGTGTATCCGCTGGGGCTAACAAAGATTGCAGTTTAGATGATTGAGCTGGTGATTGAGCTGGTGATGCCCCAGCACTTTTAGTAACTCCAATTTTTATTTACTTTGAGGCCATTTTTTAATTTTCAAATTGCACTTTTACAACAGCCAAATCAATAAGTCCAATAAGTCCAATTAATTCCCAATCCTTAGTAGATATTATAATTTGTTAAAAGTCAATACTGTATTCTTTAATCCTGAAGTCTTAATTCTTTTAAGCCAAGGTCCATTAATTTTAAACGGGGCTGTCAATGTTAACAAACACTTTCCTCTTAACTTTCGTTTTCACACCCTTCTAGAGTTCCGGCTGTCAGCACTCCAAACTACATTCGTTCCAGTGCTGACATAAGGAGGAGAAGAGGGGGCAGCTGGCAAGAGGACGCTTGACTTTTCACCTACTTATTTTCCCTGAAGATAATATCCCCTAGGAGATGAGATGGGAGGGGGGACATTCCTGGGAGCTGAAGTAGTAGATATGGGGAGAGTGATTTGGAAGATGGCCAATGAGACACAGAGAATTGGGGAATGGAAAGGGAAGGTTTGGGGTCAGGAAGTCAGTGTTGGCTGCGACATAATTGGGGACAGATTGTCGTGCTTAATAAATGAAAGATTTCATCAAAGACTATTTGTTTGGAAATGCAATTTATTTGAAGACGACACCGAAACCTGACACCAGCGCCATTTCCTTTCCTCTTTGTTTTAAAAAATAGCCTCAGAAGGAAGAAGTATAGATTTAGATTTAGATTAGATTTAGATTTTATTTGATTTATATACCGCCCCACTCCCGAAGGACTCAGGGCGGTGAACAGCCACAGATAAAACACATAAATACAAAATTTAAAAGCAAAGTAAAACCGAATTAAACAATTTTGGCCCAAGACAGATTTAAAACATCCCAATAATTTAAAACAGATTAAAATTTAAATTTTAAAAAGGGAAAAAGGGAAAAGATTAGGCCAGGCCGGCCTGATGGAATAAAAAGGTCTTAAGAGCACAGCGGAAGGTGCACAGATCCGGGATCCTCCGTATCTCCGGGGGGAGCTCATTCCAGATAGTAGGTGCCCCCACAGAGAAGGCTCTCCCCCTGGGGGCCACCAGTCGACATTGTTTGGCCAACGGCACCCGGAGGAGCCCCTCTCTATGAGAGCGTACTGGCTGGTGGGAGGCTATTGGTGGCAGCAGGCGGTCCCGTAAGTAACCAGGTCCTAAGCCATGGAGCGCTCTAAAGGTGGTAACCAAAACCTTGAAGCGCACCCGGAAGATCACCGGGAGCCAGTGCAGCTCGCACAGGAGAGGTTTTACATGGGAACGCCATGTCGCTCCCATAACCACCCGCGCGGCCGCACTCTGTGCCAGTTGGAGCCTCCGGGTGCTCCTCAAGGGGAGCCCCATGTAGAGACTGTTGCAATAGTCCAGGCGGGAAGTGACTAGGGCATGAGTGACCGTGAGTAAGGAGTCCCTATCCAGAAAGGGACGCAACTGGCGAATCAGGCGAACCTGATGAAAAATCCTCCTGGTCACGGCTGTCAAATGCTCTTCTAAAGACAGCCATGAATCCAGGAGGACGCCCAAGTTGCGAGCCCTCTCCGTGGGGGCCAGCGATTTGCCCCCAATAGTCAGTGATGGCGCCAACTGACTATATCAGGATGTCGCAAACCACAGCCACTCAGTCTTGGATGGGTTGAGCCTGAGCCTGTTTCTCCCCATCCAGATCCGCATGGCCTCCAGGCACCGGGACATCACTTCAAGGGCATCGTTGGGGTGGTCCGGGGTGGAGATGTACAGCTGAGTGTCGTCAGCGTACTGGTGGTACTTCACCCCGAAACCACGGATGATCTCACCCAGCGGCTTTACATAAATGTTGAACAAAAGGGGCGAGAGGACCGACCCTTGTGGCACCCCACATATGAGGGGCCTCGGGGTCGACCTCTGCCCCCCTGCCAACACAGACTGCAACCGGTCAGAGAGAAATGAGGAGAACCACCGCAACACAGTGCCCCCCACCCCTAACTCTTCCAACCGGTGCAGCATGATACCATGGTCGATGGTATCAAAAGCCACTGAGAGATCTAATAGGACCAGGACAGAGGAGCAACCCCTGTCCCGAGCCCTACAGAGATCATCAACCAAGCTCTTTAGTTGGGTAAAGTCTTGGGCAACCCGGGGAGAGTTGGTCTTGTCGCGAGTTCGAGGCTCCGTTGAACTGGGTCTCCTCGGAGACTGAGCTCATGGAGGAAGCAAATCTGGTCTACTTGCACGCAGGAGGGAAAAATGAACAAAGATGCACAAATGAGAGCAACTATTAATCAAAAGTTAATTGAAACAGGAGAACGAGAACGCCTTAAAGAACTACTGAGAGCCAAATTAATTGAATGTGGTTGGAAAGATCAGCTAAAAGCACACTGCAAAGATGTCATCAAAGAGAAAGGGCTAGAACATGTTACAGTTGATGATTTGGTGGCTGAAATTACTCCAAAAGGCAGAGCTTTGGTGCCTGATAGTGTAAAGAAAGAACTTCTACAGAGAATAAGAACATTTCTGGCTCAACATGCCAGTCTTTGAGCCATCCGTTTGAATTTTCCCGTGCTTTAACACACTGTGTTCAGTAAATCACATGAAAAACTGGGCATTTTTCATACTTCAGGGTTCAAGTTCACTATTTTTTTAAAATATTTTGTTTACTTACTCCAAGTCCACTTTGATATCCTGACCTCTTAATGTTTAATAAAAGAGAACAATGCCAACAAAAAAAAAAAGAGAGAGAGATCATCAACCAACGCGACCAATGCCGTTTCTGTGCTGTACCCAGGCCTGAAGCCCGACTGGAATGGATCCAGATACGTTGTTTCATCCAGGTGCTGGGGGAGCTGTCGCGCAACCACACTCTCAACAACCTTCACCACAAAGCGAAGGTTGGAGACCAGACGATAATTTGCCAACACTGCCGGGTCCAGGGAAGGATTCTTGAGGAGAGGCCTCACCACCGCCTCTTTCAAGGCGGCGGGGAAGTCACCCTCACCCAATGAAGCATTTATTGTGCCTCGCGTCACCTCCTGGGAAGCCAGCACTAACCAGGAGGGACACTGGTCCAACAAACATGTGGTCGCATTCAGTCTGCCCAGAATCCTGTCCACGTCCTCAGGAGTCACAGGATCAAACTCATCCCAGAAAACATTCTCAAGACCTGCCTCAGTCATCCCCCCTGAAACTACCCAGTCAGAGTCCAGGTCTTCCCAAATCTGAGTGATTTTGTCATACAGATACTATACAAAGTCCTCAGCTCTACCCTCCAAGGGGTCCTCCCGCGCTCCCTGGTGGAGCAGGGAGCGGGTCACCCTAAACAGGGCGGCTGGGTGGTTATCTGATGATGCAATAAGAGCAGCAATATAATTACATTTTGCTGCTTTTATCGCCACTAGGTAATTCTTAATATGAGATCTTACCAGTGTCCTGTCGGATTCAGAAAGGCTGGCCCTCCAACTGCTCTCTAGGTGTCTTTTCTGGCGCTTCATCTCTCTTAGCTCCTCCATAAACCAAGGAGCCAGATGAGATCGGTGCCAGGTCAGAGGCCGCAAAGGCACGACCCGATCCAGAGCTCCAGCGGCCGCCCTATCCCAGGTGGCCACTAGGTCTCCAGTCGAGGCGTGTGCCAGAGCCTCAGGGAATGGCCCAAGCTCCGTCTGGAACCTATCAGGCTCCATCAGGCACCTGGGGCGGAACCATTTTACCGGCTCCGCCTCCCTGCGGCGGGGTGCAGCGGTTCGAAGGTCAAGGCAAAGGAGAGAGTGATCCGACCATGACAAGGGCTCGGTGACTATATCCCCTATTTCAAGATCACTCAACCACTGTCCAGAGACAAAAACCAGGTCCAGCGTGTTTCCCCCCATGTGGGTAGGGCCATGAATTAACTGGGTCAGGTCCATAGCTGTCATGGAAGCCATGAACTCCCGAGCCACCTCAGACGCCTCACCCGTGGACGGCAGGTTGAAATCCCCCATGACCATAAATCTAGGGGTGTTAACCGCCACCGCGGCGATGACGTTGAGTAGCTCGGGCAGGGCTGCTGCCACGTGGCAGGGAGCCAGGTACGTGATCAGCAAACCCATCTTCACCCCATGACCCCACTTCACAAGGAGGGACTCACAGCCGGCCGTCTGAGGAACAGTGGCCTCCCTCGGTCTAAGACCTTCTTTAATAATAACCGCTACCCCCCCCGCCCCACCCCTGTGACCTCGGCTGATGAAATGCATGGAAACCTGGTGGGCACATTTCAACGAGGGGAACCCCCCCTCCTAGCCCAACCAGGTCTCCGTAATACCTGCCAGGTCCGCTCCCCCCTCCTGAACAAGATCACAAATGAGGGGGGCTTTATTTACCTGGCATTGCACAAGATCAGCCAAAGGCCTGGGCCCTGAGGGTCTGTGCAACCTGGGGAACGAGTGGAGGCTTGGGGGCCGGAGCACGCTACTGCTCATAGACAGCGAGCACGCGCTCCCCTAACATGATATGGCCCCCTGCTCCCACCGTATCTGCCCCTCCCACCCACAGTATTGGTATACCCACAGTATTGATGTTCGAAACACTATCCGGATATAGATACAGAGTTAAAGTTCAGTACTTGCGATTCCTGTAACTCCTGCCTTTGCTCTGCCTGCTTTTGAATTCACTGTTAATTGTTGATTGCAGGGGTGGTTGCAGCATCTTGTTCTGCTTAAAAGCAGAAGAGTCCCGGATTCGGAGCTCTGTCAGGCTTCTAGGGAGCTCTCACCCTCCAAGCACCAGAATTATTCCTGGGGCTTTTGGGGAGCTCTACCTTCGCCCAGCTGCTCACCTCCCCCTCTTCTCTCGAGGGGAAAGTTTCCAAACGGCTAGGCAGCAGATTTACGCTGTCTTGGCAGTTTTACGAGATCACGAGGCTGACAGTCCCAAAGGAATGTCTTCCAACGCCTGCAGTGCCACCAGAAGCCATTTGGAACTATTCTCAATAGTCTGCATGTGTGTTTAATTTGCTTCGTTGAAGAATGTGTAAATTAGAACCTGGATGGTATACTTTATTAATCTGCCAAGAAAGTTAGCATTTCCCCCCAATAATTTAACTTTAAAGATTGCTATAGATTTGCTAGGGATACATAATGGAAACTGCTGAGGGTTTTTCTTTTTAACCTTCATTTGTGGGAGGGGTGCCTGATGTACCCTAAATTCCGTATTATCTTCCTTTTGGGTAAAGATGGTACCTGAATGCTTTCTTTTTTTTAAAGATGATTTACTGATTAGAAATGCAGACCCAAACTAATGAATAATCACAGAAAACCTATCAAAACTGTCTCTTACCCAAAAGTATGAAATTAACTACTAGAAAGTATGTGAATCTTTGAATGTTTCAGTAATTGGAGTACAGTATAGCATGCAGTATCTGATAATACCTTTTCCTAGTCAAAGAACTAGATTCATACTGAGAAATTAAGTTCTTAGAGAAAAAACATCTTTGAAATAAATGTTAGAAATCTCTGATATTCTTCCAAAGAATTCAGGCAACATGTGATCAGGGGTGAAATCCAGCAGGTTCTGACAGGTTCTAGAGAACCGGTAGTGGAAATTTTGAGCAGTTCGGAGAACCGGTAGCGGAAATTTTGAGTATTTTGGAGAACTGGCAAATACCACCTCTGGCTGGCCCCACCAAGCCACGCCCACCAAGCCACACCCACAGAACCGGTAGTAAAAAAAATTGGATTTCACCATTGCATGTGATCTTGTGAGCAATTCTGTTGAGCAACTTGTTAGCCACTGGAAAAAGCAACCCAGGCACTTGATGGGACTGCCCCAAGAGGCCTCCCTCTGATGGCCAATCCCAGATGGATCCCATGTTTACTGAGGACCTTCAGAAGATGAAGAAGCAAAAGAGAGTCCTAATGTGCCAGAGGAGGAAAATGCAGGTAGTCCTCAAGTTACGATAGTTCACTTAGCAACGGTTCAAAGTTATGACACCCCAAGTACTTACAACCTGGTCCTGAAGTTACATATGTTGCAGCACCATGGTGGTTGTTCACCCTTACAACCGACCACAGAGATGCTGCAACATGCCCCCTTTCTATATTCCCCCCATCCTGCCCTGCCGAATCCCCACAGGCACTGGGCCTGCTTTGCTAGACCATAGGGTTCCAGGTGCTCCTCCCCACCCCATCACCAATCACAAAGATTGCCAGGGTTTAAGATGTCAGGGTAGGAAAGAACAGGCTGGGCAATGTAGCAGAAAAGCAGCTGTCTTTTTCTCAGATACTGACAAAGCTGTTTTCCTTTCATTGCTAGATTCTAGTCTTCCATCCCCACCACCATTAGCTCTGCTAGTCTTACACTAGCAGTTAATGGTGGGGGAGGGAAGGCATACAGCCAACGGCAAACCTCTCTTTCGTACAAGCTTCTGTGTGTGCGTCCTTACACATGCTTCCCTGCTCTGCAAAAGCAGTTTTGTGGAGAGCAGAAGTGTGCACAAGGACATGCATATACATAGATTTTCGCTCCTTGCAAAAGCAGTTTTGCGGAGAGGGCAGAAGCAATTTGCAGGAAAACTGACAAGAGAAACAAAAGCCAAATCAAACGTGTGAGAAATAAAGAAGTCATAAATATTTTAGTGTGATAGATTTGAAGGATGCGTTTTGGACATGTCCTTTAGATGAGGAGTCAAGAGATATTTTTGCTTTTGAATGGGCTGATCCGGATACCCATAGGAACCAGCAATATCGATGGTGTGTTTTGCCACAGGGATTTTCTGAAAGTCCGAACTTGTTTGGACAAATGTTGGAACAGGTGTTGGAGAGATTTAGTATTCCTTCTGGATTGCAGGTGTTACAATATGTAGATGATTTGTTGTTATCTGGAGAGAAGAAGGTTGAGGTTGAAAAAGGAACAAATGCATTGTTGAATTTCCTGGGAAGAAATGGCTTGCGAGTGTCTAAAAGGAAACTTCAATATGTGGAGTTAGAAGTTAAATATTTAGGTCATTTGATAAGCCAGGGAAGTAAACGGATTAATCCTGAGAGAATAGAAGGAATAATAACTCAACCTTTGCCAAAAACTAAGAAGGAAGTTAGGAAATTGCTTGGTTTGGTGGGTTATTGTAGATTGTGGATTGATGATTATACAGACAAGGTGCAGTTTTTATATGATAAGTTAATAGAGGAAGAACCTTGGACAGTTGTATGGAAGGAAGATGATGAGTCTAGATTGAAGGAATTGAAAAGATCTTTGATGCAGGCTCCGGTTTTGAGTTTACCAGATTTGAAAAAACCGTTTCACCTGTTTGTAGCAGTAGAAGATGGGATTGCAAAAGGAGTGCTTGCTCAAACTTGGGCAGGAAAGAAAAAACCTATAGCTTTCTTGTCAAAATTAATGGAACTGGTAGTAAGAGGGTGGCCGTTGTGTGTGCAGGCGGTGGCGGCGACTGCCTTATTGGTGGAAGAAAGCAGAAAATTGACATTTGGGGGTGCATTAGTTGTGAGTAGCCCACATCAGGTTAGAACTATTTTGATGCAAAAGGCGCATAGGTGGCTAACGAATGCAAGACTTTTGAAATATGAAGTTATTTTATTGTCTCAAGAGAATTTGGTTCTTTCTACAGATAGGAATTTGAATCCAGCAGAATTCTTGTCAGGAGAGAGACAGGAGTGGGATTCTATAGAGCATAATTGTGTGGAAGTAATTGATTTGCAAACCAAGGTTAGGGAAGATTTAGAGGATAGTCCATTAGAGGGCGGTATTAACTTATTTATTGATGGTTCTTCTCGAGTTGAGGGCGGAAAGAGAGTCAACGGATATGCTGTTGTGAATGGAGATACTTCAGAAATTTTAGAAGCGGGGAAGTTACCATCTGAATGGTCGGCACAAACGTGTGAGGTTTTTGCTTTATTGCAAGCTCTGCATTTGTTGGCTAATGAAGTGGGAAATATATATACAGATTCAAAATACGCTTATGGTATTTTAAATACTTTTGGAAAAATCTGGATGGAGCGGGGATTGATTTCCACTAAGGGAAAAGAACTTAAACAAGTTGATCTTATAACCGCTGTTTTAAAGGCAGCTGAAGGTCCTACTAAGCTTGCTGTTATACATGTTGAAGCTCATAAGAAGGGAACTTCAAAATTGATAGTGGGAAATAGGTTGGCAGATGAAGCAGCTTTAGGGGAAGAAGCTATTATGATTTTAGTCCCGGCTTTGACTGTTGACGTGACACCGGTATTTACTAATGATGAAGAACGAGGGTGTGAGGGTGTGCGTCAGGTGAAAGGTAAATGGATAACTAAGAATGGGGTGCAAGTTTTGAATAAAGCAATAATGAGGAATGTACTTGAACGTGTGCATGAAGGAACTCATTGGGGAACACAAGCTCTTATTGATTTTGTTAAACGTACATATGTGTGTAGGGGGATGTATACAATAGCTATGCAAATATTACGGAAGTGTATACATTGTGTAAGAATTAATAAAAAGATTATGAGAAAACAACTTATGGGAGGTAGAGAGTTGGCTGTCTGGCCTTTTCAACAAATCCAAGTGGATTATACAGAAATGCCAGCGGTTGGAACTCTTAAATACTTATTAGTTATTGTGGATCATTTGACTGGATGGGTTGAAGCTTTTCCTTGTGCAAGGGCAAATGCTCAGATGACTGTTAAGATTATATTGGAACAATTGATACCACGTTATGGGTTAATAGAATCTATAGATAGTGATAGAGGTACACATTTTACGGCCCAGGTGGTAAAGCAAGTAATGAATCAATTGGGAATTGATTGGCAGTTTCATTTAAGTCATTTAGCTAGTTCCTCCGGACATGTGGAGAGGGCTAACCAGACTATAAAATCTGCGTTAAAAAAATTAATGCTAGAATTAAAACTGCCTTGGACGAAATGTTTACCTTTAGCTCTATTGAGAATAAGAACAAGTCCGAGAAAGGATATAGGAATATCTCCATATGAGATGATGTTTGGATTGCCGTATACAGGGAAAGTTGGAATGCCCAGAATAGAATTGAAGGATGTTTTTTTAAGAAAATATATACAAGGACCGTCCCAGTGTTTTTCTTTTCTAAGGTCTAAAGGATTATTGGCGCAGACTCCACCGCTTGACTTCCAAATCCATGAATACAAAAGCGGAGACTGGGTCCTGATCAAAGCACTTAAGGAGAAAAAGTTGCAGCCGGTGTGGGAAGGGCCGTTCCAAGTTTTGCTGACTACTGAATCGGCTGTGAGGACAAAGGAACGAGGTTGGGTGCATTATTCTAGAGTGAAGGGACCGGTGGCTTCGCCCTATGGATGGACGGTTGTTACGAAACCAGATCCTATTAAACAGATCCTATTAAACTGACCTTTCATCGACAAGCCTTAGACGATTGATGACCGACGGATGGAAGAAGAATTTTGTGAAGAATTTTGTATTTGGCTAGGAGTGATATTAATTTTTGCTGTATTTTTGATTGTATTAAGAAAAGATATAATTGATTGGTGTAAATCTGTGCTTTGGTATCCAGTGGATGCAGGTTCACCTCGACAGTTTGATATTTTGGTGGTAAGATAATAAAATTTTATCTTTCTGGAAGCTACATTGAAGAGGGGGGCTTAGTCCACTAGGAAGATGGGGTATATGGTGTTTCTGTTTATTCTTTTGGAGGTGCAGATAGGGATGGAAAAAGAAATATTGGATGTGTTACATGATTATCCAATAACATGGCAGCAGTTGTGTTTCCATACTGAACTCGAGCACCAATATTCTTTAATAGAAACACTGACCCTGATAGAAGGTGCTGAAGAAGCTGATATATGTATAAGATCATCTTTTGTAGATGGTATACCATTGGGCAAATATGCCAGGTGTAACCAAACATATGACATAACCCCTAAATACACTGATTTATCAAATAGAATGGAGTTTTTATATAATCAATGCACTGATTTATATGGTAATCATACTCCTTCATATAAAATGTTCCGTATTTTGGAGGAAGGATTACACTTTCCATATTTTGAGTTAAAAGCCCCTTCGAAGTTAATGTTTCTATGTGGAAATATGGCTTTGCCTAAATTGCCTTATTTCTGGAAGGGAAGATGTGCTGTTGGTTATCTTAAGGCACCTTTACGATATACCAGAAGTATTGCTGAACGGAGAACAAGAGAAGGCAATATATTTCTGGATTTAATGAAGGTAGCTTTAAACAGTACTTCCTTTTATATCAGGGGTGAGACAACTGTCTCTGATATAATGGCTACATGTTTTGTGGGGGTGCCAGTACCAGGGAAGTTCTTATTTGAAGAAGCAAGTATCATAATAGAACCAAATAATTTTAATTTATCACATGTTATAACATTATTTGGGAGTCCACAAAAGCCAACTAAATGGACTAATCAGAAGAAACTGGTGATTGAAGTTAAAACAATATTACCAGCATATGATTGTGTATTATATAAACATCCTGAGAAACGACCAGAGAAGGTAATATATGTTCCTGTGCCTACTAAAAAGGTTTTTCACTGTTCGGAGATGGAGGAAGTGGAAGCCATAAATCAGGTTCTATATTTACCTAAGGGTTGGTTTCTCTTTTGTGGATTGTATGCGTATGCATATATTCCGGCGCATGCCGTAGGTGGTCCTTGTACTATTGGCCGTTTAACTACTGTTATGGCTGTTGCACATTTCAAAGATATAAACTATAAAACAGAGTTTTACTATGAAATGATGAATGCGAGTTTATATCATACTGACCGTGTTCAGAAAAAAGTGATGACTAAGGTAACTACACATGAAGGTGTTGAAACTGTAGAGGGACATGGAGATGGAGAAATTCCTAAGCCTGGAAGAGAACCTCATTTAATTATATATGCTCCTAAGGATCCTACTAAATGGCATATTACACCAATAGAATCATATGACCATGTTGGAGAAGGAACATATAAAGGGGTCTATAGAGGTAAAAGGGATGTTAAACAGTTGGAGTTTGATGCTAACTGTAATGATGAAGTGGTAGTATTGAATAAAGTTCAGGCTGGACTTTTGGGAATGTTTCCATGTGAAGAGGTTAAAGTTCAGGTACATAAACTGTCAGATGTAAATGCCTTATTCTCCAATGTGTAAATAGTATATGAACGGGGTATCAGGGGTTAATTTATTCTTCACTCCTTAATGTATTCATAATTCACCACTCCCACATCTAGCTCCTCCCATTGTATATATAAGGAGCTGTCTGCATCTTTTTCCTTGCTTCTATCTGTGAATATTCAGTGAATATAGAATGCCTGCTGTAAATAAAAGAAAATATATTCAAACCTCTAACTCTCACTAATCTTATTGAGTCTGATCCTGAAAATATTGCAACAAGCTGGTAGCAGAGGATGGTTAATTGACTCAATAAAAACTTAAAAATGTCTAAGAAAGATAGGCCCAATACCAGGGCATACAGCAAAGAAATGGAAACAGAACAAGAAATAATCAACAAATCCACAAACGCAATTTCGAGAGAATCCGAAGAATACACCACTGAAGACGAAGAAATTATAGATGAAAATGATGACCAGGAGGAAATCGAAATAGAGAATAACGAACTCAGGTCAGAAATATTAAAACTATTAAAGAGCCAGAAGAACGATGAAAGCCTCATCGCGAACCTCCAAGATATGCTGAAGAACAGCGGAGCAGCGAGAGAGAAAAACATCACTAATGAAAAGTCTAAAGACCCAAAAACAGTGAGTGATATGACTGCAGAAAAAAATATTGTGAAGAAGAAAAACGGTGATCCAGCGCGAAATTTTGAATGGCAGCCATCTTGGTTTCAACAGGCCTCCAAGGTGAGCGAAGCAGAGCCAATCAAAAAGCTCAATTCAAAATTTCTGGCGCGAAAAACGTTATCAGACAACGAAAATGAAAAAGAAGATTCAAACTCCTCAGAAGAATCAGAATCAGAAAGTGAAGGTGATTCAACAAACTACCAAATAAAATCAGCAATGAAAACGCTTTTTGCTGCATTTGGGCCAAAACTAAAAATTACTAAAAAGCTAACGAAGAAGCGAGCGAGCAAGCCGATGCCTCAAGACCTGCCCGCTCCCATCCTGACTACGAGAGCGCCGACGCCCGAACCCAGAGAGCCCTGCCGATACCGCCCCACGCCACAGACCGAAGCAAGCACCAACGCCCTCAGAAGAAAAGGAAGAACAGCCGCCGTCGTCAGGACTCCCAAAATCGAACCAGAGACCGATTCATCTGAGGAGGAGCGGAACGAGCGAGCCGCGGTGAGGAGAACCTTTCACGACGACTCCAAGGAAGAAATGGACAACGCGCATGCGCAAGACTACGCAGACGGCCCGGGAAGACATGAACTGGCGAGGAGACCGTGCAGGCTCGTTGCGAGCATCCCCATGCCGTTTTGTAACTTTCTGCATTTACGAGACCACGGACTACCTCAGGTTGTAAGTAATGGACCTAATAATGTCGGAAATTTACCCAGTGACTTCCCAAAGCTAAGGGTAGATGGCATTAATTTGCAAGAATGGTATCAACAGCTCCAGGTTGTCTTTATGAAGGAAAACTTACTGTTTTTTATCACTAGTCCCCCAAAAAGACCTTGGACTCTAAAAATAGATTGTTTACACCATAGAGCATTTTTCTTATTAATATCTAGTGTGTCTCCTGCAATGTATCACAGCATTAAGCCAAATCTGACTGTTTCAGAAATTATTCAATGCATGTTTAATTTGTTTCACAGTGACAGTGTAGCTACCACCACAAGGATGTCTAAAGATTTCTTTTCATCTAGGATAAAACCAGGGGTTTCCATAAGTGAGCACTTAATATCTTTAAACAAAATAAGAGCTGAGCTGCATTTGAGGGGGGAGGTGATTTCAGACCAAACAATGAAAAGTGTTATTATCAACTCACTTGATCCATCATGGGACAATTATATAACACATTTAGACACAATCAATCTAGGATACTTATCCATAGAAAGTCTATCCAATAAATTAATAGCAGAAGACAATTCAAGAAGGAATCGTTCTAACAATCACATAGAACACAAACCATATAGGAAAGTAGCTTTCCAAGAAAAATATAATGAAACATTTAAATGTCATAACTGTGGATCCAGGGAACACAATAGGAGAGATTGCCCCAAGATTTCAAAAGAAATACATAGGTCAGAATATAGAAACAAATACAATTATAGACAGTCTTCCATAGATAGACATAGATATAGAAGCCCACCAAATTACAAAGAGAATAGAGGGGGCAGAGATAATTCAAAGGATAGAAAATCTGGTTCACTAAATGGATTAAATAAACAAGACAACACTAACATACAGCAAAATGAGAACAATAATTGGCTTATTGATTCTGGAGCAACTAATCACACCACTAATAACAAAAATATATTGTCTTCATTTATAGAAGATAAATTTATAATAAAGGTAGCTAACCAAGAAAAGGTTCAAGTATTAGGTAGAGGGAATGTAACCCTGCCTGGTCTAGGAAAAATAGAGGGGGTATTGTTAATACCTGAAATACCTCATAACATACTAAGTGCCATAAAACTAAGTAGAGATTCTGACATTAACATTGTTTTTTCTAAAGGAAAAGCGACTTTGGAGAAGAATAAAATAAATATAGGCACTGTGATGATTAAAGGAGGCCTACCTTATCTGATAACAAAGGAAAAATGGTTGCATAACATTGATTCAAATATGGAAGATTGTATTGAAGTAGATAATGAAAATATTAGCAACAGTGACAATGATGAATGTAAAATATCTCATGATCACATAGATACACACAATGAAAAAAAACCAAAAATAGGTAAGCCAATTCATGATGAGTGTGCTCACATCTTACATAGGAAGTTAGGACATGCCAGTTTTCCTGTAGTACAAAAAATGACTGAACACGCAGAAGGTGTTAAAATAAAAAATTGTGAAAACTATTTAGAATGCTCAGTATGTAAATCTACAAAACTAAAAACTAGTCCCAGACCAAGAAAATCTACTAGATCAACCAACAAAATTTTTGATTTAGTACACATGGACTTAGTTGGTCCATTAACTCCATCAATCACTTATAGAAAATGTTACTTCTTGACAATAGTAGACGATTATAGCCGCTATGGATTTGTTTATACATTAAAACACAAAGATGAAACCTTTCAAAAATTTAAAGAATTTTACAAACGCATAGAAACACAACACAATATCAAAATAAAACAAATTATGACAGATAGGGGATGTGAATTCATGTCTAAAGAATTCTCCCAATGGTTAAAAGACAAAGGAATGTTACATTACACATCTAGCCCATTTTCTGCGTTCCAGAACGGGATTGCGGAGAGGAAGAACTCAACATTACAAACCATGATTAGATGCACATTGGAAGATGCTGGCTTAAGCAAACAATTCTGGTCAGAAGCCTTACATTATTCAAATTACACACAGAATAGAACCTGGTCCAGCATTGTAAATAAGACACCATATGAAGTGATGTATAATAGGAAACCAAAATTAGCACACATGCACATATTTGGAGTCACTGCAGACGTACACATACCTAAGCAATTAAGAAGAAAGGGAGAAAACGTATCCAGAAGACTCAGATTTATGGGTTACGAGACAGGCACTAAAGGATACAGATTCATTGATAATAATAACAAATTTATAGTCTCCAGAACAGCTGTGTTCCATGAACAGGCCAACTGGTCTAAAATACATCTTAATGAAATATTTCCAAATAACTACAAAGATACAAAATCTCATGAGGAAGAGACTATAGAAAAGCAAGATATCAACAAATATAAAAACAAAACCAAAACATGGACAAATAGCCAACACAAAATAAAAACAGATACACTAACAAAAAAGGAAGCAAGATATTTGCATGATAACGATAGTAAACCTAAAAAAACTATTAGGAACACCAGAAATCAAATACCAAATAAATACAAGGATTATATAATGCATATGGATGGTGAGCCAACAACACCTAATACATATGAGGAAGTGTTAAAACTCCCTAGTAAAGAAAAAGAAAAATGGGAATTAGCGATGAAAAAAGAGATGGAAAGTTTACAAGGACTAAATGTATTTACACCTGCAATTGCACCTAAAGATAAAACAATTATTGGTACCAGGTGGATATATAAAATTAAGAACTTAGAGGGAGGCAATACCCTATACAAAGCTAGACTAGTTGCACAAGGTTATGCACAGAAATATCCGGAGGACTATACTGACACGTATTCCCCCACAGTAAGAACAGAGAGTGTCAAAACAGCTCTAGTGGTAGCATCAGCACTCAATCTTGATGTATTCCAATATGACATACAGACTGCGTATCTACACGCAAAACTAGATAAGGAAATATATGTAAGAGCACCTCACAGTCAATACACAAACAAAAATGAGATTTGGTTGTTAAACAAGAGTTTATACGGGTTAAAACAATCTGGTAAACAATGGTATGATTGTTTAGTAAAAGTACTTAAAACCATGGACTTCAATGCTACCACTGCTGATAACTGTTTCTTTGTCAAAAAGGGTGATGATTACATAGAATTTGTATTGATTTATGTGGATGACATTTTATACATAGGAAAACATAAAGAGAGAAGAGAAACTTTTGTAACTAAGCTAAATGAACATTTCTCGTTAAAATCTCTAGGCAAAGTAAACAAATATCTTGGTGTTCAAATTAATAAGACTAAAAGAGGATTCAAAATTACTCAGAGAGATAAGATCATAGAACTTTTAAATAAATGCAATCTAAATAATGCCAAACCTTGTGATACTCCTATGCAAACTGACTTTCTAAGAAATACTGATGAATCTTCTCCCGAATTCAAAGATAACACATTTTATAGATCAATCATAGGTTCACTTCTTTATATATCTAATTGGACAAGACCAGATATCGCTTTACCACTCAATTTATTATCCAGACATGTCAGCAAGCCAACAATGTATCACTGGGAAGCTGTTAAAAGAATTTTAAGATATCTGAAAAGTACACTAGACTTTTGTTTAATGTTAGAACCTAACGATAATAAAGAACCAAAGCTTACATGTTACGCAGATGCGGACTGGGCTGGAGACACCTCATGTAGAAAAAGCACATCTGGCTATATATTCCTCTTAAATGACTGTCCAGTTTACTGGTACACTGGTAAACAAGAACTAGTGGCCACTTCAACGACAGAAGCAGAATATGTTTGTTTATCCAAAGCTGCAAATAACCTTGTATGGTTTAATGATTTAATTTCAGATGTTTGGAAAAAAACTGCTTTGCCTTTTGTTATGCATGAAGACAACAAAGCAGCCATTGAAATATCTAGATCTGACGCCATTGGACAAAGGTCCAGACACATAGATATAAAATTTAAACATGTGAGACAATTATCTCAGGATGGATTTATTAAAGCAGTGCATTGTGATACTTCAGAACAATTAGCTGACATATTGACAAAGCCTTTACCTTCTAAGCAGCACAAATATTTAACTTCTAAATTGTATGTTTTGTATTGTCCTGAATCTGAATGTAATTGGTGTTGCATAACGAATCGGCATTTAGAGGGGGATTTGTCAGATGTAAATGCCTTATTCTCCAATGTGTAAATAGTATATGAACGGGGTATCAGGGGTTAATTTATTCTTCACTCCTTAATGTATTCATAATTCACCACTCCCACATCTAGCTCCTCCCATTGTATATATAAGGAGCTGTCTGCATCTTTTTCCTTGCTTCTATCTGTGAATATTCAGTGAATATAGAATGCCTGCTGTAAATAAAAGAAAATATATTCAAACCTCTAACTCTCACTAATCTTATTGAGTCTGATCCTGAAAATATTGCAACATAAACATTCTTTGGTCAAATCCCAAAGCCTCAATAAATAGGCCTGAAACTTTGGTCAAGGTTAAATATTTTCTTTATGCCAGTAAGGAGTTGCTGAGATGACAGAGAGTATTTTTATCTGAAAAGAGCAGACTGACCCAGACAGATGCATCCTGTTGCTGACTTCTGCATTTAACCCCAAATGTCATATATAACGTGTGCTATGTATAATTATACCCCAATATATTCATGTTATTTCCTCTTTCTTGTTATCTATTACTAAATGTCTGGACTAGACATCTTTCGTTTCCTCTAGGACCAAATATGTCTTAATGCAACCTCGACAAATGTATACGTAGTCTAAAAGTATAAAAGCAACACCTCTGTACACCCTTCGGGGTTCAGACAATTTGCTGTGTTAACTGCTGTTTGAACCTTATGCATAATAAACCTTTCCTGCATTGAAGTGCTTGGTCTGGTCCCATGATTTTCCTACAACACATGGATGTCTACACAATATAACCAGAATCAACTTGGACACCTAGCTTGTGCTTTGGCTAAAAGTATAAATGAAACATCGTCTGCTATTGCTGCATTAGCTGATGAGATGGGAGAAATAAGACAATCATTATTACAAAATAGAGTGGCTATAGATTATATGCTGTTAAGAATGGGTCATGGGTGCGAGGAATTCCACGGCCTTTGTTGTTTCAATATATCAGATAGATCTCAATTTATAGAATCTAAGATAAAAACATTACATAATATCACTACACATTTAACACATGTAACTGAAAATACAGCTTTTAGAGGAGTCTGGGATATATTAACCTCATGGTTACCTAACTTTGCATGGTTAAGGGAATTGTTTGTAGGCATATTATTAATTATAGTTGTATGTCTTAAATCTTGTCTTTGTATTAAATGCATACCTATTTGCTGTGATTTTTGGAAGTGTTGCTGCCGAATAAAGAAGCAAAAGAAATTGGCTGGAGATTCGCATGGTGGCTTAGGGAGAAGAGAGGTTTCTATAATGTTGCAAGATATACATAATTTACAGGAATAAAATGTAACGAAGAGGAGAAGTGGGGATTGTGAGAAATAAAGAAATTAGGATTATTCCTGTAAAAACGTATAGCCTAAGTTACGCCATTTTAAAATCATGTCAAGGCTTTATTTTACTCTGTATAACCTGATTATATAATTTAGCTGACATTTAAGAACATGAGAAAGGAACTGTGTAATTCCTGTGTTCTTAAGGATATGTTTATCTGGCAGGAAATATGCTTTCAGGTCATCTTGCCCTCATTAAAAAGGGGAAGTACGCATATGCTGATATTACATATTACACGTATAACCAATATTTTTAAGTGGGGTATTTTTATACTGGAATTGTGGGGACTTTCCACAAGAGAGAAAACATGTGTTTAACTTGTTATATAAGGTCTGAAATTGTACTCAAGGGACATGCTTGTATCCTGGCTTGTATCCTGTACGATGTAACCTGAAATTGTATAAAAGATGGTAAGAAAGACCCTAAGTTCGCCCTTTCAATTTGAGAGGGACCTTTGCAAAGAATAAACATTTTCTTGTCTTGTCTTTCAACTCTCTGTCATTATTTTCCAGGTAACAGGTATTTCCTGTGTATCACAAAACGTTTCTGGAATCAAGATGCGAAGGAATATGAACGAAGTTGTTTCCTGCAAATTGCACCAGTCATCATTCTTCCTTAAATAGGCTAGGGGAGTGGCCAATTAGCCCCAAGCCTTACTCTCAAGGACAACTCCTCCTGAGGAGCCACTCCTGCCTTTTAACAGCTCTGCGCACTCGTGCATCGAGAAGAGGCTCCTCCTCTTCTTCCTTTTAACTTATGGGAGCTTCTGGAGGTTCTGAAGGCCCTGGCTGAATCCCCGCCTCTGACACCACATCTTCTCCAGCCTCCTCATTGTCTGACTCGAGCGCCAGCTGCACAGGCTGCTAGTGTAGCACCACACCAGCCTCCTCGCTGTCGGAATCAGCTACTAACTGCACAGGCCGCTGACAGGTCACAACAGGTTTGCTGTTGGCTGTATGCTAAGGTGACCAGACGTCCCGCTTTTGGCGGGACAGTCCCGCTTTTGAGCAATTTGTCCCGCGTCCCGCGGCGTTTTAAAAAAGTCCCGATTTTTCATTCTGCCTCCTGAGTCCCGGCTGCCTCCTGAGTCCCAGCTGATGGCTAGAGGGAAAAAACCTGTTTAAACTCTTGCCGCGGGGCTTCAAAGGGCCGGCCTACGTTGATTAGCTCGGCTTCCCCCTCTCAGCTGATTTGCGCAGGGCTCTGCTCTTGCTAAATTGCTCAGCAGTTTTTTTTTTCTCTTTGTGCAAACCAAGCTCAAAACGAAACTGAAAGTAAAACAGGCTGTTGGCTTTGCTCTTTGCTTGCAACGTTGGAAAATTAGGCAGCAGATTTATTTTCCTTTTCCTCACCAAAAAAGGTAGGTCCAAACAATGGGAAATTATTTAGGGCAAAAAAGGAGAGTTCAAGATTTTAAAACACAAAAGAAAAAAAAGCTCTTTTTAACTAGGGAATTGTAATAATTGAGATACTATTAATTGTATACTGTGTTGAAAGCAGAAATGGTTAAGTTGTGGTTTGGAGGAATATATGGGGGAAATTATTTGGTTTATTATTATTGGTAAATATAATTAATTGATTTGTAAGAAATTGGATTGCATGGAAATAATTGGAATATTCATGTTCATATTGATTAATATACAAAAAAGATAGTTATATAACTAATTGATTTATATTAAAATGTTGAATTTGTATTAAACAACTCATATTACATAATTAACCAATGTGAGGATGGATATAAAAATAGATGACAATGGGAAGGGGTATAATATAGAATAGAAGGGAAAAATTGAATTTGATTAAGATTAGAGATGAGGATGAAGGGTAATATTGTTTTTTTAAAAAAATAGATGAGGAATAAATATGGCAAAAAGGAAATATAGAAATTGTAAATTAAATTGAAATGACTAAACACTGTTTAAATTTGTGAACCAGCCAAATATTCTGTTCAAAGAAAATACATTGTATGTTTGTATGTGTGTTTCTAATTATTGCTATTTATTCATATTTGTTCTCTTTTATTCTTTTGTAGGGAAACAACAATATAGAATATAAAATACTGATATACTAGATTTAGTAAAAGCTTGTTATTCTGTAATCATTAGCTTCCTGTAACATATATATTGTGCTTTTTGTATCACATATATTATTCCTTTCTATTTGTATCTCCTGTTACAAACATATTGTCATTAGGCCTCTGAAATGTATCTGGTATTTGTCAAACGTATGTCCCTGCCATTTGACCTGCTCATATCAATCTCTTTCTGTGCCACCTAAAAACATGGTATGTATCTGTTGGAACTCCAGCCATCAACAAAGGGGTAATTTACATCTCAATCCTAATTTATGCCTGATCTGGATAAGATCTGGTCTTCAGGAGCCAGGGGCTAAGTGGCCAATTAAGTAAACAAAGATAAGACTAATTGGAAGTTTAGATTCCTTTGCAGGGCAACAAAGAATACACTAACATAAATTAAGGGGCCAGAATTGGGGATCTAACTGATGCTTTAAAGGTATAAAACGTGGTTACATCTTCTCTGAAGATGTGAACCCTCCCATATACATATCTCTTTGTATGTGTTTGGAATGGTTTTACCCAGCCTTTTGTCTTTGATCAAAGATTAAATGTTGATTCTTATTCAAGCCTCCGTTTAAGTCTTTCTTTTTGGTTCACTGAGAGCTTAAGCGTATAGCCGGACCTTACACTTTAAAGTTTAACAATTCATTCTTTATCTTAATATCTTTATATTTGTTTGGGGTTGGCTTTCTTCCCTTTCATCTTTTTTATTGTACAGCAATCTTTCTCCTCAAACCTACCACCTCTCTTTTCTTTCCTTCTTACTTTCTCTTCCCCCCACCCTCTTCTTTTCCTCCCTATTTCCTCTTCCTTTCTCCGTCTCCTCCTCTCTTCCTCCCTCTCTTACCGTCACTCCTACTCTAATTTCCCTTCCCTTCCTTCATCCCTCTCTATTACTGTATCCTTTTATGCATATGGACTACTCAGAGGGCTGAAAAAGTTATTTTTGACTGGTCCTCACACTTTTGACCAGTCCTCGAACTTACGACTGTCCTCACATTTTACATGTGGGGAAAGAAAGCATGTGGGCTCACTCCAACACCCTCTTCTAAAATTTGCCCCATTGTCACTTTTGCAAAAAAGAAAAAGCTATCCAAAGTGACTGAAGAAGAAGAGGAGTTTCCCCCACCATATTATGTTGCTCCCCCTTCCCCTGATGTAAATGCTGTGCCTTTAATGGCTCAGGCACCTCAGGCAACAGCACAATCCGCTGTGCAGAATCAGGTGCGTCCAACTGCCCCTCAGATTAATCAACAAGCTCAGGTGCTCCCAACAACATCACAGCCATCCCAGGCTAATCCACAAAGTTCAACATCCCAGGCAGCCCAAGCTCTGTATCCAGATCTGATGGCTCTAAGTCCTCCTCACACTAGGATGGGACAGACTTACGCACCTGCTGATCAACCGGGTCCCTCAGTCCTAGCCCCCCTTCGACAAGTTCCTATGAAAGATGAATTGGTGTTTGTTCACACACCTTTTACTACCAATGATCTTTTCAATTGGAAAGCAGGACTTCCCTCTTACAGGGAATCCCCCCCAAAGTTATGTTGAACTCGTTCAAAGTGTGATGGCCACTCATAGACCTAATGTGCCTGATATTTTTACTCTCTTATCGGCACTCCTGTCTACTGAGGAAAAACAACAAGTTCTTAAAGCCACCACGGCACACTACAAAGCTGCTAGAGAACATGGCATTCAAACTAATCACGATGCCCCAGCTTTATGGCCTGAACCCCTGATTCTTTTTAGCCCCAGCTATGAGGTTGATCCCAACACAGATCAGGGTGCCCTCATCCTCCAGAGAGCCAGGGATGCTATCCTTCAAGGACTGAGGCTCGGTGTTCCAAAAACGGTGAACTTTCACCGAGTTCATCAGATCCTTCAAAATCCAAAGGAATCCCCCACTGATTTTTTGAACCGTTTGAAAGATGGATTTCGGAGGTTTACTGACCTCGACCCTGATAGCCCAGCTAATGATGTTTTGCTGAAAATGACCTTTGTGGGACAAAGTGCTCCTGATATAAGAAGGAAATTGCAAAAACTAGAGACCCCTACTGCTAAGGACTTAGAGGCCCTCATTCAAACAGCTTTTACTGTTTATTCCCAAAGGGAGGAAGAGGAAGAAAAGAAAGAAGATAGGAAAATGAGAAAGCAAGTTGCTGTTTTAGCAGCGGCTTTGAGCCCCCAAAGTAAAGGCAGGGGCAGACCCCTCCCGAAAAATCAATGTGCCCGGTGTCATCAAACTGGCCATTGGTGGAGAGAATGCCCCAACGAACCACAACGGCCCAATAGGGGACGCGGACAAATGAGGGGAAGGGGAGGATACAGACCTGATCCCCCGCAAGCCCCCCTCATGTCAGCTCAGGCTCCTGAGTTTTATCCAGAAACCTACTGAAGGAGCTCTGGAGGGCCAATTGCTTCCCCAGACCCTCTGATGGAGCTCAAAGTGGGGAACAAATCTTATTCCTTTTTGATTGATACAGGATCTACCTTTAGCATCCTGAATGATAAATCAATCCCTTGCCTCTCTTCTAAAACCACCCCCATTGTTGGAGCAACCGAGATAGAAGAGAATGCCCTGATCAGTCACCCAATGGCGGTTGAACCAACCAAGGGACCATCACTCCAGCATTCCTTTCTAATATTGCCACAATGTCCTATCAATCGTTTGGGGAGGGATCTGCTCGGAAAATTGGGGGCAGTTATACAATGCTCCCAGCAGGGAGTTTCCCTTGAAATTCCCCCAGAAAGAGCTTATCTTTGCTTCCTAGAGAAAGAAACAATCCTTAGAGGACCTGATTCAAATAAAATAAATCCCCAAGTTTGGTATCAAGGAATCCCTGGGTTTGCAAAATTTGCTACACCCCACATGGCTCAGCTCCTCCCAGGTGCCCAACCTATCTCTATTCGCCAATACCCTATCAAACGGGAAGCCCGGCTTGGCATTAAAGCACAGATTGAACTTTTTCTGAAAACTGGGCTCCTTGTCCATACACAATCTTATTGGTCAACGCCAATTTTTCCCGTTCCTAAGCCTGATGGGACTTGGAGATTTGTTCACGACTTGAGGGAGGCGAACTGTAGGCTCCGCCCACTTCATTCAGTAGTGTCCAATCCATATACGTTACTGACCACACTCTCTAGTGACCAGAATTGGTATACAGTCATAGATTTAAAAGATGCCTTCTTTTGTATTCCTCTGGCTAAAGAGTGTCAGTCATACTTTGCTTTTGAGTGGGAAGATCCTTCCGATGGTTCCAAGTGCCAGCTGACTTGGACTCGCCTACCACAGGGCTACCGTAACAGCCCAACTGCTTTCGCTGCAGCCCTTGCCCAGGATCTTAAAGACTTTGACACCCAACAAACTTCCCTCTTACAATATGTGGATGATTTATTGATAGCTGGCAAAGACCAGAAAGATGTTGAGGATACTTCACTCGCCCTCCTTAATCACTTGGCTGAAAAGGGCTACGCAGTATCTAGGAAGAAAGTCCAATGGACCACTCAGGAAGTACAGTATCTGGGTTTTGTTCTGCGCAAAGGCTGTCGGCTCCTACATGAAAGCCGCCTACAGGCTATTTCAGCCTTACCTACACCCACTAACGTTAAACAGCTACAGACCTTTTTAGGCATCACTGGCTATGCCCGGCTGTGGATCCCAATGTATTCTGTCATTGCTAAACCCCTTTATCAATTAACTCAAAAGGACATGGCCTGGGAGTGGACAGGGGAACATCAGAAAGCATGGCAGGACTTGAAAGATGCATTGGGCCGTGCCTCTGCCTTGGCTTTACCCGATCAAATGAAAGGCTTTGAACTCTTTGTTTCTGAAATGAAGGGTTGTGCCCTGGGCGTTTTATTGCAAAAACTGGGCCCCGAAAGAGTTCCTGTGGCTTACCTTTCAAAAATCCTGGATCCAGTGGCCAGAGGCTGGCCAGCCTGTCTCCGATCTGTTGCAGCCACAGCCATCCTCATCCAGGAGACTCATAAAATAACTTTGGGGGCTCCCCTTAACGTTTATACGCCTCATTCAGTTCAAGCTCTCCTCGAACAAAAACTCCCAGCATGAGCCACCTCATGCTGGATTTCTAAGTATGCAAGCCAGATTTTAGAATCAGACTCTGTTCAGCTTCATAGATGTGAAAGGCTGAATCCAGCTACCCTTTGGCCTTGCCCCCCCGAGGATGGTCCACAGCATGACTGTTTAGCCATCTTGGAATCCGTGGTAGGCATTCGTGCAGATCTTAGGACTGAACCTTTTGACAATCCTGAGTCCCAACTCTGGACTGGTGGCTCTTCTTTTGTAAAAAATGGGAAAAGATACACAGGACTGGCTGTAGTTTGCAGAGATGGCCCCCTCCTCCTACGACAACTCCCCTCTCACTGGTCCGCTCAAGCAGCCGAGCTTTTAGCCCTGATCGAGGCATGCCATCTGTCAGCTGGACTGCGCACTAATATCTATACTGACAGTCGTTATGCATTTTTGGCTGCACACACTCATGCCGCTCTATGGAAGGCTCGTGGCTTTACTGGTGCAGATGGGAAAAGTCTAAAGATGAAGCCCTTGCTAGAAAAACTTGTCACAGCTGTCAGACAGCCATCCCAGCTAGCTATCATTCATTGTCGAGGACACCAGACAGACCACAGTGAAATCTCTCGTGGGAACCGGGCTGCTGACTATTGGGCCCGTCAAGCTGCTGAATCAGGCCCTGCTGTCAATCCCAAGAATCTCTCAGCTTTGCTTCCCTGTGACCCCACGCAACACCTTCCTGCCCTATATGATACTAGGGACCAGCTACACCCTGATGGCAAGTGGTGCGATGGGTGGTGGGTCGTTCAGAACAGAATCCAGCTCCCTCAACAAATGGTGTGGTAACTTGTTCAACGAGCTCATCGCATGTCTCACAGCAGTCCTCGCCCACTCCAGAAGTGGCTCACATTCCGCTATTGCAATCCAAACTTGCGTGGCCTTTGCAAGACTGTTGTTTCTCAATGTGACATCTGCCAAAGGAACAACCCCCGAGGGGGCAGTCCGCTTCCTCTCGGTCGTCTTCGAACTGCCCGATACCCAGGGGAGGCTTGGCAAGTAGACTTTACTGAACTCCCAAAAAGGGGAGCAAAATCTAACCTTCTTGTATTTGTGGATTTATTCACTGGATGGCCAGAAGCCATCCCTACCTCCACCCAAAAAGCCAGAGAGGTGGTGAATGCCTTAGTTGATCACATTATCCCAAGATTTGGGGTCCCTAAGGGTCTTGAGTCTGACAATGGCAGGCATTTCACCTCACAGGTTACTCAGGATGTCAGTAAGTTTTTAGGCATCCCTTGGCACCTCCACTCTGTTTACAGACCACAGGCTTCATCAAAAGTGGAACATTTGAACAGAACCCTGAAAACACACTTGTCCAAATTATGCCAAGAAACCCAACTCCCCTGGCCTAAGGTACTACCACTAGCCTTAGCAAGAATTAGAGCCCTGCCTTCAGGGAAATTAGGATTGTCACCCTTTGAAATGATGTATGGGAGACCCTTTGTTGCTTCTGCCCTGCCAGATTCTAGTGAAGGGGAAAGAAATATCACCTCATATTTGCATAATCTGGCGCAGGTTTTGTCCTCTATCTCTAAACAGGTCCAGTCCGCTTTACCTCCAGCTGCTGACATGCCACCATTGGCTGAACCGGGCCAGTGGGTAAGGATCAAAGAACTCTCTCCCACCTGCACTCACCCCAAGTGGTCTACACCCCGTCAGGTTCTTCTGAGCACCCCCACAGCTGTGAAAGTGGACGGCATCAAAGCGTGGGTCCACGCATCACGAGTCAAGCACGTCCCCGAGCCCCCTGAGCAGTGGCAAGTCCAACAGCTGGAAGGACTCAAGCTGAAACTTCACCGCTCCCCAGCATCGCCTGCTGACCTGTTCACTGATGAACTGGATAGACTGGAAACCCATTGAATATATTTGGTTTGCTGTTTTCGTTGTCTTTACTGTTTCTCTGCTCTGTTGCTGGTTTCCCCGCACATTCTTTGGAAAAGGTGACAATGGCTCTGATCTTTATTTTGGTTCCACAACTTGTCTCAATGTTTTTGATCCTCGGGACTTTTATACCCGCAGCCAAACTCTTCCGGTCCCAGTGTGAACAATGTTTGGTTACCACTCGCCATGGCAATCAAGTTACCAGAACTCTTGTCTATCACTCTCATTATGATTGTCAGGACAGCAATAACACATTTTGTGTCCACAACACTACTACCTATGAGATCTGTCCTAATAACGGAAACCCCATATGTTTTAACCCCCAGGGTTCCCGTTTCATCCTGAACATTGAAGTTACTGGTTATCGAGGTAGTAAAAAATCTGGTTTTTCTCTTGGGAGGAATCAGAGTACTTCTCAGAATCCTCAGGTTCAAATCTGTTTTGATGCCTGTTATGCTATTGAATGTGGTTCTTTAGATTGGCACCAGTCATATCGTACCTTAGAAAAATACCTCTATGAGTTCTGTTACAACCCTCCTGCTATCTCATATGGTGTTTCTTCTCAGTCTTATACATACTGGCACACTAAGAAATCCCAACCTCGACCAGGACCACCCCTAAGTGGTTGTTATGGTTCTAGCTTCTTTAATATCTCCCGGGGGGAGGCCACATCAACTTGTCATCTTTATAAATGCAACCCTATGTGCCTACTTTTCAATGATCCCCCTCCAGGCACATTAAATGTGGGTCTTGGGATAAACAGACGGGGAACTGACCCCTTTGGCCAGATTGAAATTAAGGTTACCAGAATAGTGCATCAGCCTGAGCGCTTCACAATTTTCCATTCCTTTTATGAGGAAATGGAGAAGAAAGTAGAAATTCCTCCAATAACAAAAAACCTTTTCATAGACTTAGCTGAGAGGATTGCATCATCCCTCAATGTGACTAATTGCTACGTCTGTGGAGGCACGAATATGGGGGAACGATGGCCATGGGAGTCCAGGGAACTAAACCTGAACACTCTTCCCCAATTGAACCTCACATGGTCCTCTTTAGACCGACCCCGAGAATGGATCCTACAAACTTCCATTATTGGAGATATATGTTTTCAAAGACCTGTCTCCCGACTTTTTACAATCCCTTTAGGGGATTTAGTCTGTCAAAACCTTATTGTAGCTGCTAATGCAAGCACCACTTGGTGGTCTGGTGTGAATGCTACTCAACCAACTGTTGTTTAGAAATTGATGATAATGGTAAGGTCATAGAGGAGCTTACTGCCAGGATGAGAAAACTCGCACACGTCCCTGTCCAGAAATGGACTGGAGCGGTAGATTTTAACTGGTTCAGCAGTATCTTCTCTGACTGGAAACGAATTGGGTTCATGGTGCTATTGGCCTTTGGGAGTCTCCTTTTTCTCCCTTGCCTCATTCCTTTAATCCAAAAAATAGTCACATCGACTATCTCTGGGATTACAGTCTTAGCATCCTCAGTGCCGACCAGTTCTCGTCAAAAGCCTGCAAATCTCATGATTCTTAAAACCATCCCTACTAAATATGTACCTCTTTTACAGCATGATGGAAAGCATTCCATCGTTTAAATAAAAAGAGTGAAATGTAGGGAAACAACAATATAGAATATAAAATACTGATATACTAGATTTAGTAAAAGCTTGTTATTCTGTAATCATTAGCTTCCTGTAACATATATATTGTGCTTTTTGTATCACATATATTATTCCTTTCTATTTGTATCTCCTGTTACAAACATATTGTCATTAGGCCTCTGAAATGTATCTGGTATTTGTCAAACGTATGTCCCTGCCATTTGACCTGCTCATATCAATCTCTTTCTGTGCCACCTAAAAACATGGTATGTATCTGTTGGAACTCCAGCCATCAACAAAGGGGTAATTTACATCTCAATCCTAATTTATGCCTGATCTGGATAAGATCTGGTCTTCAGGAGCCAGGGGCTAAGTGGCCAATTAAGTAAACAAAGATAAGACTAATTGGAAGTTTAGATTCCTTTGCAGGGCAACAAAGAATACACTAACATAAATTAAGGGGCCAGAATTGGGGATCTAACTGATGCTTTAAAGGTATAAAACGTGGTTACATCTTCTCTGAAGATGTGAACCCTCCCATATACATATCTCTTTGTATGTGTTTGGAATGGTTTTACCCAGCCTTTTGTCTTTGATCAAAGATTAAATGTTGATTCTTATTCAAGCCTCCGTTTAAGTCTTTCTTTTTGGTTCACTGAGAGCTTAAGCGTATAGCCGGACCTTACACTTTAAAGTTTAACAATTCATTCTTTATCTTAATATCTTTATATTTGTTTGGGGTTGGCTTTCTTCCCTTTCATCTTTTTTATTGTACAGCAATCTTTCTCCTCAAACCTACCACCTCTCTTTTCTTTCCTTCTTACTTTCTCTTCCCCCCACCCTCTTCTTTTCCTCCCTATTTCCTCTTCCTTTCTCCGTCTCCTCCTCTCTTCCTCCCTCTCTTACCGTCACTCCTACTCTAATTTCCCTTCCCTTCCTTCATCCCTCTCTATTACTGTATCCTTTTATGCATATGGACTACTCAGAGGGCTGAAAAAGTTATTTTTGACTGGTCCTCACACTTTTGACCAGTCCTCGAACTTACGACTGTCCTCACATTTTACGTTTTTGCCCTATCTTGTCACCATGGTGAAGAGAAGCAGTTGTGAAATGAGTGACATGGTTGTTAAGAATGCTGCACGGGCATAAATGTGAGGATGGTCATAAGTGTGAGGACCAGTCAAAAGTGCGAGGACCTGTCAGAAATGACTTTTTTCAGCCCTCTGGTTAGTCCTTTTGTGCATATGGACTACTTGGAGGGCTGAAAAAGTTATTTTTGACTGGTCCTCGCACTTTTGACCAGTCCTCGAACTTACGACTGTCCTCACATTTTACATTTTTGCCCTATCTTGTCATCATGGTGAAGAGAAGCAGTTGTGAAATGAGTGACATGGTTGTTAAGAATGCTGCACGGGCATAAATGTGAGGATGGTCATAAGTGTGAGGACCAGTCAAAAGTGCGAGGACCTGTCAGAAATGACTTTTTTCAGCCCTCTGGTTAGTCCTTTTGTGCATATGGACTACTCGGAGGGCTGAAAAAGTTATTTTTGACTGGTCCTCGCACTTTTGACCAGTCCTCGAACTTACGACTGTCCTCACATTTTACGTTTTTGCCCTATCTTGTCACCATGGTGAAGAGAAGCAGTTGTGAAATGAGTGACATGGTTGTTAAGAATGCTGCACGGGCATAAATGTGAGGATGGTCATAAGTGTGAGGACCAGTCAAAAGTGTGAGGACCTGTCAGAAATGACTTTTCAGCCCTCTGAGTAGTCTCTATACACATAGCCATGGCCACCCGGTCACATGACCAGCTAGCCACGCCCACCCAGTCACATGGCCTCCAAGCCACGCCCACACAATAAGCCACGCCCACAATGGTGTCCTTCTTACCAATGTTAAAATCTGTTCACCTTACCCTATACACATAGCCATGGCCACCCGGTCACATGACCAACTAGCCACGCCCACCCAGTCACATGACCAGCTAGCCACGCCCACAAAATAAGTCACGCCCACAATGTCCCTCTTTACCAATGTTAAAATCTGGTCACCTTACTGTATGCCTTCCCTCCCCCACCATTAACTGCTAGTGTAAGACTAGCAGAACTGGGGGGGGAGGGAAGGCGAGCATCTAACGATGAAAGGAAAACAGCTTCACCAGCATCTAAGAAAAACGTAGCCATTTTTCTGCCACATGGCTGTGCCTGTTCTACTTTCCTACCCCAAAATCTGGATATCTTCAAAAGGTAAGTGAGCGATCAGTGTTAGGGGGTTGGTGCTGAGAAGGCCCAAGCAGCTGTGAGGACCCCAAGGGGTGCAAAGTGGAGCATGAGATTTCTCAGTGGGTGGGAGGAAGCCTTGGGTGGCCTTGGGTGGCCAGAGGCAGGTGGTCTTGTTCCTGCACTAGACCCCCCCCCATGGTCTTCCCCAGCCCAAGGTTGGGGAAGCAACCTTGCTTGACCACTTAACGACCAGTGCATTCGATTTATCAATGCATTGGGGAGAGCATGGATGTGGCTTGTTCATTTAACGTGATTCACTTAACATTACAACAGTAATGGGCAGGCTCCATTATGGTCGTAAGTCGAGGACTACCTGTACCACAGAAACAGATTCAAGTCTGATTCTATTCTGGAGCAATAAGTGAGGTGAAGCATTGTTATTTCTATTGTTAAGGTGTTTAGATCGGACCCGCAGGGGCCACCCTGGAAACAGTGAAGGACCGGCCCGCAATGCCTTGGCCCGGCCCAGGCCGACCGGGTGCTGATCTGCAACCTGGTGGCGGTCATCCGGGCTGGAACGTGGTCAGCCTTAGATTTGCGGGGCCGCCCTGGAGCCACCAAGGGGCTGCCCCCACCCCGCACCCTGGGCATGTGCAGAGGAGGCAGCAAGCGCGCACGGGGCCTGGCGTCCCTGGGGACCGTCTTGCTCTGCAGGCTGACTGCGTTCTAAGTGCTCATCCAGGAGGTGCATGCTCGCTGCCTCCTGTGCGCAGAAGCAGCAGGGCAGTCTCTCGCTGGCTCCAGGGCAGCTGCGCAGATTAGATCTAAGGCTGACTGCATTCTAGCCCGAATGGCACCAGTTGCAGGTCAGCACCGTGCCCGCACCAGTGCCTCCGTGGCCTGCTCGCTGGCCTGGCCTTGCAGCCCATAAGGCTTTCCTTTTACAGGGACCTCCCTGCTCCCACCCCATGTGGGAAAGCCACAGCCGGTGGCGGCACAGCCACCAGCAGTGCTGCCAATCTCTCCCCCTTCCCATGTCCCTTCCTGAGCACAGACAAAGGAAGGAAATGGGAAGGAGACAGAAGGGACCTTTAGGCCATGGGGCTTCTGCCTGCCAGCGTGCGATGGGTGATAGGATCGGCAGGCAAACGACAGTGGCACATGGCTTCTGGCATTGCGAGCGGACCCCCCGGAAGAACTGCCCTTTTAGCATCAGGCATGGAGGCAACGGAGGGGAAGGTGGACAAAAAGGGAAGCCACTGGTCTGCAGGGTTTTTTTCTTTAAAGCTGAGAGAGGGTCCGGGCAGAGCTGGCAACAGGCAGGCAGCGGTGGGCAGAGGTTTCCCATTTTGACCCGCCTCCCCTCTGACATTGCCTCTGCGTGGCTCTCAACTCACCTCTCCAACCCGTGCACGTGTTTGTGTGTGTGGGGGGGTGTCCCCCTTTGCAGCCCAGCGCTGTGACACTGGGGATAAAAAGAACAGGAGAGATAAAAGAAGCTGGGATGGGAGCTTCTTGCAGCCTTCCATGGGGCTGGGGGCAGGAGCTGGGGGGGGCAGGGCGTGATGCGATTGGCAGGTTGGAGGGGAATGTGCAGTCCACAGTACCTTGAGCACACACCATTGAAATGATAATAGGTGAGAAAAAGAAACAAGCACTCCAAAAAACAGCTTTCATTAGTTTGCAGCCTTCCATCGCAGAAGATCTCTGTTAAGGGCTGTAAGGCATGAGACCACTCCCCCCCCCCCGTGCCCGCGTGTGCACTCACACACACACAAACACATGTGTGGGTCTAGGAGAGGTGAGCTGAGAGCCATGCAGAGGCACGTCAGGCACAGAAACTACAGACCTATCAGCCTGACCTCAATGCCTGGGAAGATACTGGAAAAGATAATCAAGCAACGAATCAGCAAACACCTAGAGGCAAACAAAGTAATAACCAAAAGACAACATAGGTTTGTCAAAAAAATGTCAAAATTAATGGACTAGAGGAATGCTGTAGATATAATTTACTTGGACTTCAGTAAGGCATTTGATAAAGTAGACCACAACCTACTACTTGATAAGATAGAAAAATGTGGGTTAGACAGCATCACCACCAGATGGATTCATAACTGTCTGACCAACCTCACTCAGCGTGTAGTCCTTAATGGAACTGCATCTCATAATCATCATTTTAGCCATTGTCTATCCACTGCAGGATGAAGGCCTTTTCTGCATGTTTCTGTCATGACCCCGTCAGAGCCTGGGTCCGAGGAGGAGGACGAGACAGAGCTAGGGCCAATGGAGGAATGACCGGAGGAGCAGGACAAAGCAGTCCCAGGTCCTTTGGGCTTGGGAAGGGTCTCCAGCGAAGGAAGGCACAGGATGACCAAGCAAGTGGGGAGGAGAGCGCAGGCAGCGGAGCAGAGGCGCGATGGAGCTACGGCGATGAGCAATGACCTCCTTCCCAATACCTGATGGAATGGGACATTTCGGCTTCTACCCTTGGCCGCGCCTGCTTCTCCGCCAGGGTCCCGCCTCCGCACATTAACCTCTAGCTTTTCTCCTCAGCTGGTCTTCCCCCATTCATTTGCCCTGGCCAATGGGCCACGGCCCCTCTGTTCCACGCACTTCGTTGTGGCCCATTTGCCGAAACACAGTTCATCCCAGGCTTTTGGCTGCCCGGGACAGTTAGCCACCAGCCAATCGGCTAACTGCCAATGCTGGCAGCCAGAAGCCATGGTGCAATTGATCGCAGGGTCTGGGGGGCTTTGGAGGAGGTGGTGCAGCCAAACAGCCTCAGGCGCTTGTTAGGAGAAGGAAGGGGAGGGAGTGGAAGCTCCCCTGTACCTGATCGTGCCTCTCTGACACCGAATGGGCAGTGTTTGTTGCTGCAACTGCCGCCCGGGTTTGGTTGGAAGGGAAGAACGGGGGTGGGGGGCGGTAAGTAAGCCCGCTTCATCCAAAGGAGTTTTTGTTTTGGGTGGGTATCCTAGCCTTAGAAGGAGAGAGGGAAGGAGGAAGGGAAGGGACAGAGAGAGAGAGAAGGAGAGAGAGAGGGAGGGAGGGAGGGAGGGAGGGGGGAGGGAGGGAAGGGAGAAAGAAAGAGAAAGAAAGAAAGAGGGATGGAGGGAAGGGAAGGGAGAAAAAGAAAGGGAGGGAAGGGAGAAAGAAAGAGAAAGAAAGAGGGAAGGGAAAGTGAATGAGATATGGCTGGATAGAGGGAGGGAGGGAGGGAGGGAGGGAGGGAGGGAGGGAGAGAACAAGGAGAGGAAGGAAGGACCACAAACCCTGTCACTAGACGCAGCTTCAGAGGCTGCTTTGAAACAGCACAGCAATCCAGGGCTGGAAGGGACCTCGGAGGTCATCTAGTCCAACCCCCTGCTCCAGCAGGAGACCTTATATCATCTGGGTTATTTTGGTGCCTCTAACAGAGAGGAAAATTCCCAGAAAAGGGACCCATTGGACCCATTTTACGAGCTTTCTTACCACCGCTGTTAAGTGGATCCTTGTTTAAGTCAGTCAGACGATGGTTAAGCGAAGCTGGCTCCCCCAGTGACACATTGAACAACATTGTTGTGTTACTGCTCTTCTTACCAGCAGTAACACAACAATGAGTGCTTGTTGTCCTCAACGAATGCAACGCACAGTATTTTATTGGCTTCACATGTCAGTGTTGGGGTAGTGGTTTGAGTTACATGGAATGATGGAGACTGACTGAAGACCAGAAGGAAAATCCTTTGTAGGTGTGGATAATTAGGAGGGAATCTGGCGTCTTAAGTTCTCCTGAAGTGCTATTCTAACTGTTTAGATGCAGTGTTTGTATATTCAGGAAACAGGTTGTTAAGCGTAAAGGGGAGGCAAATCAAAGCCAGAGCAATGTAAACGCCCCAGGCAAAAAAAAAAGGTGCTACATAGGAATTGCCTTTCTGTCTTCAAGCCTCCCTCATTGCATGTAGCTCAAAGTCTTCCATAGGAAGCTCAATTTGCATATCTTGATATCAAGATATACAGACAAAATGGGAACTTTGAGGGTGGGGAGATAAAACAGTCCCCCTTTTCAGATGAAGAAAATAATCAAATAAACTAATTGTCAGCACTTCGAGCTGCATTTACTCTAGTGCTGACATAAGAAGGAGAAGCAGAGGCATCTGGAAAGGGACGTTTGACTTTTCACCTACTTATTTTCCCTGGAGATAATATCCCCTAGGAGATGGGATGGGAGGGGGGAAATTCTTTGAGCTGGAGCAGTAGATAAGGGGTAGAATGACTTGGAAGATGGCCAATGAGTGCAGGGGAGTGGGGAACGGAAAGGGAGGGTTTGGGGTCTGGAAGTCAGTGTTGGCTGCGATGGAGTCGGAGTTAGAATGTCGTGCTTAATAAATGGGAGTTTTTCATCAAAGACTTTGTTTGAAATGCAATTTATTTGAGACGACCTCGAAACCTGACACTAATATTCTGCTCTCTCCCCACCCCACACCTGATCCTGCAGTTGGGCTGCTGCTCCCCCCCCCATCTTAGGTACGGACATATGACATCAGTGAAGGCTGGCCATGACGGTCGTAAGTCAAGGATTGCCATCAAATTGGAAAACAGTACAGGTAGTCCTCAACTTACGACCATATCATATAGTGACTGTTCAAAGTTGCAATGCCACTGATGACCATTTTTCACATTTATGACCATTGCAGTATCCCAATGGTCACGTGATTTACAGTTGGATGTATAGCAACTGACTCACATTTATGACGGTCGCAGCATCCTAGGGTCACGTGATCTCCCTTTTGCGACCGTCTGACAAGCAAAGTCACTGGGGGAGCCAGCTTCGCTTAACCATCGTCTGACTGACTTAAGCAACGATCCACTTAACAGAAGTGGTATGAAAGCTCATAAAATGTGTCCAAGCTCACTGAACAGCTGTGTCTCTTAGCAGCAGAGATTTGGGGAAGCCAGATTCACTTAGCAACTGTGTGACTGACTTAGCAACTGTTCAATTACAACAGCACTGGAAAAAGCGACTTATGACTGTTTTTCACACATAATGACTGTTGCAGCATCCCCATGGTCAGGTGATCCAAATTCGGATGCTTGGCAACTGACTCTTACTTATGATGGTCTCAGTGTCCCAGAGTCATGCGATCCCCTTTTGCGACCTGACCAACGAAGTCCACGGGGAAGCCGGATTCACTTAACAACCATGTGACTTACTTAAGAGCGGCAACTATTCGCTTAACAACAGTGGCAAGAAAGGTGGTAAAGTGGGTGAAAGCTCACTGAACAGCTGTATCACTTAGCAATGGAGATTCAAGGCTCAATGGTGGACATACAGTAAGTTGAGGTATACCCTTACCCTTCCCTTATGAGTGTGTCAATCACCGGTAATCTGGCAGGCCTTTGCTCTCAAATTCTCAATCTGGTCCAAAGTGATTAACATCCACTGTTGGAGGATGGATTGAGTAAAATGCGTCAAAACTCACTTTAACTATGCTCTTGCTTAGCAACCAAAATCTTGGGCTCAATTGTTGTCATAAGTAAAGAACTATCTCTGCCTTCCTCTGCATGGCAGCCTTGCCTAGCAAACTCCTTCCCTTTTCTGGGAATTTTCTTCTCTGTTAGAGGCACCAAAATAACCCAGATGATATAAGGTCTCCTGCTGGAGCAGGGGGTTGGACTAGATGACCTCCGAGGTCCCTTCCAGCCCTGGATTGCTGTGCTGTTTCAAAGCAGCCTCTGAAGCTGCGTCTAGTGACAGGGTTTGTGGTCCTTCCTTCCTCTCCTTGTTCTCTCCCTCCCTCCCTCCCTCCCTCCCTCCCTCCCTCCCTCCCTCTATCCAGCCATATCTCATTCACTTTCCCTTCCCTCTTTCTTTCTTTCTCCCTTCCCTCCCTTTCTTTTTCTCCCTTCCCTTCCCTCCATCCCTCTTTCTTTCTTTCTCTTTCTTTCTCCCTTCCCTCCCTCCCCCCCCCTCCCTCCCTCCCTCCCCCCTCCCTCCCTCCCTCCCTCCCTCTCTTCCACCCCCTCCCCTTCCTTCTCCTAAGAAGCACCTGACACTGTTTGGCTGCAGCACCTCCCCCAAACACCCCACCCCACCCCACCCCTGCGATTGATCGCACCGTGACTTCTGGCTGCCAGCATTGGCAGCTAGCCGATTGGCTGGCAGCTAACTGTCCCGGGCGACCAAAAGCCTGGGATGAACTGTGTTTCGGCGAATGGGCTGCACCGAAGCATGTGGGACAGAGGGGCCATGGCCCATTGGCCAGGGCGAATGAATGGGGGCAGGCCAGCCGAGGAGAAAAGCTAGAGGTTAATGCGCGGAGGCAGGACCCTGGCAGAGAAGCAGGCCAAGGGTAGGAGCTGAAACGTCCTAGACCCATCCCTGAGCACAGAGAATGGAGAGAAGGCGGGATCAGCGCAGGGCAACCCGACGACTCAGGAGGAGGGCGCCCCACCCTTCTTCACAAGGCTCACCTGGGGAATGAGATTTAAAGAGATACTGTTGGAAGGGGCACTTGTCGGGAACAAGTGTTGCTTTTTTCCAGTCTCACGTGTGTTACCGACGTCAGGATACTTTGCTTGCCTTGCCCTGCTTGCCTTGCTTGCCTGGCCTGGCTATGTGCAAGTTCGCAGCAACACAGTTCTGCTCTGGGTTGTGCTGCAGTTCCAGTGAACTCTTCCTGTGACGAGGACTCCTTGGAATCAAATTCCTTGAACTGTGGCTGCTCTCAGAACTGTGCTGCTCCTCTGGACTAATAGCAGCCAGGAACTATTGGAGGTGTGTGTTTAGAGCTTGGCTCCTGGACTTGCAGTGAACGGTGGGACTTTTGGGGGAAGGTTGGAGCAATAAACGGGAGTTAAGCCTTTGTTCTGGCTGTGTTGCTTCTGTGCCCATCCCCAGGTCATCACAGTTTCCAACCTATTTGGTCCTGAGCTTTCTTTTGCCAATTGGGCCCACAATATTTGCTGATGTCATCAATCCATCTTGTTTTAGGTCTCTTTTGTGGATGTGTTTTATCAAGTGGGATCCATTGTATGACTGCCTTCATCCACCTGCCATCAGTTCTTCTTGCTATGTGACCAGCCCATTTCCATTGCAATTCTTTTACTCTCTTGATGATATTGCATACTTTCGTTTGTTCTCTAATCCATGTGCAGGTCTTTCTATCTTGTCTTGTAATGCCAAGCATGCATCTTTCCATGGTTCTTTGCGCCACTCGTAGCTTTTGTATCGATTGTGAGGTTAGTGTCCATGTTTCACCGGCATATGTTAGAGCAGGTAGCACACACTGATCGGAAACTTAGGGGGAGGTTGTTCTTGAAAATTATGCTTAGCTTGCCGAATGTCTGCCAACCACATTTAACGTGCTGTTCAGTTTCCTTTCTTGTATCACCTTCCATTGAGATCCGTTGGCCAAGGTATATGTAGTGGTCTACTATGTCAAGTTCTTCTCCAGATATAAAAAAAACATCTTTCCTTAGTGACTTTATTAAACATAACCTGGCTCTTTTTTTGGTTTATTTTTAAGCCAAATGAGAACCTGCTTCATTCAGCTCTTATATGTGTCTTTGTAGCTCTTCTGGGTCTTGTGAGAAGAGAACAACATCATCTGCAAATCTTAAGTGATTTAAATAGGCACCATTGATTTTTATTCCATCTTCTGCCCAGTCTAGTTTGCAAAATACTTCTTCAAAGCAGGCTGAGAAAAGGATAGGTGATATTGTATCGCCTTGTCATACACCTCGTTCTATGTTGATTTCCACTTTAAGATCATTAAGGGAAATTGTCACCATTGTTTTTTCATATATTGGTTGTAGTCAGGGGTGAGTTCTACTTACCTTTACTACCGGTTCGCAATGGGAGCTTCTGCTGCCTGCCGGCTGCCTGCAATTTGGCAGTTCAAATCTCACCAGGCTCAAGGTTGACTCAGCCTTCCATCCTTCCGAGGTGGGTAAAATGAGGACCCAGATTGTTGGAGGCAATATGCTGACTCTGTAAACCGCTTAGAGAGGCCTGTAAAGCACTGTAAAGCGGTATATAAGTCTGAGTGCTATTGCTATTGGGTATTTTTCCTTCTCTGAGGCATCTTGAGTATAGTTTTGCTAGTATCTTGTGTAAACTGTGACCACCAGCTTTCAGCATTTCAACCGTAACCTAGTCATTTCCTGAAGCTTTGCCATTTTTCATTGATTTTATGGCACTTGATACTTCCTCCACTAGGATATCTGGCATTTCCTCTTTTGTGGGTGTTGTTACTTTTGAGTGATCTTGATCAGTGGTGGGATGCTGCCAGTTTAACAACCGGTTAGGTGGTCATGTGCTTCGCTGCGTGCGCAGGCAAAGTTTTACAAATACTAACCTTCCGTGTTACCACTTGGGAGTAACACAGCTGAGGCGCGGCAATCCACTCTGCCGTGCCAATCAGCTGAGAAGATAAAGGTAAGTAAAGTGCAGGGGCAGGTGGGCGGGCCGACCTGATCGTCAGAGCGAATAGATTCGCTCCCAGCTGATCGTTGGAGCTACCGGTTCACTCAAACCAGTCCAAACCGCTAGAATCCCACCCCTGATCTTGATCTTTGTATAGCTCTGAATAGAATTTTCCAATTATTTCTAACATTTCCTGTCTTGTTCTACACACAGAGCCATCTTCACGTTTTAATGCAAAAACCTTCTTTCTTGTATTTATAAGCTTGCATTTTGCTCTATTAATCCCTTTGTTTTCTTCAATTGCTTTTTTCACAAGCTTCACGTTAAAATGACACGTTTCTTCTTGGATACGTTTTCTTATGGTCTTGCAAAGTTCAACATATTCCAGTTTATTAGTGAAACTTCCGGTATTCTTCATTGTCTGTCATTTTTTCATTAAGTCAATAGTTTCATCAGAGATTTGACTGTACTAAGTGTTTTTCCAGTGGTGCTATAGATGTAGCAGATTCAAGGATGCTTTTGAGTATTTGTTCATTTTGGTCTGTAATGTTCATCTCTTCCAAATCTTGCAATAGAGCAAAGTGGTTTGACAGATTAATCTCAAAATCGCTGTTCTCCTCTAACAGCTTATCACTCTATTTTTGTTTTTTGTGACGTCTTTATCATTTTCATACACTCTTTTCAACAGTCTATGTTCAGTTTTGCTCGTACCATTTGTGACGAAATGGGGTTGAGGGGTACCCCGGACCGTGAACCAGCTCATGAGTAAACACACTGAGACTGAAATGATTCTGACAGAGGCGTCTTGTGTAAAAATATAATTTACTTTAAAACATTTAAAAAGCACTATGTCTTTAAGAAAACACATTAAAAACAAAGTCTTATCTGGGTATGTGAAGCAAGGCTATCTCCCTAGATCCCTCTCCACAATACCGAAACAGTTCACAAAAGCATAAAGCTAGCATGAAGGTAATCAGCTTCGGCGTCGATACATCATCAAGGCCATCATAATGGGAGCAGCACGAGCTTCACAGCTGAAAGTCACCTGAAGTAAAAACAGTTCAAACAGCAAACATTGCTTGAAGCTTGTGGGAGGAAGAAGGTCCAGCAACAGCAGTCCCGATGATAGCTTGCGTGCTACAAAACAGCAAAAGGCAAGCATCCGTGGGAGTCTCTCTGTAACGACATCTGGAGTCCTTATCTGCATTCTTCTCCCATCTGCGGCGTTGCACCAAGCTTCCTGCAGGAGCTGTGCATTTAGGCCTAGAAGACTAGGCCCGAGTAGCAAGCAAAAGGTCCTTGCTTATATAGGGAGTTAACCTGCAATTAACTAGGGCGGGGAAGGCTTGCAGGTAATTGGCAACAGTAGATGGCTTGATTAAAACCATACTGTTTGTGAGTAGGCAGATAGCCACAGCAATCCTGGAAACACTCGTGACACCATTCTATGGTCACTTCCAATGTTAAAACGATTGATGACAGTACAATTGCAGAATATGGTTTTATCACTTGAAATGATGTAGTCAATTTTGGTTGTGTCCCCAGATGGACTCTTTCCACGTCCATTTTCTGCTAACTTTTTTCTTGTAAAATGAGTTCATGATATAAAGTTCCTGTTCTTCTGCAAAATCTATGAGTCTGTCACCTCTATTATCTTGTTCACCACTTCCATATGGGCCGGTTGCTTTTTCTCCAGGTATTGTTCTTCCTATTTTTGCATTAAAGTCATCCATTAGTATTTTGTATCGGCATTTTTCTTTGTCTTGAAGGCATGCCACATTGTCATAAAACTCTTCGACCTCATCATCACTATAGCTTATAGTTGGTGCGTAAGATTGGATGATTTGAAGCTTGTATTGTTTGTTCAATTGAATGATGCATTGGGTTACTCTGTCTGATATACTTTCAAATTTTATTACAGAGTCTTTCAGCTTTCGGCTGACGAGAAAAACAACTCTGCCACATCGTCCATCTTCGGTACCTCTAGTGTAGAGTAAATACCCAGACATATCAAGTTCAACTAAATTTTCACCTTTTTGTTGTGTTTCACATAATCCAATACATATTGTGGAGTTCAATCAGAAGTTCTTCTAGTTGCGCATCCGTTTTCATTGTTTGAATGTTGACTGTTCCTATGTCCAAAGTCCAAAGGCAGCCTGATTTAGCCTGGTGATTCTTAGTATACTCTGCCTTCGGGCAGGTCTTCCTGCTGCCGTGGGTATTTGGCCTAGGGCCTCTGGGGAATGAGGGCCGTTTTTGAGGTTGTATTGGCATGTGGAAGGAATAGACCATAATCTGCCATACTAGTCCAATGCGGGTTGGAAGATGTGATTGGTGTTAGTCTGGGGTATACATCATGGCCTGTTCTCCTTGGGAGACCCTTCTGGACATATACATGTCTGATGACTTAGCCCATGATTTCATTTACCCACAAAAGCCTCATCAAAGCCCCAATCATAGAAGAAGGAAACTGCATTTACATGGAAGGAAGTGTGCCCCAAGGCTGTCTTAGGCCCAGTACTCTTCAACATCTTCATCAATGATTTGGATGAGGGGATAGATGGAGAACTCATCAAATTTGCAGACAACACCAAGCTGGCAGGACTAGCCAACACTCCAGAAGATAGGCTCAAGATAAAGAAGGATCTTGACAGACTTGAATATTAGGCACTATCTAACAAAATGAAATTCAATGGTGAAAAAAGTAAGGTTCTACATTTAGGCAAGAAAAACCAAATGCACAGATATATAGGTGGTACCTGGCTCAATATTAGTAACTGTTAGAGGGATCTTGGAGTCCTACTGGACAATCATTTAAATATGAGCCAGCAGTGTGCTGCAGCTGCCAAAAAAGCCAATGCAGTCCTAGGCTGCATTAACAGAGGGATAGAATCAAGATCATGTGAAGTGTTAATACCACTTTATAATGCCTTGGTAAGACCACACTTGGAATACTGCATCCAGCTTTGGTCGCCACAATGTAAAAAAGATGTTGAGACTCTAGAAAGAGTACAGAGAAGATGTCACGCCCCCGTCGGAGTCTGAATCTGTGGGGGAAGATGAGCTGGAACAAGGACTGACAGTGATTGAGATTGGAAAAATTTACTGCGGATAGGAAAAATGACAAGTACAAGTACAACAAGGGTAACCAAAATAAGTAAGAAAACTGCCCCAAACCCTGCATCTATTACATCTTCACCAGCACATCAACGTTCAATAGAAAGTATGCTTGGAACAGATAAAGCAGGCTCAACATCAAATATACAAAGCATTAAAACTACCTTACTGATGATACAAGAGGCAATGACTAAGATACAAGAAGCCATTGCAAACAATCATGAAGAGACAAAAAAGAATCACGAAGACCTTAAATCCAACATGGGAGAAATGAAAGAAGATATTTAAAAAATGGATGACAAAATAGGACAAATCCAACAAAATATCTTCAAAAACGAACAAAGGATCCAAACAGTAGAGTCAAAAATGGAGCAAACAAATAAAAAAATAGAAACATTGGAACAAAAATGTATGACAACTAACAGAGATCTGGAAGAATCAATAGTGTTTCTGGAAATGGAGAAAGCTTCCTTCTATCTCAGATTCCAAAACATCACGGAAAATAAAGAAGACTTAGGGGAGATTATGTCAGAAATCTTAGCAGAGGCAACTCAAAGAGACAAACAAGATATACGGAGGGCTATCGACAAAGTGTACAGAGTACATATGAATTATGCACACAGGCATAAGCTGCCGAAAGAAGTACATGTTAGATTCACAAAAAAAAAAAAAACGATAAAAGACTAAATATATTAAAAAATGAGGGAAGAATCGATATTATATAAAGGAAAGGAAATAATAACTCTTAAACAAATCCCGAGATGAGTAAGAGACCAAAGAAGAAACAATCAATTCCTTACATCACAACTAAACAAATATAATGTCATGTTCCATTGGCTAATACCAGAAGGTATCCTGATCTCCTGGCAGGAGAAAAAATTCAAGATAGATACACTAGATAAGGCTCAAGAATTTTTTGAACATCATTTTGCACTAGAAGAAGAACAAGAGAGTAGAGATGAAGTCAAGAGCAAAAGCCAGGAGGAATACCAAACAGAGGAGAACGATGGGGAACAAGAAGAAAAGAGGAAACAGGAAAAGGAACGAATAGAGAGAGGAGCAAGAGGAAAAATACAAAGAGAAACAAGAAATACAAGAAGATGAAGAACAACGAATAAATAAGAAGGAATATGGAGGAAGAAATAAAAATGATCTCAATAAATATAAATGGTCTAAATTCACCAGCTAAAAGAACTCAGACATTCACAAAACTATTAAAATTAGGTATGCACATTATAAATTTACAAGAAGTACACATCAAGAAACAACACAGAATATCCAGTTATTAATATAATTATAATATAATTATATAATATATTAATATAATATATTCTAATAGTTATTAGAATATCCAAGAATAGGTGATCTTTACACATCATTATCACAAAAAAAAGAGGAATCGCCGTATATATCAAAAAACAACTAAAATCAAAACAAATATACACAGATGAGGGAAGAATATTAATGATCGAAATAGAAACAGAACAAAAAACAATATTATTGATCTCAATATACGCACCACATGATAATCAAAAAGAATTTTATAGAAAGATACACAATAAAATAAGAGAATTTGACTATGAAAATATATGCTTAATTGGAGACTTCAACGCGATTATGGATATCAAACAATGTCGACTGGCGACCCCCAGGGGGAGAGCCTTCTCTGTGGGGGCACCTGCCCTCTGGAATGAGCTGCCCCCGGAGATCCGTAGGATCCCCGACCTTCGCACCTTTCGCCGTGCCCTCAAAACGCTATTGTTTCACCAAGCAGGGCTGGCCTAAATGCTATTTTAATGGGTGGTTTCTATTTTAGCTTTTTCAGCCAAATTATTTAATATTTTTAAATTGTCTTTTAACTTTCATATAGTTGTGGGTTTTATTTTTGGCTGTACACCGCCCTGAGTCCTTCGGGAGAAGGGTGGTATAAAAATTTAATTAAATAAATAATAAATAAATAAATAAATAAATAATAAATAAATAAATAAATAAATATTAAAAAAGATTATTGAAGTAATAAGAAAAATAAGACAAGGAAAAAGACTTTACCAGATACATTTCACGAAATGACACACGAACTATGGTTACACGATACATGGAGGGAAATAAACAAAGAAAAGAAACAATATACATTCTATTCAAATCCACACCAATCGTGGTCCAACCATGGTATGGATGATGCCAGAACTCAGAAAGGAAACAGAAGAAGTGGAAATAATGACAAACATATGGGCGGACCATAACCCATTAATGGTGATATGGAAAGGCCAGAAGAAAAGAAAGAGATGGATGTTAAACAAAGAAATATTAAAATAAAAAGAATATAGACAAATTATTGAAAAAGAAATGAACATATTTTTTTAGGATAAATACAAAAGAAGAAACATCTCTCCAGAACTTATGGGACACTGCAAAAGCATATATAAGAGGGCTTACGATTGCATATACAGTGAAAAGAAACAAAAAACAAAACAAAACAAAACAGGAACAAGACAATCTGCAAGAAGAACTTTAAAAAATGGAGCTAGATTTACAGAAGGAACCCCAAAATAAAATTAAAGAAAGAAGAGACATAATAAGACATAAGATAAATTTGGCCTCACAAGCTGATATGGCATGGAAACTCAAGATAGCTAAGCAAAACCACTTCGAACATGCAACCAAAACAGGACGGTAGCTAGCATACAAATTGAAAAAAGAGAAAGAGAAAAAAATGATACATCAGTTGCAAGATGAGAAAGGAGAGATACACTATAGAGGAGACAAAAAAAAATATAGCAAAAACTTTTTTTCAAAACTTATACGCCCAAGAGAATACAGTATATCTGAGGAAGATATTAAACAATATTTAGACAAGATAGATTTAGCCAAATTAGAGGAGACACAAAGGGAGATATTAAATGGGTCAATTAGCATGACGGAATTAGTGGAGGCAAGGAAAAAACAGAAAAATAACAAAACACCAGGTCCAGACGGACTTCCGGCAGAATTATATAAGACATTTCAAGAATCACTAGGGATCGCACAGGAATTCTTTTCACAACTTTATGCTAATGAGCAGGTGCCGGATGAGAAAATCAAGGTATACTTGGAACATTCGGATCTTCCCAAATTTCCAGATTCAGTCAAGGACCTGTTGAATAAGGAGATTACGGAAGGAGAGATAGAGATTGCGATCAAGAGGCAGAAGGCCGGTAAAACCCCTGGTACTGATGGCCTGCCTGCAGAGATTTATAAAACCTTTACAGATCTATACATAAAATATATGAAAGAAATTTTTAATATGGTATTGATGGAGTCTAAGGCTCCCAAATCATGGCTAGAGGCCTCTATTTCTTTAATACCGAAGGAAGGGGGGGACCACACTCTGATACATAACTATAGGCCCATCTCACTTTTAAATGCCGACTATAAAATTTTTGCAGCTGTAATGGCAGCTAGATTTAAGAGATACCTTAGCAAATTCATCCATATAGATCAAAATGGTTTTCTACCGGCCAGACAGTTGAAAGATAATGTACAGATCATAATGGATGCCCTGGAATATTACGAGGCCCACCCTGAGAAGCAGGCGGTGTTCCTCTTTTTGGACGCCCAGAAAGCCTTTGATAGGGTCAATTGGAATTATCTTTTTTTTTTCTTTTTAATTTGATTTATATGCCGCCCTTCTCCGGAGACTCAGGGTGGCTTACAATGCGTTAAGCAATAGCCTTATATCTTATATCACAATTGAAATATATGGAGGCTGGCGATCATTTCATGAATGCAATCCAGGCAATTTATAGTCAACAGAAGGCCAGGATTTTGGTCAATGGGGAAGAGTCAGAGGAGGTGACGATAGCAAAGAGAACGAGACAAGGCTGCCCACTCTCCCCATTTTGTTTATATTCACGCTAGAATCTTTACTTAGGTCAATAAGACGAGGTGAGCATAAGAGGACTAAAGATCAGAGAACAAGAATACAAGGTCCAGGCGTTTGCGGACGACCTGGTCTTTGTTCTGGAAAAGCCACTAACCTCCGGTGGGCGACTTATTGACATAATACAGAAATTTGGTGAAGTAGCTGGATTACAAATAAATAGGAAAAAAACAAATATCACCGTTAAAAACATGACGGAAACACAAAAAATAGAACTACAAAACACTTTGGGCCTCCAGGTAGTTCGTAAAGTTAAATATTTAGGGATTTGGCTGTCTGATAGATGCTCCTCAATAAAGGCGGATAACTATTTAAAATTAACTGAGCAACTAGACAAAGATTTGGAGAAATTGGGAAAGATACCATTGTCATTAATGGGACGGATAGCCTTAATTAAGACCCACGTAGTGCCCAGAATGGTATTTCTCTTTCAAACGGCCCCAGTTAGACTGGATAAAACCTTTTTTAGGAACTTGGAAAGGGCTACAAATAGATTTATTTGGCAGGGCAAGAAGCCTCGAATTAAGTTGAAAACGATGCAGAAACTGAAAGAACAAGGTGGGTTGGGGGTCCCAAATTGGAAGTATTACTATAATTCGGCGGTTTTGGTTTGGATCCGTGAATGGATTACACTACAAGGGAGACGTCTGTTAGCAATCGAAGGTCACGATCTCCAACAGGGGTGGCATGCCCAGCTATGGTGGGAAAGAGGCAAACCCCCAGCATATTTTACGAAACATCACGTGCGAGGAGTCCTGATTGAGAGTTGGATGGAAATTAGGAAAACATATTATCATAAGGTACAGATTACTATATATCTTGGGGTCAATGGTATAATTGGATGTCAAATTGAGCTGCAAATAGAGGTATTTGATAAGCATGTCACTTGGTATATGTAATAGACTTTTGTAGGTTACCCTATATATGTAATGGGACAATTTTATTTCCTTCTCGCTTTGTGATGTAGACCACTATAGATTTAATGTTGGTTGGATGTATAAGATAAAATAAAAATAAATAAATAAATAAATAAATAAAAAAGAATCACTAGACGAAACTCTGTTAGAAATTTTTAATGAAGCACTCATGAAGGCCAGAATACCTAATTCGTGGACAGAAGCCAATATCATCCTTATCCCAAAAGAGGATACAGACAAACAACAAATCAAAAACTATAGACCCATTTCACTGTTAAATGCAGATTACAAATTATTCACATTGATAATTTCAGAAAGACTAAAAAAAGTAATAAATGAATACATTCATCCTGACCAGAATGGCTTTCTGCCAAAAAGACAGATAAAAAATAACATGAGAATTGTAATAGATGTATTAGAATATTATGAGGCAAATCCAGACAAACAAGCGGCATTAATATTTTTGGACGCCCAAAAAGCCTTTGATAACTTAAATTGGAAATTTATTATTTTGCAATTAGAAAATATGAAATTCAGAGATAAATTTGTAAACATGGTAGAAAGAATATACTCAATTCAAACGACAAAGATAATAATAAATGGAGATACTACTGAACAATTCACAATAGGAAAAGGAGTGAGAAAAGGATGCCCCCTATCCCCCTTACTATTTATCCTAACGTTGGAAACACTGTTAATTAAAATTAGAAGTGAAAGTGAAATAAAAGGACTGAAAATAAAGAAGAGTATAAACTCCAAGCCTTTGCTGATGATCTGGTTTTTATTTTAGAACAACCAATACAAAGTGGACCAAAATTAATATCACAAATAGAAGAATATGGAAAAGTAGTGGGACTTAAAATTAATAAACTCAAAACAAAGGCATTAACAAAGAACCTTAGCAAGAATCAGGAGAAAGAATTAGAAGAAAAAATGAGCATCCAAACGACCAAAAAAATGAAATATTTAGGAATATGGTTAACAAATAAAGGCTCATCGATTAAAGAAGATAACTATGATATATTAATACTATAGATAAAGAAAGATTTAGAAATTTGGAAAAAATTGCAATTATCGCTTTTAGGAAAATTAGCATTGATTAAAATGAACATTTTACCACGAATATTATTCTTGTTTCAAGTAGTACCCATAAAACTAGGAAAAAAATTCTTTAAAGATCTAAATACAGGTGAAACTCGAAAAATTAGAATATCATGCAAAAGTTCATTTATTTCAGTAATGCAACTTAAAAGGTGAAACTAATATATGAGATAGACTCATTACATGCAAAGTGAGATAGTTCAAGCCTTGATTTGTCATAATTTTGATGATTATGGCTTACAGCTCATGAAAACCCCAAATTCACAATCTCAGAAAATTAGAATATTACATGAAATCAATAAAACAAGGATTGTACATAGAACAATATCGGACCTCTGAAAAGTATAAGCATGCATATGTACTCAGTACTTGGTTTGGGCCTCTTTTGCATCAATTACTGCCTCAATGCGGCGTGGCATGGATGCTATCAGCCTGTGGCACTGCTGAGGTGTTATGGAAGACCAGAATGCTTCAATAGCGGCCTTCAGCTCTTCTGCATTGTTCAATCTCATGTCTCTCATCTTTCTCTTGGCAATGCCCCATAGATTCTCTATGGGGTTCAGGTCAGGCGAGTTTGCTGGCCAATCAAGCACAGTAATCCCATGGTCATTGAACCAGGTTTTGGTACTTTTGGCAGTGTGGGCAGGTGCCAAGTCCTGCTGGAAAATGAAGTCAGCATCCCCATAAAGCTCGTCTGCGGAAGGAAGCATGAAGTGCTCCAAAATCTCCTGGTAGACGGCTGCATTGACCCTGGACTTAATGAAGCACAGTGGACCAACACCAGCATATGACATGGCTCCCCAAATCAACACAGACTGTGGAAACTTCACACTGGACTTCAAGCATCTTGCAGTGTGTGCCTCTCCATTCTTCCTCCAGACTCTGGGTCCTTGGTTTCCAAATGAGATGCAAAAGTTGCTCTCATCAGAAAAGAGGACTTTGGACCACTGAGCAACAGACCAGTTCTTTTTTTCTTTAGCCCAGGTAAGATGCTTCTGACGTTGTTTGTTGTTCAGGAGCGGCTTGACAAAGAATACGACATTTGAAGCCCATGTCCAGGATCCGTCTGTGTGTGGTGGCTCTTGATGCACTGGCTCCAGCCTCTGTCCACTCCTTGTGAAAGTCCCCAACACTTTTGAATGGCCTTTTCCTGACAATCCTCTCCAGGCTGCGGTCATCCCTGCTGCTTGTGCACCTTTTTCTTCTACACTTTTCCCTTCCACATAACTTTCTATTAATGTGCTTTGATACAGCACTTTGGGAACATCCAACTTCTTTTGCAATTACCTTTTGAGGCTTTCCCTCCTTATGGAGAGTGTCAATGATGGTTTTCTGCACAACTGTCAGGTCAGCAGTCTTTCCCATGATTGTGATTCCTACTGAACCAGACTGAGAGACCATTTAAAGGCTCAGGAACCCTTTGCAGGTGTTATGGCTTAATTAGCTGATTAGAGTGGGACACTTTGAGCCTAGAATATTGAACCTTTTCACAATATTCTAATTTTCTGAGATTGTGAATTTGGGGTTTTCATGAGCTGTAAGCCATAATCATCAAAACTATGACAAATCAAGGCTTGAACTATCTCGCTTTACATGTAATGAGTCTATCTCATATATTAGTTTCACCTTTTAAGTTGCATTACTGAAATAAATGAACTTTTGCACGATATTCTAATTTTTCGAGTTTTACCTGTAAATAATAGCAAATTTTATTTGGCAGGGGAAAAAATCAAGAATTAAAATACAATCATTATAAGATGTAGAGAAAGAGGAGGTTTTGGACTCCCAGATCGGGAAATTTATTACAAAGCTACAACACTTATTTGGATCAAAGACTGGATGGAATTAAGAAATAAAAGAATTCTAACCTTAGAGGGGCACGATTTACAGAGAGGGTGGCACGCTTTTTTATGGGAAGGGAAAAATAGACAACACAGTTACTTTCAGAGACACTTAATTAGAGACGCATTACTACAAACATGGCAAGGGATAAAAAAGAATCATTACGATAAAATCCCAGAATGGTTATCTACAATGGAGGCACAAATTTATCCGAATGTTCTGGACATCGACAAAATTAAAAGATACAAGGATTTATTAAATAGTCAAGGTGAATTGAAATCATGGCAAGAATTAAAAGAACAGGGTACAGACATTGATTGGTGGCCTTACATGCAAATACAATCAAGATATAAGATAGGCTTAATACAATACAGATTCCAAAAAGAAACACATGAATTAGATAAAATTCTTCAAGGCACGGAAGATAAATTGATTAAAAAAATTATAATTATTTATTAAGATATAAAATGGAAGAGGAGGTAGTCAAAGAAAATATGATAATCTGGGCGAAAAAATTTGGATATAACATTGAATTAGATAAATGGGAGAAATTATGGAATAAACATTATAAACTGACAATGTCTGTACCCTATAAAGATAATATGTATAAAATGTTCTATAGGTGGCATTTGCCACCAGCACGATTGGCTAAGATGTTTCCCAATACCTCATCAACGTGTTGGAAAAGCAAACAACAAAGGGGCACGTACTACCACATGTGGTAGACGTGCCCCAAAGCAAAACAGTATTGGAGTAAAATTAGATTATAATTAGAAGAGATAACCAAACAACATATTGAGATGAAACAGGAAACATTTTTATTAGGAATACTCCCAGGGTCTTATGAAAAAAAAATACAATATTTAATTATTCATATTATCACAGCAGCAAGAATAATATATGCACAGAATTGGAAAAACAATAACATACCGACCGAAGTTAATTTGATTAGAAAAGTTTTGGAATGTGCAGAAATGGATAAACTTACAAAGGAGATACAAGAAAAAGAGGAAACAGAATATTATATAGTGTGGGAGAAATGGTATGAATGGCTAGATGAGAGAGATAAAAGGCAAGGAAAGATCAAATAAGGAAGATATAGGAGTAGAAATGTAACAACAAATAAGAGGAAACAGAAAAAATGCAGTTTGTAGAAATGAAATTGTGTACACTGTTATTTATATGTATATATGTAAATAAATCAATATTAGACTTGTATGTATAAAGGATACACTGAAATAAGGGAGAAAAAAGGGATAAGTAAGAAATGTTTAACCATTGGAAACTGTTGGAAAGAAACTATTGTTTAAAGAGTCTTTTTTTTTTTTTGAAAAAATGTTTAATAAAAAGTTAAAAAAAAATCAATGGTGAAAAAAGTAAGGTTCTACATTTAGGCAAGAAAAACCAAATGCACAGATATATAGGTGGTACCTGGCTCAATATTAGTAACTGTTAGAGGGATCTTACAAAATAAAATAAATCTTGGAGTCCTACTGGACAATCATTTAAATATGAGCCAGCAGTGTGCTTCAGCTGCCAAAAAAGCCAATGCAGTCCTAGGCTGCATTAACAGAGGGATAGAATCAAGATCATGTGAAGTGTTAATACCACTTTATAATGCCTTGGTAAGATCACACTTGGAATACTGCATCCAGCTTTGGTCGCCACAATGTAAAAAAGATGTTGAGACTCTAGAAAGAGTGCAGAGAAGATGTCACGCCCCCGGGGGAGTCTGAATCTGTGGGGGAAGATGAGCTGGAACAAGGACTGACAGTGATTGAGATGGCAGCTTCGTTGGCCTTGGAGGAAACTGGGGAAGGGCAGAGTCAGTCCAGGAAAGGCTTTTTGGAATTAGTAAGGCCCGCAGGCAGGAGGGAACAGAGGCAGGATGAACAGGAGAGACAAGAGCTCAGACGAGGAGCTAGAACCAGCCCCTCCTGATGCAAGGGCTCGGAGAGTGCAGAGAAGGCGTGATCAGTTTAGACGGAGTAGGCTACTCGTGAGGAGAGTGTCCCGCCCATCTTCACCAGGTGTTGTGGCCCGTCAGTGGCCTGTGCAGTTAGTAGATGATTCCGACAGCGAGGAGGCTTTTGTGATGCTGCGCCAGCAGCCTGTGCAGCTGGCGCTTGAGTCGGACAGTGAGGAGGCTGGAGAAGATGTGGTGCCAGAGGCGGGGATTCAGCCAGGGCATTCAGAACCTCCAGAAGCTCCCATAAGTGAAGAGGAAGAAGAGGAGGAGCCTCTTCTCGATGCATGAGCGCACAGAGCCGTTAAAAGGCAGGAGTGGCTCCTCAGGAGGAGGTCTCCTCGAGAGTAAGGCTTGGGGCTAATTGGCCACTCCCCTAGCCTATTTAAGGAAGGATGACGACTGATGGAATTTGCAGGAAACAACTTTGTTCATATTCCTTCGCGTCTTGAGTCCAGAAATGTTTGATTCAGCTTTTGTTTCTCTCGTCAGTTTTCCTGCAAATTGCTTCTGGGCATTTTGCCAGCCACAGTAAGATTACGGTTATCTGAAATACTGTGCCTCAGAATTGAGTTATTATTCTTTGGATTCTTGTCGGCTGTTAATGAAGTTAAATTAACAGCCCTTGTTCAGAAAAGTCTGATTTAAACTGTACTTGTGTTCGAACAACTACTAAGAAAGCTCATTAGTAGTCCTTAATTAGTAAACTAAGGTTTGTATGGACTTTGTGTGTGCTGTGTTCTTTGGGGTCCGTAGCTGGGGCAGAACACCAGGCACACCTGGGGTATGAGACTTAAGGAGATGCTGTGGGGAAGGGCATTTGTCGGGAACAAAGGCTGAGTTCCTGAAGTGTTGTGTGCCAATGTATGAACTTGCCAAGAGTCCTTGCAAGGTGCAAGTCCTTTTGGTGTTCTGGACTAATTACCTGGATCTTTTGCTCCCTGAACTCCTTGATTTGCTCTTTTTTTGCCAAATACATTTGGGATTTATTGCTGTGCAGCCTTGGTGCAGACAGCACTGGGCTGGACTAATTGCAGCCAGAGGCTGCTTGAGGTTGGGGGGGGGGTTGTTATCACTCTGCTCAGAAACGTGGGAGCGTTTGGGGTAATTTGGAGCAATAAAGGGGCAGTTTGAATTGCCAGCTGTGTGTAAACATATAAAGAACAGTTGCTGGAATTGGATATGTCTAGTTTAATGAAAAGAAGGACTGGGGTGACATGATAGCTGTCGAGCCCGCCCTCACGCTCAACACGACTCACTGCCGACCCATCGATCTGCAGCCTCGGCGGTGGAGAGCCAACGGCGCGAACGGCGGCACACACACACACACACGGGCAGGGGGAATTGGGAGATTGGGTTAGGCGGACGGGTGTGGTGCAGGGAGCGCCGGATGCAGGGCTTCACGTGTCCGCAGTTTCACGATGCAGGCAACGCCTTCCTCACAGCTGATTGGAATCAACCTTGCTGCTTCACGGAGGACGCGGATCCCAAGCCGGCAACGCCGCCAGAGCCGTTGATTCGCCGGATCGGGGGGGCGGCTGGGCGTGGCGTGGGCTATGCCCCACAGCAGCTGGGAGGCATAAAAGTGCTATGGGCTACGCGCCCGTAGCGCCATTTTTAAATCGTTTACGACTGCAGCATTGTTGGAGCCACGAAAGTAAACCAGCATTCCAAAGCAAAACGTTGTTTGGTGATTTGTTGCGTTTGTTTCTTTGCGTGGCCCGAGGATCCTGAGAGGAAAATGGCGCTACCTTCTTCCACTTAGCGGGGAAACCAAACGGACGGATGGCTGAGGGTTTGGACTCTGATTTGTCCGTGGTGGAGGAGGCCGGTGTGGAGCAGGCAGAGGCAAGTGCGGGGGGTTTGGACGACGCCCCCACCCCTGTCATTCGGCCAAAAGAACGGACGGCGAGCCAAAGCGAGGGGGCAGGCGAGCCGGAGGGAAAAACGGATGGAACATCTGCTACCTCTGGGGAATGGTGGCACAGCTCAGCCCTTACCGGTCCTGGGGGTAGTGCGAGAGTGCCGACCCCACCCCCCACGGATGAAAGGTTTCTCAAGTGGAGAGAACGACGGTGGATCGATGATGAGGAAGGGGGGGAGTGGACTTATTCCACCGGTCTGGGTCCTTCGACCCTGGACGTTCTAAGGGAGAAATTCAGGGAGGCCAGCTTTCGAGACGCACAGTCCTGGCAACCATGGGCTGCGGGGGGGGAGCCCTCTGCTGCCTGGCAAGGCGGACCGGGGGCTTCTACAGCAGATACCCGTTTCCGTCTGGCCAGCCCTAAGTTGAGAGTGGACCGAGGGACAGTTGGACAGAGACGTGACATCATCCCCCCTACACCCTACAGATGGCAAGGACAGGACAAGGACTCGCCCAGAGGACAGGGGTCGGCCCACACAGGATGGGCGTCGGACTGACCCAGGGCGGAGGTTGCCCTCACAGGGCCTCAGAGGCACACCAGCCGGTCAGCCCGGGTCCGTACCACCTTGGACAGCGGGCCCATGGGGGCCCCAGCCTATGTGGGGCCCACCCCCTTTCCAAGCAACGTTTGATGGGAGTTCGGATCGAGTCGCAATCTTTCTAAGCCAAGCCATTAGTTATATGGACCTCTATGGCCGGTTCTACCAGTCTCAGTGGTAAATAGTGGTCGCCATCACCACCGTTATGACGGGGGAGGCAGCTGACTGGGTGGCGGACCTACACAGTGACCATGGCCGTGAGTTAACAGACATTGGCCTTTTCCTGGAAGGCCTTCGGGCCCGGTTCGAGGATGACTCCAGAACACAACAGGCCGAAGGAGAGCTTGTGTCCTTGAGACAAAAAGGCCGTCCTGCAAAGGACTATGTTAAGGAATTCCGATCCATCGCTGGGTGGTTGCGGGCGTGGCCCGAACGCATGCTTGTGCATCAATTTCATTTGGGACTAGACCGGGACTTGAGACAGGCATGCGTATATCGCGGGTTGCCACCACGTCTGCCGGACTGGTTTCGGGCAGCCATTGAACTAGATATGGGGCTGAAGGAGTTCTGCATCAGAACTAGCACAGGACCATCGGCCCAGATGAGGAAGGTTCCAGAACGGCCTGCGCCCAACCGAGGAAGCATACCTACCGCAATCGGAGACTCCGTTCGTAGGCCGGTGTTTTGTTGTTTCCAATGCAATCAGGTAGGCCACAGGGCTTTGGACTGTCCCCTTCCACCTTCTCAACAGCCTGCAAGCCGAACACCTGTGACCGGGGGGAGGGGCCGTGACCGCCAACGGATGACGCCAGAACGGTCTAAGGTCGTGGCCCAGGCTCGGCAGTCCGGTAACGACACGTCACCACCCGAGCCTGCAGAACGTTCCAGCACTGGCGAGGCGTTTGTTGTAGAAGGGGACAGCGACGAGGAGGACAGCAATAGGGATCCGATGGTGAGTGCTCCCGTTCGTCCTTTTCTGATCCCGGTTACGTTGGTAAATACATGTCGGGGTCTAGAAGTACAGCAGGGAGTGCTAATTGACTCTGGCTGTATCCGTTGCTTGATGAGACAAACGTTAGCAACGCAGTTAAGGTTACGGTTACATCAGTTGAGGACCCCTATTAAGTTTGAACAAGTAGACGGGTCAACACTGGGGGGGCTCCTGCTACCCATGTTACAGAACCAGTACAATTGAGGATAGGAGAGCATAGAGAGTGCCTTAGATTCGTAGTAGTGAACGTCATGATCGAGCCCATTATCCTGGGGTTAGCATGGCTAGACAAATGGAAACCAACTATCTGGTGGGAAGGAGGGTATCGCAAACTCCGCATCGAACTAGGTCCTGAGCCAAACGCTCCAGAGCCCTCCGCTCAGATAACTGAAGGGAATAAACATAGGGTGACACCCTTGATACCTGGGGTGCCTGATGTGTATACGGATTTGGCAGCTGTGTTTGACGAGGCGGAGTGTGATGTATTGCCACCCCACCGTAGAACAGATTGTGCTATAGAACTTATACCTGGGGCAAAGTTACCGAAACCCCGAATGTACGCAATGACACCAAGAGAGGTAGACGAACTGCAGAAATATATTGATAAAAACCTAGCCCGGGGGTTTATCCAACCCAGCAGAGCCCATATGGCTGCCCCAGTCTTATTTCGAGAGAAGAAGGATGGGGGCCTTCGCTTATGCGTTGACTTCCGGGGTCTAAACACCGTCAGCGTGGAACCACTTTATCCCCTCCCACTAATAAAGGACCTTCTGGCCACACTGGCGACGGGGCGGTACTTTACTAAGTTAGATCTGCGGGAGGTGTATTACCGGGTTCGGATCAGACAGGGGGATGAGTGGAAAACCACGTTTAATTGCCCCCTAGGGAGTTATAAATTCCGGGTTATGCCTTTTGGACTGCAGGGCGCCCCAGCGGTGTTTATGCAGGTAATTAACGAGGTCCTCCATGAATACCTCTATCGTGGTGTCTTGGTATATCTGGACGATATCCTGATTTACACTAGAACAATGGAGGAACATGTACCCTTACATGTACGTTGTTTGGTGATTTGTTGCGTTTGTTTCTTTGCGTGGCCCGAGGATCCTGAGAATAGCAGTGTTCTGATATCTCAGGGGTTGCCACAAAGAAGAGGGAGTCAACTTATTCTCCAAAGCACCTAAAGGCAGGATAAGAAGCAATGGATGGCAACTAATCAAGGAGAGAAGCAACCTAGAACTAAGAAGAAGTTTCCTGACAGTTAGAAAAAATAATCAGTGGAACAACTTGCCTCCAGAAGTTGTGAATGCTCCAATACTGGAAGTTTTTAAGGAGAGATTGGAATACCATTTGTCTGAAATGGTATAGGGCAGAGCTGTCAAACTCACGGCCTGCGGGCCAGATGCATCACATGCTGGCCCTGCCAGCAAAGGGGAAAAAAGTCCCAATACGTCACGTTATGGTGGGACAGGTAACAAATAAAATAATAAATAAAATAAACATGGATCCAACTAGATGGTCACTGAAGGGCCCTCTTTGTTCTTAATATTGTAAGAGAGAAATTGCTTGCAATTATATCCAGAACACAGGCAGGCACATTCCTTTCTACTAGGACCCTTACTTCAAGGCCTCTCAGTTGTCACAGATAAGAACAGTCTAGGTGATTTACACTTTGAAGGTCAGAGTAACAGAGATGTCCATATTGTTGTTTCAACAAGAGATAATTTGAAAAATATGCTTCAGTAACTTTTTAGAAGAATTATTATAACTGTTCTGCAAACTTAGTAATTAGGTAATGTCAATTAAAAATGATAAATGTATAGGACCATATGAATTGCTGACTTCACAGAATCCTTTGTTTGAAACTGTATAAAAGTTCTGAGTTGATAATCATATGGCGTTCAAACGCCTGATAGCGATATCGAGTGTTTGATCCTTTATTGCAATAAATAATTAAACTGATTCTGTCTGCCCTAAACGGGATGTTTCTTAATTCCCATCTCCACAACAACGTGACGCCACCGTGATGCCACGAGTTTGACACCCCTGGTATAAAGTCTCCTGCTTGAGCAGGGGTTTGGACTAGAAGACCTCCAAGGTACCTTTCATCTTTGTTATTCTGTTCTGTTTTTGGATTTTTCAGCAGCGTTCAACAACATTGACCATGGTATCTTTCTTGACCATGGGCTTAGAATTGGAACACTGTTACAATGCAGGTAGTCCTCATTGAACAACCACTCATTCAGTGACCATTCAAAATTATGGTGGCGTTGAAGTACAGGGAATTAGGATGGGTCCTCATATTGCAGCTGTCACAGCAGCCCCACAATCACATGATTGCAAGTTGGGTGCTTTGCAACTGGCTCACAATTATGATGTCACAGTCTCCTGCGGTCACGTGATTGCCATTTGCAACCTTCACTGCTGGTTTCTGACAAGCAAAATCAATGGTGAAACCAGCAGGAGGTTGCAACTGGCGATTGTTTGACTGAGGGATGTGTGACTGCTCAGAATTTGCCTAATGACAGAAACTGGGGTTGCTGTAACTGCCATCATATGTTGGCATGGTCATGTGACATCATGCTTTACGACTGCGTTGCTTAGCGAAGGAGTTTATGGTCCCAATTACCATTGTTAAGTGAGGACTACCTACACAGTATACTTCTGCTCTTTTTTCAATGGGCAGTTCCAGTCAAGAGGAGGGGGAGGACAGAATGGCCAAGCAGTTGCTCTCTATGGAGCACTGTAGGGCTCAGTTCCTCCCCTCTGCTTTTTAACATTTACATGAAACTGCTGGTGGAGGTCATCCTCCAGTTCAGAGTATGATGTCATTGGTACACTGAAGATACCCAACCGTAGATTGTTACCCAAGAAGAAAATAACATTTTGTTGAAATCTTGACCTGTGTTGTGGCCCCGCCCTCTGAGCCTGTCCCATCGGAGGAAGAAAGCTCCGAGCATGAGGAAGAGGAGTCAGCCAGGCCTCCCTCTCCAGGCCCCTCCCCTCTGGCATTGTCTCAAGTGCCGGTCGAGGGAGAGGAGACAGCTGATTCGAATCAAAGTGATAATGAAACATCATTCCTGGACGCACGCCTCCGAAGGCGTGATAAATGATTGCAGCAGCTTAGGAGGCGTGCTAGGGATTAGAACTGAGTCACTGGACCACACCCCAGAGACTATATAATAGAGGGTAGTGGTCAAAGGATCCTTGTGACGAACAAAGTAAACCTTGGACAGTCACTAAAGCCTCGTCCGGAACTGCTGGGAGGAATATTATTTCTTTTTGGACTTTCTTGAACGTTCGTATCTTATCTGTCTGTTTGTGAAAATAAAGTCCCTTGGCAGACGGTGTGTCTATCGCTGCCAAGAGGGAGATAAGAACTGGGTGCGTTCCAAAGTGTTTCCTTAACCCTCGGCTGGCTGTGTTGTGTGTGTGTGGGGACGGGGACAGATCATCTTGTTCGTCACCCCATACTCCATCGTTAACCCACGATGGACCAACAGCTGCAGCAGCTGATACAGCAGATGCTGGAGGCCAATCAGCTTCTGCAACAGCAAGTAGCACAGCTAACTGCCCAACTTGCTTTGGGAAATGCTCCTGCAGCTCCACCTCCTCCCCCTCCCCGTCCGAGATGCCCAGTGAACGTGCCAGATAGGTTTTCTGGGCAGCAGGAGATGTTTCCGGCCTTCTTGGGACAATGCCAACTGTTTATGGCGATGAGGCCGGAGGATTTTCCGGATGACCGGGCTCGGGTGGCATTTGTTATCAGCTCCCTCTCTGGCACTGCCGCCCGATGGGCCACGCCCTGTTGTTGCAAGATAGCCCCTTGCTCCTGGACTTTCAGGGCTTTTTACAACACCTGCGTACCATGTTTGAGGATCCCCTCCGGGTGCAGACGGCAGCGAGGCGCATCAAAGACCTCCGCCAAGGCAAGCGCCCCCTGCAGGACTATATTGCAGAGTTCCGACTGCTAGGCCAGGATTCGGCTTGGAATGAGGTGGCGCTGATGGACGCCTTCCAGGACGGCCTTTCCGACGAGATGCAGGACGAGCTGGTTCGTGTGGAGGCGCCACCGACCCTCGACGCGCTGGTGACCCAATGCCTGCGCATCGACGCCCGCCTGCAACGACGACGGCCCCGTTGGGCTCTTCCGGAACCATTGACAGCGTCGGCACCCCCGCGTTTCGCACCGACAGCGCTCCGGACCGCGCAGCGTTTTGTGGCGACGGCTGAGGAGCCCATGGAGCTCGGAGCAGCCAGACCTCAACTGACAGCCCAGGAGCGGATGCGGAGACGTCAAGGGGGGTTGTGCCTCTATTGCGGCGAGGCGGGACATTTTGCCGCCTTGTGTCCCTGGAAGCGGAGTGGACCGCTCAAGCCTGTTCCGGAGTCTCGGCGTGACCTGCCGGGAAACGGGCCAGGCCTGGCCTAGGGGAAACTCTGGGTCAGGCACGTGACCATGCCCCGCCGGAGTCGGCGGCTGTGGACTGTGAGCCCCCTCGGCACCTGATTTTGAACACCCGGGTGTTGTTGGCTAACCGGTCGGAGGGGCTCCAGGCACACGCGCTGGTGGACTCGGGGGCCACCACGAACTTCATGGACCAGGCCTTTGTGGCCCATTACAAAGTCCCCTTGGTTCCAGTGGACCCTCCGTTGAGGGTCGAAACTATAGATGGGCGGGAACTCGTGGCGGGGCCCATCAAAACCGCTACCCAGCCCTTGCGCCTCGCCATTGGGAACCACGAGGAGGCGATCCAGTTTTACGTAATGGCGGATCTGCACTTTCCCTTGGTCCTGGGGATGGCCTGGCTTCGGGCGCACGACCCTCAGGTGGCGTGGTCGAGAAACGCCATCTCGTTCCCGAGCCTGCAGTGTGTCGACCACCTTCGCCACACCTGCGCCGGCCAGGACGTCTCTGCCCCAAACGTCTCCTTGCCTCCGGAGCTGACGCCCTTCGCCGACCTGTTCAGTGAGAAGGAGGCGGATCGCTTGCCCCCGCACTGACCCTACGACTGTGCGGTGGACCTAATGCCCAACGCACCCCTGCCATCGGGACGCCTGTACTCCATGTCGGAGCCCGAGCTGGCCGCCTTACGGGACTTTCTGGAAAAGAACCTGGCCCGTGGGTTCATCCGGCCTTCGACCTCCCCGCTCTCGGCCCCGGTCCTCTTCGTTAAAAAGAAGACGGTGGACTTGCGCCTGTGTTGCGACTACCGGCGCTTGAATGCCATCACAGTGCGAAATCGCTACCCCCTGCCGCTGATCCCGGAGCTGATGGAGAGGTTGCGGGAGGCCTCGATCTTCACTAAGCTCGATTTCCGAGGGGCTTACAACCTGGTGCGCGTGAGAGAGGGGGACGAGTGGAAGACGGCGTTCGGCACGCAGTACGGACACTTCGAGTATACCGTCATGCCGTTCGGGTTGACCAACGCCCCCGCGGTCTTCCAGCACTTGATGAACGATGTGTTCCGGGACATGCTGGATCGGTTCGTGGTGATCTACTTGGATGACATTTTGATCTATTCCCGGACCCCGGAAAGTCACCTCCAGCATGTCCGCCAGGTCCTGCAGCGCCTGCGGGAGCACCAGCTCTATGCGAAGTTGGAGAAATGCTACTTCTTCCAGACTTCCATAGAGTTCCTCGGGCACATCATCACCCCCGAGGGCATCGCGATGGACCCGCACAAGGTGGAAGCCTTGCGCAGTTGGGAACCCCCGCGTCGGGTGAAGGACGTCCAGCGTCTGTTGGGATTCGCCAACTACTATCGGACCTTCATCTCGGGCTTCGCCACCCTGACCTTGCCGTTGACCCAGCTCCTTCGGAAGAAGGTCCCGTTCCAGTGGGGGCCCCCGCAGCAGCAGGCCTTCGAGGTCCTCAAGCAGGCCTTCCTCACGGAGCCAGTCCTGAGGCACCCCAATCCACACCGTCCGTTCGTGGTGGAGACGGACGCGTCCAACGTGGCGATTGGGGCGGTGCTGCTACAGGCTCCGGTGGATGGCGGCACTCTTTTTCCCTGCGCATACTACTCCCGGAAACTCAACCCTTCCGAGCGCAACTACACCATCTGGGAAAAGGAGTTGCTGGCCATCAAGGCCGCGTTCGAGGCTTGGCGACATCACCTCGAGGGGGCCCGACACCAGGTGGAGGTGCGGACGGACCATCGGAACCTGGAGCACCTCACCACGGCACGGAAGTTGAACCAGCGGCAGATCCGGTGGTCGTTGTTTTTCGCCCGGTTCAACTTCCACGTCACCTACATTCCGAGCAACCTCAACCAGAGGGCGGACGCGCTATCCCGTAAGCCAGAATACTTTTGCCCCAAGGACTCCCTTCCCCCCCGGACGGTGCTGCCAGCGGACTCCTTGGCCGTGGTCCAGGAACCGGTGGACCTGCGGGCTCAGGTGCTGGAAGCGCAGCGACGGGACGACTGGTCGCAGCAGCGGAGAGCGGACGTCGGCCCCGCGTCCCCATGGACCGTGGAGGAGGGCTTGCTCAGACATCGGGGTCGGCTGTACGTGCCCACGAGTCCGCTCCGAGCCCTCGTCATGAACCAGTGTCATGACAACCCCGTGGCGGGGCACTTCGGCTTCTTTAAGACTTTGAACCTGGTGACACGGACTTTTTGGTGGCCTCGGGTACGGCACGACGTGCACGTCTACGTGACGTCCTGTGTGACGTGCCGACAGGCCAAAGCCGCGTCCGGCCCCCCTCCTGGACTCCTCCAGCCGCTGCCGACACCGGAGAGACCGTGGGGAGCCATCTCCATGGACTTCCTGACAGACCTGCCCCTGTCCGCTACGTACACGACCGTCCTCGTGGTGGTGGATGCACTCACGAAGATGGCACATTTCATCCCATGCCGCGGCCTGCCCTCGGCCCGCACCACGGCTCGCCTGTTCCTGCAACATATCTTCCGCCTCCACGGCCTGCCGGACCGGGTGGTTTCGGACCGCGGGGCCCAGTTCACGGCCCGCTTCTGGAAAAGCCTGATGGCCGTGCTGGAGGTGCAGGTGTGCCTGTCATCGTCGCACCATCCGGAGACTGACGGGGGCACGGAGAAGGTCATCGGCATACTGGAGCAGTACCTCCGCTGTTTTGTCAACCAGCAGCAGGACAACTGGGCCGAGTACCTTCCCCTGGCGGAGTTTGCCTTTAATAACTCCCAACACACCTCCACCCAGATGACCCCGTTCCATGCCAACGTCGGATACCATCCACGGCTTTTCCCGTTGACCATCATGGACTCCCCTGTTCCCGAGACCCGGGACTTCCTCTCGGAGCTGCAGGCGGTGCAGCAACTGGTGCGGCGGCAGCTGATCCGGGCGAAAGAGGATTATAAACGGTTCGCCGATCGCGCCCGCCGGGCGACGCCACCGCTGGAAGTAGGAGATCGGGTGTGGTTGTCCACGAAACACCTCCCCACGGACCGGCCGGTGAGGAAACTGGCCCACCGCTTTATCGGTCCCTTCCCTATCGAGGCGGTCATCAATCCGGTGGCCTACCGGTTGACTCTACCCCGCTCCATGCAGCTCCACCCTGTTTTTCATCGGTCCCTCCTGGTCCCTGAGGCCCCCGCGAGCCATCTCCGCCGCCCGCCGACACCTGCCCCCCCAGCCGCAGCCGACGAGGACGACGCCTCGACGTACGAGGTGGACAGTATCCGGGACTCCCGTTGGCTGAAGGGGCGCTTCCAATACCTCATCGCCTGGAAGGGGTACGGGCCCGAGGATTTCACCTGGGTGGACGCGTCTGCCGTTCAGGCCCCTGACCTGGTGCGGGCTTTCCACGAACAGTTCCCGTCCCGACCCCATCCCGACCGTCAGACCCGGGGGAAGGGCCCTGCGGTGGGGGATAGTGTTGTGGCCCTGCCCTCTGAGCCTGTCCCATCGGAGGAAGAAAGCTCCGAGCATGAGGAAGAGGAGTCAGCCAGGCCTCCCTCTCCAGGCCCCTCCCCTCTGGCATTGTCTCAAGTGCCGGTCGAGGGAGAGGAGACAGCTGATTCGAATCAAAGTGATAATGAAACATCATTCCTGGACGCACGCCTCCGAAGGCGTGATAAACGTTTGCAGCAGCTTAGGAGGCGTGCTAGGGATTAGAACTGAGTCACTGGACCACACCCCAGAGACTATATAATAGAGGGTAGTGGTCAAAGGATCCTTGTGACGAACAAAGTAAACCTTGGACAGTCACTAAAGCCTCGTCCGGAACTGCTGGGAGGAATATTATTTCTGTTTGGACTTTCTTGAATGTTCGTATCTTATCTGTCTGTTTGTGAAAATAAAGTCCCTTGGCAGACGGTGTGTCTATCGCTGCCAAGAGGGAGATAAGAACTGGGTGCGTTCCAAAGTGTTTCCTTAACCCTCGGCTGGCTGTGTTGTGTGTGTGTGGGGACGGGGACAGATCAACCTGCTGTCTTCACCACTTGTCTGGATTACTACAATGTGCTTGACATGGAGCTGCCTCTGAAGACCACCCAGAAATTTAAAATGGTCCAGAATGCAGCAGTCCAGATGTTGGCTGCTATAGGCCAATATGAACATGTGATATGTATGCTCTATGCCTTGTAATGGCTACCCAATGAGTTCCATGTAAAATTCAAAATTCTGGTTTCAACCTTTAAAGTTCTATGTGACTTGGCACCAAGACTACCTTCTCTGGCCTGACTTGTATGTCCTGGGGAAACTACTAGAGGTCCCCTACTTCTATCAGGTGAGAGGGGCAGAATCATGCAGGTGCTGCTTTTTTGTTGCTGTGAATGAGCTCTGGAATAGCCTGTCCTGGAAATCTGACCTGCTTCTAAACTGGTGGCTTTTTGCAAGCAATTAAAAACAGAATTATTCTGAAGTATTTCCATTTGGGATATAAAGTATTACCAGCAACGTTATTGGTTCTGCGACTGTTTTTATGTTTACTGCTGAGTACTTATCTTCATTTTCTTTTATCTATGTATTATGCTTTATTGTGAGAGACATTAAATAAAACACAAGTGTATTTAATGATCAATTATAATAGGAATCTCTGCATGACATTAGTACCCATTCTCCCACCCCATTCCCACATCTGTTCATGATGATTTTAACAACTTTGGTATCAGGATGAAATTCTGACTTATTGTGATTGTTACCATCACTGTCATTACAACTTATACAGGGAATAGACTCCTCTTCATTTAATAGCCTGAGTATGTTTCCCCCAACGGAGTGAATAAGTGTGCAGAAATCCATGTCTCTCCATTAGCTTTTCCTTCCAAAATAAATTCCAAAGACAAAATGTCCTTTTTGGCCTAGATCAAAAACAACAACAAATGGTGACCTCAGCAGCAGCTCCACCAATCATCTGCCAGTCCCAGCACTCTCATTTGCATACAGCTATCCTATTGATATTGATATTGATATTGATATTGATATTGATATTGATATTGATATTGATATTGATATTGATATTGATATTGATATTGATGTGCTAGTCGTCCCCTAGAGTTGGGAACGACTAGCACATATGTGCAAGGGGAACCTTTACCTTTTTATCCTATTGATAGCAGTGGTGCTAAAAGGAATGCAGAACGCAGAGCAAGGAAAGCATCCTGCTGGACCTCTTTGCAACCTGCATAAAGTACTGAATTGGGGACGGGGAGTCCCATGTTTCTGCAATTTCATAGCACTTCAATTAAAAAGAAATCACCAGCCTATTTGCAAAATATTTTTAAAAACTTGGCAAAGAGGAATGTTTTAGGATTTCTAAAAACCCAAGAAAACTGAGCTCAAATGGGTCTCTTTAAATAAAAGGCCCCATGAAGTCCTAACAGATAAAGTCCTATCAACAAGTCATAAATGCACCAAATGCAGCCCAAATGTCAGGGAGATTTCGGCTCAGGGTTAAATGACAGAGCAAGAAAGATGCAGCAACAGAACTGTACATTTGTTAGCGCGTGGATTCTTCTGAAAAGGTCTTACAAGAAATAAAACATGGCTCTGCCAGAAGCAAGTGTCAACTGATCACATGGAAGCTCAATTTGCTTTAATTTTGTTATCACAACCCTGGTGGGAAGAAACTCACGTGCCAGTTTTGTACCCTGGAATATGTGTCTTTTAACGTGTGTTTTTTAGAAATAATAATTTAAGATTTAAGAGACCAGGAATGGTTTGAAATTGAAGATAAGGGCATCGAGGCTCTGTATAAAATACTAGACATTAGGTAGGGCAATTGAACCTTAAATTCGGGAATTGAATCCAGACACCTTTCTTTTCTTTTTCTGCTAGGATTCCCTGTATTTTTAGTTTAATCCCAAGCAAGAAAGCTATTTCCCTGTGCTTGGACTGTACCACTCAGACAACAGGGAGGAACTTGCAGAATTTAATGCTTCTCCATAGACAAATATCACTTAGCATGAACAATTACATTTAAGGGAGAATAGACTCATTTTGCCCCTAACCCCCACCACAGACACACCTGTCTACATGAGGGTATTTTTATTTAAATGGAATGGAAACCCTTAGTGATGTGAACTTCCATCTATAATACAAAGTAATTTAATCCCAATGCAGGTTTAGGTGGCAGTAAGAATTTTAACATCTGTCTCATAGGCATTTCAACAGAAATGTATATTCAAGTTAATGTAGACTTAATGATTGAATTACAGCAGCAGGAAATACAAAAAGAAAGAAAAAAATTAAAGCTATTTGCCAGGGAAGTGGCCCAACAACAGCCAATGCTGGCAGTGTGTACGTGCAAATGTACCCTGAATGTAAAATTGAGTAGGACTCATCACCATCTCTTAGCATTCAGGTTTGTATCCATGGGATGGATAAGCAACCCCCTGTGTGCTACATTGAATATTTTGGAGAGAGAAAAAAGGGGGGTATAAATACAGCAAATATATATGCAGCAACTTCCCTCCTCATACACATACATGTGTCCATTTTCACACTCATGTCCCCAACTTAACACTTCTACCCTCAAGACCAAAACTTGTTCCCCCATTGCATTATGAGCACTTATGGAAAACTGAACATTCAATGCATAGTCACTTGTTGAGAGGGAGGCTATAGAAATCAAATAAAGTGATCGTTACTCAGATAATGCCTGTGAAAAGAACTTTTTATCCTTATGTGGAAACAGCTCTTTTTATGTGGACCAATCTTTTTTTTTTTTTTAGTAAACTGTAAACCAGCTTTCCCTCTCTTTTTTTTATTGAAAGGTTTTACAAAAAAGAAATACAGAAATTTCCCCCCCCCATGTTCCCCCCACCCTTCCCCCCCTTAGTCCCACCCTCCCCCCCCCAACTTCCCAGAGCAAAATACAAGGTATTTCATTTAATCAAACATAAACTAGATTAATCTACTTATCCTCAAAGTACTGCCTCCCCCACTGAAACCTTAACTCCACTACAAATAACCAAATACTTCTAATACTAACATTCATTCATAAGCTATTTGATATTTTCTTGTCTGATACTTATTTTGAATATAATCAATCCATCTTCTCCATTCCGATACGTATCTTTCTTGCGTGTGGTCCTTCAAAGAGCCTTGGTAGTACAGTGGTCTAAGGCACCCTGTTATTAAGCTGGTTATTAAGACCAGCTGCCTGCAATTACTGCAGGTTCAAATCTCACCAAGGCTCAAGGTTGACTCAGCCTTCCATCCTTTCTAAGGTAGGTAAATTGAGGACCCAGTTGTGGGGGCAATAAGCTGACTTTGTATAAATATACAAAAAAGGATGAAGGCTATTGCTGAGCACATTGTAAGCTGCCCTGAGTCTCCGGAGAAGGGCGGCATATAAATCAAATTAAAAAAAAAAAAATACGCCGAGATTTTCGCCATTTCTGCTACGTTTGTTACTTTCAATATCCACTCTTCAATAGTAGGCAAAGAGTCCTTCTTCCAATATTGAGCTACCAGCAGCCTAGCTGCTGATATTAAGTTCAAAATCAATTTAGTCTCTGAAACTGTACAGTCCGTAATTATACCCAATAGAAACAATTAAGGAGTAAATTTCAACCTTCTTTTCAAAATATTCTGCATCACCCACCAAATTTTTATCCAAAATGCCTTGATTTTCTTACAGGTCCACCATATATGATAATAATAGGTTGCATCATTACATTCACATCTCCAACATTTAGCTTGCAAGTTCGAGTACATACATGATAATTTTTTAGGATCTAAGTGCCATCTATAAAACATTTTATAAAAATTATCTCTCAAATTTTGTGCTTGCGTAAATTTAACATTTCTGACCCAAATCTTTTCCCACGTTTCCATCATCACTGGTTCCTGAAAGTTTTGTGCCCATTTTATCATACAATCCTTAACCAATTCTGTTTCTGAGTCTATTTCCAGTAATGCATTGTACAACCTTTTAATATGCATCTGACTTTGATCTCTAATCTGTTTCACCAAATTTTCCTCATTTTGCATAACCCCAATTTTTTGATCCTCCCTCTATCTAGCTTGAAGCTGACCATACTGAAACCAAGTATAAATTATCCCTTCTTCTTTTAATTCATCTAGAGATTTCAGCTGCAACTTACCCCTTTCCAAAAGAAGAAGCTCTTTATAGGTAATCACCTCTGTTTTTTGCTCTATACTTATATTTTCTATTGCATGTCTGGGATTTGCCCATATAGGTATCTTATAGTTCAGCTTATATTGGTACTTTTTCCAAACCCTCAACAATGCATTTCTGAGTATATGACCCTTAAACACTTTATCCACTTTTTTTCATACAACAAATAAGCATGCCATCCATATAACAAATCATAACCTTCTATGTTTAACATTCTTTCTTCAGTTAAGTTAAACCAATCACTAATTTGTGATAAAGCTGCTGCTTCATAATACAATCTTAAATTAGGCATTTTAAGACCTCCTCTCTCACGTATATCCTGTATAATTTTCAGTTTCACTCTTGGTTTCTTCCCAGCCCAAATAAAAGTTTTAACCCCTTTCTGCCATTCCATCAGATTTCCATCTTTTTTAAGCACTGGTATCATTTGGAACAAAAATAAAAACCATTCATTTTTATTACTGCTATCCTTCCCAGTAGTGATAGTTGTAACTTTTTCCATTTTTCCATTTCTTTCTGTACTTTTTGCCAAAGAATTTCATAATTATTTTTATAGTTTCGTATTTGAGGCTGCAATATATACTCCTAAATACTTAACCTTTTTAACTACTTCAAACCCCGTTATCCTCCCTAACTCTTCTCTTTGAGTTATAGATAAATTTTTAGTTATCATCTTTGTCTTGTGTAGATTTACTTTAAATCCAGATACTTTGCCATATTGAGCTACTATATCCAACATATAGGGAGCCGCTTCTATAGGTTGAGATAAAGTAAGAACCAGGTCATCTGCAAACGTTCTTAGTCTATAATCCTGCTGTCTAATTACAATTCCTTTTATTTTGTCAGAATCACGTAGCTTATTCAACAAAACTTCTAAAGTTAAAATAAACAACAATGGCGACAAAGGACAGCCCTGCCTCGTACCTTTCTCAATTTTAAACACATCTGTTAAACCTCCATTAACTATTATTTGTGCTGTTTGCTCCTGATATATTGCTCTAATTGACTGTATGATATACTCCCCAAAGTGCATTTTTTCTATTATTTTAAACAGAAATTGCCAGTTCAATCGATCAAATGCTTTCTCTGCATCCACGAATATAAACGCTGCACGGACCTGATTATTTTTCTCCAAATATTCCAATAAGTTTATAATTTGCCTAACATTATATTTCATCTGTCTCCCTTTTATAAAACCTGATTGGTCATTGTGAATAACTTGTTGCATAACTGGCATTAATCTATTCGCTAGTATCTTAGCAAAAATTTTATAACCCGTGTTCAAAAGTGAAATTGGCCTAAAATTTTCAGGTTTGATACAGTTTTGAACTTCCTTCGGAATCAATGAAACAAAAGCTGTTCTCCAAGAGGGTGGAACTCCTCCCCCTGATTGAATTTTACAAAATAGAGTTCTAAGCGGCTCTACCATTTCAAGCTGTAAGTTCTTATAGTAAACAGCTGTTAGTCCATCTGTTCCTGGAGCTTTCCCTATTTTTAACTGCTTAATTGCCGCAACAATCTCCTCAGAAGTTATTGGTTGATTCAATCCTTCCTTCTGTTCCAACGTTAATTCCAAAATATTCCCTTCCTTTAAATATCTATCTATATCTATACCTTGTATTGAGTCACTAGCATATAACTTTGTATAAAATTCCAAAAAAGCCTTTTTAATCATATTCTGTTGGTAAACTTCCTTACCTCTATATTCTATTTTACTAATGACTCGTGCTTTCTGTTTTTTCCTCAACATGTAGGTCAACCACCTACCTGGTTTATTGGAATTACAAAATGTATTATGTTTAGCATATTGTAAACTAGTTGCCACCTGATCAGCCATTAACATATTAAATTGCCCTCGTAGTATATTTATTGTTTCTTTTACTTTCTTATCTCCTGGATTAGATATAAGTAATTGTTCTTTCTTTTTTATTTCTTCCTCTATCTCTTTACGCTTCTTTTGTTGTTTTAGTCTATATTTATTATTCATATGTATTAAGATACCCCTCATATAGGCCTTACTAGCATCCCAGACCATTTTCATAGGAGTACCCTTGTTCATGTTAATAACAAAAAATTCTCTCATTTGTTTTTTAAACTCCTTTACATTTTCTTCATATCTAAATAAATTTTCATTCAACCTCCAAGACCTCCTTTCTCCCCTCTCCTGTTCAAATTCAATCCAGACCGGACTATGATCAGTTAAAATTCTTGGACATATCTTCGTCTTCTTCACCCTGGAAATAAAATCATTTGTGATTAGTATAAAATCAATCCTGGAGAAGGATTGGTGTCTATCAGAAAAAAAAGTAAAATCTTTTTTCCTCCAGGTTACGTTCTCTCCAGATATCTCTCAGTTCTATATCTTCCATCATATCAAAAAGAGATTTAGGTAGTTTTGCACGTGCTGAAGTCTTTGATAAGCTTCTTTTATCTTTCTGCGTATCAATTACTCCATTCCAATCACCCATTAATATAAAAGATTTATAGTCCCACTGTATTATTTTAGTATGTAAAAAATTTATAAAACTTGTCTTGTTGCTGGTTAGGGGCATATATTCCAATAAGAAGCATTTTTCCAGACTGTGTCAATAATTCAATTGCAATATATCTTCCTTGATCATCTGCCTCAATTAGATTAGCTGATAGTCCTTTCCTTACATATATGACTAGTCCATTTTTCTTCTCTGGCGCTGATGCCACAAAATTTGTACCTAATCTTGAATTTATCAAATATTTTTGGTCTGATAATCTAATATGTGTTTCTTGTAAGCAAATAACATCGTTGTTAAATTGTTTCAAGTAGTGAAATACTTTCTTTCTTTTTTGTGGTGAATTTAGGCCATTAACATTCCAAGATAGGAATTTAGTTGCCATCTTTAGCCTTTCGAAGCCTTGTGAGCATCAGCTGAAGCTCCTCCTCCACCTTACTCTTCGGCCTAGCTCCCCCCACTGCTTCTGTTTTTTGGACTTCTTGAGATGGATCTTGAGATTGTTGCCCTTTTGATTGTTGTTGTTGCAATTTATAAGTTGATCGGGTCAGTCGTTGTGCTTTCGGCTCTCCCTTCTTAGGTGGTTCCAAAGTTGGGGGTAAGCCCCCAAAATCCAAATCTTCTTCCATAATAATTCCTCCAGCTGCAGCTTCAGCGTAGGTTTGTATCTCTTTTCCATCTTTTTCTTGTTGTAACATCTCCGTTTTCTTTCTTCCCCCACCCCCAGTGAGGGTGGGTATCCAGCCTGTAAAACATTTACATAAAAATCTTTTGCCTTCCAAATTGTGTTTAACCGGTATCTTTCTCCTTTATAAGTCACTATTAGACCAGTTGGAACGTCCCATCTGTATGCCACTTGTTGATTTCTCAACTCATTTACCAGAAAGCCAAAGTCTTTCCTGCTTCTCAACATCTTTGGAGGAATCTCTTTCAGAACCACCACCTCCTGCCCAGCCACCTGAACTTTATTCTTGTAAGAAGCTTGTAGAATTTCATTTCTGATCCTCCTAGTTGTAAAGTAGATCACCACATCTCTTGGCAGCTGTCTTTGTTTTGCCAACCAGGAATTAACCCTGTAAATTTTATCAATTTGGATTGCCACATCTTCTGGTCTTTCTTTAATTATCTCCGCAATAGCATCAGCACATATGTCTTTTAAATTTTCTTTGCTATTTTCCTTCAGGCCTCTCAATCTCAGAGCAAACTCCATAGATCTGTATTGTAACATTACCAATTCATCATCCACTTTCTCTGTTCTAGTCATGACATCACCCATTTTGCTTTCCAAATTTAAATTGGCTTCATTAATTTCTTCAACTTTCCCATCAAGCTGAATAACAAGGTTTGAGAGTCCTGATACAGCAAAAACAATATCATCTCTTATTTTATCGTGCTCCTTTGCAACTGCTCCCTTGATCGAGGTTATGTCTTCCTCAATTTTCTTAAATTTCCCTTCAACAAGTAATGTTAAATTGTTCATTGCTTCTCTCATTGCTGTTGCTTGATTATTCATGGCTTCTTTCATAGCTTCCTTAAAATCAAGTGCTGCATCTTGACTCTGGGTCTGGCTCTGTGTATCAGCCGGAAGTTGTGCTTTCTGTGTCACCACTGACACAACTGGAGAGCCTCCCCCTCCTTTAACAAGTCCTGGTTTCACTTGTCTAGAAGCCATTTTTTTTCTCCCCCCCCTCTTTTCTTTAAAAGCAACAAAGTCCTTAAAGATGTTAATTTATAGTCTGTAATTTGCCAGACAGAGTAGTTTTTTTTTCCTCTTCCCTCCGCACTCTCAGTTCCCAGCAGTTAATAAGCAGCTAATCCACTCTCCCAGCGCAAAGTTCTCAAGCACTTTTGTTTTGGCTTTCACTTTCAAAGCCCTAACAAAGACGCCATCTTCCGCCTCCAGCTCAAGATTCAAATTGAAACAAAGTAACTTCGGAGTTAAGCTCTGTACTTTTAAGGCTTGTTCTCCTGTTTTCCGCTCTGCCTATGCTTGGGATCAATCAAACTCACTTTTAAAAGCAGGATCAGATCGCAGCTTCTCACCCTGCTTTTGCAGGGTCATCCTGGCTCCGGAGCTTCTTGGCAAGCTGACTGAGGAGCTCTCACCCTCCAAGCCTCTGGGAATGATCCAGAGGACTTTCGGGGGGCTCTACTCTCGCCCACTGGCTCTCCTCTCCTTCTTTTCCCGAAGGAGAGTTTTTCAGCCGCTAGACAGCCGATTTGCACTGTCAAAGCGGCTTTAACGGAGACACAGGGCTGGCGGTCATAAATGACCGTCCACGGAGCCTGCGGTGCCAACTGGAAGTTCCAGCTTTCCCTCTCTTTATGAGAGACAGATACACAACTCAAGATTCATGGAACTCTTGGATGGGCAAAAACAGACGAGCAGAGCATTTTACCTCAAACTTGTAAGCAAATCCTATCCCTAAGTCTATGTGTCAGAAATGCTCCTGGTTCGGACCGGATCGCCCGATCCAGTAGCGATGGTGGCAGGTGGTTTGGAGAACCGGTAGCAAAAATCCCTGCACCCCCCCACCACCACCACCATGCCCAGCTGAGCCGCACGATCATCAGAGGCTTTTTTTTTTTACTTTTAAAAGCATTTTTGCTACAACCTCTTCCGAAGAAAAAATGCTTTTAAAAGTAAAAAACACAGCCTCTGATGATCGCGCGGCTCAGCTGGGATCATCAGAGGCTTTTCAAAGCATTTTTTTCTGCAACCTCTTGGCCGAAGAGGTGGTAAAAAAAATGCTTTGAAAAGTCTCTGATGATCCCAGCTGAGTTGCCTGATCGGCAGAGAGGTATTTTTTAAAATATGTTGTTTGTAATGTTATTTAAAAAAAAAATAATAAAAAATTTAAAACAAATAAAATAAAATAAAATGCCTCTCTGACATCCCAGCTGAGTTGCCTGATTGGCAGAGGCTTTTCAAAGCATTAGAAAAAATGCTTTGAAAAGTTAAAAAAAAAAAGTTGGCCACGCCCATCCAGTCACATTAACCCACCACCACCAAGCCACGCCCACAGAACCAGTACTAAGAAATTTTACATTTCACCCCTGCTATGTGTATATTAGTTAATTTAATTATTTAATTAATGGGCCACTCAATACCTTAATAACTCTGTGCAAGTTATAACTAAAACAACAACACCTAAAAATACCACTGACAAGAAGAGCAAAATCTCAAACCAAACCCATAACCATTCTGACAGAAAAAAATATAAAAGTAGGGGCTCCACAATCACCCTATTCCCAAGACCTGGAAAAACTAGATCTTCAATAATTTTCTGATTTGACGGGTGAAGAAGGAGAGTGCAAAATTTTGCTTGAAACTCAATATTAAGAAAACTAAGATCACGGCATCCGGCCCTCTCAATTCCTGGCAAATAGATGGGGAAGAAATGGAGGTAGTGACAGATTTTATTTTCCTGGGCTCCAAGATCACCGCAGATGGGGACTACAGCCAAGAAATTAAAAGACGCTTGCTCCTGGGGAGGAAAGCTATGGCAAATCTAGACAGCATACTAAAAATCAGAGACATCACCCTGCCAACAAAAGCGTGTATAGTCAAGGCTATGGTTTTCCCAGTTGCAATGTATGGCTGTGAAAGTTGGACTATAAAAAAGGCTGAGCGCCAAAGAATTGAGGCCTTTGAACTCTGGTGCTGGAGACGACTCCTGCGAGTCCCTTGGACTGCAAGGTGATCAAACCGGTCAGTCCTAGAGGAGATCAACCCTGACTGCTCTTTAGAAGGCCAGGTCCTGAAGACGAAACTCAAATACTTTGGCCACCTAATGAGAAGGAAGGACTCACTGGAGAAGAACCTAATGCTGGGAAAGATTGAGGGCAAAAGAAGAAGGGGACGACAGAGAATGAGGTCATTGGATGGAGTCACTGAAGCAGTAGGCGTGAGCTTAAATGGACTCCAGAGGATGGTAGAGAACAGGAAGGCCTGGAGGAACATTGTCCATGGGGTCGCGATGGGTCGGACATGATTTCGCAACTAACAACAACAACATATACTAGCCATTTCTATAACAACAAACCTATCTAATCAGCAAAATCAGTTTCATTTTTTCCCCATGACAAGCACAAAATCCAGAAGCGATTGCCAAATAAAAACAAAATGTTATTCTCCTCTTCAGATAAAGCCTGAATTTAACCATCTTGGCTTTTTTCCTTGCTGTGGGAAATAATATATATTTCTGTTTACACTTTTTAATCTTTCTAGACTTATCATTTATATTAACAAAATTCACTCTATTCTTTCAGATTCTTTAACCTTAAAGGGAAAAAACTTTTTACACCCATTTTAAAATACTAAACTTTTCTTTACATTTCTAAACTCAGTAAGTTCTAGTACATTTTTTAACTTCCTCTTAATATACATACTTTAAAGTTCACTTTCAATTATATCTTACAAACTTAAAAAATTACTCAAGCATTATATACTGTATGAAGGAAAAAAAACATTTTCAAACCCACTTTATAAACACAAAACTGCATTAAAGCTTTCTTTCAATTACATATATCAGGCCAATAAAAATCCAACTAACTCCAATTAGCTTATTAAATTTAAGTCACTGCCTCCAATTTATCCTCATAATGTCTTTTTCTTCTCTAGAATATCTATCAAATAAATATAAAGTTCTCTTTTTCTCAAAGAATTCTCCACCTTGTTAGTATCCATGAAGAAAAAATTCCAAACTTGTCCTCTTAAGAGTTGCAAATTTACTTGGAGATCTTCTTTCATTTGAGCTGGGAGGTTTATATTTAAACAGTCATCTTCATAAAGATTTGGAAGACCAACTCCCAGGACTTGAAAGGACACCTAACACTAGAACCATCATTAAAAAGGCACAACAAAGAATGTTGTCTATGGAGATTCTCAGTCATCTAGGTCATGGTTGTCCCAAAGGTGCTTTTTCAAGAGGCACCTTGAACAGAAAGCCCAATTGCCTCTTGAAAAAGCACCTTTGGGACAAGAAAGAATGCTTTTCCTGCATCAACTGAGGAAGCTCAGATTGCCTAAGCATCTGCTGATACAGTTCTACAAAGGAATTATTGAGTCTGTCATTTGTACCTCAATAACTATCTGGATTGGGACAGCAACCAATCAGGATAGGTACAGACTTCAACAGATAGTTAGAACTGCAGAAAAGACAACTGCAACCAGTCTGCCTTCCATTGAGGACCTGTATACTGCATGAGCCAGAAAGAGGGCTGAGAAAATACCTACAGACCCCTCACATCCTGGACATAAACTGTTTCAACTTCTCCCCTCAGGACGCTGCTAAAGGGCATTGCATGCCAAAACAAAGACACAAAGTTTTCCCATGCCATGACTCTGTTAAACACCTAATTCCCACAGCACTGTCTTAGGCCTAAAGATACCTGTTTCCCCAAAAATAAGACCTACCCAGAAAATAAGACCTAGCCTGATTTTTAGCGTGCTCCTAATATAAGCCCTACCCCCAAAATAAGCCCTAGTTAAGGTTGTCATCAGCAGGAGCCGTGGCCAGCACCAGAGGTGGAGAGGGCATGAGGACTGACGTCCGGCAGCAGCCACAGTCTCTGCAGTGCAGGTGACTTGATTATCTGTCCAAGCAGAGGCAGAGGCGGGGGGAGGCAGGCGATCCGGATGTGCTGTGCGGGACATGGGAAAGTGGAGAGTTGGTAGGGCCGGAGTGGGCGGGTGACCGCAGTAGGCTTATCTTCGCGTGGCGGCACTGGCAGCAGATGGATGCAGAGGCGCAGGGGGAAGGCAGCTGATCCCGATGCACCACGCAGACTGCAGGAAAGCCAAGAGACGTGAAGATGAGCCTCCTGCGGCTGGCCGCCCACTCCATCCCACCGTCTCTTGGCTTGCCTGCTCCGTTGCAGGTGCAAGCAAGCAGAAGTGGGACAATAGCCATGCAGGGTCCTGCTGGACAGGGATGCTGGAGCCGCAGCCGCGAGGCAAGGCAGATGTCAGGGTGTGGATGGCCTGGCTGCAGGGCCCTGAGGTAAGCTGGTGCTGGGGCCATGTGGGGCAGCTCCACCCTCCCCTGCCTCACGGCAGCTGCACTATTATGCCACATGGCCTCCTACCCTGTTGCGGCTGCGAGCAAGCAGAAGTGGGCCTCCCGTACATGGGGAAAAAAATAAAACATTGCCTATTGCTTATTTTAGAGCCCAAAATAATATAAGACTGGGTCTTATGGCTATATTGCTATTATCCTTCTCATCTTTCTCATCTTCTGATCTTACCTACTACCATCTCCTATTGGTATCTTATGATTTATCACTTGTTGTCTGTACCTTATGATTTATGATCTATGACTTAGCACTTTGTTCTGCACGATTGGCTGGCATGTACATGCACAGTTCCATTTGTGTGAGTGTGGACATGCACATCCGCCACTCGCACAAATGGAGCATGCACCCACGCTCGCTTGCTGCTTGCACAAGTGGGGATGCACACGCTCACCCACCACTTCTGTGGCCTGGTTCCAAATGGCTCACAGCCCAGTAGTAGGCTGCAGCCCAGGGGTTGGCACACAAGCCAACTAAAGCCCTTCAAAACATCTAAAGTAAACCAAAAAACCCAGCAGCTGCAGAAGAAAAAACAGGAGTCATCTACAACATACAGCAACAATCACTATGTAGGACAAACAGGCAGAAGACTGGCAGAACGCATCGATGAAAACCAACTAGCAGTCAGAAGACATGATGAAAACGTATGGACAGACTTAATCATAGTTTCAATTGGGAAACTGTGACCATCCTAGACCAAGCCAAGTCCAAAAATGCTAGGGAATATCTAGAAGCCTGGCACTCTGACAACTTAGCCATCAATAGCCGTATAGACATAAAGAATATTGGACTTCCAGTGGCGACATCACGGTGGTGCGGAGCAAGGAGGACGGAGCTCCGTTTCCCTTGCACGATTTTTCTTGTCTGGAGGCCTAATGAGGCATCGTTAATCCTGGAGGAATCTACGGAATAGAGGGGAAGCCCAGGGGATAACAAGGAGGAAAGCGACCTCCCATTACAAAGAAGGGAACCCCCTCAAAACCTGATAAGAAGGAGGTCAGCCATCATGGCAGATCCAGAGCCGTGACTCCCAACTGTGGATTAGTAAGAAAGAAAGGGAAAAGTTTGTGCCCAAGGAAAGTGGGACCTGAAAATAATGTTTACGGTGAGAGTGAGTCTCCAAGGTGAGGGGCGAAGCGGCCCCTGGATGCAGCGGCGATTTGGCAGTGGGAGCGGAGACTTTTACAAGATCGAGAATGTCAGACTGAGAGAAACAGAACATGGGGAAGCCCTGGATAGAGGCTAATCAATCCTTAAGACATATTAGCTATTCGGTTTGGGACTGTGCTGGAATAGAGTACTTCAAACTGTCTAGAGTTTTGCGAGAAGAACTTATATTTGAATGGAGAAGGGACTGTGCTAAATAGGCGGAAAGAGCCATCTAGTGGCAAGAAAACGAATAGTGGCTGATGCAATATCTGGAGATCGGACAGAAAACATTTGTAAATATTTGTGTACCTATTGACTCTTAATATCCATCTGAGTAGAGAACATTTCACAACATTCTGTACAAAAGTGTAGAAATACTCATAGTACATTCTATAAGTTATATATATATATATATATATATATATATATATATATATATATATATATATATATATATATATATATGTAGGTCTTTGGTTATTCGGGTTTTCTCCCGTGTAAATTTGGAGGTTTCTTGGCAACGTTTCGACGAAGTCTCATTCGTCATCTTCAGGCTGGTGTCCGCATATAATGGTTTCAGTGGGGATGTGTTTGGGAGCGACTGCAAAGTTGAATCCTTTGGAAAGGACATTGGTTTCGGCTGTGGTGAGGATCCTATCTGAGATGTTATGCACTGTTTGTTTCATGTGTGGCTGTGGGGGGGGGGGAGGTTTGTTTCTGGCGTTCTCCCAAATATATGCGGAGTTGAAACCAGCCTGACCAAAGTGAACCCCGACGACGCTAACAGAATCAGACTCGAAATCACCAACATCCTCTGCACCAGCAAGCCACCCAAAAGCAATTTACCCAAAGAGGAACAGACAGCACTACTTAACCTGAAAGAAGACACGAGCATAATAATCCTACCAGCAGACAAGGGAAACGCCACGGTGGTTATGAACACATCTGACTACCAAACCAAATTAACCAACCTACTCCAAGACCCCACATACAAACCCCTAAACACAGATCCCACCACCTACCTGGAAAAAACCACTAGATCCAAAATAAAAGCCTCCCCCATCAGCGAAGAGATCCAGCAAAGAATCATTCCCAGAGAGAAATCATCCAGATGCCCCAAGCTCTATGGTCTCCCCAAGATACACAAAGAAGGAACCCCACTTAGACCTATAGTCAGCTCCATAGGCTCACCTCTACAAAACCTAGCCAAATTTCTCGCCAAACAACTACAGCCCTATGCAGAATCCATCAACTCACATGTAAAAAACTCATTCCAGTTCATAGAGATCATAAAGAAACAAAACTTACAGCCCAGCGACCTACTCGTGAGCTTCGATGTAATATCCCTCTTCACCCAAGTGCCAATCAAAGAAGCCCTGACAGCTATCCAAAACAAATATAACCCCCCCAAGCACATCCTAGATCTGACCAACCACTGCCTATCCAACACATACTTCATCTATAACGGACAAAAATACAAACAAATAGAAGGAGCACCCATGGGATCACCCCTCTCACCTGTCATTGCTAACCTCTACATGGAACACTTTGAAACCCAAGCTCTAGAAAAATCTGATCACAAACCCAAACTCTCGCTCAGATACGTAGATGACACCTTCATAATCTGGCCACATGGGAAAGAAAAACTGGACAACTTCCTCACACATCTCAACAGCCTACACCCCAAAATACAGTTTACCATGGAAACAGAAGCGAACAACCAACTTCCCTTCCTGGATGTCTTAGTCTACAGGAAATCCAATGGCTCCCTAGGACACACTATCTACCAGAAGAAAACACACACAAACCGCTATCTGTACGCACTCTCACACCACCACCCAGCACAGATCAACTCCGTAGCCAAGACACTCATCTCCAGAACAAAACGCTTAGCTGACGAACAACACCTAAAAACCGAACTACACACTCTCACTAACGTATTAACATCCAATGGATTCCAAAGAAATAAGATTACCAACCTAATCCAAAAAGAAACCCCCACTAAAATCCAAGACAGAGAACAAGAAAACGGCAAAGCCCTCCTCCCATACATAAAAGGCACCACAGATAGAATCAGCAAGATCCTCCACAAACACAACATCAAGACAGCATTCTGCACAAACCAAAAAATATCCACCATCCTAAGAAACCCCAAAGACAAAATTGAGTTAGAAAATCAAGGAGTATATGAAATCCCATGCACCGCCTGCCCCACCACATACATCGGACAAACCAACAGAAGAATAAGTGCACGCATTGAAGAACACAAGAACTCAGTCAAAAAAGAGGAACCAACTTCTTCCCTGGTCCAACACCTCAAAGCCACAGGACATGATATTGACTTTAAAAAGACCAGAACTATCGCCAAAACCGAACACTTTAACAACAGAATAATCAGAGAAGCCATCGAGATAGAAAAACGTCCACACAGCATGAATAAACAAGATGATACCTCCCGCCTACCAGCCATTTGGAAACCCGCCCTTATTGACAAACGAGTCCCTAACACAAAGAATGACACCAGACCCACACTCACGAGAGCCACACAGGATGTAACCACCACACATCCACGCAGAAAGCAGACTCAAACCCACACTGAGGATGAGGCACGACCGCGGACCAGAAGCCAGACCACAGCTGCATCATTAGCCCCTTTAAACCCCTCCAATCCATACATGAAGCAGACTGACACCCACCATGAAGAGGTAGCACGGCCACGAACACGAAGCCAAACAACAGCAACACAGCTCACCAACTCAAATCCCCCTGCTACTCAGACTAACCCGAGCACAACCAAGCCCCCACCTAAACAGAACACACATCCATCCAATCAGAGCACAGCCAACCCCCCATCCAATCAGAGCACAGCCAAACCCCCAACCAATCAGAACACACCTCCACCCAATCAGAACACAGCCAAGCTCCCACCCAATCAGTTCACACCCCCACTGGCAGTTAAAAGGAAGAAACAGCTGCGATCACACACATTGCTCCTAGAAGCACGAAGCCAAAGACACCAGCCTGAAGATGACGAATGAGACTTCGTCGAAACATTGCCAAGAAACCTCCAATTTTACACGGGAGAAAACCCGAATAACCAAAGACCTACATACAAACACCCGCAAAAACCTCAGAAAACAAATATATATATATATATATATACATATATATATATATGTAGGTCTTTGGTTATTCGGGTCTTCTCCCACGGGTCTTGCTCCTGGAAGCACGAAGCCGAGAACACCAGCCTGAAGATGACGAATGAGACTTCGTCGAAACGTCGCCAAGACACTTCCAATTTTACGTGGGAGAAGACCCGAATAACCAAAGACCTACATACAAACACCCGCGAAAACCTGAGAAAACAAATATATATATATCAGGTCCGAGTAGCGTGCCGTGCGAGTAAGCGAAGAAGAAGCACTCGAAGCCACGTCCTGCTGCAACGCTTTTATTCAATATACACTTCTCCACACAGCACGTCAAAACGGCAAAGAAACTGATGGTATGCAAATACACAAAGTCGGCGTTGGGAGCGGCTGCCTCCTAATGCCCTTTTAAACATCGCGCCAGCGAAGGGCATTTACCACCGCCCTTCCAGGCCTGCTGCGCATGCGCCGCCGGGCCACCGCCCCTCAGGACGCTACAGTGCCGTGGAAATCAGTTAACCCTTTCTCCGGCCGCCTCCGTGTCCGGCCGCCTAGGCTTATACTAGCACCCCCACCACCAGTGAATGCAGGTGAACAAACGTCCGGCGCCCGTCGCTGGCTCCCCCCCTCCGTAGGCAGCTCCCATGGCGTTTCAGAGGTCGGGTCCTTGATCCAGGCAACCAGGTGAGGTGTCGCGTGGATCGCGACAGGTGGCTCCCCCTACCAGGGGCCCTCCTGGAACACACAAAGAAACAGGTTAGCCACATATCAGGATGTCAGTTCTGTGCTTCGGGGCCCTGGCTTCTGGGGGTATTTCCTATGGAACTGTTTGATTAAGCGATTAGCGCTTATATCAGTAGCAGCCACCCAGGACGCCTCCTCGAATGGATATCCCTTCCATTTGAGTAGATATTTTAATTTCCCTCTACTGAGCTTTGAATCTAGGACCTGATCCACCTCGTATTGGTTATCCTCTATCGGCCCAGGCTTGGTTACAGACTCTCGGAGTACATCTACCGGTTTCAGTAAACTACTATGGAACACGGGGTGGACTTTGCCAAGTAATGGTGGCAATTTGAGTTCCACTGTGACTGGATTAATGACCTTTACGACAGGGAATGGGCCGAGATATTTAGGGCTCAATTTACGACTCGGTGTCCGTAATTTCAAATATTTGGTGGAGAGATATACTCTGTCTCCAACTGTAAATGGTTTATGGTCTGCTCTCCATTTATCCGCCTGGTGTTTCTGCATACATGTCGCCAATATGGACGGCCCACGTACTTGGGGTTACCTGATCTTGGGACTGAATGTCAAGTTCTGGGATGGCAGAAAATTCTTTACCAGAGACTGCCTGAAATGGGGTGATCCCTGTACTCCCATGGACTGCGTTATTATAGGCTATCTCGGCGAAAGGGAGGAGCTCCGCCCAGTCTGTCTGTTGATATGAAACATAACACCTTAAATAGCGCTCTATCATAGCGTTTGCCCGTTCCGCAGCACCATTTGTACTTGGGTGGAACCCGGAACTTAATCCCTGTGATGAACCGATCATGGTCACAAAAGTACGCCAGAATTTTGAGGTGAATTGGACACCTCTGTCTGATATAATACAGCGGGGCGCCCCAGGTAAACGGTAAATATGGACTAAGAATAGTTTGGACAATTTACGGGCTGAAGGTAACCCTCGACATGGTATAAAATGGGCCTGTTTTGAGAAGAGATCTATTACAGTCCATATGACATTGTACCCGTTACTTTCTGGGAGTTCAACGATAAAATCCATAGCGATCTCCTCCCACGGCCAATTCGGTTCTGCTACGGTCTGCAGAAGGCCAAGAGGTTTGCCAGGCCGGGGTTTAGCCCCTGCACACACTTTACAGCCTTTCACATAGTCCTCAATATCCTTTCTCATACGAGGCCACCAAAACTGACGGCGTACGAGGTGCAGTGTTTTTAAAAAGCCAAAATGGCCAGCTGTTTTCACATCATGACATTTGTGCAATATGCGCGAACGTACATTTAGGGGTACGTACAGTTTGCCTCCCATCCAAGCAAAACTATTTCTGTACGTTAACGCTGATTTATGTTCCAACGCCCACATATCCGATGCTAATGCTTTTTTAAGTTCCGTTTCCCACGAGAATGATGTACCGTGGGATGTTCGACCCACCTTTTGGGCCTCTGGTATTATCGCTTGTACGATTTGGTCTTTCTTACTATTATATTGAGGGAGGCGTGATAAAGCATCCGCCAAAAAGTTCCTCCCCCCTGGTACATACTTAAGATCAAAGTTGAAGCGTTGAAAGTACTGCGCCCACCTCACTTGCTTTGGCGACAAACGTCTTGGGGTCTGCAACGCTTCAAGGTTTTTATGGTCCGTCCACACTTCGAATTTCATTCCACTGCCTTCTAATAGATGCCGCCAGGTCAGTAAAGCCCACCTAACAGCAAAGGCTTCTTTTTCCCAAATAGCCCAACGCCGCTCGGTAGGGGACAATTTACGAGACGTGTATGCACAAGGGGCTAATCCAGTTGTTGCGGTTTTCTGCATAAGAACCGCCCCCACAGCCACATCGCTGGCATCAGCCTGTACCACAAAAGGTAATGTGGGATCTGGATGTTTAAGGATTGGAGCTTGTGAAAACAAAGTCTTTAACCCGTCAAATGCTTGCAGACATTCAGGCGACCAGGTTATCAATTGCCCTGGGCATGCCTTTTGGCACGTATCCTTTGTACAGAGCAGGTTTGTCAAGGGGAGGGCTATATGTGCGAACGCTGGTATGAACTGGCGATAAAAGTTCGCAAAGCCAAGAAAGCTTTGTAGTTGCTTTCGTGTTTTCGGTGCTTGCCAGTCCAACACCGCGCATACCTTCTTTGGATCCATTTCAACCCCGTCGCCTGAAATCCTATATCCCAAGTAATCCAACTTTGTACGATGGAACTCGCATTTCGAGAGTTTTACAAACAACTTAGCGTGCAACAACTTTTCAAGCACCTGACGTACCAAAACTATATGTTCTGCCATTGTCTTTGTATAAATTAAGATGTCGTCCAAATAGACGAGAACACCCCGATACAGATGGTCATGCAGGACTTCATTTATCACCTGCATGAAGACGGCTGGTGCTCCCTGGAGACCGAATGGCATCACCCTAAACTTGTAACTACCTAGAGGACAGTTGAAGGTGGTTTTCCATTCGTCGCCAGGCCTGATCCGTACTCGATAGTATGCCTCCCGTAGGTCTAACTTTGTAAACACCTTTCCAGTTGACAAGGTGGCCAATAAGTCCTTCATGAGAGGCAGGGGATACAGATGCTCAACACAAACAGCATTCAGTCCCCTAAAGTCCACACATAAACGTAACCCGCCATCCTTCTTTTCCCGGAATAAGACGGGCGCCGCCATGTGGGACCGGCTGGGCTGAATAAAACCTCTGGCTAGGTTTTTGTCAATGTACCGCCTCAACTCCTCCAATTCCACCTTAGTCATGGCGTACATACGGGGTTTCGGCAAACGGACACCTGGTTTTAATTCAATGGCACAGTCGGTTGGTCTATCGGGTGGTAGTACTTCACATTCTTCTTCGTTAAAGACAGCTGATAAATCACTATATTCCACAGGGTACCCATTCGGTGGTTGTTTGTGTCTGGCATCCCCTTCCCCATCCGCTTTACCAGCCGGTTCCTCTGGCTCCGGCTCGGGACCAAGACTTAGACGTAACTTCCGGTACCCGCCCTCCCACCATATGGTAGGCCTCCACTTGTCTAACCAAGCTAGGCCGAGGATAAGGGGCTCAACCATAGTATCCACAACCACAAAGCGGATTCTTTCCCAATGATCACCCACTTCCAGCCGGGCCAGCTCAGTTACTTGGGTTGCCGGCTTGCCCCCCAATAGCGACCCATCCATTTGTTCAAACCGTATAGGTACAGGTAAAGGCATCATACGTAGACCCAATTCCACAGCTACAGACTTTTGGAGGAGACATCGGGTACACCCAGAATCAATGAGGGCATCTCGTTGCACTCCCTCTCCTGTACGTAAATGCCTTAGTACCACTGGTATCACAAAAGGTCGTATTGGTCCACTCACCATGAGGTCTCTGGCTGCTTCGCCGTCACTACTGTCCGAGGCCACTGGAGTGCTCCCCTGGAGCGGTGAGGGTCTCGGCTCGGTCGCTGATCCACGAATAGGCGTTGACGGCAGCGTAGGGGTGGTGCTTTTGGACCATTCCGATGAAGAGCGTACACGGTCCCAATTTCGCCCCCCAGAAGACGGTGTTTTGGAGGGGACAGCCGACACAGGAGGTATAGGGCAGTCAGCAGCACGATGTCCAAGCTGGTTACACCTAAAACAACGAATAGCACCCCTCCCTACTGGGAGGAGGGAGCAGGGAGGGGAAGAGGCCACCCCCCGCGCGGCCATAGGCTTATCACTGCTGCGTCGTGTGGCCGTAGGGAAACCAGCCACCCCCCGGGGACGGAATTCCCGTAAGCCAACGTCTAGGTCAACTGCAGCCTTAAACCATTCCGTGAGTTTCGGTAGTAACCCTCTGTACACACACGCCTGTCTTAATTCTCTGTCCAAACCCAGGCGAAATTGATGAATGAGTAGGCGTTCAGGCCATGCACATAAGCGACCCGCCACGGCCCGAAACTCCTTAACATATTGCCTGGCAGGACGGCCTCCTTGCTTCAACGCCACCAGCTCACCTTCTAATAACTGGGTGCGTGATTGGTCTTCAAAACGGCAATGCAGCACCTCCAGAAACAATCCTACATCAGCCAACTCTTTCGCATGGTCGCTATGTAAGTCAGCGACCCAGTCTGCTGCTTCGCCCGACAGAACAGTGGTAATGGCCACCACCATAGACCATTGCGATGGGAAGAGGTGACCGTACAAGTCCATATAACTCAATATTTGGCTGATAAACAAAGAGACCCTGTCCGGACTGCCGTCGAATGTGGCCTGTAGAGGAGGAGGCCCCCATAGCTGCTGCGGGGCGTGCCACGGTCCAGGACCCCACACGGGACCCAGGGCCGCCGGTCCAACAGCCTGGGTAGCCCTATCACCGCTCCCCCCCTGAACAGCCCTCTGCTGGCCTCTGGGCCCTCGCAATCCCTGCTGATCAGGGTGTGAGCCTCTTGCTTGAATGGTCTCCCGGTCTTGACCCCGCAGGTTTGTACGAGACACAGCCGGATCGGGGCCAGTTACTGCCTGGTCCCGATACTCGAGTCTTGACGGCCCCTTCTCAATTCGCAGCTTCGGGCTAGCCAGCCAGAAGCGCGGTTCCGAGACACTTTGCGATGCCCTGTGCCAGGGTTGGGGTTCTGACATCCATGGCTGCCACGAGGGGGCGTCCCTAAAACTCGCCTCACCAAACTTCTCGCGCAATATGTCCAGCGTGGACGCCCCCAGCCCAGTAGAATGGCTCGTCTCGTATTCCTCCTCATCTGTCCACCTGCGTTCTCTCCACCCCTGGAACGATGACGACCCGCCCAGGTCAGGGAGGGATGGGAACCACTGACCTGGAGGGCCTCCCTCACACTGGGAACGGCGCTCCTCCGTCTCGGGTGTAACAGCTGCCGCCTGGGGCGTGGTCTCCTTTGGGCGTACAACTGGCAGCTCCGAATCCTCAGCTGCCAGGGTCTCTAATAGGCCCTCTTCGTCCATATCCAATACCTCCTCAGTCGCCGGGGTATCAGCTGCTGCACCCTCCGCCATGCCGCCGAGCACCGCCGAATGCGAGGAGGGTAACGCCGACTTTCTATCAGGTCCGAGTAGCGTGCCGTGCGAGTAAACGAAGAAGAAGCACTCGAAGCCACATCCTGCTGCAACGCTTTTATTCAATATACACTTCTCCACACAGCACGTCAAAACGGCAAAGAAACTGATGGTATGCAAATACACAAAGTCGGCGTTGGGAGCGGCTGCCTCCCAACGCCCTTTTAAACATCGCGCCAGCGAAGGGCGTTTACCACCGCCCTTCCGGGCCTGCTGCGCATGCGCCGCCGGGCCACCGCCCCTCAGGACGCTACAGTGCCGTGGAAATCAGTTAACCCTTTCTCCGGCCGCCTCCGTGTCCGGCCGCCTAGGCTTATACTAGCAACCCCACTACCAGTGAATGCAGGTGAACAAACGTCCGGCGCCCGTCGCTGGCTCCCCCCCTCCGTAGGCAGCTCCCATGGCGTTTCAGAGGTCGGGTCCTTGATCCAGGCAACCAGGTGAGGTGTCGCGTGGATCGCGACAATATATATATAAAGAATTGTCCTAAAGATGCGAGTTCCAGGTATAGTTATAGAAGAGGCAATAGGCATCACGATCTCCGGAACGTTTAAAAGTTTAAAATTTTTTATTTTAAAACTTGTGCTAAGCTTTCGTCGGCCCCTACCGACTTCGTCAGAGTATAAAATCCCCATTGAGGAGCTGCTTGCTTTTATGTAATGCTGATCAATTTAGTCATTGCGCATGTAACAGGCCCACACCCTTGCGTTCCCCCTGTAATTATCTTTTTAGCATGACTGTTATCTGTTAGCATGACTAAGGCAGAAAAAAAGATAATTACAGGGGGAACGCAAGGGTGTGGGCCTGTTACACGTGCAATGACTAAATTTATCAGCATTACATAAAAGCAAGCAGCTCCTCAATGGGGATTTTATACTCTGACGAAGTCAGTAGGGGCTGACGAAAGCTTAGCACAAGTTTTAAAATAAAAATTTTTAAACTTTTAAACGTTCCGGAGATCGTGATGTCTATCGCCTCTTATATATATATATATATATATATGCATATTCTTTCTAGCCAGGTTTTACCTACGTAAACTTAGTTGTTCTACAGCCCTAGGTTTACGTAGGTAAAACCTGGCTAGAAAGAATATGCACATAAAAGCCTACGAAAAAGGATATATATATATAGCCCCCCCCATGCCCAGCTGAGCCACACAATCATCAGAGGCTGTTTTTTTTACTTTTAAAAGCATTTTTTCTACAACCTCTTCAGCCAAAAAAATGCTTTTAAAAGTAAAAAAAAAAAAAGCCTCTGATGATCGCGCGGCTCAGCTGGGATCATCAGAGGCTTTTCAAAACATTTTTTTCTGCAACCCCTTCGGCAGAAGAGGCTGTAGGAAAAAAAATGCCTTTAAAATCCTCTGGCGATCCCAGCTGATAAATAGAGCTTTTTACTGTTATTGAAAAGGGGGGAAAAGGTAAAAGATGGTAAATGATTAATGAAGCAATGAAAGATTAAATTGACTTGTTTGAATGAGCTAAAGTGATTTATAATCTTGTATAATTTGTATAAGATAAATAGAAAGTAATCAAAAGAAAATTATTGCTAAAGTTTAAGTGAGACAAAACATATAGATAGAATTTCAATAATTGTATTGTGCAATATATAAGTATATTGTAAGTGGACGGGGAAAAAACCTACAAATTACTGTTATAAGAGATAAAGATACTAAGAGAGACTGTCTTGGAAGAGTGTGGATATAGTAAATAAGAACTACAGAGATACGTGTATAAACATAATTAGAGAGTATTGGTTATATGGTTATAAGATATTGCGGAAAAATTTTACCCGAGGCTTAAAAATGTCAAACACGGCAACTGTAGTTAAAACAGGGGAAAAACCAGCTACAATTCCCCCTCCAATAGCTGCCTCCCCATCAAACCAAAGAACAATAGAAAACATGTTGGGGAAAGAAAAAGAGAAAACAGATTTGACAGAAAACAATATGCAGAGTATGTTGCAGATGATACAGGAAATATTAATGAAAACACAAGAGAAAATTGCTGATAATCATGAAGAGGCGAAAGTACATCATAAAGAAATTAAGAATGAAATAGGAGAGGTAAAAGAAGATATTAAAAATATGAACGATAAAATAGAGTCCATACAACAAGCAATGTTGGAGAACAACCAAAGAATTAAAAAAAATGGAAACAAAAATGGACCAAATAGATGTTAAAATAGAAACAGTGGAACAGAAGTCATTACAACTAAATAAGGAGCTGTCAGACTCAATTGAGTTTTTAGAAATGGAGAAAGCTTCATATTTCCTACAGTTCCAAAATATCGCGGAAGAGAAAGAGGAGGATTTGGGTGAAAAAAATGGCAGATATTTTGGCAGAATTAACACAAAGAAACAAGACAGAAATAAGGGGACAGATAGATGAAATTTACCGTGTGCACACCAACTATATACAAAGACACAGGCTGGCAAGGGAAGTACACATAAGATTTACAAAAAAAGCAGTGAGAGATGAAATTTATAAGAAATCAAGAGAAGAAACATTAACATAAAAAAGGTAAAGAAATTATAATTTTGAAGCAGATACCATGAAGAATCCGGAATCAATGACAACAATACCAATTTTTGACAACTCAACTGACCAAATATAAAGTGATGTTTAGATGGTTAATACTAGATGGCATACTTATTACATGGCAAGACAGAAAATACAGAATGGACACGGTAGAGAAAGCACAAGAATTTTATAAACGTTATCTTTCACAGGAAGAAGAACAAGAAAGCCAGGAAGAATCAGAGAGCAAAAGCCAGGAGGAAGATCAAATAGAAGAAATGGAAAGAGAAAGAGAAATAAGAAAAATACAGGAAAAAGAACAAGAAGAAAAAGAGGGAGTGAGAGGGAGAGTAAAAAGAGAGAAAAGAAACACCAAAAAACAACTTCAGTAAGAAATGGCAGAGGCAATAAATCTCTTCTCTGTGAACATAAACGGTTTGAATGCACCAAAAAAAAGAACACAAATTTTTACTAAATTAAAAAAACTTGAAACGGACGTGATATACCTTCAAGAGGTACACATTAAAAAAGGATACCAGAAACTATTAGAGAACCCAAAATTAGGAAGACTATATACATCATTAATACAAAAGAAAAAAAGAGGAATTGCTATATATGTAAAAGAAAGAATAAAATCAAAATTAATCCATTCGGATGAAGAAGGTAGAATGTTAATGGTAGAATTAGAAATCAAACAAAAACAACTGTTATTAATAGTAATATATGGTCCCAATAAAAATCAACATGAATTTTTTTAAAAAAATGCACAATAAAATAATAGAACTAGGATATGATAATATTTGTTTAATTGGGGACTATAACGCAATAGTGGATATCAAAAAAGATTACAAGAGTAATAAAAAGGATCGAAATGGTTTGGATGACAGCGGAAATACGGACAGGAGTGGAAGAAGTAGAAATAGGAGTAAATGAGTGGGCAGACCATAACCCAATAACTATAAAATGGAAAGGACAAAAAAGATTTAAAAGATGGACATTGAATCAAAATATATGCAAAGACAAAGAATACAAACAGATGTTGGAAAAGGAGTTGAAGATATTTTTTAGTGTGAATAAAAAAGAAGATACATCAATACAAAACCTTTGGGACACGTTAAAGGCATACATCCGTGGACTGACAATGGCCTATAATGCAAAGAAGAAGAAGGAAAGGAAATATCAACAAGAAAAACTACAGGAAGAACTTAAAAAGTTAGAAAGAAAATTACAGGAAGATCCCCAAAATAAAAAAATAAGAGAGGAATGGAATACAGTTAGACATAAAATAAATTTAACAATCCAAAAGGAAATAGTGCAGAAAATAAAGATGTCAAAACAATTTTTTTTTGAACATGCAAATAAAACGGGTAGATGGTTGGCCTATAAATTAAAAAAAGATAAAGATAAAAAGAATGATATATCAATTGAAAGATGAAAATGGAATAACCCAACACAAAAGGGAGGACAAAAAGGAAATTATACAAAAGTTTTTCTCAAATCTATACTGTCAGGAAGAGATAGCAGAAGAAAAAGTTAAAGACTATATAGAGGGAACAAACTTGTGTAAAATTACGGAGGAACAACAAGAAATACTAAATAGACCGATAACTGAAACAGAATTTGAAATGGCAATGAAGAAACAAAAAAACAACAAAACACCAGGTCCGGACGGACTCCCAGTAGAGTTATATAAAAACACTCAAGAAATGCTGGGGGGGGATGATGTTGGAAATATTCAATGAGGCAAATATACCTAAAACATGGACAGAAGCAATAATCACCCTTATTCCCAAAGAGGATACAGATCATCAACAAATACAGAACTACAGACCAATATCATTGTTAAATACTGATTACAAGATATTTATGTCAATCATAGCTGAAAGAACAAAAAAAAACCCTTGAACAAACATATACATTCAGATCAAAACGGTTTCCTGCCAGGTTGACAAATTAAAAACAATACAAGAACAATAATAAATACCCTAGAGTTTTATGAAGCACATCCGGAAAAACAAGCTTCACTGGTTTTCCTTGATGCCCAAAAGGCATTTGATAATTTGAACTGGAAATTTATGTTAAATCAATTGAAATTTATGGAATTTGGGACTAAATTTGAAAATATGATTGGAAAAATTTACACAAAACAAACGGCGAGGGTAATCATGAATGAAGATATGACAGGGAAATTCGATATAACAAAAGGGGTGAGGCAAGGATGCCCACTTTCTCCACTTCTATTTATATTAACTTTAGAAACACTTTTGAAGAGAATTAGAGAGGATCGAGAAATAAAAGGGTTAAAGATAAAGACAGAAGAATATAAACTTCAGGCTTTTGCCGATGATCTGGTCTTTATAGTGGAGGAACCATTAGAATCAGGCCCAAAATTGATTAAAAAAATAGAAGAATTTGGCGAAGTAGCAGGACTTAAAATTAACAAAAATAAATCTAAATTATTAACTAAAAATCTTACAAAGAAACAAGAGAATGAATTAGAATGCAGTACAAAAATTCAAATAACCAAGAAAATAAAATACTTAGGGATTTGGCTTACTGCAAGATGCTCCTCAATTAAGGAAGACAACTCTGACAAATTACTACTGCAAATTAAAAAAGATTTAGATAATTGGAAAAATTTACAAATTTCATTTATGGGAAGGATCGCTACGATCAAAATGAACACAGAAAGTAGAAATAGGCATTAATGAGTGGGCAGACCATAATCCACTATGGATAACATGGGGAGGCTTGAAAACAAGGCCCAGGTGGAGAATGGATGTAAGGGTCCTCAAAGATGAACAATTCTTAAGTTATTTAAAGAAGGAGATGGGTTTTTTCTTTCAGGAAAATAATAAGGAAGATGCGAACTTTTTAAATGTTTGGGAAACAGCTAAAGCAGTGTTTCGGGGTTTAGTGATTAATTATATAGCTGGGAAACGGAAGAAGGAGAGGGCTAAACGAGATAAATTATTAGAAGACTTGACCAAAAGTGAGGCTATGCTGCAACAGGACCCAAACAATAGAGAACTCAATATGAATTTGAAATTAGTACGACATCAAATTAACTTATTAGACCAAGAGGACTTGGAAAAAAAAAATTAGGTGGATGAAACAACGGCAATTTGAAAACGCAAACAAACAGGGAAGATGGCTTACATACCGATTAAAAAAAGAAAAGGAAAGGAGTAGACTTCATAACTTGAGAGATGGGAATGGTGAATGGATTACAGGGGAAGAAGGGAAGAAAAGAATAGCGCAGGAATTTTATTCCGATCTATATAGAAAAGAGGATAAATCTGAGCAGGAAATAAAGAAATATTTAGAAGAATCTGATCTACCCAAAATATCAGACATGTCTAGGGAAATACTGGACAGGGAGATAACCGAAGGGGAAATTGAAAGGGTTATGGGAAAACAAAAAACAGGAAAGACTCCTGGTACAGATGGCCTCCCAATAGAATACTACAAGGCACTTTGGGAAGTCTTAAGTCCTTATATGACAGACCTATTTAATGGGGTAATCCGGGAGGGACAGATTCCGAATTCCTGGTCAGAAGCATTAATAACCCTCTTGCCGAAGGAAAGCAGTGACCTATCCCTGATCCAGAATTATAGACCTATTTCGCTTCTTAATGCAGATTACAAATTATTTGCGGCAGTGCTAGCAGAAAGGCTAAAAGGTTTCCTAAATCACTTTATACATGAAGATCAAAATGGTTTCCTTCCTTGTAGGCAGATTAGAGATAACGTGAGAATAATTATGAATGTCTTGGAACATTATGAAACCCATATTGATAAACAATTGGCTTTGGTCTTTGTGGATGCGCAAAAGGCCTTTGATCGAGTGAGTTGGAGTTTTTTAGTGGGTTTATTACAATATATGCAATTCGGGGAAAGGTTTATTCAGGCAATTCGTTCAATTTATTCGAAACAGTCTGCTAAGATTCTAATTAATGGAGATGTTTCTGAACAAATCTGCATTGAGAAAGGAACTAGATAGGGGTGCCCGCTTTCTCCGTTGCTATTTATTTTAACATTAGAACCTTTATTGAGGGAAATTAGGCGTAATTCAGGGATAAAAGGATTGCATATTAAAAACCAACAATATAAGGTACAAGCATACGCTGATGACCTAGTATTTATATTGGAAGACCCCATTTTATCGGGTCCAAATTTGATTAATGAATTAGGAAAATATGGAAATGTAGCGGGTTTAAAAGTAAATAAGGAAAAAACTAAGGTTATTACTAAAAATTTGACAATAATGCAGGGGAAGGAATTAGAAGCGAATTTGGGATTCCAAATTGTCAATAAATTACGATACCTAGGTATTATATTATCAGCTAAATGCACAACAATGAAAGAAGATAATTATTTGAAATTACTCCAGCGAACAGAACAGGATTTAGAGAAATGGAAGAACCTTCAGACGTCTTTACTAGGTAGGATCGCGATTATAAAATCCTATATCCTCCCAAAATGGACATATTTATTTTATACAGCACCAGCTAGATTAGACAATATTTTTTTCAAAAAGTTAAATCAATGTGTTCTCAAATTTATCTGGCAAAATAAAAAGCCCAGAATTAAACTTAAAATGCTTCAAGAGGTGAAAGAAAGAGGGGGATTTGGCTTACCAAAATGGGAATATTATTATCAGGCTGCAAATTTAGTTTGGGTAAGGGAATGGATTCTACTGAGAAGAAGACGGTTGTTGATTCTGGAAGGTTCGGGGTTACAACAGGGTTGGCACTATTTTCTTTGGCAAGATAAGGTTAAAAAACATATAAGTTTTGCAGGACATTATGTAAGGAATATTCTAATTGATACATGGAGGAAAGTTAAGGGTAAACTCTACTTTTCAACTCCTTCTTGGTTGGTCCCGTTAGAAGCTACAACATATAGTTCGCTTTATAATAGAGAAAAACACCTATCCTATCGGGAACTGTTGGATGCCCAAGGCTGCTTAAAAACAAGAACTGAGTTAGAGCTTCAAGGACTAAAACTGGATTGGTGGTCTTATGCCCAGATTAGCTCTAAATATAAGAAAGACAAGGAAAAAAGTGGTATAGATATGACCCAGCAAGAAATAGATAGTATTATATTAGGAAAGGAGGAAAGTATACTATCTAAGATCTATAAATTCTTAATAACTTATTGGATAGGGGATGAGATTGTTAAAGACTCAATGATTGCCTGGGGGAGAAATATTGGTTACTCAATTGAATTGATAAAATGGGAAGAAATTTGGATGAAACAATTGAAATTTCTGATGGCAACTACTTATTTATTTATTTATTTATTTATTTATTTATTGAATTTCTATACCGCCCTACTCCCGAAGGACTCAGGGCGGTGTACAGCCATAAAATAAAACACATAGATATACAAAATTTAAAATCAAATAAAATGAATTAAATAAATTTGGCTGAATTAATACCCATAATTTAAAATACCCATAATTTTAAAATACATTAAAAAATTTAAAATTTACACTTAAAAGGGAGAAGATTTAGGCGAGGCCCGCTTGATGAAATAAAAGCGTCTTCAACTCGCGGCAGAAGGTGCGCAGATCCGGAATCCTCCGTATCTCTGGGGGGAGCTCATTCCAGATCGTCGGTGCCCCCACAGAGAAGGCTCTCCCCCTAGGGGCCGACAGCCGACATTGTTTGGCCGACGGCACCTGGAGGAGCCCCTCTCTGTGGGAGCGTACTGGTCGGTGGGAGGCTGTTGGTGGTAGTAGGCGGTCCCGTAAATAACCAGGTCCTAAGCCATGGAGCGCTTTAAAGGTGGTAACCAGAACCTTGAAGCGCACCCGGAAGACCACCGGGAGCCAGTGCAGCTCGCGCAGGAGAGGTGTTACATGGGAGCTCCATGTTGCTCCCATAACCACCCGCGCGGCCGCATTCTGCGCCCGTTGGAGCCTCCGGGTGCACCTCAAGGGGAGCCCCATGTAGAGAGCATTACAATAGTCCAGGCGAGAGGTGACGAGGGCATGAGTGACTGTGCGTAACGAGTCCCGATCTAGAAAGGGACGTAACTGGCGAATCAGGCGAACCTGATGAAAAATCCTCCCGGTCACGGCCGTCAAGTGCTCTTCTAAAGACAGCCGTGAGTCCAGGAGGACACCCAAGTTACGAACCCTTTCCGTGGGGGCCAATGATTCGCCCCCAATAGCCAGCGATGGCGCCAGCTGACTATATCGGGACGTCGGAAACCACAGCCACTCGGTCTTGGATGGGTTGAGCCTGAGCCTGTTTCTCCCCATCCAGATCCGTACAGCCTCCAGGCACTGGGACATCACTTCAAGGGCATCGTTGGGGTGATCCGGGGTGGAGATGTACAGCTGGGTGTCATCAGCGTACAGATGGTACTTCACCCCGAAACCACGGATGATCTCGCCCAGCGGCTTTACATAAATGTTGAACAGAAGGGGCGAGAGAACCGATCCCTGCGGCACCCCACATATAAGGGGCCTCGGGGTCGATCTCTGCCCCCCTGTCAACACAGACTGCGACCGGTCAGAGAGAAAGGAGGAGAACCACCGTAAAACGGTGCCTCCCACCCCCAACCCTTCCAGCCGGTGCAGCATGATACCATGGTCGATGGTAACAAAAGCCGCTGAGAGGTCTAACAGGATCAGGACAGAGGAACAACCCCTGTCCCGAGCCCTCCAGAGATCATCAACCAACGCGACCAATGCCGTTTCCGTGCTGTACCCAGGTCTGAAGCCCGACTGGAATGGATCTAGATACGACGCTTCATCCAGGTACTGGGGTAGCTGTTGCGCAACCACACTCTCAACAACCTTCGCAACAAAGCAAAGGTTGGAGACTGGACGATAATTAGCCAATACTGCCGGGTCCAGGGAAGGCTTCTTGAGGAGAGGCCTTACCACTTTCTTTTTATAAAGAAAACTTGTATAAAATGGTGTATAGATGGCATCTCCCTCCCGCTCGATTAGCCAAAATGTTTCCAGGACTCTCCCCAAATTGTTGGAAGTGTGGGGAGATAGGTACTTATTATCATGTATGGTGGACCTGTCCTAAGGCAATTGAATTTTGGAGATCTATACAGAGGTGGATATTAGAAATCACGGGATATAAATTACAATTGAAACCTGAATACTATCTATTAAATATTAGGCCAGATAAGATAGGCACGAATATATGGTGTTTGACTACATATATCACAACCGCAGCAAGAATATGTTTTGCTCAACATTGGAAGGGGAAAGACCTACCGGCTGAAGACCTGATTCTGGGGAAAATTATCAAATATGCGGAAGCTGACAGGTTAACAAAAATTTTGAGAGATCAAAAGGACTCTGTATATTTTCAGTGCTGGGACCAATGGTATACTTGGTTGAATAATAGAATAAAAAAAGGATAAGGTTAGTGTAGATTTTTTTTTTTATTTGTATATCTTGATAAAAATAGGGAGGAAGGAGGAATCGAAATAAATCCCAACCGACTAGACAAATTATTAGGAGCTAAAGATGGAAACTTGATTTCAAAGATTTACAAATACTTATTAGAATTCGACCTAGCAGAAAATCTAGTCAAAGGACAAATGATAGCTTGCGCAAGGAATATTGGTAAAAACATACAATTGGAAGAATGGGAAAGGGTATGGGAAACCAACTATAGAATAACAAAATCTGTAGCATATAAGGAGAACCACTACAAGATGTGGTACAGATGGTATCTAGCCCCTGCGAGATTGGCGAGGATGTATGCAAATCTTAATCCAATGTGTTGGAAATGTAAGCAAGCACAGGGAACCTTCTTCCATGTCTGGTGGCTTTGTGTGGGAATGCGGTGGCCATAGTATATGTGTAGACCAGTTTAACTGGTTGGACACTGTATGGAGCTTGGCACCGAAATAATCTGAGTAGAAAAAGCGGGTTCATATGGATACTCTCTGAAGGGCCCTATTCATTCTCTCTTTGTTAATAACATAGGCTGTGCCTGCATAAGCAGAGACATCTCCTTGTAGAATGGGGCCTCTCTGTTGGCAGGTGATGGGATGCTGGGAACAAAGCCAAATATGATAACATAGCCAGCGTTAAGTTTTGTTTTGCACCTTAAGTATTGCTTTCCTAGAATTCACGTGATTTACTGTAATATGGTAGGATGTGAAAGTTATGTCCAGATATGGAGAAAATCCTTTGTATCACAGATGTAATATGAGAATGTATAGCTGTAATCATGCCTTCTGATATGCCCTATACCCTTGTATAATAAAAGAGGGTGACGGAGTCAGCTCTCTGCTCTCTCATCCCGAGAAACACCTGTCCTTGTGTTTTTCCTAATCTGGACTACTCATGAGAAGCCCACCAGGATGAATGCAACATCTGGTGACCCCGACGTGATAACCCTCGTGGCTATATGTCTCTTGGCATCCTCATACTCATTCGGCTGGAAGAAGCCTCTGCAAACCAGGGCCGGTCGTCTGCGGACGAAGCACCCTCCCATAAATCGTGAGTATGGGGGCAGAATTGCCAAGTACCCCGACATGATAACCCTTGAGGCTATACGTCTCTTGGAACTCCTGTTCTCACCGCCTGGAATGAGGCTGCGCACCCGATTTTGCCTGAAACACGGCGATAATCTTTCGTGAGAAAAGGAGAAGGTCTTTCCAAGCTACAGACGGAGCATCTGAGGAGCTTGGTGAGATATCCAAGACTAATATTATTGTTTTTAAAAGATAACGGGAAAGTCCTGCCCGTGATAAAAAAGAATTTGATTTACCTTCTAAAATACAATTGGCAATATTATCCGGCTTATCCGGAAAAGGGCTCTTTAAAAGTGAATATGTGGAGACAGATGGGAACATGCCTCCACGAACCTCCCCAGCCCTGAAAAAATTTTTGCACTCTGGAGATTAGTTATAGAGTG